>NC_083388.1:1344000-2680500 GCF_031755915.1 Ziziphus jujuba
TGATAGACATTGCTGGCCATGTCACTGTGAATGATGTTGATAGACAAAAATGCCAGTGTCACTGTGAATAATATTATTTATAGACCAAAATTTAATTTTAGAACAAGCATAAAGGAAATAGTCTATATTTAAACAAAAATAAATAAAGCATATTAAACACACACACACACACACACACATATTTATAGACAAAAATTTAATTTTAGAACAAGCATAAAGGATCTAGTCTATATAACAAAAATAAATAAAGCATATTAAACACACACACACACTCTCTTTTACACTCTATCATGTCAGATTTTTTTTATCCATATTCTTGTTTATATGTTTCCAGGAAGTCAAAAAAGAGGCCTTTTATTTTATTTTATTTTTTTCCTAGTGTCAACAAAACTACGTCGTTTCACATGTTGGGTTATGAAACTGTATAATTAGTTTAACTACGTTAGAATAATTAGGTGGATTTGGCATAATTAGTTTAATTTATTTATTGGTTTAGGATATTTCTAATAATGGGATTGGATACTTTATTATTTAAGTGTGTGATAAAGTCCATTAGAATTATTCTCTTTTTATCTTTTCATGGGTTCATTAGACCAAAAAAAAATAAAATATTGAATTCTTTTTTTATGTCAAACTCTAATAGGCTTACGATCCATCTCTATTTTAAAAAAAAATATCATTTATTATTATTATTTTTTTTTTTTGTGTATTTATAAATAAGATATGGGATCATTGTTTTGAAACATAACCATATTATTTTTTACAGAGTAAAAAAGAAGAAAGGTTGAGAGAATTGATTTCACAATGATAGAATGATTTCTATCATGTTGTTTATTATTATGCAGATTTTTTTAACAATTAAAGATTTATGACAGAAATTTCTAATCAATCTACCGAATTATATGTATAAAAAGTATGTATAAAAAACTTTTTATGCGTGCTATTGAATAATATGGGATTCAGAGGGATAGTGAATTGATTTAGTGTACGTCATCTGGACTATTTTCCCAATATATTTATTTAAAATTTATCATTTTATAAATCAAAGGATAAACTCTTTTGGCTTGTGATCCAGTCTGGATTTTCTTTCTCTTTAGGTTTCTCTCTTTTTAGAAAATTTTTTGAGTGAAAGTAAATGGAGGATTATTGGGTATGATTTATGGGTTTGGATTAATTTCAAGAACCAAAAAAAGAGAGCTTTTGATCTGTAATAACACATTCAGATTCATATAGTGCACTGAATTGTGATTGCTTGATTTTAGTTAGTTTCTTAAAAGTTTTTTTTTTTTTTCTTTTTTTTACTTAGAAGTTTCTTGAAAGTTAGTATTGCTGTAAATTTATAACACATATATAGTATATAAAATATCCACAAGACTGAAAGTCTGAAACTGAATATATACATGTGTGTGTGTGTGTGTGTGTAAAAACAAACTAAAAATTGAATTAGAGAAGCGGAAGCCAGAGTCTGAAACTGTGTATATATATACATGTGTGTGTGTGTGTGTGTGAAAACAAACTAAAAATTGAATTAGAGAAGTGGAAGCCAGCTAAACTGGTACACTAACCATCACAGGTAAAGAGTCTTTTCAATTTCTTTTTGCTAAATTACCAAAATAATAATAATAATAATAATAATAATTTTTTTTTGCTTACAATAATAATAATAATAATAATAATCTTTATGTTGGTATATCTATTTACTGAAATAATACAAGATTTGACTTATTCCAAGAAGATGCATTTTTAAATCGAGCAAGGAAACAAAAATAATTAAGAGCATTTTAAAACTGAGAAAACGATATATAATATGCCAACGAATTCAATGATCATCGTGATGATTATCATATAATTAGAACTTCGGCAAATAATGGATGCATGCACCTGCCTTATGTTGCATCATATATAGTTAATTATAATGATCACAATTCAACTGTTGTCCTTATCAAATTATGTCAGCAATTACTTCAAGATTTTTGTCCTTATAATTAAAATGATCATATAAAATATTTTCTACGCATTAATTTAATGTTTGATTATCACTAAATCTAGAATTATGAACTTCACATAATCATCATATAACATTGAAAGAACAAACATAAAATGGATTTTAACAAACAAAGACGGGACCTCTCATATCATTTGGTTCATAGAAAATGAGTATTGATCAAAGGAAATTAACCTAATTCATATAGTAAGAAGACACTCCTTTCTTTTTAGTGTTACCAAGAGGAAACCATAATAATTGACAATAGAGTTGCCACAAATTATAATAAATAGTAGGGATTTCTTTTGAAGTGTTAAAGCAAAATATGTGCTATAAAAGATAAGAGAAATAAATTTATAGTATATTTCAACAAGAACAAACATTACTTTCTTTCCATAATTATACTTATTTAAGCACATAAATTGCCTCCCTTTTTTATTTCATACAGTAAACAGATTTGGGAAACAATTGTTTTTTAAAAAAGAAAACAATAGGAAATGGGTTCAACTCTGATTACATATAGAATGGATTTATTCAAACCATTTTTTGAACCTCGTGTGTAAATAAAAATTTGAAGTTTCTGTCTGCATCTTACACCACAAAGCTCCTTCAGTTTTTCCTTCCTAAACTCCACTTCAAGTACTTCTCCACAATGTCAAGCCCACAAAGCTCCTTCACTACAGGCATAGTAGCTGGAACATCCAGTTGGAATATTGACTCTGATCCATCTTGTCCGCTCCATGAAAGAAGCTGTTTTCTTGCTTCTTTAACGGCAGCTCTTGTAGCGCAATGAACAGAAACTGCTAGCAGTAATGGTGGCTCACCAGAAGCTGCACAAATCATGATATTTCAGTTTTTAACTTTGTTAAGCATTGTAGAATCAGAATATAGAAATAAGAGTGTGTTACACATAGCTTAAAACAAAGTTTCTACTTTCACTAATTTGAAACTATAAAGACTTTTCAGGAAAAAGAGATTTCTGTAAAATACTTGCGTGAATACCAAGCTTGAAAATACCTTAAAACAGAAGTTATCTATAAGCAATAATATAAGAGTTTACCGAATTTTGAATGCCAATTGTAGCAGAAACTTGTTTGTCAAAATTAATTGGGATTTATTATTTGTTAGTAAGACCAAATGAGAACATATAAAGTATTGAAGAAACATACCTTTCGATGAAAGAACACGTTTTTCATTATGGCTGCTGTTTAGTAATTCAACATTGAACTGTTTGGGTATGGTGTCCATGGAAGGAATCTTGTATGACCACGTACTGTCAGTAATCACCAATCCATCAGAATTTGTAAGGTATTCTTCAGACATGAAAAACCCAATTCCTTGAACAAAAGCTCCCTCAATCTGCAAGAACCAGTTTCTACTTAAATACCAATGAAACTATAAGCCACAAAACAAAAAATTATAAAATCATTGGAAAGAATAACTCTCAAGATAAAATCATTGGAAAGAATAACTCTCAAGATACTAGTCTTAAACTGTTTTGCCTCCATTGTATCCATGGATAGCATCTTAAACTCTAGTGACTAATCAAACAGTACATAAGGAGTCCGAGCTAACCTGTCCTAAATCCACGGCAGGGTTGAGACTCTTTCCACAGTCATATATAATATCCACTTGCAAAACTGTGGTTTCTCCGGTCAGAAGATTCACCTCAACCTGTCACAAGAGGGCTTCATACACATTTAATCGAGTATTTCATTTTCCTTAATTTGGTTTTCATGCAGAAAGGCTGGAATTACATCATTAATCATTCAAGTGTATCGTAAATGTCACCGTTATGTTCTGATGTGCATTATGTTCAATGAGTTAATTACAAGTTTAATTGGGAAAGCTACTTTAATTTAAGAATATATAGAATGAAAAACCCATAAGGTAGAAACTTGCCTCACTCACTGCTACTCCATAGTTTAGGTATGAACTTGATGATGCATCAGGGATATAGAAAGTACTTGCTGATAAATTCACAGATTGCATGTGTGCCTGCAAAATGATTTTTGGTCTTTGGTGAAGGCATTCAGAAGTTCATCATTCTAAATAAACACAAAAGGAAAGTAGTTTATTGAGGAGTACATAACTTCTCAAAAGAAGCTCAGTCAAAGTTGATAGAAATTATTCTAAATCCTCTGCCCACAAAGTTCACCTTAAATAGATCAAATAGATACATGTTTGATGCTCTCCTATCTTTCTCTATCTTATTTCTTTTTGATTTATTTTCTACTTGATTATATCCTCGTAGAAATTTTGTAAAACCAAGCTTTTGAATTACACATTACGAGTATGTCCATAGACAGGACTCATCAAACTTAAACATAATTTCCTGGTAATATATGCATGATCCTGGATCAACCCAACTTATTGTTTCTATTTTTGACTGACAAACTAAAGCATGAAAATTCATAGAACTCAACGCCATGTAGCTAACTGTTAAAAAATATATTATTTTTCTGTAGCTAACATTTCCATCTGCATAGCGTAGCTCTCATTCAGTCAGCAAGCTTCGTCTGAGGGAGATATGGTGGTATTAGCCAAATTCCACACTGAAAACATATCTAAGTGAAAAGGCATAATGATCACTTAAATCTTGGAGAAACAAAGAGTTTGTCACTTCAAGAGGGTGGCTAGTTCATGTCTTCTGCAACTCAAAAATATGAAGAAAAAAGTAACACCTAAATAGATACCTGAGAAACAAGTGTGTCCCATTTGATAGGTCCCATTTGCTTCTGCATCCTCTCCTTGAAAGGAGTCAGCCTCTCAACCAGAATATTACAACACAGTCTAACTGCCTCACAGCTTGACTCTGATGTAGTGCTCCCACCAGTGATACCCCCTTGAATTAAGCTTAATGTATCAGCTTGTATGACCCGCACTCTGTCCAAGAGATCTCCATCTTCGCTACCAAGGATTGTATTGAGTCCAAAAGCTGTCATCTGTTTTACCTTTGTCCACAGCCCTTGGCCTATCTCAATCCCCCCAACTTCAACGACAATAGAGCCATCCTTTAGTATGCTTACCCTCCCTGGAGTTGGTCTCAATGACACTCCATAAAAAATAGGTACACGAGAAATTCCCTTCTTTTTCCATTTGTTGCACCTATTAAATTCTTTCACCATTTCAACCCTTTTGTCAAAGCTTGAAGATACGGCTAACTTTTCCCATAGCAAGGGTAAAGTATACTCCAGATTTTCACCAGCCCTATCCCTGTAAAATGATTTAAGGCTGTTGTATGTGTGAAGATTAACATTTCTGACCGAATCAACTTCCAATGAAAGGGTTGATGCCACATGTTCAATTATAGCTTCTGCAATAAATGATCCCTGTAGATCGCCAGGTGCCCGCATTGAAGACTTACTTGTATTGTTTGTTTTGCATACCTTTATGTTGATGGATAAAGCACCCCAATCATACTTCTGAAGTGCACTTGATACGGTGTGTGGCATTAGTGGACTCATATCTGGTGAAATCCCTGCATCGATCAATATTTCTATTTGCAAAGCAGTAATCTTTCCATCAGCCTTGAATCCAACAGTATAAGTGATTTTCATGGGATGCCTTCCTCCTGTCATTATCATATCGGTTTTGCGATTCATATACATCCGGACAGGGCGGTGTAACTTGTGTGCTGCAAGAGCACATGCTGTTGCAACCTAAATTATGAGAAGCAAGTGAAGTTATAATATTGATTGATCTCAAAATTATCAAACATCAGGAGCAAAGAGATCACATTATAATCATGCATACTTCAACGTTGTCAAAATGCTGTGTCATATAATTCTAGGGACAAAATACTCACAGGAATGGCAGCTACAGCCTTTCCACCAAAGCCACCTCCAACTCTTCTGGTAAGAACGCGGACATTATTTTCAGGTATACCCAGACATTTTGCAATAACACTGTGAGCAAATTCAGGATTCTGGATTGAACTGTAAACCACAATGCAGTTGTCTTCATCTGGTACTGCAAGAGCAGTTTGTGTCTCCATATAGAAATAGTATTGAGAACCAAGTTTGATCTGAATGTCACAATTCCCCAAAAAAAATATGGAAATAAGCATGCATGTTGTATGAGTCTTTGAATGACTAAGTATATAAGAAATACCTCAGCAGATACAATCTTGTGATCAGCTTCAGCCATTCCCTTTGATATATCACCAACTGGTTGTGGGTAAAAGAAAGGAGGGACATCAAAGAAACTAGATCTTTTAACAGCTTCTTCTACAGACAAAATAGGTGGCTCTAGATCTTCCATTCCATATTCAACCACTGCACAGTTTGCAACCATATTTGCATGTTTCTGTGCATCCGCAACCTACCAAAGTTGTTATAAATGAGTTAATAAAATACAGCGGCCCCTAACAAGAACAAAAATAAATAAAAAGAGAACATTCTCAGGATCCCACAATATTTAAATTCAAACAGTGGAACATAAGTCACAACATTATCAGATAATGAATAAGGAAATACCACAAAGGCAACACGCTGACCAGCACACTGAGTAAGCTCATCAGCAAACAAGGGTTCAGAACCAAAGAAAAAGTTCGATCCTATGTTCTCTCCAAGTTCAGGAATGTCTTTATAGGATATTACTGCTGCAACTCCATCTGGATGTGGTTTTGAGTTGACTTTTATACTCCTCACCCTTGCTAGAGGCTTTGTGCTGTAAATGAATGCTCCATGTAAGCAATCTGTTGGTGAAGGAATGTCATCTACATATACAGCCTCACCTGCAAAATTGATGAGCATGGATGTGATTTGCACATTAGCTTTAGCAAGCATGAAAAAGGAAAGTAGTGTAAAGATATAAATACAAAAGACAAACTATAAAGTGCAGTCAATGAAATAGTTACTAATCACAATATAATCAAGTGATATCAACCTGAAGCTTGGATGGCTGCTCCAGATTTGCTGATTGGCTCACCAACTGGATAGTAGCTTTTGCTTAATTCCAGCACCTGTTTTGCAGATGATAACATTGTTGGAATCTTATTAGAGTAATCTTGGACATTACTCTGACCTAGTTTAGAACATTTAGCCATTGAAGTACTTGCATATCCATTCAAGAAACCGTTGCTAATTTCAGCACTACCATCTATCAAAGAGCTAAAGAACTCAAAAAGAAACCCAGCAGCCAAGCTTGACCTATAAGCAGGATTTGCAGTGCCATCTTCAGAAACCACAGTAGCTCTAATCAATTGGATAGCTTCATATAAAACCTCAGCATTTAGAATTTTCCCACTTAAAAATTCCTCAACCCTTCTTGCCCTAATGGCATGTTTAGTCCCATAAGCACCAAAAGCCAGCTGACAATGATTCACCAAGATTCCATCCGAAGTCTCACAAGGAGAAACTTCGGCCAAGAAGGCAGCATTCAAAAATGCCAATGCACTTCCTAAAGGTCGGGGTGCTGCACGATAAGTTTCAAACAGCAAGATTGTATTGGTTTCTGGAAGAACTTTCCCAACTGATGGGATTTTCACATTTACAAGCACACTACTAAAATCTAATGGAGGCCTTAGCAGAAACTCCTCCAACGTAATTCTTTCGAATTGGTGACTGCTCATGATATCTACCACTGAATCAACAGCGAGAAGTATGGTAGCAATATCTGAAGGAAAATGTTTCCTTTGTGCCATCACCAAATTCCCTCCCACACTTGCAGTATTCCTGATGAACCCGGAAGCAACTTTCTCCATATGGCTGGCAATTTTTCTCAACACGTTCTCATCTCTTGGGTAAAAGTCATGTTGGTTCTCTTTCTTCAAAGCTTCAATAACTTTGGAGATTGTTACAGCTGCTCCAATCTCAACTCCTGTTTGATCAAGCTTAAGTATTGAGAGTTCAGGAACATGTTTCAGATCAATATATTTGTCATAGGGTTTTATTTCCTTGTAATATCCCATCCCAGTGTTACTAACTACTGTTTTTATCTCAGTCCCTTCATAAACTTTCAACAAGTTTTGAAGCTCCTCAACACTAGCAGGACTGTGCCAGTTATATCTTTTGGAATCCAAAGTGATGCCAGACCTGATTTCATTCTTTAAAAATTCTGGAAATGTACAAATCTCATGATTACGGTCATAAACAGGTAACTTGCTAATCTTTTCTTCCTTACTGTGTTCCTTTGTCCAAAATGAGTTCAACCCCAAATCCTCAATATCAACATCAGCTGCAAGACTCTTGCAGGCATCAGCAATGGGTCGGTAACCAGTACAGCGACAGAGGTTCCCTGCAACAGCCTTTTCAGCTTCTGAAACATTAAGCTTGGAGAAGGGTGGAGGGGGCTCCGACCGATTGGTTTTCTCAGCATTGATAAGAGCCCCAAAGAGTGAAACACACATTCCAGGAGTACAAAAGCCGCACTGAGAAGCATGGAAACCTGTGAATCTTTGGTGTATTGGGTGGAACCCATTTTTGCTATTTCCAAGGCCTTCAGATGTTGTAATTGAACATCTATTTATACTGCAGAGTAGTGTCAGACACGAACTTATGGTAAAATCCTCAACTTTGTCGTGCACTGGATCATACTTGGACAGTAGCACAACGCATGCACCACAACCTCCTGGTACAAAAAAATTTGTACGGTTTTCAAAATTACACCAAGTTTCATAGAAGGCCAAAATCATACATGATAGAAATACGGTAAACAACAAATATAAATTGGTGAGAATGTAATAAGACTTGCTTAAATTGATGAACAAGCAAACGAAGTGAGAGAATGAATTTTATACCATATTTGAAGAGGCTTGAGTTAAAATCAAGCCCTTCAAGTTCAACTTGTAAGTGTTCAAGTAGAAGTCAACGATGTTCGATTTCAACGCATCAACACTTTATTTAAACTTCGATTCCTGATTTGTTTAATTCAAAGTCAACAATGTTCGATTTCAACACATCAACACTTTATTTAAACTTCGATTCCTGATTTGTTTAACTCAAACTTTCACGACTTAAATTCAACTTTATTTAAACTTCGATTCTTGATTTGTTTAACTCAAACTTTCACTACTTAAATTCAACCCTTGACAAGTTGATCTTGATTCCCAATTAATTTGATTTGAAAGGATCCAATGTCTTTTTTTTTTTTTCCCCCCCTTTAGCCAACACATGATGATTTGATAAGGTCAAACAATCATCTGGTTCAGAATAAAATACAGATTCTAAGGAACATAACTAGAACCCAGAAAACTCTTTGAAAATGAAACTCCCTGATTTATATACATATATATTATGTATGTATATGTATATATATACATAAAGAAAAAAAAATGAAGCAATACAAGAACCAAAGTCCTCAAAAATGTAAAGGCCATATTCAAGTCAATGGCATAGAAGTAGCAGTACAATAATATAATTATCAAAAAAAAAAAAAAACAAAAAAACAAAACAAAAAGCAGTGCAATCATATACAAGATATTAATATTTAAAAGACCTGGCTCTCCAAGAATCAAAGGAAAACCAGATTGAAGACCAAAAATATCGAATTCACCAATTCTTATCATACAATCCATTTAATCAAATACTTAGAGTACAAGAAATAACAGATATACACGAACATACAGAGGGAAACAGAACAACCTTCACCGCAACCAAGCTTGGGACTTTTGAAGGGAGTCTGTGAACGCAAGAACTCGAGCAAAGTAGTTGAAGGGTCCACTGTTGGAAGCTCAAACCTCTGACCATTAACAGCAAACACCAAGGTTCCATTTCTGGTCTCTGTTTCCACCGCCATTTTTGAACTCATCCAGTTTGACAACTATTCTTATAGACATTGCCGGCCAAATGACAGTGACTAATTGTAGCAAAAAATCAGAAGCAGCTACGTCATCATGGAAAGGAATATATATATATATTTTTTTTGGGGAAACCCATGGAAGGAACCTTTTTATATTTAAACTCTTATACGGTATCAGATTCTCTCACCCAAACATATTTATATATATATATATATATATACACACATATACATACACCTAACACTAAAATTATTTCAGTTTGAACAACTTTTTAAGCCATTTTGGCTCATTATAGTAAAATAGGATATACATGCATATCGATACATATATATATATTTATATATGTATGCATATATATATATATATATATACATATGGGTGTGTGTGTTGTGATCACTAATATATTAGCAAATATATATATATATATATATAATGAATTAGTAACATTTTCATGTGTAGAAACACATTTTTACAGAACCAGGTTGAGTGGCAACCACCTATACTCTTGCATTGGAGACTACAAATTTTTTTATTTTTAACCATTTGGTAGGGTGTTCATTTGTCATGATAGTCAAATGATCATTTAGTTTCTCACGCAATTTTTCAAGATTGACCAAGAACTATGTACAACGTGCAGGACTTTTTTGTTTGTATAGTTATATAATAAAGCTGCCTGATTAGACGAAGTAAGATGCAAGGGATCTTGAATTTTGAAATCCCAAATCTTGAAAGAAAATTTATTATAAAGAACCATGTATGACGTATAGGACCTATTTTCTATATATAAAATTGTATGATAAGTATGTATAAGAACATGCAGCCTCCAAAGGATTAGTTCAAAAATTTAATGTAAAAAATAGAAAGATACTAGGTGTTGAATTAGTGAAGTACCAATGAACTTGGTACCTAACTTTATAAGCAAAGATTTAAAAAAAAAAAAAAAAAAAAAAAAAAAAAAAAAAAGGAATCTTTTCATTTTCATTTTGTCATTTTGTCACTTTGTCATTTTGTTTTAAACCTACTGCCACCAGCCGTGGCAAATGATGCAATTGTTATTCTTTTAGTTAAGAAATTAATATGAACTAACAAATGAACTTATAAATGGATAAAGGAAATTCATAACAAGCAATAAAATAATGTCATATTATTTGCAACTCGGTAAAAAGAAAAGGCTATAGTAGAAAAGAAAACGAGAATATGATTTTCTATAGAATGGATTTATTCAAAGTTCAAACCGTTTTTTGGACATTGAGTAGAATAAAAATTTGAAGTTTCTGTCTGCATCCCACACCACAAAGCTCCTTCACATGTTCTTTCCTAAACTCCATTCCAAGTACTTCTCCACAGCGTCAAGTCCACAGAGCTCCTTCACAACGGGAAAGGTAGCAGGAACGTCCAATTGGAATATTGACTTATACTCATCAAGGCTGCTCCATGAAAGAAGCTGTTTTCTAGCCTCTTTAATAGCAGCTCTTGTCGCACAATGAACTGAAACTGCTAGCAGTAGTGGTGGCTCACCAGAAGCTGTAAACATCATTATATTTCAACTTGACTTTGTTAAGCATGATATAATCAGAATATAGAGATGAGAGTTTGTTTTACATGGATTAAAACAAAGATTTTACTTTCTCTAATTTGAATAGGAAAAGAGATTTATGTAAGATACATTAGGGAATACCAAGCTTGAAAAAAATTTAAAACAGAAACTCCATAAGCAATAACGGAAGAGTTACCAACTTCTTTTACCGAATTTTGAATGCCAATTGTGACAGAATCATGTTTGTCAAAATTAAATGGGGGTTTTATGGTGAGGCCAAATGAGAAGAGATAAAATATTTGATTTATCAATTCATATTTACAATATGGTGAAAAAAATTACAGCATGTAGCATACCTTTTGAAGAAAGAACACGTTTTTCATTATGGCTGCTGTTTAGTATTTCGACATTGAACTGTTTTGGTATGGTGTCCATTGAAGGAATCTTATATGTCCAGGTACTGTCTGTAACCAACAATCCATCAGAATTTGTCAGCCATTCTTCAGACATGAAAAACCCAATTCCTTGAACAAAACCTCCCTCAATCTGAAACAACCAGTTACCACTTGAATAAGCAACCACAGAGACACAACAAGAGGGCAGAAGTTGAGGAAAATAACTATAAAAGTGATTAATAACTCAGAACTCAGAGCATTAATCACATAGTACATAAAAAAGGCAGCTAACCTGTCCTAAATCAACAGCAGGGTTGAGACTCTGTCCACAGTCATAGATAATATCCACTTGCAACATTGTGGTTTCTCCAGTCAGAAGATTTACCTCAACCTGCAATGACATGGCTTAGTTATCATTTTATCTAGTATTTCATTATCATCCATATGGTATTCATGCAGAAAATCTGGCATTGAAGCACTAATTATTCTGCTCTATGGTTTCTGCCATCACGATGGTCAGATGTGTATTATGCTCAAGGGTTAGTTACAGCTTAATTGGGCAAATTACTTTAATTTAAGAACGAGTCCCTATGGAAAAACTTGCCTCACTCACTGCTGCACCATAATTCAGGTATAAACTTGATGCTGCATCAGGAATATAGAAAGAACTTGCTGCTAAGTTCACAGATTGCAAGTGTGCCTGAAATTTGAAAGTTAAGAGAGAGACAAAGATTCTGTGAGTTTAGCTAAACAGGAAAAATATATTTAGATCAGTAAAATCATGGAAAAACAATATCTTGATAAGAAAAAGGTACCAAAGAAATAAGAGCCTCCCATTTGATAGGTCCCATTTGCTCCTGCAACCTCTCCTTGAAAGGAGTCAGCCTCTCAACCAGAATATTACAACACAATCTAACTGCCTCACAGCTTGACTCTGATGTAGTGCTCCCACCAGTGACGCCCCCTTGAATTAAGCTTAATGTATCAGCTTGTATGACCCGCACTCTGTCCAAGAGGTCTCCATCTTCGCTACCAAGGATTGAATTGAGTCCAAAAGCTGTTATCTGTTTTACCTTTGTCCACAGCCCTTGGCCTATCTCAATCCCCCCAACTTCAACAACAATAGATCCATCCTTTAGTATGCTTACCCTCCCTGGAGTTGGTCTCACTCTCACACCAAATATAATAGGTACCCGAGAAATTCCCCTTTTTTTCCATTTATGCTCCCCATTAAATTTTTTAACCATTTCAATCCTTTGATTAAATCTTGAAGACATGGCCAATTTATCCCATATTGAGGGTAAAGCATACTCTAAAGGTTCACCAGCACTATCCTGATAGAATGATTTAAGGCTGTTGTATTTATGAAGATTTAGACTTCTTACAGAATCAACTTCTAATGAAAGGGTGGATGCCACATGTTCGATTATAGCTTCAGCAATAAATGATCCCTGTACATCCCCAGGTGCTCGCATTGCAGACTTACTTACATTGTTCGTTTTGCATACTTTTATGTCAAAAGAGAGAGCACCCCAATCGTACTTCTGAAGTGCACTCATTATCGTATGTGGCATCATTGGACTCATATCTGGCGCAATCCCAGCATCAATCAATATTTCTAGTTGTAAAGCTGTAACCTTTCCATCAGACTTGAATCCAACAGTGTAAGTGATTTTCATGGGATGCCTCCCTCCTGTTGTTATCATGTCAGTCTTGCGATTGAGATATATCCGGACAGGGCGGTGTAATTTGTGTGCTGCAAGTGCACATGCTGTTGCTACCTAGGTTATGAGAAGGAAGTTATATCATTGATTAATCTAAATATTTTAAACATCAGAATCAAAGAGATCACATTATGATCATGAAATGCTTCACCAAAAGTTAGCTTACACAGCCTTTTGGTGTCCAACCTTATACCATAATATACGAAAACCACCACAATCATGATTTAGTTATTTTGTCAAAATGTTGTAGCATAAGGATTATTAGGACGAAATACTCACAGGTAGGGAAGGTACAGTCTTTCCACCAAAGGCACCGCCAGCTCTTCTTGTAAGAACACGAACATTATGTTCAGGAATACCCAGACACCTTGCAATAACACTGTGTGCGTACTCAGGACACTGAGTTGAACTGTAAACCACAATGCAGTTGTCTTCATCTGGTACTGCAAGAGCAGCTTGTGTCTCCATATAGAAATAGTATTGAGAACCAAGTTTGATCTGAATATCACAATTCCCAGAAAACATTTATGAAAATGTGCATGGATGTGTAAGTCTTTGGATGACTCAACTAAAAGCAAGAATGACAAGTATATAAGAACTAAGAATGACAAGCATTAAGAACTACCTCTTATTTTAGAGAGAAATTATTATATTTTTTTGCTATAACAAAATCCTTCTACAATTGCCAATTATTTTGTGTGTATTTTATTTGAGTGAACTACCTCGGCAGACACAATCTTGTGATCAGCATCAGCCATTCCTTTTGATATATCACCAACTGGTTTTGGGTCAATGAAAGAAGGGACCTCAAAGAAACTAGACCTTTTAACAGCCTCTTCTACGGATAATATTGGTGGTTCTAGATCTTCCATTCCATATGTAACCACAGCACTGAGTGCTGCCCTATCTGCGTTTTTCTGTGTATCTGCAACCTAATAAAGTTGTTTTAAATGAGTTAATTACATACAGAAATCCACAGCAGGAAAAGAAAAAAAAGTGTAACTTCTTTGGGATTCAATGTGTAAATTCAATCAGTGGAATAGGAGCCACAACACTGTCAAATGATGAATAAGGAATTACCACAAGGGCAAGACGCTGACCAGCACACTGAGTAAGATCATCAGCAAACAAAGGTTCAGTACCAAACATAAAACTTGATCCGATATTCTCCCCAACTTCAGGAATGTCTTTATGAGATATAACTGCTGCAACTCCATCTAAATGTGGTTTTGAGTTGACGTTTATGCTCTTCACCTGTGCTAGAGGTTTTGCGCTATAAATGAATGCTCCATGTAAGCAATTAGTTGGTGAAGGAATGTCATCTACATATATAGCCTCACCTGCATAATTGATCAGCATGAATAAGATTAGTAGATTAGCTTTTGAGAGGATGCAAAAAGAAAGCAGTGTTATGATATAATACAAAAACACAACAATGACAAATGAACGAATCATGAGAGAATAATACAAAAACACAACAATGACAAATGAACGAATCATGAGAGATCATAGTAATCATATTTTGTTTAAATGATATCAACCTGAAGCTTGGATGGCTGCTCCAGATTTTGTGACTGGCTCACCAACTGGATGGTAACTTTTGCTTAACTCGACAACCTGCCTTGCAGATGATATCAACGTTGGAGACTTGTTGGAATAAAATTGGTCATTATTCTGTCCTAGTTTAGAGTGTTTGACCAATGAAGTGCTTTTACATCCATTCAAGAAACTAGTGGTTATTTCAGCACCTCTATCTAGCAAGGAGCTAAAGAACTCAAAAAGAAAGCCACTAGCCAAGCTTGACCTGTAAGCAGGATTTGCAGTGCCATCTTCAGGAACTACAGTGGCTCTAACCAATTTGATAGCTTCATATAAAACCTCAGCATTTAGAATTTTTCCGCTTAAAAATTCCTCAACCCTTCTTGCCCTAATAGCATGTTTCGTCCCATAAGCACCAAAAGCCAACTGACATTGATTCACCAAGATTCCATCAGAAGTCTCACAAGGAGAAACTTCAGCCAAGAAGGCAGCATTCAAAAAAGCCAATGCTTTTCCTAAAGGTCGGGGTGCAGCACGATATGTTTCAAAGAGCAAGATGGTATTGGTTTCTGGAAAAGCTTTCCTAACTGATGGGATTTTAACACTTAAAAGCACATTATTAATATCTAATGGAGGCCTTAGCAGAAACTCCTCCAATGTAATTCTTTCGAATTGGTGACCACTCATTATATCTACCACTGAATCAACAGCAAGAAGTATGGTAGCGATATCCGAAGGAAAACCTTTCCTTTGTGCCATCACCAAATTTCCTCCCACACTAGCAGTATTTCTAATGAACTCTGAAGCAACTTTCTCCATATGGCTGGCAATTTTTCTGAACACAATCTCATCTCTTGAGTGAAAGTCATGCTGTCTCTCTTTCGTCAAAGCTTCAATCACTTTGGAGATTGTTACAGTTGCTCCAATCTCAACTCCTGTTTGATCAATCCTAAGTATTGATAGCTCAGGTATATGTTTCAAATCAATATATGTTTCATATCGTTCTAGTTCCTTGTAATAACCCATCCCTGTGTTACTAACAACTATCTTCATCTCAGTCCCTTTATTAACTTTCAACAAGTTTTGAAGCTCCCCAACACTAGCAGGACTGTACCAATTATATCTTTCAGAATCCAAATACATGCCAGACCTTATTTCCTTCTTCAAGAACTCCGGAAATGTACAGACCTCATTATTACAGTTGTACAAAGGTAATTTGCTTTTCTTTACTTCTTTGCTGTCTTCCTTTCTCCAGAAGGAGTTGAACCCCAAATCCTCAATATCAACATCGGCTGCAAGACTCTTGCAGGCATCAGCAATTGGTCGGTAACCAGTACAGCGACAGAGGTTCCCTGCAACGGCCTTTTCTGCTTCAGAAACAGTAAGCTTGGAGAACCCTGGAGGTGGCTCCAACCGGTTGCTTTTCTCAGCATTGACAAGAGCCCCAAAGAGTGAAACACAGATCCCAGGAGTACAAAAGCCACATTGGGAAGCATGAAAACCAGCGAATCTTTGGTGAATGGGGTGGAACCCATCTTTGCTATTTCCAATGCCTTCAGATGTTGTAATTGAACATCTATTGATATTGCATAGCAGTGTCAAACATGAACTTATAGTACAATCCTCAACTTTGTCAAGTACAGGGTCGTACTTGGACAGCAGCACAACACAGGCACCACAACCTCCTGGTAAAAAATATATATTGATAGTTTCAATAAATTATACCAAGTTCCATAGAAGTTGATAAACCAGATATGATAAAGAATACAAAAAAGCCAAACGACCAAAATAATGACCATTACAGGTACTAATACTTGCTTAAATCCTAAATGTGCATACCATCATGATTGAAAAAGTATTGTTATTCATCCAATTGTTGACCAAGCATACAAAGTTCAAAAATAAATTTGACACCTGATATAAATCTAAATAATAGCATATTGAACAACATTACTAAAGACGCTTGAGTTAAAATCAACAACCTTCAAGTTCAACTTCTAGGGGTACAAGTAGAAGCCATTGTTGTTCGATTTCAATATAGCAACACTTGCTAAAAGTTTATGATTAACACGAACTTTTACAAGTTATAAGTTGAACCTGGTTCAGATAAGTTCGTTTAACCCTTTTTTTTATAAGCCAACTCTTGATAATTTAGTTAGATCGAACAATCACCTGGTTCTGAGTAGAATACAGATTCTGTTCAGTTAAAAATACCATTTAAAATAAAATAAAAATAAATAAATAACAAGTTCATACTGATGCAACCTAAATTTCATTCGTGAACAATGGGTTATGGAGTGGAGTCGAGTGACAAACGTTGGAAAAAAACACCATTTTAAAATTAATATTAGATATTATATTTGTTAGAAGGTGGATGATGATAGAAAGATTTAAAAGATAAAAAAACTAAGAGGGTAAGAGTTTGATAGGATTTATGTGTTGTACATATTCAACAAACAAACTTTAATCACATTAAAATTATGGTGGAGGAAAAAAATAATTATAGTTGTAATTTTTTTAAGAAATTACAATATCATTTATAGATATTAATTGCCATCGATAAGAAAAGGTAAAAATGTAAAAGAATGAAATGGGACAATCTTTTATTGTTATTTTTATACATTTAATATTTCAATTTTTAAAATTATTTTAAATATTTTTTTAAAAAATTAGAAAACATTTAAAATATATATTTTGAAGAATGGGGTAAAGGGGACCTTGAGCCATTGCACACTAGGCTCATGGCACTGAGACGACTCATTGAATTTGATTTTTTTTTTTTTTTTGGGTTGGTAATAAACCTGTTTATTTACATGCATATATAAATAGCTAAGTCTTCAAAATTTTGAAATCCCTATATCCAACCCAAATTAGAAAATTAAATTGGCAGTGCACCAATCTTGTACAAGGTATACGAGACATACAATTGGAAACATAGGAATCAAGCAAAAGTCAAATTGAAGACCAGACATAGACATTAATTCTTATAACAAAACCCATACTATTCAAAACTTGGAGAACAAGAAACAGGAAGTATTCCTAACGATATATATATATATATATATATGTATATGAATAAGAGAGAGAGAGAGAGAGAGAGAAAGAGAGAGGAACACAGCACAAACCTTCACCACAACTGAGCTTGACACTTTTGAAGGGAGTTCGTGAACGCAAGAACTCGAGCAAAGTGGTTGAAGGATCGACTGTTGGAAGCTCAAACCGCTCACCGTTAACAGCAAACACCAAAGCTCCAGCTTTTCTCTCTGTCTCCATCACCATTTTTGAGCCACTCCAATGAGGACTATTCTTGTAGGCATTGCCTGCCAAGTCTTAGCAAATTTAATGAAAGCAAATGCCAGAGAAAATTCAGAAGAAGCTACGTCATCAATGAAAATGGAACCTTTTTTCTCTTATTTTATTATTTTGTTAAGGCACTAGATTTTTGTCCAATATATATTTTTATATGCTCAAACAAACAAATAGATTTTCATGTACACACACTCTTTAACATGGTCAAGTTTTTAAGCCATTTTGGATCACTGCAGTAAAAACTATATATTATATGTAATATATTAGCAGAGAAATAAAAGGATTTCATTATATATATAATGAATTAATAACAGCCATTTTCATTATTATTGAAACACATTTTCCTAAAACCTGGCTGAGTGGTAACCTTTTATATTCTTATATTGGAGAATAAATTTTTTTTTTTTTTTTTTTAACAATACTCAATTTTTTCTTTTAACCGAACAAAGTTTGAAAACTTTTTGGACCAAAAATGTTTTTTAATTTTTTTTTTATTTAGAAAAAAGAAAGAAAGAAAGAAAAGTCATAGAAAACCGCAATAGTCGATGCACGTGTCTTTTGATTTTCACTGTATGTATCACATTAAGTCAAATTAATCATCACAAGTTGAAATCTAATCTTCAGCTAGACCATATTACATCTGCCATTACTTACAAACTTTTCAATTTGGAATTAAACTAGTCATTTCTAAATTCTTTTCAGCTGATAAATTCAATGTTTGATTGTCAGTAAAACATGTGTTGCCCTAAGTCAACATGGTGAAATTTTAAACATCTTGTCCATACGAAGTAAGTTCCGGTCCTATGAAGAAGTAATTTTTTTATTATTACAATTTAATATTGGAAAAAGTGTACACGAATTTGGAGAGCATAAAAAATCATTAATTGTATGGATATTGGATGTTGACTAATGCAGCAAACAAATAATTAAAATTATTAATTGTATAGATGTTGGAGAATATAAATTAAAAATATTTATTTTATAGATATTGGATGTTGACTAATGCAACAACTTGGCAGACAAAAAATTTAATTCCAATATATGTTATTGTACAATATATATATATATATATATACTGCCATGTACAAAGTCATTGTCTTTTACCAAAAAAAAAAAAAAAAAAAATCTACAAAGTCATTGTCACAGTTCGCACGAAACATTTTTTTTTTTTTTCCTGGAAAAAGCATGCAGTGCCAATTAAACAAATAAAGCCTTACTTAAAGTACAAATTATTCCTGAAAAGACCAATCTGCCCCAACAGATTCTTCCAAATAATAGTTTTTTTTTTTTTTTGGTAATTTTTATTAGAGATTTTTTTGGCAATTTTCCAAATAATCATCTTAACCATTCACAAGCATTTCCTTCCTAGGCCTTTTCTTTTTTTTTTTTTTTCCTGGTAATTATATCCTTCCCAGAACCTGACACCGAGATTTCAATCTCTTGAAGGATTTTTTTTTTTTTAAGCTAATTAATCTTTAAAAGAAACCATATTAACAATAACGAACAATTTTTTTTTTTTAAAGAAAAATGTTAATTTTGTAATTAGATAACAAAGAGGAGTTTTTTTTTATCAATCAATTTTTTATTTTTGGATTTTTTTTTAAAAATTAACTTAGTTTAAGTAGTATGATAACAATAGGTGAGGTGGCCACCACCAATGGTCGTGTCACAGTGAGGATCGACTTTTAAGTAGTTTGATGAAGCCACAATGTACACTGATGTTTACATTGGTCATGAGAATTTTTCTTTAAATAAACTCAAATACAAACAACTAATAAAATTTTCTTTTTTCTTAGCTAGACCTAAACAATAAAAAAATAAAAAATAAAAAATGAAACCTTTTTAGTTATTCATTACGTTTGCCGTTTGAATGGTCTTTGTTCTAATATCTCTTTATAAACAGTCCTCTATGTAAAAGTACCTAATATGAAAAACACACAATCAGCATACTCTTTTTGAATAAATCACACTTAGCCTAATGTTGTAATTCAATGGTCAAAAACCAACATGCATAAATTCAAACCTTTTTCAAACAAATTACGACAGCCACTAATTCAAAATTTGTAAACCCCCAACGAATTAAATGTTTGATTATTTCTAAAACATGCAGAGGCCTTAGGTGTCTTAGGGAAATTGTAAAACATTTCGGCAGTGTTTTGATGGTAGATGAAGAAATTAAACACACTGATCAAATAACATCTGGAAAGATTTCCTATGAAAAAATTTGTCGATATTACAATTCAATATTCAAAAAGTTTACACGAATTTTGGAGAATACAAAAGTCATTGTGAAGATATATTGGATACGAAATTTGTTGACTAATGAAACCATTTGGCAAACAAATAATTTAATTCTAATCATACCATGTACAAAGTGAAATTAGTCACAATTTGTTTATTTATTTTTTCATGAGGAAAAAGCATGTAATGCCAAACAGACAATCTTAACTTCTGTGCAAATTATTCCTAAAGATAGATAGACTAAAAAAAAATCTGCCCCAATAGATAACTCCAAATATACTTCTTTAGAATCTGAAACCAAGATCTCATCTCATTTGTGCTCATACTTTCTTAATATATTTCAGTCTAATATTCTCAACTGGCAATTTGATGGCTGAGGTCTATTAACCTCTAGTATTTTGGAATTAAAAATTTTAAGCTACATTAATGCCTCCTAATAATAATAATAAACAAAAATTTGATTTTCTTTTCTTTTTTGTTTTTGGGTCATCAATAAAAAGAGATTCAAGTTATGAACTAAGAAAAAATATTAATTTTGTACTTGGGTATTAAAGAGGAGACCTTTTTATTTCAATTAACTCATTTTGATTTAATCATTTTTTTTTTTTTTTTTTAAAAAGGTGAGGTAACCATTCATTATGCTTAAGGATGTAAAGTCAGACCATCTAGTCCGGTCCAAATCCAAAAGTTCTAATTTTGATGACTTTAGGCTAAGCTTTTTTCGTATTGAAGACAATATTTAAGTTGGGTCGGGCTAGATCAATATGTCAAATTCAAAGGTCATTATCTGATTTTATGAGTATCAAATTGGACTTTGAGTTCAGATATCGAATTCGAATTTTGGACGTAGAACTTAAACCCAATTTTAAAATACAAAATTTAATTTTTACTTTTTTTATAGTTTTAAAATTTGATTCAAAAATATTTTTTTTATTTAAACTATTTTTATAATAATAAAAATAAAAATAATAGCTAAATAAATAGATAATATTATATGTACCAAATTTATTAACTAAATTTTTTATATTAAATAAAGTAACTATTTTATTAATAGTTGATATATTATTAAATATTTTAAAATTATGAAAAGTAAATTCAATGAATAAAGCAAAGTCAGTTGGATACCAAATTTTTTTTATTATCATTGGATACTTAATAGTTGGTTAATAAATTTAATGAATCTATAATTGCTTTTAATAAATTATCTTATTTTATAATAAATAATATATAAATACAATTTAACATATAATAATATTTATAATATAGTGAATAAAAAATATTTAAAAAATTATAAAATTATATTCTTCAAACCAGCCCAACGGATAATCTAATGAGCCGGGTTTCGGATCAAATCTATACTTAAAAATCTAAATCTGAATCCAACTCAAATAAAAATTGAACAGGTTCCAACTTAAAATTTGGATAGGATATATTTCGACGGATTTGATCGGGTTTTCAACTTCGACTTTTTTTTACGGACCATTGATTTGTGAAAAGGGCAAGGTATAAAAGGAATCAACTTTAATAATAAAGGTTCCAAACTGATTTGTGGGTATTTATTATTTTTCCAAAAAAAAAAAAATTGGGAAATCAAATGAAAGAAAAGAGATTAAATTTAAACGAAAAAACAAAATAAAAGAAAAAAGAACACCCCTTCGGAGGGTAAGTCTCAGCACCCCAACCACCTGATCTGACGGACTGCTCTGTTATTGATTCCCCAAACAACACCATCTGATGAGGTCTCATCGTCCTTCCGATACTACGTCCTGTCTTTTTGGGTCTGTCTGCAAACATTCAGATTTTTCTACTGAGAAAACGAGAGAGAGTGGGTTAGTCAGAGCGAAGTAGACGCATGATTGTCAGTGAGTTTCCACCACTCATGTTGCTTCCACGTGGTTGTGTCGGACAATGTTAACACATGGCAGTATATAAGTGGCGCAGCTCGGCCTCGAGGATTCACGATTTGGACTCTTAAGTAGGTGCTATTCGGTGGCTTTGTCTGAATAAAACGCAACCGTTTCGTGCCAGATTTTGGTTCGTTTTGAATATGCAACGGTTTTTCGACGTTGTCGGTGAATGACCGTTGAGGCCTTCCACCTATTAAACGCTGCGTTTTAGTTCCCCCAAAAACCCACCAGCATTGAGTAAACGACTAACGGCACACAAACGCTTCACTAATGACGACCCCGTCTCTCTTAATGTGACATCTGTTTTCTACATCATCTGCAACGACACGTCGTCCCAAGTTGTTTCTCTAATTCATATTTCCCGATGAATTTTCACTTGGTTTGCATTTTGCAATCAAACTAGTCACAATTTGCCTATCATAATAAACACAAATTTGTATGGTAACTCTTTTTATTTGTTGTTTTTTGTGTTTACATTCAGTAATTGTTATCAATGGGTTGAGATTTGAACTTATTAAATATGGACTTATCAATGTCTACTCAATATTTATAGATTAATCAATCAAAACTTTGGGTCCATCAGAATTTATGACACTCAACCTTAAAAAATGAATTTTTTCAACAAAAAAAAAAAAAAACCTTAAAAAAAGAATTAAAAAATTTGTTCTAACATTTTTTCACAAAAAAATAAAAACGTTTAAAGAGAAAAAAAAAAAAAAGTACCAAACATGTTTATGTTAAAAAAAAATTTGAAAAATGAAAAAAAAAAAAAAGGAACCCTAAAAACAAGCAACATCTTAGTGTTTTACTTTCTTTGCTTTTTTTTTTTTTTTTTTTTTGGTTGTGGATATATTTGCTCGTTGGTATATATATATATTAAATATCTGTTGTTTCCATTATATCATTCATTACGAATTGCAATAAGAAACCTTAACCTTTTTTTTTTTCTTTTCTCTCTCCTTTTCAATAATTTGTTTTGTGTTGAATAATTTGACATTGTATCCAGCATTGGTGATTGATAGACCAAGCATGATGCATGTCTCCAAATTTATATATTTTATTACTTTAAATGCATTAAGAGTGACAAATACGTACCATATATTTTCTATATTGAAATGATATAAAGTTAAGAATCTTATCACATGTATCCTCTATTATTGTACTATAAAGATATGTAAAAAAAGTGATTCTCACGAGATACATGTGGTATTGCTCTTGCCTATATAAAGGAGTTAGTTATAACTTCTGAGTTATTAATAAAATTCTTAGTAGTTTACTTTCTTTAAATTTCTGCAACAACCAGTTTCAATATAAATACCGTTATAGTTATATAAGCATTAGCCATGGGTATTCTCAAGCTAGATGTATCAAACAATTATGCTGCCATTGTATCCATAGATAGGATCTTAAATGTAATGATATGTAAGTTGAAGATTAAATAAGATCTGGCGTTCAAAATGACTAGAATTTGAATGATTAGTTTCTCTAATTTCAGAAACAAGTAAAGCATAAGAAGTCCAACTAACCTATCCTAAATATACAGCAGGGTTCAGACTCTGTCCACAGTCGTAGATGAGATTAACTTGCAAAATTGTGGTTTGTCCAGTCAGAAGATCCACCTCAACTTGTTAGAAGATGGCTTCATAATCACTTAAGCTAACATTTCATTACTCTAATTTGGTATTCATGCAGAAAGTCTGGTGTTGCAGCCACTAATCATTCTAAAATATGGTATGTGCTATCACCATGCTCTACGTGTATTATGTTTGAGGGGGTTATATCTTAAGAATAGGTAAAACTTGCCTCACTCACTGCTGCACCATAGTTTAGGTATGCATTTGATGATGTATCAGGAACATAGAAAGAACATGCTGATAAGTTCACAGATTGCATGTCTGCCTGCAATTTTAAAGTTAAAAGAGAGAGACAAAGATATTTATACTGAATCAATAGGGAAAACAGGACAAATTTATTGATGGTTAATCAGTAAAATGCTGAAAGGAATTAGATCCCAATCATACTTCTTTAAGTCCAGTTAATATGTGTTAGGCATTACGGGACCTATATCAAGTGTAATCCCAGCATCAGTCAATATATCTAGTTGTAAAGCTGTAATCTTTCCATCACACTTGAATCGGACAGCGTAAGCGATTTTCAGAGGATGCCTTCCTCCTGTAATGATCATATTAGTCTTGCGATTCAGACACATCCTAACAGGAACCATAGCAGTTTTAACTAACTTGATAGCTTCATATAAAACGTCAACATTTAACTACCTTCCAGTTAAAAATTCCTCAGCCCTTTTTACCCTGATAGCATGTTTAGTCCCAAAAGCTCCAAAAGCAGACTAACAGCGATTGACTAAGATTCCATCAAAGGTCATGGAGAAACTTCAGCCAAGAAAGCAGCAATTAAACAAGGCAAAGCATTGCCTACAGGTCTTGGTGAAGCTCAGTAGGTTCAAACAGCATGATGCTATTGCTTTCAGCACAATCCTTAACTGATGCCTAATTTGGGTTTGACACTTACAAGTACACTATCAAAATCTAATGGAGGCCTCTCCAGAAACTCCTCCAATGTAATTCTTCTACTGTAGAACCCACAGCAATAAGTATGGTAGCAGAGACTGAAGCAAAATGTTTCCTTCAAGCCATCACCAAATTTCCATCCACACTAACTGTATTTCTGATTGACCTTGAAGCAATTTTCGCCATATTGTTGGCAAGTTTTTTTTTTTTTTTTTTTTTTTTAACACAATCTCATCTGTTAATGGAAATTCTTGTTGCTTTTCGTTCTTTAAAGTTTCAACAATTTTGGAGATTGTTACAGCTGCTCCAATCTCAACTCCTGTTTGATCAATCCTAAGCATTGAGAGTTCAGGACTATGTTTCAGATCAATATATCAGTCATAGGGTTTCTTCTAATATCGCATACCTGTGTTACAAACTACTATTTTCATCTTAGTCCCTTCATTAACTTTCAACAAGTCTTCAAGCTCCTCAACACTAGCAGGAGTGTACGAATTATATCTTTTGGAATCCAAAGAGATGCCAGACTTGATTTCCTTCACTAAAAACTCTATAAAATCTCATGATTAAACATGTAACTTGCTTATCTTTACTCCCTAACTGTCTTCCTTTCTCCAAAATTAATTCAATCCCAAATCCTCAATGTCAACATTAGCTGCAAGACTCTTGCCGCCATCAGCAATGGGTCAGTAAACGCTATGATGACAGAGGCTCCCTGCAACAGCCTTTTCAGCTTCTGAAACATTCAGCTTGGAGAAGGGTAGAGGGGGGCTCCAACTGATTGGTTTTCTCAGCATTTATAAGAGCCCCAAAGAGTGAAACACACATTCCAAGAGTATTAAAGCCGCACTGAGAAGCATGGAAACCTGTGAATCTTTGGTGTATGGGGTAGAACCCATTTTTGCTATTTCCAAGGCCTTCAGATGTTGTAATTGAACATCTATTTAAACTGCAGAGTAGTGTCAGACACAAAACTTATTGTAAAATCCTTAACTTTGTCATGTGCAGAATCATACTTGGACAGTAGCACAACGCATGCACCGCAACCTCCTGGTACAAAAATTTTACTGTTTGCAAAGTTATACCTAGTTTCATAGATGGCCAAATTCAGACATGATAGAAGCATTGTAAACAACAAATATAAAATAGTGAAAAAATGTAATAAGACTTGCTTAAATCGATGACTAAGCAAACAAAGTGTGAAAATGAAATTTATAACAGACCTATATTGAAATAATGGCCTATTTCAACATATTTGAAGAGGATTGTGTTCAAATCCAGCCCTTCAAGTTCAACTTTTAGATGTTCAAATGGAAGTCAATGATGTTAGGTTTATACACATTAACACTTTATTTAAACTACGTTTCCTGATTTGTTTAACTCCAACTTTCACAACTTATATTCAACCCTTGATAAGTTGATCTTCATTCCCAATTATTTTGATTTGAAAGGATTTGTTGTCTTTTTTTTTTTTTTTTTTTTTTTTTTTAAATCTCATACAAATTTTCCAAAATCCATCATACATATTGTGTAAAAGTGTAAGAAAATTCATGGAAAAATTCTATAAATCATTACTTAAACCGTGAAGCACTAATTTTGGATATGTATATTATAAAATTGAATGATCAGACCAAGTACGAAGTCCAATGTTTTTTCATATCATTTCATTGGTAAAGTGAACCATTGAAAATGATCCCCCACTATAAAGTTTGTTTGTCTGTTTATTTAAATAGCATGTTCTTTTATTATTATTTTAATTTATTTACTTTTGCCGATAGACCATTTTTATTATTTTGTCGAAATAAATCTAAACTTTGATAGTGAGGAGATTTGACTTAATGAAAATAAAATTTAAATTGATAAAAAAAATAATTAAAAATACTTTTTTTTTTTTTGCTAACAACAATTAAAAAAAAAAGTACTTAAACTAAGAATATATATATTTTTTTGGTAATATGATCAGGATGTCGACTATGCCGAAGAACTTTTGGTAATGATGTAAAAATTTAGAAGTCTTTTTTTTTTTCCCTATAATGTTAAAATTATTAAAATGTTTATTAAATTTTTTTATTAAATGATAAAATAGATGTGATAATATTTAATTAATTTATTTTTTAACTTATTTATTCATTTAAATATTTATTTTTTTATATTTTAAATTATATAAACATATTAACCAATACTATTTTAATATATATTATTTGATAAATATTTTAGTGCATAAAAAGACATGTCCTACAACATATATGATCTTTTTATTATTTTTATTTTTCACAATGGCATGCATCACATATTATATGGTCTAATAAATCATCACAAATTCAAATCTTATATTGATCAAGTCACATCAGCCATTACTTCAAATTCCATATACTTTTATCATAAGGAATTTAAGTAACAATATTAAAATTGTTTTCTTCTCATAATTTCAATTTTTGATTGTCATGAGAAACATTTTCATCAAAAATAAAAAAAAGAAAGAAGAAAAGAAAAAAAGGAAAGTCACTAGAACATGTGTTGTTAAATTCTTCCTCAAATCCTGGGATATATGCCTTCAAGTCAGTTCAACTGCAAGCACACAATTTTTATTTATTTATTTTTTTTGGGAGTTTTTGGATTTGGATATCAAATTGAAGTAACGAAACCCCGCTGTATTTGTTTTTCATTATGTTTGATATTGGTTTTATTGGAGTTTTAACATTTAACATATTTATTATTTTAGTAGTAAAGGTAGTTTCGTTGCCCTCACATGGTCCATGTTTTATGTTTTTTTTTTTTTTTTTTTTTTTTTTTTTTTTTTTGCCTGCAATCATTCAATGTTATCAATGGACCGAGGTTTGAGGCCATTAAATAAAGGCTAAAATCTACACAATATTTACGGACCAGTCAACTAAGATTTTGGGCCCATCAGAATTTATAGCACTCGACCTTTAAAAAACAGAAAGCCCCCAAAAAAAAAAAAAAAAAAAAGGGGAAAATTTTTGTTTACCATTTCTTAACCAAAAAAATAGAATTTTTTTTTTTTTGGTTACCAAACATGTTTTTATATATATATTTACACATATATATATTTTAAATAAATGATAAAAAAAAAAATGGTCATCTTAGTCTCTAACTTTCTTTGCTCCGTTTATTTTTTTTTTTAATTATTTTTTTTTTATATTACTTTCTTTCCTAGTTAGTCTATATAAATCCGTTGTCTCTATATATTGTTCATTACCAACTGCAATAAGAAACATAATACTTTTCTCTTTGCGTCGAACAATTTTAACGTGGTATCCAACATAGATGATAGTAAGGTTTTGAGTTCCAACTAATAGACAGGCATGACACATGTCTCCAACTTAATATATTTTAGTTTAAATGCATTAAGAGTGACAAAGTTCATGCCACATATTGTTACAAACAAGAAGCATTAGTTTCTCCCCATAGTTATGCTTATTTAAATAAATAAGCACCACCATTTTTATGTTCACACAGACTCAGTAAATAGTTTATGAGATCATGTGAGTTTCACAATACTTTTCTCATGACAGCTTCTTTGAATGTCTATGTCTGCAATCCGTCATAGAAGCTAGCTCCTCAACTTGTTGCTGCCAAAACTCCATTCCAAGTACTTGTCCACAATGTCAAGCCCACAAAGCTCCTTCACAACATGCATGGAAGTTGGAAGATTCCAGAAAGAATTTCAATTTCTACACCTCCCTCGAAGACATCTCTCCAATTGACGCCATACTCTGACTTATCTTGGTCTCTCCATGAAAGAAGCTGCTTTCTTGCTTCTTGCTTCTTTAATGGCATTTCTTGTAGCACAACAGACTTAACTGCTAGCAGTAATTGTGGCTCACGGGAAGCTGCACAATTAATGATTGTTATTTATTCAGTTTTGACTTGTTAAGCATGATACAACAAGAATATGAAAATGGCAATTTTTTCACATAGGAATTCTTGAATTCGACATGCTATTCTTAATATTGGAGGGATATATATGTACCTTTTGAAAAAGAATGAGTTTTTCGTGGTGTCCACTGCTTAATTTTTCAACATTGAACTGTTTTGGCATGGTATCCATTGAAGGAATCTTGTATGTCCATGTACCTTTAGTAACCACCAATCCATCAGAATTTGTTAGGTAGTCTTCAAACATGAAAAACCTTAATACTTGAGCAAAAGCTCATTCTATCTGCAACAACCAGTTTCCACATAAATAACATTGTAATTATATAATTATTAGCTACAGGTAAGAGAACAAAAAACCAAAAAACAAAACAAGACATAATCATTGGAAGAAAACACTCTGAAGCTAAATATATCAAACAGTGATCCTCCCATCGTCTCCAGGATAGGATCTTCAATGTAATAACAAGTAAAAGACTAATCAGATCCAGCATGAAAAATGAGCAGAATTTGAATGATTAGTTACTCAAATTTCGGAAACAAGTAAAATAAAGAAGTTCCAACTAGCCTGTCCTAAATCCACAGCAGGGTTCAGGCTCTGTCAACAGTCATAGACGAGAGCAACTTGCAAAATTGTGGTTTCTCCTATCAGAAGATCTACCTCAACCTCAGATAAGATGACTTCTTAATCTTGTATTTCATTATTCTTAATTTGCTCTTCATGCAGAAAGTCCGGTATTGAAACACTAATCATTCTACAATAAGGCATATATGCTATCACCGTGCTCTACGTGAGTTACGCTTGAGACTTAAAAATATATAAAAGTTGCCTCACTCACTGCTGCAACATAGTTTTAAGTATGAATTTGATAATGCATCAGGGACACAGGAAGAACTTGCTGATAAGTTCACAGATTGCTGTGCCCCTGCATTTTGAAAGTTAAATAGACACAAAGATATTGTACTGAATCAAACAGGAAAACAGGACAAATATATTCAAAGTTAGTAACTGCGTTAAGAGTGATAAATATATGCGATATTCTTATAACAACAAGCATTACTCTCTCTTCCATAGGTACATATTCTTATTCAACTACAAAAATGGCCCCATTTTTTTATTTTCACACTGTAAACAGACTTCAAAAGAAAAGAAATCGGTTAAACCCAAATGAAAGATTAATTGATCCACTCAAACCAGTTATTGGACCATGTTCCAACAGTCGTGTCCTGACATATAGCTTCTTTGAACTATTGTGTAAAAAATAAACATTTGAAACTATCTGTCTGCATCCCCACCAAAAATCTCCTTTTATTTCTTGCAGCCTAAATTCCATTCCAAGTACTTCTCCACAATGTCTAGCCCACAGAGCTCCTTCACAATAGGCATGGTAGCAGGAACATTCAATTGGAATATTGACTGAGAATCATCTCGGACGCTCCATGAAAGAAGCTGTTTTCTAGCTTCTTTAACAGCAGCTCTTGTAGCGCAATGAACAGAAACTGCTAGCAGTAACGGTGGCTCACCAGAAGCTGTAGGAAACACGATATTTAAATTTAACTTTGTTAAGCATAATATAATCAGAATATAGCAAAATGAAATGTTTCATACAAGCTTAAAACAGAGTTTCAACTTCCACCAATATAAAAGACTTTTCAGAAAAAGAGATTTATGTAAGATCCTTGCATGTATACCAAGCTTTGAAAAACTTAAAACAGAAATTCTAATAGAAGAGTTACCTACTAATTTTAACAAATTTTGGATGCCAAGTGTGGCAGAATCTTGTTTTGTGAAAATTAAATGGGGGATCAAATGAGAAAAGAATAAGATGAGACATTGCAATTCATTTTTGAAACATGGTGAATAAAAAGACATTGAAATTGATATCTGAAATATGAAGCATGTGTAATACTTGGTTCAAAATACTGCAGAGACAGACCTTTCGAAGAAAGAACACGTTTCTCATGATGGCTGCTGTTTAATATTTCAACATTGAACTGTTTGGGTATGGTGTCTATCGAAGGAATCTTATATGTCCAGGTACTGTCCGTAACCAACAATCCATCAGAATTTGTCAGCCATTCTTCAGACATGAAGAACCCAATTCCTTGAACAAAAGAGCCCTCAATCTGCAACAACCAGTTTCAAATTGAATAAGAGCCAACACAACAAAAGACAAGAAGTTGAGGAAAATAACTCTAGAGTGACTAATAACTTGGAAATTTAGTCATATGGTACATAACAATAGAAACTAACCTGTCCTAAATCCACAGCAGGGTTGAGACTCTGTCCACAGTCATACAAAATATCCACTTGCAAAATTGTGGTTTCTCCAGTCAGAAGATTTACCTCAACCTGCAATGACATGGTTTTGTTAGCATTTAATCTAGCATTATCACTATGTTCTGATGTGTATTAGGCTCAAGGGGGTTAAATTACAAGTCTAATTGGGAAAACTTCTTTAATTTAAGCTCGAGTCCATAAGGACAAACTTGCCTCGCTCACTGCTGCACCATAATTCAGGTATAAACTTGATGCTGCATCAGGGACATAGAAAGAGCTTGCTGCTAAGTTCACAGATTGCAAGTGTGCCTGAAATTTGAAAGTTGAGAGAGACACAAAGATTCTGTGAATAAAGGTAAGCAGGACAAATATATGTTGATCAGTAAATTCTTGGAGAAACGAGATATTGACACTTCCTTATAGATACCTGAGAAATAAGAGTCTCCCATTTGATAGGTCCCATTTGCTCCTGCAACCTCTTCTTGAAAGGAGTAAGCCTCTCAACCAGAATATTACAACACAGCCTAACTGCCTCACAGCTTGACTCTGATGTAGTGCTTCCAGCAGTCATACCACCCTGAATTAAGCTTAATGTATCAGCTTGTATGACTCGCATTCTATCCAAGAGGTCTTCATCTCCATTACTTAGGACTGAATCAAGTGCAAAAGCAGCCATCTGTTTTACCTTTGTCCACAGACCTTGGCCTATCTCAATGCCCCCAACTTCAATAACAATAGATCCATCCTTTAGTATGCTTACCCTCCCTGGAGCTTGTCTCACTGACACTTCATATATAATAGGTACCCGAGAAATTCCCCTTTTTTTCCATTTATTGTACCTATTGAATTCTTTTACCATTTTGATCCTCCTGTTAAAGCTTGAAGACACCGATAATTTATCCCATATTGAGGGTAAAGTATACTCTAAAGGGTCACCAGCACTATTCTGATAGAATAATTTAAGGCTGTTGTACTTATGAAGATTTACATTTCTTACTGAGTCAACCTCTAATGAAAGGGTAGATGCCACATGTTCAATTATAGCTTCAGCAATAAATGATCCCTGTACATCTCCAGGAGCCCGCATTGCAGTCTTACTTACATTGTTTGTTTTGCATAGCTTTATGTCAAAAGATAAAGCACCCCAGTCATACTTCTGAAGTGCACTCAGTATGGCGTGTGGCATCAGCGGACTTAAATCTGGTGAAATCCCTGCATCAATTAACATATCTAGTTCTAAAGCTGTTATCTTTCCATCAGACTTGAATCCAACAGTATAAGTTATTTTTATGGGATGCCTTCCTCCTGTAGTTACCATATCAGTCTTGCGATTCATATACATCCGGACAGGGCGACCTAATTTGTGTGCTGCAAGAGCACATGCTGCTGCAACCTAAATCATGAGAGCAAGTTAAGTTATAACATCAATTAATCTGAATAATTTAAACATCAAGACCAAAATGAACATGTTATAAGCATGCAATACATCAACATATGTTACCTTAAATGTCCAACCTTAGACTACAAAATTGGAAAACCACAATCATTATTTAGGAATTTTGTCAAAATGTTGTAGCATAAGGATTCTTGGACTGAATACTCACAGGCATGGAAGGTATGGCCTTTCCACCAAATCCACCTCCAACTCTTCTTGTAAGAACGCGTATATTATGCTCAGGAATACCCAGACATCTTGCAATAATACTGTGTGCATGTTCAGGAATCTGAGTTGAACTGTAAATCACAATGCAGTTGTCTTCATCTGGTACTGCAAGGGCAGTTTGTGTCTCCATATAGAAATAGTATTGAGAACCAAGTTTGATCTAAATGTTACAATTCCCCAAAAAAATAGCATAGATGTATAAGTCTTTGGATGACTCAACAAAAAGAAACATTGACAAGCATATCAAAACTAAGAATGACAAGCATTAAGAACTACCTCAGCAGATATAATCTTGTGATCGGCTTCAGCCATTCCTGCTGATATATCACCAACGGGTTTTGGGTAAATGGAAGGAGGGACCTCAAAGAAACTAGACCTTTCAACAGCCTCTTCTACAGATAAAATAGGTTGCTCGAGATTTTCCATTCCATAATTAACCACAGCATTGTTTGCAGCCCTATCTGCATGTTTCTGTGTATCTGCAACCTAACAAAGTTGTTTTAGAGGAGTTAACCAATTGCAGAGGTCCCCAACAAGAAAAAATAACAACAAAAGAAAATGGAACTTCTTTGGGATTCCCACAAGGATTCCCACAACATGTAAATCAATAAGTGGAGCAAAAGCAACAATACTACCAGAAATGAATAAGGAATTACCACAAAGGCAAGACGCTGACCAGCACACTGAGTAAGATCATCAGCAAACAAAGGTTCAATACCAAACGAAAAGTGTGATCCTATATTCTCCCCATGTTCAGGAATGTCTTTATGTGATATTACTGCCGCAACTCCATCTGGATGTGGTCCCGAGTTGACATTCATGCTCCTCACCCATGCTAGAGGCTTAGTGCTGTAAATGAATGCTCCATGTAAGCAATTAGTTGGTGAAGGAATGTCATCTACATATACAGCCTCACCTACACGATTGATCAGCACGAATAAAATTAGCAGATCAGTTTTTGAAAGCATGCAAAAAGAAAGCAATATTATGATATAAATATAAAAACACTATGACAAATAAATTAATCATGAGAGATTAAACTAATGTATTTTATCAAGTGATATCAACCTGAAGCTTGGATGGCTGCTCCAGATTTTGCAATTGGCTCACCAACTGGATGGTAGCGTTTGCTTAATTCCAGCACCTGCTTCGAAGATGATAACAATGTTGGAATCTTGTTAGATTGAAATTGACCATAATTCTGTCCTATGTTAGATTGTTTGACCAATGAATTGCTTTTATATCCATTCAAGACACTATTGGTTATTTCAGCATCACTTTCTATCAAGGAGCTAAAGAACTCGAAAAGAAAACCAGAAGCCAAGCTTGACCTATAAGCAGGATTTGCAGTGCCACCTTCAGGAACCACAGTGGCTCTAACCAATTTGATAGCTTCATATAAAACCTCAGCATTTAGAATTTTTCCAGTTAAAAATTCCTCAACCCTTCTTGCCCTAATAGCATGTTTCGTCCCATAAGCGCCAAAAGCCAACTGACAATGATTCACCAAGATTCCATCAGAAGTCTCACATGGAGAAACTTCAGCCAAGAAGGCAGCATTCAGAAAAGCTAATGCTCTTCCTAAAGGTCGGGGTGCAGCACGATAGGTTTCAAAGATCAAGATAGTATTGTTTTCTGGAAAAACTTTCCTAACTGATGGGATTTTTACCCTTATAAGCACACTATTAATATCTAATGGAGGCCTTAGCAGAAACTCCTCCAATGTAATTCTTTCGAATTGGTGACCATTCATTATATCTACCACTGAATCAACAGCAAGAAGTATGGTAGCGATATCTGAAGGAAAATGTTTCCTTTGTGCCATCACCAAATTTCCTCCCACACTGGCAGTATTTCTGATGAACCCTGAAGCAACTTTCTCCATATGATTGGCAAGTTTTCTGAACACATTCTCATCGCTTGGGTTAAAGTCATGTCGGATTTCATTCTTCAAAGCTTCAATAACTTTGGAGATTGTCACAGCTGCTCCAATCTCAACTCCTGTTTGATCAATCCTAAGTATTGAGAGCTCAGGAATGTGTTTCAGATCAATATATGTTTCATATCGTTCTAGCTCTTTGTAATAACCCGTCCCTGTGTTACTAACTACTACCTTCATCTCAGTCCCTTTGTTAACTTTCAACAAGTTTCGAAGCTCCCCAACACTAGCAGGACTGTACCAATTATATCTTTCAGAATCCAAAGAAATGACAGACCTTATTTCCTTCTTTAAGAACTCTGGAAATGTACAGATCTCATTATTACGATCGTACAAAGGTAATTTGCTTTTCTTTACTTCTTTAATGTCTTCCTTTCTCCAGAAGGAGTTGAACCCCAAATCCTCAATATCAACATCAGCCGCAAGACTCTTGCAGGCATCAGCAATTGGTCGGTAACCAGTACAGCGACAGAGGTTCCCTGCAACAGCCTTTTCTGCTTCTGAAACAGTGAGCTTGGAGAACCCTGGAGGTGCCTCCAAGCGATTGGTTTTTTCAGCATTGACAAGAGCCCCAAAGAGTGAAACACACATCCCAGGTGTACAAAAGCCACATTGAGAAGCATGGAAACCAGCGAACCTTTGGTGAATGGGGTGGAATCCATCTTTGCTATTTCCAAGACCTTCAGATGTTGTAATTGAACATCTGTTGATATTGCAAAGTAGCGTCAGACATGAACTTATAGTACAATCCTCAACTTTGTCAAGCTCAGGATCATACTTGGACAGCAGCACAACACAGGCACCACAACCTCCTGGTAAAAAAAAAATGTGACAGTTAAAAAAAAGAATATACCTAGTTTCATAAAAGTTCAAAGTCAGATATGATAAAGTAATAGAAAGCCAAAAAAGCAAAATAGTGACCATTAGACGTGCTAAGACTTGCTTAAATCCTAAATGTGCAAACTATCATGGTTGAAAATGTACTGTTAATGTTATTCATCCAATTGGTGACCAAGCATACAAAGTTAGAAAATAAATTTTACACCTGATCTAAATCTATGTAATAGCATATTGAACAACATAATTGAAGAGGCTTGAGTTAAATTCAACACCTTTCAACTTCCAGGGGTTCAAGTAGAACTCATATTGGTTTTTGATTTCAACACATCAACCCTCGGTTAAAAATTTATGATTAACATGAATTTTCATATGTTAAGTTCAACTCCTGATAAGTTGAACTTTGACTCCAGATAAATTCGTTTAACTCTTTTTGTTCTAAGCCAGAACAAGCACCTGAGTAGAATACAGAACCTGTTCACAAATCAGTATCACAACAATAATTCACTCTCCAAGAGGAACCATAATTAGAACCCCGGCAACTCTTTGAAAATAAACTTCCTTATTTACATGCATAATATATTACGTATATAAACAAAAAAAAAAAAAACACTAAACTAGAAGCAACAACCAAAAAAAAAAAAAAAAAGTCCTCAAAATTTTGAAATCCCTGTATTCAAGCCAGATCGGAAAATGAAATTGGCAGTACACCAACCATGTACAAGATATACAATAAATTCAATATTTGAAACATATGCATCATGCAAAAACCAAATTGAAGTATAGTCATTAATCCTTACAACAAAACCCAGATTAATCAAAACGTGGAGAACAAGAAAAAAGAAATATACATAAAGATAAAGAGGAAAACAGAACAAACCTTCACCGCAACTGAGCTTGACACTTTTGAAGGGAGTCTGTGAACGCAAGAACTCAAGCAAAGTGGTTGAAGGATCAACAGTTGGAAGCTCAAACCTCTTACCATTAACAGCAAACACCAAAGTTCCAGTTTTTCTTTCTGTCTCAACCGCCATTTTTGGACCCCTCCAAGCAAACACCAAGCTCGAGAACCAGTCTTGCAGGCATTGCCTGCCAAGTCTTAAATAACATTAGAAGAAGCTAAGTCATCATCGACGAAAGGGACTTTTTTTTATATTTTTTAATTATTTTTTTTTAATCTTACAGTTTTGTGAGGCAGCCACCCAAACAAATACAATCTCATGTACACACGTCTTCACTTGGTCAACTTTCTAAGCCATTTTAGCTACTGTAGTGAAAACTATTATAACTTGTAACATATTAGCAAAGAAATAAAAGGATATACATACATTACTAGACTAAGAAAGTTGCGCTGAGCTTTTCGTTCTGTAAATAATACCTTATTCTATTTTCAAGTAAAGTACAAATTTGTTTCTTATTTTATTTTATTTTATTTATTAATTTTTTCTTTTCTTTTCCTCATCAAACGTATTTATTATTTTATTGAAATAATGTTGAAATGTGACAGGATTTGACTTATTCAATAATGATCCAAATCCAATTAGTGGAAATAATAATTACAAATCAAGTTTGAACTAAAAAACTTACGGATTCAGATTATGCAAACGACCTCTTTAATGATGATCTTGAGAAATATCACCCAGCAGATCAGGAAAACTTCTTTTCTCCAAAAATAGTTTTGAAAACTTTTTAGACCCAAAAAAAGGTTTTCTTAATTTTTCTATTTAAAAAAAAAATGAAAGAAAAATGAAAAAGGAAAAGTAGTCGTAGAAAACCTCAATAATGGATACACGTGTCTTTTTCACCGCATGTAAGATATAAAGTGAAATCAATCAAGACAAATTCAATTCTAATCTTCATCCAGATTAAATTACGTCAGCCATTACTTCAAAATTTGTTACCAATTAGGAAGAAATAAAAGTCACAATTAAATTACTTTTTTCTGATAATAAATTCAATGTTTGATTTATCACTAAAAACGTCGTGTAGGCCTCAGTCGTAAGTGGGGAAATTCTAGACATTTTTGGCAAAACGAAATAAGTTCTACCATGAACCAAGTTTTTGGTCATCACAAATTTAATGTTGGAAAAAAGTGAACAAGAATTTGAGGAATATACAAAATCATTAATTGTCTATAGACATTGGATGTTGACTATACTGCAACAATTTGGCTACCAAATAATTTAATTCCATTATTATGTTATTGCATGATATATGTACTACTACTATCTACAAAGTCATTGTCACAGCTCCGATGAAACATTTTTTTTTTTTTTTCCTGGAAAAAGCATGCAGTGCCAATTAAACAAACAGAGCCTTACTTAATTTACCACCCACAAAAAAAAAAAGGACCCAGAGCCTTACTTTCGTCTAAATCATTCACAAGCATTTCCTTCGCAGAACCTTTTTTTTTTTTTTTTTTTTTTTTTTTTGGGGTGGGTGGGGGGGCTCAAAAGTAACTCTCTCATTGTATTTCAGTCTAGTATTCTCAAGAGAATAGGCAATTTGATGGCCAAGTCTATTAACCTTTAATATTTTGGAATTAAAATTTGTAAGCTAATCAATATGTCAAAAATAATAATAATAATAACTATAATAACAACAAAACTTAAATTTTTTAAGAATTTTTAATTAGACCATAAAGAGAGAGAAGACTTCCTTCCCTTTCTTTCTTTCTTTCTTTCTTTCTTTCTTTTTTTTTTTTTATCCAATCAACTTTTTGTTTTTGGATTTGTTTTAATTAACCTTTCTAGATAGTTTAATTAACAATGACAGTAGGTTAGGCGGGCGGCCCAAGTCTTTTTTTTCATGCCAGAGCGAGAATTGACTTTTAAATAGTTTTGTGTTTTTTTAAAAAAATTATTGAATTTACAAATTATTTAAAAAAAAATTTCATTTTATACTATTTAAATTTATATTTTTATAAATATAAATAGACATTGAAATTATCTATTTCGTTAAATTTTTAAATAGATTGATTGATAAATTTCTTTCACACCTTTTGACTTATGTTTTCATTTTGTTTGGATACATTATTAAAAAATTAATATTAATTTTCTTTTAATTTTATAAATGTATTAAAACAGAAATGTTTGTTAATTTTTATTAATTATTACAATTAATAATTTTGAGAGGTAAAGGTTGAAAAAAAATTAAAAATTTATATTTTATAATTGAGTAATAATATAAAAATATAATTTTAATTTTTAACCGTTAAAAAAAATAAAAATTAATAGATTAATTTTTTTTGATAATTTTAAAAAATTTAAAAAAGATAAATAATAACTTTCCAAAAGCAATCAAATAATAACAAAATTAAAACGATATAAATGAAAATTTTCCTAATTACATAAAATTACAAAATACGTTGAAGCAGAACCATGTTAATATTAAGCTTCGTCTTCACCTCCTTATATTCATTTCATAGTAATTAATGTTAAGCATTCTTCTTTAAAGAAACTCGAACACTAAAATAAAATAAAAAATAGAAACCCTTCAAATTATTCATTCTAGGACGTTTTTGCCATTTCAATGGTCTTTGTTCTAATCTCTTTCTACAAACAGTCTTCTTTTATAAAATAAAACTTCTCAAGGTGCTCAATATGCAAATCACACAAGGCGCTTACTCTTTTCGACAGTATATACATGTATTCAACCCTTTATACAGATCAAATTTGCGTCAGCCATTACTTCAAAAATTTTAAACCTCCAACTAATTAAAAATGTCTAGGTCTTGGATGCCGTAAGGAAATTGTATGCACGTTGGCAGTGTTAGGATGGCAAAATGAAGTAATTAACCACTTCTCAATGACATCTGGAAAGGTTCCACTATGAAGATATTTTTCAATTTTACAATTTAATATTCAACAAGTTTACACGAATTTTGGAGAATATAAAAATCACTGTCAACAGTGCCGGATAATTTCATATGTTTTCCTTGATTTTCTCTGTGTCGATAAACAATTCAAAATGTCTCGATTTTTCAAGAATAGCAATGGTTTGAGCAATTCCTTTTATACTATTTTGAAAATCCACGAACTCAATTTTGTATGAATATGTAAAATACAGGAGTTTCAAGATTAATAGATACTCAATTAAAAGTGAGTAAACAAATTCTATAATTGATTTTATAAGTACATATAGAATTCTCTAAAAAATTGTACTCAATTAAAGTAGTGTATACAACTTGTAGGGAAATCTTTCATATTTGTAAATATCCACCTTACAATATGAGATCAAAAAACCAAAATAAATTATTTTAGCCTTTATAGAAAGAGGTTCTGACCATAGGCGTGGGTGTATAATGGCACAAAATCTCACTTTTGTTTAGAGCTCAATGAATATTTTTAAGTGTACTCTAATTTTTTAAAAATGTTTAAAATAGGTTAAAAAATTGAAATATTAAATGTCCTAGTAAAAATAACAATAAGAGATGGACCTTTTTATTATTTTAGATTTTTTATTAACAAGAAATTAATACACATTGTAATTTTTCTTTAAAAAAAAAAAAAAGACCACCATAATTATTTTTTTTTCCCAATAGAGCTATAATTTTGATATGATTAAATTTTTTTTTTTTTGACATATACAACACATAAATCTCTTTTAGACTTTACTTTTGTAATTTATTATCTTCTAAATCTTTTTAATTTTTTTTTTCACTTTTTCTCATCTGAAATCCAACTTTGCTCTTTTAAGATCTCCATTTGGTTTTAGATGAATTATACAAAGACCAATTCCTAGATTCACCTCTCTCAAGACCCTAGCGTACGTATACATATATAGCATATATAATTTTTATTTTCAAATATAATTATATACAAATATCATTCGTATTAACTATAAAAATGATGTTTCACAAACTATATTGTTGAACATGTGTGTGACTATAAAATTTACTTAAAGCCCCCAAAATTCTAGGGTTATTGACTGAAGATATAATATTGGATGCTAAATATGTTGACTGATGTAAAAAGACAAATTAGTCATTGTCAGGGCTTGCGCACTTCTTTTTCCTTTTCAGAAGGCCATAGTCAAACATGATAAAAGTACCGAAAGCAGCAAATACAAAATAGCAACAGTGTGTTACATACCACCATCATGGAAAAAGTATCTTCATACAATTGATGACCACGCAAACAAAAGAAAGAAAATGAAATAATTTATTTGAAGAGCAGTATAAATCAACCCCTTCATGTTCAACTTGTACGGGTCCAAATTGAACTCAATGGTGTGCGATTTCATCACATCAACACTTGATTTAAACTTTGATTCCTGATATGTCTAACTCGAGCTTTCACAACTTAAACTCAAATCACTTACAAGTTGATCTTGATTCCCAAGGAGTTCGATTTAAAGGGTTTTGATGTCTTTTTTTCTTAGCCAACACATGATGATTTAGATCGACAAGCATCTGGTTCTGAATTAAATACAGATTCCCAAGGAATAAGAAGAACCCAGGAAACTCCTTGAAAATGAAATAAACAAAAACAAATAAAAAACCCAAAAAAAAAAGAAAAAGAAATCATCAAAAAATTTAAGTAAATGAAATAGCAGTAGCTGTACAACCATATACAAGATAATAGATTTAATATTTAAACAGATATCTCTCTATGAATCAAAGGAAAACCGGATTGAAGACCAACATATCCACCTCACTAATTCTAATAATACATCCCATAACCATCAAATACTTGGAGTGCAAGTAATAAGAAATATACATGAAGACAGAAAGGGAAACCGAAGAACCTTCGCTGCAGCTGAGCTTGGGACTTTTGAAGGGAGTCTGTTAAAGCAAGAACTCAAAAAAAGTGGTTGAACGGTCCATTGTTCGAAGCTCAAACCTCTCATCATTAACAGCAAACACCAAAGTTCCGTTTCTCTTCTCTGTCTCCACTGCCATTTCTGGGACTCATCCAAGCTTGACAAATAGTCTTGTCGACATTGACGGCCAAGTGACAGTGAATAATAATAGCCAAAAGTCAGACAATTTTAAAACAAGGTATGTGATCATGAAAAGGAACATATTTTTTTTTTTTCAGATAAAACTCAAGGGAAGGAATTTTTCTGTATTTAAAATCTATTTTGGGATTTGATTCTCTTGCCCATATAATATATGCATATATGAAAATCTTTTGATCGTAATTTTATTTTTCTTTTTAATGCTACTGTCACGGGATTTTTTTTGTATACCAACTGTTGTGGAAAATGAAGTGTTGTTAATATTATTAGTTGAAAAAATAAAATAAAATAATAAGTGAATCTTAAAAATGATAAATAAAATTTAATACAAGTCAATAAAATGTCATATTATTTTACGGAGTAAAAAGACTTGAAAAGAAAAGGAAAAAATGCAAGGAAATATATATATATATATATATATATAGAATAGGTTCATTCAAACAATTTTTTGAACTTCGTCCATTGAAGTTCTCTCTCTGTTTATCCCCACCACAAAGCTCCTTCACTTGTTCCTGCCTAAACTCCATTCCAAGTACTTCTACACAATATCTAATCCATTGAGCTCCTTCACAACAGGCATAGTAGCAGGAACATCTAATCGGAATATTGACTGAGACCCATCTAGGCTGCAGCTCCATGAAAGAAGCTGCTTTCTAGCTTCTTTAATGGCAGCTCTTGTAGCACAATGAACTGAAACTGCTAGCACCGATGGTGGCTCACCAGAAGCTGTTAAAAAAAAAAATGATATTTCAGCTTGACTTGGTGAAAGGCAATTTGAAAACTTCTTAAGGTTCCCAATAAGATCAAAATCTTCCTCTGGCGTGCTTGTTCGAATGCTTTGCCTGCCATGTGCTGCTGGATTGTTATTTCGACAGCATGTGCATGCGCATGGCATTTTGTCTTTTCTGTAGGCATGATAAGGAATCAGTGTTGCATGCTTTCTGGAGTTAGCTTGAATGCTAAAGGGATTTGGAAATCGGAGGAGCATATAAATGGGTTGCATGGTATGTAATTTTTCTTCTTTTGTTGAGTTTTAGGGGTTGCCTTGTATGGATCGCAGATTTCTGTCAAGAGAGATTTGCAAAGCTTTGTTTTGTTCATGGAGCTTTGCCAAGGTCTGACGAGAATTTGAAGAGCTATGTAACTGATCTCCGCCTTGATTTTCAGCAGGCTAATGCTAAGGATGATTGGGGCAGGAATTGAGGTTACCAAATGTTGAGAAGCCAAGATGAGTAAAAGTCAGTATATGGTGCCTTATCACATCTGCATGGGATGTCTGGTTTTGAAATGCTCATTAGAGATTATAAAGGTCTGTTAATGAAGGCTCTAGCAAAACAATTTCGGCTAGCATTTATACTCTCCCATTCTCGCTACTGAATTATTGGCCATTCAAGAAGCTTTTGTTTTTCGTGTTCAGATTGGTTTTGCTGGCAGCATGTTAGTTTGCGAATCAGAGGAGGCCATTTGCTTAATTTATGATCCGGGACCTTATTTGTGACAAGAATGTTTTTTTAGTAGAAGAGATTAAACCCTTGTTACTTTCTTTTACAGATTTTGTTTGTAAATATACTTCTAGGGAAATGAACAGGGCAGCTCCTTTTACAGCTTACGATTCTCTGTCGCTGTCTGTGTAAGAAACATGGATTCAGGATAGTCCATCGTGGTTAATTCCTAAACCTCAGGAGGATGCTTGTAATTTGTGCTTTGGCTTAGTGAAGTTATGATGTTTCTTTCAAAAAAAAAAAAAAAAAAAAAATTAAATGCATTAAGAGTTATATATACATGTGATATTCTTATCACAGGCGTTACTTTCTATTCCATAGACATAGATTCTCATTCAACTACATAAATTGCTGCATTTTTTTATTTCCACACCGTAAACAGACTTCAAAGGAAAAGAAAACTGTTAAATCCTTATGAAAGATTAATTACTCCACTCAAACCAGTTATAGAACCATGGACCAACAGTTGTGTCATGACATATAACTTGTTTGAACTCTGTATAAAATAAACATTTGAAACTCTGTCTGCATCCCCAACAAAAGGCTCCTTTATTTCTTGCAGCCTAAACTCCATTCCAAGTACTTCTCCACAATGTCAAGCCCACAAAGCTCCTTCACAACAGGCATGGTAGCTGGAACATCCAATTGGAACATTGACTCTGAACCATCTTGGCCACTCCATGAAAGAAGCTGTTTTCTAGCTTCTTTAATTGCAGTTCTTGTAGCACAATGAACAGAAACAGCTAGCAGTAATGGTGGCTCACCAGAAGCTGTAGGAAACACGATTTTTAAATTAAACTTTGTTAAGCATGATGTAATCAGAATACAGCAATAAGAACGTATTTCAAGCAGCTCAAAACAGAATTTCTACCTTCACTAATATGAAACTAAAAAGACTTTTCCCAAAAGAAGAGATTTGTGTAAGATCCTTGCATGGGTACCAAGCTTTCAAATACTTAAAACAGAAGTTCTAATAGAAGAATCTTATTTTGACAAATTTGACAAACATGTAATATCCTTATTTAACAAATTTAAATGCCAAGTGTGGCAGAATCTTATTTTGTCAAAATTAAATGGGGTCTAATTGGTGAGACCAAATGAGAAAAGATTCAAAAGGATAAGATAAGACATTACAATTCATATTTGAAACATGGTGAAGAAAAAGACATTGCAATTCATATCTGAAATATGGAACATGTATAATACTTGGTTCAAAACATTGAAGAAACATACCTTTTGAAGAAAGAACACGTTTTTCATGATGGCTGCTGTTTAATATTTCAACATTGAACTGTTTGGGTATGGTGTCCACCGAAGGAATCTTATATGTCCATGTACTGTCAGTAACCAACAATCCATCAGAATTTGTCAGCCATTCTTCAGACATGAAAAACCCAATTCCTTGAACAAAAGATCCCTCAATCTGCAACAACCAATTTCAAGTTGAATAAGAGCCGACACAACAAAAGAGCAGAAGTCGAGGAAAATAACTCTGGAGAGACTAATAACTCGGAACTTTAATCACATAGTACATAAGAAAAAATAACCTGTCCTAGATCCACAGCAGGGTTGAGACTCTGTCCACAGTCATACAAAATATCCACTTGCAAAATTGTAGTTTCTCCAGTCAGAAGATTTATCTCAACCTGTAATGACATGTTTTTGTTATCAGTTAATCTATAGTATTATTGAAGCATTTATTTTTCTGCACTATGGTTTATGCTATCACTATTGTTCTGATATGTTCAAGCAGTTAGTTACAAGTTTAATTGGGAAAACTGTTATAATTTAAGCACAAGTCCATAAGGAACAACATGCCTCACTCACTGCTACACCATAATTCAGGTATGAGCACGATGCTGTATCAGGGACATAGAAAGAGCTTGCTGCTAAGTTCACAGATTGCAAGTGTGCCTGCAATTTGTAAGTTAAAGACAGAAATTCTGTGAATAAAGGTAAACAGGACAAAAATATGTTGATCAGTATATTCTTGGACAAGCGAGATATTGATACTTCCTAATAGATACCTGAGAAATAAGAGTCTCCCATTTGATAGGTCCCATTTGCTCCTGCAACCTCTTCTTGAAAGGAGTCAGCCTCTCAACAAGAATATTACAACACAGCCTTATTGCCTCACAGCTTGACTCTGATGTAGTGCTTCCAGCAGTCATACCACCTTGAATTAAGCTTAATGTATCAGCTTGTATGACTCGCATTCTATCCAAGAGGTCTCCATCTCCATTACTAAGGACTGAATTGAGCGCAAAAGCAGCCATCTGTTTTACCTTTGTCCAAAGTCCTTGGCCTATCTCAATACCTCCAACTTCAATAACAATAGATCCATCCTTTAGTATGCTTACCCTCCCGGGAGTTGGTCTCAATGACACTCCATATATAATAGGTACCCGAGAAATTCCCCTTTTTTTCCATTTATTGTACCTATTGAATTCGTTTACCATTTTGATCCTCCAGTTAAAGCTTGAAGACACAGCCAACCTATCCCATATTGAGGGTAAAGTATACTCTAAAGGTTCACCAGCACTATTCTGATAGAATAATTTAAGGCTGTCATACTTGTGAAGATTTAGATTTCTTACAGAATCAACATCTAATGAAAGGGTAGATGCCACATGTTCGATTATAGCTTCGGCAATAAATGATCCCTGTACATCTCCAGGTGCCCGCATTGCTGTCTTACTTATAGTGTTTGTTTTGCATACCTTTATGTCAAAAGATAGAGCACCCCAATCATATTTCCGAAGTGCAGTTAGTATATTGCATGGCATGACTGGACTTAAATCTGGTGAAGTCCCTGCATCAATCAATATTTGTAGTTGTAAAGCTGTAATCTTTCCATCGGACTTGAATCCAACAGTGTAAGTGATTTTTAAGGGATGCCTTCCTCCTGTTGTTATCATATCAGTCTTGCGATTCATATACATCCGGACAGGGCGACGTAATCTATGTGCTGCAAGAGCACATGCTGTTGCAACCTAAATTATGGAAGCATGTGAAGTTAATCTGAATATTTTAAACATCAGGACCAAAGAGATCATGTTATAATCATGCAATACTTCACCATGCATTAGCTTACACTGGTTTTTAATGTCCAACCTTAGACCATAAAATTGGAAAACCACAATAATGTTTCACTAATTTTATCAAAATGTTGTATCATAAGGAGTCCTGGGACTAAATACTCACAGGCATGGAAGGTACGACCTTTCCACCAAATCCACCTCCAACTCTTCTTGTAAGAACGCGGATATTATGTTCAGGAATACCCAGACATCTTGCAATAATACCATGTGCATGCTCAGGAACCTGAGTTGAACTGTAAACTACAATGCAGTTGTCTTCATCTGGTACTGCAAGAGCAGTTTGTGTCTCCATATAGAAATAGTATTGAGAACCCAGTTTGATCTGAATGTCAAAATTCGCCCAAAAAACAATTATGAAAGTATGCATGGATGTATAAGTCTTTGGATGACTCAATAAAAAGAAAGAATAACGAGCATTAAGAACTACCTCAGCAGATATAATCTTGTGATCAGCCATGGCCATTCCTTTCGATATATCACCAACTGGTTTTGGGTAAATGGAAGGAGGGACCTCAAAGAAACTAGACCTTTCAACAGCCTCTTCTACAGATAAAATAGGTTGCTCTAGATTTTCCATTCCATAATTAACCGCTGCACTGTTTGCAGCCCTATCTGCATGTTTTTGTGTATCTGCAACCTAACAAAGTTGTTCTAAAGGAGTTAATTAATTGCAGAGGTCCCCAACAAGAAAAATAACAATAAAAGAAAATGGAACTTCTTTGGGATTCACACAATATGTAAATTCAACAAATGGAGCAAGACCAACAACACTATCAGAAGATGAATAAGGAATTACCACACAGGCAAGACGCTGACCAGCACACTGAGTAAGATCATCAGCAAACAAAGGTTCAATACCAAAGGAAAAGTGTGATCCTATATTCTCCCCATGTTCAGGAATGTCTTTATGTGATATTACTGCTGCAACTCCATCTGGATGTGGTCCCAAGTTGACATTTATGCTCCTCACCCACGCTAGGGGCTTAGTGCTATAAATGAATGCGCCATGTAAGCAATTAGTTGGTGAAGGAATGTCATCTACATATACAGCCTCACCTACACGATTGATCAGCACGAATAAAATTAGCGGATCAGTTTTCGAGAGCATGCAAAAAGAAAGCAGTGTTATGATATAAATATAAAAACACAATGACAAATAAACTAATCACGAGAGATTAAACTAATGTATTTAATCCAATGATATCAACCTGAAGCTTGGATGGCTGCTCCAGATTTCGTAATTGGCTCACCAACTGGATAGTAGTGTTTACTTAATTCCAGCACCTGCTTTGCAGACGATAGCAATGTTGGAATCTTGTCAGAGTGAAACTGGTTATAATTCTGTCCTAGCTTAGATTGTTTGACTAATGAATTGTTTTTATATCCATTCAAGACACTATTGGTTACTTCAGCACCACTTTCTATCAAGGAAGTAAAGAACTCGAAAAGACAACCAGCAGCCAAGCTTGACCTATAAGCAGGATTTGCAGTGCCATCTTCAGGAATCACAGTAGCTCTAACCAATTTGATAGCTTCATATAAGACCTCAGCATTTAGAAATTTTCCAGTTAAAAATTCTTCAACCCTTCGTGCCCTAATTGCATGTTTCGTTCCGTAAGCACCAAAAGCCAACTGACAATGATTCACCAAGATTCCATTAGAAGTGTCACATGGAGAAACTTCAGCCAAGAAGGCAGCATTCAAAAAAGCCAATGCACTTCCTAAAGGTCGGGGTGCAGCACGATAGGTTTCAAAGACCAAGATAGTATTGGTTTCTGGAGAAACTTTCCTAGCTAATGGGATTCTTACACTTGCAAGCACACCATTAGAATCTAAAGGAGGCCTTAGCAGAAACTCCTCCAGTGTAATTCTTTCTAATTGGTGACCATTCATTATATCAACCACTGAATCAACAGCAAGAAGTATTGTAGCGATATCTGAAGGAAAATTTTTCCTTTGTGCCATCACCAAATTTCCTCCCACACTAGCAGTATTTCTGATGGACCCTGAAGCAACTTTCTCCATATGGTTGGCAAGTTTTCTGAACACAATCTCGTTTCTTGAGATAAAGTCATGTTGGATTTCATTCTTCAAAGCTTCAATAATTTTGGCGGTTGTTACAGCTGCTCCAATCTCAACTCCTGTTTGATCAATCCTAAGTATTGAGAGCTCAGGAATATGTTTCAGATCAATATATGTTTCATATCGTTCAAGTTCCTTGTAATAGCCGGTCCCTGTGTTACCAACTCCTATCTTCATGTCAGTCCCTTTATTAACTTTCAACAAGTTTTGAAGCTCCCCAACACTAGCAGGACTGTACCAGTTATATCTTTCAGAATCCAAATACATGCCAGACCTTACTTCCTTCTTCAAGAACTCCGGAAATGTACAGATCAAATTATTACAGTTGTACAAAGGTAATTTACTTTTCTTTACTTCCTTACTGTCTTCTTTTCTCCAAAAGGAGTTGAACCCCAAATCCTCAATATCAACATCAGCTGCAAGGCTCTTGCAGGCATCAGCAATGGGTCGGTAACCAGTACAGCGACAGAGGTTCCCAGCAACAGCCTTTTCAGCTTCAGAAACAGTGAGCTTGGAGAACCCTGAAGGGGGCTCCAACCGATTGGTTTTTTCAGCATTGACAAGAGCCCCAAAGAGTGAGACACACATTCCAGGAGTACAAAAGCCACACTGAGAAGCATGGAAACCAGCAAACCTTTGGTGAATCGGGTGGAACCCATCTTTGCTATTTCCAAGGCCTTCAGATGTTGTAATTGAACATGTATTGATATTGCATAGTAGTGTCAAACACGAACTTATAGTACAATCCTCGACTTTGTCAAGCACAGGATCATACTTGGACAGCAGCACAACACAAGCACCACAACCTCCTGGTATAAAAATTTGACGGCATCGAAAAATTACACCAAGTTTCATTGAAGGTCATACTCAGACATGACCTCCCCCCCCACCAAAAAAAAAAAAATGTTACCATAAGACGTATGAAGACTTGCTTAAATCCTAAATACGCATACCATCGTGATTGAAAAAGTATTGTTATTCATCTAATTAGTGACCAAGCAAATAAGGTTTCCACTTGATCTACATTTAATTTGAAATAATAGCATATGGGACGACATAATTAGATAGGCTTGAGTTAAAATCAACACTCTTCAACTTCAACGGGTTCAAATAGAAACCATTGGTGTTTGACTTCAACATTAAAGATTTTGACATATGAACACTTCAATTTTAACATATGAACACTTCATTAAAAATTTTGATTCCTGATGTGATTAACATCAATTTTCACAAGTTAAATTCACCTCCTGATAAGTTGAGATTCTCAATGAGTTCATTTTGACTAATTTGAAAGGATTAGACACCAACTCAAACCTCATCCAGAAAAAAGTCTTCTAAGCCAACACGTGATGATTTAAATCGATCAAATAAGCACCTGGATCCGAATAGAATACAGATCTCTGCTCACATATCAGTATCACAATAATTCACTCTCCTCGAGGAACCATAAGTGGAACCCAGGTGGTTACTTGAGAGCCCCAAAAAAAAAAAAAAAATTCAGAGAAGCAAAAATAAAAATAAAAATACCTAAATCCTCAGAAATTTTGAAATCTCAGTATTCAAGCCAAATTAAACAATGAAAATAGCAGTACACCAATCATATATATACAATATAGCCAATATTAAGAAATCTACATGAAGTTGAAGATAGAGAGAGGGGTAAACAGAACAACCTTCACCACAACCAAGCTTGACACTTTTGAAGGGGGTCTGTGTACGCAAGAACTCAAGCAATGTGGTTGAAGGATCAACTGCTGGAAGCTCAAACCTCTCACCATTAACAGCAAACACCAAACTTCCAGTTTTTCTTTCTGTCACCATCTCCATTTCTGAGACACTCTCTACTGCTGCTAGAGGACTAATGCTTGTAGACATAATAATAAAAGCGAAACTCAGAACAATTTCAGAAGAAGTTAAGTCATCGATGACAGAAACAACTTTTTGTATTATAAAAATTTGTCATGGTATCATATCAATTTCTGTCCCATGTGTGTTCCTAAGACTGAAACACCTGGATTTCAAACATCCATCCCACACGGTACTTCACTTGGTCAGCTTATAACAAATATATCATATTATGTACACCAGAATTCTCTTATCCAATATATTATGTCTTGGATTTTATCTGGGAAAACGTCTATCCTTTTGACATGTAAATAGGTGTGTTAAAAAGTTCTATACAGCTATCCATTGTCCTGTTCATAAAAATCCTGAGTAATAGAATTGTGGATGAGCCTTTTTCAGACAAGATAATATGTTTTGCGTAAGATAATTATATACATATATAAGAAAATTCTATACGTGAAAATGGTTCTTCACCATGTGGTATGGTATTTAAAATTTCGTATAACAATATGGATAGATATTTTCACTTTATTGAAACTCATTTTTATAAAACTTTTAATGGTAACTTTTTAAAGCATCACTCAATGGATTACTAAATTTTTTTTTTTTTTTTTGTTCATAAAAAAAAAAATAAAGTCATTAAAAATGAAAATTATCCAATAGATCTATCAAGTAAAAACAAACGTTGTACAAAAGAAAAGTTGAATCTGCTCGTGTTTATTATATTCTTACTGCAATTTTTTTATATAAAATTGTTTTTTTTTTTTGGCGGGATTCTTTTATCATATCGATGAGCTGACCCACATGGGACCAGGGACATGTGCATTAAAAAAATTTTTAATGCTTTTTTGTTTCACCCTTTTCTCTTTCTTTTTTTTAACCATTTTAGCCCATTATATTGAAAATATATATACATATATGATAAATAAAATTTAGCCCAAATAAATAAATAAAAGAATATATATATATAATACATATTATATATAATGAATTATCATTTGGAAAAGCACATTTTTATGAAACCTGGTCGAGTGGCAACCCTTTACATTCGTATATTGGAGGGTAGAATTTTTTTATCTTTTGATGGGTCTTCTTTTATCATTTTTTTATCTCATACAAATTTGTCAAAATTAAATCATACATATTTTTTAAAAGTGCTGCAAAATGTATGAAAATTTCTATAAATTATTACCTAAACTATGAAGGACTAATTTTGAATATTTATGTATTAAAATGGGTTATTAGACCAAGTATGATGGATTTTTTTCCCAATCTTTTCATTGATGAAGTTGAACCAATGAAATGATCCCTGAGTTTACTGGTAACATTGAACCTGTTCTTTTTTAATTATTGTTTTTTGTTTTCTGTTCTTTTTTATTTATTTATTTTTTTCTTTTGCTGATAGACTATTTATGTTATTTATGGATATAAAGTTAAACTTCGAAAGTGACAAGAATATTGACTTTCTCAATGAAGATAAAATTTAAATTGATAGAGAAAAAAAATAATGTTTATTATTATTATTTGTTTTGTTTTAAACTAAGAAACTCGGGGTTTTGGATATTATCGACTCTGCTCAGATATCATTTGGCAGAATCAAAAAACTTAGACCAAAAAAAATAAAGTCATAGAAAGCATAAAGAAATGCACGGAATTCTTACATTGTGCATGGCTTTCTTTTGATTTTCATTTTTTGTGCATGGCTTTCTTTTGATTTTCATTTTCACTGCATGCATCATATATAGTCAAATTAAGCATCATAAATTCAAATCTTATAGTTATAATGATCAAATTACATAAGCCATTACTTCAAATTCAATATACTTTTACAATAAGGAATTAAAGTAAGCATATTAAATTATTTTCTAATAAATTCAATGTTTGATTATCACTAGAAAGATGTGTTGTTAAATTTTTTGCACACGGCAAAGACCTCAAATCCTAGGATATAAGAATATATATATATATATATATATATGGAAATTTTATAGTGAGGACGGTCGGTATGAGGACCGCAGTATTAATGATGGTTTTTCATAGTATTAACGACGGTTTCTTAGAAAATCATCACCAATACTATGAAAAACCGTCACCAATATTGTGATCCGCATAAGAACCATCACCGATACACAGCTTATTGATGTGAGCCTGACACACTCTCTTTACTATATATATATATATATATATATATATATATATATATATATGTTGGTTTAATATTTTTAGCTTCAATAAGATCCGAAATTTCTCCATTTTTTATTTTATTATAATTACTTAAGAGTTTAATATATATTCTAGTTCGATCGATTTCAATTAAGACTCTCAAAAAAAAATAATAATAATAATAATAATAATTCTCTTTTTGTGTGTTTCCAAGAGGAAACGTGGTAACAGATTCAATATCGTCAAGTTTACACATTCATCAAAAATATCGTCAAGTTTAGAGGATTTGTACAATATAAAATTAATCAGTGTACATATACTGTTGGATGCATTAATTTGGCAAATAATTAATTTAATTCTAATATATGTAAGTATTTTTATTTTCCTTATTAAGAAAAAAAAATCATGTAGCTAGTGCCAAACAAACAGAAGTGACACCGGTCGATGTTTGTACCTTTTATCATAAGTAAAGTAATCATATTAAAATTATTTTCCACTATGATTGATTATCACTAAAAATATTTTCATCAAAAAAATAAAATAAAAAGATTATCACTAAAAATTAAATTGTTCGCACACGGCAAAGGCCTCAAATCCTGGGATATATGCCTTCAAGTTCAATAGTAAACTTGTTTTTTAAATTTTTTTTATTTTTCTGCTGTGTTTGGATTTGGATATCAAAAAATATTTCTTTCTCATTATATTTGATATTGATTTTATTAAAGCAATCGGAGTTATAATAATTTAATATATTTATTATTTTTTTATATTAATTTCTTTGCTCGTTAGTCTGTATAAATTATCCGTCTCTATTATATTATTCATTACCAATTGCAATTAGATACCTAATTTTTTTTCCCCCCCTTTTGTCTCACTTTTCTTTAATTTGTCTTGTGTTGAATAATTTAAGATAGTATTTTATTCAACATAGTATCAAGCACTGGTGATAATAAAGTTTTGGTTCCAATAAATATGCTAAGAATGACGCATGTGTCCAAATTAATACATTTTAGTTCAAATGCATTAAGTGACAAATACACGCCATATATTGTTGCAACAAAAAGCACTAATTGCTTTCTCTCCATAGTTATGCTTATTTAATTACATAAATATCACCATTTTCATTTTCACACAGACATGTTAAATAGTTCATGAGATCATGTGAGTTCGTATAGTTGTCTCATGACATCTTCTTTGAATTTTCTGTCTCCAATCCACCATAGAAGCTAGTTCCTGAACTTGTTGCTGCCTAAAACTCCATCCCAAGTGCTTGTCCACAATGTCAAGCCCACAAAGCTCCTTCACAACAGGCATGGTAGCAGGAACATCCAATTGCAAGATTAACTCTGACCTATCTTGGCCTCTCCATGAAAGAAGCTGCTTTCTTCCTTCTTTAATGGCAGCTCTTGTAGCACAATGAATGGAAACTGCTAGCAGTAATAGTGGCTCACAAGAAGCTGCACAGAAAAAATATTATGTTTATTCAGTTTTTACGTGATAAGCATGATTCAACAGGAATATGAAAATGGGAGTGTTTTCAAATAGGATTTCTTGAAATTGAAATGCTATTCTTAATATTGGAGAGAAATATATATCCCTTTTGAAGAAAGAATGTGTTTTCATGATGTCCATTGCTTAAATTATGAACTAAGTAAAATTTTAATTTTGTACTTAGATATCAAAGTCGAGATTTTTATTTTTATTTTTATTTTTTTGGCCCAACTAACTTCTTTTGATTGAAGTGTCATAAATTTTAAAATTAAAATTAAAAACCTTTTGATTTTGGCAGCAAGGAAGTTTCTTCGGGAATTGTTTAATGTTTACCTCCTTTTCCTTTTTTTCCTGTATTCATGTATTTACTTAGCTTAAAAAAAAAAAAAAGAAAAAAAAAATTGCACAAGGTGAGAGTTGCACGGACAGTGGTGGACTGGTGATGGTTGACGAAGCCACAAGATATGCGAACCAGTGCAATGCTGATTAGTGGTTAATGGCTACTTTGATTATGAGCATAAACATTCTACTTTGAAGCCCCACGGATCGAGCCAATTTATAAAATTTCCCTTTTTTTTTTCTTAGAAAGACAGAAAAATAAACAAATAAATACTCCTAGTTACTCATTATAAGACGTTTGCCATTTGAATGGCCTTTGTTCTTTCATCGCTCCCTAGAAACAACATTCTTCTAGAATTCAATTCAGAGAAAACTTCAAATGGAAAAATATTAAATTCGGGAAATGACATATTAAATGGATGTTGGAACTTAAATAGAGACCCAAAAAAGAGAAGGAAAAAAAAAAAAAAAAAAAAAGATGGATATTTTGTAAGAATAAATTGTGGATACAAAAGCCTGCATTACAAAAAGAGACTGCTATAAAACTTCTCAATCACCCAATATGTAAAACACAAGAGTTGCATACTCCCTTTCACACAGAAGACTTGGCTTATGGTCTCAAATGGTGAAAAACCAAAATACATATATTCACATATAAGTCTACCATCCACAGAGAAGAAACTAAGAATCACTCACCTTGTATGGACACTCCAGTGCATGTTGAATGAAACACACCTTTTGCAATAATTCTTCAAGAATTTTCCCTCATTTTTTTAATCAATGAGGCAAGGTTAAAGAATATACAGATCACAAAGATTTTAGATTGAGAAAGCATGATAACCCATTTGATTAACAACGTTTGAGTAATATTCGTTGTAGTTGAGGTATTCCCAAAACCGAGATATTCCAAACTTGCCATGTTTGGGTGATTTGAGATGGTAAAGGTGCAACTCTTGCAAATTCTTGTCAAATGTTTTCTTTATGGCTAGCACCTGCAAAACAAATGGACGTTATATTCTTGTAGATTAGCAGCAACTCCGGATTTAACAGTTTTTGACTTTTTTCAGCTTTGATACAGTTTGGGGTTTATAAAACGGTGCTATAACCAGCAGCTATTCCAATTCCTTCAGAGAAGCAAACATAATGCAATAACAGGAACAGGTATTTGAAAACTGAAAGAACAGAAGTGTAAAGACTGAAAGAAAAAAGAAAGAGCTTTTTTACTTTTTTATTTTAATTTGTTAAAACATGGTTCGCATCTTTTACTAGTTTCATTCCTTTGAAAGAAAATCCAACCTCAAGTCTCAAGCAAAAGCAACGGAATATTTCACAGTATATGACCTTGGTAATCCTTCCTATATTTCTCCATATAATCATCATACTGTTAATATGAAGTGTGAAATTCTTTAAGAATGTTAAAGCATAAACAATGTGTCCATGTCCACCGCTCCAGTTTTTTTTTCCATCAACACCTATAAATATGGAATGAAATTTTACTTGCCCACAAAGGATAAAGATGTACAACTCACCTGAGATATATTGATTCTGGAAAGCCTTTGCGAAAAATCTTCTTTACCCATGCCAATATCCCACATGCTGCCTCTAAGACAAGAACGGAAATCTAATGCACATTGCAAAATGCTTTCGATGATGTTGGCTATGGGCCTTGTCTCGTCAGATAGGAAGCATCTGCGTAACATGGTCAACTAAGAATCAACACCAAAACAATCAAGATATACCAAATGCCCAATCCACTGAAGCCAAATTAAAGATAAAATAGTTGCACTCGAAAGGAAATGGAAGAAACAGGCAAACTATCATATCATGAAACCTAATATCAGATGTTATAAAACAATAACAGACTAAAAAGGAGAAGACAATGAAACCATGGTGGCCGAGACTTTCAACCTGGTTTTATTGCTTTGGAATCAATGATGAAACAAAGCAACAAGTGATAACAGGTGCTTGTAAATTTACTTAAGATAGGGAAAACAAAAGTATATATATCAACAATTTCAGCACTCCCATAATACAATATTTCTGTCTCACATGGAAGTGGACTCCACATGCAGGTCCTGTAAATAAGTGCAAATGGGAGAGTAGATACTTCCCTAGCAGTACTCATTCTACTAGAATAAAAATATAACTTTGCTATACATGTAAAATTCAAAAACAGAAAAAAATTGAACCTTTAAATATTTGCCGCCATGTCTACTAGTAAAGGGCATCAAAAGCTTATAAACAATAATACATGGGACTTGAACTTACATGTGTAGAGAATCAGTTAGATATGCCATATGCACTGACTCAATATCCATCATATCTTTGACCTGAATTAACCAAAAGCAAAATTAAATCCAAAAAAATTCAAGAAGGAAAAGTAAAATATAGTGAAAACTGTGAAGCGAAAAGAATATACAACATTATGAAATGACCTCTGTTTTAGAGGGCATGGTATAAGGACAGTCATAAAATTTTATTATTACACCTAACTCAGTACCATCATACACGCTAAGTTTTCTTCAATTTACATTTAAGACAACATTGCTAACGTTTCCTTGTACCTCTCTTTTTTCTCTTGTTTCTATTAATAGTCAAATGCAAAATACTTCCTTTGTCCATTATAGTAGTTAACATGAAAGCAAGAATAAGATAACAATAATATTTCATCAAAAAAAGGTTGAAACAAAAATGAAATTTGTCATAAAAATCATGTTCTGCAAAAGAATTTGCATTCCGCTTTTAAGAATAGAACACTCGAATTCTCTTAGTCTCTTATACAAAGTGGTTGCATCCTACCTTATGCTGAAGGGAGTGAAGAAACCTGCACCATGATACATGCAATAGTTGTGACTCTACATACTGCTGCAGTGTAGATACAAAATGACTGACTTGGTGCCTGGAAATAGACAGATAAACAAAAGAGTGACTACAATAACCATCTGAAATTAAAGGTTCATGCCATTGCACAGTCCAGCCTGAAACTTACAATGAGTAAGTTTACATAGTTTTAAGATGATTGTAATCAAATACCCATTCACTTGTATTGTAATTCTTTTAACTTTTTTTGTAATGAGAAACATAATTTTATTACAAATAAATAGAGAATAATACAAAGTTTCACGAGGATGACAAACCCTTTATGACATAACATTCACTCAAAAATACTTATTACAAGATAACTCTCAATAATAAATAATGCAAGAACAAAGGGGTATCCTCAAACTCCTATAAGCTTGAGCTTTTAGGAACAATAGCATTTTAATACGGCATTAGAGCCGTAGATTCAGAAATCACATGTTCAAACTTCTCCAAAATCAACTCTTATTCCACATCTTAACCAATCCAAATGCTAGATCCATTTAGACCAAAAATAGGCATAACTCACACATTGAGGCCACACATGAAAAAGGATTGTTAAGTATATAAACCAATTATATTACACCTTCTAGAAGCTTGAGTTTTTCAAAACAGTGGTGAAATTAATAGCTAACAACAGAAAACAAACGCAACATCATCTGATAAAAAGGAAGAATTATTTACTGCACCTAATCTTCATCAATAAATTAAAATGGCCCAATTCCAGTTCATGATTTTGAGAATGACGATTCTGACTAATCAAATGCACCAACTCCTGTTTAACAATATCAAAAGCAATCTTAGTGCATTAGCATGGTATTAAATAAATAAACAAATAAAAGGAGGAATATCTTAAATGCTCTGTAAATATGAAACTCCAAGTGATTCAAAATTTCCAGTAATGATCTAATTGTCCTAATACTTGTAATTGAGAGATCATAAGCCCACATCATTCCGCTTCTACAAAACTAAAACGAGAGAACCTCATTCCCTTTAGGAACTGGTACCTTGGAGCTCTAGCCATGCTAAGGGGGAGGGTTCTAGTTTAGGAAGGTAACAGCCTTCTCTAGCTGTGTATCTCTCATTGACCATGTGATAAAACAGTACACTAGGAAGAAAGAGAGTAGGGGGGAAAAAGTGTATGAAAGAATCCATACCTTAAATGAGCACCATATATCAGTCAAGGAGAAAACAGCCAGCCTTACTTGTATCAGAAAACTGAATATCTCAGTATATATTTTCAATGCGTCAGGAGTCAGAACAATATTCACAGGCCAGTCCACTCTATATCCCAAACCTACAAAATCAAAGGAATGGATCCCTGCATTTTTGACAGGGTCACTATTAGAAAAGTTGACAGAGGCACCTAAAATAAAAAACTAAAAATATTATATATACATCTGGACCAACTTTAAAAGGGTAGAGGGAAAAGCGGTAGGGAGGTGAAAGAAGAAACAACGTACCAATCACAGATGTTGAAAGTGGAATTGCATCATCATGTTTCAGGTACAGATACAATCTGTCCTTATTACGGTCAAATTCACATGATGACCTCTGAACTGACAACTCAAGGAACCCTTGAATTTCTGAAAGTCTTTGATTCGCCTCTGTAGAGCACCATTTCTGTGTTTCAGGGAGAAGAGAAAAATATTCATATGGGACTCTACAGAATAAAAATGCAATGAGAATGAATAACAGACTGTCAGACTGTCATACATGATGCCAAAGAGACATGATAAACAAATCTGCCCAATCTGCTAATTCCAAGAAGTGGTACCGCCGCAATGCCAAGAAATGCTCTTGCAGATCAAATCCTTCTTCAAGCAACCTAATAGTTAACCTGCTGACATACTTATATCTAGCAATTATTTAAGGATATGACATATCCTTTAACAACACCATTTCACACAATAATTAAGATAATAGTAAGTTACAAAGAAGACAATACAATTGCTTGTCTCCAAATTGATGTTTGATGAGTATAGACATTAAAGCAAATGATGGTCAACAAATAAATCATGTAAAAGCTAATTAAGAAACCACATGGTTTCACATGATTTGGATTAGGCCCAAACCACCAAACATGAATAACATATAGCATAGATGTGAGGATACTGGAGCATAATTTCCTGCAGCAGGCATTTGTCAATAATAAAATCAAGTGGTATCTCAAATTTGGATAAAAAATCCAGTCTCTGATCTTCATCGCTATTAAACATAATGTTACTGGGTCGATCTAGCAAACTTTCCCAACTACTCCCACCAGAAGCAAGCGCTAAATTAGAATATTCATGATTATGCTCCTTCATGTCTGAAAGGGAATTATCATCAAATTTTGTTGTAGTTTCACCAATCAACACATCATCATTATCACAGTGTTCTTGATCATGGTGATCAACTTTAGTACTTGTAGCTGAAGCACTGGAGTCCACAAAACCAGCAGAAAACTTTTCCAGGCATACCTTCCAAGGGTCTTCCACAGAAGAAAAGTCAAAGCAAGGTAAAGAAAATCGATAGTCTTTGCTATCTCTCTCTCCAGGATTGGCTAAGAGTTTAAGGAAAGAACTTTTTGCTAATGTTGGGTTCATACTCAGAAAATTGTAAGGGGAGTGAAGTTTCCACTGTTGCAACATAAACGAACCTGAAGTGCTTGTGCTGTTTCCATATTGATCCTTGCCAAATGCTTCCTCCATGAGAGCATTATTATTTACAATCATTTTACTATAATATGAGATATCTTCCTTCAACGATCCCATTCCACTGATTTCTGGATGTGATCTTGAGCCATATCCAACAATGTCAGAATTCTTTAAGAAACCAGTGACTGGACAATTATTGTCAGGTAGATGATCTGTATATTGGTTACCAGACACACTAGTCCAATCTGACTCTTGTGATTCAAGGCCCAGAGATATTGGATTCAAAACCATTTCACTTTGATGAGATTGCACATAATGACAAATAGCATCCATTTTTTCACAAATTCCACCTGAATCACTTTCTAGAAGATATGAGTTCTTACATTCATGAGACCTTTCCAAAGACTTCTCAAAGGAAGGGCTTACGGAAAAGCTTAAAGCAGGAAAAAACTCTTGTTCAAGCCCAGCTCTATGATTGGAAAGCTCAATCTGCTGCTTCTCGGTCATAACTGGCTCTTCAGTAATGTCTGAAGATGAACATTCAGATGATTCATAATTATCCACCACATAAGGTAAATCATCCATTGTACTTGAGTCATCAGCATCTATATTGTCGTCAGCCCTAAGATTAGCAAAATATAACCATTCATGAGGCTATAAAATATTAAAGTGATTAAAATATATCAAAAAATATATATATCAAAAGTTTGCGAAAACAATATATTAGATGCAGCCACAAATCCTGTTAATGTGACTTTGTAGTTGGTAGAATATACCATGAATGCATTACATGCCAACTTAAACACATGTCGAAATCAACAAGCAAGTGCAAATACATAAGAGAGAAAGAGAGAGAGAGAGAGAGAGAGAGAGAGAGATTACACATTTGACTCCCTTAGATTTTCTGTTAAAGGATCAATCAAACTTTCACCAGACTTGAAAGAAACTAGGGTAGTTGAACTCCTTTCACCACTACTAAAGGCATTAGGTAATATGTCATGTGAAACTACCTGCAAATGGAAGTATTTTGTAAAAGATTCAAAAGGCAATTGGATGATCTATCCAAGTGTCTCTAACAGGCTAGTAAGCCCCATTAATGACAAAACATCCAATTAAAAAAGAAACTAAACACAATAAGTCAATCTAATTAAACTAAGAAAAAAAATTACACTAATAAAATCCCATACTTAATTAACATCATGATAAATCATTATTATTTTATTCCTATACTCCATCAGTAGCACTCCAACAGACCGATACAAAAGAAGACCATGAAAGAAAGTTGTTTCCACTCATCTATAACCTTACTTGGATCCTTATGAAACTTAGGCAAAATGAACGAGAGAATGGAACTGGATACCTTTACTGTCAATATGGTAAATCTTATACCTCTAACTATTGAACTTTCTAACCCTCCCATTTTCCAATAAACCCATATTTGATCTATGGTCATAAAATGACGTATCTGATGCCAAACATGAGTTGTCTAAGAATACTGCTTTCTTAAGGATTATAGAGAAATTAGAGTTTACTAATTTAGGAACTTTGTTAAAGTTTATTTTCCTACTACATTAGAATCGTTTTGCTCAATAGGCATTAACTATTACATAAAGGGGTAAACAGATTAGATATTGAACTTTCAAGCATATTTTCTCCCACAAATTTCTCCCTCTCTCCCCTCTCTTCTCCTTTTCTCTCCCATGTTCTGCACCAAATCAAAAAAGTGTTAAAATGAAAATGGGAAATATCTGTTGCAAATTAGCAGTTTCCTACTAATTTATCTACAGCATCCAATAAAAGGATAAAAGTAGTAATTAATTATTTGCTCAACATATTGTTACTTACTTCAAAGAGATTATGTAAATGGAAAAAGAAAATTTAAATAAAGTTATACATAAGATTAGGTACTTTGATGAGGAAAGCCACGTATGCCCAGAAGCACACACAAAATTCTAGCATGTTTACTGAAAGCAGAGTTCAAATTGGCGCCTCAACACCTGACAAGCTTCTGTCAACCAACATCTTACCAAATTAGCACTGGTAGAATGCCAAAGTCTGGTAAGAATTTTAAATAATTTTATTTCAACAAAGGATGCATATTTGGAAATGAAGCACATTGCCCAATCTCTTTTAGAAGTGGGCCAACAGAAAGGAGGGGTTCTGCCTTCAATGTTAGCTTGAAACTATAAATGTATAAGAAGAAGAAGTCAGTTGAACCATCACAAGCAGACAAGATAAAAGGTATAAAACTAACTAAATGATTTTCATGTTAACAACCATTTACCATGACATAACAGAAAACTCACTGATATTCAAAAGTTTTACATTGTTATAACCTGTTGATATCTGAACTCTAATTTTGTCAGAAGATTTTCAAGTTTTTCCTGCATCATTTTGTAATAATTGTCCCGGACAAGTACAATTGCTTCTATATTTTCTTTGCTGAAAGTGAATGGAAGATTGCTAGAGAAACCACTCCAACCAGGAAGAAAATCCTCATAAGTATGGTCTCCAAAGGCAACATAAGTACACAATTCTAGAAGCTTCATTAATACTTGCAGTTGCTGACCAGCTCTGACAAGTGGAACTAAGAATTCCTTCAAAAAGCAAGGAATAGAAACTCCATCTCGTTCCTGAGGAAGAAAAACCCTACCATGAGTATCAACATGAAAAAATGAATAAATCTTGAAAGGAACATCTATAAAATAGTATCCAATCACAGCATTTCCAAATTAGAATAAATAGCATTACCCTCACACTTGCCAGTGGGAAGTCCATTGAGATGCCTGTTTTACCATGTTGACTAGGCTGTAGATTGTCAAAATATTCTACTATAAACTCCTTATAAGGATCATTGAGCTCAGCTTTGAACATCCATGATCTTATAAATCCACAATATGGTTCAAATGAACGAAGGAAGAGGAACTTGAGCATAGCACAATGAGGAGGATCAGCAACCTAAGGAAGGCATATTTTTGAGAAAAACAATTGGCAAAAGAACAAATAAAAAACTATAAGAAATGACAGTAGTCAATCTTACACTAATACAAAAGATATAAATTTCTTTCAGTTAGTTCCAACAATTTCCATGACTACTTTATCAATATAATAGTTGTAAGTTGTCGCCAAAGTCTGTCCTTCCATAGAGATAGATGCTCAACTTTTGGAAAACAAGCCAATTGTTACATGAGTTGAACCATATACATTTGCAAACTTGTCAAAAGAATAATGCCGCAGGTCATCTTTTGGACGTGCAGAGAACTGAAAAGATTTGATAATTACCAAAAGAAAACAAACAACCAAGTAAAGGATATAATGCCACCACAGAGTTTGGGGAATGTGTGACGATGTCTCCCTTTTCTTCTTCTTCATTTTTTTTTTTTTTTTTTTTTTTTGACGTCCTCTTTTGTGGGATATTTGCTTGGAATGAAATCAGAGATTGTTCCAACAATAAATATCAATAAGTGGGATCATCTAAACTTCTTGGCATCCTTATGGGCTCCAATTTCAAAGGAGTTTTAAGATAACGCTTTCTTCTTGGTTCTTTTATTTTGGAGGACTGCTTTGTTATAATTTATGAGAGGATTTCTAATTCTCTTACAACTTTGTACTTTCTTTTTCTTTTCAATTTTTCTTTGATCGACTTCAAGGGCAAATGCCCCAACTTTTTTATTTAGTAAAGTTTCTTTCTTCACAATTATAAACTGAAACACATTAAATCACTTAGATTAGTATTACAAAGCTAGTGTCAGAAAGAAAAAGTAAGCTGACCTGGAGTTGTGTATATAGATATGTAAGTAGATCCCCTCCTCTGCAGAAATTATCAAATTCAAGCGATGCTTTAGCAATAAGATCTTCAGAAGAAGATTCTGAGAAGCAAAGAGCTATATTATATAGGTTGCATATATTTCCAAGAGCTTCAATCTGAGCCCTCAGTTCCTTTGTGTGCAAATACAATTCCAACAATGTAATTTCAGAATAAACCACAGTGGTTAGACATCCCACTGAAGAAGATGCTTGCAAAGGCAGGTCAGAACTTTCAGATGAATGCCTCAAATGTACAGATGCATACAGTGTGTCTAGGGCACATATGTAACCCTCTATGACCTTTCCCACAGCAACAGAGAAGGCATGATTTACAAGAGTATAAGGAGGATTCACTTCACCCTCACGATGATTCTGAGTTTCTACTGGTTTCAAACATTCATGCTGTCTCATCCCTCCGGAACTCTTATCAAAATTTGGATTTGAAAAATAGTCTACAAATTTACAGAGAAGAAAGACAAGGAAACCGGAGCATCCTATGGATTTGAGAATCTTTCCTTGAGCATTAGTGCTGGAAGAGCGATTCCAGAGACTTGGAATCTCATGGAAGGTCCTATCAGCTGGGTCAGAACAAAAGGCAGCAGAAAGCTTTTCAATACTAATCAGAGACGATTGAACACCTTGAAGTGCATTCATAGCCAACCTCACCAAACTTCCTTCCTGTAGCAAACACCATAGCTTAAGTTGAAGCTCACCACGATGCATGGACAAAGTTGGTTAATATATGTGTGTGTGTGTGTGTGTGTGTGTGTGTGTGTGTAAGTAGAGAGAGAGAGAGAGACTAATTTTACAACAAATTCAAAATTCAACAAGTGGTTTGTAAACTCTATTTTTCCAAAAATTTATTTGCGTAAAAGGAACACACATTTAACACAATTTTACTCAATTTCATCTTTAACCCCAGAATAGAACAGAAATCTTTTAATTTCATGTTTCACTACCCCCACCGAACATCCAAAAGCGTTGTATTTTATTTTTCTCCCTATAAAATTTTCTACAATTATTAAAATTGAGCATCTACAATGTCGAGGAGTTAACAAAGAACAATTTTAGCAAAACAGATTTCAACTTCTTCTCTTTCTACCACAACAGCCACATTTCTGAACCATAAAAAAAAATAAAAATAAAAATAAAAATTAAATAAAAAAGCTATCTTTGAAGAGATTTTCAGTCGCGCTATGCAATTGCCAGAGACCGAACACTTCAGCAGCCGCTACTTTACAGAAACACTAGAAATGAATTGTTTGAACAAATAAATAAATAAATAAAATGAGAGAAGACTCACAGAGACTGAAGAGGCATTATGGAGGAAACGTGTAGAAGAAGAAGAGAGCGAAGTGGAGGAAAGGTTGCGATGAGAGAGACGAGGTCCGCTTTCAGAAGGTAGTGACTCCCAAGAAGATGGAGGAAGCCATGGATCTTCCAGCTTCAGATTCTCAAACAGAGACGATCCGAAATCCGATTCCAAACCCATTCTCTCTCTCTCTCTTTCTGGCTTTTTTCTTTATAATATATACATTTTCAATTTGGATCTTCTTCTTCTTCTTCTTCTTAGTGTTACCAAAACGAGAATTGTGAAGAAAAAAGCTGAGGCCTTGAGACTGAGAGCTCCAAGTTTCTCACTTCTTCATTTCAGCTTCTGGGTTTCAGTCTCTCCCACAAATCCCGGCCCGCCCAAACTAGTTTTTGTAAAAAAAATAATAATAATAATAAATAATAATAATAATAATAATAAATATACAAAGTACAAATATTGAAAATAATTATAAATAGACATTCATTTTTCCTTTTTCCTTTTTTTTTTTTTTTTGAAAACAATTATTAAAAGACTTGAATTTTTTTTTTTTTTTTTTGGGGTTGTCCATGACTTCATGATAATAAAGTTCAATTTTATTTTGTAAAAAAAAAAAAAAATTATTCTATATTACATATCTTTTTAATTGGTTCCATTTAAAGGCGATTGATACAACAATGGAGGAGTTAATTCTTATTTCTTAGCTGTAAGAACAATAAAAAAATTGAGAAGATAGGAGAAATAATATTATTGCTAAAAGCAATATTCCATATAGTTGTCAGATTATAATAATAATAATAAATAAATAAAAAAAGGAAGAACAAAGGAAGTATATCATTTAGCAAAAGAGAAGTATATTAATATTGTTCATGAAAATAAAGTGAATTTATTTATTTATTGATGGGGAATGGTGAATTATTAGTTTGTTATAATCTTATTGCGCGTGAAATAACAATGTTATATGGAGACTCTAGTTAATATTTGTAATAGGTTAGCTACTTGACTTATAAAAGTAATTAAGGAAGGAATATCATGGTTGTCATGTAATGGAGCTTCATTTAAAATACAGATGAGGTAGGCCATTATTAAAATACAAATTTTAGTGTTTTTTTTTTCCCTCTTTTTTGGTAAATAAATTACAAAATTTTGGTTGCTTAAAGAGAAGTATAATTGTTGATGAATGTAATAGTGAAGTTTACAATCTTCTTGAGTGTGATCCTTTATTGCAAAATATTCTTAGTTCATATGTTCAAAATGCATTTAGGATTAACATTTTCATGGTTAAGACATTTTTTTTTTTTTTCTCTAGTTGAAGAAGTTGTAAAAGATGCAAAAAGCAAGTGATTAGAGTTTTTGAGACATCATCAAAGTGCAAAAGATCAAAGATGAATTGTTAGAAGACAAAATTAATTAGTTGGTTCTAAGAATCGGAGTATCTTGAAAATTTTGTAAGTCTAAGGTCATATTCAAGTACTTTAGGCGACATGTTTAAATATGAACAATCAGCCAGCTGATTCACGTATTGATAATGAACTTACTCTCACATTAAATTAATTTAAGAAACATGCATTGATTTGGTTGTCATGAAGGAAGAAAGAAGATTCCAAAAGTGAGTATGAAATGGACAAGGAATCTATCACTTTACCATTGCATGAAGTGAGCAACAAAGCATATAAAATCATGGAAACAAAATAAGGAATAAACTAACTCCAAAGAAAACGCGTTAGTCAGCCAACCAAACCCAACCACAGAATTTTTCAAATATTTCTCATTTTCTCAATCTGCAACCTATATCTATGAATACGACCCTTGCTGCTTATAAATCTAACCAAACCAGACCTTGCCTTTCCACCCATCAGACCAACAAATATCATATATTCTTCAAACCAAAATTCTAAAATTAGGATGGCTGAAAAGCAAATTGTTGCAGTTCGTAGTCCAAATGAGGCAAATTTCGAACCAGCAACCGAATGGGTAACAAATGATGCCTTGGACACTCTCATGATCTATGTACCAGGTATTTATACGTATATATAAATGATGTTGCAGCTTATGTTGAGCACCTTATATCCGATTACATGTGATTTATATAGATATGTATATTGATCATCTTTGTGTTGGGCTCCTCAATGAGCACAAAAATGCTAGTTATTTGCTTCCATTTGTTGATAATGTTATTTAATTTCTTTGGTTGCCTTGAATTATATATATTATGTTAATCTACCTGTAGGTTTCAAGAGAGAGAAACTTAGAGTCCAAATAACTTCAGCTGGGAAGTTGAGGATTTCTGGTGAACGACAGGGGCCTACCGGTGTCAATAGCCAATTCCGGAAAGAATTCCCCATCCCACAAAACTGCGACACCGACAAAATCTCTGCAAACTTCTTCGAAGGCATTATTTACGTCAAGTTGCCAAAAACCAAACCTCCTGCTCCTGCTCCTGCTCCTGCGCCTGATGTCAAAGCACAAGAAAAACCAAAATCCGCCACAGAAACTACTCCTCCTGCCACTGCTAAGCTTCCAAAGCCCGCAACTACTACTACTGCTGCCGATCAACAGCTCAAGGATAAAAATAAGATTGCTCAGAAACAGCAAGGCCCTTCTAAAGAACCCAGTAGAGTGCCAACTACTAAGGATAAAACCGGCGATGCTACTATTGCTCAGCAGAAACCTCCATCTCAAAAGGAGAAGCAGCCAAGCAAAGAAGTTGGAAGCAATAAATACGAGGAAAGCAAAGACTTGGACAGCAAGGAAGCTAGAGCAGCAGGCGCAGATAATGCTAGAAGTAATGTTAATGAAATAAAGGCAATGGAGAAGGAGAAGAATAAGGACGAAAGAGGAAAGACAGTAGTAGTTGGCAAAGAAGGAGAAGCAGGAGGCGTTACTGATGGTCAGCCTAGGTTAGAAGGTCTGGTGGCCATTGTGAAGAAGCCAAGGAAATTGTTGAACTTGGTTGTGGGGCTTTTGTTATTTGTGGTGTTTACATTGTATCTTAAAGATGCAATATCCAAGTCCTTCAAGGGAGAATCCAAGAGATCAGCAGAGCTGTAATGATTTTTTGGCATATATATACATATATATATATATATATATATATATGTGTGTGTGTGTGTATATATATATATATATATGTACTTACATGCCACACTAATGCATGGCATTCTACAAGCATCTTCAATTAAGTAGATGATGATGATGAAGAAGAAGTTGAATAAAAGGTTGGAAAGTACTAATGTAGGTTAATTATATGTATACTCTCCAGTTGATTCTTGAACGAAATAAAAATCTTTATACATGTAATCGCTGTTTCTTAATTTGTGTAATATAAAGGAATTTAATGACTTGGAATTTGACTTTTCAATGCAATCATTAATTGTGTAATGAATCTCTATACTGGATAGTTTTTTTTATGTTAGCAAACTGGTTAGCATATATTTTTTTAAAGCTCCATGCAATTTGCTGCAATTTGACTAATCAACACATTTTTTTAAGTTCAATTATATATATATATAGTGAATTTATAATAAAACAATGAAACAGAATGCAAAAGAAACCTGATATTTATAAAAATATATATGCATCATTTAAATATAGAGTATAATCGAGTAGTGAACACCGAAAATCATATTGTCTTAAGTCTTAACATCATCAGGAAAGTGTAAAATTTGCTCTGTATAAGAACTAAACTGCTTAATTAGAACAGATAAGTACAGAAATTAAGCACACACAGACACACATAAATATACATATATATAGCAACTCCTGTAGTTTCTTCTTGAATGTAAGAAAGTATAGTATGGGGGAAGATCAATTACTTTCTTCATTTGGGAACTCCAAACTAATAGCCACCCATTTATCTTCAGCAATAGGTAGCACAGTGATACCCTTGGGGAATGTAAAATCTGGAAACTCAGTGTACACCCTCACCCTGTTGCAAAGCAAATAATTCCTTGTTCTGGTTGTGTTCCACACATAACTAGTATCCAAAATACGAAAAAGATTGGGATGTGTGGATCTGGGAGACATGAGAAGTTCTTGAGGTGAAGGTTTTGAGTTAGGAAATGAAAATTGTTTTCCAGCATTAATTGTTTCCTTTTCTTCCTTTTTCATCGTTGCTGAAAAGGTATTACAGTCCTCATTGCTGGTGAGTTTGACATGAGCTCTTAGCTTCTCTGCTGAATCTGTTTCTTGAATTTTTAACATAAGATGATACATGAATGGATAAATATCAGTTCCTTGGGCTAATGCAAACTCAGAATTCTTTCTAACTACAAGAGAATCAACAAAAGCTCACTACAATTGTTGTACAAAGAGTCTTATATATATATGTATATACCTTTCTTTACTTTAGAATGTCCCTGACTTGTAAAATTTGGATATGGAATCAAAATTTCATCTTTGACATCCTGAAGTGAATCAGTAGTCACTGCAAATTTCGGGCTTGAAGTAGCTTTTGCAGCATTTTCATTCAGATTAGGGAAATTATACCCATCGGCATGAGTAAATCCACCTACAGATTAAAGGATACTTGTAAAAGTACCATACATGACCTTAATTATCCCACATAAATGCACATATTATTAGAGAAAACAGAAAAACAGAAGGTTGGACTTATAAATATTATTATTATTATTATTATTATGGCAATTCAACTTGGTTAAAGAACTGCCATTCATCTAAAAGGCATTTTTTATTTTTTTCCTGAGAAATATCAAAGTGAAAAATGCACTAAAATCGAACATTTGACTTACGTTCATTGAGAGATTTGTAGGCAATCATGGCAGCACTATGTTCTGCCTGTTTTACTGATTTTCCTGCCATCCCATAGAACATTGCTCCCCCCACTTCGACGGACGAAAAGAATGTCGGTATGCTATGTGCATCAGATTTAGTAGTTCTATAAATTGGCATGCATAGACATTCTCTCTTGGTTAATTCTAGTAAGAGATTCTTGTAAACTCCAGACTCATCCTGTAAACAGAAATATATCAGTAAGCTGCACTAGTAGTCTCTTGCATTAATAGACACAGAAACACTGCAAATGACAGTAATTCAATTGGGAAACTTTCCTTCTGAAAGTTGTCTAGTGACCTAGACATTAAACCAGCCTTTGCAGCAGCAGCCCTCTCCTCCTTTGGAAGTTTGGAGCGGTTAGCGTACTCAGCTACGTAATCTATAAGAAAGTGAACAAATAACGTATGAAATGCATACAACATAAAGCTAGGCATGCCAAATATTCAACTTGGAAATTTTATTGTTGCTATGCTATTATGTAATTCAAGCTATAAAAGAGATCATAATTTCATCTAATGGAGCTAAATATTTCCAGTTCAATTACCATACAAACTTTACTTTTTCACTTTAGGAAACACAGAACACAAGCAATTCAGATAATACGAAAAGTCAAAAATAGTGATTGCTAAAGACATTGTTAGTCTTCCAAAACAGGTTCCTCACCATCCGTGAAACTCATAGCATCTGATTGAATCTCAGCATCCTTTTCTTCCTTCTTTACTTCTTCAATCTTGGGTTCAACATTCCAGGTTGAACAATCTGAGCAAATTAAGGTAACAACATCAAAGTTTAAATCCTTTTATGCCAAAAATAACACGGACCCCATGTATGAACACTTAATAGTTCTCCAATATAAGAGAGGACGAGGTAAAGCAGAAATATTGAAAGAGTTAAGAGATTTCACTAAAAATGAAACTTAATTTTATCCCATTAAAGGGTTATCATTTCTCATAGAAAAAAACAAAATCCTCAAGCACATTCAAGGAAAATAAAAAAAATAAAACACAGAAACAGAGAAAACAAAATGGGAAAAAGGCAAAGATGAGAGAGAATACCAGAAGGAGAAGTGAAGTGGAGGAAAGCAAGCATTGCAGCATGGTTGTGAGCGTCTTTGGAAGACTTGCAGGAAGCAGGGGAATCAAAGCTTAAACCATTGACGACAACAGAAGCTTTGAACTCCGGAATATGGTCTGGTCCATCTTTCATGGAGGTGTAGCAAGGTAAAGCCCATTTCTTCCGTTGGCAAAGTTCCTGTAACTTTGTCTTGTACATTTTTCTTTCTCTCTTCCTTTCTTTCTATCCTCTCTCTCTCTCTCTCTCTCTCTCTCTCTTTCTGTGTCTTTGAGAAATTTTCTCTCTGTGAAACTATTTGGGTTATGAAAGTTGATATCTGGGTTCTTAAAAGAGAATGATAAGGAAGAAGAAGTAACGAGAATATGAAAATGCCCCCCTGCTTCCCGCGTGTTTGTACTTTCTATATTCCCCCAAAGTTTTTGGTTTTTCTGGTTCATATCAACCAACAATTTTATTTTTTCCACGCCCTTCTAAGTAAGGATGGCCCGTCAGATGAATGCCTTTGGAGTGGAGATAGTGAAAATAGGTTGGAAGGATGGATGTAATTGTACACAATCTTATTTATCTATTTTATTTCTTATTAATTTTTTCATTAGCGTACATGTGTTACAATTAGAACTTCTTCTTTTTTATGAGAGAATCTCAATGAGAGAATCTCAATTCATTAATATTGTATTTGTATTTCAGTAATTGTCTTTCACGTGTATAGCTACAATTTATGTTTCATTAGACTTAGAAAGAGTTTAAATAAATAGATTCAAGTTTGATTTATAAGACCATTCTAAATAATAAAAACAAATTAAAAAAAAAAAAGGTTTGATTCATAAAATTTGTGTGAAATACCCCCTCCCCAATTTATCCCCCCAAAAAAAAAAAAAAAAAAAAAAAGCCATAACTATTGTCTAAAAAATTTTTTGATTCATGAATTAATTTCTTCTATAGCATTTATCATGTTTTTACGTGCAGATAAAATTGTTAATAATACACTATTATATATAAATTGTTGTATCTGAATGTTTTTCCCCTTCAAACTCAAAATCAATCTTGAGCAAACACTTTGATCAACTTAATCCAATTACTATTATAGTGATTTTTTTTTTCCTTTATATTTTCTTTTCAATTCAATTTTCTAAATTGTATATATTTTTGAAATAATTTAGTCAAAGAGTACCATATAAGAATTCTGTTTTGAGCCAAATTTGACCAAAATAAAAGAATTTCCATTAATAGAATTTTGTATTTCGTCATATAGAAAGATATATCATAAGCTTTCAAAGAGATGCATGATTTATTTTCTTTTTTTCATTATATTGTTGCTCTAGAAACAAGCCAAGTAACATGCTGTCGCATTTGACACTGCCGAACTCACTTTACTCACTGACTTGCAGTCTGAGCACTGTATTTGTCCATCTCAGCATCCACACCATCTATGTGACAATCTCAGTGACACTCACCTTTATGCTAATCCGGTGTTGCATTGCAAAATGGATCACTTTTTTTTTTTTTTTAATGAAAAATACTGTTTGTTATTATTGATGATGACAAATAGCATAATTCCATTTCTATTGACAATAACATTGTGTGTAACAAGGTTGCAACTAGTGTGCTTTAACAGTCTCTAATGTCTCATGTCTCCACTCACCATCAGCTTGCGGACGTCCTTACCAAACCTCTGGCGAAGCAGTGCTTTGTCTTCCTTAGGTCCCAAGACTGGTGTCTCTAATGGATACACCATGTCGTGCGAGCATATTATAAGGAAAGATTGACACTCACAAAATCAAGAAATACATGGATATCAATCACTGACATACTCTCCATGTATAAATTACCTATGGCTGCAAATCTCCTTAGACATAGATGTTGTTAGTTGTTACAGTACCTTCTTTTTACAATCTGTCAAAGTGTAAATATACCTATGAATATACTGGTTAATGAAATCACAATCATGCTTTGTATCTAAAAATCTCTGTGTCTCTTAAATATCTATACAATATGGAAGGTAAGAACAGTTGCCATGGTCTCTCACTTCCGCTGCTTTTTCAGTAAAGGCTTTGGCTGGTTTTCGCAGTGCCACATTGAAAATTTTTCCATGATTTAAAAAAAAGAAAAAAGAAAAAAAAGAACAAATTTAAACCACGGACTGCATTACTGCATTGAAATGTCTCAAATTGAAGACCTATGGGGTGTGCATGAACTAGAACTTAAAAATATACCAAAAAAGATACTTGTTTAGAGAATTGCTTACGGCATTTGAGAGATGCTGACGAGAATTGGCCATTGATGTTAGCATCGTGCCTAACGTTTCCCTTGACACCTGAAATTCAACCTCTGACGCCTCTGGAGTTGTCTCTTGAAGCTGATCCAATAGAAATTACATTATCAGTCAAAAAAAAAGTGTAACATAAATACAACATTTACAAATTATTATCTTCTTAGTTATTAGATATAGAAATTATAAAATGCACAGGCAAATAAGGTAAGCCAGAACTTCAATTCTCATACCTTTAAATTTATGACAGCAACTTTATTAGCTGGTGTTGAAAGCTGTTCGATCATAGACCTGAACATCTGTTTCAATAAGACCTTTGAGAGATGAAACTTGAACTCCGATTCAGCTGATGGAGTCCTGCTAAAATCTTGCAACTGCAGTACATTATAGTGAAATGCGTAAAAGTAAGAAACTATTCGGGCGTAATATAAGCTACAAGAACCAAAAACAATAATTGAGTCCAGAAGCCTTATGATATGGTTAACAATCAATTACTAAAAGAAATTCAGCTGACAACATAAGCCTAAACGAACTGAATAAGCTTCAGAGGTATTAATGAATCCCCAGCCTCTCGGCAACACATTAAAAACTGAACAATTTTGGGGTAAGAAATGACAACAATTTCAAATTTGTTTTGCATCATATGCATACCTTTAGGTTGATGAAAGCTACTTTATTCCATGATGTTGAATTCTTATTCTTCATCACCCATGACATTGACTTTAGAACAGGAAGTACAACCTATGCAAAAGCCAACATGCATTGTTTCAAACACCAAAATTTACGTAAAAAAACAGAAACAAAACAACAATTCTTCCCCCATACCATATTCTCAGGAGGACCATCATCTCTGTGAAGAGACACAGTGGCCATGCGTGGCGAATTCAAGTCAGGAACGCTTTGTGCAGGAGCACCAGCATCATTAAAATTAGATCTCCTAAACACTTCATCTTGACGTAATGGCATTGCATCTGAAGCTGATGCAGAGATCTTCCTATTTTCATAGCTAGTTCCCCGAACCTGGGAACTAGGAGGTGCAGCTTTAGCAATATTTTTCTTCACAAGAGCAATCTTCTTCTCACCATCTTTAAGAGCACTCAGAGCAGCATGATAAGTCTCAACAGCAGTTGCCCCTTCCTCTGCATACCTAGTGGCTTCCCAACAAAGATTGTTGTACCGTAATGTCAAAGATTCTTGACCATGTAGATCCCCACTACGTTCTTCTGCACCAGGTCCACTCTTTGCATTTCTTGTCCATCGTTTCAAAATGTAATGGGATGGCAATGCAACTACATTTATCACAGTCAAAACATTCAAAACATGTCTGCAAAGGATGCCTGAATACTCAAACATTTTACAACTACAGTTAGCTCTCATCTTAGGATTGTTTAATGTGACAATAAATGCCTTCTTGTCATCCTTAAATTTAGCAACCTTGAAAGTGCTAACAGCTCCATCACCTTGAGTCCTATTTGCAGTGTATTCAAAAGATTCAACTAACTCTTCCTGAAATTTGGTAAAAAAATTTCTTGTATAAAGATTTGCAGCCTGTTTCTCTATAGGAGATGATGTCCGCAATGCAGGCATGGTGCAAATTGTATCAAAATCTGCTTCTATTTCCTTTTTAGACAAGTTTTCTAAAGCTCTTTCATACTGCCTAAAGAACATTGGTAAAGTGGTCTGTTGATTCACATAGCCATCAAAAAAGGGACTATCAGAACATATATTAGGGGATATTGCAGCCAAAAAGGAATCTCGGAAATAGACGGGAACCCATTCAGCTCGAGCATTATATAATGATTGAAGCCAACCATTTCTCCTCAGATCATATTTATCAAGAATAGAATTCCATGATGATTCAAACTCCTCAATAGTTTCAGTCAGATTGATACAGTTAAAAAGTTCGACCTGAAAATTGGGATACGCAAGACAAATATGAGCCAACTTCTCTCGGCCTTCTCTTAAAGCATGCCACTTGCTAATGCAGTGGCGAGCTTCAGGAAATACTTGAGCAACAGCAGTCTGTATGACCCTGTCTTGATCAGTGACAATAGAGACAGGAGTTTGATCATTCATCGCCGTAAGGAATGTCTTGAACAGCCATATAAAAGAAGCTTCTGACTCATCCAGAAGCAATGCACAGCCGAACAAAATTGTCTGACCATGATGGTTCACCCCTGTAAATGGAGCAAAGGGGACCTTATACTGATTCACTCTGCATGTTGTATCCAGAGTAACCACATCACCAAAATGACTGTAAGCGGTTCTTGATCTCGAATCAGCCCAAAATACATTACTCATTTGATTACCTTCATCAAGTTGAACTGCGTAGAAGAAGCCGGGGTTGTCAGCCTGCATTTTCTTGAAATACTCCAGCAAATTCTGAGAATCACTCCCTAGTGTCCTTCTTAGACTAGAAGGCTGTGAACCACCCTGGCTTCTTCGGCTAAATTCAACTGGTCGTTTTGATTCTGTAGGCTGAGTATTCTTAACTTCAAAATTTTTCTTCTCTGCAAAGGAACCTTGTGAGAGTACCATACATGACATTAATTAATTATCCCACATAAAGGCACATATTATTAGTTGAAAATTAATCTTAGAAAAGGCTTCTTTTTTTTTTTTTTCTTTTTTTTTTTTTTCCCAAGCATTCCAGGTTGAGCAACATCAGGCTTAAAAGACCCCATGTATGGAACATTAACAGTTCTCCAATATAAGACCAAACCAGGTATAAACCAGAAAATAATGACAAACTCCACCAAGTTACATAAAATTTATGCAGGCAAAAAAAAAGATTCAAAGGATTTAGAGAGTCAAGAAAGGAAAATCAACTTTATCCCAATAAAGGGTTATCATTTTTCAAACGAAAAAAAATCTAAAATCCTCAAAGCATTTTCAAGGGGGAAAAAAAATAGAGCAAAAGAAAACCGAAAAAGGCAAAGATGAGAGAGTACCAGAAGGAGAAGTGAAGTGGAGGAAAGCAAGCATTGCAGCATGGTTGTGAGCATCTTTGTAAGACTTGCAGGAAACAGGGGAATCAAAACTTAAACCATTAACTATAACAGAAGCTTGGAACTGTGGAATATGGTCTGGACCATCTTTTATGGAGGTGTAGCTTGGTAAAGCCCATTTCTTCCGTTGGCAAAGCTCTTGCAACTTTGACTTGTACATCGTTTTTATCTTTAACTCTCTTTCAACTATTTCTATCTTAGCTCTATCTCTCTCTGTGTCTTTGAGAAGAAAAAACAAACTATAAACGATTTGGGTTTTTGAAAGTTGATATTTTGGGTTGTTCAGAGAGAATGATAGTGAAGAAGAAAGCAACGAGAATATGAGAACTTCTTCCCTGCTTCCCGCGTGTTGTACTTTCTATATTCCCCCATAGTTTTTGCTCTTGCTCGTTTTATCTGTATGGCTGGTTGATAAACAAACTATTTTATTGCTTCCACGCCCTTTTGAGTAGATATATCCAATCAGGTGAATGCTTTGGAGTGGAGATAGTGAAAATACGTTGGATGGATGCAATTGTATACAATTTTTTTTTTTTTTTTCCTTTTGGTTTTTTTATTAATTTTTTTTATTTTAGTCTATATGTGTTACTGTTAAAATTTTTTAAGAGAAAATCTCTATTCACTAATGTTGTATTTCAGTTTCAGTAATAGTCTTTTCACATATATAGCTACAATTTATGTTTCAAGTTTTTTTATATGTTTATTCAAGAAAACAAAAAAAGTTTGATTTATAAAATTTGTGATGTATCAATTTCATAACCATTATGTGGACTAATTAAATTTCATTTTTTTTACTTTCAGTTATAATATTAAATTCATCTATTCATCCAAAAAAAAAATAATTATCTTTTTGATTCATGCATTAATTTATTTTATGGCATTTATTATATTTTTATATGCAAATAAAATAGTTAATAATATACAATTTACATGTGTTATTTGTTATATTTGATCCTTTTTATCCCTTCAAACTCGAAACCAATCTAAAGCAAACAGTTTAATGAACTTAGTCCAATTACCATTATAATGCTTTTTGTTTTCTTTATCTTTTCTTTTCAATTCAATTTTCTAAGTTGTATTTTTGAAATATCATATAAAAATTCTGTTTGAACCGAAATTGGCCAAAAGAATAGAATTTTCATCAATAACACTTGTATTTTGTCATAGAAAGATAAGTCACATGCTTTTAAAAAGATAAAAAATTCTCTATTCACTAATGTTGTATTTCAGTAATTATCTTTTCACATATATAGCTACACTTTTATTTATTATTATTATTATTTTTTAATTTTTTTTGGACAAAAAAATTAGGAAAAATATATTTATGCGCCAGCCGGGAGTCGAACCCGGATCAATGCAAATGGAGCAGTTCCTGACAATTGGGCTACTGACGCAGTTGTTACGGTTCATATTATTTATAAACAATTTAAAAAAATAAAAGTTTGATTTATAAGATTTGGGATATATCAAGTTCATAACCATTGAGTTGGCTAATTAAATTTCATTTTTTTTAATTTCAAACAAACATGATATTAAATTCATCTATCCAACCAAAAAAAATATATATCTTTTCTATTCATGCATTAATTTCTTTTGTCGCATTTACTATATTTTTCATATGCAAATAATATAGTTTCTTTTCTGTATATTATGCAAATTAAATAGTTAATAATACACAATTTACATATGTTAGTTATTTTATTCGATTCCTTTTTCCATTCAAACTCAAGCTCAATCTTGAGCAAATACTTTAATCAACTTAATACAATTATTATTATCAGCGGCGGATTCAGAAAAATTTTTCAAGGGGAAACCTTTATAAAATATCACAGAGTTGTTTTTTAATTTTTGCTTTTTCCAAGATACAAAATTATATACAGAAATACAATATTTTCATTGCTTGTAGTCAAAATAATAAGAATATTTTTTTAAATTAAAGTTATTTTTTCTCTAATCTTTTTTTTTTTTTAAATCTGCTTTCAATGATCTAGTTAAATATGATATCATAATAGGTTGATTGCAAATATATATATATATATATATATATATATATATATATATAACTTAAACAGAAATCACACTCCTTGAAGAAAAAAAATAATAATAAAATTAGGGGAAAAAAACTAATACAAGAATTGTAAGTAAAGTAAAATAAAAATAAAAATAAAGTAACAATTCGACATCACCTTCGTTAAAACAAAATAAAGTTAAATATTATAATAAGCATATTTTTATTTAAATTGTTATTAAATAAATGCATGTCTTAACTAATTATAATTGTAATGAAATATTATATTTAAAATGGTAAGCATATAAGAGTTGTATGAATCAAATTATAGATAAATATTGAATTAAATAAACAATTTTGATTGAAGATAAGTAAGAGATGAAAATAATGAATAACTGGGGAAAATATTTAGAAAATTGCAAAAAGGAAATTCAGAATATGCCCTTAGAAAAGAGCAAGGAAAGGAAGCACAATAGGATTTAGGGGTTAAGCGGTAAGCTTATAAATAAATATAAAAAAATTCGTTTATAAATATATATATATATATATATATATACATATTTTCTTTTCAATTCAATTTTCTAAACTGTATTTTTGAAATAATTGAGTCGAACAATATCATATAAGAATTCAGTTTTGAACCAAATTTGGCCAAAAGAAAAGAATTTCCACCAATGGCACTTGTACTTTGTCATAGAAAAGATATATCACAAGCTCTTGAAAAGAGATACATGGCTTATTTTTCTTTTTTATATTGATGTTCATTTATAGAGGAAAAAAAACAAAAAAAAAAAAAAAAAAAAACCATCAAGAATATTGCAAAATCTACTACATATCCTAGTAATGAAACTTAAGAAGAAGAAAAAAGCTCAACAAAACAAAGCCGATACATTATTTGAATTTCAACAGGAAAAGACCGCCTTATCAAGGGGTTACTCATGATAACATTATTCGACAAGCAGGCCAAGAGCTCACTTTGCACTGCCCAACTGCTGGCGGAGAAGCTTGGCGGCAGCAACCATGTTGCTGAGAGCAGGCTTGACTTCGGTGTACTTGCGAGTCTTGAGGCCACAATCTGGGTTCACCCAGAGGATGTTGCTCTCAAGAACAGCAAGCATCTTGTTAATGCGGTCAGCAATTTCTTCGGTGGATGGGATCCTTGGAGAGTGGATGTCATATACACCAGGGCCAATGCCAGCGCCATACTTCACTCCCTCACGGAACACCGACAGAAGTTTCTCATCTGATCGAGAATTCTCAATGGTGATCACATCAGCATCCATGTCGATAATGGAGTGAATGATGTCGTTGAAATTTGAGTAGCACATATGGGTATGAATCTGTCAAAAGGCAAGAATGCAGAAGAACTATCAAGTATTTTCTCTCTTTTTTAAATAATTCCAGGAATACTCATCTTGTAGAAAAAAGAATTGCCACCACTTTGATAAATTTTTCTTATATACTCCATTAATGCATCCAAAATGATCATAACTACGGGCAAAACTAGAGCATTCCTTATTTAGATATTTAGCTTTTTCCTCATTTGAAGCTTTGGTAAATGACTTTTAAATCTGACACTTTGATATATTCTTGACTAAATTTAAGATGAGCAAAATTATGTGTAGCGAAGAAATTAGACTGAAAATCTTTTCCAGTATGAAACTAAATTTATAGTATAATGACGAAGTCTAGAGCTGAACCTGGGTAGTGTCTTTGACACCGCAGTTGGTGATTCTAAAGGAGTGAACTGCCCAGTTTAGATAGAAAGCCTCCTCTGATTTCCTTAGAGGCAAACCTTCTCTTAAAGCAGCCTCGTCAATTTGGATAACAGTGACACCAGCTTTCTCAAGATCCTCAACTTCGTCCTTGATGGCCAAAGCAATTTGATAGCAGGTCTCAGACCTAAAGAAAGGCAGACAAAGAAGCATTAAGAAACAAGAAACTGATAAACAACCATTAAGGAATTAGTGGGACGGTTTCTTAACCTTGGCTGATCATTTCTGACAAAGGACCAGTTCAGAATGGTAACTGGGCCAGTAAGCATTCCTTTCATGGGTCGCTTAGTCATACTCTGGGCCAATGAAGACCAGAACACAGTCATGGCCTTTGGGCGGCTAACATCTCCATAGATGATAGGTGGCTTGACACAACGGGAACCATAAGATTGAACCCATCCATTGACAGTGAAGGCAAAACCAGATAACTGCTCCCCAAAGTACTCAACCATATCGTTTCTCTGTTGGCAAGATGGAACAGTAAGAAGATTTTAATACTCACAGTAGTTGAACTATTAGGTCATTTTATTTGAGACTAGAGTTCACCTCTGGTTCTCCATGTACCAATACATCAATGTCCAGCTCTTCTTGGAGCTTAACAACTTTGCTAATTTCCTCCGTGATTGCTTTGACATACTCTTCCTCAGAGATTCTAAAATATTACAGCAACCAGTTTAGTTATTATAGATTAAGATAACAGTCAAAAAGATATTTAAGACAACAAAATTGGGGGGGAAATTGCTTACTTTTTAGCTTTAAATTCACGACGGACTCTTCTAAGATCCATTGTTTGTGGGAAAGACCCAATGGTGGTGGTAGGGAGAATTGGAAGGTTCAACTGCTTCTGCTGAGCATCCAGCCTGGCACTCACATTTGTGGCACGGCGGTGGTCAGAGCCCTTCAAAGCAGCAGCCTAAGCAGCCAAATTATAATTCAGGTTACTACAATAATCACTGCAAGCCATTTTAAAGCATAACTAAACATAAGAAATATGCACCCTTTTTTTTTTTTTTTTTTTTTTGGGGGTGGGGGGACGGGCAACAAAAAAACAGAAAAGAACTTACAGCCTTCTGGACTGCCTCATTTGTCACCCTAGGAGAGGATTTTCTTGAAGCCTGAGCTGTAGCATTGGAAGAGAAGAATGCCTGGATACATACAGGTAATCCAATATCATACAACTAGCTTATATCATAATATAAAAGAACCTTAAGGTAAGCAATCTATTTAAGTCTCCTGGATGAAGAATTACAACAAGCATCCTGACACAAAAGAATGATTTCACTGTACCTGAAGATTAACTAGTTGGTAACCTGTAACATGATATTTCAGAACATCTATATCTCATAAGATGATAAACGGGACATATTCATGAGAATATGATGGTCGGCAGTTGTTTCAGCCCAAACAAAAAAAAAAAAAGAAAAAAAGAAAAAAAAAGATGGTAAACAGTAGATGTTTAAGCAAAATCCAGCAGTAAAGTTTAGGGGAACATGCATATATATTCTAGATAATTTTCCAATTTTCCACTTATTGACGCACAATCATACAGGTAATCCATTTAATACCAGAAACAAATTATATGGATTGTATAAGATATCAAAGAGCTGTCTAAATTAAGTTCAATTAAAAACTGAAAATGTTTCATTTCTAGCTCTGGAAAAAATAAAAGAAAAATAGTGAATTGTGAGAAGATAGAACCTCATCCCTCTGTCCAGCCAATGCCTTGGCCAATGCGTTAACTTCCACTACTTTTTGAGCAGCAAATGCAAGCCATGACTTGATTTCTTTATCCAACTTAGTCTCATTAACCAAATCGACAGCGGTGTGGAGAAGAGAGCAGGATGTAGATACCACAAGCTTGTCTGCCGAAGGACATAATGGATAATAAGATAGTATTACTTAAACTTCTGCCTGATAACAAGCATTCTCCACTCACAATAGAAACTAAAGTAATGATAAATACCTTTACCAACAATAGCCTCAAGAGCACTCAGGGTATCGAGTGAAGATGCAAGATCATTAGCCCATATATTCCTTCCATCAACCACTCCAGCAAATAGGTACTTTCCAGAAGGAAATCCACCCTTAATTAAATCAAGGGTCTTTGTCCCACGGACCAGGTCAAACCCGTACCCAGTAACTCCCTTTAAGGAGGTAAGTGTTTTGAATGCCTCAGCAGGAACATCAGCAAAGTATGTCTCAATCAGAACATTCAAGCCAGACAAAGATGACTCTAGCTCGGAATATGCGTGAGTAAATGCTTGTAATTGGTGGGAATCAAGATCCTTCACAAGGGTGGGCTCATCAAACTGGATCCAGGTAGCACCTGCTGCCTTTAGCTCAGCCACAACCTCCCTGAAAGAGGTGTTCTAGGTTAAGATAACTGACAACACAACTGAATGTATAGAAAAACTACAGATACAGATGTCCCTAAAAGTACTTACTTGTAGACAGGAAGAATGTTCCCTAACAGGGAGAGGAGAGAAAAGGATTTCTCAACACCCTTTGCTGGTTTTGATAGCAACAGGTAAGACACAGGGCCTACAATTACTGGGACAGTATCAATTCCAAGCTGCATGGCAGAAAGATAACAAAGGGAAAAAATACTCATATTAGCAATTATAACAGTAATTGATTATATGAATTATTAATTCTGCAAATATATATTGATACTCGTTTAATAAAAAACAGTTCAAATATGAATATAATAATCTAAAATATCCCCCTACAAATTGTTTTGTAGATGAATTGCAACACAATAGTTGTGGTCATCTCTATTCTTTGCTCTAAATTCTAATTTTAACCCATAGATATTAATTTTCCTTAATATTAAATAAGTTTTTACAATTTAAAAAATTAAAGTTTCTGAACTTACAGATTTAGCCTCCCTGAATTCATTCACTGCCTTGTGAGATGCATAGGAAAACTTAACTTCTGGACCCAATTCTGGAACAATGTAATGACTACACCAAAGAAATATGTCATTAGTTGATTGATTTCAACGCTTAACAAATATAAGCTATTTATCAATAACGTTGAATATGAGATCATGGTTCACCACTTACTAGTTGGTGTCAAACCACTTGGTCATTTCCATAGCAGGAACGGAAGCATTTCCTCTAGCCATGGAGAAGAAGACATCGAAGCCAATCTCACCACCATTCCATCCATATCTAGGGGGTACAGCCCCAAGCATGGCTGTGGTGTCTAACACCTGATCATAGTAGGAGAATGTGTTGCTAGGAATATACTTGATTCCAGCATCAGCCATCTGCTTCCAGATTGATGATCTAAGATCTGCCGACACCTTCTGCAAATCATCAGCACTACTTTTCCCATCCCAGAAAGACTCCAAGGCAAATTTGAGCTCTCTCTTGGGCCCCATGCGAGGATATCCAACAATGTGGGATGCCATTGCTCTGTCCAGACATTACAACCAAAAAAAGAAAAAAAAAAGTTTTAATTTCTAATACGAAAAAGAGGTTTAAATTTTAAACTGTATACAATCATGTAAAAGAAAAAGAAAAAAAAAAAATGTTGATCCTAGATTCTATTTAGTATAAGGAACATATGCATTGTAAAAGCACACAGATTTATATTTGATAAGAAATGCTATAAAAGAAAAATCCAATCTTTTTCGAATCTGCATGCTCAGGCATTAAATATTTCGCTTGGTTTTCAAATTACAATTCATAATTATACAATAGCGCGAACAAAACAGATGTCCCAAAACCTTGATTCAGCAAAACAAATAGTACAAACTCTCCAGTTCAGATCCATACTACACTCTAATTCAAAATCCCATATTCCAACACTAAATGCAAAGTAAACCAAATCAAATCAAATGAAACAAAAAGACAAAAGAAATGGTTAGCATTTAGCAGAAGATACAACATAAACAGATCCACAACAACAAACTCTCTAGCTCACTCACCCATTCTGTTTACTAACCCGCAAAAAATTAAAAAAAAAAAAGAAAAAAAAAAAAGAGGTGATGAAAGCATAATTCTTAAAGATCCAGAAAGAAAAAACTTAGCAAAAATCTCTACTTCAAGCATTTAATATCATCACAAACAATTACATTTATCACAAAACTAAGAATTGGTAACAACCCAAATAAAATAAAAGCATGTATTTTTCAGATCTATGATAACCCATTAACGAAAATACAAATATTTGATCAATGTTAACGATGAACTCAGAAGAAACAGAAGGAATTGGAGTTGGGATGTTACCTAGTAGGGAAGGAGAAACGAAGAAATGAAAGACAGTTAGAGGATAAAGGGAGAGAGGCAAAGCCAAAGGTGATGGAAATTCTCAAGGAGGACCTCAACGGCGCGAGTGAATTAAGAGAGGCTTGGGGCATTTATACTGCTATTTTCTAGTGCTACTTCCTCTTATCACTTCTCTCTCTCTCTCTCTCTCTCTCTCTCTCTCTTTCGGACTCTCTGACCAACTGTACCCATTTTGGATCCAATATTATTAATTTTTATTTTTATTATTATTATTATTATTTTTGTTATTTTGTTTTGCTTTTACCAGCTTCTTTGTAATTATAATGAGATTTCTTCTGTTACATACTCAAAATAGATTATTCCTCTAGATATGGTCGGTGTTCCATAAAATTCTCGTATTTCTATAACCGATAATAATATTTGCAGATAATTTTTATTTTCTTTTTTTTTAATTTATTACTATTATTTATTCTTTATGTTTTCTTCCTTGTAGAGAATATTATTATTATTATTATTATTTAAATTATAAGCAATGATTTTAATTCTTAATAATGTGGTACGTATCTAGAGTATTATTCAAGCTTGGATTTGATACGACAATATAAATTTACGCTTGAACTTTCTTTGTTTAATTTATAGCATTTAAGTTGATAAATTTAATCATCTATTATATGAACACTTGCGTGGTCTTACCAACCTCGTAAATAGCATTGTTTTCTTGTTGGACAATTGTCCTTTCTTTTTTTCTTTTTTTCTTTTTTTTCCTCTTTCTTTTTCCTTTTTAGCATTTTGCATATGTAGGTGTACCAATATTTTGCTAAGAGCAATTAAGAAACAAAATTCAAATTTATTCCTTCTCTCATGGGTTTGGTAAACGATGGCATTAACCATCAAAATGTCCCTACAAATACATAGAATATATTATATATGATTAGATTCAAATAAAATTTTTGATATGAAACTTTTAGTATAAAAATTAATATGATTACTTTTAACTTTTAAATAATATAAAATATTAAAATTTAAAATTATATTTATTAACTATTAAATTTTAACAGATTTATTTTTCTTAAAAAATACTTTAGTATGTTTAAATTTATATTTAATCATTATTCAAATTTTACATCTTTACCATTAATGTAATATAATAATCATAAAAAATAAAATTTAATTTAATAAAATAAAATGGTTTTTACTTGATATTGATTGTTTATTCATATATATATATAAAGCATATTTATTTATTTTTTTAATCATAAATACATTGACATTAAAAATTAATATAGTTATCTCAAGCATTAATCTTGAATTTGAATTCACATCAAATACTAATAAGAAATTAATGTTGAATGGTAAAGTTGATGCTACATCTCTTACAGCTAGTCCCTGTATATTTGCTTTGTGAATTGTCAACTTGAAGTAGATGTCATAATTTGGTCATGAGAAACACAAACCATCCAAAATATCCTAATCATGAGCAAACCTTAATGTGAAAAATTCCTATCCATTTTCATTTCTCTTTACAAAGTATCTTTCATTTTTTTAATTTTTAATTAATAACTCAATGTCATTTCATGATGTTGGTGGGGTTAGTGGTGGGTAGGCAACTGATTTACATCAAGTTGCATTCTTTTTACTCAATCTTAACTTTTCCTTGTTTTTGCTTTCCATATTTTTATTGCCTTTGACAATAAAATTCAGTGGTTGGTGAGATAGGACCAGAATGCACTGAAAACTATGTTTAATTTCTTTCTTTATTATTATTATTATTGTTGTTGGTTAATTTTTATTTTGGTTTATTTTCTGCATCTTGAAGGAATGAAAAAGAGGTTTATGTATTCTAATTGGAATAAAAAGATGGGAATTACAGAATTTATGGAAGCTCGAAAAGGACTTTCACTACCATTGAATATTGATGGATGAAACTTGAAAGGGAAAATTCATTCAAGAAGTGAGTTATAAAATAATAATTTCAAATTAATTCCAATTTCTACAACTCCCATATCAAACAAAAAGAAGTCTAAATTCTATACATAACAATCATAGCTATGAGATAAAATATATTTTTATACGATGCTTTCATAAATATTTTGATATGTAGTAAAAATTTAATAAAAAAAATCAAAATATTAAATTTCATCAATCACTTTAAAATCATATATATCAATCAATTTTTGTATATATTACAAATTTATAAAAGGATCATATCAAAATAAGTGATTCAAAGATCACCATATATATATATTTTTTTCCCATAGCTGTATCTTTTGAAGCTTGAAGGAATTCCTAAATTAATCCTCTAATTCAAGTGGCTGAGTTTCATCATGGTGAAAGAAGACCTGATTTGCAGCACTAAAGAAAAAGCCTAAGGGACTCCACCAATGGAAGTGAAAAATAACATAAACTTTTTGTTTTCCATACAATTAACATAAACTTTTGATAGATCATATAATTTATTTATTTTTTCAGCTGAATGACTTTTGATGGATTTTTTTAAACCTATATATGGGGAAATTGTTGAAATGTGAAGAGACACTATGTTTACAAGACACAATCTATATAATTTTATTTATATGTATATTGTTTTTGGAGATAAAAAGAATTCAGTTTTATTTCCCTCTATGAGGGAGAAAGAAAATTAAAGAACCCGCAGATATTGGCAAAACTACAACTATCGTTAACCAAGGAAAATCATTCGTGGTAAAAATAAGATACACTTGGATCAGAAAAACCCATGCTCAAAAATATATTTTTTTGAGGGGTTTAGCTTATTCTACAATGTCTCAATTGGGTTATATGATGTTGGCTCTAGGTATGGGGTCTTATCGAGCGGCTTTATTTCATTTGATTACTCATGCTTATTTGAAAGCATTGTTGTTTTTAGGATCCGGATCAATTATTCATTCCATGGAAACAATTGTTGGATATTCTCCAGATAAAAGCCAGAATATGGTTTTTATGGGTGGTTTATGAAAACATGTACCAATTACAAAAACTGCGTTTTTATTAGGTATACTTTCTCTGTGTGGTATTCCACCCCTTATTTATTTGTATTCCTTGGAAACCACCGCCTACATCACCATTCAATATTTCTTGACCCACTATTGGCCAAACCACTTGGACACTAGGCCCAATGTGAGTAGGATCACTTAGCCATGCTTCATAATTGGAAAAATGAGCACCGTAGAAAAGATATATTTTACATCCCAAAGAGGCTATAATTGGAGATACCATTGTTTCTGATACAGAAGTTCCTATAAAAATGGAAAATGCCCTACCTTTGAGTGCGGTTTGAACTATTGATTCGGTTGTTATTGATCAAGAAGGAAATACAAAAGGAACTCGAATTTTTGGCACGAACCCAGTTACCATAGGGAACATATCGTGAATATATATGAATAATTTGATGTTTGTTTATTTCTCTTTTTTAAGCCAAGTTGTGAATATATAATTATATTTTTATAATGGTATTTATATTGTATAAATGAACAAATGACACTTCTATTTATAAGTGGAGAAAATATATAATAACATAATTTAATATATATATATATATATATTTTTTTTGAAACACATATAATTTAATATGATTGATTAAGAAAATTATGTTGAAAATTATGTTTGATTATACACAAACTTATCATTGATTGTAGTGACTCTTAAACCATGAAATCTTTATTACCCCTTTTCGAATCTACAGTGTATTGTTTTGTTTTTTTTTTTTTTTTTTTTATTGGACACAAATTTCCCTGTCGATTTTTTTTCCACTCTACACCATGAAACGATGTGTTTCATGTCTCATTGGATGTTTAGTAAAATAAAAATGGAAAATATGGGCAATGTAAAGCAGGAAAATGATGCATGCAAATGCTATAAAAAAAAAAAAAATTCACAGTTTGATGAAATTATTTAATGATAATTTAAGTTCGGATTCCAATTTTATTAATTTGCTTTTAGGTTCTTATCAAATTTGTAAAACCAATTTTATGGAAACAACTTTTTTAAAGAAACACAAAATAAAATAAAATAATTTTCGGGTATTCGGGTCGGGGTTAATAGTGTCCTAAAAATCCGTTAAACCCGTAGCTTTGTTTTTTTGAAAGAAAATTACAATTTGACCTTTAAGCCCTAAAACTCGAGCCCCAATCGATTCGGTTAAAAGATAGATTGAAGTGCAACACAGTCAAAACTCAAAAACTCCCATCTGGCAATTCGCTCTTCTTCTTCTTCTTCTTCTTCTTCTTCTTCACAACTAGTTCAGAGTTTGTGTTCGTTGCTTTTTCGAAGCCATTGCTGCACTTAAACAAAAACAAACAAAACAAAAAAAAGAGCCTTTAAACACAAAAACAAAAAGGCTGGGCGTGTAATAAAGGTGGTTCGTGGAGAACAAACAAATGGGTTCTTCTTTAATCATTATTGCTCCGTTAAGGGTTTCCTTCTTTTCTGTAAAAACGTCAACTTGGAGCTGATTTGAAGTGAAATGCCGTGTTAGGGTTTCGGAGAAACCGGAAAAAAAAAAACTTGGGAACCATGATTGCAGAGAAACCCACTTGGATAAGACATGAGGGAATGCAAATTTTCTCCATTGATGTTCAGCCTGGTGGTCTTAGGCTCGCTACTGGTGGTGGTGACCATAAGGTTTGCTTTCTCTTTACGCTCCCTTTTGTTTTCTTTTCTTTTTTGCTGTGGTTGCTTGGTTGGTTGCAAAATGCAGGAAGAAGGGTGGAAAGTATAATTAAGAATTTTAGTATTTATGTCATGTAGCCTTTGAATTATTTGGGTTTTGTTATGCAATTTTTACTTGTGCAACTTCAAATCAATGATAATCGTTTTTGTTCTTTAGCTTGGACCGTAACTTGAACCCCTGCATGATTATGATGTGATGCAAATGTTATCCAACCAATGCAACAAAGTAACAAACATAAAAGCAATTTTCAAGTTATGACCTTAATCCTAATTCAAGTTGCAAAAGCTTTTTCTTTACCAGTATTACTGGCTACTTGGCCTTCACTTCCAGCGAAATCTTCTGATGGATTTCTAGGAGTTTTCTACTCCTCAATAATCTTTAGCTGCATTATCTTGCATGATGTGTTGATGCATTATACTGGAACAGCCATAATTCCTGGTTGATGAGGTGAAAGGTCTTACCTTGGATATATTTGATGGTGGTCATATTTAAGATTCTTTTGATCGATCAACTTGCATTGGCATTGCCTCATTTTTGGTACTTTTTTATATCGAAGGTCCGGATATGGAACATGAAATCTCTTGGCAGAGATATGAATAATGAAGAATCAACCCAGAGGCTTCTTGCAACGCTTCGTGATCACTTCGGATCCGTCAACTGTGTTAGATGGGCTAAGCATGGTCGTTATGTTGCTTCGGGCTCTGATGATCAAGTGATTTTGGTTCATGAGAGGAAGCCTGGTTCAGGAACCACTGAGTTTGGCAGCGGAGAGCCCCCGGATGTTGAGAATTGGAAAGTTGCACTCACATTGAGAGGGCATACTGCAGATGTGGTAATGCATCACTCTATAATTTATCTATAGTTTTTGAACCAAGTCTATTTTGCTTCATGCATGATGCATATATGGGCCATGTTTCTTTAAATAAGGTCATGTCTGTTTGTTTTACAGGAACCACTTTGATACCAGTAAACGTTTTGTGTAACATTGCCAATAATTCCAGTTTGTTGTTACGCTCTTAAGTGAATTGTATGAATTTCTCTTGTTTGTGAATTGTCTAACTTGAGAGTTTCTTTCCATGCCTAAAGTAGGTGGATCTTAATTGGTCTCCTGATGACTCGACATTGGCCAGTGGGAGTTTAGATAACACCGTACATATCTGGAATATGAGCAATGGTATTTGCACTGCTGTTCTTAGGGGCCACTCTAGCCTGGTTAAAGGAGTTACTTGGGATCCAATTGGCTCCTTTGTAGCTAGTCAATCAGATGATAAAACTGTCATTATTTGGCGAACTAGTGACTGGAGTCTCGCTCACAGGACTGATGGTCACTGGACAAAATCAGTATGTCCCTTCTGATTCTCATGCTATGGAGTAAGCATTGATTTTATTTACTAACCGTGATATATTCTTGCAGCTGGGATCTACTTTTTTCAGGCGGCTTGGATGGTCACCTTGTGGCCATTTCATTACTACTACTCATGGGTTCCAGAAACCAAGGCATTCCGCACCTGTTTTGGAAAGAGGGGAGTGGTCTGCCACATTTGATTTTCTGGGACACAATGCTCCTGTAATTGTCGTGAAATTTAATCATTCAATGTTTAGGAGGAATGTTACCAATGCTCAAGAAGGGAAAACTGCGCCTGTGGGGTGGACAAATGGGGCTTCAAAGTCTGGAGGCAAGGAACCGCAACCATATAATGTTATTGCTATTGGGAGCCAGGACCGGACAATAACTGTATGGACGACTGCAAGTCCCCGCCCTCTCTTTGTGGCAAAGCATTTTTTTACTCAAAGTGTTGTAGATTTATCCTGGTATGCTTATGATTTCAAGAATGTATTCTAACGACTATGTTCATCATACTCTATTTAATTTTTATTACTGTACTTCCCATTCTTATTCCTATGCTACTGACTGTGTTAATTTTTAAATTTTCTTCTTAAAAACAGGAGTCCTGATGGTTATTCACTCTTTGCCTGTTCCTTGGACGGTTCAGTTTCTAGTTTCCATTTTGAGGCAAAAGAACTTGGCCATAGGCTAAGTGATGTTGAATTAGACGAGCTAAAGAAAAATCGTTATGGTGATGTTAGAGGTCGACAAGCGAACTTAGCAGAAAGCCCAGCTCAGCTATTATTTGAAGCAGCTTCTGCCAAGCAAGCCCCTAACAAAAAAGTGATTCCAGATGTCCAGCAAAGTCAGGTACTTGAAAAGCCTTCTGTTGATGTGGGAGCTGCAACAAAAGCTTCTGAGCCTCAAGTTGATGACAGGAAGAAAAATGGGGCAGCTACTGGCGAAGGCTTGAATAAAGTTCCAGGATCTACCCGAATTTCAAGTCCTGTGAAGCAAAGAGAATACAGACGGCCTGATGGTAGAAAAAGGATTATTCCTGAAGCAGTTGGAGTCCCTGTTCGTCAAGAAGATATTTCTTCAGGGGGTCAATCTCATCCACCTGACTTCCTTGTTGTGTTGTCTGACCATGGTAAGGAAGATAATGGTTTGGCTCCTGCTGATTGTGGCTTTAGAGGAAATTCTATGAGGGGAGCACTTGGCAGGAGCTCTGATTTGAAGGAGCGATCTGGGGTTGCTACTAGAGCTATGATTACTGACAGTCTGGTTATTGAGAAGGTTCCTAGTACCACATGCAAAGATGGATACATCAATGTGGAACAATCAAGTAGTGTGAAGGCTTCCAATTCATCTGATGCTTCCAGTACTAGTCTTTTGATAAGGGTGTTTGATAAGAAAGAAGGGGAAGATACAATTCCAATTTGCTTAGAAGCTCGTCCACGGGAACATGCTTTGAATGATATTGTTGGCATGGGAAGTACATTCATCATGAAAGAAACAGAAATTACCTGTACGAGGGGGCCTCTAACTCTTTGGTCTGATAGGATCTCTGGGAAAGTCACTGTTTTAGCTGGTAATGCTAACTTCTGGGCTGTTGGGTGTGAAGATGGATGCCTACAGGTAGGCAAAAAGTCTGTTTCACTCTTATAGGAATTTACTTTGTATTGAATTTATTTTGTTCTTGTCACTTGCTCACTTTTGAACCGTCTGCGAAATATTTTTTCGAAATGTTACTTGAGATGCATGTGATAAACTTTTTATTTATCCTCTATTATACACTTCACTGATAATTTAATGATAAGTTGATAACGTCATTCTTTATGCTGAACTCTGTAGCTCCCATCGTAAAAAGTATAAATCCATTTTTTTTTTTCTTTGTTGGTTTAATTTTTTCTTTCTTTATCATTTTAATACTGATAAAAAATTCTGCTATTAGATTTTATATGATTCTGCATCTCTGGTTCTTGGCCATTGAAAATAGAAATGAATTCTTCAGTTTATGGATTGACATGCTTTGAAATAAAGGTCATTCTGTAAACTAATGTAAGCCTATGGTCCTGTAAAAAGAGTACTCCATATTTGTTATGTGTAAATTACTGATTATATGCCTTTTCCTGGTTGAGACAACTTTTTGTGTTTGTTTTTTTACCCATGAACTCTAATCTGATGAATGCTTGCTTGATAGTTTTTTTATACATCAGCTATATGAAGTAAATACTTATGGAAAGGAACACTATATATTTGAGCTCTAGCCTTATGTGTATTATACTTTGTTTCCTTTGAGAAAGGTTTACACAAAGTGTGGGAGACGTGCTGTGCCAACCATGATAACGGGGTCTGCAGCAACATTTATAGACTGTGACGAGTGCTGGAAGTTGTTGTTAGTCACAAAAAAAGGATCCTTATATTTATGGGATCTTTTTAATCGTACTTGTCTCCTTCATGACTCGTTGGCATCTCTGCTTGCTTCTAATCCAAACTCATCAGCAAAAGATTTAGGTACTGCAGCACAATTAAACTTCTGATAAATTCAGGATCCTTTTCTTTTAATTCTCCTTCCATTTCTTTTTCTTCTTATTTCTCTCTTAATTCCTGCATTACATCCATAAGATATAAAATTTTGACTTTGTCATGCTACTGGTGTGTGTTCTTTTTATTTATTTATTTTACTTTATGGTTTTCTTTTTCCTTTTTCATTTTTACTCTTCCTAGGGACAATCAAAGTTATATCTGTAAAGTTATCAAGGTCTGGTTCACCTCTTGTTGTCCTGGCCACCCGCCATGCCTTCCTTTTTGATATGAGTCTCAAGTGTTGGCTGAGGGTTGCAGATGATTGCTTCCCGGCATCAAATTTTGCAAGCTCCTGGAATCTGGGTTCAGTACAGAGTGGTGAGCTGGCTGCCTTGCAGGTTGATGTTAGGAAATATTTGGCCAGAAAACCGGGTTGGAGCAGGTTTGTAATTTTTATTTATTATGGATCCTCTTTTAGAAAACCTTATGTCAAATGATGACGCTTCAGATGAAAGCCTAATTTAGATGAAGTTTTTGATCCATATAAGTTCTCGAAGTGTTGACAATAGCTCGTAATAAGCCTCAACAGTAGACCTTGATACAGCACCTTGGCAGTGTTTGGTTAATGAATGAACCTTGGGATGGAATGAGCATTCCTGTAGAATTATCATTTATTTGTTTGGCTGACAGAAAATTAGGAATGGGTATTCCTGTGGAATGTTTACTCCATGAAATTGAAGGTGGAATGCCCATTCCATTCATGTCCCATACCTTATCTTGTATTTTTTGCACTCTTTATTTTCTTCTCTAGTTTCTCTCATATTGATATCTCCTCCTATTTCTCTCTCTCTCTCTCTCTCTCTCTCTACTCTTTCGTCTTCAATATATGATATATCTACGATTTTCCTCTACTTTTTCTCTATAGTTTCCCTTTTATACTTGCTTTCCTTTATTTCTCTTGCTTGTTTAATCTCTCTCTCTCTCTTCGTTTTTACCTTGGTTACCCTCTGCTTTCCTTGGTCTCTATTCTCTTCTCCTTCATATTTCAACATATACTTGATTCGACGACAACACATTCGATTCAATTTATTTCATAGATAGCTTTGTCCAATAGATGTTTACGACATCTGTATCCAGTATCTTGTTCTGATTCTGAGATATAATTGCATGTTTTGCAGGGTGACTGATGATGGAGTGCAGACACGAGCTCATTTGGAAGCTCAGTTGGCTTCTTCTCTAGCTTTGAAGTCCCCTAATGAATATCGCCAATGTCTTCTATCATACGTACGATTTCTTGCAAGGTACTTTTCCTTCATTTCCAATACAAGTAAGTTCTTAGTTTTATTATTCTGAAGTCAAGTGACAGTTTGATATATTTCACAATATTACTTTTATGCAAATATTATTCAATAAACAAAAATTTCCTTCGGTTGTAATCTCGGGATGCTCCTGTCTGAAGATATAATCATTGAAATTTTGTGAAAATTTCAGTTTTTCAACTTACCTATTTCATGCTTTGCATACTTTTATTTCTTGCTAGTGTAAATAGTTTTGAACGTTAAACATGATTGTTTTCATCAATTGCAGAGAAGCAGACGAGTCTCGGCTGCGAGAAGTTTGTGAGAGTTTTCTTGGTCCTCCAACCGGGATGGCAGAGGATACTTCTTTGGATACAAAGAAGTTGGAATGGGATCCTTTTGTGCTTGTAAGCCTTGGTGTAAAAAAACTTAGTTGTGTCATATCCAATTTTTAGCAGTTTCTTTCATGGTTGTCTGGAATCTGAGCTTCTTAATGTTCATATATTTGTCTCTGAAGGGAATGATGAAACATAAACTCTTAAGAGAAGACATTCTTCCAGCAATGGCATCGAACAGGAAAGTCCAGAGATTGCTCAATGAATTTATGGATCTCCTCTCAGAATATGAAAATGTTGAAACAGTGATGGAGCAGAAAACTCAGACAGCAACAGCACCAGCAAGGTCTCCTGAAGTAGCTGCTAATCCATCAATAAATCCCTCCATCCAATTAGCAGCAACAGATCAAATGGACCCTGCCTCTGCATCAACAGAGAGAGTGGAGATTGTTCCTGCAGAAACAGGTCAAAAAGACTCCTCTCAAATACCACCACCGCCACCGGCGGAAGAGCAAGGCAGCTAAGGCGTCTGCCTAGGGACCCTTAAAAAATGGTCCTAAAGAATGTCATACTACATATTGTATTTTTTTTTTTTTTTTTTATATTGATTTTCGTTCAGCAATTTTACTTGTTATATAAAATAAGTTTTTTTTTTTTTTTCCTCTGAAAATATAAAACTTGTAAGTGCATTATTAATACATATATTTTTTTTCAGAAAAAAAAGAAAAAAAGAAAAGAAATCAAAGTAACATGTGGATTTAAAATTAAAATAATGTCGAGTCAAATGCACCCTCTATTCAAATTTTTATTACTGTTTTTATTTAACAATAAATAAGTAAACACCATAACTATTGATTTTTTTTTTAAATTTTAATTTAATGATTTTACTAATTCAAATTTTAAATTAACAAGAACAAACCCTGAAACTCTACCCACTAAGTAGCCATGGGGTTAACCTTGGGATACTATTACTATTGTCATATTAATCTCTTTAAATAATTAATTAATTACTTTCATAAAAAAATTAATTAATTATTCCATGGGCGATCGTCAAGACACACAAATTAATCAAATAATTAAAGATTTCCAAGGGGAAATTAATTAGTTGAATTTAAACTAAATATCTTTGCCGAACTAAAACTATAGATTAATAATTATGACATCATTAGTCATTAATTCAATATGAAATATATATAGATTATACAGCTTCAATTCGATTCGCATGATAATATCCTCTTTGCTCTACTACTTCCCCTTTGTAACTTTAACTCAATCGGTCGCCTTGCTAAAACCTACATACCAAATATATATATATATATATATATTGAATTAATTTCAACGATACAACATACATTATAAGCTATGGTGCATAGTATTTATACAAATATAGTATATTTGTATAAAAATGATACAGTGGATAAAATTCTCGTTGAGTAATGAATGACATATATTCATCATGTTGGATGGAATATGCAAAAATATAAATTTTTTTGATTTTATATGGTAAGTTGTGTGTCATCCATTACTCAATAAGTGATTTCGTTATTTATTTTAGAAAAATTATATATATATATATATATATATATAAATTTCAAATATATAGAAAAATTAAATTTATGTATGTATTTTGCCGAAATATTATGTATAACTTAAATTTGAAAGAATATTTTTGGACATGATACACGTAGCTAGAGTAGTAGTCGAATACAGTGGGTATCGAATGAGAATACAGTTCCGGCATCCAAATTAGCAAATCTAAAGGAAAGCTTCTTGAGAGAGAGAGGGTAACTGTTGCATGGAAATTTTCACAGCGATCCACGATGTCAACCGCAAGCTCACCTTCTTTACAAGCCTTGGGTATATTGTATTTGTTAGTGGGGCCAATGCATTCACCAGATATGATCTTCCACATGTTGCCTTGCTTTCCCATATCCCATCCCCTGCTGCTGCTATCATCAAATTCTCATGTTTTTCCTTTCCTTTGCATGCAGACGCTACATATACATATATATATATATATATATATATATATATATATATGATTTTTATACGTATAACTATACACGTACGTATTGGTTATTAAGTGGTTTTATATACATATATAATAATATTGAACTAGTTACATATATACCTATATAATTTTATATAGATATATGTACTTACTAACGTAGGGTGGGGTGTAGAATGTAGCAATCCCTTTGGTACATAGTCATGGTCATTGTACCTACTATGATCACCAACAATTTCATTTTCACTTACTTGTGTGCTCTTCTCCTTGTGAGAAAATCCAGTATTGATATTATATAGAGCACAAGTTAATTACTGCTTTACCATGCCAACCCAAAAAAAAAAAAAAAAAAAAAAAATTGTTTAAAAAATAAAAATAAAAATAACAATAAAAAGAGCATTCTCCATATTCTTATGTATAGTAGGAATTGATCGACTGTTTTTGTGTGCCTTTTGGCAAGGTGTAGTAGCTAGCTAGCTACCATGTCAAACCGCTTTAGGCTTAAGGTCTTTTATGTTTTACATTAATCTTATATTTTGGCAATGTGAGAAATGTAATTATCTTTATCTTCTTGGTAAAATATAAATAAGATATGTATTTAAGACTAATGAGCCAGGCTGAGTTATTTTAATAACAAAAACATCTTGATGTAGTCACCATGTAATAACAAAAAGTCAAAAACACTTTTAAAATGACAATATAGAACTCACTAGTATCCATATATAAGTGACGGCTTATTTATTTATTGATTATTTCATATTTTTTTTGGTGAATTATTTATTATAAATAGTTGGATCAAGCGCCTTTTCATCATATTTTAGTATACAGTACCTTAATGGTCAAAAGCTTTGGAAGGACAATCTAATCATACATTCAAACCAATTTCAAAACTAGCTTCATTTAGTAAGATAACAATATTATAATAACTAATAAGGTTATTTCAGTTTACATCGAAAAATAAAATTAGCCACCTTGGATTAATATGCATGTTAAGGGCAATTAGTACTAGATGAATGTTGTGTATGGCTTATTGTTTGATTCAAAGCTAATTAGGATGTCCATAGAGGCACTAGAACCATAGAACAGTAATAATAATGAATTTTTATTATTATTATTTTTTTAAAAGAAAGGAACCAAAACGCACCGCATGGCACATTTATTGGTAAGTGGTAACTAAATGATAAATTCCTACATTTATTCAACAAAAAATGGAAAATAAAAAATAATAATAAAAAAAAAGACAAGAAAAAACCCCATAAAATTCCTACTAAAGAAAAATCTCTTCAAACAAGCATATTGAATTAATGGCACTGTCCAATCCAGGGGCATGATACACTCTGTGCCACTTTAGAACCTATAGAATCCATTTTGGTGCTTCGGATTCTCAAGTTTGATATGTTACATGTACAAATATGATGAACAAGCTTTCACTACCCAAAATGAGAGAAAAATTACAAGCATCCCCAACCTGAGTGCTAACTTTTGCCCCCAGGAGTTGGATTATCAAACACTTGGGTATACAATGTGGAAGGTAAAAACAGTCGCAACAGTCTCTCACTTCCGCTGCTTTTTCGGTAGAGGCTCTGGCTGGTTTTCACCCTGCCAGATCAAAAATCTTCCATGATTAAAAACAAATTTAAACCAAGTAACTCATTCAGCATAAAAATCATATCACAAAGAAAAATGGAAAACTGCCAATTGCTCATGGGATGCTGTCTCTGCTAGTAAGCATAGATTGGAGTATCATCTCATGCTAAGGGAAAATGGTTATTTACAAGGGAACTCAAACTCAATAGTTTGTTCTCTTTTAGAGGGCGTAGTTGCAAGAGTGCATTACTGCATTCAAGTGGCTCAAGTACAGGCCTACAGTTGTGAACTAGAATACAAAATGAAAAGTTACTTGTTAGAGAATGCTTACAGCATTTGAGAGCTGCTCACGAATATAGGCCATTGATCTCAGCATTGCACCTAATGTGTCCCTCGATACCTGAAATTTAACTTCCGACTCCCCTGAAGTTGTCTCCGTGTCTTGAAGCTGTACCCCAATAGAATTACATTATCAGTAAAACCTCAAAATGTAACTCACAAACAACATGCAATTACAAACCAAAAGATCATGGGATCAATATCCTTTCAAATCAAAATTTGGAGGATTGAGAGACAAGACCTATATATTTAATCATGTATTCTCTTTGGGAAATATTTGGTTTAGTTTTCATTCTTTTTTCTAATCCTTAATTGTTGCCAACAATAACTTTCTTCCAAAAATAATTCTTCAAACCAGAAGAAAATGCAGAGAGCTTCACTATCATTTCCTTATCTCACCTTTCACCTAAATACTAAATGATCCAATGCGATGGATCCTGTTGTTTAATGCATATGGTATCTTAAAAATCAACCAATTATTTAACAATGTTACGGATAAACTAAACAGATAGTATCCTCATATGATACTCACCTTCACATAAAAATCTATTAGTACTAGAAAGGAAAAGCAGAGAAAGAGAAAAAAGAAATGAGGGAAAATCAACATGGAAAACATACATAAGTTTATTTCTACATATCAACTATATACAGAAATTAGCTAATGCATATAAGGTAAGCCAGAATTTCAATTCTCATACCTTCAAATTTATGACAGCAACTTTATTAGCTGGTGTTGAAAGCTGTTCACTAATGTATGCCATCGACCTCAACATTGGTTCCAATGAGACCCTAGAGAGCTGAAACTTAACCTCTGATTCTGCTGATGGAGTCCTACTATAATCTTGCAACTGCAGTGTATTGTAGTGAAATGTGTAAAAAAAAAAAAAAAAAAAAGAAAAAAAGAAAAAAAAAAAAGAAAAAAAAAAAATGTCTCATCATTTGTAATCAAGCTACAGGAACCAGAAGTAATTCATTCCCCAAGCCTTATGGTAATGTTAACAATCAATTACTAAAAGAAATTAAGCTGACAACATAAGCCTAGATAAACTGAATAAGATTCAAAAGGTATTAATGAATCTCCAGCCTCTCAGCAATATATTCAGATCTGACCGATTTGTGGTAATAAATGAGAAAAATTTCAAAATAGTCTTGTTTCATACACATACTTTTAGGTTGATGACAGCCACTCTATTCCCTGGTGTTGAATTCTTATTCTCCATCACCCATGTCATTGACTTTAGACAAGGAAGTACAACCTACACAAAAAGCCAAGTCCACATCATGCATTGTTTCAAACACCCAAATTTACATAAAAGAATAGAACCAGAAAATCGTTCTTCCCCATACCATATTCTCAGGAGGGCCATCATCTCGGTGAAGAGACACAGGGGCCATGCGTGGCAAATTCAAGTCAGCAACACTTTGTGCATGAGCACCAGCATCATTAAGATTAAATCTCCTAAGCACTTCATCTTGACGTGGCCACAATAATGGCGTTGTATCCGATGCTAACGCAGAGATCTTCCTATCATCATAGCTAGCCCCACTAACCTGGGAGCTAGGAGGTGCAACTTTAGCAACATTTTTCTTCACAAGGGCAACCTTCTTCCCACCATCTCTAAGAGCACTTAGAGCAGCTTGATAAGTCTCGACAGCTGTTGCCCCTTCCTCTGCATACCTAATGGCTTCCCGACAGAGATTGTTGTACCGTAATGTCAAAGATTCTTGACCATGTATATCAACACTTCGTTCATCTGTGCCAGGTCCACTCTTTGCATTTCTTGTCCACCGTTTCATAATGTAATGCGATGGCAATGTAAGTACATTTGTCACAGTAAAAACTGTCAAAACATGTCTACAAAGAATGCCTGAATACTCAAACATTTGACAACTACAGTTAGCTCTCATCTCAGGATAGTTTAATGTGACAATATATGCCTTATTGTCATCCTCAAATTTAGCAACCCTGAAAGTGCTAATAGCTCCATCACCTTCAATCCTATTTGCAGTATATACAAAAGTTTCAACTAACTCTTCTTGAAATTTGCCAAAAATTTTTCTTGTATAAAGATTTGCAGCCTGTTTCTCCATAGGAGACGGTGTCCTCAATACAGGCATTGTGCAAAGCGTATCAAAGTCGGCTTCTGTTTCCTTTTCAGACCAGTTTTCTAAAGCTCTTTCATACTGCCTAAAGAACATTGGTAAAGTGGTCTGTTGATTCACATAGCCATCAAAAAAGGAACCATCATAACCTAGATTAGGGGATATTGCGGCAAAAAAGGAATCTCGGAAATAGACAGGAACCCATTGAGCTCGAGCATTGTATAATGATTGAAGCCAGTCATTTCTCCTCAGATCATATTTATCAAGGACAGAATTCCACGATGATTCAAACTCCTCAATAGTTTCAGTCAAATTGATACAATTATAAAGTTCCACCTGAAAATTGGGATTTGCAAGACAAACATGAGCCAATTTCTCTTGGCCTTCTCTTAAAACATGCCACTTGCTAATACAGTGGCGGGCTTCTGGAAATACATGAGCAACTGCAGTCTGTACGGCTCTGTCTTGATCAGTGACAATAGAGACAGGAGGTTGATCATTCATTGCTGTAAGGAATGTCTTGAACAACCATATAAAAGAAGCTTCTGACTCATCTAGAAGTAATGCACACCCAAACAAAATTGTCTGACCATGATGGTTCACCCCTGTAAATGGAGCAAAGGGAACCCTATACTGATTCACTCTGTATGTTGTATCTAGAGTAACTACATCACCAAAATGACTGTAAGCTGTTCTTGATCTCGAATCAGCCCAAAATACATTAGTCATTCGATTATCTTCATCAAGTTGAATTGCATAGAAGAAGCCAGGGTTCTCAGCCTGCATTTTCTTGAAATACTCCAGCAAATTCTGAGAATCCTTCCCTAGTGTCCTTCTACGAGTAGAAAGCCTAACAGCATAATTCATGGATGCGGCATTTTTAACTGGTCGATTTGATTCTATAGGCTGAGTATTTCTAGCCCCACGATTTTTCTCTGCAGAGGCACGGTTTCCATCCATAGATACATACATAACACCACTAGGAACAACCCCCACCCCTTGGTAAGCTTCAGTGACGGTCTTTGCATTACCAGCAAAATGCCTACGAGGCCGAAGGTAATGAACCTTACTTGGACTCAACATGGAATGACTGTGCTCCTTTACAAATTTTGTCACTACCCACTTGTCATGATCCTTTAATTCTATCTTAAGCATTGCATCGCAACTGTCAGCATGCTTCCTTTTCAAACCCTCTCTGCCACATACAAACTCCCGAGTAATACTTGTTCCATCTGGTTGAGAACGACTTGATAGACTAACTTTGGAGCTGAAACCCACACGTCTGGCATACTCATCATAAAAAGTCTTGGCAACATCCTCAGAATCAAATTCCATACCCACATATGGCTCAACTATCCCTGTTTCATCATAAGCTGCGGAATTTTCAGTAGCATTTGTCTCACCACTTTCATTTGGTTCAGCATCACCATCTTCTGGCTCCACCATTGCACGATGACCCATTCCTTCCACATCAATCACTTCAACATCCATACTAGTCCACAATGCAATGCTAAGTTTTATATTTTAAATTACCAAGTCAACTACAACCAAGTGCACCACATGTTTTATCCCTATTGAAGCCAACGTGGATTTATAAGTGCACTACAAATTCCCAACTGCAGAAATGGTTTAACAAATTAAACCATGCAAAAAATAAAAGTAAAAAAAAAAAAAAAAAATCAGCTCACCATTAAAATGACTAAATAAATAAACGAATTAAACGAAAGTCAATAATCACTACACAGCAACCAATTTTAACCTATTATACAATTCCCAAAATAATCTCTTTGATAAAATAACTACCAATTCAATTAAAAAAGAAAAAAGGAAAAAAAGAAAAAAATGATGCTGAGGTATAAAACTAGTAATAGATTAGGCTTGTTTCTACAATAATTACTAATTGAAAGCTTAAAAAGCGAATTTCCAAATGGAAAAAACCTAACTTTTCAGCAAATATTTTTTGTATTGTTATTATTAGTTTGAACTGTCACAGCAAAACCAACAGCTGTAATCATTCTATTTCTGTTTCTAAATCCCACACAAACAGACACAGAAATGCATACCACCTGTGCATGTATGTTTGACATATCATTCACTAAACCACTACAAAAATAAAAAATAAAATAAAATTATGAAGCTGAAAAAAGAAGCATTTAAAGCCTAAACAAAAAGCGAAATAGTGTTTCTGAATACATAAGAGTTTATAAAGATAAACTACTTCTAGGGTTTTTTTTCAAGCTTTTTAGGTATGGAATTTACTGTGTAAACCCAAAAAACAAAAAAAAAAAAATTGAATTTTTCCCCCAAAAATGGAAGAAAAAGAGAAAACAAAAAGACAAAGAAAAAGAAAAAATGGCCGTACCTGAAATGAAAAAAGTTCTTTAAACGACAGCGTTTAAGGAGGCTTTACAAGGTTGTTCCTCTACCACCTCCTTCCACCACCGAGCGATTACAGAGAATCGGGGAGAGAGAGAGAGAGAGAGAGAGAGAGAGAGAAGGGGGAGAGAGAGCGTGTCACACAGATTCCGGATGACATAAGTAGACACGCGTTGTGATTACCGTTTGATTAAGATCATGCGGTTGATTTGGGTTCAGAACAAACACCTTCCACTTTATCAGATTACGATGAACTTGTTTGGAGCGTGGGCCCCTTAGACGTAATAGTGCTTTCGATAATAGACTAACTCTCTCTTTTCTTTTCTTTTCCTTTATTGATTTATTTTTTATTTTTTTTAAAAAAAATTAATTTTCTTCTAAAATTTTAAGGAAATTAGCTATAGTTTCATTTTATTACTTGGGTGGGTTTTTTTATTTAAAATTTTACATTTTTATCATGTTTTACTAAAAAAATAAATAGAAATCTAATAAATATTGAAGATTTACATTTAATTTAAAATTTGATGAATTTAAAATGAATTATAGATTTTAAAAAATTTAATAAATTATTATAAAATTTCATAGATTTTATAAAAAATTTATAAAAGAAATTTAACAAAATTTTTAAAATTAAAGCTAAATTTCATAATAGTTTTTTCATAATTTTATTTTTAAAATTATTTTAAATTTATTAAAATTTATTATTTTTTAAAATATTTTAAAATTAATAAATTTTTAAATATATTTAAATTTTAAAATTTTTTTTATAAACTCACAATTCAATATATTTAAATTTTAATAAAGTTGTAACCGGTTATATTTTAATTTTGATAAATTTTTATTATAAAATTTATCAAAATTTGAATTAGATATTATTGAATTTATATAAATTTTTTAAAATCTAAATTAAACATATCTAAATTTTTTAATATTTTAAAAATATTTCAAATTTTAAATTAAATATATTTTAAATAAAAATAATTTTCAAAACTATAAAAACAAAAAAAAATTGTTTTAATCATCATAACTGCAAGATTGAGAAAAAACGAAGTAAAACAATTATTTTAAAAAAAATTCCTTTTTATTTTTTATTTATATTTAACAGGACAAAGTCATCTGCGATTGACTCATTCCGTCAGAGAAAGCTGATTGTATCAGCCGGAGCAGAGCAAAACCAAGACACAGAAAGAGCCAAAAGAACAGAGAAAAATGAAGAACATCCCTTTGATTCTGATGGGTTGTGGAGGCGTTGGCCGTCAGCTTCTCCAACATATGGTATCATGCCGATCACTCCACGCCAAACTGGTACTCCCTCAACCCAAACATTCTTTTTCCCTCATTTTTGCTATTTTTCTAATACAATGCATTCATTTTTGGTTCGTTTTACTCTCAAAGTTGGGACCTTTTTCATAAATTCCTGTGTATGTTGTGGGCAGATTTTTGCACTTTATTATAATGCTTGTTGTTGTGACTTGTGAGTGATGGTTTTTATGGTGGGAAATATTGCTGATAAGTCTTTCAAGCATTCTTAATGGATTTTTACATTTGGGGTGGCAGGGAATCCATTTGAGAGTCGTAGGAGTTTGTGATAGTAAATCCTTAGTTGTTGCATCAGATGTGTTCAGTATGGAGTTAGGTGATGAAATTTTGTTGGAAGTTTGCCGGGTTAAATTGGATGGTTCCTCTCTATTAACTCTTAGTGGTTCAGGTATTCGATGTTTTGCCTTTTTTAAGTTTATTTTGCTAATGAGGATATTCATATTTTTATATTCATATTTTTGTTCTTTTTATTTGAAGGTGAATTCCAAGTATTCGCGAATTCGGAGATTCCGAAAAGAATTATAGATATTGCTGCTCTCTTGGGCAAATCAACAGGTTTGTGACATTCGGAACCCTAATCTTTACATTCTAAAAGTTATCATTCTTAGTGCTGTCAAGTTTTCACGATACTTTGTCGTCAAAATTGATCTAAATGGGTATTTTACCCCATCTTTTTATTTCCTGCAATAGGTTTGGCTTTTGTGGACTGCTCTGCCAGTTCTGAGACTATAGGAGTGCTAAATCGAGTGGTCGATTTGGGTTGTTGCATTGTCCTAGCAAATAAGAAGCCTCTCACTTCTACAATGGTAGTAGCCCTTTTTGGAATTTATATTCTTTGATAGCAAGAAGCAGTTGAGATTTATTGTTTATGTATTTGCTTGCATAGTCATCTTCATAAGCCTACCAAATTTACCATAGCGGATAAATAGAGAGCTTGGATGTAATTACCCTAGTAAGCAAAGGCTTACTTCTTGATGTTTCCTCATTTGATGAACTTTCTTGTTCACCATTCATCTTTTATAAAGATTTGCCTCCCTCAACACCCAGGAAAACGTGAAATGTCTCTAAAGAACCTATTTTTCTCTGGCCTACAGGAGGATTATGACAAACTTGTCTCATACCCACGTCGCATCCGGCATGAGTCAACTGTAAGTATATGTTTCTTTTTTATATATATATATATGTGTGTGTGTGTGTGTGTGTACATCTTATGTGTATAAAGCTAATAAAAACTGGATAAAGAAAGAATAATTTTCCATACAAATGCAACTTATGTCATGAAATGGCTTGGAAATTTCTGCTGAAATATTTTTTAATTTGTGTAGGTTGGTGCTGGCCTTCCTGTCATAGCATCCCTAAATCGGATAATTTCGTGTGGAGATCCTGTCCATCGTATTATTGGAAGTTTGAGTGGTATCACGGACATTTAGATCATTTATTTTCTAGTACTGTTATTACTAAATTATTATTTATTCTTATTATGGTTTTTGGGATGGGGGAGCTTGTTTGCATTTTCGGGCTAGATATCTTTTTGCATGTATGCAAATTTTGATTTTATATCTGGTTTGTGTAATATACTTGGTAGGTACATTGGGATATGTTATGAGTGAGGTTGAAGATGGAAAGCCATTGAGCCAAGTTGTTAAATCTGCCAAAAGCTTGGGCTACACAGAACCAGGTTTTGTATAAGTCAATGCAATCACATACTTGTACACCTCATCCAGGCGTTCATTTAAAAAAAGAAAAAAAAAAAAAAAAAAAGAAAAAGAAAAAGAAAAGAGAAAATAAAAATTAGTTGACTTTATTGAATTAGGATGTCTTTAGTGCCTTCTCTTATCTTCTTTGATTCTCTTAAATCTGTGATCATTGGAATAAGCTAGGCATTGAAAATTATTTTGAGTTTCTTTTATGTTGATAAGTTTTGCTTTTTTCATGTGTGTGTGTGTTTTGGCGGTTTGCCGCCTCACTTATCCCTTGTGACTTCTTGTCATTCTCGCAGATCCACGTGATGACCTTGGCGGGATGGATGTTGCAAGAAAGGTGTGAATATTGTTGTCTTTATAGTTTTGTGTGCTAAAGTTTGTTGCTATATTTACTCTTTTCCAAGTCTCTTTACTGTATCTATGATATTGCTCCAAATAATGTATGCTACCTGTTAGATAGATCTTTTATGTGGATGATGATTTGAAACGGTAGCAATGTTTATCCTGTTGTTGACATGAAATGTTATACCACATACCGACACCATAGGCACCTCCTATCTTGTCATTATGCTATGACTTCCTTCCTAGCTCTTCTTTTCCTATCACAATTTGCTTCAAAGCTGATTGCTCCAGATAGCAACTCCCCATAATATTTTCCTGAAGAGCTTGAATGAAAAGGGAAGTAAAGTGTATTTACTTCAGAAGGTGTTATTTTTACCCAACACCAAGGAGATGTAGGAATTCTTGAAGAAAGTACATCTACAAAGTAAATCTAACTCTCTTAGTGAAGTACAAGTTCTTCTATTCTATCCTTTCAGTCTCCTGTACACTTCTTCAAGCATCATATTCCAGAGATGCTCATCATGTTAGAGATGATCAGTCTAATGCTTATTTAAACCCAGTAATGTCAATGATTTGTTGTAGAAAACAACCTGCCCCGATCATTAGAAGTGATGAAATAGTGAAGTAATAGTCCAACTTCTTCTATCCTGTCAATCTCCTTTACATTTCCTCCAATACCACACTCAAGACAGTTTAGCATTTGAAAGATAATGACTATAATGCTCATTTAAGCCTAGTAGCATCCATGATTTGATGTGCACAACAACCTGGGTGGCTGATCCATGATTTGATGTGCACAACAACCTGGGTGGCTGAGCATTGGAAGTGATAATTTGGTGAAGTAATAGTCTTATAAGAGAAAGACATGTAATTAATGAGAACATAGATGCTTCAGTTGATGTGATATAACTCAAGAGCTGATGCAATCTCTTAAAAAACTGTTATTTTAAGCAGGCTCTAATACTTGCACGACTTCTTGGCAGGCGCATTAACCTAGATAGCATTAAGGTTGGTTCTATATCACTTTGTCTCCACTTTTTTTCATTTTCTAATTACCCTTTTGTTTTGTGACCTTAATTTAAGCATCTTTTGTGGTTGTTTCTGCCTTTTAGATTGAGAGCTTGTACCCTGAAGAAATGGGATCCAGTGTAATGTCTACTGAAGAATTTCTTGGCAATGCAATTTCGTTGCTTGATAAAAATATTCAAGAGAGAGTCCATAAGGCTTCCTTGAATGGGAATGTGCTGCGTTATGTCTGTGTGATTGAGGGGTCAAGGTAATCCTTCTATCTGTTTATGTATGCTTGCTTCCTTTTGCTTGTGGTGCATGTGTCTCTTTTATGTATGTTTGGTCTTTTGTTTGCTTGTGCTCGTCTTGTATTTAGAACAACTTGTAAAAAGTCTGAAATGGCCACTTTAACTAAGAACTTATTGTTTTCTCTGTAGATGTGAAGTTGGCATTCAAGAGCTTCCGAAGAATTCTCCGCTGGGAAGACTTAGAGGAAGTGACAATGTGGTAAGCTCCCTTCTCTTTTGTCCCTATTTTCAGTCTGACTGGTAAACTAATAAAGTATATTCAAGTAAACAACAATGATAGTGTCTACCTTGTTTCTTTCCCTGTGGAACCTGCAAAGCAGAAACTTTATACCATGTAGTTCATTTACTATAGTGCATATCTTTACATTTAATAGCATTTCAAATATTGCTGATCCAGGTTACTGAACGCTCGAGAAACTAATAGTGAAATTTATATCTACAATTTCAGTTTTGAGTTTATGTGTATAATGAGGTGAAAATGACTAGGAGAGCAATACTATGAATTGATACTGTAACTGGGATATTTTAAGGACAAAATTTCTTGTCTGTGAATATACCATGAATCAGAGGATTAGTTGTCTCAGGACTACTAATTTTTGGTTTGGTCTTTTATAGACTGTCATAGTAGCACTAAATTTCCTTAGGAACACATATATGTACACTAGATTTCTTAATTAACTGATTTGCATATAAAGCTTGATGATTTCTAAAATGATGGCAATATGAAACAGTTGGGGATATACAGCCGCTGCTATAATGAACAGCCACTGGTTATTCAAGGTGCTGGAGCTGGCAATGATACTACAGCATCAGGTGTCCTTGCTGATATCCTTGATATTCAGGATTTATTTCCTTGAAATTGGGCTCTCTACCCTATGACGGAGAAATTATGTGCAAATACATTTCTGTAGGAATTGTTATCCTAAATTGTATCCATATATGTAGGTTTTGCCTATAGATCTGATTTGCTGTTAAGCATAACAAGAGTTGATTTTCCCTTCTAATTTTGATCGAAAAGTGAGTAAACTGAAAATTATAAGAATTAGAGAACTTCTTGCCCTCCTCCCAGAATGAACAAAGTAGAAAATATATTGTTCCTAATGCATTATGTGGAAGATAATAGTGGAATGCAGCTAAAGATGAAGAAGCAATGCCACTTGATGTTTCAGACATGGAAACATACCAAGGAAGCTTGTTTATTTCTGTCTGACACATTCGATTTCTACAAGTTGTTTTGAGGTTTGAATGGCCTTAAACTCCATTGTCACTTCTTTCATGGTAGTTGGATGTTTCTCACTAAAATTAAAGCATCTTTTTGCAAGATTAGCAACTTTTTTTGGGTCTAAATACCCAAAGGTACGAGCATGGACTAGTGTGGTAAGATGTGTATGGTCAATTGCAACCGATCTTGAAGTTGCAAAAATTTCTACTTCTGCTCTCTACGTTTCATCTATCTCAAAATTGTCTACTAATTTTTCTACTCTCTTTTTACCGTCCTAAGATCCCATATTTGGCTTTGCCTAATTCAGAAGTTCCACAAAGCATGCATAATCCCAAGTCGTAGAATACCTTGCATTGATTCGTAAGCTTAACTCATGCATAAAGCTGAAATTAGGCGATATAATTATCACCCTTAGTATACTTATCAATTTCGTAGATTGACTTGTAAGCTTAACATATACAATCCATTTATCACAAACAGTATACTTTGTTGGGCCATGAATTTGCGGTCTATGGAACTGACCCATTGAAAAGCCCATTAAGCTTAAGACTCAGGTTCATGCACTTATCTCACCTTTTTTTTTTATTTTTTTTATTTTTTTTATTTTTTATCTAGGTAAATCTTTTAATTTTTCTTTCTAGTGGATTAGGAAAACAAGGTTGTACAGATTACTAGATACTGTAACTTAGAGCTATTAGGAATCTCAACTAATAAGCAAACATTCCTAGATTAATTAACATTAAGCGAGAGAGAGAGAGAGAGAGAGAGAGAGAGAGAGAGAGAGTATACATGGAATTTGTTCCCTAATCGTTCTAGGTTTGGCTTTTTGGTGTTCCACTTGGTTGATTAATTGCGTCTATATAAGAAATTTTTTATTTTGTATTTTTGATTAGGGTCTATTACATTCTTTTAGGAATTTTGTTTTAGAGTAGTCGATCAATATTGAAGAAGAAAAGAATAATTGAATAAAATGTATAGATATAAATGAAAAACAAAGCTGTGTGATCTTCCAATAGAGATCCTACAAGATATATTTAGCAGACTTGTAACGGTGAAAAGTATTGGCCAACTTAGATCCGTATGCAAAGCTTGGTATGCAATCGTCTCCAATCCTAGTTTTATTACCATGTATACCCATCGTTGCACCAAGAATAACCCCATTGGATATTTACTCTACCACAGTGTTTCAAATTACACACTTAGATTTAGAATTTGGTTTTCCCAAAAAAGTAGAATTTCCAATCCACAACGATAGCAAAAATAAATTTCTACTAGTTGGTTCATGTGATGGTTTGCTTTGCATGAAAAACGATGTTGTTACAGGTAACCTCTATCCAATCACATATCTATGGAACCCCACCATCAGGAAATTGAAGAAACTACCAGATACTTGCCACCACGACTTTGGACATGATGAGATTGAACGTGCATATTATATGTCTTCACTTGGTTTTGATAGACAAACTAATGACTATAAGGTGTTACATATTTGCCGCTTAGAGCTGAGAGAGCGATAAATGATCATGTTTCAAATTATAAACTTTACTCTCTCAAAACCAATTCATGGAAAGTGATCAACGCTGCTGATTGTCATCCCACTACATTTCCTTCTTCGGCTTACCATGGCTCATGTGAAGCTTTCTATTGGATACCAATATGGTCATCTTTTAGTAACACAAAGTCATTGATGTGGTTTGATTTTTGTGATGAAACTATTCGGAAAATAAACCTACCAGAGTATGATGATGATGATGAAGATGCTGCCCTCTCACTCGGCTCACTCAATAACTCGCTTGTTCTATATGTTTCTCACATAGTTCATAAAGCACCATGCAAAATTCACACATGGGTGCTGAAAAAATTTACTAGTAGCGGGAGTGATGAGGTATGCTATCGTTGGGAGAGACAATTGTCCGTGCTAATGCAATCTCATGTGGCTAGGCCGATAAATACTGGATTGAATGGTGAAATTTTATTCTCCCATTATTATTGCTTGGAAAAATTTCGATTTCATTTTAAATTTGGTGTATATGATTGTGAGAAGCAGGGCATAAGAGGGATTGATATCCGTTATCTTGGGGACCCCAAGGTTAACAAACTTGTTAGGGTTAAAGGTTCATTTACTTATTCAGAAAGTTTACTCCTTTTAGAGGAAGGGGACACATACTAGAAATTACTTCCATTATCTTTTTTTTTTTTTTTTTTTTTTGAATGTTGATTTATTTATTTAGTTTTATCCCCTTTTAATCTTTTTTTTTTTCTCTTGTTGAATGTTGATTTATTTAGTTAATGATTTTATTTTTTTTATTTAACTTTATTTTTAGTTAAGTTTTAGAGGATGAATTTGAGTCAAAAGAAAAAAAAAAAAAAAAAGTTCTAAAGGATGCATTATGGAGAGTATTAATTGTTGATTTTAATTGTTAACATTGCCATAATCTGTAAATAAGGAAGGAAAAAATAATAATAATAATAATAATAATAATAATAATAAAAAAACGTATGAATTCCATGATTGAAAGGATTGTTAATAACAATAACCACTAATAACTTTTAAATTAATTTTATATCTCCAAGCGGTTCTGTAAGCCCTAGAATATTTACAAGATCTAATCTAGATCCTAATCTTCCACCTTATTTCCCTCCTTGTAATCCTTGAAACGTTCTTCTTCGTCGATATTCCATACTTATAAATAAACCATTATTTCCTCCTCTCCTCTCTATCTAGGGCAACCAATGTCCGATGAAACCAGCAACGTCCATGAACCCACCACCACCACCATATCAGAACCTATAATGACTATTACATCAGAGTTACCTACCAGTCTGCCATCTCCATCGGTACATTAGGTTGCCACTTCTAAAAGAAAGCATGTAAAAGAGACATCTCAAATGGATTTGAGGCATATCTCCGATCTCAGTTAATAGCATACTGCATATTCCTTCAACTATCTTTGAATATGCTGCTCTAAGAATAATATTGAAAAAAGAGTACACTAAAAATACAGAAGGAAGAAATCAATATACAAAAAAGATCACCTTTGCAGCAAATAGAAAGTTCATCTACAAAATAAGTTCTCTTATGATAATAACATGTAGCATATTACCCTCTAAACTTCTTGTGGGGTGTGCATGCTCAGTCAGTATGAATGCGATACGTTCAAATAAGCAATTCAAGCTGATAATGGATTAGTGATCAGTTTTTATATTTTCATGATAAATAGATTCTGACATGATCTATTGCATTTGTTATAACTTCAAATATTTAATATTATTGCCCCTTTAATTCAAACTGCTTCGATACCCTATTGTTGCATATGCTTTAAAGGACTTAATTATCTTCTCCTTCAAAAAGATATTAAAGTAAAGACAGTTTGTTAAGAGTCAAGAAAAGAAAAATTAAACCATCCTTTGAAAAAATTTTAATGCAAAAAAAAAGATAATGAAGCGGCACAAAGGGCTTGGAGATACCACTATTTTAAGCAACCATAACATAAGATCAAATTCCATAACATATATATAATCTATTGGGCTCTAAGGACTTCAGAGAGGGAAAGATTGAAAAAAGTTCTGAATGTGTGTGTGTATATATATATATATATATGTATAGATTAGTAGCTCATGAGGAAAGACAGAAGTCTTTTGCGAAACGCAGCACATCATGAATTGACAAAAACAACAATTAATTTAGTCCACATACTGTTGAAGAATTGCACTATCAGCTACAAGGCTCTGACCATTTGGCATTTCATCTACAAAGTTTTACATGAGATGACCAGCAGTTGTCTAGGCAAATAATATGAATTGAGTCAATTATTTTCTTCTTCTTCTTCTTCTTTTTTTTTTTTTTTTTTTTTTTCTTTATTATTATTATTTTTTTATTGAGGGGGGCAGTTATGAAGTTGGAATATACTCTTAAAAGTGGCTATGCATTATGAAATTATAATAGAAAAACTGTAAACCCTCATATCTTTAAAAATTTTCAACAAGACAGAAAAAGTAAATATTAACAAGAATCAAATCATTTACATTAGTAGATAATGAAGAAATCAAGCATGCCAATTGTCCAATAGTATCTCTATACCATAAGGCATGCAAATGAAATTGAGTCCACAATTAACTTCATATCAACTTGATAGTGGATAGGAAATTCTACTGCAGAATTTATTTTACTTCAATTAATAGAAATAACTTTTATATCCATGTGTCTGGAAGCATTATGTTTAACTTTGCAACTTCTTTTCACCCTAAGAAGAGCAACTTCACAGAAGAAGTGATCAAGTCATTTACCTTCCTCTGCTGTCAATTTTATACAAGCAGAGGACCTGAATCAAAAAGAACATGGTAAAGATTAGATAGGTTTAAAACTTTCAAACTCGTAATATGTTTCTATATATTTGCAATTACATTATGATCAATGAATTTCTGCATACTTGCAAGTTCCTGACACAAAAGACCTTTCATGAATAGCAATAAGCAAAAATTTTAAAAAAACTATTTGCAATCACCAAAAATGAATCTTGGATGCTCCCGAAAGCAAAACTACGCAACAAAAGTCTGCCAGGTTTGCTAACAAAATTAACACAAACTATATTACTATATGTCCACATGTGGACATTGGTACAAATTTACACATTTGCAATGATCAACCTAAAAGTATATAGCACTTTCAAGATTTTCAACTTACTAGAAACAATCTAATTTCTTTGTGATGCTCCTCCATTCAATGGCTTATTATATATATATATATATATATATATATTTATATACACATACACAGCCAGATACAACTGTTCGCCTTGTCCTTTATATATATTGTTCAGATATATGCTTTGCACAGATAGACCTGAAGCGCAAAAACAAGACATACATATAAGTAGCCAAGAGGAGTCTAGTCCCTCCCAAAATGATCTCCTTAGTAAATCAAGAAGAGGCCTTTGGAGATTATCCAAGTGGAATCCCGCTTGACACATTTTAAGTTTCTAACATGAAATTTCCTATAATCCTGTATGTCATTTCCCATCCATGGATTTTCTTTAAACTCAATACATGCATCATGCATACAGCATGCACTCTTGGTCAACAAGTTTTTTCTAAACAAAAGTCATAATATAAAAAAATAATTTATTTTTAAAATGTTATGAATGATAGTTGACAAAAATAAGTTTAACTAAATACCAATAAAATCCACCAGCTATTTTTTGACAAAGGTACCGAATCATTTGCATCTGTAATTTGCTACATAATACATTTAGACATGTTTATATCTTTCACATCAGGTCCATGCATATTCATGTGAACTACAGATGTAACAGGTCTAGGTGCATGCATGTATGTGGATATGTGTATAAGGTACAAGTATAACAACGTACTTCAAATAATCACTCCCATTGAGTTCCACCGCAGCATGTATGTGGATATGTGTATAAGGTACAAGTACAACAACGTACTTCAAATAATCACTCCCATTGAGTTCCATCGCAGCATGTATGTGGATATGTGTGTACTTCAAATAATCACTCCCATTGAGTTCCACTGCAGCACGAACAATTGTCTTACAATATATAAAAGGAAAAACCAAGATCCAAGTGTTAAAACAATTTTTGCAAACAAAAAGTATATATAGGAAGGTCTAAATGTCCTTACAATATAGTATGACTTACAAGTTTCATATAAGCCCTGTTTTAGGGGGTGAGGGGATAGAGTTTGCAGGGAAAAAACAAAATCAAAATAGAAAAGAAAAGATCATTATATTCATTTAAACAGCAATATGTCATTTGTATACTGTTTTGGAAGCATAAGGTGGTAAAGGAACTGCTACTCATATTTCGATGAATATCTATTTACCATTTATTATACTTGTGTTTCTTCTGATTGATGAGTGCTTTTTTGGTTCAAAAACTTAAAACAAGCTTGGAAAATCAAAATACACCTTGTGAAATTTTGTTGAACACCACTTTATGAAATTCAATTGTGGTAAGCTATATTGTTACTTCTGAACTGCCAACCAGCAGCAGAGACCAGTGAGTGAGGACTTTTCTCAAACATTTGGAGTATCCAACCAATCCAAATCAACAGCTTCTAAATTTTAAGAGATCCAAGCACATCGTTTTCCTCTTCAATTTATATATTTAATTACCAAAAGTTTATCAAAATCTAAACATATAACCAAAGAAAATTAGACCACCAAAACAAGATTAAAATAATCAATTTAAGCAGCTTAAAACTGAATCCAATTCCAAGAACGAAAGAACTAACTGAATAGAGTGTGACCAAGATCAGGGTTCGAATTGCTGCGTGTTAAACTCTCTAAGAATGATAGAAAGAACGAGTAACCATGCAGATGCTACCCTCCTCCAATCAGCAAAAATTGAAATCAACAACAAACTCCAGCCAAAAGAAACAAAACTGAAAAACAAAATAGTGGCATTCCCAAGTCCTGTCCTTAGTGGCATGTTGTTGCTGTTGTGTTTTCTTCTTTTTCTTTTTTTCTACTCTTAAATTTGTAATTAATTGAGATACCTAGCAAAACTTTAACAATAACTACTAACATTAAAAATAAATAAATTACATACAAGTACATAGAAAAAACAAAAACCAACACGTTACCAAACGAGCACAAAATGTTTTCCCACACACATATAGGTTCGTACTTTATTCTTCCAACTAATATAGCATATATCAACTTACAGAATATTAAAGCTGTTATTGGTACAGAGAAACATGGACAAAATCAAAAATCAGCAACTTCAGTACGATCAAAATAGCAACCAGTAGGGCCTCCATCTGGTATAAGGGCCAACTTGACAGGACCTGCAGCTCCTTCTTCCAAAGTCAAAGTCCCGGTATGCCAATTAATATCTGTATTGACAAAACCAGGATGTACACAGTTGACGTACATATTGTTGTACTTCTTAGCAAGAATTCTAGTGTATGCATTTAGAGTAACTTTTGACATGCTGTATGCAGGGAGCATCAATGGCCATCCATTGGCTTCAAGTGCATTTTCTTTGAAATCATGTAGAAATCTTTTCAAAATTGCATCCACCTTCTCCTCTGTCAAATTTTCTATGTCCCCAAGTTCGTTCCTTATGCTTTCACTTGGAATTCTCTGCATAATAGTTTTCCTCACAGCAAATTAGGATATGATTACTCTTCGATATGGTTCTAAATAAAGAAAGAAAAGAGTAAACGAAATTGTTTCTCGTCTTCTAAATAGCGATTAGCAGGTGTTGTTGTTTACCTTCAGCTCACTCCTGAGAGAGGAAACATTCACAATCCTTGCCCCTGCAGGGGAAAGCTGCAAGAGTGGGAGAAGAGCTTCCGTCACTCTTTTTACTCCATAGTAATTAGTATTCAAGCATTCTTGCGCTTTCTCATAGTTATGTTTTATAACACCTTCAATTAAATTGACCACCTTCCCTGCAAGCTGCACAAGACAAAAGTACTTTTTCTAAGATATACATACACACATTCATAGGTATATAGTTCAGAAACAACTTTTTGATCTTACCCAATCTGTTGGATCTATGTTTAAGGCCCTTAGTCTTTCCTCATCAACTACAAGTCCAGAGGCCCCAGCATTATTCACCTGTCCAAATTAACCAAAATCACCGATTTAATCATTTTTCCACTTTAACAAAATCAGTGAGGACCAAGACCTAGTATCAAAATGAAAGCATTACTCCTTAGCAGCTAATTTTCTTCTATCTTTTTCATTTTCTTCAGAGAACCTCCAAATTTATGCAATATCTTCATTTGGGTTACTGTTTTTCTCTTAGAATTTCCTTCCAAAATGATTGAGATTTTATACATTCCCTTTTCAAGATGCAATACAGAACTTTTTTCTCTGATATTATTCTGCGCTAGTTAGGCATAAACCTATAGGAGCATAGACTTAAATTTCCAAATGATTTGGGGCTTTTATGTCATATTCTTTTGTCTTTCACTTACTTACCAAGATATCAAGCCTGCCAAATCTGTCTTTTACAAAGTCAGCCAAAGACTGGATGCTTAGCGGATCCAAAACATCAAGTTGATGAAAAACCACACGATCTGATAAACCCATTTGATGGAGCAATGATTTGGCCTCTATTCCCCTTTTCTCATCTCTAGCAGTTAACACCACAGTTATCCCTTCAAAACCCAGTTGCCTCACTGTTTCAAAACCAATGCCTTTGTTTGCTCCAGTTACCACTGCAATCCTACAAACACAACACCACCAACACCCAACACCATGACAGAACTCACTTGTGTTTTTTCAGACAAATTTTGGGACTTCAAAAATGGTGGGGAAAAAAAAAAAAAAACAGATTAAAGTACCTCTCTGCTTTATGCTTCCCGTTAGTTGCCATTTTGCAGGAGATGATAGGGGCTTTGGTAAGACTTTTAGTTGTTTTGCTGCTGCACCAGATTAGCACACAAGGTTTAGCAATTGTTGGCCAGATTTGGCTGCCTAATATCATGCTTAAAACTCTGATTGATTCACTGTATCCACTCATGACAGTGAAACTTCCATCCTTGTATTCTTTTGGCTAGGGTTTTTTTTTTTAATTTTTTTTATTTTTTATTATCATTATTTTAAATTCACTCCTTAATGCTACCAATGGTATTGTTTAGTATTTTTATTCTACTTTTTTTTTTATATATAAGTTTATTTAATAAATTAAATTAGTCTATTACACATCGAGATTAAAAGTATATATATTAATAGAATTAATTATGCATAAAACTATATAGAGGACCATATAAAGCAAACATGTACTTAAATTAACTGCATATCATATCATATACCAAAAAAAAAACATGCATACCAGTGGAAATCATCCGGCCATTAACAAATTCTTAAACTTCATAAATGAAAATAGGTCATGTAAATGTCTCAAGTCAACTCAACAGAAAAATTGAATACAGATACTGGTTCATAAAGGGTAATGCTAATTACCCAAAGATCACACACCAATGAGGAAGCCCCACATACACAAATTTTCAAGGGTAAATTAGTCAATGCACAAGTACGGTAGAGGAATATAACCTTATTCCAATTTCCACCTTCACCCAGAGAGAGATGAAACCTGACTAATGACACCTTGAAAAAAGCCAAACAAATATGTGGCAATTTCCTAAGGACAAGTGGCAAGGAAAATAGGACAGCTGGAAGACGAAGTGAGGGATTTTTTTTTTTTTTTCTTTTTCTTTTTGGCTCCAACGGGGAATAAGAATTTGAAACCAAGAATAATTTGTAAAAATTTATAAGAGGAGACTCTGTTTTGATTTCTCTAAAATTTAATTCAAGTACACAAAAAGAAGTACAAAATAATTGGCTTTTGTGTAGTCAGTAGTAGGAAATTACTAGTATGCTGTGGGTGATATTGATTAATTTCAGCGTTATGTTATGCAAGAGTTGAGAGCTTCCTGTTAGGATTATACATGCTTGAAGAATGAAGATGTATAATGGAAGTACAATTTTTTTTTTTTTCTTTCTAAATTAGTTGTTGAGCAATAATAGTATTGAATTGGGCAGACTTTCATTGTTATTTTCTTAAACATCTGAATTTATTGTCCTAAACTTTAAATTGCAGCGTAAACACAAAACACGAAAGCAAAACTGAGCTACATTAATAATGAAATACAAGACAAAAGTGGTACAATTAATACAAAGTAAATGAATTATATATATTTTATGCTTTTAAGTAATTACCAAAATATTCATAAATAGTCTTATATATATATTTATATGAATTGAAAATGTGAAGGAAATGTCTTAACCCTGGCAATGTGATATTGGAGGCACAAGGATTTACAAAATGGGTAGGGAACAGAGCAGAGAGAATTGATCAGAATTAGAAATGTACCTTATTGAATAGGTAATAGTAGAAGCATTGGAAATGAAGAATATAGAGAAGTTAAGAAGATTGAATGATAAGAACTTGGTACAAATTGTGGGTTTGACACATGATATATATATTTATGAAGAATGTTGAAAATCTTAAGGAAGATGCTTGGAATTTTGCTATATATAAGAGTTTGGATTCATCGCTTTGTCCAAATTGATTGGTCATATGTTTTTGATTAATATGAATATGAGAGGTTTGTTTTCATGGTTAACATCAAGTTCAATATGTTTCATTGAATATTTAATTAAAAAGTAAATTAACATAAACATGGCCTACAGCTACAATATGGGACCACATGGTTGGACTTAGGCATGCCTGCTTCAGAGTCCCTAAGGACATTATAATAGATTTTCTTATTATTATCAATTTTAATATATGAAAATTGCAATTTGAATGTAAGTGGCATATACCAATTGGGTCAAAACATCATTTGACAAGTAATTAAAAAACTTTGTTTATCATCATTTTGTTTTTGGCTGTAAGAGTCTAAATATAATTTTAAAAAAATAAAATTAAAAAAATCTTCTGCACTAATAAAGTATCAATGTAGCGATAATGAAGCATTAATATGGAGTGCACACGCATTTTTTGAAATAACCATATAATTACAAGGTATTATGCTTTAATTTGTAATGAAAATAATAAGGATAACCAGCAAATTAGAACAAATTCGGCATCATTAATTCCTATGGTATTTATATAAAGCCAATATATATATATATATGTATGACGATAGTCTCTAATTAATGACATGATATATATAGTTTAGGCAATCACTCCTACGTAGTTGTATTAAGTACTAATCCAATGATCTTTATATATATATGGACAGTTACATTAATAAAATATTGTTTCCTCAATCCATAAAAAAATATACATATAACGGAATGAATTATGTAATAAATAAAATGCAGAGACAGCAAATGACACATTAACATGTGATTTCAATTTACCAAAAACTATATATGCATTAATTATATATATATATATATATATATATATATGCCCTTGCCAATTGTTTCATAAATGCCCATCTGTGCGCCTTTCAATGGAGGACCAGATCAACTTCCAACTTCCCAAGAATTGCAGATAAAGCATGCCACTTATTCCTTACCCACGCACCCCCACTTCTCGGGACATTCAATTAGTATTTACTAATCCTATATTTATCATAGAAAAACACTATTTTGTCACCATAATCATTTTAATCATCACCAATTGAATTTCCACATGGTATTTTAATTTGGTTATTATTGAATGTTTATTTTCCATATTTAGTTTTTAAAATAAGAGTTAATTGTAATGACCAAATCAACTGCAGGTTTCATTGGTAGATGATTTATGTGGATAAATAAGAAAAGCTTTTATACTGGATGATGAATTTGCTTCGCTGTATTTCCATCATTTTCCTCTCTTCCTCTTAGTCCCCCTTCCAACCACAAAGACATCACCTTATATTATGCCTGCCATAAAGTCTCCAAGCTTTTTATTCAAAGCAGGAAAATTAAATAAATAAAAATTTAAAAAAGAAAAAAAGAAAATTAATGATACTTGCAATATTCCAAAGGTTTCCCAGGGTTTTCGTCTTAAAAACCCAACCCAATTGTAGAAAATAGAATAGATGTTTAACCTTTTCCATGAGATCGATATATTGTGATATGTGATCCACACGCCAAGTTAATTACTTATTATATGGTTGGAAGTTTGCCAAGCTGTAATCTATTGGGGTTTTCAGTTTTGTAATTAATTAATTTATGGAGAACATTTTGGTTTTGCTTTTGCTTTTTATGTATCAATTCAAATGTGTTTGAACATCAATTGGGCTTTTTCAGGGTTTGGTCCAAAAAGGCCGAACTACATACATCCCTCCTGTCATTTTCAAAATTGATTGCACTCATCATTTTTCTATAGGGTTTTCTTAGTATAATACAAATCTTAAGCGCACACACACACACATATATATATATATATATATATAAAACAACATATATATACAAAAATTCTATCATAAAAATATTCTGATAATAGCCAGGCTGTGTATATTTATACCTAAAAGAAAATAAAATGAATAAAGAATATGGGTGTGAAAATAACCCTTGAGCAAGGAGGCTATGTCAAAGAAAAGAAAAGAAAAAGCCAGCTATAGGAAGCCAACAAAACAAGAGTAAAAAAAAAAAAAATAAAAAAAAAAAATTTGAAAGAGTTGGGTGGTGGTTACAAGTATTAATTTCGCTTACAAAAGTTAGCAAGCCTCTTTCCCCACAAAAACCTCAATATTTATCTCCTATTTTCTCTTCATCTCCACACAGAATACACACAAGAGAAAAGAGAGGAGAAACCACCCCCCAAAAAAAAAATGGCCATAGCCCAAGCCACTACTAGTGCCATGGTTGTTGTTGTTGTTGCTATGTTGATGTCATTTTATGGTGTATCAGCACATGATGCACCAATAGCTGCCCCGGCACCGGGACCGTCGTCGACAGACTGCTTCACGGTGGTGCTGGGATTGGCAGATTGCCTGAGTTATGTGCAAGAAGGGAGCAACGTGACTGTGCCGGACAAGCCATGTTGTCCGGAGCTCAAAGGGCTGGTTGACAACAATCCCATATGCCTTTGCTACTTGCTTGCTAATTCAAACAGTTTGGGTGTTCCAATTGACACCAAGAGAGCTCTCAACCTTCCTTCTGTCTGTAAAGTTACCACTCCTCCTCCTAGCTTATGCTCTCGTAAGTAGCATTTACTTATTCTTCTTCTTACTAATTTCATCATCAACATTCTGATTTCTGTTTTACAATTGCTCCTTAAACTTTTTTTTATGAATTCTTATTGTACTATAAAATTTGCCATGTGTTTTTGTTTGAAAAATTAGTGCTTTCTTTTTTGTTTTATATATATATATATATATATATATATAAAATATTTGTTTTATCTTAGTAAAATTTTTATTGTTCACCAAAAGCATTAGTTCAGTATTTTTTTTTTTTTTGGGGGTAAAACGACATGTTTAGTATATAAAAGGACTTTTCTTCTTAATTAATTTCATGCATTACTCTTTGTTATTTATTAATTTCTTGGAAGAACAATCATTTGTGGGTTAAAAGTTTGATGTTGTTGTTGGGGGAAAGGACTTATTGGTAAGTTATATACATATATATATATATATATATATATATATATATATATAAAGAGTCCTTTTACAGTTAGAATTGTCCGGATGGAGTTGTATGCGGATCCGTAAAAACCAAGCGTTACACAAGAAAAAAAGATCGATTTTTCTAAAATTAGACGCTACAAAAAAAAAAAAGGTCGATTTTTCTAAAAAACACCGATTTTGCATTAGCTTGCATGAAATTCTATCCAGTCGGTCATGATTATAAAATCTTTCTATAAAAAAGAATATAAATAGGATGAGATCCTAATGCATTTTTGTATGATTCTTTCTTTGTGGATTTTGTATAAAAAGAGAAAGATTAAAACATAATTTAATTGCTATGTCTTTAAAGATATTAAGAAAAACAATAAAAAAGAAAAACAATAATAATAAAGAAATGTAGCAATTTGAAAATTGATTTAGACTTGGCAAGGAAGAGAAGATAAAATAGATAGGTTGTGACTTTTTTTGATTTAGATATAACCTAGGAGACTGTGCTGTCTTCTTCATCCGTCCACACTCTTTAAAAGATTGGTAGTTGTTTGGTTTTATTGCATCTTAAAGAGGCTTCTCTCTCAAGCTTGGACTTGTGGTCATAAACTCCCTTTTATATTTTGAACCTTTTAAAAGTTCTTAGGTAAAGCTTTAACTAAGTTGTAATCTTTATGTTGTCGTTTCTAATATGATAGCTCTCCCTTCTAATCATTTTTTTTTTTATTTTGGCGTAAAACTCTCCCTTCTAATCTTATTATTACTGCGGATAATGATGTGAGAGGGAGAGCTTTTGCCTTTTAATCCCCTGCATGCGGGGCTTTTTGTGCCAAATGCAACTACTATCACCCAAAACAAAAAATGTAAAGCTTTAACTAAGAAATGGTATAAATTGCAAAATATTACCACAACTTTGTATTCAATAAACTCGCACATCATGCCTTTTACCTTAATTTATCAAATAAGAAAAATATGATTTAAACTTAAGTTTTGTTTTTGAGGAAAAAAAATTAATAAACCATAATTTGCATAATATATGATTATACTACTAAATACTTCTAATTAATAAATGTTTGTATAGCTAACATAGTTAGCTAGTAGTACTATGTTACTTGAAGTTCTGCATGAGTTATGATAGAAAACTCCAATTATTAGTAAACAAATGTTAATAAATAGTTTTTCTGTTTTAATGCTGTGGCATTTCGGTTAATTAACATTTGCTGATTTTTTTATTAGTTAATAGAATGTACAATATGACAATTTTTATTGTTTCTCTGTTTTATTTTGTCTTTAAAAGCTTGAAATTTAATTATTTTTCTTGTACACACGGTCCTATAATAATTTATTATTATTATTATTATTATATATCTTAATATGACTTTTTTATTTTGGACAAAATCCAAATATGACTTTGATTATATTGTATAGTAGTAGATTTATACATATTACATAAATTTACGTATAAGAGGATACGACCCTTTTTTTTTTTGGATGAAATAGAAGAGGATGTGTTTGGTATGATATTTTGCTCATTCCGATTCCCCATAATTGAAGTAGTTCAATTTTTTATTATACATGCATGTGAAAGCCAGCTGCTATATTTCCTGAAATTGCTGCCCGCATTTAAAGCCATTAATTAAAACTTCCTAACATAACAAAAATATTCACAACCAAATTGTCGGTGAAAAATAATGATTTCCATGCCTATATATATATATATATATATATAACTTTAATTTATTATAGTTCAATTTTCTCTTGCCCGCCGCCCTCTTCATCTATGTACTTCTTCTTTCTTAAATGAATAAAAGATTAGGTAACATTGCCAAATTTCATGTACAATAAAAAAAAAATACAATATTTATATTATACTAAAACTGTAATTTACGTCACATGCAAATGAAGATTACTTTTGGATTTATGTAAGTTATATATCCTACAATGATATTTACTAACTAAATGGGTTTGTGGGTGATGAATTTTACAGTTGCTGGGTACCCAGTGCCAGGTCCTGTCTCCTCTGAAATTGCCTCACCTGGTACAATTTCTTCTCGTTCTGACACCTTTTCTTTTGTTCTATAGTTTGCTTAATCTATTTTTGTTTTGCTAAAAATGCTAAATATTTAGTATTTGAAAATTACTAAACAATATACTTATAATATAAATGAAAAAATAAATCATAATGTAGGTCCACAGCCATCAGAAGGGTCTGTTTCCTCTCCTTCACCTGGAGCAACATCCAAAAATGACAATGGAGCCTCATCAAATGCTGCATCGTCTGCTATGGCTTTGCTTATTGGCTTTGCAATCGCCTTTCTTCCCAAATTCTTCTGATTTTTTTTTTTTTTAAATATATATATGTTCTGGAATGAGTTTCTGCATTTTTATTTTATTTTAAAATTTTCATTTAACCCATTGATTTGAAAAAACAGATAGTCTTCTCTATATGTTTAGTGACGATAATTATAGTTATATGTAGGAGTTTCTCGATAATTATTTATTTATGCAATTCTGGAAAACTTTCAGGTCAAATTTTTTTTTTTCCTTCAAGTTAAATTCCCTAAAAAAAAAAAAAAAAAACAGTAACATATTATTTATTATCTATATGGGTACAAATTAAGTGCAAGTTTGTCTTGTATGGCAACGAAATCATATAAAACAGATGAAGAAAAATGGCACATTCTCAGTATCATTGTCAAAGTATTCTTTGGGTAGATATGGCGTACCAATTTTATGTCACATGGTTACAGCTCAGATCACATACAGTGTTGTAGGACAATTCATTCACGATCACATCAAACATAATGGACCATTTCTACATTTCAGTTTATCAAAAAAATAAAAATAAAATAAAATAAAAAATAAAAAATCCCATTTCTACAAAAATAAATAAACAAATAAAAGGGACCAAAACTAAGTAGGTGGAGTTACTAGCGTAATGGCCGTTGTCCAGCAATTTTTATTTATTATTATTTTTTGTGCTTCATTAATTTCCAACATTTTAGTAGAGAAAGGTTGGCCCATTTCTTTTCTGTGCTTTTATTTTCTTTTTGACAAATTTTACTTGTCGACGAGTAAGATTTATAAAACTTGTGGTAATTTAATCAGCTATTTCAAAATAATTTATGTTTTATATTATATTTTAATGTATAATTAATTACATTTAATCATTATTAAAATCTTAGTAGAACTCTTTGTTTTTTTTGTTTTTTCGTTAAGTAAGAGAGAAATTTTGAATTTAGAGATCCCGAATCGAACTCATAATCTTATTGGTTACAACATGGATTTCAACACTTTATATACCTTTTTAGTGATTAAGATTTAAAGCAATTAGATTATAATTAAAGCTAGCTCATGAATAATGAGTAAAGCGAGAATCTCTCTTTCATATGTCTCACTTTTTTCATGTTCTATTTATTATAGTTGGTTCTAAATTTCAAATTAATTCCCGATAGTTATGACTTGAGCATTATACCCCAAATTTAATATATACAACCGGAACTACATCCTATCAACCAGTGCAGATCTTTTTATCTTGATTTCATGGCCCATTCTCTGTCTCACTAATAATACCAAGTCACATCGTTGTTTATTTATTTTTTTTTTCCCCCTTTTCTATATAACAAATAAAATTGTTTATCCTTGGCCGAGTCGGAATCACTTGCAAGTTTGTACGTATAATAAATCCTGTAGGCCTTGCTAGTTGCTAGTGCTAGATGTTCTTTTTTCTTCAAACATATAAAATCTTTATATTTTCCCTTGCATAATTATGGCTAACAAACATATATATTTTTGCATAGGTGTATATATTTCGTATAGCTAAAAAATTTTAAACTTTTTAAGACAAACTTTCATGATATCCATTTACCCAAAAAAAAAAAAATAAATAAATAAAAAACTTACATGACATCCAATTACTGATAACCAGAAAAAGATCAAAAAAGGGTCAAAAGCATGGAAATAAATTTAATTTTTCATATTCTGTGTCTTACTGCTTTTCAATCAATTTCGGGAAGCTTTAAATGCGTGCCATTAAAGAACGAGACATCTTGAATTGCTAAACCCCATCTGATCTTATTCTCTCTTACCTTTCTCTTAGTTTCTTTCAAACTTTGATATCAAATTGAAATCTGATTTCAGTTCATTCTGAGAAAAATACATTACCTCTTCACCAGCAACCAGTCTTTCACAAAGGTTACAGAGCATCAAATTTCAACCTTTCAAAATGACTCATGTATTGTAGGTAACCACACCTGTAAGCAATTTTTGTTCAATAATTAATCTAAATATATCCAAACAAATACTAAACTACACATTTTTGCAACTTCATGTGAATATTGGTGACAAAATGCAAGGTGCAACGAAAGTCGTTGCAACATCGTGCTCCATTAAAACCAATGATAATTTTTATTTCAAATTCAACAAAAACTTGCATTCAACTATGTACATATTTTTGGACATTTGAGCACCATGCAAAATTTAAGCTGAACGTATAACAACATTTTGGTTGTTGCAAGATCTTGGTTGAGGAATTGGAGAGGTAGTTTAAAGCAATAAGGAAGATTTCAAGATTTCCAACCCCATAAATTGAGCACTAGTATGGTTGTATGGTAGATCTTTTTGAGAGGCCAGAATGCTTGGAGGAAGCAGAGAAACTGATAAGGCTAATGGTATAAATTTGTATGCAAAATGAGAGAGTCAGAAAAACTGTCATGGTGAGAAATTTGTGTGCTTCAGAGACAAGGTGAAAATGATGCAGAGGAATTATGCAAGATGACAATAATCAGATATAGCTGGTGAAAGCTTAAATATGTATTACATATTTTTGTTGTTCCGTAGAAAAATGGAAAATTTTAATTTCTTAATCCCACGAAGATTTAAGCTTCAACTGCCTACCCCTGCCTCTAGAGATCTAATGTACTAATTCAAATGCATGGATTCTAGCAAACACCAAAGATGGATTCTGTATGACATTGATGATTTATGATGATGTACTTGGCCTTTTTACCTGATAGCTTTGGGGGTTTTGAGAGTTCTCTTTTCAGTCAGCATAGTGGCACAATAGAAGCTATAGTTGTTTTTCTACCGTATTTACCCGATTTCTAAGCAATTTTTATTTCTAATTTAATAATTCAGTCCAAAATGAAGAAAAGCTGGAAAAAACCGAGTGTGCTTGATTGTTAATCTATCAATACGAAGCAAAGGAGACTGTACAACCAATATACCAATCGATGTACATCCCTATTTATATATTTACATCATTTGTAACAAACTAACACAATCAACATAAGAATTCAAGGACATGCTTGGCGCACAATTCCAAGGACCGCCTCGCATTAATTAGTGCAGAGTTATCTTTGCGTGGAACCCGATGCGGACTAATTAAGCTGCAAGCTCCACGAGGGAAATTGTTGCGCTGGAAATGACTCACAAAGGATGGGATGGGAAGGGGTGGGGCACGGCTGTACAGCCGATCTTTTTGTTCTTTTATTTATTTATTGATTTTCAAAACCGCTTTTATTTTATTTTATTTTTTGATTTTTAAAACACTGCTACTTTTGTTTTTATTTTCAAAGCATCACTTATTTTTTTTATTTTTTTGGTTAAAATCCCGACTTAGCTTACTTTCCTTTTCTTATTTCCTTTTTCTTTTTTTCTTTTTTTTTTTTTTTCGTCTTTCCTTCTATGTCTCTTGTTTAGTCATGATAAGTTGACCTAGATATATATTTTTACGTAAACAAAATTCGCTCAAGTAATATTAATTTCTACTTTTCAATGTTAATATTTTTCATTTACTATATTAAAGATAATGTAATTATTCAAGAAAACTAGATTATAATATTAAAAATGATGACAGATTAATTTTTATTAATTACAATATAAAATTAAATATTATTAACTCTTTTAAATTTTTAATGTTAAAACTTTTTTTAAAATTCTTGTAATATTATATATCTTTTGATTATGTAATTATTATCATGCCTAATAATAAAAATTAAATTTGTTATAAAAATTTATAGTACAGTACGATTCTACATCAAATAATATCAAACATTAACAGCATAGTTTGATACAATTCATTTTAATCCAATACAGTATAATAAAACAATATAATTTTATCTACTAAACGTGTCATAATAAGTAAATAACATAATATTAAAGAAGAAAAATGGAAAACACCAATAATAAATAATAAATAAATAAAAGAGCAACATAGCAGTTGAAAAAGAAAATGAAAATGAACCAGCACACAAAAGATATGACGAATCAAGGCATGGTAATCTTCAATTTCTCTAATCCCACCTCCCTCTACTCATTCTTGATAGCATCTTTTCCAACCATCCATGCCGCATTGTGATCATAGTGTTCCCAAGAGCCACTCCAACAGCTAGTCCACTCATAAAACCTGCCACCGCAAACTTCCAATCCAATATGAATAGAAACTCTGAATTATCAACTTTGGCAAAAGTCAAAGATAGTGTTGGCCAGAACTGTAAATCTCCACATTTCCTTGACAATGGATTACCGCACAATTCTGGATTTCCCTCGAATGAACTATTGACAAATGTATTAGATTGGTTCCCGTGTGGTATAGGCCCCGTCAGAATGTTGTGAGAGACGTTGAAGCGTTCAAGGAATCCAAGCTGGTTCAATTGTTGAGGAATCTCTCCAGAGAGGTTGTTTTGAGAAAGGTCCAATCATTCAAGCATTGTTAAATCTCCCAAAGATGATGGGATGCGACCTGAAACCATGTTGTTCGAAAGGTTTAATGACCGAAGGGCCTTTAGGTTCCCAAACAGTTGAGGAAGCTTCCTTTCAAATTTGTTGCTTGACAAATCAACAAAAGCATAGATATCTTGGATGGCTTTATCGTATATCTCTACCCCTTTAGATGTTATTGTGATTGAATAGCGATGAAGGAGTGTCTTCCCCATATACTCAAAAGCAGGAATGCCTAACTCCGCACTCATATATGTAAAATCACTGGAGTTGATTACCTTCATGGAATTCCAACTGATGATGTATTGAGATGGCAATTCGCCTGAGAAATTATTGCAAGACAAATCAATCACCTGCAGCTTAGGGAACTCCAAATCCTTTTCAGGTTTCCCAATTGCACCATAGAACTCATTCTTACGCAATGTAAGAAGTTTCAACTTCGGCAGGGACCCCAACCAAGATGGAAAAACATCATTCAAACGATTGTTGGAGACAACAATACCTTCTAGCATCATACAGTTGGACAATGAGCGTGGTAGTTGACCCTGCAACTGATTATAACTAAGATCAACCAACATCAAGTTGTTGCTTGCATTGCCACTACATGTTTGAGGAATGACTCCATGAAAAGAGTTGTTTCTTAAACTCAACACAGCCAAAGAACTGCTCAAGTTTCTGAAACATTGTGGAATCATGCCATCGATGTTGTTATCAGACAAATCAAGGATGTAAAGAGAACTCAGGTTGCAAAACACATGTGGAATCTTTCCCGTCATCATGTTCCCTGAGATGATATATGCTTTGATGGATGGCAGAGGAATTGGAAGTGGTCCTTGCAACATATTAAGGGAAAGTTCTAATACGTCCAAGTTAACCCAGGGAAGAACTGCAGGCTGTTGGTGAAAGACTGTTATGAAGTTGTCGCCAATGTTCAAATCTTCCAAAGTGTCTACACTTGTGTTCCACATCCACTTTGGTATTTGACCGTAGATTTTGTTTCCACAAAGTTCGAACCACTCCAACTCATTTTGATGCCTAAGGAAACCTGGGAATTCATATAAGTTGCATGAACACAATCCTAGAAGCTTGAATTTTGGACTTGTTTCATTTATCTTTGTTTTCTCAAAGACCACTGAAAACTTGTTTTCACTAAGTATGAGAAAAGCGAGACTTTTTATGTTAAAAAATATGTTGAATCTCACAATCCCCCCCAAATTGTTTAAAGCTAAATTGAAAAATTCCATATTTATGAGCTTAGATAATGAGTTTGGAAATGGCCTATACAGTTGATTACCTGAAAGTTCTAGTTTGGTAAGGTTTCCTAACGAAGGTGGGATTGGACCAGTTATGTGATTGGAATGAAGACATAATACAATAAGTTGGGTAAGATTGTGAAGAGAAGAAGCAATGTTACCACTGAAGTTGTTCATCGCTAGGTTTAGAAAAGTAAGTCGACTAAGTTCACCTAGAAAAGATGGAATAATACTTGAAAAATTGCATTTGCTAACATCTAACGCCTCTAATAAGTCAAGCTTTTCAATTGAAAAAGGTAGGCTTCCAGAAAATCGAGTGTCTGCCAATATCAATTCTCTAAGATTAGTTTTTTCGTGGAACTCAGGCAAATAACCAGTAAGGTTCTTGTTTGATCCCACATTAAGTTTTGCAGATTTGGAAGTTGAAAAATTCTTTTAGGAAACTCACCGTACAATTCACAATCTTCAAGAAGCAAGGACGTCAAGGAAGAGAAGTTTGCAAGGAAATCGGGTATTGTGGATGATATGTCTACGTGACTAAGGCGAAAAATTTCCAAACTAGTTAAGTTTCTCACTAGGCTTCTTAGATCTGGATTTTTAAGTTTCAAAAACTTTATTCCAGTAACAGGATCTGAATTAAAAGACAGGTCAAGGGTGGACAACTTGGGCAGATTTGAAATTTCAAATGGGACTTGGCCAGAAAACGTATAGTGAGGTTGAGGTAAGTTAGACCAGAAAGTTGCTTAATGGCAGGAGGAATATGAGAGTAATTGAAGTCATTATCATCAAGGTTGAGTGTCTGAAGATGAATGAGGCTGAAAAGGGTGTTGTTGGAGTTGATAAGAGCCATAGAGGAAACTACTGCTGAGGTCAAGACCAATCACGTGACCAGTATCCTCGTCACACTGGATTCCATCCCATGAGCAACAGGTGGTGTTTTCTCCTTAATATTTCCAAGATAAAACCTAGGGATAAGCTCCTTCATAAAAAGAAGCATATTTGTCAATGACAAAGCTGTGCTTGAACTTCATCAAGGCTGACCTCTCATCATCATGGCAAAAAGGCTGCAGATTAGAAGCAGAAGAGTTAGCAGCCATAATAATCTCAAACAAAAAAAGTTTCAGAAATAAACACCACAACAGGAAAACAAAGCACAATATTGGCAACCCCATAATGCTTTTGTTTTGTTTTGTTATTTTTTTTTTTTTTTTGTTTTTTGGTTATTTTTTCTTATTCACTTTGTCTTAGATGAGCATGGAAGAGGAAATGCTTAGAGAGCTTCTTATATAGAAGCAAGCATGGGCCATAAAGTTTGAACTTTTCCCATATTTTACCCTTTGGAATAATAGTTATAAATAAAGTCGTCTCTGAAAAATTAGGAAGCTAGCTATATAAAATGAAAATGCAGTTTATAATCACCACAAACTCAATCTTCGATTCATATGTTATCTATTCTTGACTGAGAAAGATTTGTCTACCAAAGACTTGGCCTTCCAACAATGTTTTAGTCACCAAATTTGTATGTCAAGTGCTAATCAGAAACAGAAATTCATCTTCTTTGGCCAATCATATTTTTCATTTTTTAATTCTTTTTTATGATTCTACAAGATACTAATACTTAGTAGCTTTATATCTAAACACTGCAATTTCCATATAACAAGTTTCTCATAAGAATTCATATTGCAAAAGAAAACTAAAAGTCTAACACAGTCACACTCAAGGCAAACTTACATGACATACCTACTTTAACTAGCAAATAAAACAGGGCCAAATTGAAAGCATTGAAACATCTACTTAAAAGTATATATGTTGGGCTGGCAAAATATTCCAAGCGGTCCAATAAGCAAAATGATTTCATATTAAGTGGCTAATGCTTGCAAAACTATTATTCCAACATAACCAACCAAATCTAGACAATTTCATTTAACCCAAAAAAAAAAAAAAAGAAGAAGAAGAAGAAGAAGAAAAATCTAGACAAGTTCAATCTATTCTAAGAAATAGACCACCCCTGCGTCAGAAATGAGGCTTTCACAAACATGGAAGTACAAAATGCCTTGCTCAATAGGCAATTACACATGTAAGCATTTTTAGTTAATTAAATTACATATAACGAAACAGTTAATAGAAATTAAACTACGCTCCCTGCAACTTCGTTGAACATTGATGGCAGAATGCAAGGGACGGGAAAACAAATCTCATCAACTCCATATTCTCTCTGGATACCTTCATCCTAGTCCAAGTTTAAAATTACCAACACCTCTTAGTGTTCGTGGCACTTCCAAGTAAGTGGTAATATGAATAGTATATCAAATTTGGTCCGCAGCCAAATTAACATGTGTAGTAGAGTTTTTTCATTAGTTAATGGCTTGATGCTTAATACCCTGTACAGTATAGCAATTTTCGTTCCTTGATATAAAATACTTTTGACCAAACGACTGGAAAATAAAACAGACCATCGTAATGTATGCTTCCGAGATGGAAAATGGAAGATTTAATATTCTGCTAGTAATTCTTATATTATAATGCTCTTCCTTTCTTTTTATTTATAATTTTTTAATTTATAATTTATAATTTAATTTAATTTTTTCTTCCTTTTTTTCCTTAGATAAGCATGGAAGAAAAAATGTTTAGAGAGCTTCCTACAGAGAAGTAAGTATGGACCATAAAGTTTGAACCTTGGCCATATTTGGCGTTGGGAATCATAATTATAAGTCAAGTGGTCTCCAGGAAACGGGAAGCTGGCTAGAAAATGACAATACACAATTATATATCTCATTACCAATTTATGATCACCGCAAACCCAATTTTCGATTCATTTCATCATCTATCAATGCCAGACTGAGAAAGACTTACCTACCGAAGACTGGCCCTCCAACCATGTTTTAGTCTCCTAATTTGTATGTTAATGCCTATCAGAAACAGAATATTGCTCATCTTTGGCCAATCATATTTTTCATTTTTTAAATTCTTTTTTAAGATTCTACAAGATAATTTTAATTGGTAGCTTTATATCCAGACATTTTAATATCCATATAACAAGTTTTTTTTTTTTTTTTTTTTTTTTTTTAATGAGAATTCATATTGCAAAAGAAAGCTGAAAGTCTAACAAGTCACACTCTAGACAAACTTACATGACATACCGTCTTTACTGATAACTAGCAAACAAAACAGGGTCAACTGAAAAGTATTGAAACATCTACATAGAAATATATAAGTTGGGCTGCCAAAAAATTCCTAGTTGTCTAATAAACAAAATGATATCAAATTGATTTGCTAATGAATGCAAAACAATTACGCCAACATAGCACAATTTCATTTTACCAAAAAAATAATAATAATAACAAAAAAGAGGGGAAAACAAAAAAAAAAATCTAGACCAGTTCAGTCCTGTTCTAAGAAAAAACCACCCCTGCAACAGAAATAAGGCTTTCACAAACATTTTAGTACAAAATAATTTAATCATTTTAGTTAATTAAACAATATATATCCGAACAGTTTTTACTAATTATACTGCAGTCTAGGCAACTTTGTTGAACATCGATGAAAGAATCCAAGAACAAGGAAAACAAATCTCATCAAGTCATTCTCCCTGGACACTTTCAACCTCCAAGTTATACTCTTCAATTCCAAATTTAAAATTACCAACACCCCTTAGCATTAGTGGCACTCCCAATGAATGGTAATATGAAGAGTAGATCGAATTTCTCCAGCTGCCAAATTAACATGTGCATGGAGTTTTTTCATCAGTTAATAACCCTGTGCAATATGACAATTTTCATTCCTTGATTTAATATATTTTTAACCAAATGACTGGAATTGTAATGCATGCTTATGAGATGGAAAATGGAAGATTTAACATTCTACCACTAATACTTATATTATGTCAACGAGACATCTCTTGATTTGCTAAAACCTGATAGAAAATTGAAATCTGTTTTATAGAAAATACACTCTGCTGCCAAAATATTCCAGTCGTGTCGGCAAGAGTAGCTAAAGCATGCAAAAACTTTAGAGCCATGGAACATAATTTAAACTGGTTCCAACTAAATTAAACTTTAACATAGTATGCCAAATCTAGGCAATTTTTCAGTTCATTCTGAGTTAACACAAACTCTTGGCCAGAAATTATGCTTTCACAAAGATTTCCTAACGTCAAGGTTAAAAAATAATGATACATGTTTAATAGGCAGATAACACCTCTAATCATTTTCTGTTGAGTAAACATACAACCAAACAAATGCTAATTAAACTAGCTACTTTTCTGCAACTTGGTTGAATTGTTGAACATTGCCCGCACAATCCAGGGCGCCTGAAAAGATGTTTCGACACTTCCATCTTCCAGTATATTTTGATCATCCAAGTTGTATTCTTCAATTCCAAATTTATGATTTTCAAGACCTTTAGTTTTTAGCATACTTCTGTTTTCTTCTGAGATTTCATATATTTGAATAGTAAATGGAATTTGGCCTGCAGTACCTAGGATAATCTATTACTGAAACAGCTACTGGATTGCAATTATCACTTCCCAAAAATAAAGGATGACCACCCAAGTCCACAACCAGAATACATTTAAATTCACCATCCTGCTCTATGACTTTGAATATCCTACATCTAGAAATTTTGTGTTCTAATCTAAGAACCATTAGAAGATCACCCGTTGGTGGTTTCTTCCACAAGAAACCAATCGGAAGAACAAATGCACATCAATTCATGTGGAATTTTCTTAACCTTGATACCACTGACACTATAGCTTAGAAGAAGAATTATTATCATCGTCATCACCACCACCATTAGAAGATCACCATTGGTGGTTTCTTCCACAAGAAACCAATCGGAAGAACAAATGCACATCAATTCATGTGGAATTTTCTTAACCTTGATACCGCTGACACTAGCGCTTAGAAGAAGAATTATTATCATCGTCATCACCACCACCATTAGAATATCACCATTGGTGTTCCACAAAAAACCAATCAGAAGAACAAAAGCACATCAATTCATGCGGAATTTTCTTAACCTTGATACTGCAACACGATAGCTTAGAAGAAGAATTATTATCATCGTCATCGCCACCACCATTAGAAGATCACCATTGGTGGTTTCTTCCACAAGAAACCAATCAGAAGAACAAATAGACATCAACTCATGTGGAATTTTCTTAACCTTGATACTGCAACACGGCACCACATAGGATGCAAAACACCAAATATATATATATATATATATTTATATATATGTTACAAACTAATGCAACCACATAAGAATTCGAGGGCATGTTTGGCGAGCAAGCAAAAGGACCGCACAGCATTAAATTAGTGCGGAATTATGTTTTAGTGGAACCGGATGTGGCCCGCTTAGGCGGCACTTTTCACAAGGGAAATTATTGTGCTTGAATTGACGCACAAATAGTGATAGGGGAGGGCCTGATCGCGGCTGTACAGCCCATTTTTTTTTGTTCTTTTATTTATTTATTAATTTTCAAAACTGCTTTCTTTTTTTTATTTTTTAATTATTATTTTGTAAAACATTGCTTTTTTTTTATTATTTTTTAAACACTGCCTCTTTTGTTTTTATTTTCAAAGCATCGCTTAGTGTTTTTTTTTTTTCCTTCTATATCTTTTGTTTAGCCATGATGAGTTGACCTCGATTCATATTTTTACACAAAAAATTCACTCAAATAATATTAATTTCTACTTTTCAATGTTAATATTTTCTTTTAATATATTAAATATAATGTACTTATTTAAGGAAATTAGATTATAATATTAAAAATGATGACAAATTAAATTTTATTAATTATAATATAAATAATTAAATATTATTAGCTCTTTTAAATTTTTAATGTTAGAACTTTTTTTTAAATTCTTTTAACATTATATATATCTTTCGATTGTGTAATTATTATCATGAATAATAAAAATTACACTTTTTATAAATATTTGCAGTACAGTACAATCTTACACCAAATAATATATAATATTAATAATACAATTTGACACAATACATTCTAATCTAATACAGCACAATAAAACATTACAATTTTATGTACTAAACATGCCATAATAAGTAAATAACATAGTATTAAAGAAGAAAAATGGAAAACACCCAAAAAATAAATAAATAAATAAAAGAGCAACATAGCAGTTGAAAAGGAAAAGGAACATGAACCAGCACAAAAAAAGATAAGACGACACATGGCCTGGTAATCTTCAATTCTTCAAATTCTACCTCCATCTGCTTATTCTTGATAGCATCTTTTCCAACCATCCTTGCCGCCTTGTGATCATGGTGTTCCCAAGAACCACTCCAACAACTAGTCCACTCATAAAACCTGCCACAGCAAACTTCCAATCTAATATGAAAAGAAACTCTGAATCATGAACTTGTCCAAAAGTCGAAGTTGGTGTTGGCGAGAACTGCAAATCTCCACATTTCCTTGACAATGGATCACCGCACAATCCTGGATTTCCCTCGAATGAACTATTGTCAAATGAATAGAATTGTTTCCCTTTCGGTATAGGCCCTGTCAAATTGTTGTGAGAAACGTTGAAGCGTGCGAGGAATCCAAGCTGCTTCAGTTGTTGAGGGATATCTCCAGAGAGGTTGTTTTGAGAAAGGTCCAATGATTCAAGCATTGTTAAGTCTCCCAAAGACGATGGGATGTGACCAGAAAGCATGTTGTTGGAAAGGTTTAACGAGCGGAGGGCCTTTAGGTTCCCAAACAGTTCAGGAATCTTCCCTTCAAATCTGTTGCTTGACAAATCAACAAAAGCATAGATATCTTGGATGGGTCCATAGTACATCTCTACCCCTTTAGATGATATTGTGATTGAATAGCGATGATCGACTTTAAACGTAAACCCCTCTGAAGTAGGAATTGTAAACTCCGCAATCATATATGCAAGATCACTGGAGTTGATAACCTTCATGGAATTCCAACTGAAGATGTATTGAGATGGCAATTCGCCTGAGAAATTATTGCAAGACAAATCAATCACCTGCAGCTTAGGGAACTCCAAATCCTTTTCAGGTTTCCCAATTGCACCGTAGAACTCATTCTTACGCAATGTGAGAAGTTTCAACTTCGGCAGGGACCCCAACCAAGATGGAAAAACATCATTCAATCGATTGTTGGAGACAACAATTCCTTCTAGCATCATACAGTTGGATAATGATCGTGGAATTTGACCTTGCAACTGATTATAACTAAGATCAATCAACATCAAGTTACTTGCACTGCCACTACATGTTTGAGGAATGATTCCATGAAAAGAGTTGTTTCTTAAACTCAACACAAACAAAGAACTGCTCAAGTTTCTGAAACACTGTGGAATCATGCCATCCAATTTGTTATCGGACAAATCAAGGATGTAAAGAGAACTCATATTGCAGAATACATGTGGAATCTTTCCAGTCATCATGTTTCCTGAGATGTTATATTCTTTGATGGATGGTGGAGGAATTGGAAGCGGTCCTTGCAACATATTAGAGGAAAGTCGTAATGTGTCCAAGTTAACCCAGGGAAGAACTGCAGGCCGTTGGTGAAAACCCGTTATGAAGTTGTCGCTAATGCTCAAAGATATCAAAGTGTCTACACTTGTCTTCCACATCCACTTTGGTATTTGACCATAGATTTTGTTTCCACTAAGTTCCAAAAACTCCAACTCATTTTGATGCCTAAGGAAAGCTGGGAATTCATATAAATTGCATGAAGACAATCCTAGAAGCCTGAATTTTGGACTTGTTTCATTTATGTTTGTTTTTTCAAAGACCACTGAAAAATTGTTAGAACTAAGTTGGAGTTCAGTGAGATTTTTCATGTTAAAAAACATGTTGAATCTCACAATGCCCACCAAATTGTTAGCAGCTAAATTGATATTTTCAAGATTTTTGAGCTTAGATAATGATTCTGGAAATGGCCCATGCAATTGGTTACGTGAAAGTTCTAGTTCTGTTAGTTTGGTAAGGTTTCCTAGTGAAGGTGGGATTGGACCAGTTATTTGATTGAAACTAACATATAATAAAGTAAGTTGGGTAAGATTGTGAAGAGAAGAAGGAATGTAACCGCTGAAGTTGTTCATCCCCAGGTGTAGATCAGTAAGGCGACCAAGTTTACCAAGTGAAGATGGAATAATACCTGAAAAATTGCATTCTTTAACATTTAACACCTCTAATGAGTCAAGCTTTTCGATTGAAGAAGGGAGGCTTCCATAAAATCGAGTATATGCAAGTATCAATTTTGTAAGAGGAGTTTTTTGGTGGATTGCAGGAAAATAACCAGTAAGGTTTTCGTTCCATCCCACGTTAAGAATTTGCAGATTTGGAAGTTGAAAAATTTTCGTAGGAAACTCTCCGTACAATTCACAGTTTACAAGACGCAAGGATGTCAAGGAAAAGAAGTTTGCAAGGAAATCAGGTATTGTGGATGATATGTCTGCGTAACTAAGACGAAGAATTTCCAAACTAGTTAAGTTTCTCACTAGGGTTCTTAGGTCTGGATTTTTAAGCTTCAAAAACTTTATTCCAGTAACTGGATCTGAATTATAAGACAGGTCAAGGGTGGACAACTTGGACAGATTTGAAATTTCAAATGGGACTTGGCCAGAAAACATAGAATTAGTGAGGTTGAGGTAAGTTAGACCAGAAAGTTGCTTGATGGCAGGAGGAATGTGAGAGTAATTGAAGTGATTATCAGCAAGGTTGAGTGCCTGAAGATGAATGAGGCTGAAAAGGGTGCTGTTGGAGTCGATAGAGCCATAAAGGAAACTACTGCTGAGGTCAAGACCAATCACGTGACCAGTATCCTCGTCACACTGGATTCCATCCCATGAGCAACAGCTGGTGTTTTCTCCTTCAAATTTCCAAGATAAAACCTTGGGATAAGCTCCTTCATAAAAAGAAGCATGTTTGTCGATGACAAAGCTATTCTTGAACTTCATCAAGGCAGACCTCTCATCATCATGGCAAAATGGCTGCAGATTAGAAGCAGAAGAGTCAGCAACCACAATAATCTCAAACAAAAAAAGTTTCTGAAATAAACACCAAAACAGCAAAACAAAGCACAATATTGGTAACCCCATAATGCTTTGGTTTTTTTTTTTTAATATAATTTTTTTCTTCCTCTTTTTCTTAGATGAGCATGGAAGAGGAAATGTTTAGAGCGCTTCTTATATAGAAGCAAGCATGGGCCATAAAATTTGAACTTTTCCCGTATTTTGGCGTTGGGAATCATAGTTATAAGTCAAGTGGTCCCTGAAAATTATGAAGCTAGCTATATAAAATGACAATGCAGTTTATGATCACCACAAACTCAATTTTCGATTCATTTCTAATCTATAAATTCTAGAAGAAAGATTTGTCTACCAAAGACTTGGCCGTCCAACCATGTTTTAATCTCCAAATTTGTATGTCATGTGATATCAGAAACAGAATATTCTTCTTTGGCCAATCATATTTTTCATTTTTTAATTCTTTTTTATGATTCTACAAGATAATTTTAGTAGCTTTATTTCTAAACAATGCAATTTCCATATAACAAGTTTCTCATAAGAATTCATACTGCAAAACAAAGCTAAAAGTCTAACACAGTCACACTCCAGACAAACTTACACGACATACCTTCTTTATTGATAATTAGCAAATAAGACAGGGTCAAATTGAAAGCATTGAACTATCTACTTAAAAGTATAAAGGTTGGGCTGGCAAAATATTCCTAGCGGTCTAGTAAGCAAAATGATGTCAAATTAAGTGGCTAATGCATGCAATACTATTATTCCAACGTAACCAACCAAATCTAGACCATTTCATTTCACCCGGCAAAAAAAAAAAAAAAAAAAAAACGAAAGGAAAAACTATTATTCCAACATAACCAACCAAATCTAGACAATTTCATTTCACACAAAAACAAAAAATCTAGACAAGTTCAATCTATTCTAAGAAATAGACTACCCCTGCACCAGAAGTGAGGCTTTCACAATCATGGAAGTACAAAATGCCTTGCTTAATAGGCAATTACACATGTTCAATCTATTCTAAGAAATAGACCACCCCTGCATCAGAAATGAGGCTTTCACAAACATGGAAGTACAAAATGCCTTGCTTAATAGGCAATTACACATGTAAGCATTTTTACTTAATTAAATTACATATATCGAAACAGTTAATAGTAATTAAACTACGCTCTCTGCAATTTCGTTGAACATTGATGGCAGAATGCAAGGGGCAGGAAAGCAAATCTCATCAACTCGATATTCTCCCTGGATACTTTCATCCTCCAGGTTATATTCTTCAATTCCAAATTTAAAATTACCAACACCTCTTAGTTTTAGTGGCACTTCCAAATAAGTGGTAATATGAATAGTATATCAAATTTGGCCTGCCGCCAAATTAACATGTGTAATATAGTTTTTTCATTAGTTAATAGCTTGAAGCTTAATACCCTGTACAATATAACAATTTTCATTCCTTGATATAAAATATTTTTGACCAAACGACCGAAAAATAAAACAGACCATTGTAATGTCTGCTTCCGAAATGGAAAATGGAAGATTTAATATTCTGCCTAATGACTATTTTATCATTATCATTTGTGGTTTCCACAAGAAACCAATCAGAAGAAGAAATGCACATTAGTTCATTTGGAATTTTCTTAACCTTGATACAATATTGATAACCCCATAATGCTCTTCTTCTTCTTCCTTTTTTTATTTTTTTTAATTATTATTTTATTTTTTTCTTCCTCTTTTTCTTAGATGAGCGTGGAAGAAAAAATGTTAAGAGAGCTTCTTACAGAGAAGCAAGTATGGACCACAAAGTTTGAACCTTGCCCATATTTGGCGTAGGGAATCATAATTATAAGTCAAGTCGTCTCCAGGAATTGGGAAGCTAGCTATAAAATGACAATACACAATTAGATATCTGATTACCAATTTATGATCACCACAAACTCAATTTTCGATTCATTTTACTATCTATCAACGCTAGACTGAGAAAGAATTATCTACCAAAGACTTGGCCTTCCAACCATGTTTTACGTCTCCTAATTTGTACGCCAAAACTTTCTAGAAACAGAATATTCTTCGTTGGCCAGTCGTATTTTTCATTTTTTAATTCTTTTTTATGAGTCTACAAGACAATTATAATTGGTAACTTTATATCTAGACATTTTAATTTCCATATAACATGTTTCTCATAAGAATTCATATTGCAAAAGAAAGCTGAAAGTCTAACAAGTCACACTCTAGACTAACTTACATGACATACTTTCTTTACTGATAACTAGCAAATCAAACAGGGTGAATTGAAAAGTACTGAAACATCTCCTTAAAAATGTATAAGTTGGGCTGCCAAAAAATTCCTAGTTGTCTAATAAGCAAAATGATGTCAAAATGATTGGCTAATGAATGCAATACTATTAAGCCAACATAGCACAATTTCATTTTACCAAAAAAATAATAATAATAACGAAAAAGAGGGGGGGGGAAAAAAATCTAGACCAGTTCAGTCCTATTCTAAGAAAAGAGCACCCCTGCACCAGAAATACGGCTTTCACAAAACGTTTTAGTACAAAATGGCCCATGCTTAATAGGCAATTACATATTTAAGCATTTTTAGTTAAATAAACTAGTTCTATATCTAAATAATTAATAGTAATTAAACTGTACTCTCCGCAACTTTGTTGAACAGAGATGAAAGAATCCAAGGGGAAGGAAAACAATCTCATCAAGTCATCCTCCCTGGACACTTTCAACCTCCAAGTTTGAACCTTGCCCATATTTGGCGTTTGGAATCATAATTGTAAGTCAGGTGGTCTTCAGGAATTGGGAAGCTAGCTAGCTATAAAATGACAAAACATAATTAGATATATATCTCATTACCAATTTATGATCACCACAAACTCAGTTTTCGATTCATTTCACTATCTATGAAAGCTAGACTGAGAAAGACTTCTCTACCAAAGACTTGGCTTTCCAACCATGTTTTAGGTCTCCTAATTTGTATGCCAAAACCTATTAGAAACATAATATTCTTCTTTGGCCAGTCACACTTTTCATTTTTTAATTCTTTTTTATGATTCTGCAAGATAATTATAATTGGTAGCTTTATATCTAGACATTTTAATTTCCATATAACAAGTTTCTTATAAGAATTCATATTGCAAAGAAAGCTGAAAGTCTAACAAGTCATACTCTAGACAAACTTACATGACATACCTTCTTTACTGATAACTAGCAAATAAAACAGGTCAATTGAAAAGTATTGAAACATCTACTTAAAAATATATAAGTTGGGCTGCCAAAAAGAAAAAAACTCGTTAATGAATTACAATTTACATCAAGATTTTTATTTTTATTTAGGAAAACTTACATTTGCAATTTCTTTTTTACTAACTTATTAAAAAACATAGTAATCCTATTTTAATTATTGTTTTTAGTATTTTTTATTTGAAAAATTTTACAATTTTGGACATTAAACTATATAGAATTTGCAAATATTTGACAAAGGAATCAATGATGTAAGGATTTTGTAAATTCAGGTTATAAATTGTCATAAAAAAATTCTTTATGGTGCAAAATGCTAATCCTAAAAAGTTCTGATGCAACTGTATCAGTATCCTTAAAATAATTATATGTCCTTTATTTGTACAAATTATTATTAATGTATAAAAAACATCTTTTAAACTTTTCTTCTTCTTTTTTAATTTTTTTGATCATTTTTTCAAAAACTTTAGTTATTGATTAATGATTATTACATTATTATATATATATATATATAATACCAGAGAGATTTTACCCGTCAAGGTTTGAACCTGTTTATTAAAAAAACAAAATATAAAAAGGTTTGAACCCAGGACGTGGGCCAAGCATAGAGATAGACTAAGATCTTAAGATATTGCCTTTCAGATAGCCCAATTAGGTCTTGAGTTCAAAAACCCCTTTCTTTAATATATTCAAATATATATATATATATATATATATATATATATATATATATTTCTTAAAAAACAAAATGATGCCTACCCACTTAAATTGCTCAATGAAATATGTCTGAAAATGGTTTGAGTTGGAATTCTTCCATGTTTAATTTAAAAAAAATATATATCAAATAAAATATGAGTGCATTGGTACGGTGATAAATAATATTTTTCTATTATTATGCATTCTTTTTGTTTTTAATTTTTACTTTTTCTGAATGATTATCTTATGTTAATATTATAACTCGTGATATTAGAGCCTTTGGCTCCGGTTTCTAAATTAAAAAAAAAAAAAAAAAAGAAAAGGAAAAAGCTATAACTTGTGATAATATTATAAAATACAAAATCTAACCGTAAATGAAATTTCAATTTTGTATTCTAATCTAAGAACCATTAGAAGATCACCCATTGGTGGTTTCTTCCACAAGAAACCAATCAGAAGAACAAATGCACATAAATTCATGTGGAAATTTTCTTAATCTTGATACTGCAACACGACAGCTTACAAGAAGAATTATCATCGTCACCACCACCATAGACTACCTCTAGAGACACCATTCGACATCCATGGAACACACCAAGTATTCGATCTTATAGAATGTAAAGATCAAATGGGCAAAAATGTAATTCTAGGATTCTAAATAGGTGCAAAATTCATCACCATATTCTATATAGGCTACAGAGCTATTAATCCTATAAGAAATTACAATAACCTTAAAAGATCCCAAAGAAGGGTCTCTTGACAATGTAATATTCGCAACCAAACCAAATCTATTACCATCGAATGGAAGAAAAAAAAAATGGTGCCGAAAAGTGGTTTGAAACCAGTAGTGCGTAAAATCCTTCCTCTGGAAACTACCAACCATAAGAAGATTCAATATAACAATTGTATGTATTAAATGGTAAGCGTAACTGGAACTTGCATATATCAGCAGTACTGGTGAAATTGTATAAATTTAAGCTCTTCTATGCCATCTTTGAGATTGCTTACAAGTAGCCATAGAAGTTGGTGAAAATTGAACGTAAGAGATTCATGAAGACTTGCAAGGTTCGATGAGATATCTGTTGAGTTTGAATAGCACACCCTTTTAACCGGGCTCTACTTGGGAGGAGTTTCAGAACTAGGAAATCAATATCCTTAGAAGTTTTGACCAGAATATATATCTATATATATATATATATATCATCAGTTCGTCTATGGTGTGGACAGTTCTCATACGGATCACAATATTGGTGATAGTTTTTCATAGTATTGGTGACGATTTTCTAAAAAATCGTCACCATAGAATTTCCGTATATATCATAAAGTATTAAAATTGAGATATATATATATATATACTGTATCCCTGGAAGTTAGGAAGAGATATTACTAGCCAAAAATAGGATAATAAACTCAATAATAGAATTATGATTTAAAAAAAAAACTCATTAATGAATTACAATTTATATTAAGATTTTTATTTTTATTTAGGAAAATTACATTTGCGGTCTTTTTTTTAACTAACTTATTAAAAAACATAGTAATCCTCTTTAATTATACTTTTTATTAGAAATATTTTACAATTTGCACATTATACTATATAGAATTTGCATTTTGCGTTCTCATTTTTCGTTTACTATTTGACAGAGGAATTAATGACGAAAGGATTTTGTAAATTCGGTTTATAAATTGTCAGAAAAAAATTCTTTATGTTGCAAAATGGTGACCCAAAAAAATTCGGATGCAACTGTATCAATATCTTTAAAATTATTATATAGCCTTTATTTGTACGAATTATTAATAATGTATAAAAGATATCTTTTAAACTTGTTTTTTTTTTTGTTTTTTTTTAATTCTTGATTAATGATTAGTACATTATTATAAATATATAATACCAGAGAGATTTTACCCATCAAGGTTTGGAGATTTTATCCATCAAGGTTTGAGGCTGTTTATAAAATTAAAAAAAAAAAAAAAACAAAAAATGAAAAGTTTTGAGCCCAAGACATGGAACAAGCCTAAAGATAGCCCAATTAGGTCTTGAGTTCAGAAACCCCTTTCTTTGATACATATACATGTATATATAATAATAATAATAATAATAATAATAATAATAATAATAATGCTATAGATACAAAAAATATAACCAAAATTATAACCCAAATAATATGGCATCTGACATGATACTCTATTTATAATGCCACATCACTAGCAAAATTTCTAATTAATTAATTAATTTTAGTTTTTATTTTTTAGGGATCTACCAAAAAAAAAAAGCAAAAGAAAAGGAAAGAAATCACTGTCTCCTTCAAGCCATCTCACCGGCACCATCGCCTGCCCTCTTCTTCTCTTTCTTGGACGACGACAAAGAAGAAACTAATAAAGAAACAAATTAATATAAAAATTAGCTTTCACTCCTGTCGATTGGCAATATTAATTTTCCAAATAATGCAAAGGAGCAGCCCTTGAAACATCAAAATATGAGCAATCTCTTCCACAGCTTGGTCCAATAGTTTTCTTGCAAACTTCTTTGCTCCTTCAACACCCATGAACAAAAGGGTACAGGATTTAAGAATTTCAGGTGGGTTTATCTCAATCTTCTATATTAACTTTTGTTTTTCAAATTTTTTCTTGAATTTTAGGATGGGTATGAATTTTTGCAGGCGATGGTGCTAGTGAGATGGCTTGAAGGAGATGGCGATTTCTTTTTTTTTTTTTTTTTTTGTTTGGGTAGATCCCTAGAAAATAAACACTAAAACTAATCCATTAATTAGAAATTTTGTTAGTGATGTGGCATTATTAAGTGGAGTGCCATGTCAGATGCCATATCATTTGGATTATAATTTTGGTTAAATTTTTTGATATCTATAGCATTATTGTATGTATATATATATTTCTTAAAACAAAATGATGCCAACCCACTTAAAAGTGCTCAATGAAATATGTGTGAGAATGGTTTGAGTTGGAATTCTTCCATGCTTAATTTAAAAAAAAAAAAATTATCAAATAAAATATGAATTGCATTAATAAGGTGACAAATAATATTTTTCTATTATTATGCATTTTCTTTCTTTTTTTTTACTTTTTTTGAACGATTATTTTTGGTTTCAGTTATAACTTGTGAGGTTAGAGCTTTTGGCTCCGGTTTCTAACTTAAAATAATAATAATAATAATGTTATAACTTGTGATAATATTATAAAATTAAAAAACTAACAGTAAAATAAAAAAAAATTCAATTGCCATCAATATCCCCAACTTACACAAATTAAATGTTCTGTGCAAAATAACAAGAATACCAAAATTTTGAAAAGAAACTCAAATAAAAATAAATCGATAACAATTAGTCTCTGAAAATTGATCCTAACCCAAGAAAAAAAAAATAATGGTAAATGGAAATACCATTGGAGACGGAAATCTCAATATGATAAACAACAGCATCCTTAGATTCCAAAGCCATCTTCCCTAACCTAATGAGACTATCAGTTGCCAAAATCCCTTTAGCATCGATATCATGCAAGGACCTTCCATACAAGCTCTTGCAAGCTCCAATGGCAGCTTCAACAAGCTCCTCCTCTTTTCCACCACAACCCATCGTGCAGTGTCCCAGTGTTCTCGTCACCGGCTGCAGCAACTCCCATGGCCCTCCGTCTTCTGCTTCTCGCCCTCCTCTTCTGAATATACTTGGTTATAAATTTCTAATTAATTCACGATAGTTATGACTTGGGCATCATACCCCAAATCTTAATATATACAACTTGATTTACATCCTATCAACCAGTGCAGATCTGGTTGATACGAAATAAATTTAATATTTTCATATTCTGTGTCTTACTGTTTTGAGGAAGCTTTAAATGGCGTGCCATTAGAGAACCAGACATCTTGAATTTCTAAACCCCCATCTGATCTTATTCTCTCTTATCTTCCTCTTCGTTTCTTTCAAACACTGATATCAAATTGAAATCCGCTTTATAAACTATTCTGCTGAAAAAATATTCCACGGTCTTGTTTCATATATATAGTCCGTCTATGATGCGGACGGTTCTCATGCGGACCGTCCTCATCATAGAATTTCCGTCATATATATATATATATATATATATATATGTATACAATCCGTCTATAGTGCGGACGGTCCTTATACGGACTATAGTATTAGTGACAGTTATAGTATTGGTGATGATTTTTTAAAAAATCATCGTTAATACTATGAGAAACCGCCACTAATACTGCAATCCTTAATTTCCATATAGTAACAAACTAACACAACCAGCATAAGAATTCAAGGGCACCTTTGGCGCGCAACACTACGAACCGCACAGCATTAAATTAGTGCAGAGCTATGTTTGCGTGGAACCCAATGGGGACTGCTTAGGCGTTACGTTCAGGAGGGAAACTGCTATGCTGGAAATAACGAACAAAATGGTGATAGCGGGTGGGGTTGGTCACGGCTGTACAGTCCATTTTTCGTTCTTTTATTTATTTATTTATTTTCAAAACTGCTTCTTTTATTATTATTATTATTATTATTATTATTATTTTGGAAAACACTGCTTTTTCTTTTTCTTTTGTTTTTTTAAACACTGCTTCTTTTGTTTTTATTTTCAAAGTTTAGTTTTTATTTTTTTTTTGTGTGTTTTTTATTTCAAGGCAATACTCATTAGTTTTCTTTTTTTTTGTTTTTCTTCTTTATATTTTGTTTAGCTATAATGAGTTGACCTTGATACATATTTTTACATAAAAAAAAAAATTCACTCAAATAATAGTAGTTTCTATTTTTCATTCTTAATATTTTCCTGTAATGTATTAAAAATAACTCAATATTCATTTAAGATATTAAAGATAATGTAACTATTTTAGAAAATTAGATTATAATATTAAAAATGATGACAAATTAATTTTTTATTAACTATAATATAAAATTGAATATTATTAACTCTTTTAAATTTTTAATTTTTTTAAATTCTTTTAATATTATATATCTTTAAATAATAAAAGTCAAATTTTTTATAAAAATTTATAGTACGCCAAATAATATATAGTATTAACAGTACAATTTGATATAATATATTCTAATCTAATACAGTACAATAAAACAATACAATCATACATATTAAAGGTGCCATAAATGATCTAAGTAAATAACATAATATTGAAGAAAAATGGAAAACACCAAAAAAAACAAAAAAAATTAAAAGAGCAACATAGCAGTCGAAAAGGAAAAGAAAAATGAACCAACACAAAGGAGATAAGACGACATGGCTTGGCAATCTTCAATTTCTCTAATCCCACCTCCCTCTACTCATTCTTGATAGAATCTTTTCCAACCATGCATGCCTCCTTGTGATCATAATGTTCCCAAGAACCACTTCAACAACTAGTCCACTCATAAAACCTGCCATTGAAAACTTCCAATCCAATATGAAAAGAAACTCGGAATCATCAACTTGTCCAGAAGTCGAAGTTGGCGTCGGCGAGAACTGTAAATCTCCACGTTTCCTCGACAATGGATTACCGCACAATCCTGGATTTCCCTCGAACGAACTATTGTCAAATGTATTAAATTGTTTCCCTTGCGGTATAGGCCCTGTCAGATTGTTGTGAGAGACGTTGAAGCGTGCGAGGAATCCAGGCTGCTTCAGTTGTTAAGGGATATTTCCAGAGAGGTTGTTTTGAGAGAGGTCAATGATTCAAGCATTGTTAAGTCTCCCAAAGATGATGGGATGTAACCTGAAAGCATGTTGTTGGAAAGGTTTAACGAGCGGAGGGCCTTTAGGTTCCCAAACAGTTCAGGAATCTTCCCTTCAAATCTGTTGCTTGACAAATCAACAAAAGCATAGATATCTTGGATGGGTCCATAGTATATCTCTACCCCTTTGGATGCTATTGTAATTTAATAGCGATGATGGAATGTGAACCCAAACTCCTCAAAAACAAGAAAGCTAAACTCCGCAATCATATATGTAAAATCACTGGATTTAATAACCTTCATGGAATTCCAAGTGAAGATGTATCGAGATGGCAATTCACCAGAGAAATTATTGTAAGACAAATCAATCATCTGCAGCTTAGGGAACTCGAAATCCTTTTCAGGATTCCCAATTTCACCATAGAACTCATTCTTACACACTGTAAGAAGTTTCAACTTCGGAAGGGACCCCAACCAAGTTGGAAAAACGTCATTCAATCGATTGTTGGAGACAAGAATACCTTCTAGCATCATACAGTTGGACAATGAGCGTGGTAGTTGACCCTGCAACTGATTATAACTAAGATCAATCAACATCAAATTGTTGCTTGCATTGCCCTCTACATATTTGAGGAATGACTCCATCAAAAGAGTTGTTTCTTAAATTCAACACAGACAAAGACCGCTCAAGTTTCTGAAACATTGTGGAATCATGCCGTCCATGTTGTTGTTGGACAAATCAAGGATGTAAAGAGAACTCATGTTGCAGAACACATGTGGAATCTTTCCAGTCATCATGTTTCCTGAGATGTTATAGTTCTTGATGGATGGTGGAGGAATTGGAAGTGGTCCTTGCAACATATTGAAGGAAAGTTGTAATACACCCAAGTTAACCCAGGGAAGAACTGCAGGCTATTGGTGAAAGCCTGTTAAGAAGTTGTCAGCAATGTCCAAAGCAACCAAAGTGTCTACACTTGTGTTCCACATCCACTTCGGTATTTGACAGTAGATTTTGTTTCCACTAAGTTCCAACCACTCCAACTCATTTTGATGCCTAAGGAAACCTGGGAATTCATATAAATTACATGAAGACAATGCGAGAAACTGGAATTTTGGACTTGTTTCATTTATGTTTATTTTTTCAAAGACCACCGAAAAATTGTTAGAACTAAGCTGGAGTTCAGTGAGATTTTTCATGTTAAAAAACATGTTGAATCTCACAATGCCACCCAAATTGTTATCAACTAAACTCAAACGTTCAAGATCGATGAGCCTAGATGATGATTCTGGAAATGGCCCACGCAATTGGTTATTTGAGAGTTCGAGTACTTTTAGTTTGGTGAGGTTGCCTAGTGAAGGTGGGATTGGACCACTTATTCGATTGAAAGAAACATATAATGCAGTAAGTTGGGCAAGATTACCGAGTGAAGATGGAATAATACTTGAAACATTGCATATCTCAACATTTAACTTCTCCAATGAGTCGAGCTTTTCAATTGAAAAAGGTATGCTTCCAGAAAATTGAGTATCTGCAAGTACCAATATTGTAAGAGGAGTTATTTCGTGGAACTCCGGCAAATAACCAGTAAGGTTCTTGTTTGATCCTACATTGAAAATTTGCAGGTTTGGAAGTTGAAAAATATTCAAAGGAAGCTCACCGTACAATTCACAATTTGCAAGATGCAAGGACCTCAAGGAAGAGAAGTTTGCAAGGAAATCGGGTATTGTGGATGATATATCCACGTAACTAAGACAAAGAATTTCTAAACTAGTTAAGTTTCTCACTAGGCTTTTTAGATCAGGATTTTTAAGATATAAAAGCTTTTCTCCAAAAGAATCTGAATTAAAAGACAGTTCAAGGGTGGACAACTTGGACAGATTTGAAATTTCAAATGGGACTTGGCCAGAAAACGTAGAATTAGAGAGGTTGAGGTAAGTTAGACCAGAAAGTTGCTTAACGGCAGAAGGAATATGAGAGTAATTGAAGTTATTATCAGCAAGGTTGAGTGTCTGAAGATGAATGAGGCTGAAAAGGGTGCTGTTGGAGTTGATAGAGCCACAGAGGAAACTACTGCTGAGGTCAAGACCAATCACATGACCCGTATCCTCGTCACACTGAATTCCATCCCATGAACAACAGCTGGTGTTTTCTCCTTCATATTTCCAAGATAAAACCTTGGGATAAGCTCGTTCGTAAACAGAAGCATGCTTGTCAATGACAAAGCTATTCTTGATCTTCATCAAGGCAGACCTCTCATCATCATGGCAAAATGGCTGCAGATTAGAAGCAGAAGAGTCAGCAACCACAATAATCTCAAACAAAAAAAAGTTTCAGAACTAAACACCACAACTGCAAAACAAAGCACAATATTGGTAACCCCATAATGCTTTTGTTTTTTTTTTTTTTTAATATAATTTTTTTCTTCCTCTTTTTCTTAGATGAGCATGGAACAGGAAATGCTTAGTGCGCTTCTTATATAGAAGCAAGAATGGGCCATAAAATTTGAACCTTTCCCGTATTTTGGCGTTGGGAATCATAGTTATAAGTCAAGTGGTCCCTGAAAAATTAGGAAGCTAGCTATATAAAATGACAATGCAGTTTATGATCACCACAAACTCAATTTTCGATTCATTTCTAATCTATCAATTCTAGAAGAAAGATTTGTCTACCAAAGACTTGGCCTTCCAACCATGTTTTAGTCTCCAAATTTGTATGTCAAGTGCTAATCAGAAACAGAATATTCTTATTTGGCCAATCATATTGTTCGTTTTTTAATTCTTTTTTATGATTCTACAAGATAATTATAGTTAGCACTTTATATCTAAACACTGCAATTTCCGTATAACAAGTTTCTTTTAAGAATTCATATTGCAAAACAAAGCTAAAAGTCTAACACACTCACACTTAAGGCAAACTTACATGACATACCCTCTTTACCGATAACTAGCAAATAAAACAGGATTAAAAGTAATGAAATATCTACTTAAAAGTATAATGTTGGGCTGGCAAAATATTCCTAGCAGTCCAATAAGCAAAATGATATCAAATTAGGTGGCAATGCATGCAAAACTATTATTTTAACATAACCAATCAAATCTAGACAATTTCATTTCACCCCCAAAAAAAAAAAAAAAAAAAAAATCTAGACAAGTTCATTATATTCTAAGAAATAGACCACAAAAGAAAAAAGAAAAAAGAAAAAAAAAAAAAAAACTAAATATCTAGAAAAGTTCAATCTATTCTAAGAAATAGACCACCCCTGCACCAGAAATGAGGCTTTCACAAACATGGAAGTACAAAATGCCTTGCTTAACAGGCAATTACACATGTAAGCATTTTTAGCTAATTAAATTACACATATCGAAAGGAGTAATTAAACTACGCTCTCTGCAACTTCGTTGAACATTGATGGCAGAATGCAAGGGGCAGCAAAACAAATCCCATCAACTCGATGTTCTCCAGTGGATACTTTCATCCTCCGAGTTATATTCTTCAATTCCAAATTTAAAATTACCAACACCTCTTAGCGTTAGTGGCACTTACAAATGAGTGGTAATATGAATAGGATATCAAATTTGGCCAGCGGCCAAATTAACATGTGTAGTAGAATTTTTCCATTAGTCAATGGCTTGATGCTTAATACCCTGTACAATAAAACAATTTACATTCCTTGATATAAAATATTTTTGACCAAACGACTGAAAAATAAAACAGACCATTGTAATGTCTGCTTCCGAGATGGAAAATGGAAGATTTAATATTCTGCCTATAATGCTTATATTATATAAAAAGATATCTCTTGATTTGTTTAATCCTGTTACCAAATTCATATAAAATATAGTCTGCTGCCTAATGACTATATTTTATCATTATCATTTGTAGTTTCCACAAGAAACCATTCAGAAGAACAAATGCACATTCGTTCATTTGGAATTTTCTTAACCTTGATACAATATTGATAGCCCATAATGTTCTTCTTTTCTTTTCTTTTCTTTTTTATTTTATTTTTTTCTTCCTCTTTTTCTTAGATGAGCTTGGAAGAAAAAATGTTAAGAGAGCTTCTTACAGAGAAGCAAGTATGGACCATAAAGTTTGAACCTTGCCCATATTTGGCGTTGGGAATCATAATTATAAGTCAAGTGGTCTCCATGAATTGGGAAGCTAGCTATAAAATGACAATACACAATTAGATATCTGATTACCAATTTATGATCACCCCAAACTCAATATTCTATTCATTTTACTATCTATCAATGCTAGACTGAGAAAGAATTATCTACCAAAGACTTGGCCTTCCAACCATGTTTTACGTCTCCTAATTTGTACGCCAAAACCTACTAGAAACAGAACATTCTTCGTTGGCCGGTCATATTTTTCATTTTTTAATTCTTTTTTTATGATTCTACAAGATAATTATAATTGATAGCTTTATATCTAGACATTTGAATTTCCATACAACAAAGTTTCTTATAAGAATTCATATTGCAAAAGAAAGCTGAAAGTCTAACAAGTCACACTCTAGACTAACTTACATGACATACCTTCTTTAGTGATAACTAGCAAATAAAACAGGGTCAATTGAAAAGTATTGAAACATCTACTTAAAAATATATAAGTTGGGCTGCCAAATATTTCCTAGTTGTCTAATAATCAAAATGTATCAAATTGATTGGCTAATGAATGCAAAACTATTACGCCAACATAGCACAATTTCATTTTAGCAGAAAAAAATAATAAAAATAACAAAAAAGAGGGGGGGAAAAAAACTCTAGACCATTCAGTCCTAAGAAAAGACCAACCCTGCACCAGAAATAAGGCTTTCACAAACAGTTTGGTACAAAATGACCCATGCTTAATAGGCAACTACACATTTAAGCATTTTTAGTTAATTAAACTATATATATAGATATCCCAACAGTTAATACTAATTATAATTATATTCCACTCTCTGCAACTTCGTTGAACATCGATGAAGGAATCCAAGAAGAAGGAAAACAAACCTCATCAAGTCATTCTCCCTGGACACTTTCAACCTCCAAGTTATACTCTTCAATTCCAAATTTAAAATTACTAACACCCCGTAGCATTATTGGCACCCCAAATGAATGGTAATATGGATAGTAGATCGAATTTGGCCAGGAGCCAAATTAACATGAGCGTGGAGTTTTTTCATCAGTTAATACCCTGTACAGTATAACAATTTTCATTCCTTGATATAAAATATTTTTGACCAAATGACTGAAATTGTAATGGATGCTTGTGAGATGGAAAATGGAAGATTTAATATTCTGCAAGTAATGCTTATATTATATCAACAAGACATCTCTTGATTTGCTAAACCCTGATAGAAAATTGAAATCTGTTTTATATAAAATACACTCTGCTGCCAAGATATTCCAGTCTTGTGTCAGCAATAGTAGCTAAATCATGCAAAAACTTTAGAGCCACGGAACATTATTTAAACTGGTTCCAACTAAATTAAACTTTAACATAGTATGCCAAATCTAGGCAATTTTTCAGTTCATTCTGAGATAACACAAACCCTTGGCCAGAAATTATGCTTTCACAAAGATTTCGTAGCATCAAAGTTCAAAAATAATGACACATGTTTAATAGATAGATAACACCTGTAACCGTTTTCTGTTGATCAAACATATAACCAAACAAATACTAATTAAACAAGCTACTTTTCTGCAACTTGGTTGAATTGTTGAACATCGCTGGCACAGTCCAGGGCGCCTGAAAAGATGTTTCGACACTTCTATCTTCCACTATATTTTGATCATCCAAGTTGTATTCTTCAATTCCAAATTTATGATTTTCAAGACCTTTAGTTCTTAGCATGCTTCTCCTTTCTGCTGAGTTTTCATATGAATAGTAAATCGAATTTGACCTGCAGTTCCTAGGATAATCTATTGCTGAAACCAGTACAGGATTGCAATTATCACTTCCCAAAAATAAAGGAAGACCCCCCAAGTCCACAACCGGAATACATTTAAATTCCCCATCCAACTCTTTGACTTTGAATATCATGTATCTCTTAGAAATTTTGTGTTCTAATCGAAGAACCAATAGAAGATCATCCATTGGTGGTTTCTTCCACAAGAAACCAATCAGAAGAACAAATGCATATCAATTAATGTTGAATTTTCTTAACCTTGCTATTTGGACACGATAGCTTAGAAGAAGAATTACCATCATCCTCATCGTCATCACCACCATTAGAAGATCACCATTGGTGGTTTCTTCCACAAGAAACCAATCAGAAGAACAAATGCACATCAATTCATGTAGAATTTTCTTAACCTAATACGGCTACACGATGGCTTAGAAGAAGAATTATTATCATCATCGTCACCACCACCGCTAGAAGATCACCATTGGTGGTTTCTTCCACAAGAAACCAATCAGAAGAACAAATTCTCATCAATTCATGTGGAATTTTCTTAACCTTGATACTATGACATGATAGCTTAGAAGAAGAAAGTAAATCTCGATCGGATTCTAAATAGGTCCTAAATTCATCACCATATTCTATATAGGCTATGGAGCTATTAATCCTATAAGAAGTTACAATAACCTTAAAAGATCCCAAAGAAGGGTCTCTTGACAATGTAATATTTGCAACCAAATCAAATCTATTACCATTGAATGGGGGAAGAAGAAAATTGGTGCCGGAAAGTGGGTTTGAAACCAGTAATGCGGATGATCCTTCCTTAGGAAACAATCAACCATAAGAAGATCCAATATAACAATTGTATTATTAAATGGTAAGATTAACTGGAAGCTGCATATATCAGCGGTACTGGTGAAATTGTATAAACTTGGCTTTTCCATGCCATCTTTGAGATTGATTACTAGTAGCCATAGAAGTTGATGGATGCTTAACCTGGTATGTTTTTCTTTGCGAATCAAAGTGATGGAATTCCATGATTTGCAAATAGCACCAAACCGAATCAAATCCGAAAGAGAGACTAATTTGTCTAGAATTGAATGTAAGAGATCTTCATGAAGACTTGCCAAGTTCGATGAGATATTTGTTGAGTTTGAATAGCATACCCTTTTTGCCATTATTGAAGAGCCGGGCCCTACTTGGGAGGAGTTTCAAAACTAGAAAATCAATATCCCTAGAAGTTTTAACCAAAAATATATATATATCCCAAAGTACTAAAGCAGGTGTATATATATATATATATTATATCCCTAGGAAGAGCTAACACTGGCCAAGAAATAGGATAAAAAACTCATTAATGGAATTGTGATTTAAAAAAAAAAAAAAAAAACTCATTAATTTATTTTTATTTAGGAAAATTACATGTGCAATTTTTTTATTTTTTATTTTTGCTGATTTATTAAAAAAATAATAATCCTCTTTAAATAGTTTTTATTACTTTTTATTTGAACAATTTTACAATTTGCACATTGTATTTTCGTTGTTAATTTAATATTTGACAGAAAAATCAATAGTAAATTTTTTTTGTAAGTTCGAGAATAAATTGTTAGAAAAATTCGTTATGATGCAAAATGCCTGCCCAAAAAGTTCAGGTGCAACTGTGTCAATATCTTTAAAATAATTATATAGCTTTTATCTGTACAAATTATTGTTGATGTATAAATATATCTTTTAAACTTCTTTTTTTTCAATTTTTTTTGGACCATTATATATTTTTTTAAACTTTAGTTCTTGAATAATGATTAGTACACTATTATTATTATTATTATTATATATAGACCCATCAAGGTTTGAACCTGTTTATGAAAAAACCAAAAAATAAAAAGGTTGGAACCCAAGACATGGGCCAAGCCTACAGATACAATAAGATCTTAAGATTTTGACTTTAAGATAGCCCAATTAGGTCTTGAGTTCAAAAACCTCTTTCTTTAATATAAAAATACATATCTGTGTATATATACATATTTTTTTAAATAAAATGATGCCAACATATTTAAGCCTAACAAAATGTCATACGATCCAATAACATGATATGAACCTATACGATAATTTGCTAATTTGGATTTATGATATTGGATTGGGTCCGTATTAGTGTCATCTAATAAAACTCATTAAGAAAATGAATGCTAACGGGTGGAACCTGTTAAACGCATTTATATAGGATATTTTTATAATTTTATTGTAATATAATATAATAATTTTACTTTAAACTAAGATAATCAAATGTTTATTGTCTCTTTAGCCTTTGCCTTAAATTGCAATGCTATTATTCTCTCATCTCTCAATTTCATAATTAAAGAATTTTTCATCTTTATTTTCTTTTTCTTAAAAAGAATTATTGAATTTGGAAAGCTATTTTAAACAGACAATGCATATTTCTTAGCTAGGATTAATATTTAGTATGGGTCTTATTTATAATATTCTTAACTGATAATTATTAATGCATGTAGAATTTTAGTATATGAATGCTTTTTTTTAATTTTCTTTAGTTTTTTTGGAGATGTTTAGTTTATCAACAAATATGTTCATTTGATCTTTTTTTTTTTCCCTTTAAAAAGAAAAAAAAGGGTTTATTGTATTATTTTGATACCTAATCCAAATTTGACATTTATGCTTAATAGGTTAACGGGTTAGATGATGGGTTAAATAAAAATTAAATGAATGGATTTGAGTCTATATATCTCAACACGAAAGTTTAACAGATTTTGTTCGGGTCAAAAAAATTTAACACAAACACGATACAATATGACACAAACACTGTTCAACACAACACGTTGCCAAGCCTAAACCCACTTAAATTACTCAATGAAATATGTGTGGGAATGGCTTGAATTTGAATTATTTCATGTTTAACTTTAAAAAAATGTCAAATATAATATGAATACAATTGATAGATGATAAATAATATTTTTCTATTGTTATGCACTCCTTTTGTTTTTATTTTTCACCTTTTTTGAACCATTATCTTTTGTTAAAATTAGAACTTGTGATATTAAAGCCTTTGGCATAGATTTCTAACTAAAAGAAAATAAAAATAAATAAATAATAAGTTTATAACTTGTGAATATTATAAAATATAAAATCTAACTTTAAAAAAATTTTCAATTGCCATTAATATACCCAGCTCATACAAAATTAAATTTTCTGTGCAAAATAACTAGGTCCCAAAATTTTGAATAGAAACTCAAATAAAAATAATCGATAACAATTAGGATCTGAAAATTGGTCCTAACCCAAGAAAAAATAAATAAATAAAATAATGAAGCTAAATGGAAATAACATTGGAGATAGAAATCTCAGTATGATCAACAACAATAATATCCTTAGATTCCAAAGCCATCTTCCCTAACATAATATGACTCTCAGTAGCCAAAATCCCTTTAGCATCGATATCATGCAAGGACCTTCCATACAAGCTCTTGCAAGCTCCCATGGCAGCTTCCACAAGTTCCTTCTCTTTTGCACCACAACCCGTCATGCAGTGTCCCAGTATTCTCATCACCGGCGGCAGCAACTCCCATGGCAGAGGAATCCTTCCCTCCTTCTTCTTCTTCTTGTCTGTTCCATCCTCGCCCTCCTCTTCTGAATATAATTGGTTATAAATTTCTAGTTAATTCACGATAGTTAGGACTTGGGCATTATACCCCAATCTTAATATATACAACTTGATTTACAGATATGGTTGTTATGAAATAAGTTTGATATTTCATATTCTGTGTCTTACTGCTTTTCTATCAATTTCAGGAAGCTTTAAATGGCTTAACATTAGAGAACCAGACATCTTGAATTGCTAAACCCCCATCTGACCTTATACACTCTTATCTTAATCTTCGTTTCTTTCAAACTCTGATATCAAATTGAAATCTGTTTTATAAACTATTCTGCTGAAAAAAATTCCAGAGTCTTGTTTTATAAGCAAAAATAGTACCAAATTAAGGCAAGCAAACATTTCAAAGAAATGGAACATAAATGTAAATTGGTCATTGCCACCAATACTTCAACACAAGCCTACCAAAAATCGAGGAAATTTCAGTTCATTCTGAGAAAAATACACTACCTCTGAACCAGAAACTAGTCGTTCACAAAGGTTACATAACATCGAAGTTCAAACTTTCAAAATGACTCATGTTTTATAGGTAACCACACCTGTAAGCAATTTTAATTTGCTAATTAATTAATCTAAATATATCTAAACAAATACTAAACTACACATTTTTGCAACTTCATGTGAATATTGGTGACATAATCCAAGGTGCAACGAAAGTTGTTGCAACATCGTGCTCCATCAAAACTGAAGTTAATTTTTATTTCAAATCCAACAAAAATTTGCATTGAACTGGGTACATATTTTTGGAGATTTTAGCACCATGCAAAATTTAAGCTGAACATATAACAACACTGGTGGTTGCAACACCATGGAACCAGAGTAGTCTAGTGGAGGAATTGGAGAAGTAGTTTAAAGCAATATGGAACACTTAAAGATTTCCAACCCCATAAATTGAGCACTAGTATGGTTGTATGGTAGATCTTTTAGAGAGGCCAGAATGGTTGGAGGAAGCAGAGAAACTGATGTGGCTAATGATATAAAAATTTGTATGCTAAATAAGAGAGTCAGAAAAACTGTCCTTGGTGAGAAATTTGCATGCTTCATAGACAAGGTGAAAATGATGCAGAGACATTATGCAAGTTGACAATATTCAAATGTAGCTCTTGAAAGCTTAAATATGTATACATGTTCTTGTGTTCCATAAAAAAATGGAAAATTTTAATTTCCTATTCCCAAGAAGATTTAAGCTTCAACATCAGACCCCTGCCTCTCAAGATCAAATGTATTAATTCAAATGCATAGATTCTAGCAAAAACCAAAAATGGATTCTGTATGACATTGATGATTTATGATGATGGACCTGGCCTCTATACTTGATAACTTTGGGGGTTTGAGAGTCTTTTTCAGTCAGCATAGTGGTATAATAGAAGCTATAGCTGTTTTTCTACCGTATTTACTCAATTTCTAAGCAACTTTTATTGCCACCTCAAGAGCTGCATAGTTAGTATTGAAACTTAAATAATTCAGTCCAAAATGAAGAAAAGCTGAAAAAGCCCCAGTGTACTTGATTGCTAATCCATCACTACGAAGCAAAGGAGACTGTACAACCAATCTATCAAACATTGTACATCCGCAAACATATATATATATATATATATATACATATGTATGTATATTATTTGTAACAGACTAACACAACCAACATAAGAATTCCTAGACAAGATTTTGAGGAGATGAATTAGGTGTGTGGCTTGTGGCCACTCCTGATTCTGGCCTGCTTGTTGTACTGTGCCCTCCTTTTTGGTTAATATAACTCTCCACTTTTTCTAGCAAAAAAAACACCACAACCAACATAAGAATTCAAGGGCATGTTTGGACCGGACGGCATTAAATTAGTGAGAGCTATGTCTGCGTGGAGCCCGATGTGGACTGCTTAGACGGCACGCTCACGAGGGAAACTGTTATGCTGGAAATGACGCACAAAAAGGTGATAGGGGGAGGGGTTGGTCACGGCTGTACAGTCGACTTTTTGTTCTTTTATTTATTTATTTATTTATTTTCAAAACTGCTTCTTTTATTATTATTATTATTTTGGAAATACTCATTAGTTTTCTTTCTTTTTTTTTTTTTTCCTTTATCTTTTGTTTAGCTATAATTATTTGACCTTGATACATATTTTTACATAAAAAAATCCACTCAAATAATATTAATTTCTATTTTTCATTCTTAATATTTTCTTGTAATATATTAAAAATAACTCAATATTCATTTAAGATATTAAAGATAACGTAATTATTTTAGAAAATTAGATTATAATATTAAAAATGATGACAAATTAATTTTTTATTAACTATAATATAAAATTGAATATTATTAACTCTTTTAAATTTTTAATTTTTTTAAATTCTTTTAATATTACATATCTTTAAATAATAAAAGTCAATTTTTTTTATAAAAATTTATAGTACGCCAAATAATATATAGTATTAACAGTAAAATTTAATATAATATATTCTAATCTAATACAGTACAATAAAACAATACAATCTTACATATTAAAGGTGCCACAAATGATCCAAGTAAATAACATAATATTGAAGAAAAATGGAAAACACCAAAAAAAATAAATAAAAAAATAAAAGAGCAACATAGCAGTCGAAAAGGAAAAGGGAAATGAACCAACACAAAAGAGATAAGAAGACACATAGCTTGGTAATCTTCAACTTCTCTAATCCCACCGCCCTCTACTAATTCTTGATAGCATCTTTTCCAACAATCCATGCCGCTTTGTGATCATAGCGTTCCCAAGAACCACTCCAACAACTAGTCCACTCATAAAACCTGCCACAGCAAACTTCCAATCCAATACGGAAAGAAACCCTGAATCATCAACTTGTCCAAAAGTTGAAGTTGGTGCTGGCGAGAACTGTAAATCTCCACATTTCCTCGACAATGGATCACCGCACAATCCTAGATTTCCCTCGAACGAACTATTGTCAAATGTATTAAATTGTTTCCCTTGCGGTATAGGCCCTGTCAGATTGTTGTGAGAGACATTGAAGCGTGCGAGGAATCCAAGCTGCTTCAATTGTTGAGGGATATTTCCAGAGAGGTTGTTTTGAGAGAGGTCCAATGATTCGAGCATTGTTAAGTCTCCCAAAGATGATGGGATGTGACCTGAAAGCATGTTGTTGGAAAGGTTTAACGAGCGGAGGGCCTTTAGGTTCCCAAACAGTTCAGGAATCTTCCCTTCAAATCTGTTGCTTGACAAATCAACAAAAGCATAGATATCTTGGATGGGTCCATAGTGTATCTCTACCCCTTTGGATGCTATTGTAATTGAATAGCGATGATTGGGTATCAACCAAAAATCCTTAGAAACAGGAATGCGAAACTCCGCAATCATATATGTAAAATCACTGGAGTTGATAACCTTCATAGAATTCCAACTGAAGATGTATTGAGATGGCAATTCACCTGAAAATTTATTGTAAGACAAATCAATCACCTGCAGATTGGAGAACTCCAAATCCTTTTCAGGTTTCCCAATTGCACCATAAAACTCATTCTTACGCAATGTAAGAAGTTTCAACTTCGGAAGGGACCCCAACCAAGAAGGAAAGACACCATTCAATCGATTGTTAGAGACAACAATACCTTCTAGCATCATACAGTTGGACAACGAGCGTGGTAGTTGACCATGCAACCGATTATAACTAAGATCAATCAACATCAAGTTGTTGCTTGCATTGCCACTACATGTTTGAGGAATGATTCCATGAAAAGAGTTGTTTCTTAAACATAACACAGACAAAGAACTGCTCAAGTTTCTAAAACATTGTGGAATCATGCCATCCATGTTGTTATTGGACAAATCAAGGATGTAAAGATAACTCATGTTGCAGAACACATGTGGAATCTTTCCAGTCATCATGTTTCCTGAGATGTTATATTCCTTGACGGATGGTGGAGGAATTGGAAGTGAACCTTGCAACATATTAGAGGAAAGTTCTAATATGCCCAAGTTAACCCAGGGAAGAACTGCAGGCTGTTCATAGTGGAAGCCTGTTAAGAAGTTGTTGGCAATTTTCAAAACTACCAAAGTGTCTACACTTGTGTTCCACATCCACTTTGGTATTTGACCATCAATTTTGTTTCCACTAAGTTGCAACCACTCCAACTCATTTTGATGCTTAAGGAAGTCTGGGAATTCATATAAATTGCATGAAGACAATCCTAGAAGCTTAAATTTTGGACTTGTTTCATTTATGTTTGTTTTTTGAAAGACCAATGAAAAGTTGTTAGAACCAAGTTGAAGTGAAGTGAGATTTTTCATGTTAAAAAACATGTTGAAACTCACAATGCCCCCCAAATTGTTAACGCCTAAATTGAAATATTTAATATTTATGAGCTTAGATAATGATTCTGGAAATGGCCCATGCAATTGGTTATGTGAAAGTTCTAGTACTGTTAGTTTGGTAAGGTTTCCTAGTGAAGGTGGGATTGGACCAGTTATTTGATTGAAACTAACATATAATACAGTAAGTTGGGTAAGATTGTGAAGAGAAGAAGGAATGTAACCGCTGAAGTTGTTCATTCCTAGGTTTAGAAAAGTAAGCTGGCTAAGTTTACCAAGTGAAGATGGAATAATACTTGAAAAATTGCATTCCTTGACATCGAACACCTCTAATAAGTCAAGCTTTTCAATTGAAAAAGGTAGGCTTCCAGAAAATCGAGTATCTGCCAGTATCAATCTTGTAAGAGAAGTTTTTTCGTGGAACTCAGGCAAATAACCAGTAAGGTTCTTGTTTGATCCCACATTAAGATTTTGCAGATTTGGAAGTTGAAAAATTTTTTTAGGAAACTCACCGTACAATTCACAATCTTCAAGAAGCAAGGACGTCAAAGAAGAGAAGTTTGCAAGGAAATCAGGTATTGTGGATGATATGTCCACGTAACTAAGATCAAGAATTTCTAAACTAGTTAAGTTTCTCATTAGGCTCTTTAGATCATGATTTTTAAGATATAAAAGCTTCTCTCCAAAAAAATCTGAATTAAAAGACAGGTCAAGGGTGAACAAATTGGGCAATTTTGAGATTTCATATGGGACTTGGCCAAAAAACGCAGAATTAGAGAGGTTGAGATAAGTTAGACCAGAAAGTTGTTTAATAGCAGGAGGAATTCGAGAGTAATTGAAGTGATTATCAGCAAGGTTGAGTGTTTGAAGATGAATGAGGCTGAAAAGGGTGCTGGTGGAGTTGATAGAGCCAGACAGAAAACTACTGCTGAGGTCAAGACCAATCACATGACCAGAATCCTCGTCACACTGGATTCCATCCCATAAGCAACAGCTGGTGTTTTCTCCTTCATATTTCCAAGATAAAATCTTGGCATAAGCCCCTTCATAAGAAGAAGCATGTTTGTCAATGACAAAGCTATTCTTGAACTTCATCAAGGCAGACCTCTCATCATCATGGCAAAATGGCTGCAGATTAAAAGCAGAAGAGTCAGCAACCACAACAATCTCAAACAAAAGAAGTTTCAGAAATAAACACCACGACAGCAAAACAAAGCACAATATTGATAACCCCATAATACTTCCGTTCCTTTTTTTTTTTTTTTTTTTTTTCTTTTTTTTTTTTCTCCCCTTAGATGAGCATGGAAGAGGAAATGTTTAGGGAACTTCTTATATGGAAGCAAGCATGGGTCATAAAGTACGAACCATTCCCACATTTTGGCCTTGGGAATCATAGTTATAAGTCAAGTCGTCTCTGAAAAATTAGTAAGCTAGCTATATAAAATGATAATGCAGTTTATAATCACCACAAACTCAATTTTCGATTCATTTGTTATCTATCAATTCTAGACTGACAAAGACTTGTCTACCAAAGACTTGGCCTTCCAACCATGTTTTAGTCTCCAAATTTGAATGTCAAGTGCTATCAACAAGCAGAATTTTCTTCTTTGGCCAGTCATATTTTTCATTTTTTAATTATTTTCTTTGGCCAGTCAAGTCGTCTCCGGGAATTGGGAAGCTAGCTATAAAATGAAAATACACAATTAGATATCTAATTACCAATTTATGATCACCACAAACTCAATTTTCGATTCATTTTACCATCTATAAATGCTAGACTGAGAAAGACTTATCTACCAAAGACTTGGCCTTCCAACCATGTTTTACATCTCCTAATTTGTACGCCAAAACCTACTAGAAACAGAATATTCTTCTTTGGCCAGTCATATTTTTCATTTTTTAATTCTTTTTTATCATTCTACAAGATAATTATAACTGGTAGCTATATACCTCGACATTTTAATTTCCAGATACCAAGTGGGAATCACTTGCAAGTTGTATGTATAATAATCCCGTAAGCCTTGCTAGATGTTCTTTTTCTTCTAACATATAAAATCTTTATATTTTCCTTTGCATAATTATGGTTGCATAATTATGGTTAACAAACATATACATTTTTGCGTAGGCGTATATATTTCGTATAGCTAAAAAGTCTCGCACTTTCTAAGACAAACTTACATGATATTAATAACCCACATAATGCATTGGTTTTTTCTTTTTCTTAGATGAGCATGGAAGTGGAAATGTTTAGAGAGCTTATTATAGAGAAGCAAGCGTGGAATCGTAATTATAAGTCAAGTCGTCTCTTGAAATTACCAAGCTAGCTATAAAATGATAATACAATTAGATGCATCATTACCCATTTATAATTCCCACAAACTCAATTTTCGATGCATTTATAATCTATCAATGCTAGACTGAGAAAGATTATCTACCAAAGACTTGGCCTTACAACCATATTTTGGTCTCCTAATTTGTATGTCAATGCCCATCAGAAACAGCATATTAATCTTCTTTGACCAATCATATTTTTCATTTTTAATTTTTTTTTTTTTATGTTTCTACAAGATAATTATACTTAGTAGCTTTACATCCAAAAATTGTAATTTCCATATAACGAGTTTCTTATAAGAATACATAATGCAAAAGAAAGCTAAAAGTTTATCACAGTCACACTCATGACAAACTTGGAAGATATACTTTCTTTACAAATAAAACAGGGTTAAATTAAAGTGCTGAAGTATCTACTTGAAAATATATATGTTGGGCTACCAAACAATTCCTACTTGTCCAATAAGCAAATGATATCAAATTGAGTGGCTAATGCATGCAAAACTATTACGCCAACATAGACAACCAAATAGACAAGTTCAGTCTATTCTAAGAAAAGACGACGTACAAAATGACCCATGCTTAATAGGCAATTATTCATGTAAGCATTCTTAGTTAATTAAGCTACATATATCCAAACAGTTAATAGTAATTAAACTACGGTCTCTGTAACTTCGTTGAAGATTGATGGCAGAGCCGAAAAGGGGCAGGAAAACAAATCTCATCAACTTCATAGTCTCCCTGGATAATTTCATCCTCCATGATATATTCTTCAATTCCAAATTTAAAATTACCAACATCTCTTAGCTTTAGCGGCACTACCAAATGAGTGGTAATATGAATTGTAGATCGAATTTGGCCTGTAGCCAAATTAAAATGTGTGGTGGAGTATTTTCATTAGTTAATAATACCATGCACAATATAAAAATTTTCATTCCTTGATAGAAAATATTTTTGACTAAACGACTGTAAAATAAAACAGGCTATTGTATTGTAAGCTTGTGAGATGGAAAATAGAAGATTTAAATATTCTGCTAATAATACTTATATTATATCAACAAGATATCTCTTGATTTGCTAAACCCTGATACAAAATTGAAATCTGTTTTATATAAAATACACTCTGCGTCCAAAATATTCCAATCCTATGTCAACAAGAGTTGCTAAAGCATGCAAAAACTTTAAAGCCATGGAACATAATTTAAACTGATTGCAACTAAATTAAACTCAAACATAGTTACCAAATCTACGCAATTTTTTAAGTTCATTCTGAGATAACACAAACTCTTCACCACAAATTATGCCTTCATAAAGATTTGGAACATCAAAGCTCAAAAATAATGACACATGTTTAAATGTAGATTACAACTGTGAGCATTTTGTGTTGATAAACACATATCCAAACAAATACTACTTAAACTACTCTTTGATCTGCAACTTGGTTGACCATCATCAGCACAATCCAGGGTGCTTGAAAAGACGTTTCAACACTTCGATCTTCCAGTATATTTTGATCATCCAAGTTGTATTCTTCAATTCCATATTTATAATTTACAAGACCTTTAGTTCGTAGCATACTTTCTTCTTTCTTCTGAGTTTTGATATGTATAGTAGATCGAAATTGGCCTGCAATACCTGGGATAAGTTCTTGCTGACCAATAAAGGATTGCAATTATGACTTCCCAAAAATGCATTTAATTTTAAGTCTATTGAGTCATTGACCTTGAATATCATATATCTCCTAGAAATTTTATGTTCTAATCTAAGAACCATTAGAAGATCATCATTTGTGGTTTCCATAAGAAACCAATTAGAAGAACGAATGCATATCAATTCATGCGGAATTTTCTTAACCTTGATACAATATTGGAAACCACATACTGCGTTGGTTTGTTTATTTTATTCTTCCTCCTTTTCTCAGATGAGCATGGAAGAGGAAATATTTAGAGAGCTTATATAAAAGCAAGCATGGACCATAAAGTTTGAAACTTGCTCATATTTTGGCTTTGGGATTCATAATTATAAGACAAGTCTTGTCTCGAAATAAAGAAGCTAGCTATAAAATGATAATACAATTAGATGTCTCATTACCGATTTATAATCACCACAAACTCAATTTTCGATTCATTTGTTATCTATCAATGCTAGACTGAGAAAGATTATCTACCAAAGGCTTGGCCTTCCAGCTATGTTTAGTCTCCTAATTTGTATGTCAATGCCTATCAGAAACAGAATATTCATCTTCTTTGGCCAATCATATTTTTCATTTTTTAATTCTTTTTTATGATTCTACAAGATTATTATACTTACTTAGTAGCTTCATTTCTAAACAGTAATTTCCATATAACAAGTTTCTCATAAGAATTCATACTGCAAAAGAAAGCTAAAAGTCTAACATGATCACACTCAACACAAACTTACAAGATATACCTTCTTTAACGATAACTAACAATACAAAACAGGTGAAATTAAAAGTATTGAAATATCTACTTTAAAATATATATGTTGGGCCACCAAAAAATTCCTACTTGTCCAACAAGCAAAGCTATATCAATTGAGTGGCTAATGCATGCAAAATTATTACTCCAGCATAGCCATCTAAATAGACAAGTTCAGTCTATTCTAAGAAAAGAAGACCCTTGCACCAGAAATTAGGCTTTCACAAACACGTAAGTACAAAATGAAGCTTGCTTAATGGGCAATTACACATGTAAGCATTTTTAGTTAATTAAACTACATATATACAATCATTTTTCATTTAGTATTTGATAGAAAAACCATGATACAAAGATTTTGTAAGTTTGGAATACAAATTGTCAGAAAAAAATTTTAGGATGCAAAATATCAACCTTAAAAAAGTTCATAATGCAACGGTATCAATTTTTCTAAATTAATTATACAGTATTTATTTGTACAAGTTATTGTTAATCTATAAAAGATAACTTTTAAACCTTTTTTTTTTGGATTTTTTTTTTTTTTTTACTTTAGGTCTTAATTAATGATTAGTACATTATTGTAAATATATATATATATATATATGTATATCAGTAAGAAAGTTTATCCATCAAGGTTTGAACCTGATTGTTAAGAAAACAAAAAAACAAAGTTCAAAGTCTAATAATAAAACCCCACTCTTTAATATGTCAAATATATATATATATATATCAAAACAAAATGATGCCAACTCACTTAAATTGCTAAATGAAATCTTGAAAATGATTGGAATTCCGAATCTTCCATCTTCAATTTAAAAAATACAATTATTAAATAAAACATGAATCGCATTACTATGTTTTTTTTTTTTTCCTTTTTTTTTTTTTTTGAACGATTATCTTATGTTAAAGTTATAATAACTTGCGATGTTAGAGCCTTTGGTTCCGGTTTCTTATTTTTTTTTTTTTTTAAAAAAAGAAAGGTTATAACTTGTGATAATATGATAAAATATAAAATTTAACTATAAAAAAAAATTTTCAATCCGCATTAATATCCCCAACTTACACAAAATTAAATGTTCTGCAAAATAACTAGATACCAAAATTTAGAAATGAAGTCAAATAAAAATAATGGATAACAATTAGGATCTGAAAATTGATCCTAACCCAAGAAAAAATAAATAAATAAATAAAATAATGACGCTAAATGGAAATGACATTGGAGATAGAAATCTCAGTATGATCAACGACAACAATATCCTTAGATTCCAAAGCCATCTTCCCTAACCTAATAAGACTCTCAGTTGCCAAAATCCCTTTAGCATTGATATCATGCAAAGACCTTCCATACAAGCTCTTACAAGCTCCCATGGCAGCTTCCAAAAGCTCCTTCTCTTTTACACCACAACCCATCATGCAGTGTCCCAGTATCCGCATCACCGGCTGCAGCAACTCCCATGGCAGAGGAATCCTTCCCTCCTTCTTCTTCATCGTCTTGTCTGTTTCGTCCTCGTCGTGGTCTTCTTTTCCGGCCCAAACCTTGCAAAACTCGCAGAATTCCATCTTGGAAGAAACAGGCATTTGGTGAATCTTGCTGTAATACAGCTCCAGCGCCACTCCCACGATCCTCGCCCTCCTCGTCGACCTCACCGTCCCGTGCGGCTCCAAGCTCGGAGATATCACCGCCAGATTCAGCGCCGTGGCGTTGTTTTTGTTCGGCGCCACGGACTCGTGGTACAGACTCGGGTGCGACAAATCCGGGACGTTGACCGTCACGGGTTGACCCGCACGTGAGGTGGTCTCGTGGGCGTAGAGTGCTAAGAGAACGGCTTCGAACCCGGCGAGGGGTTTGCGCAGAGGGATGCGGGAGAGGTAGAGACCGGCGATGGTTGGGATGAAGCGGAGGACGACGAGCTGGAGGGAAGGGTCGTTGGATTGGAAGGTGTCGTAGAGCCACCGGCAGAGGTTGTTGTCGCCGGCGCCGGAGTTGGGTTGGCGGAGGAGGGAGGATATTTCGGAGGATGTTTGTGGGTCGTGGAGGAGAGAAAGAGCTGGGTGGTGGTTGCTGTTCTTGTTTGTGGTGGTGAATGTGATTGAGGGAGGGATTGAAGGGATGATGGAGGAGAGAGATTGGATGGAAGATTGGAACTTGGAAAGGGATTCTTCAGAGATGCCGGTGGTTGTGGTGGTGGTTTCCGGTGGAGATGGTGGAGTTGTGGTTGGTTCAGCTGGTTCTGATATGGTCGTGGTGGTGGGTTGTGGTTCTGGTTCTGATATTGTGGTGGTGGTGTGTTCGACGACGTCGACGTTGGAGGTTTCTTCGTCGGACATTGGTCGCCGGAGATATATATATATATATATATATAGATATACATATATACAGAGACAGAGAGAGGAAAGGTGGAAATCAATGTTTGTGTATGTATATGGAAATATGGATTATATCAATGATGAATAACGTTTCAACGATAGAGAAATTAGAAGACAGAAAAATGTGGAGGAAGATTAGGATCTTAATTCTAGGATTTTTTTTATCTTTTTTTTTCCTTCTATAGATTTTATTTTGTTAATTGGCCAAATATGCATATTATAATTTTCAGGTCATTGAAGTAATCTAGGGGCTTAAAAGAACCACATGAATAAATAAAATTAATTTTAAGAAGATTCAAATATTTGAATTTCTTTTTTTTTTTTTTCCCAAATATGTAAAGTGATATGATCAAAAAGATTAGGTAAAGTTATAAAGAAATATTAATGGAATAAAGGAATACTAATGGTAGGGGTTCCGTTTATTTTTTCAAATTCTTTTTCATATATGATATTTATCTATTATTCTTTTCTTATTATTTTTATAAAACATGTATTTTACATTATATTATTATTGTATTGATGGCTTTTTGGATAGCATCTAAATATGCATAGGAAATACTATATTATAATTTGAACTCTTGACTACTATTACAAGGAACATATTGAAATTTGTATTAGTTGTTGAAACCTATATTGAATGGATTTTCCTGTTTTGGTTTATGATCTAATCACATGGAAGAAGTTTTTCTCCTGTATAAACCAAGCTTGTTTGGTCCCATGATTCTTAGAGAGTTTATATGTAGGGTGGTTGATGATCTTTACAATACATGTATATATATATATATATATATAGATATGTATATTTTCTTTCATATAGATCTGGGTATTATATATTTAGATTAAATACCTAAAAAGTTTAAAAGATATTTACTAAACGATGATGTATTACTATGATCTATTGTTATATTTGGTTATACTACTTCTATTCACTTGTGCTCTATTTGGATTACCTCTTCATTGAAGGTAAATTAACCCTTATCAAGGATTTACGCAAAAAATAAATAAAGAAATAAAGAAATAAAAAACCCATCAAGGCGATATATACATCACACTACTTATACCTGCCTTGACCAATTTGTCTTAAATAACTTGCCGGTGTCATGCTCATATATGAACAAAAGTTCCTAAGCCTAGATCATCAAGGACCAACGAACCCCATAAATCGAACACATCATATACCTCCTAACCAAATATAATTTATGTTCAATAAAAATCTCTAATTATAAATTTTTATAATAAAATTTAAGAAATTATTCAAAATATCCAAATTTTACCTAGTGACTACAAACCTATTTGATTTTTTTCCCTAAATAAAATGATCATATTCTTGCCATAATTAGATAGCAAAAAAAATATTAAACTATATGCTATGGTTTTTCTTTTTTCTCTCTTGATCAGGAAAACTATGTGCTATGATGGTAAGAGGTAAAGAATAAACTCCTTCTTGGGTTAAATCAAAAACAAAAAGAAGCTAAAAGAGCAATTAAAAATATATATATATATATATACACTGTAGACGGTGTATATAATTTTTTCATATCCATCTAATAAATTAATTTTCCAAAAAAAAAAATATCCATAAAAAATTCCAACAAGAAAAGATAAAATGGAGGAAAGAAAGAATATATAATCTACAATAAAAAAATTTTCCATTTATTTTATTTTTTAATTCTTATCTCCTTAATATAAATTAGCAATACTTTATAATTTTAATAAATAATATGAAATAGTAATTAGCAATAAAATAAAAACTTATTTTTCATTCCACATCAAAACCTTTCATTCTCCTTATGATAACAATATACACAGAAATGATTATTACTATAAAATATATATATATATATATATACATACACAGAAATAAAAATAATATTATGAATATTAAAAAAAAATGGCCGAAATTCTTGGGAATTTCTTACTACAGTAGAATTGCTGAATTACCCTCCACAAAGGACTTTCCATTTGGAATCCTACAGCCTGTTCCATTCTACTAGTTTTGATACCTTTATGCGATCCGTTGATTCCTTGATCATCCAACGGTGACATGTGCGTCTAACTCATTTCTTGGACCGTATTACTTTCTGGGTTTCTAACCCTCCGATTCCAAACACTTTTTTCACATCGTTGCCCGGTGCGCTACTCCTTAAAGAATTTCTCTCTTTGATTTTATATCGCTCCCCGCAAGGCTCTTCTATAGTCTCTATAAGGTACTTTTGGAACTCTTCCTCTTTCACCCTTTTCTCAATTTTCAATTTTTATTTCTTTTGACGTTTCTTCTCTCTTAATTTTTTTTTCTTTTTTTTTCTTCTGGGTATTCACAGGATCATATTTAGATTCAATTAATCTAATTCTTCGTTAGATTTATTCTATTTGTTACAATTTCTATTCGGTAGCTCAGATTTTTCTTTCCTTTTTGCTTTCAATTTCAAATTCCCTACATTGCAATCGTTTTCTGAAATCTACGGTTGACTTCTAGGGTTCCAATTCCCCATTTTTTTAGGGTTTTCTTATTGGGTTTCTTGTTAAGTATTGGGTTTTTGTTAATTTTTTGAAAGGTCCAAGATTGTTAGGTGGGATATATATATATTTTTTTTCTGGGTATTGTTTAGTACTTGGTGTTAGGGGATTGAGTTTCCAACCCTTTAATTCAGGCTCAGGGTCAGATTTTTTTATGGCATTTGAATGCCAAGAGAGCATTGAGGTTTCTGAGAAATTGGTAGATTATTTAGAAGATTATTGTGAAGAAGGTAGCGGATCAAATCAGTTCGCTCCGAATACCAAAATTGAAAGTATTGAGATTTCTGAAGTAACATCAGATATCAGAGTCGACACGGAAAGAATTGCAATATCAAAACCTGGATCAGAATATAAGTCTAAGAAGGGAATTTCAGAAGGTTGTAGTGGGAAAACATTTAATGAAGTTTACACCAATTGTCGTCGATCAATTGCTGACCTTCCCCCGGCATTGATATCAGAGATTCTGAACTGCCTTGGTCCAAAGGAGCTTGGTATCATTTCATGTGTATCAAGAAATCTGTGTAGCCTTGCATCGGAGCACCATGTTTGGAAAGAGTTCTATTGTGAGAGGTGGGGCCTGCCATCAATTCCAGAACATTTGGATTCAGAAATTTCTGAGAAGTCATGGAAGGAAATATTTGTGGAAAGGGATTTTAGAAGTAAGACGTTTATGGGACGTTATAGTATAGATGTTCTCTATGGTCACACTGAAGCTGTTCGCACAGTTTTCCTTCTGGCTTCAGCAAAGCTGATATTTACTTCAGGTTATGACTCTGTTGTTCGAATGTGGGACATGGAAGAAGGTTTGGCCATTGCATCATCACGTCCCCTTGGTTGTACTATCCGTGCAGTTGCAGCAGATACGAAACTGTTGGTTGCTGGTGGTACTGATGGTTTTATTAACTGCTGGAGGGCAGTGGAGGGGCATCCTCACTTGTTTGAGATTAGGGGTCCTCAGAACCAGAATGTTGAATTCCGTCTGTGGGAGCATGAGGGTCCTATAACTTCTCTTGCTTTGGATCTTACAAGGATTTATAGTGGATCGTGGGACATGACTGTTCGAGTATGGGATCGCACCCTGTTGAAGTGCGTAAAGGTCTTGAGGCATAATGACTGGGTGTGGGGTTTGGTCCCTCATGATACTACAGTTGCTAGCACATCCGGTTCAGATGTATATGTTTGGGATACCGCTAGTGGGGCTCGAATGACTGTTATTCGTAATGCCCATGCAGGTAACACTTACTCTATAGCTCGAAGCCACACTGGGGATTTCCTTTTTACAGGAGGGGAGGATGGTGCAATACATATGTTTGAAATCTCAAGTACTTGCCACGAGACCAACACTTTTCCGGTAGCAACATGGATGCCTCATTCAGGTCCTGTGTATTCCCTGGCATTTGAGTTTCCATGGCTTGTGTCGGCATCTAGTGATGGGAAGCTGTCGCTAGTTGATGTCAGAAAGCTGCTTAGGTGTAGCAAGCAAACTTTAGGAAAGAGTAAGTTAAAGGTTAAACCAGGGAACCATAGTACTGTGGAGCCCCCTCAAAGGATGTTACATGGTTTTGGGAACAATCTCTTTTCAGTGGACATTGGCGCTGATCGTATTGTGTGTGGAGGCGAGGAGGGTGTGATCAGGATCTGGAATTTTTCACAAGCTTTAGAAATTGAGCAGAGGGTTCGTGCTCTAAAAGGAATACGATTAGAGAACAGGATGAGAAGACGAAAGCTCCAGTTAGAGATCAGTAGTAAAGGTGGCCGCAATGATCAATGTTCATTTGCAGCCAAGAAGAATTCAGTTAACAGCGATAGGAGTGGTGTTTGGTATAATAAACGGGGGACGAGTGGCAAGCTGAAGGCATAGTAGCAAATAATAGAAACTGCATGCCTTCAAGCCTGTATACAATTTCTAGTTTTAGTAGATAAGGGTTTATTGATAGTAGTTCTTTTCTTTCTTTAGGGGGGCTTTGTTGTATTCTGATGGTTGCCACTACATGTCTTTAATAATGATCTCAAAGTTAACTTATGAGCTTTTAACTCTTTTTCTTCCGTCTACAGAAAACGGGGCTTATTTTCTTTTTTCTTTTTTCTTTTTTTAATTATTCTTTTTTAATTAATGAATCTAGCGAAGAAAATATGTTTTGTTGAGTGCCTTGACGATAGGCTATCGTAAAATGAGTTTTCGAATGATTTGCAGGCGAGTAATCTCTTTTTCATGAGATGGTCATTCAAGGAACTGCATATGGATCAAGCAAAAACTTGGGTATCAATGGAACTTCCACTGGTTTATACGTAACGTCTCTGTTTTTGGTTTTTGGTTTTTGGTTTTTAATTTTTTTATATTATCTTACAGCTTGGATATCCATCCGTAATCAATATTTTTACTTCGAATGATAATCGAGTTTCTCACGAAACTCAAAAACTGAAAGCTATTTTATAGCCAACTCATTTTGATAAATATTTTCTTTTGTCATTATAATAAACATCTTAACTCGGATATAATATTAAAAATAGTTTTTTAAAAACAAAATGATTTTTAACATAAAAGTTTTTCAAAAACAAAATGAACTAACATAAACATTTTCATTTAAAAGTATAAAAGGTAGAGCCGATGCAAAAAAGAAGGTGCTTCTAAAAGAATATGCAGGCAAACACGCATGAAATCCGATCCAAGATGATCAATAACATCTTATTCATTTAGGAGACTTTCTGAGTTTTTCTATTTTCACTTCACCCCTTTAGTTCTGCATTTCCTTTCATTTTTCACAATTTTGTATTTGGAATTAACCTCCTATGTATTTATGCTAGAGACAAGCTAAAAGTTTCTATACTGCTCTACTAAATTTTTTCTGACCAATTGCATAAACATGAAAAAAAAAAAAAAAAAAAAAAAAAAGGGGCTAGATATACAAATAGTTTTTTAAATGAAAAAGGTAAAAACCATATAAAGAAACAGAGGATGTCGAATAAATAGGGATGCCAAGTATAGTCACCTAGGTACACGTGTAACAATATAGCTCCCTTTCTCTAAATCATATATGGTCTTTAACCTTGGTTTCCTCCATTGCAGTACAAAAAATGCAGCAAATACAGCTATTAAAAGAAATGCAAACAATAAGAAGTATGTCACTGAATCATTTCCAACAATCTCGCCCATGTTATCAGGTTCCCATTCGAGGGGAGCCCGCGTGCTTTCAACAATGAATGCTCCGAAAGTCCAATCGATAGGAATGTTTCCGGTGTGGTTTGTGAATCCAACACTGCAAAGCAAAGTCTTTATAACTGAATATACGTACAAAAGAAATCTTCGTATGGGATGCAAATTGAAACAGCCTTTTAGGCTAGATTGCAAGTAAACCGTATTTCATTTCATTCAATAGCTAAGCATACGTTTACGTTCCCAAGAAATTAGTTGAATATGCTACAGCAAAATTTCTTGCCAGAATAAAATTTTAGCCTTGCTACCAAAGATGAAAGTTGAATGTGCACATGCATAAAGAATACCAAAACAACTGCCTACATTCCTTGCGAGGATAGCATACCTTCTCTTGTCCAGTGGGATTTTAAGACTGTCATGCAATAGTGCCGCCATATATGCAGAAGAGAAACAATATTTCAACAAATCTAGATCATCAACGCTATGATGTTGACTTTTTAGTGTGAACCAATCATCTTCACAATAATGTTTACCAGCCGCCTCCAATTCGATTAAAGAAATCATAGGAACCAACCCAAAAATCTGTGCTAGATTGAATAAAAGATTCAAAATTGTTTCATTACTAAATAGAAAAGAATAAAGAAATAATGCAGACAGCTGACATTTTCCAAAACACAGTAATTTGTGAAAGAGATAAAAGCATAAATAATATGACTGGGGAATTCAAATATGGTTGAACTGCAAGTAACAGCCATTTGAAAAACAATTTGAACCACACCAATAAACTACTCAACTGTGGAAATTTAACATATGGAATGAACAAATTCATAATTACTCAATTTTATACATATTGAACATTGACAACCTTTCAGTTTGAACTTCTACGGCTATAGACATGTCAAAACTACTTTATACACAAATATATAAAGCACTGTATCCTAACTCAATTTATGGATCCATAAATTCCATTTAATATGAGGCATAACATGAAGCTTCTATTGATAAGGGCCAAAAAAGGTCAACTTTAAAATATCATTTTCCAAGTGGCAGACAGTGTAAAGGTCAGAAATCAACAAATGTAGGATATTGCTTGTTAAAGCCTTAACAAGATTTTGTCAAACTTCTCATGGGATTTCATGGTACAAATCCACATTAAAACATGATATTCGCTCACCAAGTACACAATCAGGAAATATATAATACACAATATCAATATTTTGACAAGTTTATATTCAGTAACCTGGACCTTGTAATGCCTACATACCTCAGAAGTAAATAATAAGTTATTCGTAGTAACTGGCTCTCCTCCTAACTCAAAAGGAAAGGATGAGACAATTTTGCAAGGCGCATGCATGCATTTACCTGCATGTAAGGATTAAAGAATTATGAATATCAGTGACCTACCTAATCTCAAAAACCAACAACTAGTACTCAACGCATAAAACAGATATCCTTCCAGCACAAAATATATAAAGAAGAATGTTCAGAAAAATAAAGAAAAAGAAGAAGAGCAAAAACAAAAATGAGAGAACATTAACACGTATGTGAAGTGCCAACATAATAAATATCGTTAACTGCCTCATATCCACTTCTTAGCTAGACATACATAGTTGGGTCTTCTCCCTAGAAACCTAAGCTTTTGGGAAGAGTGATATTTATCACACACACACACACAAATATATTGTGATATGGGAAGACAGATAAAATCACAACCAAATTATATTGCAACCAAGAAATGCTCAAACTAATGATATTAAGTAGAATAATATGGTACCTTGTTGTCTCTGTACATGTGCCAAAGCTTCAGTTCTACATGCAGAAAAGTTTCCAACTGCATGGGACACTAGAAGTTTTGCAGAATCACTGGCATTTTCTGGCAGCTTGTATCCTCTAGGAACGCAAGGATTGCCAACAATTTTCTCCCTAGTGTTTGAAACTGCATAACAGAACAAGTGTGGACATCTTTACACCTGGATATACTATCATGATAATTTCTAAAAACTGAAATGTATGATATACTTCATGATAAACCCTTTTTCATTAGGAATAATTGCACTCTTATTCCTTCTTTATGATAAACCCTTTTTCATTAGGAATAACTGCACTCTTATTCCTTCTATTTTCAATTAAATAAACCAAACCTCTGTTTCGAAAATTTAATACTAATGCCTATGGTAGTTAAAACTGTCAATGGAAGTTGTAAAAATTACAAAAACAGCTTATTACCATTCTAAGTCCACCTCCTATAAACAAGTAAGATAGCAATAAGTTTTCAAATGTACGGTTTAGTTTTTGCAGAGCAGAGAAATTAACTTTAATTACATGGTATCATAATAGAGAAAGGTAAATTTAATGCATACAAGATATTAACTCTCCACTATTGTGAAGCTCATATATTGACTCCCAACCTGCATCCTGTTCAAGAAATTCACAGTACTGGTGGTTAGCATAGGAGGTTCAACTGTATCATTAAAACATGTCAAATGTAAAAAACAATGTATAGTCTGTTCACCAATATTTATATATTTATTTATTTATATATTTATATATTTCTACATATTTATTTTAAGAAAAAGTACCAACCTATAACTTATAGAATTAAGTCAATGGCAAAAAAAACAGCATGAGTACTTTAAATGGGATAAAATAAGTGCACTTCGATCATGAAGAATATAAACTCATTCCGTAAAGAGCCCAATCACTAACCTAATTTCTAATGAGATATACTATTCATCACGTATCTGCATAATCTATGAATCAATATGCATAGTAATCTGTGTATGTGTACAACTATGGAAGATTCTAGTTTTACCTTTTAAAACAAATGAAAATAGATAGTTGGTGTGTGTTACAGAACTGAGGGAAGCATACCAACAGTCTAATAATAAAGGGTCTTTATAAAAGAGAATTTACATGGAAACACCTGGCCATATTGTGGAAAGTTTTTACTAAAGAGATTGTAATCAACTCCAAACAATTGGATGACTTGTGAAGATTGCACTTCTAGTTTTTCTTTTGCAGCAAATGTAACCTGCAAAGTGCAAATATTTGTTAATGGTCAAATATCAGTTCAGCACATAAAGAATTTTATGCTGATAAATATAATGACACACAAGACATTGTTAACACATTATTGTGCCATTTAGACCTTCTCAATAAATGGAAATAACACAGAACATCTAAAATAGTATATACCGAGCCGTGCCGAAGAGACATAAAAAGTAATAAGGAATAACTGTTCAGCGTAAATTCCTTGTTATGTTAATACCATTGCGCTTGGAAATCTTTTCCTGTAAATAGATAGGCCTATTTGCAAGTGTTTGAGCAAAACTAAAATATCATAAGGATGTCAAAAGATGCCCAAGAAACAAAGTATCAATATGTAAAAGTTAAAAAGTATCCTAAATATCACATACAAATGGCATATATCCATATTAACTACATATGTGTGCATGCAAGCGCTAGAATGTATGTTGAAAATTGAAATTTTATGCATCAAAAAGAAAAAAAAAAAAATGAAATTTTAGACAATTGGTTGATGGAAGAACCTGCAAAGACGTCCCACCAAGTTCAACAATCCCAGTTGTTTCTAGAGGATCACCCCCCAACATGCCAAGAGCATAGTTCGCAGCCACCCAAGTATAAACACCTTTTTCTTCCCCTGCATCACGATTTTAATGTGTCAATCACAGACATTAGCAAAATAGGCTTCTACCTTTGGACAGCCACGAAACAAAAATCAATATTGACATAAATACGGTAACCAAGTTTCATGATTCTTTGCGTCATACAATTGCTTATCTAAAAATAAGAACATATATATGCTACAAGTAAACAAGATCATCATAAGGAGTAAAACTGGGAATGAAAGTTAAAATGACCAGATATCGAGGCAGTAGAAAATCATTTGCCATAAAATAAGTAATAAACACAATACATTCCTACATTTTTGTTTTCTGAACTACATCTAGCTTAGCAATCAATCAAATCTTCTATTTAAATAGAATCCACATACAATATTTTACAAAACCCAAATAAAGCTTCCTTAATAATCATTCATTTTTTTCCGACATTCATTTTTTTCCAATCACAAGAACCATGTCAGAAAGACATAAACACTAAATTATAACACTTCTATATCTCTGAAACTTACCGCATCAACTCCAAACTAAAAACAAAAACAACATAAATATTCTACCTTGAATCACCCTAGCCCATTCGTCCTCGAACAAAAAACCCGAAGATCTCAAGACGTGCCTGCAAGACTCCAATATCTTATCCGTCACCTCCAAACCCAGACCTTCAAGCTCCGCATCAGCCATCAGCTGCACCTTGGTGTTCCTCCAATCCTTCTTCGGTACCCTCCGCTTCGCAAACACAACCAACTCCGCAATCGACCCACTCGCGCTCTCCGGATCATCGCCAAACCCGGACAACCCGGGTTGAACCTTCATGGAGCTCGATGGGGCCGTTCCGTCGAGAAACGGGATCCGAGACTCACCCAGAAGCTCGAAGACGCTGATCCGAGATCCGGTGGGCCCAGCATTGATGACGACGCCGAAGAGCGCGTGGGCGGTGATGGGTTGGGCGTAGCGAGGGGATTGGTGGACTCTGCGAGCTGTGGCAACAAGGTAGAAGAGGAAAGGGATGGTGAGGAAGGAGGTGAAGATGATGAGGCATTTGGAAGAAGAAGAAGATGAAGAAGATTTGGGGTTTTGGGAGGTGGGAGAGAAGGAGTGCATGCGAGGGTGGAGTTGGGTTCGGTGGAGTGGGAAGTGGGCAGTGGAAGCTCTGGATTGGATTTGAAAGTTGGATAAGTCCATTTTTGATAAATTAATTCAATTAACCCACCATTGGAATAACAATCTCACTGACGGGTATTGTTGAGATGAGATTTCTGTAAATGGGATTCAATCGCTCGGGTTACGAGGAAGAAGAAGAAGGGGTTTGGATTCGCCATTGATGGACTTCAAAGCTTTGTCAACGCAAAACTATTCGGTGGTGGTGTCTAAAAACCCAAAAGAGACATCTTCTTTTGTTTTTTCATTGAGAAAAAGAGAGACATTAAAAGTTTTTTTTTTTTTTTTTTCTCGAAAAGCATAGCCGGCTCGGCTCCAGATTTTGGAGGGCTCTTTTACTTATATTTATATATTATTACATTGAAATAAATTGCACTAAATGGTGGTAGGCGTATTAAATAGTGTAGCAAATAATCTATATATATGTCTCAGAAAAGAAAAAAAAATTATCTATATATATTAGTGATTTTTTTTGTTTTACAAATATATATATATATATATATATATACGTATACACATTAGTGATTTAAAATTTTAAATCTTCACTTTACTTATGGACACAAGTAAGCAAACCAAACCAAACCAAACCAAACCCATTTACAGTCATGCAGTATTGGTGAGTGTCCCCTTCCCATGGGAATATTGGAACGTCAAATTTAATTTATACTTAAATTTATGAATACATATTTTGCTTTAGAATTTATATTTCATGCTTCAAATTAAATTAAAGGCCCTCAACTCAATTGCAATTCTTAATTTCAACCAAACGATGCATGAGGTTTCGACTGAGACTATATATATAATGTTAACTCTATACAGGCACTGTGGAGGCCAATATACACATTGGCAATTTTACAGATATCAATATTATTAACCAAATTTGTGGTATACAATAAAAGTAACAGTTTATTATTGGCTTTTTTTCTTTTTCTTTTGGTTTGTGAAAAACATAACCCATAACCAATAATCCACAACCACAATTATTTTCATTATTTAATATTTTTTTCACCTTTTGTTGTTATATTTCATTGGATTTTGACATGTGATAAAAATTTCATCTACTTTTATTTTTTTTACTACGTTTTTTTTTTTTTTTTTAATAAGACTTTTTCAGATTTGACTTAAATCAATTTTAATCCCTCATATTTTTCACATTTCAACTATAGCCTCTATGATTAAATAATATTATGTTAACTTTAACTCCCAAAAGTAAAAGTGTATTGGATGGGAGGCCTTTAATTGTATCTTATTTTGGTTCAATTTACAAATTATCAATGTTTGGGAAACGACTTGGACGTTTTGATTTTTATTTTGGATTTATTGAGTGAGTTCTTGTTTCCTATTCAATGAAAGGTTCTGAAAGATCCAGAACTAGTATTCTATGCTCTAAAAAGGGAAAAAAGAACTAGATAATATGAATAGAATTCAATTGAAATGAGTGGCATTCTAATACAAATTTTTATTTACATTTACTTTAGCCACATGTGCCTATAGATGTATTTTTTTTTCAATAAAAATACATGTTACTTACGATAACATATATATTTGTGATCTATGATAAAAATAAATAAATAAATACACAGATCAATCAAAGTTGTTGATAGAGGTAATTTGAGGGGGAAAAAAACAGTTTGATCGTTCTTGAAGGATATTTTGATCTTGAAAAAAAAAAAAAGGTTCTCTCATCCTGAACATTTGAAATCAATAGAGATTTATGATCAAAAATGCAACAACAAAGATTCATTTTGTTATCTTTGCGAAATACAATTTGTAATGATGAAAATGTTGTTTTGAAGTGTAATTAACTTGGATGAGAAAATGCCAAGCTTCATGCACTAAATATTTGCGATGATGATAATAGAGATATACAACTAGATATTTGAGAATTGCTAAAAGTTATTGCAGAAACTTCACTAAGTTTTAGACTTCATAAAATTCGGGAAAAAAAGAAAAAACAAAGCTTCCATTTACTACAAAGTTAAAGCCTCCATCTTTTCCCCAATAATCTTACACCTCATCAAACTCCCAATTGAATTCACCAACATTTTAGCATCTTCCCACCTATTCCCATCAGCCAATTTCTTATACAAATAGCTCTCGAATGTCATTCGCTGCACGTACTCATCCCCACACAACTCCACTAGTGCCTCCCGCGCTGCATTGCTACCATAAAACACCTTCTGCAACAAATCCAAAAACCTAAACGTACTCACATACTTCGCATCCCACTCTTTCAAATACTCCCTCTTCAAATCACGTTCGTCGACCATTCTCTCCCCTCCATCCGACGCTCTTACTATCGCTTCCCCACACATCCTACCTGATTTCGCCGCGAAGTATATTCCCTCCCCCGAACATTTCGTCACGTAACCAGCCGCGTCACCCACGAGTGCCACGCGTCCTCGAATCCGTACAGGACGCGGATGTTCGGGTATTGGGTGGGCCTCCACTTTGATCACTTTTCCACCGTTGATTTTCGGTTTCACCCTCTCTCTGATCCCCCTCTGGTACACTTTGATTTCCTGCTTGGCACGCACCGTTCCCGTGCCGACCGCCACGTGGTCGCACTTTGGGAAAACCCACCCGTAAAAATCGGGCGACACGTCGTTTCCAATGTACATCTCAGCTAGATTCTCGTAGTACTTCATTTTCTCGTCCGGCAATCTGATCCTCTCCTGAAACGCAATAGCACACGTGTAATCTCCGGCTCTGATCGACTTCGCGACTCGGCTGTTGGCTCCGTCCGCGCCGACCACCACGTCCACGGCTAGCTCGCGCCGCGAGCCTCCGACCACGTAATCCACGACGTACGGCGCGCCAGTTATGGTTGGGACCTTCAGGTCCGTGACGAGGCCGGAGATGAGCTCGGCGCCGCTCGATTCGGCTCGCGATCGGAGGAAGGAATCGAGGACTTCGCGGCGGAGCATGGCGATGAACTCGTGCGGCAGGAGCGTCTTGCCGAAATCGACGGCGAGATTAGAGGGCGAGAAGATCTTCATGCGGGTGACATGGCGGTCGATGAGGTGATTGGGGATCTGGAACTCGGCGAGCATGCATAGCGGGATGGCTCCGCCGCAGGGCTTCGCATTTGAGGGGCTCCGCTCGAAGAGAAAGGTCTCGACGCCGCCGGAAGCTAGGGCTTCGGCGGCGGAAGATCCCGCCGGACCTCCTCCGATAACGGCAGCACGGAGCTTGCGGCCGGGGAGGGGAGGGTTGGATGAGTAAGAGGCAGCTATGCTGGTTTTGGAGGGGAGAGGAAGTGAGAGGAAGGAGAGTGCGGCCATTACTAGGGTTTTCAGAGATATGGAGTGAAGGTTTTTGGAGTGTTTATTAGATTAATTAAGGAGAAGAATCAAGAAAATGAAATGTGGGTTTTTTGCTGTTTTGATGAATATTTAAAACGTTGAGAATATTTATCATATTATAATAATATTATTATTATTATTTTAGGCAAAAGATGAAAAAAGTGTTGCCAGTGGCTTTACCTTTGTAGTGTTACATTTTAGTCTATTATTTGATTGAACTGAGTATGTTGTCAACGGCGTATAATGCTTGTGTTGAAGATGAAGATGGATTTAGTGATTACCCACAAAGGGAATGCAATGCTAAATGATCAATCTGGTTCATAAATGGTGGAAACTAAAGCTAAGTCTGTGTGAGCTGTTATATGCTGTGGACTCTTTCTGTATTGTTCATCATTCAAAGGCAATAATAGACAAGTAGTGTCTAAATCAATCAAGCTGCAAGTAAATTCGCTATGGACTTAAAAAGAAACTTGGTATATGAGGAAATCTATTAGAATTACATCAACTAGTTGCATAGCCTATATTTTCAATACAAAACAAATTGTTATGTACAAGGAATTCTAACTTTGATTGAACTCTCTATAGTAACTATGAACCAAAGAAAAAAATAAAAATAAAAAAACTCATTTTCAATTCAGGTGATTATGGGATGGTAAAGAGACTGAAGCAGCGGCCAATTCATGGATGGTGAAAGGACGGCAAATACCAGAGAAAGGTTGGCCAAACCATGCAGAATCAGCTAGCAAGGAATTGACTGCTTTTGTTGGGTTGTATAAATCCCACCACACATGGGATGAAGCTTCGTTGCATGCCATTTCCATTGATAGACACCCAATTGTTGCCCCGTACGGTCCAAGCCCACAGCATGCACTATTCACATCCTCAAATCCTGCAATTTTTCAATACTTAAATGATCAGCAACATCAAACACTAAAGTAGTGAAAGATTGAAACTCCTTGGTTGAGACTCAAAATCCTAAGGAAAAAAAAAAAAAAAAAAAAAAACAAAGAGAAGCAGTGAAAAGGATTTATACCATAGGTCTCTGGATAGGTTATGATCTCCCTTATTCCTTGATAGACATCACAGAAGACTATATGGGCATCAGGCAGCTCCGCATTGAGCTCTACAATCTGTTCATTCAGCATTGCATTGTACTCCAAAACCAGCTTGTTGATCTTCTCCACACATTTCCTTCCACCATTTGTGGAATTATTCGAGTCTGAAACCAACGACAACATCCGGGGAGTGCATCCCAGAGGCAAAATCCCCATACAGATGATCTTCCTCGCATTCAAGTTATAAAGGTTCCTTATAACATGAACCATTTGGGTTGCCAGAATGTTGGCAAATTCTTGGCTGCTGTACTCGAGCAATGCACCGGAAGAGTTGCGGAGGAAGAGGTCAATGTAATCATCTTTGCCAAATGAGAGGTAGAAGATAGAGGATCTGATAAACTGGATGACACTTCGCTGGCTAAGCTGCAAGTACAAAAGCTCTATCGTCTCGAACACTTGACGGAGCTGCTGATTAAGAGACTGATAGTTCTGGCTGCTGGGGTTCATGATTGTTGCTTCTGCTGAGCCAAAGTTGATGCCTCTTAGTAGTTCTTCAATGGATCCGTTTTGACTGTAGAATGGTGGTATATTTGGCAAACCCATCTTTTCAGCTGTTAGCACAGAATAATAAAAATTAGCACTAGAAAGCTTAAACCCAGCTTACATTTAATCTCAAATATGGGTTTTTCAGTGAAAATTGCATATTTTTGGGGTCAGATTTACATAAACAAGTATACTATAGTTTGACCAATCTGCATATGGAAAACATTTTTTACTGTAGTTGAGCATTTCTTCCAATAGTGTTATGGCCAATCTATGTATTAATGCATGTTTTTGGGTCAGATGCAGAGTAATTGGCTCGCAATTACCATAAGAAATAAAGGTCAAAAACATCAAGTCCATGAAACAGACAAGAAGTCAAGCTTAAAAAAATAAAAAATAAAAAAGAAAGAAAGATGTATGCATATAATCAAATCAAGAAAGAAGAAAGAACTGTGAATTCTTTGGATCAGATATACATAAACAAATAGACAACGTAAATGAACTTTGGCCATTCTGTATAAAAATGCATATTCTGGGTTCCGAATTATATCTATGTTCATATTTCGGTTCAACATAATAATGGGTTTGCAATTTCCACAAGAGACAACGAACGAAAGCAAACAAATTCGGACTTCCATGAACATGGAAAGACAAACGCATACAAATATACAAAATCAAAAACATAAGAAACCAATAAAACATAGCAAGAAGCAGAGGATTCCATAAAACTCATTCACGGAAAAGAGAGAAACAAAGAGAATAATACCGAGAAGATGGGGAAGAAGACTCGAATCTGAGCCATTACAAGGATATAAGGACAGATTACGATGAAGAAGAGGGTAGAAGAGGGTATTATCGCCGCAATCAACAGAAGAATCCCCCAAGACATACATTGCAGGAACATCTCGACCTCTTTGCATTGTGGGTGTGACTATGAATCTCCCTTGAGATACACTCATAAAACCCATTAGCAAAACCACCAGAAGATGAACAACTACGAACTCATTTCTTGGAATCAAGCTCTCCAACTTCTTTGGATTGGAACCGGGGTTTTCTTTAGCCATATTCCTCATCTTCTTAGCTTTTATGTGATTCTTCCTCTGCTTCAAGTCTCTGAGTCTTTACTCTCTGTTTGTTTGCTTTGTTTTTTCTTGAATGGAATGGAAGTGAGCTTTTCACTGTTTCTTGATCGGAGAGCATTTAGAGCGTTTGTTATAAAAGTTGGGAGTTATGGAGACTAGCTTTATAATGTTGGATTATGGAGGTAGAAACACGAGATAAAACGAGAGGCCAAAGTGTTATTTAATTGCAATTAGCTCCCCTAGTTTAACAAAAATTACAACATAAAAATAAATATTTATGTTTAAAAAAAAAAAAAAAAACAAATAAGGGATTCATAAATAAACTCATCGTCTAAAAATAACAAGGCTTTGGACCAAAAATATATATATATTTTAGACAAAAATTTAAGGGATTCATAAATTCAAGTAAAGATGTCTAAATAAGTCAACGTTGTAAGAAAAGAAAGTCGATGTAATATAAGGTCTCAAAATAATATAAATTCATAAAATGTTGTATTAATTTTTACTACAAGCATAATAATAATAATAATAATTCATAGATATTTACCAAAAACACAAAGAGCATAACAAAAATGATATTTGATGTTTTTTTCCCCACCTTTTTCTGGATATGCAACGCAATAAAAGCAAGAACTAAATGCATGCCAATGAATCAAAATTCAATATACGTGAAAATAATTTAAGATTTATTTGACTATTTTACCCCTGACTTTACATGGATTTTTACATTTTGGTACTCTTGGGTCGCACATGTATACTTTGTTATCCAAAACCTTGTAAGAGCATTAAATGGTTGCCACATGTGCTCAAAGTGATCCAGCATCCATACAACAATATAAGCTACCAATTTTAGGGGCAATGAAAGAGAGACCATTGAGTTCTATGTATACAAATGGAATTGACAACAAAGTCTCTTTCTCATGCCAACCTTCCCAAATCTCCAACAAGCTTCCCTTCTTCTGCTTCTCCTTCTTCTTCATTCTTTCATTCTAATTCAGTCTCCTTTCGGTTCTCCAAGTCCATTCTAACACAGCTTCAAGCTGTAAAGATCAAAGGAAGTCAACAGAAGAAGAAGAATGTTGGAGTTGTTTATGCTTCTTCTGAGGCTGAAATTCCACCTAAAGAGGTTGATGTTGCACAAAGATGGCTTCTTGAGCCTGTTGGTAAGTTGGGTTTTCTTTCTCAGATGATTCTAGATGTATAAAATGATGAGATTTCCATGAAAATTTGGTGGGTTTAGGAAACAGCTTCTTCTAGAATTCTTTGCTTGGAGAATAAATGTGAAGATTGATTATCGATAGTTTCATGTAAGTCAATATCTTTCTGGTTTGCTGTCATTGCTATATATTGTGAGAGAATAGCTTCTTGAGTCTGTTTGTAGGTTGGGATTTATTTCTCATATGATCCTAGATGTAAAGAAATGTAAAAAGATTTCCATGAATATTAGGTGGGGTTATAAGAAAACGACTTCTTTTAGAATTCTTTGCTTGGAGTATAAACGGGGAGATTATTGGTAGCTTCATAATAAATCAATATCTTTCTGGTTTGCTGTTATTGTTATATGTTGTGAGAGAATTTTGGATTCTCACATACGAACAACAGCATCACAACTTTCCAAAAAAGTACCTAAAAGTCGAGGGGACATACTAAAAATCCTTTTCATTTTGCCTATAGAATCAGACTCTTGGTAATGTTACTTTAAGATGAATTTCTGGTAATTTGTTCTCAGAGTCCCCTCTTTAAATCTTTGTTTTAAGTTTCTCGTTATGCATTATCATGGTATTCAACAAAATTTGATACTTGACAGGTGATGGAGATACAAGGCACATAGGTTATAAGGTTGAAAGACCAGGTGCATATGAGATTGCTTCTGTAAGTAGTTTTAGCATTTGTAAATGTTTCTGTTCTAGGCATTCTACTTGTAACTATATATATACATCACACTAACTCATTTGTTCTTACCATTCTCTAGGATGAGGTGACTGTTGGCCGTCTTCCTGATAAAGCTGATCTGGTGATTCCGGTTGCTACAGGTGCTACAAATTTCATTGTCATCATGTAAATTACATACTAAGCTATGCTAGAGTCAAACAATTTTCAGGGTTCTCACCTTAGTTCCAATTTCTCCAATTGGGTTTTCAAACATTTTAAACAACATATGGTTTATATTTAAGATTCTAAGGTTGATTATTACCACTCATAGAGGACAAAGTTTCAATCAGGAAATCATGGGGGTTAAGATACTAATTAATCTTTTTTTTTTCTTATTACTCACTTTTTGGAGCAAAATTTCAAGTATGACTTCAAGTTTAACAACAATGATTTTATTCTTAACATTGTAAATGCTATTTGTTGATTCAACAGTATCGGCTAGACATGCGCGAATTAAGAAAAGAGAAGATAATCTTCTGGTCACAGACTTGGACAGTACCAATGGAACATTCATTAATGAGAAGAGGCTAAGAGCTGGAGTTGTTTCCGCAGCACCACCAGGAAGTCTTATTACATTTGGTACCGTCTTAACTCACTCCATTTTTTGTTTGGTGTTTTTTTTCTTTACTGATTCATATGTTACATTCATAGTCTGCAAATTTGTATGAAAAAAACATTTTCCAAATCATTGTTCTTTCTATAGCAGAAACTGAATATTAAACCATTGCTTTGCCATATATATTTTCATTGTTGTCTCCGTAAGATTAGTATTGAAGATCATGTTTAGTAGCTTATATAAAATATTACCTGTTTGTTTCCAGGAGATATTCATCTGGCTGTCTTTCGTGTCTCAAAACTAGAGAATGTGGAAACTTCAAGCAATCCTGAAGCATCAGAAACTGAGCCTGATAATGTCAAAGAAACATCAAACTGAGATTTATTGTTAGTGTTTTGTAATTATTAATTTATCATATATATTTCTCTTGTCTGGAAAATATTTCATTCCTATAGCTGTATTTTTCTTATTTGTGTCCAAATTTTGACAATTTGAATTTTCGCCAAATAAACTGAATAGAGAGATGTGCAAAATTATGATTTTCCAAATTTCCAATATTTTTTTTTTTGAGAAGCCTAAATTACAGAAAAATGCATGAGATTGTGATTTCATTTTTTATATATGTTATGGAATAAAAAAAATACATATGTGTGATGTAGATCTTATAATGTTTCCTTAACTATTTAAGTTTCTATTGTTGCGAGTATAAATCCAATCGGGTCTTAAAATGTACTATCGGTATAAGGCTTGAAAAACAAGAGGCTCAAACTACTAAATTTTGACCCAACTCAACTATTCAACTCAACCAAAATCGATTTTCAATTGGTTACTATTTGTTATGGTTTTCCCTTTTTTGGTTTTGATGAAATTGGCTAGGATTTTTTACTAGACTTTTAAACGACAATAATAGTAATAATAATTCCATACATTTAAATAAAAACATATGAGATTAAAATTTGTGATGAAATAAATTTTAATTATTTAATAATAAAATTGAAGATATTTATATCCTATTATTTTTTATTTTTTTATTTTTTTGTTCTTTTGGATAAAATATATCCTATTGGTTACCCAAATATTTGGAGGAAATGTGGCAAACCAAAACTCTCTGACATATGACGGTATAACAAAATTAAAAAAGTCATTTAAGAGTTTAGACTTTAAGAGAGAGAGGCGTTGGTGGTGAAGCTGAAGCAGAAAGAATGGACGCATTACAGAGTCACAGAGTGGAGATGCTAAGCATAGCGGTCGCTTTGGTCGCCATTGGAGCCGCTACCGCCTACTATTTTTACGTCACCAAGAAACCCAAGGGTCTTTCTCTCGTCCCTCTACTCATCAAGTTGTATTTCATTCTCTCTCTTTTTCTATTACGATATTTCTCATTTCTTGCTGTTTACAATAGTGTTTGGAAAAAAAAAAAGGATTTTTGATGTTGGGTTTTCAATTTTTTGGCTATTTAGCATGTGGGTTTTTGTGGTTGCAATGTTTTCATGATCTTTTTAGTATGCTTTATTATGGATTGTTAACTGTGTTTAAGGAAGAATTGGCAGAAATCCCGGCCTTCATTTTCTACATTTAATTTTCACTAACTTTTGCTGTCAATTCATTGCAAGTTTTCTCCTTTTTTCATTTTTATATTCTTATTTTGTAGAATCACAGGTTTCTAACTTCTCTTATTGAACCAAAGAAAGAAAGGAAAAAAAAAGGGGGTAATCTTTGAAAATGACTGTTGAACGGGAATAAGGCTTTATTTTGACACGGATTTAATGCATATTTCTTTTTTTTTTTTCTTTTTTCTTTTTTTTTTTTTCCTTTTCTTTAAATTTTGGTTCAAAATTTTTCAAAAATAATTCACTAATGTCCCTGATAAGTTTAGTTGTACCGTATTACAAAATCCTGTGCCCGTAGTTATCTTTGTTGCGTGGATGCTTAAAGCATCTTGGACGCTAGGACTCCCTATTTCTTCACTCGTGTATGAGTGTCCTTGCCTGAGCACATGGAAGCATTATTTATTTGATAGAGGAATCACCTTTATTTAACAAGAACGTAGATGCTAATGCTGGGCCTCATTTTGAATAATTTTTTGTGTTTCAATCAGAATAGCCACATTCCACTCTTGTTGATATTCACTTTGCTTGTTTTTGTAGCATCACCATTCAATGGTTTACAGATTGTCAGCAAGTTAATCACTTGATTATTAATTGGATCTTGCTTTTTGCTTGTTTCTTTATTTGTATGTTAGACGCTTTATATTTATTTGAACCTGACTATTCCTTGATGCAAATTCTAGGGTGCTTGGATCCTGAGAACTTCAAGGAGTTTAAACTTGTTAAACGCACCCAGCTCAGCCATAATGTGGCTCTGTTTAGATTTGCTCTTCCTACACCAACCTCAGTGTTGGGGCTTCCTATCGGACAGCATATTAGTTGCAGGTTTGATTGAGTTTGTGTAATATTACTCTTTTCATTATATGAGACAAATGCCTACTTTATCTTTCCTTATATCTTATTACTAATTTTCATGTGTTTGCTCCTTGTATGATGCTTGTAACTTGTATTAAGATCCATCTTAGTGATATATTTCTACTGCAATATTTTTTTCTCATCCAGAGGAAAAGATAGTCACGGAGAAGAAGTCATCAAACCATATACTCCAACAACTTTGGATTCGGATGTTGGACACTTTGACTTAGTTATAAAGGTTTACATGCCTTGACACAGACTACTGGTCTTTTATATCTTTGTCATGAACCAAATAGGAACTGATCTAATTTATGTTGATGTTATGATTCCAATTATGTGAGTAGATGTATCCACAAGGAAGGATGTCCCACTACTTTCGTGAGCTGCGTGAAGGCGATTACATGGCTGTGAAAGGACCCAAGGTAAATTCTCGGTTCCTTGCTGTTCTTGTCATGCAACTTTGTTAAGAGTAACTACTTAACTTTGTATTCATATTCTGTAAAAATTTTCTTCTTGCAATTACACCGTTCATGTCATAGCAATTTATTTATTTATTTCCTTTTTGTCCAATGACTCAACTTTCGGAGGGGTAAAGCTTTCCTCTCCCTAACCTTTTTCCACTGTATGGTGGTTGAACTCCCTACTGCATTAGGGTAGAAAACATAACCTCTTCCTTAATATAGAGGGATAGGTACTACTTATCAATACTATTTGTGCTTCTGCTAACAGCCTGCAGTCATGGTGTTGATATCTTCTCTGTATTTTTGTTTCTAATTCCACTTAATCATCTACATTTTACTTATCCCCTTGTTTTTACTGTATCCTAGACCTCAAATCTACCAATGTACATCAAAACAAGCATACGGTAAAGTAGATAATATGCTGATTACAATTCTTGCAGGGACGCTTCAAGTATCAACCTAACCAAGTTAGAGCTTTTGGGATGCTTGCTGGAGGCACTGGTATCACTCCAATGTTCCAGGCATGTTGTTTAGTGGGGTTGGAGAGCTTTACACACTGGCTTTCTTTTCGGTTTCTATGCATGAACTTCTGTATCACATCAGTTTTCATTTTCATTCGGGTTTTTTCAGGTTGCTAGAGCCATATTGGAAAATCCAAGCGATAAAACAAACGTTCGTCTTATTTATGCCAATGTCACATACGAAGACATCCTTCTGAAGGTAGAATTTAATGTCCCACTCCCTCTTTCTCTTTCTGTGATTTTGCTTTTTAGGCTAAATTACATTATGCTCTATTTTGAAAGTCTTACAACTCTGCTTTGGTGCTTTCATAGTTTATAGAGACCTCCAATAAAATTTCATTTCCCTTACACTAATGTCCCTTCACTACAGAGTCTTTTGAAATATTTATCAAGATGCTTATGTCTTCATAGTTTTGGTAAAATAACACAACATTAATGGAGGATAATGTAATTGACCCGTCTTTTTATGGAACTTTTTTTATGAAAATACTACGGGGTACAGAACCTTGTAAGAAAGCCTATATAAGTGCATACAATTTACAAGTGGACCATTTTCGTAGTAATCTGTCCCACCGACTATTTTCCCATTTTGCACCCATAAATAGAAAGATGGAATGTGAACTAATTTGTATGAAATCCAGTATTCTCTTTTTTATACAAAGTCCTTTGCCTTATGAAATTTCCCTTCCATTACTAAAAAAAATCCTAAAATTCCTAATCAAGGACCTCAAAATCTCTTGAAGTCAGGAAACGCATGGCAATTTGGATGGACTTCATTACGAATGCATTTTTTTTGCAGGAAGATTTGGATAATCTTGCTAGTAATTTCCCCAATCGTTTCAGTGTCTACTATGTTCTGAATCAGGTATATATATATATATATATATATATATATATTGTTTTTTTTGCTACTTGTCACACTGCTAGATTTATCTCTTTCTGCTTTCCCCTTTTGGAAAGTAACTAATGTTGCATTTTCCTCTCAGATGTTTCCACTTTGATTTATTATATTTTACTTTCAAATATTATTTTCAGCCACCTGAAGGATGGGAAGGTGGTATTGGGTTCGTATCCAAGGAGATGATACAAACTCATTGCCCTGCGCCAGCATCCGATATTCAGGTAACCATTTTCATCTCTCTCTCTCTCTCTCTCTCTCTCTCTCATACTTAAAATTGATCTTCTGTGTTTTGCAGATACTGAGGTGCGGACCACCACCCATGAACAAAGCTATGGCTGCACACCTTGAGAGTCTTGGATACTCTGCTCCGATGCTTTTCCAGTTTTAAGCCTTCTATGGTGTTTGTCATTTTACAAACTATGATCTTTTTTAGTTTTAATCGTGCCATGAACATGCAGAAGTTAGCTTGATTTGTGTCAAACTACATTACTACAGCAGAGCAGCTTGAATACATCCCGCTTACCAATGTAGTTTTTGAAATATTGAAATTTATAATAATGAAACTACTGAAATTTGAGGCCATTTGTATCATTTTAAAATTCCAGTTACGATCATAGAAGAAATGAGACATAGCGAATGATATTCTCATCGTTTCATTGTCAATGCAGTAGCCATTTGTAATTTTATAAGTTTGACCTCTAATGATTCGTTTTGAAGCTTTTTCGAAATTTGAATAGAGAAAATGCAAATGCAATCATTGGATTTATTCTAGGTAAATTTGAGTCTTATTAAAGTTTAGTATGAAATATTTTTAATATAATATGTATATAAATATCCAATTCAATAGTTCATCAAATGCTCAAGTTAATCGAAGAATCTAATATGAAAGACAAACTTAGAAGACTATTATCACTAATCAAAAATGCATCCACAGTTGAATTCCCACTAATAATTCCAGTCAACAGCAAGATACAAGCCGTCAAGAGCTAAATAGTTTCAGAAAGTGGATTTGAACTCCAGTATATGTTGCTCCCACCACCGGTGATTTGGATAACCAACTAAAATAAACAACCACAATCCTCAAGGAAGCAACAAAAAACGAGAGTTTTAACTATAAGTAATGTCACCCAAAGTTGCCAGTCAATACAAATTGATCAGTGAATAACAATATTCAGACAAATATCACTAGATTACATCTCGACAGCAAACCTCAAACCAAACTACAGAGAAAATTGCAGAAGCCTGCCTTTTCTGATGCTTTACCCGTTAATGCTTTCAAGTAAAATCTGAAGAGCTTATCGTCTTCGCATTCCACGTCCACGCCCGCGAAAAGCAGCCCCTCCACGTCCTCTACCACCCATGGCACTCGCAGCAGCTTCTCCCTGTGCACTCTCAGACTGCATCATAAACATTAAACAGAAACATTAAACAATTGAAAAGCAACCAAAAATGATGAATAGCAAAATATATAACAAGAGCCCACAAATCCTTTGAAGTGAAAACTAAAGCAACCATGACCTTCAAGGTACCTTGATCAAGATTTTTGTCAAATAAAAAGGAAAGTAATGTAGGATACCTGACCCTTTAATTTTTGGTATTAGAACAGGTACATGAAGAATAACAGAATGCCTTTCGACATTCATTTTGTATTACAAGTTTCAACAACGGCTTAAACTATAGTATGTGAATTGCAAGTATTATTAAAATCTTAAGAAGTTAGAAAACATCCAGAGAGGTGACAACATTCATATTAAAATAAAATAGTCAGATATACCCCCATTTGTTAAGAAATGGATGTAGTTCTCAACAGAAGAAGGCAAGGGTTTTTATACGAGCAACAATAAATAAAAGGGCACAATGCATAAACATAGTTCCAAAAATAAAAATTTCAAGAATAAGCATTGCTAGTCAATTTGAAAAGAGAAGAAGCTCTACCTTAGGGTTTTTCACGGTCTCATCAACACTTAAAACAAGGCATGCAGCCTCTGTAGCAGCATTGATAGCATTTATCTGCATGTGAAGAAAAATACTCATTACATGTACCTCTAGCATACACAACATTACAAAATGTATGCCCCTTGCATGTGTCTGTCACTGTTATTAAATAGCTAGCTACAAGACTGCATATTGTACCTTCACAACTGCTGGCTCCCAGACAAAATTAGCAAATGAATCAGCAATTCCTCCTGTGTTGATGTCCACACCATATGGTGCACCTTCACCTGTTAAAAACGTCTAGAGAATTAGTAAAACCTAAAAGTTCGATAGCTACCGAAAGACAGCTAAATCTATCCATTAGACAGCACTAATAACAAATTATTCTACTCTTCCAGGGAAATAAGGAAATATCAATAGACAACGGCTCAGAAATATAGAATGATTAATACTATTCCAAATTAAAAACGGCGTAGCAGAATCAAATAAATAAATCTACTATAGGAGGCCAACCAGATGGAAGTGCATGCTTCTGTCTTAATTTGTTAAGCACATCAGTTGCATCAAATCCAGCATTGTCACAGAGTTGCCGTGGGATAACCTGCATTATATCGCATAGTACTCATTAGCACATCCTAACATAACAAGCATAAATAAAAGATCAGATTTCTAGAAGTAGATATACATCTAGGAAATTTATAACAATTCTTAAGTTAAAACTTTGTGTGTATGACCAAGTATAATGCCATATGCCATTTTAGCTATGAGAAGTATCAAAAGTATGCACATAAGATTACCACTTTCGGACAGCATTACACTTCATACTACTGAACACGAACTCTAGTCTGAACCAAAAATTCATACTCAACCAACAATAGGCAAAACAAGAATGCCAAGAATGCATACCTCAAGAGCTTTTGCATAGGAGTTTATAAAAAGTTGAGACTTTCCAGCTATTGTGCGTGCATGCTGCCTCAAATACCGACTTATCTCCATCTGCCACCAGAACAATGTTAGTCACCAAGACCTAAGATTCCCCCCAAATTTTCAAAAACGGACTAATGAGCAATAATACATACTTCACAAATCTTATTGAGCAATAATACATACATCTATAGCACCACCACCAGCAACTACAGTAGAATTTTTCAGAGCTCTTCGAACAATCATAATTGCATCATGCAGACTCCGCTCAGCTTCCTCAATAAACTGAATAAAAGAATTTTAGAGACACCAAAGATCAGCAGTGAAAAGTGGTTTATTCATATATCAGAATTTTTCATTTCCACAAATGACATACCTGATCAGCTCCACCACGTAGAACTATAGTAGCTGTCCTGCCTGATGGACAGCCACTAAATATATTAAACCTCTCATTTCCAACTTGCCTTTCCTCAAAAAGCTCACACGTCCCAAGGACCTTGTACCAATTAAAGCTCAAAAATTTCAATAATTTAAAAACTTAGGAGAATCGAATGTCTAAATTGATTCATAAAATTAATGTTATTGATAAAACATGAGACAAACCTCATCAATAATGTTGTTGACAGATGTCTGTACAGTTCCACCAGTTGCAGCAGCTACACGTTGCAGGTCTTCTTCAGTTACACGACCTGCACAGAATAGATCTCGATCTGCAAAATACTGTTTGCAAACAAGTCACTTGATAGGTTGGTCATTAAAACTAAAACTGTGTGTACAATCTTCTCTAGAATGTCTACCAAATTTATAATACAATATCCTAAACAGAAAACATTACCAGCTACCAAATAAGCCTCAATTTGAAAAGTAATAACCAAGTGAAGTTACAAAACACCAAAATTACTCCACGGCAACATACATATACAGCTAATCCTCATAGATAAGTTATTTTATTTACATATCAACCCAACAAGCATTCAGATTTAGAAATTTACTCATATTATACCAAACATTGCACATTTGTTATTCAACATCAATACCATGTGTACTAATTTACATATATGATTCTCTATCCAGCAGTTTTACAGAAGATTTGGAAAGCACTATCTGAGGGGGAAAATTGAGGAAGCAGGAGGGCTAAATCCTATAGTATGACCTGCTATCAGAGTCCTGAGCAATAATAAAAAGAAAAAAGCTCATAAAATAAAAAAGGAAAATGCTTGAGAATTATTAAACATGTTGAAGAACTTAAAGTTCCATAACATACTGATTCTCCAAATCAAGTACAAAATGCTATATGGATCAATCAAGACAAGAGCAACCGCGTACCTGTGTCGCTAGATCACCAATAGCCAGCCGTGAAAGAACAACTTTTGCCCCACTCTGAACACATTTATCTAATTTGTCATATATAATATTCCATTCTGCATCAACAATGGACTGATACTGTGATGGATCCGAAAGTCTGCAAGGATTCAAAGACAAAGTTTCCCATTTGAGCAATTCTCAAGTAAATAATGGGATTCCAATCGAAAGAACAACAGACCACACCTTATCTCAGCATTTTCTTTCTCGGATTTCAGCTCTAATTCAACATTTAACAGGAGTATTTTGGGGTTAAGAAACTTCTTTGGCTGTTGCTCAAATCCAGCATATGAAAATGTCTTTTTAAAGGCAACCCCATCGACTAGAAAAGAGTCCCGCATGTTACCACCAGGAACCTGTGACAGTGAAGCTTAACCATTACATTCAAATTCAAAATATTACTTACCAAGACCAACTTCCACCCAAGTGATAAATGAAATTAGCAAAGAAGTAACTAAGCTTGCTAAGATTTCTAGTGAATCAAATTATGACAAATTAAAAGACAGAATGATTGAGACAACAAAAGAAGGAAAGAAATAAAATGAATCACATAATGAAAACTGTCAAGGCAACACAAGAAAATGTGAGTGAAAGTCGCAACAAGCACAAACACACGAATGTTGAAATTTATTAATATTTATTTTAGCATACAAGTATAGGTTATAAAATAAGAAGCCCAAACACAATAAAGCTAATTTGCTAATTACTACCAACTGTTTAAAAGAAAACATGGTACACAAATTTTAAATTTGAAATAAATTTACCACAATGAATATACCTTCTTGATTCCAATCATACTTAGCCGATCATCATTTCCAATTGCAATAACAGAATCAACCACCATTGATGCAAAGAACTCCTTCTCTCCACCAATGAGCTTTGAAGAGAGGGTTGTTGCAGCACATTTAGCAAGCAGACTCTTCTTTTCTTCTAAGCTTTTACCCTCTATGCTGACAGCCAGTTCTTTTACTTTGTCGATTGCCTACTCCATATTTAACAGATTCAGGACATCAGGATATAGTCCAAGCATCACAGAAAACATAGAGAAAGGAGATTAAATTCAGCTCAAATACCAAATAGCATGCAGTTCGATAACTCCTAATCAAATTTTGAGGATGGACACCATCCTCTATGAAAGGCTTGGCCTCCTTCAAAAATTCTCCTGCAAATAGGACAACTGTGGTGGTTCCATCACCAACCTGCTCAAAAACATTAGAATTAAAACGTCTCAAGTATAAAGCCAAAATATTGCAGGTTAAAAAATATTATATACAATGGTACATATAAAACAGGTGATATTTACAATAATAACTAGATCACTAGATTCTAAATCACTAAAGAAGATAGTACACTCTCTAAGAACTCCTTTTTCAGGGGATGCAACACCTCTCAAAGGCAGAATCTCACGGATAAACATTTCTCCATCCATTTCAAACCCCAAATCCCAATTATTATATACATCGATTTCATATGATGATTTCAGAAAAACTGTCACCCAAAGTTCCATAGCCGTCAGATTGACCATGTTTACATTTCATCCCATTTGGGACCCAATCTAAGTTTTCGATGCACAGAGCCTAAAATAGTGATATAGCATTTTCTTACTTATGGAATTCCAAAACAGTTTTAGTTCTCATGCCGTTCCTTGGTTCCTTAACAAACATGCTAGCATATCCATTTGACATCATTTCTACAATCGAACTAAAACCGAAATCGTATGGTAGACACAAAGCAAGAAAAGCTAAAGTAAAACAAAGTTTTTCCCTTTTTTGTGAATTATAAAAATACAAGCTTGGGAACAAATAACAGTCTCAAAAAATCCTCAAAACACAAAAATTACCCAGGTTTCTCATCCCATTTCAGTAGCCCATTTAAGTAAATCATACCTCAGAATCCTGAGACTTGGCTATGTCAACGAGGATCTTGGCCGCAGGGTGAACGATGTCAAGAAGCTTCATGATGGTAGCACCGTCGTTGGAGATGGTAACGTTCCCTTTGTCATCGTGGATGAGTTTGTCCATCCCTCTTGGACCCAAAGTGGTCCGCACCACATCCGCTACTGCCGTGCACGCATTTATATTGCTCACAAGCTGAGGCTTCCCTTGCGACGTATCCGTCCCTTCCTTCAACAGTATGATCTGGGGTTGCTGTTTTTTCCGTTAAGACATTTTCACAAACAGTTTGCATGACACCACAAAATGAGAGTCAGTCAGCGTTTGAGCACAAAAATGCAAAGAGAAAGTTAGAAATGAAAGAGAGAGTACCAGCATGGCCGCCATTGTTGGCGATGTGGATGCTCGACCGCTGGGAAGTAGCAGGGCTAGAGAGAGAGTGTGCTGGGAAGGTAGAGAGAGAAAACTAGGGTTTTTGCTTGAAACAACTGGATGGCTCTTTCCTAGTTTCTATGAGTCGCCGATTCGAGAGGTTTCTCATTTTTATTATTTTCTTATATAAAAACGGAAAACAAAATTGAATTCCAAAGGGATAAAATTATAATTTTCACAATTAGAGAGACAGATATTACTAAACAAAATATATGTGTGTATATATATATATATATATATATATATAGAGAGAGAGAGAGAGAGAGAGAGAGAGAGAGAGAGAATATTCTGTTTATACTATTTAGGTCTTATTAATTTCAATTTAAAAAGGTAAATAAAATTATTTTGAAAGATATTAATAAAAGAATAAAAAAATATATATTAAAGAGGAATTATTTTAAAATTTATCATAAATAATAGGATTTTTGACACTATAGCAATCCGTCTATATTTTGATGTTGTGTGACACATGAAACACATATGCTCCATTAGCTTAAAGATAAAATTGAAAATGTCTATAAATTCAAAGCCATGATTGTAAAAATATCAAATTGCTTGAAAGTTGAAGGATAAAAATAACCCTAAAAATAATTAATCATTTTTCTTAATTTTTTAAAATAATATGTTTTTGATAAATAAAATAATTTTTAATTAAAATTAAAAATTATAAAAGCTCATTTAATTTTATTTAAAATCTTTATATGAAAAAATATTTTATATGAAAATATTTTTACTAATTACCGACAATTGATAAAATATTTAATAATTAATTTTTTAAATTTTTATTGGAAAATTTGTTATTAACCGACAATTATTAATTGGTAATTTCTATTAATTATCAATTATTAATTGATAATTATAATCGATTATAAATTGATAATTGACAACTATAAATAATTATCAATTAAATTAAATAACCTTACTTAAAAAACCAACTAAATTAATAATGATTAATAATTAAAAATAATTATCAAACAATTATTTTAAAAATTAATTGATAAGTGTTTTCTCATGTAAAATATTTCTTTGGTATAAAATGGTTTAAAATAAAATTAATTTATTTCCTATAATTTTTACTATTAATTAAAAATTATTTTTACAAAATTTTTGTATTTATTAAACATTATATTATTCAAAAAAAAATAAGAGATATTCTTTTATTAATTATTTTTAAGGGGCTTTTTTACACCTAAACCGCATGATATGCTCAATTGATAATTATTATTAACCATCAATTATTAATTAATCATTATTAATTTAATTGTTTTTTCATATAAAACTATTTAATTGATAATTATTAAAAATAGAAAATTGATAATAATTATCAATTAATAAATAATAATAATAATAATTGTCAAAGACAATAACAATAATAATAATTGTCAATTAATAGTTAATTTTCTAGTAAAAATTAAAAAATTTAATATTATTCATTTAATTGTTTTTTTATGTAATTCTGTTTTTGTATAAAATGGTTTTAAATAAAATTAAATGATCTATAATTTTTACTATTAATTCAAATTATTTTAAAATTTTATTTTATTTATTAACAACATATCATTCAAAAATAGATATGATTAATTATTTTATAAGATTTTTTGTACTTATGCCTTTGAACTTTCAAGTAATTTAAAATTATACATCTAAATTTATAAACATTTTTAGTTTTACTCGCTAACAATATTGCATATAATGCTTAAATATGGACAGAATCAAAGTCGTTGGATTTGTTGAATATGAAGCAAGTGGGTAGGTTTGTTTAGAAATAAGTGTAAAATTAAAATGTTTAAATTTATTTTGATTTTCATATAATCTAAATTTTTGTCTAATTAAAATGTATAAATTTATTCTCATTTTTATATTATTTAAATTTTTGACTTTCAACTTTTTTTTTTTTCCCCCTTGCTCGATATGTTTATATGTGAGCTTTTACTGTGAGATTAGTTTTGGGTGCATGTTTAAATATGCATATATATTCCTACTAAATCTGTGGGTGATTGGAGAAATGTTTAAGCTGAAATGAAAAACCAAGAAGAAATTTAGATGGTTTATTAGAGAGACAAAAAGAGGATTAGGAATAGATACTTTTTTTTTTGCTTTTTTTAAAAGGGTCATCCGAACGTATCTAAATAGATACTATGTTTACATATGGATCCCTACATCATTATATTTCATTTAGGATTAGGAATAGGCGTAATGGGGGGGAATCGATAGATTTGTTGCATATGAGCCAGCAAGTGGGTAAGCTTGTTTAGAAATCTGATAAGTAATAATATATTATTAAAATGTTTGAATTTATTCTATTTTTGCATCATAAAAAATTATAATTATTATAATGGGTCGCGTTGCCGTATTAACTTATTAACCTGCATATTGACATGTTAACTTGAAAATTAACCTATTAATCCAAAATTAATCTATTTATTGAAAATTAACTTATTTATTAATATATTTATTCTTCTAACTTGAAAATCAAACTCCTTATTTGAAAATAATTTAAAAATAATAATTAAAAAAATAACATAAAAATAATTTAAGTATTAAAAAATTAAGAGACAATATTTAAATTTTATAGTAATATACCTTCTAATTAAATTTGCAATATTTAATTGTCTGGTGGAGAGGAGTTTTAGTGATCTGAATTTTTTTTTTATGTTTTTATTTTTGTTTTATTAAAGTTTTTTTTTTTGTCTTTAAAAAATTAAAGTTTTTTTAATTTATAATTTTTTTACTTATTAAATATTATATTATGGATAAAATTGTAATTTCAAACTAAATTTAAATAGGTTATAATAGGTATATAATCGTGTTAGATTAAAACTCACATGTTTAATAAATGGGTCATAACGGGTCAATTTTGAATTAAATGGGTAAACTTGAAAATGACATGATTAATAGTCGTATTAAACGGGTTGACCTGATTATGACTCAAACTTATTTATGATAAACTCAAACCTATTTATTCCGTATCGTTTTCGAGTCGTGTCACCATGTCATCACCTAAATTGGCACTTCTAAACGTCATTATATGCAGTGCAATCCAATATGCACGCAGAGATAACGTTTGAGATACCAAAAATACCCATACAAACACAAACAAACAACAACCTCTAACGTAAAATAACAACAAGAACTGGGGTTACATAGACAATCCAACAGAAACCAAATGGCATTGTGTTTTATTTCTTCTTCAGCATACTGTTACATGTTGTTATCTCCTTCAATGGCCACACCCTTGCCTGTTTGTGACTCCCATAACCATTTTGATTGACGAAAGAGTCCAAACGGTGCATTTTATAATCAAGAAGCATTTATTTTATGGTTACCAGTGCAATTGAAAATCTGTCTTCGAAGCTCCGAAGTCATCGAACGAGCGGGTCCTTTTCGTTGGTTTTACTAAATTCTTTATATTTTATTTATTGTGAAGAATTATGCCCCTAATTTTGGTCAACTTCATATGCATATTATCACATTATACGAATAAGAGAGAAAGTTAAGAATGGTGCCCTAATTGTGTTTTTGCTCCTACAGGTTTTAATGGAGTAGCTCATTTGCTTGCAAAACATCTTTGTTTATTGTTGACATTGAATCTTGGTTTGGCAATGGTCCTGAGTGGTTATTGCCTGCTTTCCAAGATGATTTAACTTATTTTCTTGTTGCTTAATGAAATTGCACATTTCTTTTCACATATATATAAACTAGAGCCATAAAAGAAACAGAAACAATGAAAAGAGAAAAAGAAAAAGAAAAAAGTATATATCCAGGCCCTATCTATCTTTCATTATTTGATTATGTTAAGAAAAATGTACTTAATATTGGTTTATATATTTGATGAAAACATGCAAGTTGAAGTGTTATGGTAGAAACTGAGTAGAAAGAACTCAATTTGAATAACTTTTTCTTGAACAAACACATAACACCGCAAAAGAACTTATAAATTTCTTTAAGTTCTAACATTTATATCATGTTCAAAAGAACAACGATCCAAACAGAGTAGAATATCAAGACCCATACTCATTAACCCAATTACCAAATTTCTTTTAATTTAAACTTATTAAAAAATTCATTTGAAAGAAAACAATTTTAAAGGCTTCAATTAAATTCGAAATTAATACTATTATTCAAAGGGGAAAAAAAAAGGTCAAATTAAAGTACTAAAAAATATTAATTCAACGCCAGAATATCAAAATAATAAAAAGAAAGTAGGAAAAAAAATGAGATCGAATATTATTTAATTGAAACGCTCTCCTAGCTATTATTTAATTGAAACGCTATCCTAGCAAACTGCTATATCTATGTAGAATATTGACCTATTAACCTATTAACAGGTTTGTTGTTTGCAACTTCATTACTAATAATAATAATAATAACAATAAAATAAAACACGCCAAAGCACCATGCTTCATGCATACCAGCCACGTTAAAAAGTGCTCCACCAAAACCATCTCGGGAAGTGGCCCTTTCTACAATCAATTGGAAGACACCACGTTCACCTACATCTCAAAATCATCACCATTATAGAACTCAACAAATGCATATATGTTGAAGGTGTCAGGACCCGTCCAAAATTCTTCACCGGAACCCTAGACAAGCTCTAATCCCAGGGAAACCCTACTGGAACCTCCAATGGAAAATCCGGCAGAACCTCCCCTAAGGGTTGGACTTACCACAAATTTCCTGCACTGAAAACACACTTCTATACACATCTCCTTATTCCTCCCGCGTTACTACAATATAATTCCACAATTTGCAGCACTCCAAAGAATAACAGAGAATTAATGCAGTATTTAATAAAATGCATCCAATACAGTATACAGAGCATCATACAAATAAATGTAGAATTAATGCAATGACAAATAAAGAAGCAATACAAGATGGAGAGGAAAAAAGGAGGAAATGCTTCTTGGACTTTCGGCAATGAACTGAGACGTCGGGCTCGTCCCGGATGATCAACGTCTCCTAACCTGGACCTAGGGGAACGGAAATTAAAAATATGAGATGCTAATCATCTCAGTGAGTGACCCTATCTACTGTACAAATATAATAATAATGATAAAAGGAATTTAATTACTCAATACCATACAATTAAATAAATAAATAAATAAATAACCATTTGAAAATAATAATTTCTCTCAAAACCCTCACTATTCACTCCGTTGGAAATGTTCCCCTTTTAAAACATTTTCACAAAAGCCGTTATTCGTATTTCCCGAAAACCAAGGAATCAATTAATTTAATAAATAATAATTAAATAACTCAAATATAAATAAAATATAATAAATATAATAAATAATTTTTGAACACTTTAGGGTTTGAAATTTCTATCCGAAAATTTATACTTGACGCACCACACCATATACCAGTGATGCCCTCCGATACCCAGCGTCCCGAGCACCGACTGGCGGGGAGGTTAAAGAGAGAAACTTGCATACGGCGCTTCGGCGTCCCAACAACGCCGCTGAAACCGTCATCCCGGCCACGGAAGGGGGCGGCTGATACGCAATATATAAGACTTGCCTGCCCTCAGTCCAATGGCAACTCACGGGAGACATAATAACTTGCGCGCTAACCACATATACAGCCAGAACACCAATACTGTATGAGTGCGTCTAAAACCAATTATTAAATTTTATTACCGTACCGATTTTCCAAAAATCATCGTGGGAATTATACCAGTTTTCAAATTCACCATCCCACATTTTCCTTTAACATTTCTGGTACGAAACCATCGATAACGATAAACAAATAATTTTTCTCGTAGCACAAAGTCCATCAAATAATATTTCACGGGCATAATTATCAAATTTGAAACCACCAATTTAAACAAATATTTTCCTTAAAATATTTAAACCAATCATGCCCAAAAAATAATATAAAAATCCAAACACAATTAATTAATGAAAATACTTTGCTCATGTGTAATAAATATAATTAAATCACAATAATAAAAATCTCGGATTTCTTAATAACCCAAAATTCCGTTTAGCATCAATAGACATATACGTACTTATAAAATAATATTTTTCCACAACTATAATTGAATTTCCACCACATGAGCATAATTCCAGATATCAATTTAACACCAAATAAATGTAATTAATTACCCCAAAATATTTTTAAAGGTGGATCACTCACCTTGAGCACGCAATTAACCTAAGATCCTCCATGGGATCAATTCCACGATGCGCACGTGCTCCTAGAACAACAATTCACACATAGTCAAATAAATTAATATTTTATTCGAGTAAATAATACCCGATACCAGGGGGGTCTAACACAAACGTTAACCAAAATTGACAAATTATATATCTATGGAAAGCTTGTGAGATGAGGATCACATTACCGACCTCCATTGAGCTCAATTCAACCGGCGGTGGCCGGAATTTGACCGGAAAGCTTTGGCCGAGTTTAAACTTGAGGGATCTCTCAAATTGTGGGGATTTTGGGCAATCTAACCCCGGAAATGGACTCAGAGTGGTCGAAAATGGTGGGATAGAGGTATGGGGTGAGCTGGGCTGGCCGGAAAACACACAAATCGAGGAGAGAGAAAACCTCCAGCCGTCGAGCTTCGCTGGCTCGATCTGGGAGCGTTCGGCATCCGGTGGCTGGAAAATTTTAGGGCCGAGCTCGCCTCCTCCCTCCTCTCCTCTATGGCCGGTGCGTGTAACAAGGTGGTGGCCGGAAAATGTGCAGCAAGGAGAGAGATATATCGGCGGGAAGGAGAAAAAGGAAGAAGAAGAAGAAGAAGAAAGAAAAGAGGGGCCCGTGGCCTTTTTCCACGTGGGGGAAAGGAAAAAAAGAAAAAAAGAAAAGAAAAATAAAATAAAATAAAATAATTAAATAATATTATTATATATAATAACAATAATAAAATAATATGGTATTAAGCATGGTTGACATGTGGCATCTCACCATGGTGACACATGGTCACATTTATTAAGTCACACGTGGCACATTATTACACGTTTCAAAAAAATAATATTAAAATAATACAGTATTTGAAAAACTCTACAGGTCCATAACTTTCAAACCACATGTCCAAATCAGACGTGCCGCTAGTCTACGGACTCGTATCGACGAGTACTTCACAACCATATATAAGTCAAAGCTCATTTCCCTATAAATAAAAGGTCAACTCCGGCACCCTTGGACAACTTGGACCCCAATCTTATTTTGCTCATAACTTTCAAACCATAGCTCCGTTTTCAACGTGCTACTAGCCTACGAACTCGTGACAATGTGTACTTCGTAACGGTACCTCAGTCAACCTAGAATTCCATCCTAGTCAAAAAGTCAACTTTTGACCCCTTGATCAACGATCAACAATCAAAGTCAATGGTCAACCTCGGTCAAAGTTGGAAAACTTCCATTGTACTTTGGAACGGGGTGTTACAGAAGGAGTTAAAAATAGAAAGATACACAAAACCATATCTATTTAAAAACTAGAAGGAAAAAAATTAGATCCTTTAGCTAACTCCATGGCATCCTTTATGATGAAAATTCTTTTAATCTTTCCACATGAAGTAAAATGCTCATTCAATAAGCTTTCAATTTTTAGATTTGAAATAAAGAATGAAACAATTTGTAAATTTAAAATAATAAACTTTTACCTCATTCAGTGTAGAAAAACATCAAAACTAGTGACGAAAATTGTTTGGCCCCCTTTAATTTACTATGGTAATCACCTTCAACTTCAGCCTTTAGTACCACCAAACGATTCTTTCTAACTTCAATTTTCTCATTTAATGCTAAAGCTTTGTTGAAAGCTGATCCAAACATTTTTATGAAAATAATCTTAAAAACATGTTCATCACACACACATGCTATCAAATTATAAAATAAAATATGTTATAACTTATTAAATAACTTTTGTGTTATAAGTTGTTATTGTATGTATGTATGATGCACATGTTTTTAAAATTATTTTCATAAAAATGTTTGGCTGAAATTAAAGATTATTTTCATCCTTGAAGTCCACAAAGGAGTATCTGTAGTATTTGCAATTTGAAAAAGTTAAAAACATAACTAAAAAGTTTCACAACTTCTCTTTTTTTTTTTAAAGAAAACGAATCTCACCTTCAAGAATCCATTTGGGCAGATATCCTAGTGATCTCTTCACTGCCACTAAATTTCTTTTATATTAAATTCGTAATCTCAACCTTTCCAAGCTCTTCATCATATCCCATGCCTACACTATTTTCCCACCAGTTCCACACTTCTCTCTCTTACAACAATTGCACCTTTATCATAATTATGACACATAAAGAAATAATGTAGAAATGATGAATTTATCAAACAATACACTTAACTATCAATCCATTTTAACCCAAAACAAAGAATAATAAATTAACAATAGCAACAATCTTTAAATAAAACCAAAAAAACAATTAAAACAATTAGAGGAAACAAAACAAGAATTGCAAAAAAGATTAGGCAGCAACAAAAACATAGAAAACAAAAAAGAACATGGAAACCAAAACAGTGAAGCAAAAATACAAACGACTAAACATACAAAACCCCTACATACAATAACAACTTTATAACATAAAATAATTTTAAAAACATGTTCATCACAAATAACTTATGAAATAAAATAAAACATGTTATAACTTATGAAATAAATTTTGTACTATAAATAAGTTATAACATGTTTTATTTTATTACATAAGTTATTTGTGATTATACCTGGCAATTCGGGTTGGTGGGTCATGTTCGTGTCAACCCGTTTAATAATCGTGTCAAAAATACCTAACCCGAACACGACCCATTTATTAATCGTGTCAGGTACCTAAAACACTAACCCGACCTGTTTATAAACAGGTCAACACGACATGACCCGTTTAACACGATTATTTTAACGGGTCGTGTTGACCTATTAACCCGTTAACCTGAAATTGACCTATTAACCCGAAAACTAACCTATTAACCCGTTAACCCGAAAATTAACCTATTAACCCGAAATTTTTTTTATTTTTTTTTATTTTTATGTTTTTGTTTTATTAAAGATGTATTTTTTGTCTTTGAAAAATTAGTAATAGAAAATTATTTTTATAAAATTTTTAATTTATAATATTTTTTAATTATTAAATATTATATTAGTGATAAAATATTAATTTAAAATTAAATTTAAATGGGTTGTAATAGGTATATAATCGTGTCGGGTTGAAACTGACACGTTTAATAAATGGGTTGTAACGGGTCAATTTCGAGTTAAACAGGTCAACCCGAAAATGACACGATTAATAATCGTGTTAAACGGGTTGACCCGATTATGACCCGAACCCATTTATAATAAACCTAAACCCATTTATTCCGTGTCATTTTCGAGTCGTGTCGCCGTGTCATAATCCAAATTGCCAGGTCTATTTGTGATGAACATGTTTTTAAGATTATTTTGTGCTATAAGTTGTTATTGTATGTATGTGTGATGAACATATTTTTAAGATTATTTTCATAAAAATATTTGACTAAAATTAAAGATATTAACCAAGCTTTTGAAGGTGGAGTTGACAATATATTGGAGTAATAGATTGTAATGAATCTGCATTAATAATCATGATGTTTTATTGCCAAGGTATGATGATGATGATGATGATGGAAGCATCAGTCGAACCAATGAAACAACTTCTAATCTGGCTACACTTTGGACTGGTGTGCAATTGGAATTTTCTTTTTAATTTGGTTTGTTTCATTTTATTATTATCATCATCATCGTCATTATTATTAGTTATAAACTGCATTAATAAGCAAAATGCTTTTTGCTAGGGAAGAAATTATCTTTACTAATGATGATGGTGGTGATGATGGTGGAAGCATTAGTCGAATCAATAAAACACCTTATAATCTGGACTGGTATGCAGTTGGAATTTTCTTTTCATTTCGGTTTGTTTCATTATTATTATTATTATAAACTGCATTAATAAGCACAATATTTTTTTGCTAGGGAAGAAAATTATCTTTTGTTACTGCTGATGATGATGATGGAAGCATCAATCGAACCAATGAAATACATTTTAATGTGGAGCATTTTGGACTCGTATATAGTTGAAATTTTCTTTTTACTTTGGTTTGCTTCATATTATTATTATTTTTAGTTATAAATTGCATTGATAAGCACAATGTTTTTCTGTCAAGGAAGAAAATTATGTTATGCTGCTGCTGATGATAATTGAGTAGAGATTTTTACCATTCCTCTAATATGCACCCACTTTCTCTATCTCTACTATAGATGAGTCTTTTATTTGTAGAGCAATTACATAATAGTATATCTGATACGGACTATCACTTGCAAAGCAATTAAATACCAGTTGATCTGGTATGAATTATGGGATTGTTGTGAAGCTAGTTAAGTTTTAAAAAAGGTGTTGGTAACTGTGTTGTCTTTTTTTTTTTTTTTGGGTTTTCGATAATAATTGTGTTGTCCCATTCTTAAGGGTCAACTAGGTAACTTTATTTAAAACCCTAAAACTAGAAGAATTAGAAGAAACAAAGTACCAAATTAAAAAACAAAAACAGAAAGAGGAAAATAATGTCCGTTAACTTGAAGAAACACATAAATAGGTCTTCTTCCTCCTATAGCTTAAAAGTTAATACCGAAAGATGAATTTTTCTGAGAAAAAGAGAGAAAGAAAATGGACATGATTATTATTATTATTTTAATTGAGAGAGAGAGGGGGGGAGAGAGATGGTTGGGCGGTCGTTGGTGATTAAAATCTATATCTATATAATATATAAAAGAAGAAGAGTATACACCACGTGTCAGCATATTCTTCTTCCAAATTCCTTTCAAAAATATTTTATTTATTTTTATTTTTATTTATTATTTACTATCTTATCTTTTATGATTATAACCAAATATATATATATACAATCAATTTTTGATATAACTATTAATAACTATCAAACAATTGATAAAAAAACATATGATAATATTTTGAAATAAATTTAAAATGAAAAAAATATTTGATTTTATTTTATTTACCAAATAAATCAAATATGTAAAATGTATTTGCATATATATAGTTTCTTTAATTAAATATATTTAAATATTCTTACATATACAAATATGGTTATATGGAAATTAATAAAGATATCTTTTTATTTAGATATAAAAATATAATATCATAAATAATAATTATAAAACATAGCAAAATAAGATTTATTTTCAAAAAAAAATTATTTAATCTCATTTTATTACCAATTAATATATATTTTTATTATTATATAAGATGGACGGTTTAGGAAAATCATATTTTGATCCAGTATATTCGAGCCAATGGGGAAGATCTTGGATATCATTACCAGGAAAACAACTATTATCCTTTCTAAATTATATATTATTATTATACATATAATAAATATAATATTATATTATATAATTTAACAATGGTACATTATTATAATAATAGAATTGCAACATTTATTGTATTCAATAACTACATATAGTAATAATTTTGAAAAACAAATTAAAATAAACAAAATATTTGATTTTATTTTATTTACCAGATATATCAAATATATTTGGTTATAAATTAGTAAGTGACATATTCTAGTTATCTTAAGATTATGATAATATATATATACTACATTTTCAATAAATAATACAAAATACAAAATACAAAAATAATAATAAAGAATATTGTATGTATATATATTTAAATTTGAATACATAAATTTTATATACATTTAAGAAAATATTAAAAAAAATAATAATTCAAATATAAATATTTTATTAGTTTTATGTTTATTTTATTTCAAAATAAGAAGATTTTATATACAGTAATTGATAATGAAAGTAATTATTTTATTTTATTATATAATAAAAGATATTCTTTTTATTAAATATATTTCACATAGAAATTCTATATACTAATACATATTCATATATATATATATATATATATATATATATATATATATATATATATATATATATATATATATATGTAATAAATAAAATTTCAATATTTTAATATATAGATTTCAATTATAAAATTGATATCCTTAAAATATATAGAATAATAAATAATAATAACAATAATAATAAATAATTAAATTATATTATAAAAATTTAACATAAGAAAATTTACTATTTGCAAAGAATCAAAAAATACATTTACATTTGAATTTCAATTTCATAGATAAAAAATATTTTATATATATATATATATATATATATATATATATATATGAATTTGAATTAAATTATATAAATACATTTGAATTTAAATTTGAATTTGAATTTTATAGATAAAAAAATTAAATAGGTAAATATTTTTTAATTTGAATTCCATAAATAAATTACCTTATAAGATAAAATGTGTTTATAGGATAAATAATAATAATAATAATAATATAATAAATAATTAAATTACATTATGAATATTTAGTATATGAAAATTAATTATTTGTAATAAATCAAAACATATATTTGAATTTAAATTTAAATTCTATAGATGAAAAATAATATTTAACTATATTTGAATTTGAATTAAATTATATAAATATATTTTAATTTAAATTTAAATTTCATAAGTGGAAAAAATTAGATAGAAAAATTTCATATATGAAAAAAATTATATAGGTGAATATTTTTTAATTTGAATTCTATGATTGTATAGTATTATATGTAGAGATCAAATTTATAGTTTTTAAAAAACTTTTCATGGCATAGATCGAAAAAAAAAATACTTATTAACAATAAATTTTTTAAATATAATTAATTATTATAGATTATTTTTAAAATTATTTATTATGGTCAAATATATCATGCATCATATGAGAATAGATACTAATAAAATAAAATAAAATTCCAAAAATTGGAAAAAGGTGACGGCCTTATAGGGTTTTGGTGATAGATGTTATAAATGAACACAAATATAGTACATATTTAGTTTGTATAATACCGTATATATATGAAATTAAAGGATCAGGAGGCAAAATTTACCAAAAAAAGGGTCAGGATGTAAATCTAATTTATCCGGGTCATGGCTTTTGCAATGGCAGTGCCTTTTCTTCTACAGTATTTAAAACGCAAAAACAAAGCGTGAGGATTGTCATTGATCATTGCTTTTAGCCTCCCAATGAAGGTATCTGAGATCATTAATGGAGTATCGGCTTTCATGGCCAAAGAGGGAATGCATTACAACTTCCAAGTCATTATATTTCCTCAATTTATTGTCAAACATTTACACCGTTAATGTGGGATTTTCTTTATTATTATTGCAGCAACTCATATGGAAAACTTTTTTTTTTTTTTCAAGTTTTTTATGCTATAGATCCGAACAATTAGAGTGGATTATTTTTACATTTGTTGCACTCGATTGCCTTCCCCACAAGTGATTTACATTTTGTTTGTTTATTGTGAGCAACTTTTCCTTTGTCAATGACACTTTTTTCAATGTTCCTTTTCCTCATTCTTTCTTTTTTGTTTAGCAATCCACTTAGAAACCCATGCATTTTATAATTAAAATAATATTAAATAATTAAATAATGTAATCAAAGAATAATAAAATGGATTATTATAAAATATATTTTTTTAAAATGCATCACTATTCGGTTCATAAACTTCTTGTTAAGTAATGTCATTTCTTAATTATGATATAATATCAATTGGTCATATTATAACCAACCCTTTGTAATTGAAAATTCAATGAAATACTCATATAACACTTACATAAATAACCTATACAGACAATATAAACTTGAATTCTTGTTTTTCAGTATAAGCTTGACAAGAAAATGAAAAAGATGAAAACAATGAGTTATTTTCTTTTATGGTTTCTTACTAGGATTTGAATCCTGTTCCTAATCCTTCTTAAAATTATTATTTCCAATATATTTTATCTATACTAGTTATCTATGTACATATTAAATGACCAATTTAATCAAATTATAAACAAAAATGCTGGACCAACTTTCATGTCATAAATTTAAAAATGAAATTATTTTGAGATCGGCAATTGTGTAATTCAAGGATGAATTTAGATTAATTCATGGTTCCATTCTTACCTTATAATTTATCCATCATCTCCTTTTTAAAAACAAGAGAGACCAAGATGAGAGATCTTGATAGTAAAATTGATTCCTTTTCCCAACTCATTGATTTACCAATTAAGTATTTTCAAAATATATATACATATATTTTACAGATTTGTGTGTGTGCTCTTATAGAGATGTATGGTAAAGCTTTTGTTTATACGCCATGGAAATAAATTCTTATGTAACTCCTATGTATATAAACTAAAAAAATACAATTTTGAATAAAATGATACAAGAGAGCATATAATTTTTGTAATATTTATGATATCTAGTAATTGATAATTATTATCAATGAATTGCATTGCCTCAATATACTTTCGATAATAATGTTTCTCAGGGGTTCAAAATAAATTACATGAAAAAGAAATATTGCAATAAGAGGTAATTTATTATGTCAGATACGAAGCAAACTATATATTAATACCTTACTATTATGGTCGATTATCTGGTAAATCAGTTAATAATATCCAAAGTTTTTTTTTTGAATGTCTCTTGGTATTTGTACGGATTTGAAATGCACATTAGCGGAAAAAAATAATTTGAAAAATGAATATTAGTTCTATTTTAATTCTACTATGATATATGCCTGATATTAACCAAAAAGCAAAAACAAAAATACAATACTATGTCTTGCACACTTTATGGGTACTATCAAATTTGTGTTTGAACTTTTAATTGTAACTTAATCATTTCTTAGAATAATTTGTATTGATTATGGTTATTGTTCTTAAAAAGCAAAAATATTATTTTTATTTTGTTGATATCGAAAATGGAGCCAATTCCACCTTAATATTTTGATGGAAGAAATGATGACTCTGCCACTTTGATGTATGCTAGGGTCTAGGGGCATCAATTAATTATTTTTTTATATTAATTAATCCTTTTTTAGAATAGGCAAAAATGATTAATCTCTCATTTTTGTCAACTTTGGAAAGTCATTTACATACATTTTTTTTGTTGCTTATAGTATTTTTTTCATTCCATAGATTTACATGCATTACATTATTTAAAGAAAAAACTAAATTTGTTTTATTTTTTTTTTCTTTCTGCAATACTAAATTTGTACTTAAAAGGATGAAATTTCAAAACAAACATTTAAATAAGGAATCTACTACAACCTCTACACTTTTTGGAAATATGAAATGTCAAAACTTTTTAAATTGGATAGAGATCTAAGTCAATTTTCTTACAAAATTTGAAGGTCCAAATAACAAAATGATTAAAGAAAACTATTATTTAGAGTAATTATGTTTTTTTGATAAATATTTAGAGTAATTATGTTGTTACAATAAATTGACTGATATAGATAGAAAAAGATTCAAATTTTAAATACTCCAATTCAATTAATTTTAAAATAAAATTAATTAAAGTTATTACGAAGTATAATAGGTCAACTACGATTAAATTATTCCACGCAAAAAAAAGGTATGATTAAATTATTTTATTTTTTAAAAAATAAGTTTAAATTTGTTTATTTAAATTAATTTTTTTTTGAAAGATCATTTAAATTAATTTTAAAATTCATTAGAGGACCATGAAGTAATGGCCTACGTAACTGGAATAAGATGAATATATATATATATATATATATATATATATTTTGGCGCTGAACGCCTCCGCCTCTTATATATTTCTGCTTTATTCCCCATCTTTTTAAATTTAGCAGCCTACTAAAAGTGGGATCCAATCTCAAATATAAAAAATGTGTAAAAAAATATTTGATACTAAATTACATGTCATTATTGTAAGTTTTGGTCTGAAAGTAATTGCAAGAATATCCTGTTTCTAACTGTTGTGATTATATTATAAGAAGCATATTTTAGTATGAATATTTTTGGAGACAGTAAAATCCCCTTAAATAGTGAAAAGTTGCTCACATACTAAACCTTTAAAAATAATTACTTTGAAAGGAGGCAATTCTCTCTAGAATTTTCTCAAACATAATATATTGTCATTTACTATCAATTACATATGTAAATAATTGATTGCCATTGGAAGCGAAAAAGTCCAAAGGAGCATCTCTAATAGTGTTTTTATCATAGAGAATATTTATTGCTGTGTTATTTTTAATATAGGTGCAAAATTATACAAAGTGAATTGTGGAACTTCTTTAGAATCAAAATGATTGTTTATATTTTTTATTTTTTATTATTCATCTAAAATGATTGTTTTTATTATGGAAAAAAGAGAATGATTAGAGATTTAGCCCCAAAAAAGAAAAAAAAAAGAGAATGATTAGAGAAGCAAATACCACACTTTTTCTTTTACTTGTATATTTTACAAAAACAGAAAACGCTCAACACATTTTTATGCATATACACCTTATATTTTAAAAAAATAATAATAAGAATACCCCTCTGATTTTTATTGCAATATCATATCTTTATTTATATGAAATTCTTACCATAAAACTACAAAAAATAAAAAAAAAATAAAAATTACAATTCAATTACAGACCGAATATAAAATTTCTCAAAAGAAAAAAAAAAAAAGAAGAAGAGAAAATGGAAAAACAGAGGATCAGACAGAGACACCGTCACTGTCTCTTCCCATGCTGCGCTTTTGTCTTATAAACGCGGTAAAAAATCTGGCACGGACTTCATACAAGACGAGTAGAAGACACGTAGAGGTAGAGAGAGAAAGTGGGAGTGAGAAAGTTTGCATTTTTCGTCTTCTTGTTTGGATTCAGAGAGATAGATTTACCTGAGAAGTAGAAAAGTAGAAGGTGGAAAAGTGGAAAATGGATTTTTTACGTATGAATTGAATGTATATGATGAATCACGAGAAAGAATCCCAATCTTCACCTCCTCAAAATTGGGTTTGCCCCACCAATACCCACCACTTTTCACATTCACCAAGGACCGCCCACCCATCCAACTTTCTCTCTCTCTCTCTCTCTCTTGCAATAAAAGAGCAGAAGATAGAGTCATCTTCTCCCCACTTTCCCTCTCTCTCTCTCTCTCTCTCTCTCTCTGAAAGCCTTTCTTCTCTCGGGATTGACTTTACTTCAGGTACTGGGTTTGGGGGAGAAGACCCATTTCTCAATTTCTTTCTTCAGGTAAACCTATGGAAAATTGGAAATTCTTTTTACTTTTTCGTTTATTTATTTATTTTTTGGATGGGGTTCTCTTGAGTTAGTCTGTTTATGCGGTTGGTTTTATGGTCTGATTTACTTTATGCTCTTTCTGGGTTTGGTTTTGTTTTGCTGTTTCTTTGTGGGTTTTTGGTGTTTTTCTCAAACTCTGATCGATCTGTGAAGCTGGAACCTTTTTCTTTCAGTTGATGTATGTTTTATAGCATGTTTTTGTTGAGTTTTGGGGTTTGAGTTTGAGTTTTATAGGATCAAAACTGGGTTTGTATCAAGTGGACTTTTCTCCAACTAACTTGTACAGTTTCTAAACAAGTTCCAGAAAAAAGTTTGTGGATTTCTTTCTTCTTCCTTTTCCTTTCTTTTTAGTTTTTCCTCAAATTTCATAGCTAGAAAGTTTGTCTGTATCTATCTGTTATACCATGAGATCTGATTTTTAGACGATATGATTGTGGGGAAGGGAATTCTATATGCTGATATTAAGATTGTTTCCACTTTAATGAATGAAAAACACTTAAAAATATTTCTTATATACGTGTATGTTTTCTGGAAATGATATGACTGTTTTTTCACACATGTTCTAAATGATTTACAATTTTTGTTTGGGTACTTGACCTATCTTCGATTGTTATAAAATTAATCATGCATCTGTGAGATGTTTAACACCGATCTGTTGATGGGGACACTTCTGAGATCGAAAGAATTTACTTTCTTCTTGGTTTGTGCTGGAAGATTTACTAAGAAGGCCGATATTGATTCAAACCAGCGTTGTTTTTGGTTCAATAATGTTTGAACCGACATTTATACCTTTCTTGTCATAGTTCTCGTGTGAAAATTGAATGTTTATTTTGATGGTTAGATGCACTTATTGATCTGGAAACTGTTTGATCTCTGATTGGAGCGCCTGTTAACCTGCATATTGTTTGATATTGACTGGATTTTTGTGTTGGTGTTTTTATGTTTTTACAGGTGAACCACCCTGAAAATTAAGTGGTTCTTAATCGTATCTGTATATAGTGCTTTGACATAGTTAAAGCATAGTGTAGTCTGAGATTGAAGGTTTATAGTTGCATCCTTTTCAAGATTTGTGCGAATTTTGAGTTTATCGGGTGATTTCTTTTGGGAAATGATGATGATGTTTGATGAGATGGGATTCTGTGGTGATATGGATTTCTTATGCCCTCCTCAAGGGGGAGAAATAGCTATCCAACAGGCTGAACCAGAAGCCACTGTAGAGGATGATTATACCGATGAGGAGATAGATGTTGATGAGCTTGAGAGAAGGATGTGGAGGGACAAAATGCGTCTCAAACGTCTAAAAGAACAGAATAAGGGTAAGGATGGAATTGATATTGCAAAGCAGCGACAGTCCCAGGAACAGGCAAGGAGGAAGAAGATGTCAAGGGCTCAAGATGGGATCTTGAAATACATGTTGAAGATGATGGAAGTTTGCAAAGCTCAAGGCTTTGTCTATGGGATTATTCCTGAGAAGGGAAAACCAGTGACGGGGGCATCTGACAATCTTCGTGAATGGTGGAAAGATAAAGTCAGGTTTGATCGTAATGGTCCGGCTGCCATAGCCAAATACCAAGCTGATAATTCGATTCCTGGCCGGAATGATGGCTGCAACTCAATTGGTCCTACTCCTCGCACCTTGCAAGAGCTTCAAGACACCACCCTTGGGTCTCTCCTATCAGCCCTTATGCAACATTGTGACCCGCCTCAGAGGAGGTTTCCACTTGAGAAAGGTGTCCCTCCACCATGGTGGCCAGCTGGAACTGAGGAGTGGTGGCCTCAGCTGGGTTTGCCAAAGGATCAAGGACCTCCACCTTATAAGAAACCTCATGACTTGAAGAAGGCATGGAAGGTGGGTGTTCTTACTGCTGTGATTAAGCATATGTCCCCTGACATTGCCAAGATTCGAAAGCTTGTTAGGCAATCAAAGTGTTTGCAAGACAAGATGACAGCTAAGGAGAGTGCTACGTGGCTTGCCATAATCAACCAGGAGGAGGCCTTGGCTCGTGAACTTTTTCCTGATTCTTGCCCTCCTCTTTCCTCTGCTGGAGGAAGTGGATCTTTGGTTATGAATGACTGCAGTGAATATGATGTTGAAGGGGCTGACGATGAACCAAACTTTGATGTGCATGAGCGTAAACCTGAAAACCTTGGTTCCAGTTTTGGGATGGATAGAATGAGGGAAGGGCTATCTGTTCATCAATCACCTTATCCGGTCAAGGGTGAAGTTATCAGCAACATGGATTTCGTTAGAAAGCGGAAGCCAACAGGTGATCTAAACATGATGATGGATCAAAAGATTTACACATGTGAGCACCTTCAGTGTCCTTACAGTGAACTGCGTCTTGGTTTTCATGATAGGACTTCCAGGGACAATCATCAATTGACTTGCCCTTACAGAAGCAACTCTTCAGATTTTGGAGCATCAAATTTCCATGTTCACGAGGTTAAACCAGTTATTTTCCCTCAATCCTTCAGTCAACCCAAACCAGTTGCACCACCAGTGAACTCTGTCTCGCCATCCATCGATCTATCAGGCCTTGGTGTTCCAGAAGATGGGCAGAAAATGATAAGCGAGCTAATGTCAATCTATGATAACAGTGTCCAAGGATCTAAGAATGTTACCCCCGGCATTGCCATCAGCGAAAATCAGAATCATGCTCAGCCCAAATTTCAACATCAACGGGAAGAGTATTTCCACAGCCAAGGAGTTGGATTGGAAGGAAATTTCTTTGAAGAATCCAACATGCAAAGTAACCATCAGGTCCTCTCTCGAGAAGAAGGTCAATTTGACCGTTTTAAGGCTTTGAATTCACCTTTTGAGGCCAACCACAACCAAAATCACAGCAGCAGCAGCAGCAACAACAACAACAACAACAACAACTTTCAGTTGATATTCGGATCTCCTTTCGATCTGTCATCTTTCGATTACAAAGAGGATCTACAAGGTATAGCAATGGAGAAACAGCATGATGTTTCTATATGGTACCAATGAAGCGGTTTAAATGAACACCCTCTTTGGTCCATGAAGTTGTTTTCTTTTTCCTAAGTTAAAAGACACCATGGCCCTTCTTGATCAAGTTGAAATTTGCTGGAAGTATCTTTTTAGTCCTTATATCTTCCTGTCACTTTGTATTCTTGTATGTGTAGAGTTAAAATGTTAGCCCAAAAAAGAAAAAAAGAAAAAAAGGGTCCTTAGATGATCAAAATAAAAGCATATGTGGTAATGAGGGACCCATAGAAACTACCCTCTTGTTTACTAATTTTATGTAGCCCTGTCATATAAATAAGTTAGGTTTTTCTTCTTATTCTTTTTTTTTTTTTTTAATTTTTTTTCTTTTTTTCTGGGTCTCTTTTGTTTTTTTTTTTCTCATTTCTTTTTGGCACTAAAATTTCTGTTCAACCATGATGATGGTTTGGAATCTGACTGTGTTGTACTGTAATGGAAAATGTTGGATAGTAGATGAATGGGAATGGATTGTCTTTTTATGGTTGAATCTTGCATGTTTATCTTTTCTTCGATCTTGACCAAGTACAGATATTAGCTTGCCAAGATGATCCACACTTCCATTATCTTGTTTATGGTGGGGTCCATTCAAAGATGGCTTCTCTGCCTTTGTTTCTTTTCTTTTTATTTATTTATTTATTTGGGGGGTAGCTTGCGGTCAATATAATGCAACCAGCTGGCCACATTCTTTGGCTTCTTCTTAAAGAGTTTCAAAGAGACTAATCCTCCCCTTGACCCACAAAGTTGAAAATTCGATAGTAACATCTAACTCCTTTTCAAGAAGCATCGCTTTTATCAAAATCCACTCCTTGGAAGAAAGGAAAAAAAAAAGAATCATTTTGACCCAAAAAAATCACATGTGACAGAATTACTATTGGCCATGTTTATTTTCTAAGTTATGATTCCCAAAATGAATATATTGTTATAAACTAGCTGTGCCCATTATCTCCTCATTAACATTTCAGCAATAAAGTTCATTGTTTTTCAGATAGAGAACATGAAAAAAAAAAAAAAAAAAAAGAGAGAAAAAAGGGGGCTATGCCCGTTTTAGGTGGAGGCACCAAGATCAAATGTTAAAAAATGTGAAGAATATACGTTGAAGTGTTTTTAATATTCAACCTAAAAAAAATAAAATAAAATTAAGGCACATGTTTTGAAGAATACGATTCCATGAATAATTAAGAATAAGTTGACAATTGGGAATATGATATTGGTAGCTGTTGAGTGACAGTTAAGAGTTGCTAGAACGAATAATGTTAATAACAATATTGTAGCCTCATTTCTTAGATGTTAATTAATAATTGATAATTAATATTGTCTCGATCAATTGGTTGAGATTAACTTAAATACATAGTTGACTTATTAGCATCCATAACACTTTTGTTTATAGAAAACTTACTGTAATATGACATGGAATTGGCCAATTTTAATTAATAATCTATAAAGAGTATTTAATTGGCTCAAACTCGTGATCATGAAATGTATATGTATACATGTACCACATGTCCTCAAGAAAAGCTATAATTATTTTTTGTTTTGTTGTCTTGACAATTTTGGATATAATTTATGAACTAAAAGATGTTTTTCTGTCATTTATTTCAAAATTTTAGTAAATTACTTTCATGTTCACTAAATAAACTATCCTTAATTTTTATTCTCCTTTGATAGAGTAACCAAGTTCTCATTAGTTCAACCTCCATGCCAAACTCATTATCTTATTTTTGTAAATTATCAAAATACTATATTAATTTATGAATTCAATAAAAATTTTAAAATACTTTTTATATAGTCACACATTATAACCTAAAGTTTCCATGAATATATTTTTTCTTATTTCTATATTATCTATGCTTTATTTTCTTTGTACTTCTTTTTAAGCTTTGTGATTTTGGATATATATATATATATACAGTTTTGATATAGTAAAAACATAATAAAAACACTATAATAAAAATATCTTACATAGCAGCCATGTCAATTAAAAATATATACACATCATTAATAATTACTTTAAATGAATTATAAATCCCATTTAACCACCTACAACTAAAAAAAAAAAAAACCCTTTCTCAATATAAAAAAAAAGGATAATAATAATATAAAACACGGGTAAATTTTTGTCCTTCCTGCAAATTCCAAATTAGATTTTGCTATTTATTATAATTATTGTTTTTTTTTTTTAATTTAGGGTTTAGGGAATATATATATATATATATATATATATATATATTTATCATGTAATGTGAAAAATGCTTAAATGTAGTGCCTATGAGGCCCCACGTTCCATCACCTGTCATTGTTCATAAAACCTTTTCAGTTTTCCATTTATTTTTCCACTGTTTGATAACCATTTTGATCTTATCCATCCGCGAGTCCCATACCATGAAAAGAAATAGCACAAAGAAGTGAAAGACACAACTCGGCGTGCTTAATCATAAAATCTCCATGAAGATTTTCCTTTTTTCATTACCCAATACAAAAAAACCTCATCAATCAAACACCAAAATTTCATGTACGAGGTGGGGCTATATATGTTCTCACTGTAATTGGACTTATTATCATGGGGTGTGGGGTGGTTGGGAAATTGACATTAGAGCTATATTATCCAATGCTTCTCCCTTTTGTCCTGATAACTTTGATCAATGGTTTCAATACTTGTATTCGAATCTATGCCGTTGTTACATGGAACCCATCAGATCCAATGATTGAAAATAAAACGTTTACATTAATTTCAATTTAATATTTTAGAATTTCAAAATCACAATTAATATCTTTAAAATGATATAGATGATATGGTGAATGGAATAATTGAGAAGAAAAATTATAAATATTTGAAATTTGAAGAAAAATTGATGAAATTATTAAAATTAAAAAGCATCGGATTGTATTTAAGTTAAAACTGAAAATAAGTAGATGGAATTAACCCTAAAAAATTTGATTGTTAAAGTCATTCTTTTGGACGTAAGATTTTGATTCCAAATATTTAATCCCACCATCCATTTATTTGGTCATGGTGCAGACTAATATTTCTCTGTGCTTGCAATTTTTGATATTTATTCTCATTTTTTGTTGATACAACAGTGTTTACAAAAATTAGAAAGAAAAAGTAGATGGTAAGATGTTAATTTCTCGAGTATAATGATTATGCCGTGGTTTTTTAGCAAGTTCTAGGAATATGACCTAGCTTCGGGAATTTAGTATAGGTGAATGAATCTAATTTTTGTTGGTTTTCTCACCATTTTGCTGTAATTGTCACAATCACTCTGCATCAGCATCACCATGTGCATCTGGTACTTTTCTCCTAATTTTCATATATATCTTTTTTTTTTTTCTTTAATCATCCAGAAAGTAAATAAGATGAAAAATTAAGTATTTATGGCTATATATTAAGAGTTTGGAGTCGCCTCTATAAAGGGAAAGAAAAATAGTTCTCATTGTTTTTGATTTTAAAATAAATTACAAAAGAAAAAAAAACAAAATTAGAATATATATAAAAATGAGAATAAAGCCACGTAAATGTTGTAGATAAAAAAATTTAGTTTTTACTCTTTCTTTTCCAAATCCATGAGTACATGTTTCAGTAAAACCTCAAATTTATATAAATTCAGATTTTTTGTTCTTGATTCTTTCTGTATTATAATTATCTTTTTGTTCCTCCATCTTCTTATAAACCAAATGATGGAAATTCTTTACAAATTCTTCCATTTTTATTTCATAAACTTCAAACATCAGATATAAATTCCTTAAACTTTACGCATACTGTCAAAAAATAATACATTTTTTTCATTTGTGTTTTGTTTAGATTAATCTTGAAGATTATACCTGAAAAAGTTTAACAAGAAAGTGACCACTAATTTCACCAAGTGAGGTTCTCTTTCTCCGTCAGTGTTAGTGACGTTGTGGCCAACAAAATTTTGCCAACTTCATAAAAATCATTGCCTGCTTTCTATTTAGCCCCTAGAAGGTCATGTTCTTCATGTTTCACAATTTACTTTTTGCTTGAAAACAATGTATGTTTCTTTGGTATTATGTAAACATGAGATAAGGCAGACAACAAACAAAATCCCTTATCTAATTCCATTTTCTTTTCAATTTCAACTCAACAAACTATTTCACCATGCTAATGGGCTTTGTCACTTCACTTTTTGATAAGCCGTTTATTTTATAGTGTTTTCTATTTTTAGAAAGTACTTTCGAATAAAATTATAGATGAGTGGCTATTTGTTATTATTGGTGATAATTATTAATTTATATGATAAATATATTTAATTATATTAATTTTTTACTAAAATTTTAAAGTTGAATTCTTTAATAATAATCATTATATTGATATGACATATAAATTTCAATAATAATTGTTCACCGTTAGTGATAAATAATATAGTATTTTTCATTTTACATAGATTCCTTAAAAACTTACTATAATTGAAATTGGAATAATTACATTTTAATACCATATAAAGTCATTTAATTTCTTCTGAGACTGTAAAATCAATTTCATCATATTGATATCTCTATTTTTAAAAATTTTATAAATTGATCAGATTCAGTTGAAATTGACAGAAACAATCAAATAAAAGTCATGTGCTATGCATATGACCCCCAAAATCGATTTTTTTTTTTAATTTATTGTTTCAGTTTTTTTCAATTTTTACATTTAAAAATTCAAAGAAAATTTGAGAGTTCCAAAAAAATATTAAATGTTCAAAAATTTTTTGAGAGGTAGAAAAAATATTAGAGGTGTTGAAAAAATTATTAAAGCCTAAAAAAAAATCAGATGTTTAAAAAAATTAGGGAGAGCAAAAAAATTTGATGTTAATAAAAATTCTGAGAGTCCAAAAAAACATTGGATGTGAAAAAAAATCAACGAGCTTAAGAAAAATACCAAATATTAAAAAAAATCAAATAGTTTGAAAAAACACAAAAGATCATGTTAAAAAAAGAACTGATAATTGAAAAAAGTTCCAAGTATTCAAAAAAAAAAAAATTAGATGGTAAAAAAAAATTTTGTGAGTTCGAAAATAAAATAAGATATTCAAAAAAATTATGAGAATCCAAAAAAATAACTAGATAGTTAATAAAAATTTTGAGTGTCAAAAAAAATCATATAGTAAAAAATAATTTTAAAAATTTTAAAAAATACTAGATGTTTTAAAAAAATTTCAGAATCTAAAAAATACCAAATGGTTAAAAAAAAATTTATATGGTAAAAAAATTTCAAGAGTTAAAAAAAATTACCATATATCCAAAAAACAAAATTCGAGAGCAAGAAAAACTTTGATAATTTTATAAAGCTCTCAAAATTTTTTTTTTTCACTATTTGTTATTTTTCTGGGACATTCGAAATTTTTTCAACCATCTAATATTTTATAGGCCCTTAAAATTTTTTTATAATATGGTTTTTTTTATTTGTGTCCTTGGAATTTTTTTTTTTTTTTTTTACCATCTAATAGTTTTTTTAGGCTCTCCGACTTTTTTTAATATTTGGTATTTTTTTGCGCTCGGAATTTTTTGAATAAGTTTGTATTGTTTTATGGCTTTCAGAATTACTTTTGTTTTGAATATTTGATAACTTTTTTGGGCACTCAAATTTTTTTTTTTTAGCTTTTTGGTATCTTTTTTAGGCTTTTAATTTTTTTACCATCTGGTATTTTTATTATACTTTCTGTTTTTTTTTTTTTTTTTTTTTTTTTTTTTTTTTTTTTTACCATTTGATATTTTTTTTGGGCTTTTGAAAATTTCTTTGAACATTTAGATTTTTTTTGGGCACTTGAAATTTTTTTTTTAACAATATATTATTTTTTTTCCAATTCTCAGAATATTTTTTTACAATCTTCTATTTTTATCCTGCTCTATAATTTTTTTTTCACCATTTAGTATTTCTTTTTAGGCTTTTAATTTTTTTTTTTTTGAAGATTGTTATTTTTTGGGCCCTCGAATATTTTCTTTTTAAATGGAAAAGTCTGAAAATAAATTAAAATATCAAATTTGGGGGTTTAAATGTGCAACACATGATCCTTTTTGATATGAATTGGACTAATTTATAAAGATTTTAACATAAAGATATCAATGTGATGAAATTGATGTTAGAGGCTCAAAACTAAATTAAATGATTTGAAAGGATATTAAACTGTAATTATCCCATTAAAATATCAAAAATTATCTTTTAAAATGAATGAATCCCTTGTGAGTTTAGCAGTTTAAGAGAAATATGTTAAAAAAAAATATCTGTAAGAATAATTTATAAATATTGATATTTTAATAATTCAAAATTTATGTTTAAGTTGGAACTTTTCAATTAGATGCAAATTAAATCATTAATTAAGTTTTAATTGTTCAAATCTTGATCACAAATATATTTTCCGGTTGAAAAAGGATGATCATTCATTTAATTGCAGTAACATATAATTAAAATTTTATACTAAATTAAATTGTTTTTTAGGAATCATTTTGAACCTTTTCAGAGCAAGGTTACATTTGTATGAAATAAAACGTGTGCATGTAAGCTCATTATTAATTGACTTTGTTCATCTATATTTCGTTCTGAAATGAATTTTGAAAAATGGGTCATATATGCATAATATATTTATATATATTATATTCCAATGAGTCTTAATCCTATTCTTAGTCATCCTCTAAGCTGATCAGTTAAGGTATTAAACTAATATATCATATATATGATCATTATCTTGTATATACTGAAGCCACATCATTATATTAAGCAAAAAAATAAAAAAAAAATAAAAAAAGAAAAAAAGAAAAAAGACACATCATTACAGTCAAATCTAAGGCTATTGGCACTTTATCATGTTCACCCTTTTATTACACTTGATTCTTTAAAAAGCCTTAAAAAGATATATCAATAAAAAAAAGCAACAAAATATTAATTAAAAAAAAAGCCTTAAAAAGATTATTATGTTTGTGACAATATTAATTAATAGGCTTTGAAAAGATTATATTAATATAAGAATGATTCATGGTATAATAGGTATGTTATGGATGTTAGAAAAATGAACTGATTTAAATTTAGGAGCATTGTTGAGAAGTCGTTAAAAAAGGCATAGAGTTCTAATGTAGTGAAGAGGCAAGCAGAAGCAGAGTATTGTTTACAAATCAAATGTTAAAGATTGTAATGTCTACAAATATATAAATCTTGGCTTATTGATGAATTTTTATCTGCAACAGCTGGTCTTGTTAAGTTGGAGCTATATCAAAGCCTTATAAACAAATGATGCCACTAGTTATAGAGAAATTGAATGCCAAACTGTGGTGAATATGGTTAATGCAGAAGAGGGAATTCATGGAATCTGAATGAATTTATAGTTGAAGACATCAAAGACTCGTTGCTCAAAACAGAGAAATCAATGCAGGGGTTTCCATGTTACCTCAATATAACAAAGAAATATGCAGGGGTTATAATTGTGGCAAAAGAAACCTCTAAAGGGGATAAATTGTAAATTGCAACCAGAACTTACAATGATCCCTAAAGTATAAAGGTCTGCATTTTATTTGGTAATACAGGTGCATAATCAATTATATATGCTCAATTCTTTTTATAACCTCTCATATTTGTTTGAATTATTTTCCTTTAGTAATTATATGCAGAACAATGCCAAAACTATGGACATGAACAATTGGTCTATATGTCAGGCAGTGAGCTTATAATTTATAAAGGGAAAGGACTTTCTCTATGGTAAAGCTACCGAAAAAGAAAAGAAGGTGGTCAATTGTTTTGTAAAATCATTAGTGACATTGTCTAATAAACAAGTGATTTAGCTTCCTTGACAAAAAGAGCCCTTGGTCAAAGCCCAAACTTGCTTAAGAATCCAACTAAAATTAGCTTACTCAACAATTCTATGCCTCATTATATAATATATCATTCTGTTTCTTTCACAACCTCAAGCCAACAATCAAAGTCAAACCCACCACCTAGACCTCGAAATTTTTTTTGTCTTGTCCTTATGGCCTCTAACAAAAGACCCAAAACCTCCCTAAACCCCATTGCTGCCAGTGCCACCAGTACTTGTTATCAAACACCTTCTTCACTCTCCGCCGAAATGGTAGCCAACAATGATGATCTCCTAACCGAAATCCTTGTTCGCTTGCCCATCAACTATGTTCTGGCCTTCAAATCCCTATCCAAACACTGGCTTTCCCTCATCTCCAATCCACATTTCTGTCGCCGCAGCACTGCTCTCTACAACCCCAGCTGCGGCCTTTTCTTGCTCCGCCCTTCCATCTCAACCAACCCCAACCCAGTATTTGACTATCTTAGTCTCAATCAAAGCTCTAATCTCTCTAACAAACACTTAATGATAAGTCTCTCTTTTCTAACTGATCCCATGGGTATCAAAATCTTGCAGTCTTGCAATGGATTGTTATTATGTTCTACTTCCGGTGGACCCGAAGCAAGGAAAAAATACTACGTCTACAATCCTACCACTAAGCACTATACCATCCTTCCTCAGCTGCCGGTTAGTGGGTATGCTTATAGGTCTACTGTTATGGGATTGAGTTTAGCTTTTGATCCTTCCAAATCGCTTCCCTACAAAGTTGTTTGCGTTAAGAGCCGCAACTCCGAGCAAACCCAGTTGGAGTTTGAGATTTATTCATCTGAGATGGGAGCTTGGCGGCTAAGTACTAGCAAGTCTTTCTTGTCACCCATATCCACCTATAATATTGATTTCAATGGTGGTGTGTTTTGGAATGGTGCAATTCATTGGATCAGTACTAGGGAAGCGGCAGGTGCTCTATATTTCAACCTGGAAGAAGAGCGTTTTAGCGAAATGCCATTGCCTCCTCTACCAGAGGACTGGAAGGACTGGAATGAAAGTCAATTCGGATATTTTGGTGAATCGGGAGACCATTTGCATGTTATTGGTATGTATAATCCTCCATCAAAATGTTTCAATGTGTATGAAATGAAGAGAGACTATTCCGGCTAATTTGCCAAGTTCCGAGTTGATGTTGCTCAAGTTCTGGTTGCATTTTCAAATGATAAGAGATTTACGCTCCAAGTACGGGAATTATCTCTCTTCTCGTTCAGTATAATCTGTGTGGTTCGTTGTGAGCCTGAGGAAGATTCATATATGGTGATGCACTTTCATGGTGGAATAATCATAAAGTATTATTTGAAGACTAATGCTTTCATGAAGCTTTGTGATATTGATGATGATAGTGGAGATGGTTTAGCGTATCGTGATTGGACTAATGCCACATCAATTCATTAAATGCCCGGCTTGTGTATGAAAACTTGTAGGATCTTGAAAAATTTTTAAAAAATAATAATAAAAAGCTTTAAATTGTTATTATTTTATTCTCAGAAAACAAATTTTCATGATTTAGACACGAGCATAATAAAAATGAAAATTCAAAGACATGCATATTGGATGATTTAGAAATTTGTACGTAGAATTACTTTCTTTAACGGGCAGGTTTTGAAATAGTCAAAAACCAAGAAACACGGTGGATAATTCAATAACTTGATCGCGTTGTGATAAATATGAAAGTTTTTAGGACCGGGATGGTTTTCATTTAATTTCATCTTTTGTTCTTAGCTCTTCAAATCCAATATAACGTGGATTTATTTACCCGAAAAAATATTAATGTGGATTTTAAAAGTTGTTCTTCTAATATAATCAAATCCCTTATTATTTTCATTCAGGACATGTAGCTACCAAAATATCCTAGCCCCTCATCTCCTCCATCTTGTCTCGTATATCTTTCCGTTTTGACGGTTTGTATAATAGACCTGGCTTTTGCATACGTGTCTACATATATATCATGATTTTTAAGTGTTAAGGGTTTGCATGATATAGCTAGGTCCAAATGGCACAGGGGTTTTCTAATGCTGCCAAGTAAGGTATAATTTGACAGTCAATATTGCTGGCTCAATTTTGGTCCACATAGGCATAGCGTCGATCTCTATTCTACTTCTTTTGTTTCCAGTTTTGCCCTTCAATGAGATGCATTATAATTTGTGTATTTTATTTGGGTATTAACAAAACAGTCTTAGTGTTTTTCTTTATACAAAAGTTTTAAGATTAAAAATAACCCAATAGTTCTAGATTGAACGGTCTGCAATTTCACGCATTGATCCATTCCATGGATTTGGTTAAAAAATTTAGAGCATGCCTAAATAATATCGTGGCCATATTAAAAAATAATGATTGATAGCAACCAAGGAGGAAAAAAAAATTGGAAGGCGTCCAAGGCAACATTAGAAATAAGGACAATGCGCTAAACCGCATGTACCAAATTTTAGTTACCAAATAATATAAGAGTTTACAATGGTTAATTAATGAATTGATAATCCAATAAAATAATGCCAAAATCATTTGATAACAAAAAATTGATTAATAAAGTTAGTTTGTCTAAAATTACTGCAAAAATAATAATAACAATAACAGTGAGAACAATGCCAGAACTATGAATATGTAATTAGTCTTATATGTAGGGCTGTGAGCTTATAATTCATAAAGGAAAAGGACTTTATCTATGGCAAAGCTACCTAAGAAAAAAAGAAGATGGTCAATAGTAATATAGAAACTTGGGTGATTTTTAAAATCACTAGTGACATCGTCTAATAAGCAAGTGTTTTAGGCTTTCTTGACAAAAAGAGCCTTTGGTCAAGGCACAAACTTACTTGAGAATCCAACTAAAATTAGCTTACTAACCAATCCTTTGCCCCATTATATACTATTCCGATTCTTTCACACCCCCAAGACAACAATCAAAGTAAAACCACCTCATAGACCTGAAAAATCCTTTGTCCTTATGGCCTCAAACAAAAGACTCAAAACCTCCCTAAACCCCATTGATGCCTGCACCACTTGTTATCAAACACCTTCACTCTCCGCGGAAATTGTAGCCAACAATGATGATCTCCTAACAGAAATCCTAGTTCGCTTGCCCATCAAGCTTCTCCTGGCCTTCAAATCCGTTTCCAAACGCTGGCTTGCTCTCATTTCCAATCCCCATTTCTGTCGCCGCCGCACCCCACTCTACAAGCCCAACTGCGGCCTTTTCTCGCCACCCCGTTACAGGATAGGAGCAGGTACTAGTACCAACCTCGTATATGACTATGTCAATCTCTCTAGTCCAGTCCAGTCCCGCATCCCAAACAAACCTTTACGTCTCTCTTTCACAACCGATCCCATGGGTGGGATCAAAATCATGCATTCTTGTAATGGATTGTTGTTATGTTCTTCTCACCGTGGACCCGATAGATGGATAAAGTACTACGTCTACAATCCTCCCACCAAGCACTATACTATCCTTCCTCAGCTGCCTGTTCGCAGTGGAGGTCGTAGGAGTATTATGGGATTTAGTTTAGCTTTTGATCCTTCCAAATCGCCTCGCTACAAAGTTGTTTGTGTTCGGAGCCTCAGATCCATGCAAAATCAATTGGACTTTGAGATTTATTCGTCCGAGATGGGACCTTGGAGGCTCAGCAGTGAGTCTTTCTTCTCACCCATATCAACACATAATCTTCACTTCAATGTAAGTGAATTTTGGAATGGTGCAGTTCCCTGGATCACTACTTGGGATAATTGGGAAGCTGCAGGTGGTCTATATTTCAATGTGGAGAAAGAGCGTTTAAGCCAAATGCCAGTGCCTCCACTACTTGTGGAGGATTCGGAGGAGAATAGGAATCAAAGAAATTTCATATGTTTTGGAGAATATGGAGACCATTTGCATCTTCTTGAAATTTACAATCCTCCATCAACATATTTCAATGTGTATGAGATGCAGACAGACTATTCAGGTTGGTTTGTTAAGTTCCGAGTGGATGTTGCTCAAGTTGCTGAGAGATGTATACTCGCAGTTCAGGACTTATACCGGTTCTTGTTGTCCAATCTAATCTGTGTGGTTTGCAGTGAGGTTGATGAACAGTCATATATGGTGATGCACCTTCCAGATGCAATTGTAAAGTATTACTTGAAGACTAATAGTTTAATGAAGCTTTGCGATATTGATGATCATTATGGTGGTGAAAATGTTGTAGTGTATAAGAGTTGGACTAGTACATATCAATACACTGAGTCTTGCTTATGTGTGAAAATTTGAATAAGCTTTTCCATTTATTTCCTGTTCTTTTTTTTTTTTTAAATAATAATACAGAAAATTATATCAATGGTTAACACATGGATGATGATGAAGTATGAAGTTGATGTTTAGCAATTTGCAGCATTAATTAATTTCTTCCACGGGCAGGTTTTGAAATTGTCAAAAACCAATAAAAGATGTGGAAATTCTAGAACTTGAGCGCGATATGATAAATATGCAAATTAATTTCCTCTTTTGTTTATTTAAAAAAAAAAGAAAAAAGGAAAAAAAATCCTCTCTTTTGTTCTTACCGCTTTAAATCCAATTTGAATTCTGAAAGTTGTTCTTCTAATCGAATCTACAAATCTAATTAATTCCATCGGATAATTATGATAGTGTTTTTTTTATTTTTTTTCTTATATATATATATATATATATATTATATTAGCTTTTAAGATTAGAATCTACAACTTCAGATTAAAAATAATCCAATAAATTTTAAATTGGATGGTTTCGATTTGCATGCATTGATTCATTCCATGGGTTCATTTAAAAAATTTTGGAGCATGCCTAAATAATATGGAGGCCTTATTACTAATAAAGATCGATTTGATGGCAATCAAAGAGGAGAAAATTGGAGGCGTGTGCGGCAACATTAGAAATAATAAAATAATAGTAAGAACGTTGCCAATTGGCAATTGACGCAAACATAAAGTCTATCAGTAAACTCTTTTCGAAAAATAAAAAAATATAAAAAGTCTATGAGGAAAATAAAAATGACTAAACTTATATTGTAATAGTGATCAATGTCTTATTCTAATGCTGCATCATTATATTCAAATCTAATGCTCTCCGCACATAATAATATATATATATATATATATTCACCTTTCATTAAACTTGATTGTTTAAAAAGCCTTAAAAAGATGATGTGCCAATATTAAATAAGCTTTAATCAGATTATGACAATGATGTCATCGGTATTAGAGGTTCTTAATGGATGTTAAATAAATGGATTGACTTAAATTTAAGAGCATTGTTGAGATGTTGCAAGGGGAATGGAATTCTAATGTAGTGAATAGACAAGCAGAGGCAGAGTATTGTTTATAAATCAAGTGTTAAAGATTGTAACAATATCTGCAACACGAATAAAGCAATTGAAGCTGCCGTATAGGGGAGCCATGAAGATCAATGTGGATGGAGCCGTGCCACTGCCATTGGAAAGAGGGCTGTAATTGGCAATATTGAAGAGGGAGAATTGATTTGCAGCTTTATCAAAGCCTTAAAAACACAATAATGCCACTAGCTATAGAGAAACTGAATGCCAAACTTTGGTGAATATGGTTAATCCAGAAGAGGGAATTCATGGAATCTAAATGAATTTATAGTCGAAGCACCAAAGAATATGCTCAAAACAGAGAAATCATTTGCATGTTACCTCTTTTTTTTTTTTTGATAAAAGCATGTTACCTCAATATAACAAAGAAATATATATATTCAGGGATATAATTATGACAAAAGAAAACTTCATGCGGATAATTGTAACTAGAATTAACAGACAGTGATCCTTAGAGCATTTTATCAAAAAATTGATCCCCATATCATAAAGGTCTGCATTTTATTTGATACAAGTGTATCATCAGCTATGCACAATCGAACTTCCCTCTAATGAAGCTCAATTCCACCAGGAAGTTAAATAGCAAGCATATGCAAAATAATGCCAAAACTATGAACATGTAATTGGTCTATATGTCAGGCTGTGAGCTTATAACTCATAAATGAAAGAGACTTGCTCTATGTAAAGCTACCTAAAAAAAATAAAAAAACCAACCACAAAAAAAAAAAAAAAAAAGGAGAGAAAAATTTAGTGGGTTTTTAGAATCTGTGACATTGTCTAAGCAAGTGTTTAGCTTCCATGACAAAGAGCCTTTGGTCAAGGGCCCAAGCTTGCTTCACAATCCAACCAACATAGCATTAGCTTACTCGACAATTCTGTGCCCATTATATTCCCTTTCTTCACACCCTCAAGCCAACAATCAAAATCAAAGTCAAAGTCAAACTGCCACATAGACCTCAAAAAAAAAAAAAAAAAGTTTTTGTTCATGGCCTCAAACCTAAAATCAAAATCCTCCCTAACCCCCATTGCTAATCCCACCAGTTGTTATCAAACACCTTCACTCTCTGCCCAAGTAGTAGCCAACAATGATGATCTCCTAACTCAAATCCTTGTTCGCTTGCCCATCAACTCTCTCCTCACCGTCAAATCTGTATCCAAACACTGGCTTTCCCTCATCTCCGATCCCCAATTCTGTCGCCACCTCTGCCGCAGCAGCCCTCTTTGCAATCCCAGCTGCGGCCTTTTACTCCTCAATCCCAGGTTAAGCAATCCCGATCCAGTATATGAGTTGGTCAATGTCAACCAAACCTCCAGTAATCTCTCTGGTCCAGTCCAGTCCCGCATCCCAAACAATCCTTTATTACGTCTCTCTTTCGCAACTGATCCCATGGGTGGTATCAAAATCTTGCAGTCTTGCAATGGATTGTTTTTGTGCTCTACTTCCCCCAGACCCCAAAAACTGAAGAAGTACTATGCTTACCATACTACCATTAAGGAGGAATCAAAGAAAATGTACTATGTTTACAATCCTACCACCAAGCACTACACCATCCTTCCTGAGCTGCCTGTTCGCAGTGGAGCTCCTAGGACTGTTTTGGGCTTGACTTTAGCTTTTGATCCTTCCAAATCACCTCATTATAAAGTTGTTTGTGTTCGTTGCCGTGAAAGGATCCATATCCATAGACAATTGGACATTGAGATTTATTCATCTGAGATGAGATCTTGGCGGCTCAGCAGTAGTAGCCCTTTCTTCACATCCGTGCCGACTTATAATCTCCAACTCAATGGTGGTGTTTATTGGAATGGCGCAGTTCACTGGATTAATAGTTGGGGAAGCACAGGTGCTCTATGTTTCCATATGGATGAGGAGCGTTTGAGCGAAATGCCATTGCCTCCACTTCCAGAGGACTGGCAGGATTGGAATGAAAAAGACTTGGGATATTTTGGAGTATCTGGGGACCATTTGCATCTTGTTGGGATTTACGATTCTCCTTCAACACATATCAATGTGTATGAGATGGAGAGGGATTATTCAGGCTGGTCTGTTCGGTTCCGAGTCGATCTTGCTCAGGTTCTGGCTGCATTTTCAGATGCAGGGAGGTTTACACTCCCAGTACAGGACTTATCCACAGTTCTTGTTCACTATAATGTGTGTGGTTCGTTGTCAAGGTGATGAAGAATCATATATGGTGATGCACTTTCCAGATAAAATTGTAAAGTATTATTTGAAGTCTAATAGTTTCATGAAGCTTTGTGATATTGATGATGGTGGTACAGATGATTTACCGTATAGGGGTTGGACTAATACATATCAATTCATTGAGAGTCTTGCTTGTGTATGAAAAATTTGAAGAAACTGTTTTTAAAATGAGTAAACAAATGAGAAAATTATATCGATGGTTACCGTGAGTTGTTATTATTTATAGTGGATAAATTCAGGATTCAGCTAAGTCAACGTTACAATAAAATTGAATCACAAAGGGATGATGAAGTGTAAAGTTGATGTTCAGCAATTTGTTTTCGGTGAAAAGTTGTTTTTTAGAAATCTGTATTAATTTCTTCAACGGGGCAGGTTTTGAAATAGTCAAAAACCAATTGAAAAAAAAAAAAAAAGGTGGAAATTCAAGAACTTTGAACGCTTTATAATAAATATGTAAATTTTAACCCCTTTTCCTCTTATGTTCTTACCTCTTTTAATCCAATTTTTGAATTCTTTAAGTTGTTCTTCTTTTTGAATTCTTTAAGATGTTCTTCTTCTTCTAATCTATTAATCTACAAATCCAATTATAGTTCCATCGGATAATTATAATAGTTTTAAGATTAAAAAAAATATAAAACTTCAGATTAAAAATAATCCAATAAATTTTAAATTGGTGGGCATGCAATTGATGCATAGATCAATTCCAATGGGTTGAGTTAAAATTTTTTTAGCGCATATACCTAAATAATATCGAGGCCTTATTAAAAAATATAAAAGATTGATAATATCAACCAAAAGAGGGAAAAGTAGAAGGCGTGACGCAACATTAGAAATTATAGTAATAGTGAGAACGTTGCCAATTGGCAATTGACGCACACAAAATGTCTGTGACAAAACTAAAAAAAGTAGCCTCAAAATCCAACACACGCTTACATCATCCACCCAGAACTTTCGTCCTATAGACTTTGTCTTTGTTCAATGTTGTTACATTCCAATCTCTCTATAAGTTCTCTACCTAATCCTTTCTTTTACTATTTCTTTATATGTAATTAATAATTTATATTTATTATTTTACTAAGCCAAACACCCCCAAAATCCAATCCCGTATAGAATAAAAAGAAAGCACAAGCTCCATTTCCAACTAGCAGTGGGGCTTTCTACTATATTGATATTCTGATTCAACCTCTTAAGACCTTGTTTTCAGGTAATTGTTTCTCTTTGTTATTTCATTTTAGAGAATTATATGAGCAAATCCAGCAAAAGCACGTGCCCTGTGTCATGATTTTCATTTCAAACGTGCGCTCCACTTTGTTTAATTATATGCTCATTGCCATCTTACATATCCATATAATCAATATCTATTTCTATTTCTTTTCCCCACTTCGTATCATATTAATATACAGCGCAACTAATTTTTCCCAATTTTTAAATAAATGTTCTTATTCCATTTTGTTTGGATCATAATAAAATTTGTTGCTTGCCTTACCTCTCATGAATTAATTACCTGTCTTCTTCTTTTTTCTTTTTTTTCTTTTTTTGTTTTTTTTGTTTTACATAATAGAGATTAAAAATAAATTAGAAAAGTACCTAATGAGAGCAGATAATGTAAATAAGTAAATAGTAAATAAAAATAGTTAGCGTGTGACATATAAAAGAAACAAAAATAAGAATGAAAAGAATCCAAGCGTGTGAAGTAGTAATATTTTTGTTGCCAATTTTTGCCAGATAATATACCACTAATGCGAGTATAATTCCATATTCACCCCTTGTGCAACGCGGTTTTCTTTCCCTTTTTATGCGTTAGAAATCTTGAATCTTACACTCTCTGCCAGCTTCTTCTCTGACCCTCCGTTGCCTTCTTTCTTTCAGGCCAAATAGACTCTGCTTTGAGGTTTGAGCTCCAAAAAAACACAAGAACAACATGACCGACCGAGTCCACCCTCAGGACGACTCAGCTCCACTCGCTCACCCCTCAACGACGTCATCTCCAAACAACTCCTCAGAGTTTCCCAAACGCCCCTCCCCTCCGTCACCGGAAAAGCCTGTTCCACCTCCCGGAACATACGTCATCCAAATCCCCAAAGATACAGTCTACCGCGTTCCTCCGCCTGAAAACGCCAAGAAGTATCAGCAACTCTCTCGCCGGAAATCCAACCGTCGACCCTGCTGTTGCTGCTGCCTCTGTTGGCTCCTCGGCCTCATCGTCATCCTCATTGTCCTCGCCGGAATCTCTGCTGGAGTTCTCTACCTCGTGTTCCGACCTGAATCGCCGAAGTACACTGTCGATGATGTATCCATCAAGGGGATCAACCTCACCTCGTCGTCGTCTTCGTCGGTTATATCTCCAACGATCGACGTGGAGGTCCGAGCCGAGAATCCGAACGACAAGATTGGGATCTACTACGAGAAAGATAGCTCCGTCAGGGTTTATTTCTCGGATGTGAAACTGTGCGACGGCGTTTTGCCCAAGTTTTATCAGCCTTCGAACAACGTGACGGTTTTCAAGACGACGTTAGCGGGTTCGGGCATTGAGTTCACGGAGAGCGTGCACAAGTCGCTAAGGAGTGCTCAGAGCCAAGGGAGGGTGCCCCTGGAGTTAAAACTGAGAGCGCCCGTAAAGATAAAAGTGGGGTCCGTGAAGACGTGGACGATAACGGTGAAGGTTAACTGCGATATAACGGTGGATAAGTTAACGGCGGAGGCCAAGATTGTTTCCAAGAAATGTGATTATGATGTGGATTTGTGGTAGAAAAAAAGTGAAAGAATTGTTGTAGAATAAGGAAATTAGAAATTAGAAATTGGATTCATATATATATTTATATATAATTTTTTTTTCTTTGCTTTTCTTTTTTGGTTAAATTTGATTTTATACAGAGGTGTTGTAGAAATTATACATTGATAGAACGTTATTTTATTAATTTAATAAACAAATTGGTCATAGAAGAAGAGATATAGATGTTTTGGTTTCGGTTGATTTATATTTAATTCTATGATTTACTTGGTGCAATCTTTTATTTGAATAATTTTCGTTTTCTAAATACTTACATTTTTAAAACATAATTTCTAATTATGATGCACAAATATAACAACTAACCCAATGCTTTTCCTAGAATTTTTGAGTCTACAAACACTTGTACAAGGAACTTTTTTTTCTCAAAAGATCAAAAAGGAAAAAAGAAAACACTATGACATAATAATGGAAGAAATTCAAATGTTACAACAAATCTCAACTGCTATAAACTTGCTTGTTTAGTGCTTTACGTCATTTGAGAATCACGATGGCCAAGTCTTGATGACAAATTCAAAAAAACGAAGGTTTCCACAAAGAGTCATATTGCAACAAAATTTAAATGCAAAAGGGCATTTATGTAATCTCAAAAGATAAAAAGCATGAATTATATTAAAAGGACAAATAATGTTTAAGTGTTATTTTATCGATGAAAAAAATATGTATAAATTAAATAAACATAAAATGAAACTTCTAAAAGGCAAATCAAACTTATACAAGTCAATAAAAAAATATATCACATTAGCTGATAATTATTGATGTGGGTATAACTGGCAAAATAGACATGTGCATCAGACTTCACAAAAACACAAATGTTGTGGGGGAAAGAAAGGGAGACAAAACGTTTACAACATTTGAATGCATTTCAAGTTATGGACATTTTAAAGCAAAATGTGGAGTCCTTTATCTGAGTTCCTATAAATAGTTACCCAAAAAACCACTGTACAGGTATTCCTCATTTAGCATAACACTCCATCCGCCCTTGTAATAATCTACAACAAATTCACACCCCCCATTTTTAACACCTCCAACTTTTACATGATTCTCATCACCTCCTTTTTATTTTCTCCTTAAATTTAATATAAAACTTGGAACCAGTTTCTTTTATTCTTCTCTCATATACAAATTCCAGCTTCTGTTGTCCTTGCATGTGAGATTAGTTTGTGCTCTATATATGCAAAAAGCAGAATTTCCATGCAATGAACCCTCTGCTCTGTATCAAATCTATCTTCCCAGTGGAATAACTTTAATATGGTTGAGACTTGACATAGCTACCCTTGGCATCTTGGATGGCCTTATTAAGTGCTGCATACATCTCAACAGAAGAGTGTGCATATTTTTCTAACTGCCGAAAAAATCCCTCCAAGCTTGATTGGAAATGATCGAAACCAGAAATGAAGTCTTCTGAAACTTCATCCCTCAACATATTAACTGCTGAGTCACTATTATTATCAGCCTTCCATGGTGCGCTCTTCCCCTCTTTCTTTTCCTGACGTGGTAAAAAGCATGCAGTTTCAGCAGCCAAACTCTTTATAGAATCTACTAACTCCTTGCCGTGTAATGGCTCAAGCTTTTCCAACCATACACCACAGGTGACATATATTGGGGGACCTAAATTTCTCCATGACTGAACTTGTGGTCTTCTTTTTCTCTTGGTAGACCCTTGTGGAATAGAGACGCATTTTAAAAGCCAACCATTTATTGCCTGAATATAGAACTTTTGAGCACCAATCCACTTGTTGAAACTTGATGATAAAGTGCTAAGTTCATTTTCAAGATGGGCAGTAATCTGTCGACGTGATTCTGACTGCAAATAGATTTTCGTGTTTCCATTGGTGTATGCTATTTTGATAATTTCAAACTGAAGCTTGTGGCATTCAAACATCACATCCCACATCCGACTTAACCTATCATTGGAAAGATTTCAAAATTGCAGCAATTCATATCAAGATACAAAATACAAAATATGCTTTTTATAAGAAACTGAACAAATACTATATGTGCTTAAATATAAACTATTAGAACAACAAATAAAGATAACTGTTTATCCCGTAGTTAAGAGATGCTCAGTCCAAAAAGAAATATATTCACGTCACCATATGTCTATGCTGCAAACAAGACATAAAGTAAGCACCAAAGAAAGGAGGAAGAACTGAGACACATACCCTTCAATTAACTCCTCAAGTTGAGGCTGGAGTTCTTTGTCCCGTAAATCCTCAATCCTCTTTGAGATAGAGTCAATTCTATGAATAGCAACTCTTATTCTTGAATGCAGATCCTTGACAACAGCACGTGTTTTATCAATTCTATGAGAACTTTCTCCATGTGATTCTAGCTGCCTTAAAATCTTACATTTCATATCATAGTCCCTTCTGACCATCCCACTAGCCTGATATAGAAGATCCATAAGGCAATTAAAAATGATTGTCAGGGAAATCCATTTACCCTATCAATTACAGAAACTAGAAACATATAGCTAGTTAACAAATCAGCAACGCAGATTCAGAGGTCATACATCAAAAAGTTAATGATATACATGTTGAAGTGGAATTACTTTTGACTCATGGATAGAAACGCTAACACTTCCCCAAGCACAAAGTTCCATATCATCTCTGCATATATTGTAATTATGTTGTTTTAAAATAGGTAGCATCACTAGATTTCGTTAACTAGGGGCTCATACTCTATGGAACTTACAAACGCACTATGAACATCTGTTGTCTATGAATGTTAATAAATAAGTATATTCTTAAATGGATTTAATATGATAAAATGAGAAATTTCTCAAACAGAAAGGCTGAATAAATAGAATAGAAGAATGTATATAGATTTCGTTTAAAAGTGGTTATACAGATTTTGTGCTTTCAAATTTTTAAGTATTAATCATACCTTGACTTCATCATAGAGTTTCCTCTCCCATGCATATAATCTATCTAAAGTTGAGGCATGACTGCCTGAGATCATGCAGATATTCTCAAATATGTCACCAGTAAACTCTTCTATATTGTCTTTAGAGTTTGCTCCCAAAGGATTCCTAGATGAAGATGATCTAGATGATGTCGTCCTATGCCAGGTCAAGTACTTTATCGAAGTTTGAGCAGCCTCTGATATGGACACGGATAGAATATCAGTTACATAATAAACGCACCAATATTATTTAAGAGCAGGACAGAATCTGTATTCAATGTAGTTACATAGGGGAGGAGCCAAACCATTCAAAGAAAATATGAGATGTTTTAAAGCATTTGAAATAAACACTTTATACTCGATAAAATTATCCAACAATAAACACATTTTCTGTCATACAGTAATCTAATGAATGATAAAAATAAAAATCTTAGAAACATATATCTTAAAAAGAGTAAAAGAGGACATAATTTGCTATAGACAATTAAATTTCACACGAGTTACTTTCTATAACTGATGATATTATCCTGATGGAAACAACCAATTGAGGACAACAAAAAGGACCATGAATGGTAATCTTCTGAAGCCAGCTATATATACTTATACCATACAAAAAATAATGCAAGATATCGTCAATAATCAAAATAAGGATAGAAGGATAACGAAGAGGACTGGAATGCAGTTATTGGTTTCACATATCCCAAGTGTACTTGTATAATTACATAATATTTTATGTTGGGAATTCAAGATAGTACATATGAGTAAGGACATGTAATGTGACATAGACGTATAGATACTACAAAAAGAATCATGAGATGTGCAGAGAAAAACGATATCTATAATTACTTGTAACATATAAATTAAAAAAAAAAAAATTCTAGACATCCCTGAATTAACAATCACCATCACCATTTACACCCCAACATTATCTCTGATGCCTTTGCAACATGAAAGGCCAAAGTAATTTCAGACATATAGACATGGGGACTTACCTTCTTGAAACTGACTTGGATCATCCCCACAAGAGAAGCAGGCCTTCAAAAACGTAGATGCCATAGACCCACCTGGTACAACAAAGGATCAAAATCTGAGTCATTAAGCTAAAGTAACTCGTGATTTGTCCAAGTAGGGCATACCGAATGCATTCTTGAAAAATTTTAATAAAATTACAAACTATTGTCCTGAACCTTGTTATACAACCCTTTTAAAATGAATAACTCAAACAATCTTGAAGGAATAATTCATCTTGAGCAGTGGAGAGAGATCTCTTACTTTCTTTAGGTGGGATTATTGGACGGAAATGCAACTTATTTGCTTCAAGCATTCTTGGAACTTCTTTTCCAGATTCAGAAGCTTTTATAAATAGAAATTCAATATCTTTAATGCTTGAAAAGAAATCTTTAGGGGCAATCTTGGTTTCTATGCAATCATCTTTTACTTCTGTCTTATTTTTGTCAGCCTGCACGGCAACTACTGAGGTTGTGGCTCTTAATGGAGACAGATCAGGAGATTTGCTTTTTTCCCCATTCAAGAACTCAGATTCTGAAGCGACATTTCCTGCTGGAGGCAGGGTAGGTGAAACATTCGCTTCACCATGATCATCTACTCTATTAAGATTTTTAAAACTTCGGACCAAAGTATCAGTGGAAGGCTCCTCAAATTCATCGTCAGAATCCTGAGATTCTTCCTCCCCATGAGTAGAAACCTTTTCTTCTTCATCTTCTAGATCAGGAATTCCCTCTTCTTCCCTAAGCCGTCTTATATCATCCACATTTTCAAATCCTTGGCTCATACCCTTGCCCATGCCTTCTTGGAAAGAAAAATCATGATCAATTGGATGGAAAAGACCAAAGTAATCCCATGGTTGAGCTCCAGGTGGGAGAGGAGGATCTTCAAATGGTGAGATTTCAGGCCTATCAGTGGAATGAGGAGTAGTATTTTGTGGGGTACTTGATGAAGTTACTGTACCCACAACTGGCAAAGAAGGTTTTTCTTCAACCTTTTTGGAAGTACCACCCCTGAATTTCATGTGATTTGCCTGAAATCGAGAAGAGTTAGGAGGAGAAGGAGTCGACAATATTTCAGTTGCATCTACACGTTGCGACACAGATGGAGAAGAAAATGAGAATTGAGAAAGTGTCTTCTCGGTTAGAGCAAGAGGCTCTGGTGTTGCAGTAGTTGATGTGTACAACGAAGATTCAACTTGAGCTTCAGGTTGAACAAATTTTCTAATAGCCACACCAGTGTTCCTTAGCGACTGAATATATGTAACATGTGCTGCTGCTAATGAACACCTGCCATCAAGTGCTTGCCTTACAAATTTCTTCCTTTCGCGACATAGCTGCAGAGCTTTGTCTTCCTCTATTCTAGAGCTCGAGACCCCCATTTTCCAAAACCTCACCGTTAAATGCACCTCTTCTTACATGATATGGACATAATCTTCTACCTAGAAATTTGGTAAACACATTAAAAAACGGAAAAAGTAAATTGTATTTCAATCCATATAGCCAAAAGAAAGCCTTCCTCCCTAAGACCTTGGATAAGAAAACCAGTAATAGTATATGATGCAGCTCAAATGCACATTATAGCTCACCTTGCTTCTGTTTTAGAAGACACAAACAACAAAAATCCAGAGTTACAATGACTTTAGAAAAGAGGGGGGAAAAGACTAGTTTTTCAACCAATTAATCCATTATCCCTTATCTTTCTTAAATAATCAAGTAATATATATGGGAATAATACCAACTGCCAATGAACATAAAAGGGACAGAGTGGAAGCACGGGTTCAGAAACCTTCTTTTAAATGTTCAACTGAGCAAGCAACATTGCAAGCAAATTGAGAGAATTAGCAAAACACAATCAGAAGTTATAATTAAACAAAAGCATTAAGCATTGAAACTTGCAATCAAGAGGAAAGGAAAAAAACCTGAACCTAAAGTTAAAGCAACCAATAAGAGTAAACCAGCATCAGCAGTGATGAGAAAGAAGGAAACATCAGTTTGAACTTTTTGCTTGCTAAGGAAACTTTTTGAGGGGATATATCTTCATTTCAAGTTCTATTTCCCTCATCCATTACCAAATCCAACATAACGGTCAGAGACCCAACATAGAAGAACAACAAACAAAGGAATTTGTTTGCAAATTCAAAAAAATTTGGTATAGAAAGAAGAAAAGGTATCTCAATGAATATTCATAAAAAGCTCCCTCGAAAGCAAGCATCAAAAGCTATGGAACTTTGAAATTTCACATTAATTTAACTTCCCATCTCAAAACTTATCCCAAAGAATCATAAACATAAGCCAAGTATCTTTGTTTTGATTAACCAAAACCCCAAAACCGACCAAAGAAGGGAAGAGATGGAGGGAGGGAAAGATACCTCAAATAGAGGAACCGAAACCCAGTGGAGTGAATCAATTTGCAACAAAAACATATAAACTTAAAGGTCCAATCTTCACAGGAAACAGCCAGAATTTCTGCAATTCAATACCATATAATTCATCACGAAAAAATAAAACAAGCAAAATCCTAGAAACTGAAAAAGACCCAACTTTTGAACCTTCAGTTAAAATACCTATGAGATTGACAGAAGAACCCAAATCCAGAAACAGCATGAGCAATCCAAATTCCCCAAAAAAAAAAAAAAAAAACACAAACCCAATAGAAATTCGATCCAAAAAAAGTAAAATTGACTTGAAACAAAATAATAATAATAATAATAAGGCAGAGTCCAAGTATACCCCAGAAGTGAAATCTAGTTAAAAGGGTATACGATGATTTGCTTGGATTTCAGAGTAGCAGCACACCAGTCCAGAGGATCCTTGAGAAGAGTGTATTGAGTTTCAGAGGAGAGAGAAAAAAGAATAAACAGAAATTTAACTTTTTATTTTTATTTTTTCTTTTACAGAGAGAAGATAAAAATAAATAAAGAAAGAAAGTATTTTTAAGGAACGGTAGGAGTAAGAGAATAGAAAGAGAAGAGAAGGCGTTTGAGTAATGGGTATGGAATCTGACCGACTCGTGGCTGCTTCCATGCAAAAACGCACAAACACATAAAACACAGACTTTGCTGATTCGACTCTGGACCCCACTCCCCACTTCCACCGTCTTTTACTTTTATTCTTCCGTGCTTTCCACGCGCCTTTCCTTTTCATTATTGTTTATAATTTACAATTATGATAAACAATCCGGTGAATTACACCAAATATTTCTTTTAATTTATGAGTTTTTATAGATTTTTTTTCTATTTTTCTGAAATTATGTAAAAATGTTTTTTCGTATATATATATATATATATATTATATGCAATGGGCGTGATGATTGTGAAATTGAATGAGGAAAGGACCACTTCAGCTATCTTTTTAATCAATTCTAATTAAAGTTACTCTCTTTTTTGATCAGATCAAATCATTACAATTTTTTTTTTTAAAAAAAAACAACTGTATAAAGTTAGCATTTGAAAACAAATTCCTACGTTTTCTTCTTCATTCATATATATATATATATATATATATATGCGACAGTCTTATATTTGGCAAATGCCTTTTTTGAGAAATCATCTCAAATTATGATTTAAAAAATAATAATTTTTACTACTAATTTGTCTCCCGCGATTTCTACTCTCTTTTCTCAACTTCTTAAGATCCAAACATTGGAATCTTATTTTTTTTTTTTTAAATTAACATACATAATATATATATATATATATATATTCTAATTCAGATTCTTTTATCGTCTCAAAGTTAATTAAAATTAACCAATGTAAAATTTTTTCATTGGAATAAAAAATATTCCGAATTTGAATAAAATTCTTGGTTGATCAATAAAGGCTGTCATTAAAGGGTTGGTGAAAGATTGAGAAAGATTGGCAAAGAGAACCTGGTAAAGCAAAGAATAAGTTTAAAACGTTGATCAAAAAGTGAGATCAAGCATTGGATGGGTTGTCGGTTGGTATAATTGAACACAAAAGATTATGAGCAAGCAGTATATATACTCTTGATCCCAGAAAAGGTTAAAGAAAAGCGAGTATAAATCTCTTTTAATGTGGCTCACACACCTGCTTTAGAGAAAGCTTCTTTTAATTGGCAGTCTTTTTTATTAAACTAATTGATCTAATTGAGCAAAGTGACAAGTTGTATGGTGTCAACCAAAATGAAAAGTAGATTCCTCAAACCCCTCACAAATACATAAAATAAAGTTTGAAGATTCTAATTAATTTAGCATTAGATTATTTAAAGTATTTTGGATTTGATTCCCTCTTGACCATCAATATTTTTATAAACATCTTCTTCTTGAAGTTAATTAAGTAATCGATATTTCATAGTTATTAAATTAGCCAGAAAGCTCTCCCCATTGCCTAGTAAAAAGTAATTTACTATTGTAATAGTAGTTTTGTTGTGCAGTAGAGTTTGGATTAATTCTTATTGTCTTGTGGAACAATTGTTTTTTATTTTTTATTTTTTCGGTGAATTCCTATGGAACAATTCATGTAGGTCAAAAGCTATCTAATTTTTTGCATTAGGTCATAGATTTGACCATGCATTTTTTTTTTCTTTTAACATATTTTATTTTCTCCCCAGCGTTTACTTGGGTAGGTAGAAGAAGTAAACATTTTACCACCAAAATTGTCTGCCTTGTAACTCAATGTAGTAATTAGGTCATTGAGAATGACAAAGGTCGAGTTCCAAAAGCAGATCCAATACCATTCAATGAATAGTACAAACATCACATGAGCACTAAATTTATTTTTAGTAACTTTCTGATCCAGGTGCTATATTAAAAATTAGAATTAGATGGGATTGGCTCGGTTTCATACTATTGACAATCATACATGTAAGATGAAGGAAAAAAAATATTGTAAATAATAATAAAAAAAATGTTATGGTAAAAATTTTAATTGTAAGAAAATAAATGGAGTACATATGCAATTAAGTAAAGACTAAATGCATGCAAATAAGAAAAAGTTATCTATCACTTTATGGTTAAATTTTGGGTAGACAAAACTAATAATTCTGATTTCATAAGTATTACTACTTTATTTATTAAATTAATTACATTTTTATTAGATTAAATTTGTTTAATTACTCAAGTTCTCATTATTGTCTTCTTTTTATTTACTTTCCCCCCCCAATATTTCGCCAAAAGGAGTATATCTTATAAGATTCTCATTATCTGGTTGTAACCCACATTAACACTAAGAAAGACGTCAAGTGTAAAATGTATTAGGATTTTTTGCTTTCACAAAGATACTAAAAAGACATCATAGCAAAAAGAAAGACTAAAAGGCAAACCATAAATGAAAAGGCTGATAAGTTGTGGTTGATAGGTTTGAGGATTAAAAAGTAAAAGAAACTAATAAATTTCCCCAACAAAAAAAAGCAAAAAAGAAAAAGAAAAAGAAAAAAGTTGAAAGGAAATGGTGTAAGTATGCATGTGATTAGGATCCAAAGAGATCTAGAAATGAATTCTCATGGACCATACAAAAATTGAATTGGATAATTAAAAAGTGATTTTTAATTTTGTCAACCATCAAAAGCGCCAAAAGACATGATGAGTCTTACCATGTGTCTTATGCTCCATCAAATGTTGTCAGGACTTGGAAGTTTTGGATTTGGGCAGCAGCTTTCATCCAGCAACACAAAATCACTTTCTCACCCTGCGCTTCTCTTTTTATTATTCTAATTAATTAATTATTTATTTATTTTTTGGTTCTCTGCATTCTTTTAATTTAATTTTAAATGCGTGTTATATCTAGGAAGGAAAAATTTTCCAATATATAGTACAAAAATAAAATAAAATATTTACATTTTATAAAATTTTGTTGACAAAAATATGTAAAATTTTGCTGATATACTATCAATTTTGGAAATATTTATTAAATCTCTATCTCACTTTCTGAAAAGTGGTTTAAGTATGAAAAATAATATGGACATGAATAAACAAAATTTTATTACGTTGTATGAAAAATAATATGGACATGAATAAACAAAATTTTATTAGATTCATGTTAATAAAAGAATTGTTATATTACCAAAAAATAAAAATAAAAGAACCAAAGAACTGTTTTCTTTTCCTTTTTTTTTTTTTAAAGTTATTTTTACTTGTGTAAAAAATAGTTGATTCAGCAAAACAGTAACTTTGGGGCCCATAAGATTGGGAAGAGAATGGAGTAGCCCAAGTAATGAAAGGGCCTAAGCCTCAAAAAGCCCGTTATGAGTTAAAAAAGGCCTTTAACAAGGAGAGCCGTTAAGCCCATTTACAACTTCAAATATACTATCAAAGATATGTAAAATTTTACTCACAAAGATATGTAAAATTTTGCTGATATACTATCAACTTTGGAAATATTTATTAAATCAATATCTCACTTTCTGAAAAGTGATTTAAGTATGAAAGTATGAACTTTGGAAATATTTATTAAATTTATATCTCACTTTCTGAAAAGTGATTTAAGTATGAAAAATAATAGGGACATGAATAAAATTTTTTTTCATTCCATTCATGTTAATAAAAGAGTAACTTTGGGGCCCATAAGATTGGGAAGAGAATGGAGTAGCCCAACTAATGAAAGGGCCTAAGCCTTAAAAAGCCCATTATGAGTTAAAAAAAGACCTTTAACAAGGAGAGCTATTAAGCCCATTTACAACTTGGGAATTTGGCCCAATACCCTCACAGGACGAGGTTAATGATTTTTGCCCTCTCATTTGATTTTTTTTTTCTACCTTTCAATATCTATTTTAACTTTAAAATAAAAAAAAATTACTTACATATTCTTATATTTTAAACAAAACAAAAATTTACTTTTTCTAAACAAAGTTGTTTTTACACGAATATACACAAATACAAAAAACCAAAGTTGCCGTGGAAAAACCAAACAAAATTTCATCTCATCTCAGCACTGTCCGAGGTAATTGTTTGAATATTTTTGTTTATTTGTTGCCGTGGGACCGGTGTAGGTTTGTTTTTGTGTGGATTTTTAGCCTTGCCGTGGACCCGTGTGCGTTTTTATTTTTATTTTTTGTGTTTATTTGTTGCCTTACCGTTAAATACTTACAAATTTAGAACAATGAGACATTAAAACTTATGAATTGTGTTTAGTTTTTAGAACCGGTTAAAAATGTGAAATTTTTGAAGATTTAGGTTTTTGTATGGAAATTATTATAACCTAGGTTTTAGGATAGATTGATATTGGGTATTAGTAGGAAATGAAGAGAGGAAAAAAATGGGACCGGTTTGGCCTTGAACGGTGGCCGGAGGTGGGAGAAACAACCGGGTCAAGAATCGGATTGGAACCGGTTCAAGCGGGTTCGGGTCAACCCAGACAAAGGTTGAAGATGGATCGAACGACATGTCGTCTAGGATGAACGACACCCAGACGACACGTCGTTTTTAATTTTTTTTAATTTTTTTGGGTTCCATCGACATCCCTGAGCATGGAAAATAAACAAAGGATGAAGGCAGGGAAATCAATGAATTTGATGAAGAATAATGTTAGTTTGTAATAAAAAAACATAATATATGTATATATATATATATTTGTTACAACTTAGGGATATAAGGATTTTTACCCTGATCGAAGTTTAAATCCTTAAGCTAAAGGTGTTATCTCACTAGTGCATAATACTCAAACTCTGTCTAGAAAATTGCTTTTGTGGGTTGAAAAGAAGAATTTTTTAAAAAATGTACTTGACCTTTAGGAAACTAATTATATTTCTTTTTGGATTTGTATACAGATAAATCCTTGACCCTAAACTAATTATACAGATAAAATAAATATAAAGTGAATGATTTGTATAGCATATATAGGTGTCGGTAGGTCTGAGCTTTTATAACCAAATCAGGTTAAACACAAGCAGTATGGGGAAGAGATGTAGCTACATTAGTTGACATACTCATATAGAAGTGGTGGACATGTTGCAGTCCAGCTTAACCTATATGTTCAGATTATAGTCTGCAACTTTCTGTGCACATTTTTTAGACATATATTGTATGGTAAGAAATAATTAGATATTACATGAATATGATATGTATATATACAGTATAAGGGCTGCTTTTGATTGGCTTATAACAATTTGTCTATTGCGTAGCTTCTATGTAGTCTTCCACCTCTATTCTTCACTTTCTTGTTTTTCTATTTTGGGTGAATTGACTACTTCCTCTCCAGTCATTTCAATATTTCACTTTATCTGCTTCTGCATGTAGCATCATAATTGGCCACAATTGTGGGTTGCTTTATTAAAACCCCACTTTAGACTATAGCTGCATTAGAAATCTTAGTTGCTTTTCAGACCTTCTTTTTTCTTTTAAGTTTTTTCTTCTTCCTTTTTGCTAGGGTAATTTATTACTAAAAATCAGTACTTGGAGATAAGAGAAAAATACTTTATGATTAATTAGAATTGAAGTTGAGAATTCCAGAGTTAGTACTTTCTAAAGGTATAGATATATATATATATATATATAGAGAGAGAAGATCGGTGCATAAAATTTTAGGTACATGGTTAGCTAGAAGCAAACACGCAAACACTTTATCCCCAAAAAAGAAAAAAAAAATTAAAGAAGAAGAAGATAGAAAGATTTAGAAGTAACACACTGCTATACAGTAAATGTTCAGTAAATGTTTTGTAGATGGCATACACAATATCCTTAGGAAGAGAGCGTATGAAATTGAGGATTGCGGATATTTATATATGTATGTATACATAGTTGACAATGTGGTTAAAGGTAGATAAAAGTTTATTAATGTTGTCAATGTACATTTGTAGGTTGTACTTTATAATGGCACCAAAGAGGAACATGCGATGTCAACCGAAGAAGGGAGTTAAGAAGGTGGAAAGTAAGAGACGTGGTGGTAGCACAGTAGCACCCGACTCTAAGCGTCGACGAACTAATAGGCAGAAATCCAAAGCTGAGACGGAAAACGCCAAACTTCGAGGGCACGTTCCACTTTCCTCTCCCCTATCTGATATGGTAAGTTTTATATTCATTTATGTTGTTTTATGCAGTAAATGATAAGACATATGTCAATATTTATTCATGAATGTGAAAACTCAAGAAAAACTTCACCCGATGGCCATCGGTAATTGCCAATAGGCCATCGGGATTTTTTTTAGTTCATTGTAGGTTGATTACCGATGGTTACATCGGTAATTACCACTTGTGCAAAAATGTGAACCCATATGTCTTAAGATTTAGTTGGAAATTATTATTATCAAGTTAGGGTGGAAAAATAGGGTATGATTAAATCGTTGATGTCAGTTCCATTTATGTAATTCATTTTGCAGCCCATCGATGCTCCAAAGGAACGGATCTTTCAGGATGCCGATATATTTAAAGTTAGGGCACATTCATTCGGGAATCCAATAGAAGCGAACAAAGTAATTACAAGTATCCTCACAAGTGAGCAGCTGAAAAAGTATAGAAAAACATGTTTTGGACACTTACTTGACATGAAGAACCTCCGGTTCTCTAGTCAGGTAGTGCATCACCTGCTTTGCAGACAAGTTGTGTCCAACAATCCAGAAGTACTGGAGTTTAACTTTGGCGGATCTGGAGTGCGGTTTACGAAGTGGGAATTCACATTCATTAGTGGCTTAAAGTTTTGTAGGTACCCTTCCATGTATGATATGCAAATTTCCAAAGGAAAGGAGCTGCTCACGAGGTTGCTAGATGACAGGACTGACTTGAAACCGCCCGAACTGGAACGACTATTCAAGGGTACACTTTTTGTGGATGATTGGGATGCTGTAAGAATTACGTTACTATATTTCTTAGTTCATGGTGTACTCGGAATGGATCCGAAGGTTCAAATAAATAGAAAATTCATTGATTTGGTTGCTGATATCGAGGTATTTAATTCCTACCCTTGGGGCATTCTGAGCTATAAAGAGACAATCAACTCATTCCACAATGCATTCCAGCATAGAGGACGTGCAGTAAAGAATAAATCACAGTATTATGACCTAAAAGGTTTTCCATTGGCGTTTCAGGTACGGTAATATATTTAATACATGTAGCGTTTACTTAAAAATTATATTTAATAACCTATAATGTATATTTTGTAGTTGTGGGGGTTTGAAGCAATCCCTGATTTTGGTAACCAATTTGCTGACCGGTGGGAAACCCGTTGTCCGAGGATCCTTGGATGGCATGCTACAAGTCAACCGAACCATTTTGCTGTCCATAATTGGTTCACCTCAAATAGCAATGTGAGACAAATTTTTTTTAGACTACATGCTACGACTACATTCAAGTTACATTACCATAGTCAGTTTCCAAATTTACTTTTTTTTTCCTTTCTTCATTTCATGTAGTATGTTGTGCACTGGAGGTTAGATGCTACCGATGAGGAGAAGACTATGGATTACTGACGAACAATAGCAGTTAACATACATGAAGTTCGCTACACGTCACCTCCACTTGTAGCACCAATAGCCACTGTTGGCGCTAAAGATGCATCCAAAGCTGAGGAGCATTCTAGTGGCCCTCCAGATGCTAATTTCAGGGTTACTTGCATGCAAATTTGTGTTTCATATGTTGTACTAATATATGTTGACTTATGTTTTGGATATTGATATTGATTAGCTTGCTTGCTTGGAGGCAAAATTTGATGAATTAAATAAAGAGATGGTAGCGTTAAGGATGATGCTTAGTTCTGTTATTGACCAACAAAAGCATCAGGTATCACTTAGACAACTTAGTATACTTTAGTGTTTCAGCATTATTAAATTATATATTGTAATTCAGGAATTATTTGTTGTTAGAGTTTGGGAACTGCAAAATAACCATTGTGTTTTGCAGGCCGAACATCATATGCACAGCCATTCACTGTCATCTTTGGTTCAACCATCATCCCCTGTGGCACCGTCATTTGGAGAGCAAGCCGAAGAATTTGATGCACCCATAGACGGTTCCAATGGTAGGAAGGAGGATGATGATTGTACTACACCGTTTGAGCCTATCGTACCTGGAGGACCCTATGTGGAGGATTCCTGGGTTTTGGTGCCGTATCGGCCTTTGCATTTCGGGTGGGATATCGGTGCTTCAGCTGACAGTCCACATCATGACCAATCAGCTGAGATTGAGGTGGAAGATTGGACGCATAACGTTGGTGAGACAAGCCGATTCAGTAAAGTTTACCACCAGTCACATCACGTCATCTCTCCTTACACCGACCCGTGTAAAAAGAAGGTCAAATTTAATCTTAATCGACATATTGATGCATCGAAGGAGAGGGAGTTCGATGAGTGGTATAGGGTGGCACCGAAGGAAGCAACTGTGTGTACATCTTATATGACGGTGGGAAAGAAATTTTTTGCTGAGCTACTTACCTCTGAAGGATGGTTGAATTCCGATGTAAGTTATATGCTTTATGTTCATGTAAAATCATTGTGTTCCTACGTTTGGAATGATGTTTTATTTATCACCTCGCACTTGTTACTTATTTCCTTTAATGTGGTTTTGCAGCATATTGACACTATTTTGTATTTCATACGAAAAAGGCTGTTTGAGAATGAGAAGATGTTCACCCACACCTGCACCATATTATACGTGTTATTTTGGGTAAAATGATGGGATGTTACTGCATTGCTTAATGTTATATTGATGATATTTTATATTGTATATATTTTTATTTGGCAGTCATCCATCAAAGGGCGTTATCCCATATGGAGGGCATCTTGTAGCACATATTCATGTGATGCGACCCTTTGTAGCTATGTGCGTGGGAAGTCACCCAAACCTAGCGTGCCGTGGCGGAGATGTGATTATGTAAGTCCCTACATATATTTAAAAAAATTCTCACTGAGTTTCCCATTTTGTGGATAATGAGGTTATGTTCTAATTTGTAGGTGTACATCCCTGTCAACAATGGAGGCGCGCATTGGTTGGCAGCATGTGTGGACTTGAAGGCCCGACATATTGATTTATACGATCCAAATATGGAAAATAAATATGTCCAGAATAAAGAGTTGAACAATGCGGAATGCCTTACGTATATGCTGCCTTACCTATTGAGGGATGGGGGATATTACGAGGAGAATCCGGACGTGCCTCCCACTTTAGAGCCATTCACGATGACCATGATCAAAGATGCACCCCGCCAAGATAATGGGTATGAATGTGTTGTCATTTCAAACAACTTCTATTGCTGCTGTTTTATTGTGGTTACGTGTGGAAATACATGTGGTTGGTTTTCATTAATGCTAATAATTAATGCTATTCTGCAGGGGTGATTGTGGCATCTACGCTTTGAAATTTATTGAATACAAGAGTAGTGAGGAGAATCCTTCATTTGGCCTGCAAGATAATATGTTTTTTAGAAAAAAATATGTTGTTGATTTGTACTTTAATAAACTTTCAATGTCGATCGTATGTTTGATGTTATGACACTCTATGCTAATGTTATCTTAATATGTTGAACCTATCTTTAGTAATGATAACTGTTGAAAAAAAAAAAAAAAAGAGAAAAGAAGACCCTCGGTTGTGATAAAAATTAAAGCAAAGATGATTACCGATGGTGCATCGATAATTCCCAATTCACCATCGGTAATTACAGAAACGCTTTCGGTAATATGAATTAACATTTTTTTTTTCTCCAAATACTCAGCTAATGGGGTGTTTCCGGCAACAACATGCAAATTATACATTCATCAATGCCCCCAAACATCAAAACCCAAATGTTCCGAAAATGTTCTCCAATTGGCAAAAATATTTAATTACCGTAGGTTTCGTCGGTAATTATCGAAACCCCTATGGTAATCACATATTACCAATTTTTTGGGCCCCATAAGTCCCCTTACGTGTGTTAAATGAAAAACCATGCAAAATATGGATTCTAAAATTATCCTAAGGAGGGAAAACCCCAAAATCTCTGAAAAATTTCTCAAATTGGCCAAAAAATTACGATGACTGTAGACCTTCGGTAATTCCCGATGAAATCTTCGGTAACCAGCATATACCCTCTGGAAAAATTACCGAAGGTTTTATCGGGAATTATCGAAACCCCTATGGTAATCACATTTTACCAATTTTTTGGGCCCCACAAGTCCCCTTACGTGTGTTCAACGAAAAACCATGCAAAATATGGATTCTAAAATTATCCTAAGGAGGGGAAACCCCAAAATCTCTAAAAAAGTTCTCAAATTGGCCAAAACATTACGATGACTGTAGACCTTCGGTAATTCCTAATGAAACCTTCGGTAACCAACATATACCCTCTGGAAAAATTACCGTAGGGGTCATCGGTAATTACCGAAACCCCAGTGGTAATCACATTTTACCAATATTATGGCCCCCACAAGCCCCATAATGTGTGTTAAATGATAAAACATGCAAAATATGGATTCTAAAATTATCCTAAGGAGAGAAAATCCCAAAATTGCTTAAAAATTTCTCAAATTGGCCAAAAAAAATACGATGACTGTAGACCTTCGGTAATTCCCGATGAAACCTTCGGTAACCAACATATACCCTCTGGAAAAGTTACCGAAGGTTTCATCAGGAATTACCGAAGGTTTACAGTCATCGTATTTTTTTGGCCAATTTGAGAACTTTTTAAGCAATTTTGGGATTTTCTCTCCTTAGGATAATTCTAGAATCCATATTTTGCATATTTTTGCATTTAACACACATTATGGGACTTGTGGGGTCCATAACATTTGTAAAATGTGATTACCACTGGGGTTTCGGTAATTCTCGATGAAACCTTCGGTAATTTTTCCAGAGGGTATATGCTGGTTACCGAAGGTTTCATAGGGAATTACCGAAGGTCTACAGTCATCGTATTTTTTGGCCAATTTGAGAAATTTTTAAGCAATTTTGGGGTTTTCCCTCGTTAGGATAATTTTAGAATCCATATTTTGCATGGTTTTTCATTTAACACACGTAAGGGGACTTGTGAGGCCCAAAAAATTGGTAAAATATGATTACCACAGGGGTTTCGGTAATTCCCGATGAAACCTTCGGTAATTTTTCCAGAGGGTATATGCTGGTTACCGAAGGTTTAATTGGGAATTACCGAAGGTCTACAGTCATCATAATTTTTTGGCAAATTTGAGAACTTTTTAAGCAATTTTGGGATTTTCTCTCCTTAGGATAATTTTAGAATCCATATTTTGAATGTTTTTGCATGTAACACACATTATGGGACTTGTGGGGGCCATAACATTGGTAAAATGTGATTACCACTGGGGTTTCGGTAATTATCGATGACACCTACGGTAATTTTTCCAGAAGGTATATGTTGATTACCGAAGGTTTCATCAGGAATTACCAAAGGTCTACAGTGATCGTAATTTTTTGGCCAATTTGGGAAATTTTTCAGAGATTTTGGGGTTTTTCCTCGTTAGAATAATTTTAGAATCCATATTTTGCATGGTTTTTCATTTAACACACGTAAGGGGACTTGTGGGGCCCAAAAAATTGGTAAAATGTGATTACCATAGGGGTTTTCGTAATTACCGATGAACGGCAATTTTTGAAGCAAAAACAAATTGAATGTTGTCATTTTTTAATGCTGTTTGATCGCTTACTTTGTCAGAATCTATCATTAATAATGCTATATTTAGCATGTTATTGGTTAGAACACACATGATTGAAGTTGTCGGATGTAATTGTGGTGATTCTTTTACGACAGTGTACAAATGTCAATTACCGACGATGCATCGGTCATTACCATTGGACAGTAATATCATCCATGCAATAGTGAGAAACATACAAACAACTGAACCAAAAATTGGACACGGAATGATATGTTATCAAAACAATACGATAGATGAATTTGACAACAAAAGAACACATAAAACCAACGTCTATTATGCCAAAACACATGTTACGCGGTTGAGCAACTAATTGCATTCCTGACTACATTGCATACACACGCATACCGCATAATATGGCCCCATTGTCTGAATATAGCATCGCGCGATTGATGGGCCTTCGGTACAATGGTGCTGTTGGTTGGTAGTGCTATCAAGAGGTACGGCGGCGGAACATGATCGGCTGCTGTGACCAACTTGTTTGCACCTCCTGCATCTATATTGATGACGCTCCTCTCCTTGAGATTAAATCCTCTTCTTTCTCGGTCTTCCTGACTGTTTGCCAATTTGAGGTGGAAGTACAACCTGGTTTATGACATCATCTGGAGCATGCCACTGACATTTATCTCCAAGTGGATATATGGTTTCCGAATATGCATCACGGAGTGAGTCAACTGAGTAATGCACCGAGCAAAGGAAATATGGAGAAATATGTCGATGCTTACATGATGCAATTGCATGGACACAAGAAAATCCATCAATGTCAAATTCCTTGCATGAGCACGTCTTATTTTCTAAGTTAACAACTCCAACGAACATGCCATGGCTAACAACTTGAAACTCATATAAGTTCATTAGAATAACACGTAAGCCTCTGCCATTATTTGAGTGCTCCTGCATGATTTTTTCCAACCAATTCGTAACAGGAGTTTGCATTGCAGCTGCGTTAGTTCGACGTTCATACCACCACCTTTGCAAGACATCACGAGTGTGATCTAGTAATGGCAAAACATGTTTATCCTTAGCATCAATAAGCACAGAGTTCATGCTCTCTGCAATGTTAGTTGTCATTATGTTGTATCTATTGCTCGGAAAATGTGATCTAGCCCATTTTGAAGGACTTGCATCTTTGAGATATTATACAACTTCAATACTAACCCCTTCTAAAAGCTGCATGGCCTTATCAAAATCCTCAACAATATATGCTCTAGCTGCATCATTAAAAGTTGATATAATCGCATTGACATTACCTTTAAACTTCTTAGCACGTAAATTTGTACCAAGATGATATGTGCAGTGGCCATGGTGATTATTAGGGAAAACTGTACGTATTGCTTTTGCAATACTTTTGTGTCTATCCGATATAAAAGCTATATTCGGATCATCCCCAAACGCTTCTTTAAAGCTCTCAAAAAACCACGTGTAAGCCGCATCCGTCTCCCCAGGGTCTATTCCATAAGCAAGTGGATAAATTTGATTGTTCCCATACAAAGATGATGCAATATATAACAAACCTCTATATCTATTCTTCAGTGTAGTTCCATCGACAGCTACAACTCTCTGCATATGCTAAAACCCTCTAATGCTAGCTCCAAGTGCCATGAAAAAAATATAAAAATCTGTTTTAATCATCAGTTTCAATTCAAGTAAACGTGCCCGGATTTTTGCTCTTCAAAATGTGACTCCATAAAGGAAGTTTTGCATATGAATCTTCTGGCGTGCCCCACAAACCTAATAGTGCAACTTCCTTAGCGACCCATGCTTTGTTGTAGCTTATGTTTACTCCGTAATTAGAGCGAATGTCATGCACGATATCTCGAGGTTTGTATTGCCTTGAAATCCCATCAAACGTTGGCTGGATGATGTCTCCGATAACTGAACTTGTTGCTTGATGATGATCCCTTTTCATGATATTTAAAGAGCAAATATGCTATCCTTGAAGGCCCTAATCATGAAGGCCTCTATATTATCACCATGTAGTTTGGTAGCACACATTCGCCACATGCAATTGTCGTTTGCACATACAACCTCATATTGGACTCTATCTGACTTCTTGACCTTGAATTCAAAATTTCTCCTGAGTGCATAAAGACTAATCTTCTTCTGTAGCGCATTCTTACTCGCAAAGAGTTGGTTGATTCGAATGATTTCATGGGCATTGACGGATGAGAAGTGATGGTTAACCCTATGTTCAGCCATGGTTGTGGTAGAATCCTGTCGAATGTCCAAATGGTTTTCGGTACAAGGAGAGGCAAGCACATCATCATTCACATTATCAATTGGACTACTACCATAAGGAGACTCACCATGTCGACTATCACTAGTTGAAAGTCTCGAATGTTTGGTCCAACAAATGTCTCGTAACCCATCTTCACTATGATCAGTGTTGACCTCAACCTCAAATTGTTCATCTTGATCATAATCATGTCTACGATATTCATTCATATCATTAATGTTGAAGTGCTCATTATCATGATCATGTTCCACAGATTGCATATTGTTTTCACAAATTTGATTTTCAGAGAATCCAGGTTGAGTTTTCGGCACATGAAGTTCGGTCGCTGGGGACTGCATGTCAGCATCAGAGGTACAAGTAGCTGTCTCGGGAACTGCAGATAGTGGGGCAATAGTCATAAATCCTGAACTTGTAGGTATCCTATTCACAACACATCCAGCAGTATTAATACTCTGTGGAACCCTGGATAACACATCAACAATAAGTGGAGATCTGTCTTGAGGTCTGTGTGAACTATACTCTTCTATAAAACTTTGTAGGTCTTCATCATTTTCCACAACGTACGGCTCACATGACAAACACACATGGTATATGAACTTGAAGATTAATTGATGTTGTGTAGAATCTAAGTTGAGAGCGTTGTAGACAACATCTTCAAGTTTTGCCAACGTACAATTCCTTTTGATACGTATAATCTTCATTCTTTGATGTTGGTATCTCCAGGTACCTTCAGAACATACACTCCATGTTCCATCATAGAACAGTAAAACTGAAATTTGTGACATTGAGCATAAAGGGTTTACCAATTCAAAACATACTAAGTATCTACTTGTCACAAGCTTGTGGTAATTCGTGAGGTCATATGACTAAAAATAATTGCAATCGTAGAATCTTTGCTAGAAGGTTTAACTATAATCCTGAAGCAAAAGTAATGAAAAAATACAAATGCATTTTCAGTAAATGAGTACAAAAAATAAACCAAACAATTATGTTATTAATGCCTAGTGGAATAGCATTTTAAATGCAAATGAGTAGAATAGCATTTTAAATACAAATGCAAATGCATTTTCAGTAAATGAGTAAAGATAAAATACTAATGCATTTTATGTAAATGAGTACAAATGCTGTTTAAATCCTGCATATTAACACCTAGTAGAATAGCTACTCTTGACAGACATAGTAGATCAAGTAGATTAAGATGTCAAATCTGTGGCACATGTGCTAAATCATAACATAACGTTAGCTTGAATGGATGCAATGTTGACAATGTGGTGTTCTGTGGATTATTTTGTTAAACATCATAAATATAGTTACATTTAGCATGTCATTCGTTTACAATAACATTAGAGAAGTGGACAAATTCGATTGTCCAATCGGTTTGCTTTTAGAAAATGGAAAAATTAACTATTCCGATGGAACCGCCATTAAATTTTCCAACAAGCAAGTGTTTTATAATTACTGATGGACCGTACGTAACAAACAAAGGTTGTAATTTTCAAATGGAAATTTCCAAACCATTTATGGATTGTTTTACATAAAATAGCACCAACATAGAACTTGCCTTATATATCATGTCAAAACGTGACAAATAATGAATCCAATATAAGGGAAATAGTTTCCACAAGTGCACAATTAATTCCCTCCTAACAACTCTCGTTTGGACATACTACCATGGAGCTGTTCATGTAAAATTGATTGGAAGAAGCTTGGAAGTTGGGAATCACATTTTACAATCTAAAACTAACTACATTTCAATGCATACCATTCAAACAAGTTCTAATGGTCAGAAACTAGAGAGCCAATATTTGAGAACTCAATTACCATCCATTTAAATTATCGTCCTTCTTATTTATTGCTTTTCCACATATCAAATAATATGGAGAATTTAATAATGAAATTGGATCCTTACACATCATATTGACACGAGAATCATGCATAAAAACTAAAAACAAAATCTGAATTAGCAAGAGGAAATTGTACAAGTGTTTTATGAATAAAAACTAGGGAATATTACAGCTCCTAGAGAATATTACAGCTCCTACAAAAGCCTCTGTTGGTATCAATCCCGAATTGACCCAATGTTCCCCATCAATGTCAAAATCTCGAACACCAACTGGCACCACAATTGGTATAATGCCAAACTTTAGTGACAGCATTAAAAGCATATGGGGCACCTCCACTAAAACGGAGACCGATTTGATATTTGGATGAAATTAAACGAAATATCTGCAGTTAGTTACAATATTTAGCATACAAGTTTCAAAGAAAATAATTATTATAAATAATTAAAGAAAATTACAAAAGCATTTTGTTTTAAATCTCAACCTAAAAAAATGACTAACTTTTTCTAATACTTGACAAAAAAGCATCTCTGATTTAATAAAATAAGGGATTCCCTCAAAAAAATTTTAAATAAATATAATGAGAACTGAAGACCTTAGCTGTCCTCATATGCGATAAATGCTATATGCAAACTGTGAAGAGTAGAATTATTGGTCTAGACATCAACAAAGCAAGAAAAATATCACAAAGCGAGTCATTATCAAACTGTCTTGTAAGTAGTAAGTATGCAAGTGGGTATGTTGTCCCGAAGATTGAATTGGATAATCAAAATAATTAAGTCTTCCATCTAAAGATCCTATTTCCATTCACTGAATTCATATCAGAAATTCTAAGGAAATTTCAAAAATCATGAAAGCAACAAAGTATCTAAAATGTCTATAAAACAGATGAAATCAGAAATGGAAAGGCTTGAAATTGTCACAGCAATTAAACATCAGCCATGGTAGTCAAGGATCACCTGCTGACAACACGATTAACTGTTGGTTGAACAAATATATGAACTCTGCAGAAAGCAAGTAGTTGTCAATAAACAAAAAATACTATCTAGTTTACATGAAAAGAATCATGAAAAGGAAACTCCATATGAATGATAAACTTTCTATGTACTTTCATGATTTTCTTCATTTGGAAAATTCTCATTCCCTGTATCATACTTCTTATCTGCAGAAACCTATATGAACAACATAAAATAAAAGTGAAAAATATAATGAGCACTGGGAAATAAAAACCACCATAGCTAAATATATTACCCTCGGTAGAAATGGAGGTTTCTGTTAACGTATAGAATGTGCAACCATGGAGTTAAACAGTAAATTTCCCTTATGATTCTCATGTTGATAATGAAGTAAATGCAATAACTGACAGTTTGCATTAAACATTAAGGAAAACAAGAATTATACATGACAACAATAACTGATAACAACGAAAGCAGTTATATTTAATCACCAACAACAATTATAGTAATAAAATAACTATAACTACAATTATATTAAAACACAAATAAGCGTGCAGACAATTAAATTTAATAAATAAGCAGCATTCAATAATGAAAAACACACAAGACCCAAAAAAATAATAATAATATAAAACACACAATTACCATCTTTAGAATAACCTCCACAGCACCTTTGCCATCACCAAGAGCTCCATCTATTTCATCAATCACCTAGAGAAAAAGTAGTAACTTGTTTCTTCTGCATACATTCTAGAATAAGAAGGGTAACCATAAAAAATAATACCAACCAAGCACTTTGGCCTCGAGTCAACAGTGACAGAGTTCATCTGCACTACATCAAGAAATTAAAATGTTGTATAAAGTAACCTATAACACAAAGCAATACATTGTAATAGCTAGGGAAAAAAAAAAGAAAAAAAAAACACAAAGTAACTTTATACAAAATTTCCAATCTTGAAAGAATCTAATAGTCAGCAGATAAGAATTAATGCAGATCCATGTGAAAAAAAACAAAAACGAAAAAAAAAGAAGAAGCATATATATACAAATACATACATCAGGGACCAAACCCATGGATTTCATTTGGTCAGAAAAGTAGAAAGCGTCCTGCAAGTAAGAGCTTTTCATGGTTCCAACGATGAGAGAATGGAATGTATCCCTAGTTGGTTGTACTCCATCCAACATCATATCATCATACACATCTCTCAGCAAGAAATGCCTACCACCACCGTTATTTACAAAAAAAAAAAAAAAAAGAACACAACTTTCACAATTTCTCCCAAAAAAAAAAAATCCCAAAACCACAAAAAGAAAATCAAAATTAGAATCTACCTTCTCTGCGCGGTGAGAGAACCGATAACAGTGTTATACTTAGAGACATTGCTTGCGTAGTTCCTCCTTGTGTATTCCTCTGTTGAAACCGCACTGAATTATCACCGTCCCACCTCGCAGCAGTGAATTGCGCTGCCCTGAATTATAACAATCTAAAATATATTATTTATTTAAAAAAAAACTATTTTATTATTAGCGAAACGAGTAAGAAAATGTCTAGGAAAAAGCTTAAGAATTTGAAAATGGAGAGGAGAAGATTACCAGTGATTGATCGAATGAGCCTCATGCTTTCCTACTTCGCTATTGCTTACCTATTGCTTCTGCTTCTGCTCCTAGGGCTCTCTAAAACCCTGCAGTTTGCTCTCTGAGTCGCCTCTTCACCATTTCCTTCAAAACGCACAGTCTCCAAGCTTACAATCCGGTCGATGCGAAAGGAAACAGAGGGCTCCTAATGGGCTGGATATTGATTATAAGAAGAAGAGAAAAGTCGGATGAAGAAAAGAAAGAAAAAAACATAGAAAAAAAAAGATTAAAAATATTTAATTTGAATATAAAAATATTTTGGGATTATCAAAAATTGAAGGGGTAGAAAAAAAAAAATATCAAATGAGGGGGGCAAAATCGTTAACCTCGTCCCTATGAGGATATTGGGCCAAATTCCCCACGAAGAAACTCCTCAAAGCCCATTGGACCACTGTATAAAGCTCACGATATATCATGTCTCTGCAATTTTGACATTAACATTTAATATAATAAAAATATAGTGTGGTAATAGATATACATATATATATATATATATAGAATCAAAGATTAAAGATATTGCTTCCAGCTAAAAAAAACAAAAAAAACAAAAAGGTCAAAGATATTGCTTTATGCCCCGAAAAAAAAAAAGATTAAAGATCCTACCAAATAAAAAAAAAATAAAAACAAAGATTAAAGAAAACAAGTGGAAAGGAATCATCGTTGGTGACGATTAAAAGTTTATATAAGCAACAGAGAGATCATTATCTAAATGGAAACTGCTTTAGTAAACTAAATAATATTCATCAATTATAGTACTTAATTAACAAATGTAAAATGTAAACGTTAAACCAAATTGACAAAAAAAAAAAAAAAACCCATAATTAGTTTCTCCTCCTCCAAAATATCAATCTAGGACATGCATGCAAATCGATCATCAGGCCCTGGATATTGATCATCAAACATTTTCCAAATTATAGACTCACTGCTGCTCATTCTGATCGTGATCAATCTTTGGGCTCACTCACTGCCTTTGTCCATCTGGTGTTGCCTCAGTCAGACTCTGAAGTGGTACGGAAGGAGGTTTATAATCAACTTGCAAGGACCATGGACTCCGGCAGAACTACCAGCAGAATCGAAGAGTATTTGTACTTCGCTCCTCACACATTGGACAATAAACTTTCCTGCTACATTCCACCAACCGTACTTTCTCTCTGTTGAACATGATCCCACAAATGTGGCATTGATAAACATCACTAGCAGCAGCGTTGTCGTGAATCTGCAGCTGATAGGAATAAAAAGTAGCAGTGGCTGTTGTTGTGTTGTTGTTGTTATTTGGTGTGGTAAATAATAACATTGTTCCCTTCTTGAATGGTTAGACTTGTGCGAGCCCAAAGATCTCCTTGAGGGGAACTCCTTATCACAAATATGACAACGCTATACTTGCATTCTACTTGATTCTTTTAAGTTTACAATGAATATGTCACTGAATTCCTAAGCTAACAAGAAAGCAGAGAAGCAGAGAAAGGAGGAAAAAAAAAATAAAAAATTAAAGAGACAGAGATTTGGTTTGGAGGATAAATATTGGTGAAAAAACAAAAGCAAGCAAACGATCCTAATTCAGGAAAAAATATGGGTCAACCGACCTAATATATCGAGGCAGGGGTGGATAATTTTTTTCCCCCTATTTTGATTTTTTAATTGTTTTTGTTCAATTACAATAATATCCAATTCAAGTACTAAGTGAACCCCTCTAAATTTCACCACCACAAACCTAATACTGTAATTTACAATTTTTTATTCTTCTTTTTTGTTTAATACTTAATTCTCATTTATCAATATTATATTTATTCAATCTTTCACTTCTATAAAATCATAAATTACTATTTTTTAACATAATAATTTATTTAAAATATTAAACTTATTTAATGAAATTAGTCAATTAAACAAGAAATATGTAACTTATTTAATTACTACTTTTTTCGTTTTCCTACAATCATTGAAGTTTTCCTACAACAAGAAATATTAAACTTTGTTCTTGGTTTTGGCTAAACCACAGAAATCTCATTTGTCTAATCGATATGTGTTATTTTTTGATGGAAATGCAGCAAGAGAAAAAACTCATTAGAAGTGGAAACTCCAAGCTAATGAGAATCTAAAAGAACAAAGAATATGGAACTCACCACCCTTACTTCTTTCACTTGGATATGGAGGTTCCAAAAGAATGGAGAGGATAACATCATCCTCAGACCAAGTTCAAGGCCACTATAAATTAATTAAGACCAATTTTGTTAACATAAAGATATACGCAGAACCTCCCTAATTTTTCGTTAATATGGTGTAAGTTCTGCTTTTTCTCAACTTTGGATAGTAAATTTTTAAGAAATATTTCATCCTTGTAATGTCCAAGAAATTCATTCCTTTTGCTAATCAGGCAGCTCAAAATCAGCTTTCTACTAAAATTTTATCTCTTTTTAATTAAAATCAGCTTTCTACTAAAATTGTGATTACAAGTTAGGAGTTAGGATGTCATCCTTTGATTAGTGAAATCTTAATTTAAGATATGAAACTTTATCTTTTTTTTAATTAAAATCAGCTTCCTACTAAAATTGTGATTACGAGTTAGGAGTTAGGATATCATCCTTTGATTAGTGAAATCTTAGTTTAAGATATGAAATTTTTGGCTAGTTTGAATGAATTGATTAGGACTTGATTATTATAATATGTATATTTTATCTTTCTTTATATTGCAAGATTTTATTGTTCTTTTTGTAGATCAAAATGTTTTGTTATATTTACTATATTTAAATTTAACACATTTTACTATCATATATTTTTAAAAAGTTTATTTTTTTTGATATTATATATATATATATATTTTGAAAAGTTAATGTAGTATTTAGCTATATAAATTAAAAGGTACAACTCATTATGTCTCATTTTAACTTGATATACTTTACTTTTCAATTAATAAAACAAAATGGACTTTAATTTTTCAATATGGTTATAAAATTGATATATCACAAATACTATAAAGTCGAACTTTTTTAATGAAATTGTTAATAGATTTTTTCCGTTTTAGGTCGACCTTGAGGACCAAGAATGGTCACTTCTCCGTTCAGCCTAAATTACAAGGATGTCCTTGGTGAGTTGAGAAGGAAAGAATGACAAAATAAAAACAAAAATGGAATAAAAAAGGCACCGAAAGAAAAAAAATCATCAAATAATTTTGAAATGCAAAAGCCAGTGTTTCAATCTGCTACGTGTCAACATTTTGGAGGCTTCACAATTAGACGTCCATTCAACCATCAAAATTCGATGAAAATGGAAGTCAGACATCCATCCGACGGTCGAAATTTGATTAAAATAAGACCGTTGGGAGAAGCATATCTGCTCTTCAGCTACAAAGTATAAACACAAGAACTAGAAAACCAGCCTTTCTCACAGGATGGTGCCGACAGAACCATAGACTCTCTGAAGGAGGAGAGGCTCTCAATAGTCGTCTCGAAGAGTTGTTCTTCTCGACGCTGTTTTCAAGCATCAGTTGTGGAGTTTGTGACCCGAATCTCAGATGGAGACCTCCCTTAGATATCGAAGCGATTCCAAAGCTTTAAATAATGAAATCCCAATCGACATCCAACTCCAAAATCCACTTGCAGGTACTGTTTGCTTCACTAACCCCTACCGGCTCTTTGTCTTTTTTATCATTTCCCTAGCTTCTTACTTGATTATCTTTTTTTTTTTTTAATTAAATTTTGAGACTTGGACTTTTTCATGCTTTCCCCTCCGATTTATTAGTAATATTGAGTTTATTTTTAATGCGTGCTTAATCAGTCAGTATTGGACGCTGGTGTATGCTTTTATTTAGTTTAATATATACTTAGGTTCATCCGGAGCTGGATACAAGAGCGGAACTCCGAGATATCTCTGGGCTCTTTTGAGAGAGGCCTGTTTCATAGAAGCTCATTCTGTTTAGGCGTTAGTTCATAGGCTCATTTACTGGGACGCGTTATGACATGGCAGTGGTACAGCTGACCACCATGTCATTCTACGTGGCGTACAATGCTATATAAATAAACCCACTCCCTCTAATTGGATCTCTCAAATCCCCCCCAAAAAAAAAAAATTAAAAAAAAATTGAGAACACTGCTGCTCTCTGCAACTGCTCTCTCTGCAACAATGGCGGTAAGTTGTTGAGTTCTTCTTCTTTTTCTTTGTCTCCGTCTTCTTCTTCTTCTTTATCCTCGTTCTTCCTCTTCCTCTTCTTCTTCTTCTTGTTCTTCTTCGTCTTCGTTCTTCCTCTTCCTCTTCTTCCTCTTCTTCATCTCTGTCTTCTTCTTCGTCTTCGTTCTTCCTCTTCTTCATCGCTGTCTTCTTCTTCGTCTTCGTTCCATCTTCTTCTTCCATTTTTTTTTCTCTTCGTCTTCGTTCTTCCTGTCCGTCTTCTTCGTCGTCTTCCTCTTTGTCGTCTGCTACTCTCTGCAACAATGGCGGTAAGTTGTTGAGTTCTTCTTTTTCTTCGTCTCCGTCTTCTTGTTTCTGTTTGTCTTCTTCTTGTTGTTCCTCTCCGTCTTCTTCTTCTTCTTCTTCATCTTCGTTCTTCCTCTTCCTCTTCTTCTTCTTCTTTTTCCTCCTCCGTCTTCTTCTTCGCCTTCGTTCTTCCTCTTCTTCATCTCTGTCTTCTTCTTCGTCTTCGTTCTTCCTCTCTTCGTCTCCATCTTCTTCCATCAAAAAAAAAAAAAAAAAAAAAAGAGAGAATACACGGTATTCTGCCACTGCTACTCTCTGCAACTGCTTTCTCTGCGATAATGGCGATAAGTTGTTGAGTTCTTCTTTTCTTCGTCTCCGTCTTCTTGTTTTTGCTTCGTCTTTCTTCTTGTTCCTCTCCGTCTTCTTCTTCTTCTTCGTCTTCGTTCTTCCTTCCGTCTTCTTCTTCTTCTTCGTTCTTCCTGTCCGTGTTTTTCGTCGTCTTCTTGCTCTCTGCTTCGTCGGTTCTGTGCTACTTTTTTCCTTTTTCATTTTACTTTTAATTTTGAAATTAGTTTTTCATTTTACTCTGAATTAGGAAATTTGTTTTTCATTTTACTTCGAATTAGAAAATTAAAGCAAATTAGGGCTTCGAATTAGAAAATTAAAGCAAATTAGGGCTTACTTACTGTATAATTTATTCGCTAACCAGTTTATTGTTTTATTCTCATTGCCAGAAACCGTCCCGAAAGTCCTCCACAAACTCCCTGCGAGCCTACAAGCTCATGAAGGAAGCGTTTGATCTCAAACCGGCTCAGTCCATTGCTGATGCGATCGCTGACCTCGAAGAACACATCAAGGACTCTACCATGATCGTTGTCGAGACGCTTGAAGAATTGGACACACTGACTGAGCTCAAACGGGCCGAGAAGTGGAATGGCCGCGCTCGGATCAGCTGCTTCAACGGAAAGTTGAGGAGGACTGCAAAGCGCAGGGGTTTGAATCTCTCCAAGGTTGGCTCTTAGTATTTTTAAGCTTCGATCTAATCAACTTTTTAGAAATAACAGAGGGAGTTTTGATATTTCAATCCGTTTGGATTGCTGTTATATTGCAAATGCTTTATATTTGATTGAAAGATGTAATCAAATATATGAACAAAGGTTTTGTTACTTTTGGAATATTTGATTTGCAATCAAATATTTGATTGATAGATGTACGCTAATTGGTAACCGTACATATTCAAATTTCAAATCGATTCCAATAATAAGGGGAAAAAAAATGCTTTATATATAGAAGAATTCCGTTATTGTAGAAATTTGGAGATATAAAAGGCATATTGTCTCCATCATAGAAGTTGCTTTGCCAAGCATGTTGTCTTAAGACTAAAAAAGGGACATTTGAAGAACAAGAAGAGGACACCTCTCTCATTTTCACTATACCAAAAGAATCTCAGCACGGGGTTGGATTAACGAGCAGTCTTGCTATCAGTAATTACTAATATTCTTAAGATGTAGTTCATTTTTTTTTTTTTTTCCTTCATTAGCCCTTAACTAATTTTCAATCTAGAATTTCATTATTACGAGGAGTTAAGTTAAACTTATATACGGTTTTAAGCACTAAAAAAATACCTAAGTAATACTTTTAAATAAGATTTGCAAATATTTTTCAATTTTCATATTGGTTTTTTTATTTTATATTCTCTTAAGAAATTCAAACATTTAATATTCAATTTAATTTTTGGATATGGTTATGTATAACCCTTTTTTTTTTTCCAAAAAAAAAAATATGGTTTTGTATATAATATATATACATAACTTTAGATTTCTATGAGTTACAGAGAAATTATCTTTGAAAAAGATCATTTCAAAAAATATTTTGAATACTTGGTGTTTAATCCCCTTTTTTTTTTTTTTTTCCTTTTTTGGTTTTAATCCTCATTTTCTCATACAAAGATTATAACCTTCAATTCTGAATATGAAGTACATGTAAAAAGAACAAATTAGTAACAAAGTGATTCTTTTCTCCGATAGTGAAGTAAGTTTGAATTTCCCACTCCAAGTACAAAAATAAAATGTATTAAATATTTGTTAAAAAAAATTTATATTAAATAATCTGAGTTGGAGGAATCAAAATTGGAAAATGATTGGAGAAAACCATGATAAAAATTATTCAACAAAATATTCCATACCGTTTCAATAATTATCAAAAAATGCCACTCCCAAGAACAACCATAAGTGATGATTAGATAACAACATTTGAAAAAGATGTTCTTGTCCATTATTTTATTTCTTAACAACATTTAAGAATAAAATAGTCTTTCTAAATCTAAAGATAAAACTAGAGCTTAAGGTCTAGCATCCCAAAATAAAGCCACATGCAAGTCAATGAACTCCAATAGTTCAAAATATAAAACTTAAAACGACTAAATTCAGCTTAATAACACATAACCATAAACAAATACTAAACATAAACTCCAAAATAAGCTAAGTAAGTTCCAAAAGTAGAGACCAACAATAAAAGCTCCCAAAGACACTCCAAAGCTATCTATGCCACTTCTTTCCCTTTGTATCCATTATCAACTCCTGAAAAGTAGGTGTGAGATGCAAGCCCTATAAATAACAATTTGGTTCTTTTCTTAGCAAAAGGTATAATAATTATAAACAACTCACCAATAAAATTAAATAAGAAACATAATGTAAACATATTATAAACAACTCCAATAGTTCGAAATAAAGCCACATGCAAGTCAATCAACTCCAATAGTTCAAAACATAAAACTTAAAACAACTAAGTTCGGCTTAATAACACATAACCATAAACAAATACTAAACATAAACTCAAAAATAAGCTAAGTAAGTTCCAAAAGTATCCATTATCAACTCCTGAAAAGTAGGTGTGAGATGCAAGCCCTATAAATAACAATTTGGTTCTTTTCTTTGCAAAATGTATAATAATTATAAACAACTCACCAATAAAATTAAATAAGAAACATAATGTAAACATAATATAAAAAAATGCAAATTTCATTTCAACCAATAGTAGTAAATTCAAGAATTATTTAAAACGGCCCACAAAATAATATTTGTCAAAACATTGACTACAGTATAGTCAAGACAGTTCATATGTGTTAACTATTTACTTTTGGGGCACTCTCCCATGGATTGTCACTTATGGTTAGTGTTATACTAGTGCAGCTCCTCATAAGGTGCTTGATGAAAGTTCTGTCCTCGATTCAACTTTAGTTCTTCTTTCAGAGCTTGAATCTGGAGTGAATTGTCTCTGGATCATCTTTGCCTAGGAGTTTGAGCGAATGGTAGAGGTTGTGGAGCTGGAATTTGAGGACAATTTGGACAAGGGGTTTTAGTCAGATCCAAACCTTGCTGAGTAGTTTACAGAGTGGTTTGGTGGATCTGCAATGTCGATGAGTGAGTGTGTGCGAGGGTGGATCTGAGCTCGCAACCCACTGGCTGTCAGAATTGCAGTCATCCCACTGGTGAGAATGGAAGAGAGCTGTCGAATCTCTCTTGTGAGGGATTCTAGTTGTTTCTCCACTCATGCCATGGACGTTTGTAACGCTCAAATGCCTAGAGAGTCTCTAAAAGCATTAGAGGTGTCTTCGTTAGAGCTGAAAATAAACCTGAATCACTAAAATTGAGATTGGGGAAAGAAAATCTAGGCCTCAACTAGTCCAATTCATCAAGGAAACAAGCTCACTGAGCTTTACACAGAACAAAAATGGTGGAAAACATTGACTGCCTCAAGCTTGGGGACGAGGAGCTTTCTATGCAAATTGAAATGAAAAAACAAAGTAGCTTTGAGCAACTATCACTGCCCCTAGGCATGACATGGCAACCACTAACCAATAACAAGACTAATAACAGGCATGTCGCCCAAGTGCAACAAAGTTATTGTGGACTCGCGGTCGTAGCCTTCATGGCGACCAAGCAACTCTAAACGACAACATTCAACTTAAAAGAAAGGATACAAAACAAAAAAACGGCATCATATTGCAAACCAAACAAGTAACAAAAAAAATTAGACAAGGACACGTGGACCTCTGAGGTTCAAACTTCACCAACGGCTACATTTAAACCCTAATCCCCAATTGATCAGGGAAGCTCGACAAAAGCTGAAGTTGCAGAGTTGAGCTGAGCTTCTAGTCATCTTCTTCTTCTTCAGAACCATTCAAAACTTTTATTATAATGGTTGTCTTTTACAATTTTCCCATTTTTAACACTTTTTGTTTAATGGAGACATTTGCATTCAGAGAGAATTAAAATTTTTTTTTTCCTTAAATATTTTTTCCAAACTCCTCAATTTATATAACAAGGAATGAAAAACTACCAAAAACGATTAAAAACAATCAAAAACCCCCAATTGATTTCTGAGAAAAATCAAGCAGTTACACAAAAGTTTTAAACATTTTACATCTATTTATAAACGTTATTTGTACAAATCATATACATATATAGTGCAAAAGATCAATTTTCTTTTTTTTAACCCCCAAAATCTTATTCAAAAAACCATTGCATTACAAAAAGGGAAAAACCGAGATTGGGACGGCAAAAAAAAAAAAAAAAAAGGGAAGACGGATCAATTTTTGCCGATGAGGCCTGTACAGATGGATGGAACTGATCCTCCTCCGTCTAAAAAATAATAAACATTATTTTAGTCTCTCTCTCTCTCTCTCTCTCTCTATTTGGTCAAGTCAATATTTTAGTCTTTTCATTAAGATAAAACTTTTCACTAATTTATTTATTTTTACTAATCTATAACTTTTGTTATTATTATTACTAATATATATTATTATTACTATTTATTATTATTTTCTCTTTCAAATTTGCCAAAGATGAGCAGCGAAATGATCAAATAATAGCGCTAGCAACTCGCGCTAGAGAATTGACATTGGAATCGTGGCGGAAAATGTCACAAGTGTTGCAGAAGAACTTTCTTTCTTCTAGCTTGTTTGTATAATTGTATTGAATTCGTTGTCTAGACGCACAAGTCAATTATTATTATTATTATTATTATTTTCTCTTTCAAATTTGCCAAAGATGAGCAGCGAAATGACCAAATAATAGCGCTAGCAACTCGCGCTAGAGAATTGACATTGGAATCGTGGCGGAAAATGTCACAAGTGTTGCAGAAGAACTTTCTTTCTTCTAGCTTGTTTGTATAATTGTATTGAATTCGTTGTCTAGACGCACAAGTCATATAGGCAGGGGTGGGCAACCCAAATTTTATTTTAGTGTTTGTACTCATATAGAAAAAAATAAAATAAACAATAGGATGGTGAAAATAAATAAATAAAAAAATGAAGAGAAGGGAAAAATTGGATAAAAGTAAAGAAAAAGAAAAAGATAAATACCTAAAAACATAGACAATTTTATATTTTTAAGTGGTTTTTATTTTTTGTTTGATAAAAGAAATTGTTTGTCTTTCTTAAAGAAAAAAGTTGGATAATTAAGAGTTAGAACTATGAAATTTTATCTTCTTTTTTTTTTTTAATTAAAATCAGTTTCCTACTAAAATTGTGATTATGATTTAGGAGTTAGGATATGCTTTTTTGATTAGGAAAATCATAGATCAAGATATGAAATTTTTGACTAATTTGAATAAATTAATTACAGACTTGATTATTATAATAAATATATTTTATTTTTCTGTAATATTGCAAGATTTTATTGTTTTTTTTGTAGATCAAAATGTTTTGTTATATTTATTGTATTTAAATTTAACAATTTTGCTATCATATATTTTTAAAAAGTTTTTTTGATAATATATATATATATATATATTTTTGAAAATTTAATGCAGTACAGCAATATAAATTAAAAGGTACAACTCATTATATCTCATTTTAGTTAGATATACTATGCTTCTCAATTAATAAAATTTTCTCGCATCATTGAAGTTTGTTTAAAAAAAGGAAAAAAATTTAGCCCCCCAAGATATGAAATCCTGGCTGGCTTCGTCATGCATGCATGCATGATATATAAGTGTATTATATATATAGGTGATGATTATATTGAATTATAATATACAAGTGAAAGGACAAGAGGAATACATGTCAAATATGTCATGCAACTTTTCATGCCATCACTAAAAATTTATAATATGTAACTTCTTTTTTTTATTTTTATTTTTTTTAAACTGCAATAATATGCAACTTTTCATGGCATCACTAAAAAGTACTTTTCATGATGGATGGACTCCCAATTGTTTTTCTTGTTTGCATATAAAAATATAATAAATGCTATAAAATGAAATTAATGCATCAATTCGAAATGTTGGATTTAATATTGTAATTGGAAGTACAAAATGAAATTTAATTTTTCAATTTGGTTATAAAATTGATATATCACAAATATTATAAAGTCGAACTTTTTTAATGCAATGGTTAATTGATTTTCCGTTTCAGGTCGACCTTGAGGACCAAGAATGGTCACTTATCCGTTCAGCCTAAATTACGAGGATATCCTTGGTGATTTGAGAAGGAAAGAATAACAAAATAAAAACCAGTATTACAATCTGCTACGTGTCAACATTTTGGAGGCTTCAGAATTAGACGTCCATCCAACCATCAAAATTCAATTAAAATGGAAGTCAGACATCCATCCAACGGTCGAAATTTGATTAAAATAAAACCGTTGGGAGAAGCATATCAGCTCTTCAGCTACGAAGTCTAAACACAGGAACTAGAAAACCGGCCTTTCTCACAGGATGGTGGTGACAGAACCATAGAACTCTCTGAAGGAGAAGAGGCTCTCAATAGTCGTCTTCAAGCGTTATTCTTCTCGACGCTGTTTCCAAGCATCGGTTGTGGAGTTCGTGACCCGAATCACAGATTGAGACCTCCCTTAGATATCAAAGCGATTCCAAAGCTTTAAATTTAAGAAGGAAATCCCAATCGACATTCGACTCCAAAATGCACTTGCAGGTACTGTTTTCTTCCACTAACCGTACTCGCTCTTTGTCTTTTTTATCATTTCCCCAGTTTCTTACTTGATTCTCTGTTTTATTTTAAATTTTTAGACTGTTAAAGACTTTTTCATGCTTTCCCCTCTGATTTATTAGCATATATAATATTGAGTATATTTTTAATACGAGCTTCATCAGTCTTGGACGCTAGTATATACTTTTATTTATTTGCTAATTTAATATATATATATATATATATTTAGGTTCATCCGGAGCTGGATAAAAGCGTGGGGACTTCGAGATATCTCAGGGGCGCTTTTGAGAGAGGCCTGTTTCATAGATGTATGTTTCACTTGTGGGGTTTTTATTGATATGTCTGACGGAGCTTACTTTAATAGTATGCTTAAGATGCCCGTCGATCTGCGAAATACCGCTGAATATTCTTTGTACTGTTGTTGCTTTTTGGGTCGGTCTCCTTTTGATCTGATTTTGATGGAGCTTAATCAAATTTCCAAGGCTTTTCCTACTACAAATTGATGGGAAGCTCAGTGGAAGTGGGTTCTTCCGAAAGTGGGGTTACGTTGAAGAGGGACCACCCTCTTCTTTGCTCTTCATAGCCAACTGGTAGAGCTGAGAGACACACCCATTTTACAGAGACACAGATGGAGGTTTACCCAGATTTTTTTTTTTTCCCCAGAAGCTAGATTATCTCCCATGGGTTTGCACTGTGGCGGTAATCCTTTTCATTGTGGTACTTTTCCAGATACTTTTACCTGGTTCAGTCATAGAAAAAGTCAGGGAATACATTAAGAGATGGGGAATTTAATTTTAGTTCAGGTGAATTGTTGTTTCTTAAGGAGTTTTGTCAGTAGGATTTTGGCGCTGATATTAGATTTAAGCCTCATAAGCTTTTGGAGAAATTCCAGAAAGAAGCTGGAGAGGCGAAATTTTCCAATGCAACACTGCAACATATTAGGAATTGGAGTCCCCAGATTGCAGTGGTAAACATGCGACTTCTGTCATACTTCACATCAATTATTTTATTTCTTTTCGTCCTTTTTTTTTTCCGTCCTTTTTTTTCTTTTTGGTAATGTTGCATTTTTATTTCAGATTATTGTGCTAGTAACATATGGGATTACAAAGCTATGCTGTGACAAGAAAACTGTTATTTTCTTATTGATATTTGGGAACCAAGTTCTTTTCTTTTATCCTTTGAGTAATCAAACTGGCTAATACTAAAATTCACATTAATATTAAAATCATGGGTTCACTGTGAGCGCATTTGTTTTCTGTACACATATATAGCAATACTTCTTATATCTTGCTCCTTGTATTATTGACTGCGGCGTAAATGGAAATATTATAAGCTCTATATTTTATTTTTCCATTGTTGGATCTCAAACAGGAAAAATTAAGGAAACCGCAGAGCACTTCAAATTGACTGAGATGAATAATAATTCAGTAGACACTCTTCATAGTGCAAGACGGCAAGATCCACACGAGCTAGCTGTTTTTAATTTTGATAGTATATTAGTTGCTACAAATGACTTCAACATAACAAATAAACTTGGGCAAGGAGGTTTTGGTTCCGTTTACAAGGTAATTTATTAGTTATTTGTATATTTGATTTATTATTGCTGCTTAAACGTGAAAACATAAATGGATTGACAAAATTAATGGTTGATATTGCCAGGGAGTACTACATGATGGAAAGGAACTGGAAGTAGCCATTAAAAGGCTATCTAGTAACTCAGAGGGCATACAAGAGTTCAAGAATGAGTTGACTTTGATCTCCAAATTCCAGCACAGAAATCTTGTTAGGCTTATGGGTTGCTGCATACACAGAGAAGAGAAGTTACTAATTTATGAGTTCATGCCGAACAAAAGCTTGGATTTCTTTCTCTTTGGTTGGTTCCACATAAGGCACATATAGTCTCACTTTTAGAGGAATGGTCATTTATTGTTTGCTCAAAACAATTTGTAGATACGCCTATCATAGCCCAGTAGGAAAGTTCTGCTAATTAGTACTACTCTTATCTTCTTCCCCTAAAAGCTATTAGCATAAAACAGCTCTATTGACTGAATTCTATTGGTTGTTGCATTGATTAATTAGACCGAAGAAGAAGATCAGAACTAAATTGGGCTAGACGCTTCAACATTATTCATGGTGTTGCTAAAGGCCTTGTATATCTCCATCGGTCGGCCGGTGGGTTTCTCTGATTTTAGGATGATTTCTACTGGATATGTAGTACCTTTCTGGCTTTCAGATCTATTTTCGATGAAGATTTTATGTAGTACCTTTTTGGCTTTCAGATCTATTTTCGATGAAGATTTTATGAACAAAATTTTATGAGTAAAGTTTGAATTTCTATTTGTGCTCCGGCCCTGATGGTCGGCCGTTGGGTTTCTCTGATTTTTCTTTGTTAACCATTGTTATGAGTTTATTCTTTTTATGTTTTTTTTCCGATGGGGAGAGACAAGATTGTTAGGAGCCCATATTAAGAATAGTTTGCCAAGTTACAACCCATGTTTTATGAGCCCTTTTTCTTTAATGTTGAAAATCTAAGCCCATTTTAAGAGCCTTTGAAAGCAGCCCATATCTCAAAAGGCCATATTCTTGATTTTTGAGATTCTAAGCCCATTTGTGAAATTAGCCCAATTAAGGAAAACATATATTTAAAAAAAAAAAAAATGATTTAAAACCCTAGTACATGGGGCATGAAAACCCAATTTTTTTTTTTTTAAATATATGATTTTGTATAAAAGAAATATAACTTCAGATTTCTGTGAGTTATACAGAAATTTGATATTTCAAAAAATATTTTGAATACTTTTGTGTTTAATCCTTTTTTTTCTTTCTTTCTTTTTTGGTTTTAGTCCTCATTTTCTCATACAAAGATTATAACCTTCAATTTTGAATATCATGTACATGTAAGAACGAGTTAGTAGCAAATTGATTGTTTTCTCCAACAATGAATTTCCAACTCCAAATACAAAAATAAAATGTATTAAATATTTGTTAGAAAAATTTTATATTAAATAATCCGAGTTGGAGGAATCAAAATTGGAATATAGTTGGAGAAAACCATGTTATAACTTATTCAACAAAATATTTAATACCGTTTCAAAAATTATCAAAAAATGCCAACCCCAAGAACAACCATAAGTGACAATTTGATAACAACATCCAAATAAATATATATATATATATATATATATAGATATATAACAAAATTCATCAAAGATGTTCTTGTATATTATTTTAATCCTTAAAAATATTTAAGAATAAAATAGTCTTTTTAAAGCTCAAGCTAAAACTAGAGTTTAACGTCTAGCATCCCAAAATAAAGCTCATATAAGTCAATCAACTCCAATATTTCAAAATATAAAACTTAAAACGACTAAGTTGAGCATAATAACACATAACCATAAACAAATACTAAACATAAACTCAAAAATAGCTAACCAAGCTCAAAAAGTAGATATCAATAATAAAAGCTCCCAAAGACACTTCAAAGCTATCTATGCCACTTCTTTCCCTTTGTATCCATCATCAACTCTGAAAAGTAGGTTTGAGATACAAACCCTATAAATAACAATTTGGTTTTTTTTTTGGCTAAAGGTATAATAATTATAAACAACTCACCAATTAAATTAAATAAAAAACATAAGGTAAACATAATATAAACAATTACAAATTTCATTTCAACATTAGTAATAACTTCAAGAATTATTTAAAACGGCTCACAAAACAGTATTTGTCAAAATATTGACTACAGTATAATCAAGATAGTTCATATGTTTTAAACATATACTTTTGGTGCATTCTCCCATGGATTGTCACCTATGGCCCTCGAAATTAAGGGCTCCTCACATAAGGACCGTGACCACCTTTTCATTACTTCACCATGGTGTCTAGAGACTTCCAACCAAGGCCTCCAAGCCCTTCATATCTTCATCCGGTGTCTAGAAACAGTTCTTTCCTTCAACCAAAGGGCATCAAAATCATTTGAAATTTCACAACAACTTAGCAGACGTGTGGATCTATGTGCGGTAAAAATTTTAGATCAAATAAAGAATCAAAACAAATTTAATTCCTATCCAATGCATAACAAATAAAACACTAAAATCAATTTTTTGTGCAAATTTGTAAAACCTTTTGATTGATTTCAATACCAAAGAAATTGAGAATTTTTATGAAACTTTCAATAACAAAGTAAATATATACAAGTACCTATATAAAAAGTTTAAACCCCAAAAGAGTTAAATAAATGGACCAACTCAAGATTTTAGTTTAAAGCTACAAACGTGAAATTTAGTTTTCAAAACAGAGGTGACTTTGGTACAAAATGAATTCTGGATAATTATAAAACAAAAAGTGATAAAAATTTTCAAAATGCAATTAGATGTATAAATGAATATCTCTATAAAATTTCAGCTCATTCAATGGTCATTTGGTATGATTTTGGACTTCATAAATTTGAAGTTCTTGCTGCTGTCAGAAAAATTCTGCTGTCAAAAGTTTTACATTGAAAATTCATAGAAAATCAAATACTTAATAATTTTTTATGAAACTTGATATGAATTTTCTTCAACATATCTAATTTTATGATCCCAAATTTCAAAGCAAACAGAAGGCGATAGATACCTTGAATCCACACATATATCCACGAAATACCAGCTCACAGCAAAATTCCAAGCTTTGGTTTTCAACTCAAACATTAAGTTTGCACTAAAAATCCATGTCCGACGTACATATATTTCAAATAATCCCTCAAAACAGTATAATAGCTAAACAATAACCCATTTTTCAGTTTTTAAACCCAAAAACAAAAACTCAAATTGTTACCTACCTCCAGTCAAAGCTTGTAAAGCTTTTCCTAAAGCTTAACCTTCTACCTAGCCAAATGGTCTTCTAAATCCAACTCTTTATCCTCCTTAACTTGAAGTTCTTCTTCTCTCAACTCTTGAGAAGCATCTAAGAAGCCAAGTTTGCAAGTCATAAACTCAAGGTTCTGACACTCAAACGAAAATCAAAGCACCATAACTAGCTAAACCACTCTCACAAGCATTTTTCGAACATTTAGAATGCAAGCCCATTAGGAAATAGACAATTTCAGATGTTTAAAAGCTTTAACCAAGATTTACAAACCCATTTACATCAAAATATTTCCAGATTTTTAAGCCTTTCAAAAATCCCATGTAAATACTTCAAAAACAATACTAATGCATCCATAATAAATAGGAAAGAAAAACCAAAGTATGGGTCTTTACCTTAAAGCTCCAAAACAAATGAAAACCCCAAAAAAAAAAAAAACAAAAAGGGGAGGGAAACTTCCAAAAATCTTGTTCTTTTCAATATGCAATAGTTCTAGCAAGAAAAGGATCTCAAGAGCTTCATTTTGATCAAAAGGTTATAGGTTTTGGTTGAGATTTGAAGAATTGAGAGAAGAAAAATGGTGAAAAATGAAGAGTTTAGAGAAGAAAAAGATGGGTTTGGGGTTTCCCTCTCCTTGCTTTTAATGTGAGAACTCAAAAACTAAAAATGTATTATGTTTTCCTGAAATCTGGTTATGAAACATGAATGAATTGGGCTTTTTCATAAAAAAAAAATAATAATAATAATTGTGCTTAAGCTTGCATTAATAATTGGTTTATAAAGATAATAAAACAAATGGGCTTGACTACTAATTGGGTTGTTACAAAAAAAAATATTTTTTGGATAATCAAAATATTCAATATTTGTTTTTTGTTATAAAAAAAAATCAATATTCAATATTATAATTATTGTATGAGAATATAATAACTTTAAATTAAATCATTAGGAGTGATTTTTTGTTGTTATTGTTGTTGCTGTTGTTGTTTTAGTTATCAAAAGTAAAAGTTTTCGATCAACAATTTTATTATATGGATATTATCACTAGAGATCTGTAAACTATATTGCTAGTAATAATTAGGTCCTTAAACTATTTTTTTCAACAAATTGGTCCCTAAACTTGCTCATTTGTTTCACCTTAGTCCTTAACTAATTCTCCATCCAAAGTTCCCTTATTATGAGGGATCAAATTAAACTTTTACAGAGTTTAGGAAGAACATGTGCAATAAACAAAAAAAAAAAAAAAAAAAATTAAATAATACTTTTAAATATGATTCGCAAACATTTTTAAATTTTTATATTAGTTTTTTTATTTTGTATTCTCTTAAAAGTTTAAACATTTAATACCCAGTTCACTTTTTAGATATGGCTTCGTATAACGCAATTTATGAAAAAACAAAAAAAGAAAAAAAGATATGGTTTTGCATTAAAAAAAAAGTAACTTTTAGATTTATGTGTCATAGAGAAATTTTCATTGAAAAAAAAATCATTTCAAAAAATATTTTTCTCTTACATTTTTTTAAAATCCTAGCACGTATGATTTAAAATTTTAATACTTTAAAAATAATTTTTTTACAATAAATAAATGAAGTACATTAAAAAAAATAAACTAAATGGCATTTGATTATATTAAGAATAAAATTTTTGAAAATAATTTATACATATTTTAAAATTTTATCTTTTTTAAAAATATTTCAAAAGATAAAGTATTTTTCCAATTTTTTTTTATCGTTTTCTATGAAAAAAATGAAGATTTAAAATAATTATTCATAAAAATATTTATTTTATTGAAAAAAAATTTTAAAAATATTATTTAGATTTTTTTTAATGTTTATTGCACATGTAAACCTTAAACTATATAAAAAGTTTACTTTAATCCTTTATGATCACATAATTTTAGATGCAAATTTATTTAAAGCCTAATTGTGAAGCAAAATAGCAAGTTTAGATATTAATTTGTCAAAAAAATAGTTTAAAAATCAAAATACCACTATCAATAGTTTAAAAACCACTAGTAATAATATCTATCAGTAAATAAAAACTGATAATTTAAGATAGAAAAAATAGATATATTTAAATTTAATTCTTAATTTTGACGTAGGAATGAGGAGGGCACTACGGTACTCCAATTTGCTAGTAATTGTTTGAAATCTTTTGATGAATTTGACGAACAATCAAACGTTATTTCAACTCTTTGATGATTTATTGCACACAACAGTCCATTGGTACAGTTATCCTCAAGAGGATAAATATGTTAATGTTTAGGGTACTCTTTGAAAATTGAGGATTCATAAAATATTTAAATTATTTATTTGGAGAATTGCTACAAATTCTCTTCCTTCCCAAAACAAGATTCAAAAGTTTTTTTATCCTTGGATAGGGCCTTATTGCGCCAACCTTCAAATTTTTCTGCCATTTACTTTCTTTTCATTTTTCATTTTTAATTTTTATTATTATTATTATTATTTTTTACCTATTTATGCCTAAATGCCAACTGTGCCCCCACAATCTCTCTCCCAACAGCTCTTGAATTTTTATTTTTTTTTCTTACTTATTTACCCTGTCATCTCTTTTATTTATTTATTTTTTTTGTCAATTACATTTTAATATAGTTTTTTAAACAATTTTTATTTTTTTTAATTTTGGTTAAAATATCTATCAATAAATGCAGTTAGATAATACTTATTTAATTACATTTCATATTAATTACAATAACAAGCATTCAATACAGTTTTCTACTCATAAAAAATAGGATGTTGCTAGTTACATTACACAACCCATTTTGCTTCTCACATTGCGACATTGTGTAAAATTACTAAAAACCTTTTTATTTTTATTTTTATTTTATTTTTTAAATACTTGAATACATGTTTTTCTCTCTCAATCTTTATCTTCTTTTCCAAATCTGCGTCACTGCTTATGTTGAAGCTTGCCAACTGGGCAAATGAAATTGATCTCCACCGTTCCATGTTGGTCGGAATTGCTGAAGTTCATGTAAAGCTTAATCTCTTCCCTTCTTTGCTCAATTTTATTGGAAGCAGAGAGAATGTGGAGGAGGGTATCAACCACTTCATGTTATCTGGGAAGACCCATAACCTCGTGGCCGGCACCGACGGATGTGCAAAGTACTTTTTGTGGTTATGGAGGAAACCCAAATCTTGAAACTCTTTTAAAGAAGATGCCGTTTTGGTATTAGGATAATTATGGACTTTTGGAATTTTAAATGTAGTTTGAATTGTTCAATATAAATGAAGGAAGCGTTGAATCAAAATTTTGATTTTAATCGGAATTTTACTGCTTCTATCAAGAAAATGCCAGCCAACATAAAACCTTAAAAATAAAATTGACCCCCCAAAAAAAAAAAAAAAAAAGTCAAGGGTTTTTAGTAATTTTACACAAGAATGCAATGTGAAAAGCAAAATGGATCGTGTAAATGGCAAAGCCCTAAAAGATATACTATGTTGGACTAGGCCGCGAGCCCCTAGTCCAAAGGCCCAAATTCCTCATATGGATCAGACAAGTTGGAACCAAGGATACAAGAGAAGTGTGCATCTTTTCTGACAACCAAAATTTGTAGCTGCATATATTTCTCGGGTAAATTTACTAACATCCCCTTATGTTTTATTTTTATTTTTATTTTTTACGCAATTAATCTTCCCCATTCTGGGACTTTATTTTCCCAGAAAACGGAGCGGCCAATGCTGGGATCGTCATCATCTGCCCGTTCAAGCTGGTGCACACCCGGAACTTCGCTAATACGACATCGTCTTTACTTTCCCATATCTTTTTTCCAATCCTAGCTCTTTGATCTTCGTCTTCCCAATTCCAGTCTAGTTAAGCTGACTCTGGTCTCTGCAGCTTCAAATTTCAGCACCACCAATGCCAGATCCAAAAACTTTGGTTAGAGGGGCACAATTAAAAACACCTTTTTTTAAGAAATTAAATTATAAATATTGACATATTACCAAAAAAAAATTATAATAATTGATAATAAAGCCAAAAGTTAGATATTCATGACTAAGTACATAATTACTAATATAAAATTATGAATTAGTTACAATGTAAATAAATATTTGAAAAATAAATATTTTTTTATGTAATTAATTTGGAAACTATGAGAAGTTGATTTTTTGCTTTTTTTAATAAAAAAATTAGTTATTCATATAAGAATAGTTAAAAATATTTTTAGATTTTTTTTCTGGAATAAAGAAATCGATAGGCTTATATGCAAATTTTAAAAATATGTTTGCAATAAAAAGAAAAAAAAAAGAATAATAAAAAAAAGTTTAAGGGTTCTTAGTAAATTTATCGAAGGAGTATGTGGAGCTAGAAAATTTGTTTGTGTAAAATGAAGCACCCATAAGAGAATGCATTTTGTGGTTTTACGATTACATTAAACCTCCTGTAAAACTAATCTTTTTAATTATTTATTCATTTTTATTGTATTATAAAATTAGCAATGAAGTCCAATTCAAATATTTATTAAATTTTATATTTATAAGATTGATTTAATAGTAAAATTTTACATTTCATTCATTCAGGTTTACAGCCTAAGCCAAAATCCCTCTTCCCTCTATTTAAAAAAAAAAAAAAAAAAAAACTCCACTCGACTGAATCAACCACTGGAAGGGCCCTTCTAGGGCCCAAACAGGCAAGAATGGATCCATGTGGGCCCTCGTGCCACCCTGATTTATTTTATTTTTATGATTTTCAGCTTCTCTATAATTGAGTTTACATATGTGTCCCTTCATGAAGAAAATGCCACTTGTACCTCTCTAAATTTAGACGTGTGACAGAGTTTCTTGTGAAAAAACATTTTAACCTCAACCGCTATTTTATTTACGGATGTGCTCCCTTAAATGAATAAAATAACCCCTCTCTCTGTGTATTTATATACCCGCAAGACCACTTCTCTTGCTCTTTGCTTCACGACACCGGCCCACATTCAATATTTCACCTTTTCTATTCCTTGCTTTTTATATTGACCTTTTTAATTTCTTTTTCTTTGGGCTTTTCAATAAATTTAATGTTTCCTATTCCAATATAAAAAAAATTGAGGGTTTTATTGAAGAATAATATTTAAGAAGATTTTTTTCTTCAAAATTATGGTTAATTACCTTTTTTATTTTTTTTTCTGCATTTGAAAAATTCTTAATCTTTGAATTTTATGCATTAATTGTTAGAGTTTGGGCCAGGCCCACTTATGTGAATGATTTTGAGTTGGTTGAAAAAATAAGAATTTTAATCTTTTTTTAAAATGAAAGAATATTTTGAGCGTGTGGGTTGAGAGTTTTGAGGGTTTACAACTTTTTGTTTGACAAGTGGTTACCTGCACATATGATTCAATGTTCTTTCACTTTTTGGAAAATATAAACAGAGAAAAATTCTTGAGTTCTTTACGTAAAAAACATAGAGAAAATCAAAGTGATTTTGGTACAGTGGTAAAATAAAGGTACACTGATAGTTCGACGAGAAAAGTTTCAGAGGTGCTGAATCTGAAAGTTTTTGCAGCCGTTGTATCCTGGGAGATGACCGTCAGAAAACATTTGCACCGATGGGGCGGAAATCATCTTAAGGAGACTGTGGTACCACACAGATCTCGGTTAGACTTCTAGAAATCAGATCTATTAAGGAAATACAGGTTCTAATTATTTTAATTATTCTATGTAATTTTATTTATTTTATATTAATATTTCCATATGTATCTACATATATATATATTCATACATTGATTCCAACAATCTTAAGACGATTTCCGAATTTTATATATGTATATATATGTGGAGATTTAATCTATTTATTATGTTAATTAATTATTGTGTATATGTTGCATATACATGGTTATATATATATTGAATATGTGTTTACTATGTAAGTTTCCCGTTGGCTGAAAGAAAAAAAAAAAAATTTACATCATACTCGTGTACTGTTTTGTGGTTGGGCATGTGTATAATATATATTTACTTGTAATCAAATTTGTTTTACCCAATCCGATACGTGCCTTGTTTCTATTTCTTGTATATGTTTAATTTTAAGCTCTGTTTGATTCGGTTAAAAGAAAAAAAAAATTGCATTAAACCCGTGGGGTTTAAAAAAAGTTTTGGGCAATGATTAAATTTTGTTTTAAATTAAAATTGTTTCTAAAATTGATTTGCCCATGAATTTCTAAACCTTTCGGTGATTTTTTGGAAATTTTTTAGCTGCCGGAACAGTAGATTTGAACGGAAAATTGAACCGGGTCAAAAACCAATTTACCAGTAAAACGGGTCGAGAAAACCCGGCTGGAGGTTGAAGACAGATCGAAATTCGGGTTAACGGGTCGGAAAAAGGGTTTGGGAAAGAATCTGGGTCAGTGGGCCAGAATTATGAATTCTGTTGGGCCTGGCCCAGTTTTACAACCCAGCTCACAGTTAGAACATGCTACTGTTAAGTCCAATATCCAGGCCCGATCCAGACCTAGGCCCAAGTTGAAACGGCCCGATTGCAATTGGGCTCACCACATGTCATGACGAGAAATCGCCACGTGTTCGACTAGATGTTCAACCACATGTTACGCAATGAGTGCAGACATGTGTTGGCCTGTGCCACATCATCCCATTGATAACGTGGTCGTCTGCCACTTCAGCCCTCTTTTGCCACATGGTGTATGCCACATCAGTTGTGATGATGTGGCGCATGACATGTAAGTGGGATGATGGTGTGGCAACTTGCCACGTCAGCATAATGTACATGGCTGCGTGCCACATTAGCAGGGGTGCCACATGGCAGCATGCAACATCAGCACAGTGTCATGTGGCAGTGAACAGTGCGATGAATAGTACCACATGAATAATATTTTTGAGTGTATATAGTAATTGTTTGTAGTGTATTCAGAAATCCTAAAAATCACATTTTGTGTGTTTTCCTATTGGAGATTGCTTATAATTAGTTCTTTTAGATAGAAAATAACAACTAATTGATTTCTGTTTTATGATTTTATAGAAATGGTAAGTGGAGACAATAGGACTGTGCCTACGCAGACTTCTAGGATTTAGATGCCTTCTTTTGCAAGTTATGTAGAAAAGCCTGAGAAGTTTAATGGAGCAAATTTCAAGAGGTGGCAGCAGAAGATGCTATTTTACCTGACCACCCTAGGACTTGCGAAGACTGAAGATGCGCCACCCAGTGATGAAGAGAGTGATAGGGAGACACTCATGGCGGTGGATGCATGAAATAATTTCGATTACCTATGTCGGAATTATGTCCTGAATGGCCTTTCTGATGACCTGTACGGAGTATACTGTGGCACGAAATCAGCTAAGGAGCTGTGGGAAACATTGGAACACAAGTACAAGACTGAGAATGCTGGGTCTGGAAAGTTTATTACAGGTCGATTCTTGGACTACATGATGGTGGATACGAAGCCATTAATGAACCAAGTACATGAGTTGCAAGTGCTGATTCAGGAAATGCTTGGTGAAGGGATGATCATGAATGAAGCCTTACAAGTGGCTTGTATGATTGAGAAGCTACCTCCAAGTTGGAGTGACTTCAGGAATTATCTGAAGCACAAAAGAAAGGAGATGGATATGGAGGCTCTTATTGGCAAACTTCGCATTGAAGATGACAACAGAAAGTCTGATAAGAGAGCTTCAAAGGTTGGATTGAAGGTTAATGTTGTGGAGCATGGTCAAAGCTCTAATAACAAGAAGAAGACTGGAAAAGCTTCCAAGTTGGGGCCCTAAAGGAGGAATCTCCAAGAAGGCCAAGTTTCAAGGCAGGTGCTTTAACTGTGACAAGATGGGTCACAGGGCTACGGAATACAGGCTGCCAAAAAGAAAGAGGAACCAGGCACAGGTGATGGAGGACATCACTCGAGAGGTTGATGAGATTGACCTTAGTGCTATGATATCTAAGATGAACTTGGTGGGATCCAATCCTAGAGAATGGTGGGTAGATACTGGTGCAACCTGCCATGTGTGTTCAGATAGGAGTATGTTCACTTCCTTCGAACCCAAGAAGAATGGGAAGAAGTTGTTCATGGGGAACTCCGCTACCTCAGAAATCCAAGGTGAGGGCAAAGTAATCCTAAAGATAACCTCGAGAAAAGAGCTGATTCTGAATAACATACTGTATGTTCCAGACATTGGCAAGAATCTGGTATTTGGATCGCTGCTGAGCAAACATGATTTTCGCTTAGTGTTTGAGTCAGACATGGTTATTTTGTTCAAATTTGGGATGTTTGTGTGAAAGGGCTATGTAGTTAGTGGTTTATTTAAACTCAATGTAATGATTGTAAAGCCTAAAGAAATGAATAAAGCTAGTACTTCTTCTGTTTACTTGCTTGAGTCTTCCATTTTGTGGCATGGTAGATTAGGACATGTTAATTTTAATTCTCTGTGGAGGTTAATTAACTTAAATCATATTCCCACATTTGAAATTGATTGCAATCATAAGTGTGAAACTTGTGTGGAAGCAAAATCAACGAGGTCATCATTTCAAACAATTGATAGAAATAATGAACTTTTGGATTTAATACATAATGATGTATGTGATTTAAAATTTACACCAACTAGAGGTGGTAATAAATATTTTATCATCTTTATTGATGATAGTACGAAATATTGCTATGTATACCTGCTAAAGAGCAAGGATGAGGCTATAGAGAAATTTATTCTCTATAAAATGGAAGTTGAGAATCAACTTAACAAAAATGTTAAATTGATCAGAAGTGATCGTGGTGGGGAGTATGTGACTCTATTTGGAGTATCGTGCTCAATAAGGTATAATACATGAAGTTACCCCACCATATTCGCCACAATCAAATGGTGTGGCTGAATGGAAAAATAGAACTTTGAAAGAAATGATGAATGCAATGCTGATAAGTTCTAGAGTACCTTAGAACTTGTGGGGGGAAGCCATTTTGTCGGCGAATGACCTTTTAAATAAGGTGTCCCGGAAAGATTAAGTAAAGACACCCTATGAGTTGTGGAAGGGAAGACAACTCTCCTACAAATATTTACGAGTGTAGGGGTGTCTAGATAAAGTAGTGGTACCTACACCTAAGAAGGTAAAGATAGGTCCCAAAACTGTTGATTGCATCTTCATAGGATATGCACAGAATAGTAGTGCATATCGGTTTCTTGTGCATAGGTCAGAAATTTCTGATATTCACAAGAACAATATAATGGAATTGAGAAATACATCATTTTTCGAACATATTTTTCCGTATAAAGTGGAAGAAGGACCAAGTTCGTCTAAACAAGCTTACGATACTATCGGTGATGATGATAACGATAATGATCGAAAGCAAGAGAATGAAGATGAGATTGAGGACGAGATTAGATGTAGCAAAAGAGTAAGAACCGAAAAATCCTACGGTCCGGATTTTCTTATATATATGCTAGAAAGTGAACCTCAAAGCTTCCAAGAAGTTGTAAATTCTTCTGAAGGGAATTTATGGAAAGAAGCTGTAAAAAGTGAGATTGATTCCATCTTACAGAATCATACTTGGGAATTAGTAGATCTTCCTTCAGGTTGTAAACCTTTGGGTTACAAATGGATCTTTAAAAGGAAGATGAAAGTATATGGAATAATAGATAAATACGAGGCAAGGCTTATAATTAAGGGATACAAGGAAAAAGAAGGTCTTGGTTATTTTGACACTTATTCTCTAGTAACGAGGATAAATTCCATAAGGATGGTACTGGCGATCGCTGCATTGCGAGATCTTGCAGTACATCAAATGGATGTGAAAACAGCCTTTCTTAATGGAGATCTAGATGAAGATATCTATATAGAGCAACCTGAGGGTTTCATTGCTCCAGGACAAGAAAAGAAAGTCTGTAGATTGATAAAGTCCTTATATGGACTTAAACAAGTTCCAAAGCAATGGCATCAAAAATTTGATAATGCTATGCTAAAAGATGGATTTAAAATAAATGAATGTGACAAATATATTTATGTAAAAGATACAGAGAATGGATATGTCATTCTATGTTTGTATGTAAATGACATACTCATAGTAGGTAGTGACAACAATATGGTCCAAACTACAAAAGTTATGTTAAATTCTAAATTTGACATGAAAGATATGGGGCTTGTTGATGTGATTTTAGGTATGAGAATCATGAGGACTTCGAATGGAATCATTCTTAGTCAAACTTATTATGTAGATAAAATACTGGCTAAATTTAGTAATAATGATACTAGTATAGCCAGAATACCCATAGATTTGAGTTTACACTTATCCAAAAATAAAGGAGAAAGTGTATCTCAAGTGGAATACGCTAGGGTGATTGGAAGTCTGATGTACTTGATGAGTTGCACCAGATCAGACTTAGCCTACGCTATAAGTAGATTGAGTAGATACACGAGTAATCCAAATGAAGATCATTGGAAAAGGATCGTCAGAGTACTAAGATACTTGCGATATACTCTTGAATACGGTCTGCAATATACAAGATATCCTGCTATATTAGAAGGATATAGTGATGCAAATTGGATATCAAATGTTAAAGGCTCAAAGTCCACTAGTGGCTATATGTGCACATTAGCGGGTGCAGCCGTGACATGGAAGTCCTCAAACAAACTGTGATAGCTCGATCCACGATAGAATATGAGTTTATCGCATTAGATAAATGTGGTGAACAGGCAGAATGGCTACGCCAATTCTTAGAGGACATTCCTAGGTGGCCTAAACATGTGTCAGCAATAAGTTTATATTATGATAGTTAATCTGCGATTGGCAGAGCACAAAATATTATGTATAATGGAAAGTCTAGACACAATCGTCGCAGACATAATTCCATAAGACAGTTAATCTCAACTGGAGTTATCTCAATAGACTATGTAAGGTCAAAAGATAACATTACGGATCTGCTAACCAAAGGGTTAAATAGAGAACTAGTTGAAAAGTTGTCAAGGGGAATGGGATTGAAACCCATGAGTAAAGTCGATACGATGGAAATCCAACCTAATTGACTGGAGATCCTAAGATCTACGTTCAATGGGACAACACAATTGTAAAGACTGGTATGGATAACTGTGGGGGGTTAATCCTCCGTCCATTCCTATGACAAACAGTGATAGAAATAAAGGTTAAGCATAGAGTGTGCTTTTAATGGTTCCTATAAAAGAGTGTATGGTAATCTATACATAGTCATGTTGATTACAATGGTAATAGGAATCACCTATGTGAGAGAGAAAAGTGGCCGCTTCAAAGGAGAATTGTTAAGGGTGCAATTCTTTAGAAACTCTCGCAGAACCAGGGAGGTGTTCAGGACCAAAATGAGCACAACAGTGAGAACTGAAGTGTACCAGGAAGGAATCATGTGTGGGCTATATTGTCATTTACACAAAAGACGAAATGGTTCAAAGATATCGCATCTACCATAAGTCAGTAAAGAAGATGCACTCTTACAAGGGAAGGTTCAAAGAGTAACATCTACCTATCCTATGCAGGTTCCAACTATAGAGCTTTACCACCAGAGTCATGTTTGTTTTAGAAATCAAATCATTCATGTGGGAGATTATTAGAGTTTGGGGCCAGGCCCACTTATGTGAATGATTTTGAGTTGGTTGAAAAAATGAGAATTCTAATCTTTTTTTAAAATGAAAGAATATTTTGAACGTGGAGGGTTGAGAGTTTTGATGGTTTACAACTCTTTTTTGAGAAGTGGTTGCTTGCACGTATGATTCAACATTCTTTCAGTTTTGGAAAAATAAATAGAGAAAAATTCTTAAGTTCTTTACGTAAAAAACAGAGAGAAAATCACAGTGATTTTGATATAGTAGTAAAGTAAAGGTACACTGATAATTCGATGAAAAAATCTTCAGAGATGCTGAATCTGAAAGCTTTTGCAGTTGTTGTATCCTGGGAGACGACCGTCAGAAAATATTAGCACCGGTGGAGCGGAAATCGTTTTAAGAAGACTGTAGTACCATACAGATTTCGGTTAAACTTCTAAAAATCAGATCTATTAAAGAAATATAAGTTCTAATTATTTTATATAATTTTATTTATTTTATATTAATATTTTTACATGTATCTACATATATATATATATATTCATGCACTGATTCCAACATTAATATATACAAGTTTAGTTAATCAAAAAAATTAAAGATGCTGACTTAATTTCCTAAGCCCGTCACTGGAAAGAGGTCGGCCCATCTGAAATGCAGGACATCATTTTCTATGTTTCTTATTCATATAATGGATGACGCATCACATCATTTTTTTTAATATTATATATTATTGATATACTTAATTAAAACATCTTTAATAATAAATATTATTTTTAAAATTTGATATTGATATAAATTTTTTAATAATGAATGTTAAGTTTTAACATTGCCTATTTAATAATATATAAAAAATTTGGTATCTATAAATTATAAATATTACTAAATAATTATGAAACCCATTTTTAATTTACTTTTTTACAAGTTAAAAATAATATAGTATTACTTAGCTCAACAAATGAGATAGCGCCGAATGTTAAATCTTGTGGATTGCATGCTAAAAATGAAAGTCCAACAATGCAAATAATACAGCCAAAAAAAAAAAAAAAAACAATGCAAATAATTTTAAAATATTTATTTATTTTATTTTATTTTTGAATGCTAAAGTTTTTAATTACTTACAGTAGTTTTCTGCCGTTCTCCATAATTTTATAATAATAAATATCAATAGTTTATCCAATTGAATCAAACTCGATTAGAGGGTAAAATATTTAGTCAGAAGGTCTAGTTTGTTAGTGAATGGTGGAGTGCACCGTAGCACGGGTACAGCTGAATGTACACAAGGTTTTCCTTACTAAAGTGTTACGTCTATATATATATATATATATATATATAGCCGCAATCTAAGCAAAGATCGTTATTAAGTTGAGTTCGGTCGGGCAAAAAGAATGATGGAGAATCCGCTTCAACGTTGTGGATCTGTGTTGCAGAACAAGGTAAGAGCAAAACCATCTATCTTTAAATTTTTTATTTTTAAAATTTTTCTCGTACTTGTATGTTTAGTACAATCCTTATTGCGATAGATCTGTTTGTTGTTGTTGTTTTTGGATTTTTGATTGATTGATTTATTTATTCAAATAGAAAAACAAGAGAGAGGGTGAGGAGGAGAAGGAGGATGATAGAATCAGTGAACTGCCAGATGAGGCCAGATGATATTCTGGCGAGGATAGTTTCTGGGTTGCCCCTGAAAGAGGCAGTCGCTACATGTGTCCTGGCCAAGCGATGGCGCTACATCTGGACCTTTACCAAAAATCTGGACTTCGATGCCGAGGAAACTCTCAACCGCATCATAGAATCACCTGGACAACTACTGAGGGTTGAGAGGCCAAAGTACATCGACCGGGTAAACAGTGTAATCGCGCAGCTCAGCAGCAAAAACAACATGGTCCGCGGCATCGATCGGTTTAGAATTGGGTTAGATCTGTGTCGTGAATTTTCATCTTCCATTGATAATTGGATTGAGTTTGCCATGAAAAACAGAGTTAATGTGAAGTCCAGCCGCACCAACCTCACCAACCACAGCCGCACCAACCTCACCAACCACAGCCACCATTGTTGACAGCCACCATTGTTGACACCATTGCTGCACCGATCAACAATTGTGGGCTAAGATGTTGAAAAGTGTGGCCTTGTAAGCCTATAAATAGGCTCCTTACCTTTGCATGAAGACCAAGCCAAGAGAGCAATCTCAATCCTCCCAAGTGAGGAGAATTGAGAGAAAACTCCAAGAGAGAGAGTTGTTTAAGTTCCAGAGAGAACTTGAGAGAAGAGTGAGCAATTTCAGAGAGAATTGGAGAGTGCAGAGAGAGGTTCCACGAGAGAATCCTCCATGAGAGAAGTTTTTATTTTTGTATTCTATTTTTAAGAGATTAATAGAATTCTTTTATTTTCTTCTCATATTTCTTCTCTAAAGTGGTTAGAGAACCACAACAAGTGGTATCAGAGCTCCAGGTCGAGAGCTTGGGTCCAAAATTTGAAGAAACAAAGCTACTGTTCTTCAAGTTGGTGTTTCGGAAAGTTGCTCAAATAATTAATTTGACAATCCCAGGTGAAAGTACCCGACGAGAGGAGAACAACGAAGTTCGCCGGAGAGAAAACGGACGTTCCACGCGCCCGCACGCGCCGACTGAAATTTTTCTGCAACTGTTCACGCGCGCACGCGCCGCACGCACCGTCTGGAGGTTGAAGACGACCACGTCAGCAGCCACGTCAGCGAACCCCTGCCACGTCATCTGCCACGCCAGCCGACATGTCATCTGCCATGTGTCGCCACGTCATCTGACACGTCATCTGCCACGTGGTGCCACGTCAGTACCATCTGCCACGTCAGCAATATTTTCTGAAATTACGGAACAGCCCCTGAAGTTTCGGAAATTACGGAACAGCCCCTGAATTATTGGAAATTATAGATTGACCCCTGTAGTTTTCTGAAATTACGGTGCAGCCCCTGAACTATTGGAAATTACAGATTGACCCCTATAGTTTCTGTATTTGCAGGTTGACCCAGAAATTTTGTGAAATTACATTTTTTGCCCCAAAATTTCTGGTAATTATATTTTGACCCCGGAAGAGTCAAGTCCACCATTTTCGGCCGTTCCGGACGCAACGGTTAACTCCGTTTTGCCAAATTCAGCTCCAATTTTGGTCAAGCCATAATGTCAATGGAAGAATCATCTTCGGGAGCTATGGTTAAGCTCACTGCCACAAATTATACACTTTGGAGACCTCGGATGGAAGATCTCCTCAATTGTAAGGATCTGTTTGATCCTATAGAAGCTAAAGGCGAAAACCCCGATCCCAGCAAAGTAGCAGAATGGAAGAAATTAAACAAGAAAACGATCGGTCAGATCAGGCAATGGATCGACCACAGTGTCTTCCATCATGTAGCGAAGGAAACGGATGCATATGCCCTCTGGACAAAATTGGAGGACATGTACCAGGCCAAGACTGCTCGGAACAAAGCCCTGTTGCTTAAGCGATTGGTACATCTCACATTACAGAGTGGAACTTCTGTAGCCGAGCATACCAGTGAGTTCCAGAGCTTGGTAAATCAACTATCTGCTGTGGATTACCAACTAGGGGATGAGGATCAGGCCCTCCTACTTCTAAGCTCTCTTCCAGACAGTTGGGAGACATTGGTAGTCTCTCTCAGCAATTCGGCCCCGAATGGCAAACTTACTATGGCTATGGTTAAGGATGCCCTATTTAATGAAGAGGCCAGGAGAAAGGACATTGGCATGGATCAGTCACATGCCCTCGTCACAGAGAGAGGAAGACAGCAAAGAGGTGGTCGAGATAGGGGGAGAGGCAGGAGCAAGAGCAGAGGCAGATCTACAGACGGCAGAAAATCATCGTATAAGTGCTATCATTGTGGCCTGGAGGGTCACATGAAGAAGAACTGCAGAAAGTTGTTGAGAGAGCAGAGACTCCAAGGTAATCAGCCGAAGAAGGATGGAGAGACACTAGTCACTTGTACAGGAGAAGTGGCGCTCTGCTCCACCGAAGAAGAGACATGCCTTCATATATCAACCCAAGATGTTGAGTGGGTAGTCGATACTGCAGCATCCTACCATGTCACTCCACATAGAGATTTCTTCAAAACGTACAAAGCAGGAGACTTTGGTACGGTAAAGATGGGAAATTCCAGTTTCGCAAAGATTATGGGAACTGGTGATATTCAGATAAAAACGAATGTTGGTTGTACAATTACTTTGAAGGATGTCCGTCATGTTCCAGATCTTCGGCTTAATCTACTTTCGGGAGTAGCCTTAGACAAGCAAGGCTATGACAACTATTTCAGCAAAGGCACATGGAAAATGACGAAAGGTGCCATAGTTGTCGCCCGAGGACATATTTGTGGAACGTTGTACAAGACTCATGTGAAGATATGTGCAGACAGCCTCAATATTGCAGAAGGAGAGGCGTCTCAAAATCTGTGGCACCAGAGACTCGGTCACATGAGTGAAAAAGGATTGTCCACTTTGGCAAGAAAGAAGCTTATCACTGTTTGCAAGGATGCTGTGCTAGATCCTTGTAATCACTGCTTGTTTGGTAAGCAACATAGAGTCTCCTTCAGTTCCTCTGCATCGAGAAAATCAGAGTTGCTTAGTCTGGTGCACTCTGATGTTTGTGGTCCCATGGAGGTGGAATCATTAGGTGGCAACAAGTATTTCCTGACCTTCATTGATGATGCTTCACGGAAGGTGTGGGTATATTTCTTGAAGACAAAGGACCAGGTATTGGATTACTTCAAACTGTTTCATACCATGGTAGAGCGTGAAACAGGAAAGAAGCTGAAATGTCTCCGCTCAGATAATGGAGGCGAGTATACTTCCAAGGAGTTCGATGCCTACTGCAGAAGACACGGCATTCGACATGAGAAGACGGTCCCTCGTACCCCACAACATAATGGAATAGCCGAAAGAATGAACCGAACCATTATGGAAAAGGTCAGAAGTATGCTCAGTATGGCTAAGCTGCCAAAGCCATTCTGGGGAGAAGCTGTTCGTGCCGCCTGCTATTTAATCAACAGATCACCGTCAGTACCGTTGAATTTTGAAATTCCGGAGAAAATGTGGTCGGGTAAGATTCCCTCCTACTCTCATTTAAGAGTGTTTGGTTGTATAGCTTATGTACATGTATCCAAGGAGCTCAGACAGAAGCTCGATGCAAGATCTACTCCATGCATCTTTATAGGATATGGAGACGAAGAATTCGGATACAGGTTATGGGACCCGAAAACCAAGAAGGTTATTAGAAGCAGGGATGTAGTATTCCAAGAAAACCAGAAAATGGAAGACATTGAAAAGCCCAGAATGTCTCCTAATTATAGTTCTAGTGCCGAGAATTTTTGTCCTAATCCAGCACCAGCACAAATAGCCACAGAGGATAATGAGGTGCATGAAGATATACCAGAAGCAGACCAGGAGGAAGAAGGGGATAATGAGCAGGGGGAGACTCAATCCTCTCAAGCAGCTGCAGGGCCATCACAGCGGTCAGATGATGGTACACCTCCTGAAACCAGTGGTTTACAAGTTCGGAGATCTGAGCGAGGCCGAATTCCATCAAAGAGATTTCCAGAATCTGAGTATATTCTGCTTACTGAAGAGGGGGAGCCAGAGAGTTTCCAGGAAGCTGTTTCTCATCAAGAGAAGGAAAAGTGGCTGCAAGCAATGCAAGATGAGATGGAATCCTTGCAGAAAAATCATACTTATGAGTTGGTTGAGCTTCCAACAGGAAAGAAGGCACTAAAGAATAAATGGGTGTTCAAGCTCAAGAAAGATGGCAGCGGAAGGGTGGTGAAACACAAAGCCCGATTGGTGGTCAAAGGATTTCTTCAGAAGAAAGGAATTGACTTTGATGAGATTTTTTCACCAGTGGTAAAAATGACTTCAATTCGAGTCATTTTTGGTTTAGTAGCAAGTCTAAACCTAGAGCTTGAGCAGATGGATGTGAAGACAGCATTTCTTCACGGTGATTTACATGAAGAAATCTACATGGAGCAGCCAGAAGGATTTGAGGTTTCAGGGAAAGAAAACCTCATATGCAAGCTAAAGAAGAGCTTGTATGGCCTCAAGCAAGCACCAAGACAATGGTACAAGAAGTTTGACTCGTTTATGGTGAGTCAAGGTTATAAAAGGACTGCAGCAGACCAGTGTGTTTATATTCAAAAATTTTCAGGTGGAAACTTCATTGCACTTTTGCTATATGTGGACGACATGTTGATCGTTGGACAAGATGCAATGAAGAATAGTAAGCTGAAGAAAGAATTGTCTAAGTCCTTTGATATGAAAGACTTAGGACCAGCTCAACAAATTTTGGGAATGCAAATAATCCGAGACAGGAAGAATAGAAGGTTATGGCTATCTCAAGAGAAGTATGTTGAACGGGTGATAAAGAGATTCAACATGGATAAAGCCAAACCGGTCAGCATTCCACTTGCAAATCATTTTAAGTTGAGTAAGAGATTGTGCCCCTCATCCAAAGAAGAGATAGAGGAGATGGCTTCAGTACCATATTCTTCAGCGGTAGGAAGTCTGATGTATGCAATGGTGTGTACCAGACCAGACATTGCTCATGCAGTAGCTGTTGTGAGCAGATTTCTTTCAAATCCTGGAAAGAAACACTGGGAAGCAGTCAAATGGATTCTCAGGTATCTTAAAGGTACATCGAAGCTGTGCTTGTGCTACGGGGGAGGTGATCCAATCTTAGAAGGCTATACAGATGCAGATATGGCCGGAGACCCTGATAATAGAAAATCTACATCAGGTTATCTCTACACTTTTGCAGGGGGAGCTGTGTCATGGCAGTCAAGATTGCAGAAGTGTGTTGCTTTATCCACTACTGAAGCAGAGTACATTGCCGCAGCGGAAGCGGGTAAGGAAATGTTGTGGTTAAAGCGTTTTCTCACAGAATTGGGCATCAAGCAAGAAGACTACAAGATACATTGTGATAACCAAAGTGCCATGGATTTGAGCAAAAACTCAATGTATCATTCCCGTACAAAGCACATTGACATCCGCTATCATTGGATACGCGAAGTAATAGATCAACAGTTGCTGAAACTAATAAAGATCCACACAAAAGAGAATCCAGCAGATATGCTAACAAAAGTTGTTGCTCAAGAGAAGCTGAAGCTATGCAGAGACATAGCTGGAATAGATGGCAGATGACCATCAGTTTTAAATGCGGCTGGAGGGGGAGAATTGTGAAGTCCAGCCGCACCAACCTCACCAACCACAGCCGCACCAACCTCACCAACCACAGCCACCATTGTTGACAGCCACCATTGTTGACACCATTGCTGCACCGATCAACAATTGTGGGCTAAGATGTTGAAAAGTGTGGCCTTGTAAGCCTATAAATAGGCTCCTTACCTTTGCATGAAGACCAAGCCAAGAGAGCAATCTCAATCCTCCCAAGTGAGGAGAATTGAGAGAAAACTCCAAGAGAGAGAGTTGTTTAAGTTCCAGAGAGAACTTGAGAGAAGAGTGAGCAATTTCAGAGAGAATTGGAGAGTGCAGAGAGAGGTTCCACGAGAGAATCCTCCATGAGAGAAGTTTTTATTTTTGTATTCTATTTTTAAGAGATTAATAGAATTCTTTTATTTTCTTCTCATATTTCTTCTCTAAAGTGGTCAGAGAACCACAACAGTTAAAATTCTCGAATTGGAGTTTTTTGAATATGGTGGACTTAGAATGAATTACGACTGCTATATTCTTCGCAAAAAACACTTTGATCCCGTTGCACTCAAGTCCCTCAAAGTGCTACATGGCAGGGTTGTGGAGTGGCTGTTGTCTAAATGTCCTCTACTTGAACGACTAAAAGTTGCTGGTTCTGACAAGTTGATCAATTCAAGGATTTCTGGGGTGCCTAATTTGAAGCATTTTGAGATTAGGCGGTGTATCAATATCAAAAAGGTTGAAATCTGTGCTGCTCAAAACCTTGTTTCGTTATATTCTCTGTCCACTTATCCTTACGAATTCATCTTGAGGAATGTACCTAAGCTTGTTGACCTACATATCGATACCGATTTCGGTTCCGATAGCGATGAAGATCTTGGCCGTACTTTCACCTTACTTTCATCTTGTCTCTCTCAATTGCAGATACTCCACCTAGATCTTCTTCTTCAGGTTAGGATATGTAATTATTAACTATCTACGATTCTATTTTATTTTATTTTTTGTTCTTTAATTATTATTTCTTTACAATAATAATAATTTTGCTTTCAGCCCCATGTGTGGAATCTCGAATATCCTACGTTAACAAATCTTAAACACTTAAAGTTGACACTTAGTGCAACTGAGAATCTCAATCTCTTGCTTTAAAGAATTATTCCTTCTCTGAAGGTGTCACCTTGCTTGCAAAGACTTGAGTTGATGGTGTGTATAGATTCTTACTTGATTAATTTTTGCTATGTTTTTATTATACTTTTTGGATGCATGACAATGAGCATTATTATTATTATTATTATTTTCTCAATGCAAATGCAGATGCTGTTAGAGAAATATTTTGACGAAAGATGTGGATTTGTAAAGCAACCAACAAATTGCCCTGTCAAGGAAGTGGAAATATTAGGCTATTCAGGTCGTAAAAATCTCGATCAACTTATCATCTACTTTTCAGATAATTTGGTTGCCCTGCAAAAAATCGTTGTCCATCCTTGTGCATCTGCACATGAAAAATTCAACTTCGACCCAGCTTTCAGACGAATCAAGAATAGTAAAATCATAAAAGAGGAAGAAAAAATCAGAGATCATGCTATGCAGCATATTAAAGGAAAGATTCCTACTGCTGTAGAATTTGTTTGCCTCTAATATATTTTTAATATATTTAATATATCCAGAGATTGTGTTGATTATTAGAAATTATTTATTTAATAGTATGTTTATATTGGTTTTTTTTTTTCGGTTAGCATTTATTTATATATTAAAATAATTGATTTGAATTATGATGGCTAATTGATTCTCGGGTAAGAAAGCAGAACCTCACCTCTTTAGGTTGCCAAACACAAACCTACTTTAGTTCCACTAGAATAGAACATGTAGATCTACTAGACTACAAAACAGAGAAGTTGGTAGCAACAGACCTGCTTCTAAACCACTAGAGACAGTAACCTATAATAATCAGTCTACCTACGCTACATTTGAGAGAGACGTTTCACTCCACGGAGGTTCAGTGACCACCATGCCGGAAAGATAGGTGGACATGATCAAATCAAGATCATGCAGTCGCGCATGAAACATAGTTGAATGTAGCTCATACCTCTAGCTAGCTGTTTTTGTCTTTCTTTTCTTCTCTTTGAATGGCCATGAAGATCCAAAACTTAGATCTCTGGCAATTTTCTTGAACATCTATCTCCATTGCATTTTGTCCATAACCTTTTCTTTAACGGCGGAAATCAATGATGTTGCAAGCTTTAAATTGGTAAGAATTAAATTGCTTTAAATTGTTCACTTCTTCCTTTACTTCAGAACATGCAAATGCATCCAGATAAACTCACATGCTTATTTAATTGCAGTATGCTTCGGAAAAAAAAAGAACCGTATAGCAGTTGACGTTCTAATGGAAACCACAGTTAAAAAACAAAACATACGGTTAAGCTTTATACAACTTGTCTAAAGGAATGCCACGATCCTTCACTTGGTTGTTAACGATGATTTTGAACTCTCTTGCGTGGAACTTTAATTTCAATAGAAGTTTGAATAATATGGGAACTTTACTTCTCCTTTGGGTGTACTTAAACCATAAATGAAAAGGCTGATAAGTTATGGTTGATGGGTTTGAAAAGGATGATAAGTTATGGTTGATACGTTTGAAAGATTAAAAAGTAAAAGAAACTAATAAAAAAATAAAAAAAGCAAAAAAGAAAAAAAAAAGTTTAAAGGAAATGGATAATTAAAAAGTGATTTTAATTTTGTCAACCATCAAAAGTGCCAAAACACATGATGATTCTTACCATGTGTCTTATGCTCCATCAAACGTTGTCAGGACTTGGAAGTTTTGGATTTGGGCAGCAGCTTTCATCCAGCACACAAAATCACTTTCTCACCCTGCGCTTCTCTTTTTATTATTCTAATTTATTATTATTATTATTATTATTTTTGGTTCTCTGCATTTTTTTAATTTAATTTTAAATGCGTGTTATATAGAGGAAGGAAAAATTTTACAATATATAATACAAAAATAAAATATAATATTTACATTTTATAAAATTTTGTTGACAAAAATATGTAAAATTTTGCTGATATACTATCAATTTTGGAAATATTTATTAAATCTATATCTCACTTTCTGAAAAGTGATTTAAGTATGAAAAATAATAGGGACATGAATAAACAAAATTTTCATTCCATTCATTTTAATAAAAGGATTCATTTTAATAAAAGGATTGTTACATTACAAAAAAGAAAAAATAAACTAAAGAACTGTTTTTTTTTCCTTTCCTTCCTTTTCTTTTCTTTTCTTTTTTTTTTTCTTTTTTTTAGTTATTTTTACTTGTGTGAAAAATAGTTGGATCAGCAAAAGAGTAACTTTAGGGCCCATAAGATTGGGAAGAGAGGGGCGTAGCCCAAGTAATGAAAGGGTCTAAACCTTAAAAAGCCCGTTATGAGTTAAAAAAGGTCTTTAACAAGGAGGGTCTAAACCGCACGCATAATAACACTAGCTGAAGAAGAGAGAGAAAAAATGCTGGTAACACAGCTAGAATAGCAAAATTGATCCAGCTTGCCCTAAAAGTCTGGTTTGAGTTCAAGTATCAGCCTAGCATTAAGAAGTAAAACATGAGAAGAAATAGAACTTGCACAATTTTGATTATCTAGTAAGAAGCTAATTTGAATCTCATGCCTCAATATCCAAATTTAGCTTCTGCACTTGAAATGGCAGAAACAGATGTGATGTGAGATATAGAATAAATGTTAGGAAAATATATAAATATATATATATATATATATATATATATATGTAAATACGTGTGAAAAAATGAAACAACGTAAAAATAAATTACATAAAATATTTAGATAATTTAGAACCTGTATTTCTTTGTATTGATCTGCTTTCTGGAAGTTCGACCGAGGCCTATATGATACCATAGTGTCCTTAAGATGGTTTCACCCATCGGTGCAGGAGTTTTGTGATGAACATCTCCCAGGATACAACGGCTGCAAAACCTTTCAGATCTAACAACTCCGAAACTTTTCTCTTTGAACTATCAGTGTACCTTAATTTTACCACGGTCATTATTTTTTTCTCTGTGTTTTTTAAGTATTTTCCAAAAACCTTTTTCTCTGTGTTTTCTTGAAAAAACCTAAAACTGAAAAGAACTTTGAAAGAACATGAAAACCTCAAACACTCCACATAGTTGGTTTTTCCTTGAAACTCTCAACAAAAACATATGTCAAAATTATTATTTTATTTATTTATCTCAAAACTCAACCAACCATAAGGGACCCAAAGCCCAAAACCAATCACACATATGGGCCTGAGCCCAAAACTATAACAATCCCCCAGATGAATGATTTGACTTCTAAAACAGAACATGACTCTGGTGGTAAAGCTATGCAGTTGGAACCTGTATAGGATATGCAGATATTACTCTTTGAACTTTCCCTTGTGAGACTACATCTATTTTACTAACTTATGGTAGATGCGATATTTTTGAACCATTTCGTCCTTTATGTAAATGTTAACATAGTTCACACACAATTCTTTCCTGGTATACTTCAATTCTCAGTGTTGTGTTCATTTTGGCCCTGAACACTTCCCTGGTTCTATGAGAGTTTCTAAAAAATTGTGCCCTTAGCAATTCTCCTTTGAAGTGGCCACTCTTCTCTCTCACATAGGTGATTCCTATTCCCAATGTAATCAACATAACTATACATAGATTGCCACACACACTTATAAGAATCATTAAAAGCATATTTTATGCTTAACCTCTTTCTATCATTGTTTCATCATAGGTATAGGCAGAGGATTAATCACCACAGTGATCCATACCGGTCTTTACAATTGCGTTGTCCTATTAAACCTAGATCTTGGGATCTCCAGTCAACTAGGTTGGGTTTCCATCATATCGACTTTACTCACGGGCTTTAATCCCATTCCCCTCGATGACTTCTCAACTAATTCTTTATTTAATCCTTTGGTTAGCAGATCCGCAATGTTATCTTTTGACTTTACATAGTCTATTGAGATAACTCCAGTTGAGATTAATTGTCTAATATAATTGTATCTACGATGAATGTGTCTAGATTTTCTATTATACATAATATTCTGTGCCCTGCCAATCGTAGATTGACTATCACAATGTAAACTTATTGTTGGCACAAGTTTAGGCTATCTAGGAATGTCCTCTAAAAATTGGCATAGCCATTTTGCTTTTTCACCACATTTATCCAATGCGATAAACTCAGATTCCATCGTCGATCGAGCTATCATAGTTTGTTTTGAGGACTTGCATGTCACGGCTGCACTCGCTAATGTAAATATATAACCACTAGTGGATTTTGAATCCTTTATATCTGATATCCAATTTGCATCACTATATCCTTCTAATACAGCTGGATATCTTGTATAGTGCAGTCTGTATTCATGAATATATCTTAAGTATCTTAGTACCCTAACGATCCCTTTCCAATGATCTTCATTTGGATTACTCGTGTATCTACTCAGTCTACTTATTGCATAGGCTAGGTCTGATATGGTATAACTCATCAAGTACATCAGATTTACAATCACCCTAGCGTATTCCACTTGAGGTATATTTTCTCATTTATTTTTGGATAAGTGTAAACTCATGTCTATGGGTATTCTGGCTATATTAGTATCATCATTACTAAACTTAGCAAGTATTTTATCCACATAATATGTTTGACTAAGAATGATTCCATTCAAAGTCCTTGTGATTTTCATACCTAAAATCACATCTGTAAGCCCCATATCCTTCATGTCAAATTTGGAATTTAACATGGCTTTTGTAGTTCGGACCATATTGTTGCCACTACCTACTATGAGTATGTCATCTACATATAAAAAAGAATGACATATCCATTCTCTGTATCTTTTACATAGATACATTTGTCACATTCATTTATTTTAAACCCATCTTTTAGCATGGCATTATCAAATTTTTGATGCCACTGCTTTGGAGCTTGTTTAAGTCTTTATAAGGACTTTACCAATCTACAGACTTTCTTTTCTTGTCCTGGAACAGAGAAACCCTCAGGTTGCTTTATGTAGATCTCTTCATCTAGATCTCCATTAAGAAAGGCTATTTTCATATCCATTTGATGTACTTCTAGATCCTGCAATGCAGCGATTGTTAGTACCATCTTTCTGAAATTTATCCTCGTTACTAGAGAATAAGTATCAAAATAATCAAGGCCTTCTGTTTGCTTATGACCCTTAATTACAAGCCTTACCTTGTTTTTATCTATTGTTCCATCTACTTTCATCTTCCTTTTAAAAATCCATTTATATCCCAAAGGTTTACAACCTGAAGGAAGATCTACGTACTCCCAAAAGTGATTCTGTAGAATGGAATCAATCTCACTTTTTACAGCTTCTTTCCATAAATTTCCTTCAGGAGAATTTATAGCCTCTTAGAAGTTTTGAGGTTCACTTTCTAGCATATAAGTAAGAAAATCTAGACCATAGGATTTTTCGGTTCTTACTATTTTTCTACGTCTAATCTCAACCTCAGTCTCATCTTTATTCTTTTGTTCTCGATTACTATCATTATTATCATCACTGATAGCATCGTAAGTTCGTTTAGACGAACTTGGTCCTTCTTCTACTTTATACGGAAAAATGTGTTCGAAAAAATGATTCATTTCTCGATTCCATTGTTGTGTTCTTGTGTATATCAGAAATTTCTGACCTATACATGAGAACCGATATGCACTACTATTTTGTGCATATCCTGTGAAGATGCAATCAATAGTTTTAGGATCTATCTTTACCTTCTTAAGTGTAGGTATCACTATTTTGGCTAGACATCCCCACACTCATAAATATTTGTAGGAAGGTTGTCTTCCCTTCAACAACTCATAGGTTCCGGGACACCTTACTTAAAAGGTCGTTTACCGACAAAATTGCTTCCTCCCACAAGTTTTGAGGTACTCTAGAACTTATCAGCATTGCATTCATAATTTCTTTCAAAGTTCTATTTTTCCGTTCAGCCACACCATTTGATTGTGGTGAATATGGTGGAGTAACTTCATGTATTATGCCATGTTGAACACAATATTCTCCAAATGGAGTTATATACTCTCCACCACGATCACTTCTGATCACTTTAACTTTTCTATCGAGTTGATTCTTAACTTTTATTTTATAGAGAATAAATTTCTCTATAGCTCCATCCTTGCTCTCAAGCAAGAATGCATAGCAATATTTCGTGCTATTATCAATAAATGTTATAAAATACTTATTGCCACTTCTAGTCGGTGCGAATTTTAAATCACATACATCACTATGTATTAAATCCAAAGGTTCATTATTTCTATCAATTGTTTGATATGATGACCTCATTGATTTTGTTCCACATAAGTTTCACACTTATTATTGTAATCAATTTCAAACATGGGAATATGGTTTAAGTTAATTAACCTCCGCAGAGAATTAAAATTAACATGTCCTAGTCTACCAGCCACAAAATGAAAGATTCAAGCAACTAAACAGTAGAACTACTAGCTTTATTCATTTCTTTGGGGTTTACAGTCATTACATTAAGTTTAAACGAACCATTGACTACATAGCCCTTTCCTCAAAACATCCAAAATTTAGACAAAATAACCTTATCTGTCTCAAACACTAAGCAAAAACCATGTTTGCTCAGCAGCGATCCATTTACCAGATTCTTGCGAATGTCTGGAACTTACAGTACATTATTCAGAGTCAGTTCCTTTCCAGAGGTCATCTTCATGATTACTTTGCATTCACCTTGGATTTCTAAAGTGGTGGAATTACCCATGAACAACTTCTCCCCATTCTTCTTTGGTTCGAAGGAAGTGAACATACTCCTATCTGAACATATGTGGCGGGTCGCATCAGTATCTATTCACCACTCTCTAGGATTGAATCCCACTAAGTTCATCTCAGAGATCATAGCACTAAGATCAATGTCATCAACATCTCGAGTGATGTCCTTTAACACCTGTGCCTCTTTGTTCTTTTTTCTCTTTGGTAGCTTACATTCTGTAGCTCTGTGATCCATCTTGTCACAATTAAGGCACCTGCTTTGAAACTTGGTCTTCTAGGAGATTCCTCCTTTAGGCCCTAACTTTGAAGCTTTTCCAGTTTTTTTTTCTTATTCTTGGAGCTCTGACCATGTTCCACAACATTAGTCTTCACCACGGCCTTTGAGGATCTTTTATCAGATTTTTGGTTATCATCTTCAATGCAAATCTTACTAATAAGAGCCTCTATGTCCATCCCATTTTTTTTGTGCTTCAGATAATTCCTGAAGTCACTCTAACTTGGAGGTAGTTTCTCAATCATATAAGCCACTTGTAAGGCTTCATTCATGATCATCCCTTCAGCAAGCATTTCTTAAATCAGCATTTGCAACTCATGTACTTAATTCATTAATGGCTTCGGATCCACTATCATATAGTTTAAGAATTGGCCTGTAATAAACTTTTCGGACCCAGCATTCTCAGTCTTGTACGTCCTGTCCAGTGTTTCCCATAACTCCTTAGCTGATTTCGTACAGTATACTCCATACAGGGCATCAGAAAGGCCATTCAGGATATAAGTTTGACATAAGTAATCGGAATCATTCCATGTATCCACTGCCATGAGTGTCTCCTTATCAATCTCTTCATTACTAGGTTGGGCATCTTCAGTCAAACACCATGCAAGTCCTAGCGTGGTAAAGTAAAATAGCATCTTCTTCTACCACCTCTTGAAGTTTGCTCCATTGAACTTCTTATGTTTCTCTAAGTGACTAGCAGAAGGAGACATCTAAATCCTAGAAGTCTGAGTGGGCAGTCTTATGTCTCCACTTGCCATTTCTGTAAAATCACAAAAACAGAAATCAATTAGTTGTTATTTTCTAACTCAACAAACTCATTATAAGTAATTTCCAACAGGTAAACACAAAAAATGCGATTTTTAGGGCTTCTGTATACACCATAAAAATTGCTGTATTCGCCCATAAATTTGTTTATACACCTTCCAGACTGACATCATCAATTACACAATAATGACATCATTGCTGACATCACTACCATATGTCACCGTGCTGATGTGGCACTGCCACGTGGCACACCGGGTTGACATCATCAATTACATAATGATGACTTTTACAGCAGATGTCTTTTACAGCAGTTTCTGTGAATTTATCATGTTATGCAGTTTTCTTTTGGTATATTCAATCTAGTCTCTTTCACTTAGTCCTTTATAGAAATGAATACTATTAGGTTTTTAGATGTTTAATATGGTTCCATATATCTTTTGTAGCAGTATCTTTGAATTATCAAGTATTGAAATTTCTTTTAGATTTTTCACCTGGTATCCAAAATATTGGTGTAGAAATCCACTATTTCTGGAGTCACTACAACGACATCATTTAAGGTCTTTATCACAAAGATAAGAAATACAATTTAGTTAAAAATAAAATGCAGAAAATGATTAAATGGTCTGGACTAAGGAAAGAAAACAGGTCATGGGCTTTGAGGCAAAAAAAAAAAAAGAAGGGGAATTTGGTCCAATGCCGCCATAGGGATGAGCTTCACGATTTTTACCCCTTCATTTGCTATTCTTTTTTTTCTACCCTTTTAACTTTTAATAATCCCAAAATACCCTTATATCCAAATGAAATATTTTTACTTTTATTTTATTTTATGTTATTTCTTTCTTTTCTTTCACCCGACTTTTCTCTTCTCCTTTACCACGCTTCCCTAAAGCTGGCTCATCTCTTCTCATTCATCCATCAAGCTTTCTTCACCTAGTTGCCGTTTTGCCAAATAGCCCCGTTTCGTCTCTCCGGTCACCAAAATTCCATACAAAGAAAGAAATTGATGGTTTGGAATTCGAAATTAGGGTATTGTGAAGAAGGAGGACGTGGATTTGTATACGAAGCTCAAGGGTGGTACTGCATGGCGGAAGCAGATGCATAAGCTTGCTGTTTCACTTGGCCTCTTTGATAAAATGCTTGGTCTGTTTGCTTCATTTTTCCTTTGACTTTTCGATTTGAGTGGTTTCAATGGTTTATTTAAAACATTTATGGGGTGTATTTTTTTTTTCTGATTGCTTTTGGGATAAGTTGGAATCGAAATTAGGGTTATGTTTTTTTGTTTTTGCTATTTCTGTAAATTTTTTCCTTATGCTTTTGTAATTTTTGTTTTAGGTAGTGTTCGGTGTGAGATTTGACGGTCTGATAATGGAAATCGGCAAGGATTCGGGAATGGAGGACGGGGATTTTGTGGTGGAGACTTGCATTACACATACTCTACCCTCGGCATTGACGCTTGAGAAAGGATTAGAGAGTATCAAAGATGTTGTGGGGAAGTTGAAGTTAAATCCTCCTTCTACCTCCAATGGGTTCTTTCGGTTTCAGGTACTGGAAAATTCCGTATGTGATTTTCATTTCACATACTATGTCGTTTCACTTTGCTGTTTTGATACTATGTCGTTTTGGTTGGTTTTCATTTCATATGTGATTCTGTGAGGATTTCTAAAGGTTGCTGTGCCTTCCAGTGCGAAAGCTTTGGAATGGTTTGCCTGTCAGTCAGAGTCTTGCGAGGTTTTCCCTCTGTTTTTATGTCGAAGGAAACAGAAAATCGTGATTGTATGTGAATGAAATCGTTGGAGTTTTTGGAATTGGGTCTGCTGTTCACTTTACACGGAGTTCTTCTTCTATCTCAGGAGAGAAGACAACGAGCAAAAGGTTTAGATTCTCGTATATCTTATTTCTCCCTCATCAAAAGCGTCTCCTATGATGATTTAGGGGTTGCATTGGTTTTTGTTGTTTGTTGTCTGTTGTTCATTATATATATATATATATGTGTGTGAAAGTAATTTTAACTTTATTAGGACAAGAGTTCCTTTTTTCCTATTGAGCTTGATGGCTGAACTGGTTAAAGTTGGGGGTTTGTAATATGGTTCCCCAACTCCATAAAAGAAAAGGTTGCCCTTTGAATAGTTAGTCTGAAAGATGGATGTTTCAAACTTCTATTTGGAGGGTCATGGACAATTTTGGAGCTATTGAGACTTACGACTTACCCTATTCCATTGACATCAAGGTGCAAGAGGTTATGTAATCATTTTTTTAAGTGGCTTTAGGCTAACGAGCGGAATATGTGTTGAATAAGAACCCAAGATTTGTTAGTTATTTTGTTGAAAGGTCTATTTGGAAAATGACAAGGCAGAACGAAATTGAATATTAACATGAACTTTTCATTGGCAATTGTGTAAGGAATGTTTCAACATATATGCTAAAGGCTCTAAAACATTTTATGAAATTTAGAATAATTTTGTCCATTTATTGGAAATTTGTGGTTGGTATGAAAAATTGATTAAGTAATGATGGTTAGTTGCTTATGGTTATGCATCTAATTATGATGCAAAATCTGTTGCCTTTAAGGTTCCTACATGTTTGATAATTTGCATTTGGTATTGCAAATATGATGCATACTATAATGGCAATTTTTTTATCTGCATTTAGGTGTATGTTGTTTTGCATGGATACTTGGGTCTTTTAGATTTGTATGAATCTTTTCCTTGGCAGCTCTAAAAATGGTAGCTAGATGCTATTAAATTTAAGTAATGTTTGTGGTTTCTCCATAGATAGAACAAATGAGCTCTTGCAAAACAAGGGTAAAACTTCGACTGTTCATTAGTTACGGTTTTTCATGTGATAGTTATTTAATTTATTGCTTTACATAGTTGCATGTGATACTTATTTAATGTATGTCTTTGCTGTACTTAGTTGCCTGGTGCCATTGCTTATCTTTTTATTACCATAGTTGTGTTGTGTAATGGTATGCTTTTTTTTATTCTTCTACTGTTTGTTATTTATTTATTTTTATTAATTTTCGGTTATTGGTATTCCAAAGCATTGTTGAATGTTGATCATGTTCATGTTTTGTTTGATTTGTTGCATCTGTGACGTGTAGTTTGTTCTCTGCTACATGTTTTGTACTTGTTAGATTACTGGTGGATGAATTTGATGTTGCACTTTGGAAGGTTGGTAGAGGTTGAACCTTTATACTTCTTTATGGATACTCTAGGTATTTAATTATTTTCTTTGAAACTTGTATGCTAAATATTGTAACTAACTGCAGATATTTTGTTTGATTTCATCTAGGTATCAAATCAGTCTCCGTTTTAATGGAGGTGCCCCATATGCTTTTAATGCTGTCACTAAAGTTTGGCATTATACCAATTGTGGTGCCAATTGGTGTTCGAGATTTTGACATTGATGGGGAACAGTGGGTCAATTCGGGATTGATACCAATAGAGGCTTTTGTAGGAGCTGTAATATTCTCCAGGAGCTGTAATATTCTCTAGTTTTTATTCATAAAACACTTGTACAATTTCCTCTTGCTAATTCAGATTTTGTTTTTAGTTTTTATACATTATTCTCGTGTCAATATGATGTGTAAGGATCCAATTTCATTATTAAATTCTCCATATTATTTGATATGTGGAAAAGCAATAAATAAGAAGGATGATAATTTAAATTGATGGTAATTGAGTTCTCAAATATTGGCTCTCTAGTTTCTGACCATTAGAACTTGTTTGAATGGTATGCATTGAAATGTAGTTAGTTTTAGATTGTAAAATGTGATTCCCAGCTTGCAAGCTTCTTCCAATCACTTTTACATGAACGGCTCCATGGTAGTATGTCCAAACGAGAGTTGTTAGGAGGGAATTAATTGTGCACTTGTGGAAACTATTTAAATAAATGGATATGAAAGTGTAAAATAAATGTAACAGTTTTCCATTTCTCATCTACCCTCATTTCTCATTAACTGTCGAATAAAGTGGAAAATAATAAAACAATTTTTTTTACCATCTCTCATTTCTCATATACCCTCATTAACTTCTATCCCTCTCTCTTACTCTCCTTGCTACCACATTAAATGAATCCTGTGTGTCTTCCTCTCTCTTTCACTTTTGTTGGCTACGTACCTTTCAGCCTTTCTTTGCATTGACGAACATTGTAGAAAACACAATACCACCTTCAGTTGAGTTCACTCTCCCTGCATACCCCTAACCTTTTGTGATAACAACAAGACTGAAAATCTTCATTGTGGAGCCCATACACTTCAAAAGGGTGTAATTAAATTGTACGTTTCTGCGGATCAGAGTTAAAGATTTTTTGGTATGTGTATATATATACATACATATATATATATATATAAATATGTGTACAGATATGTATACATTTTTCCTTTATATTGGTTTCATTGTTTGACACATTTTGACATGATATGTAAGTGCAAGTTCTATGTTGGTGTTATTTTATGTAAAACAATCCATAAATGGTTCGGGAATTTCCATTTGAAAATTACAACCTTTGTTTGTTACATACGGTCCATCAGTAATTATGAAACACTTGCTTGTTGGAAAATTTAACGGTGGTTCCATCGGAATAGTTAATTTTTCCATTTTCTGAAAGCAAACCGATTGGACAATCGAATTTGTCCACTTCTCTAATGTTACTATAAACGAATGACATGCTAAATGTAACTATATTTATGATGTTTAACAAAATAATCCACAGAACACCACATCGTCAACATTGCATCCATTCAAGCTAACGTTATGTTATGATTTAGCACATGTGCCACAGATTTGACATCTTAATCTACTTGATCCACTATGTCTGTCAAGAGTAGCTATTCTACTAGGTGTTAATATGCAACATTTAAACAGCATTTGTACTCATTTACATAAAATGCATTTGTATTTTATCTTTACTCATTTACTGAAAATGCATTTATATTTGTATTTAAAATGTTATTCTACTCATTTGCATTTAAAATGCTATTCCACTAGGCGTTAATAACATAATTGTTTGGCTTATTTTCTGTACTCATTTACTGAAAATGCATTTGTATTTTTTCATTACTTTTCCTTCAGGATTATAGTTAAACCTTCCAGCAAAGATTCTACGATTGCAACTATTTTTAGTCATACGATCTCACGAATTACCACAAGCTTATGACAAGTAGATACTTAGTATGTTTTAAATCGGTAAACCCTTTGTGCTTAATGTCACAAATTTCAGTTTTACTGTTCTATGATGGAACATGGAGTGTATGTTCTGAAGGTACCTAGAGATACCAACGTTAAAGAACGAAGATTATACATATCAAAAGGAATTGTATGTTGGCAGAACTTGAAGATGTTGTCTACAACGCTCTCAACTTAGATTCTACACAACATCAATTAATCTTCAAGTTCATATACCATGTGTGTTTGTCATGTGAGCCATACGTTGTGGAAAATGATGAAGACCTACAAAGTTTTATAGAAGAGTATAGTTCACACAGACCTCAAGACAGATCTCCATTTATTGTTGATGTGTTATCCAGGGTTCCACAGAGTATTAATACTGCTGGATGTGTTGTGAATAGGATACCTACAAGTTCAAGATTTATGACTATTGCCCCACTATCTGCAGTTCCCGAGATAGCTACTTGTAACTCTAATGCTGACATGCGGTCCCCAGCGACCGAACTTCATGTGTCGGAAACTCAACCTGGATTCTCTGAAAATCAAATTTATGAAAACAATGTGCAATCTATGGAACATGATCATGATAATGAGCGCTTCGACATTAATGATATGAATGAATATCGTGGACATGATTATGATCAACATGAACAATTTGATGTTGAGGTCAACACTAATTGTAGTGAAGATGGGTTACAAGACATTTGTTGGACCCAACATTCGGGACTTTCAGCTGGTGATAGTCGACATGGTGAGTCTCCTTATGGTAGTAGTCCAATTGATAATGTGAATGATGATGTGCTTGCCTCTCCTTATACCGAAAACCATTTGGACATTCGACAGGATTCTACCGCAACCATGGCTGAACTTAGGGTTAACCATCGCTTCTCATCCGTCAATGCCCATGAAATCATTCGAATCAACCAACTCATTGCGAGTAATAATGCGCTACAGAAGAAGATTAGTCTTTATGCACTAAGGAGAAATTCTGAATTCAAGGTTAAGAAGTCAGATAGAGTTCGATATGAGGTTGTATGTGCAAAACGACAATTGCATGTGGCAAATGCGTGCTACCAAACTACATGGTGATAATACAGAGGCCTTCATGATTAAGGCCTTCAAGGATAAGCATATTTGCTCTTTTAAATATCATGAAAAGGGATCATCGTCAAGCAACAAGTTCAGTTGTCGGAGACATCATCTAGCCAACGTTTGATGGGATTTCAAAGCAGTACAAACCTCGAGATATCGTGCATGACATTTGCTCTAATTACGGAGTAAACATAAGCTATAACAAAGCATGGGCCGCTAAGGAAGTTGCACTATCAGGTTTGTGGGGCACGCCAGAAGATTCATATGCAAAACTTCCTTTATGGAGTCACGTTTTGAAGAGCAAAAATCCGGGCACGTTTACTCGAATTGAAACTGACGATCAAAACAGATTTTTATATTTTTTTCATGGCACTTGGAGCTAGCATTAGAGGCTTTCAGCATATGCAGAGAGTCGTAGCTATCGATGGAACTACACTGAAGAATAGATATAGAGGTTTGTTATATATTGCATCATGTTTGGATGGGAACAATCAAATTTATCTACTTGCTTATGGAATAGGCCTTGGGGAGACGGATGCGGCTTACACGTGGTTTTTTGAGAGCTTTAAAGAAGCGTTTGGGGATGATCCGAATATAGCTTTTATATCGGATAGACACAACAGCATTGCAAAAGCAATACATACAGTTTTCCCTAATAATCACCATGGCCACTGCACATATCATCTTGGTACAAATTTACGTGCTAAGAAGTTTAAAGGTAATGTCAATGCGATTATATCAACTTTTAATGATGCAGCTAGAGCATATATTGTTGAGGATTTTGATAAGGCCATGCAGCTTTTAGAAGGGGTTAGTATTGAAGCTGTACAATATCTCAAGGATGCAAGTCCTTCAAAATGGGCTAGATCACATTTTCTGGGCAATAGATACAACATAATGACAACTAACATTGCAGAGAGCATGAATTCTGTGCTTATTGATGCTAGGGATAAACCTATTTTGCCATTACTAGATCACATTCGTGATGTCTTGCAAAGGTGGTGGCATGAACGTCGAACTAACGTAGCTGCAATGCGAACTTCTGTTACTAATTGGTTGGAAAAAATCATGCAGGAGCGCTCAAATAATGGCAGAGGCTTACGTGTTATGCCAATGAACTTATATGAGTTTTAAGTTGTTGGCCATGGCATGTTCGTTGGAGTTGTTAACTTAGAAAATAAGACGTGCTCATGCAAGGAATTTGACATTGATGGATTTCCTTATGTCCATGCAATTGCAGCATGTAAGCATCGACATATTTCTCCATATTTCCTTTGCTCGGCGCATTACTCAGTTGACTCACTCCGTGATACATATTCGGAAACCATATATCCACTTGGAGATAAATGTCAGTGGCATGCTCCAAATGATGTCATAAACCAGGTTGTACTTCCACCTCAAATTGGCAAACAGTCAGGAAGATCGAGAAAGAAGAGGATTCAATCTCAAGGAAAGGAGCATCATCAATATAGATGCGGGAGGTGCAAACAGGTTGGTCACAGCAGCCGATCATGCTCCGCCGCCGTACCTCTTGATAGCACTACCAACCAACAGCACCATTGAACCAAAGGCCCATCAATCGCGCGATGCTATATTCAAACAATGGGGCCATGTTATGCAGTATTCGTGTGTATGCAATGTAGTCAGGAATGCAATTAGTTGCTCAACCGCGTAACATGTGTTTTGGCATAATAGACGTTGGTTTTATGTGTTCTTTTGTTGTCAAATTCATCTGTCGTATTGCTTTGATAACATATCATTCCGTGTTCAATTTTTGGTTCAGTTGTTTGTATGTTTCTTACTATTGCATGGATGATATTACTGCCCAATGGTAATGACTGATGCATCATCGGTAATTGACATTTGTACACCGTCGTAAAAGAATCACCACAATTCCATCCGACAACTTCAATCATGTGTGTTCCAACCAATAACATGCTAAATGTAGCATTATTAATGATAAATCCTGACAATGTAAGCAATCAAACGGCATTAAAAAATGACAACGTTCAATTTGTTTTTGCTTCAAAAATTACCGTAGGTTTCGTCGGTAATTACCGAAACCCCTATGGTAATCACATTTTACCAATTTTTTGGGCCCCACAAGTCCCCAACGTGTGTTAAATGAAAAAACATGCAACATATGGATTATCAAATGATCGTAATGAGAGAAAATCCCAAAATTGCTTAAAAAGCTCTCAAATTGGCCAAAAAAATACGATGACTGTAGACCTTCGTTAATTCCCGATGAACCCTTCGGTAACCAACATATACCCTCTGGAAAAATTACCGAAGGTTTCATCGGGAATTACTGAAACCCCTATGGTAATCACATTTTACCAATTTTTTGAGCCCCGCAAGTCCCCTTACGTGTGTTAAATGAAAAACCATGCAAAATATGGATTCTAAAATTATCCTAAGGTGGGAAAACCCCAAAATCTCTTAAAAAGTTCTCAAATTGGCCAAAAAATTACGATGACTATAGACCTTCGATAATTACTGATGAAACCTTCGGTAACCGACACATACCCTCTGGAAAAATTACCGAAGGTTTCATCGGGAATTACCGAAACCCCTATGGTAATCACATTTTACCAATTTTTTGGGCCCCACAAGTCCCCTTACGTGTGTTAAATGAAAAACCATGCAAAATATGGATTCTAAAACTATCCTAAGGGGGGAAAACCCCAAAATCTCTGAAAAAGTTCTCAAATTGGCAAAACAATTATGATGACTGTAGACCTTCGGTAATTCCCGATGAAACGTTCGGTAACCAACATATACCCTCTGGAAAAATTACAGGAGGTTTCATCGGTAATTACCGAAACCGCAGTGGTAATCACATTTTACCAATGTTATGGCCCTCACAAGTCCCATAATGTGTGTTAAATGTAAAAACATGCAAAATATGGATTCTAAAATTATACTAAGGAGAGAAAATCCCAAAATTGCTTAAAAATTTCTCAAATTGGCCAAAAAAATACGATGACTGTAGACCTTCGGTAATTCCCGATGCAACCTTCGGTAACCAACATATACCCTCTGGAAAAATTACAGAAGGTTTCATCGGGAATTACCGAAACCCCTATGGTAATCACATTTTACCAATTTTTCGGGCCCCACAAGTCCCCTTACGTGTATTAAATGAAAAACCATGCAAAATATGGATTCTAAAATTATCCTAAAGAGGGAAAGCCTTAAAATCTCTAAAAGATTTCTCAAATTGGCCAAAAACTATGATGACTGTAGACCTTCGGTAATTCCCGATGAAATCTTTGGTAACCAACATATACCCTCTGGAAAAATTACCGTAGGTGTCATCGGTAATTACTGAAACTCCAGTGGTAATAACATTTTACCAATGTTATGGCCCCCACAAGTCCCATAATGTGTGTTAAATGAAAAACCATGCAAAATATGGATTCTAAAATTATCTTAAGGAGGGAAAACCCCAAAATCTCTGAAAAATTTCTGAAATTGGCCAAAAAAATACAATGACTGTAGACCTTCGGTAACTTTTGCAGAGGGTATATGTTGGTTACCGACGGTTTCATCGGTAATTACCGAATGTCTATACTAATCGAGATTTTTTGGCCAATTTGAGAACTTTTTTAGAGATTTTGGGGTTTTCCCTCCTTAAGATAATTTTAGAATCCATATTTTGCATGGTTCTTCATTTAACACATGTAAGGGGACTTGTGGGGCCCAAAAAAATGGTAAAATGTGATTACCATAGGGGTTTCGATAATTTTCGATGAAACCTTTTGTATGTTTTCCAAAGGGTATATGCTGGTTACCGAAGGTTTCATCGGTAATTATCGAAGGTCTACAGTCATCGTAATTTTTTGGCCAATTTGAGAACTTTTTAAGAGATTTTGGGGTTTTCCCTCCTTAGGATAATTTTGGAATCCATATTTTGCATGGTTTTTCATTTAACACACGTAAGGGGACTTGTGGGGCTCAAAAAATTGGTAAAATGTGATTACCATAGGGGTTTCGGTAATTCCCGATGAAACCTTCGGTAATTTTTCCAGAGGGTATATGTTGGTTACCGAAGGGTTCATCGGGAATTACCGAAGGTCTACAGTCATCGTATTTTTTTGGCCAATTTGAGAGCTTTTTAAGTAATTTTGGGATTTTCTCTCATTACGATCATTTGATAATCCATATGTTACATGTTTTTTCATTTAACACACGTAAGGGGACTTGTGGGGCCCACAAAATTGATAAAATGTGATTACCATAGGGGTTTCGGTAATTACCGACGAAACCTACAGTAATTAAATATTTTTGCCAATTGGAGATCATTTTCGGAACATTTGGAGTTTTGATGTTTGGGGGCAATGATGAATGTATAATTTGCATGTTGTTGCCAGAAACACCCCATTAGCTGAGTATTTGGAGAAAAAAAAATGTTAATTCATATTACCGAAAACGTTTTTGTAATTACCAATGGTGAATCGGGAATTATCGATGCACCATCGGTAATCATCTTTGCTTTAATTTTTATCACAACCGAGGGTCTTCTTTTCTCTTTTTTTTTTTTTTTCAACGGTTATCATTACTAAAGATAGGTTCAGCATATTAAGATAACATTAGTATAGAGTGTCATAACATTAAACATACGATCTACATTGAAAGTTTATTAAAGTACAAATCAACAACATATTTTTTTTTCTAAAAAACATAATGTCTTGCGGGCCAAATGAAGGATTCTCCTCACTAATCTTGTATTCAATAAATTTCAAAGCGTAGACGCCACAATCACCCCTGCAAAATAGCATTAATGATTAGCATTAATGAAAACCAACCACGTGTATTTCCACACGTAACCACAATAAAACAGTAGCACTAGAAGTTGTTTGAAATGACAACACATTCATACCCATTATCTTGGCGGGGTGCATCTTTGATCATGGTTATCGTGAATGGCTCTAAAGTGGGAGGCACGTCCGGATTCTTCTCGTAATATCCCCCATCCCTCAATAGGTAAGGCAGCATATACGTAAGGCATTCTGCATTGTTCAACTCTTTATTCTGGACATATTTATTTCCCATATTTGGATCGTATAAATCAATATGTCGGGCCTTCAGGTCCACACATGCTGCCAACCAATGAGCGCCTCCATTGTTGACAAGGATGTACACCTGCAAATTAGAACATAACCTCATTATCCACAAAATGGGAAACTTAGTGAGAATTTTTTTAAATATATGTAGGGACTTACATAATCACATCTCCGCCACGGCACGCTAGGTTTGGGTGCCTTCCCACGCACATAGCTACAAAGGATCGCATCACATGAATATGTGCTACGAGATGCCCTCCATATGGGATAACGCCCTTTGATGGATGACTGCCAAATAATGAAATATATACAATATAAAATATCATCAATATAACATTAAGCAATGCAGTAACATCCCATCATCTTACCCAAAATAACACGTCTAATATGGCACAGGTGTAGGTGAACATCTTCTCATTCTCAAACAGCCTTTTTCGTATGAAATACGAAATAGTGTCAATATGCTGCAAAACCACATTAAAGGAAATAAATAACAAGTACGAGGTGATAAATAAACCATCATTCCAAACGTAGGAACACAATGATTTTACATGAACATAAAGCATATAACTTACATCGGAATTCAACCATCCTTCAGAGGTAAGTAGCTCAGCAAAAAATTTCTTTCCCACCGTCATATAAGATGTACACACAGTTGCTTCTTTCGGTGCCACCCCATACCACTCATCTAACGCCCTCTCCTTCGATGCATCAATATGTCGATTAAGATTAAATTTGACCTTCTTTTTACACGGGTCGGTGTAAGGAGAGATGACGTGATGTGACTGGTGGTAAACTCTACCGAATCGGCTTGTATCACCAACGTTATGCGTCCAATCTTCCACCTCAATCTCAGCTGATTGGTCATGATGTGTACTGTTAGCTGAAGCACCGATATCCCACCCGAAATGCAAAGGCCGATATGGCACCAAAGCCCAGGAATCCTCCACATAGGGTCCTCCAGGTACGATAGGCTCAAACGGTGTAGTACAATCATCATCCTCCTTCCTACCATTGGAATCGTCTATGGGTGCATCAAATTCTTCAGCTTGCTCTCCAAATGACGGTGCCACAGGGGATGATGGTCGAACCGAAGATGACGGTGAATGGCTGTGCATATGATGTTCGACTTGCAAAATACAATGGTTATTTTGCAGTTCCCAAACTCTAACAACAAATAATTGCTGAATTACAATATATAATTTAATAATGCTGAAACACTAAAGTATACTAAGTTGTCTAAATGATACCTGATACTTTTGTTGGTCAATAACAGAACTAAGCATCTTCCTTAACGCTGCCATCTCTTTATTTAATTCATCAAATTTTGCCTCCAAGCAATCAAGCTAATCAATATCAATATCAAAAACATAAGTCAACATATATTAGTACAACATATGAAATACAAATTTGCGTGCAAGTAACAATTGCATACCCTGAAATTAGCATCTGGAGGGCCACTAGAATGCTCCTCAGCTTTGGATGCATCTTTAGCGCCAACAGTGGCTATTGGTGCTACAAGTGGAGGTGACGTGTAGCGAACTTCATGTATGTTAATTGCTATTGTTCGCCAGTAATCCATAGTCTTCTCCTCATCGGTAGCATTTAACCTCCAGTGCACAACATACTACATGAAATGAAGAAAGGAAAAAAAAAACGTAAATTTGGAAACTGACTATGGTAATGTAACTTGAATGTAGTCGTACCATGTAGTCTAAAAAAAATTTGCCTTACATTGCTATTTGAGGTGAACCAATTATGGACAGCAAAATGGTTCGATTGACTTGTAGCATGCCATCCAAGGATCCTCGGACAACGGGTTTCCCACCGGTCGGCAAATTGGTTACCAAAATCAGGGATTGCTTTAAACCCCCACAACTACAAAATATAAATTATAGGTTATTAAATATAATTTTTAAGTAAACGCTACATGTATTAAATATATTACCGTACCTGAAACGCCAATGGAAAACCTTTTAGGTCATAATACTGTGATTTATTCTTTACTGCACATCCTCTATGGTGGAATGCATTGTGGAATGAGTTGATCGTCTCCTTGTAGCTCAGAATGCCCCAAGGGTAGGAATTAAGTACCTCAATATCAGCAACCAAATCAATGAATTTTCTATTTATTTGCACCTTCGGATCCATTCTGAGTACACCATGAACTAAGAAATATAGTAACGCAATTCCTACAGCATCCCAATCATCCACAAAAAGTGTACCCTTGAATATTCGTTCCAGTTTGGGCAGTTTCAAGTCAGTCCTGTCATCTAGCAACCTCGTGAGTAGCTCCTTTCCTTTGGAAATTTGCATATCATACATGGAAAGGTACCTACAAAACTTTAAGCCACTAATGAGTGCGAATTCCCACTTCGTAAACTGCACTCCAGATCCGCTGAAGTTAAACTCCAGTACTTCTGGATTGTTGGACACAACTTGTCTGCAAAGCAGGTGATGCACTACCTGACCAGAGAACCGGAGGTTCTTCATGTCAAGTAAGTGTCCAAAACATGTTTGTCTATACTTTTCCAGCTGCTCACTTGTGAGGACACTTGTAATTACTTTGTTCGCTTCTATTGGATTCCCGAATGAATGTGCCCTAACTTTAAGTATATCGGCATCCTGAAAGATCTGTTCCTTTGGAGCATCTATGGGCTGCAAAATGAATTACATAAATGGAACTGCCATCAACGATTTAATCATACCCTATTTTTCCACCTCAACTTGATAATAATAATTTTCAACTAAATCTTAAGACATATGGGTTCACATTTTTGCACAAGTGGTAATTACCGATGTAATCATCGGTAATCAACCTACAATGAACTAAAAAAAATCCCGATGGCCATCGGGTGAAGTTTTTCTTGAGTTTTCACATTCATGAATAAATACTGACAGATGTCTTATCATTTACCGCACAAAACAACATAAATGAATATAAAACTTACCATATCAGATGGGGGAGAGGAAAGTGGAACGTGCCCTCGAAGTTTGGCACTTTCCATCTCAGCTTTGGATTTCTGCCTAGTAGTTCGTTGACGCTTAGAGTCGGGTGCTGCTGTGCTACCACCGCGTCTCTTACTTTCCACCTTCTTAACTCCCTTCATAGGTTGACGTTGCAAGTTCCTCTTTGGTGCCATTATAAAGTACAACCTACAAATGTACATTGACAACATTAATAAACTTTTATCTACCTTTAACCACATTGTCAACTATGTATACATATATAAATATCCGCAATCCTCAATTTCATACGCTCACTTCCTAAGGATATTGTGTATGCCATCTACAAAACATTTACTGAACATTTACTGTATAGCAGTGTGTTTACTTCTAAATCTTTCTATCTTCTTCTTCTTTAATTTTTTTTTCTTTTTTGGGGATAAAGTGTGCGTGTTTGCTTCTAGCTAACCATGTACCTAAAATTTTATGCACCGATCTTCTCTCTCTCTCTCTCTCTATATATATATATATATATATCTATACCTTTAGAAAGTACTAACTTTGGAATTCTCAACTTCAATTCTAATTAATCATAAAGTATTTTTCTTTTATCTCCAAGTACTGATTTTTAGTAATAAATTACCCTAGCAAAAAGGAAGAAGAAAAAACTTAAAAGAAAAAAGAAGGTTTGAAAAGCAACGAAGATTTCTAATGCAGCTATAGTCTAAAGTGGGGTTTTAATAGAGCAACCCACAATTATGGCCAATTATGATGCTACATGCAGAAGCAGATAAAGTGAAATATTGAAATGACTGGAGAGAAAGTAGTCAATTCACCCAAAATAGAAAAACAAGAAAGTGAAGTATAGAGGTGGAAGACTACATAGAAGCTACGCAACAGACAGATTGTTATAAGCCAATCAAAAGCAGCCCTTAGACTATATATATACATATCATATTCATGTTATATTTAATTATTTCTTACCATACAATATGTTTAAAAAATGTGCATAGAAAGTTGCAGACTATAATCTGAACATATAGGTTAAACTGGACTGCAACATGTCCACCACTTCTATATGAGTATGTCAACTAATGTAGCTACATCTCTTCCCCATACTGCTTGTGTTTAACCTGATTTGGTTATAAAAGCTCAGACTTACAGACACCTATATATGCTATACAAATCATTCACTTTATATTTATTTTATCTGTATAATTAGTTTAGGGTCAAGGATTATTCTGTATACAAATCCAAAAAGAAATATAATTAGTTTCCTAAGGGTCAAGTACGTTTTTGAAAAAATTCTTCTTTTCAACCCACAAAAGCAGTTTTCTAGACAGAGTTTGAGTGTCATGCACTAGTGAGATAACACCTTTAGCTTAAGGGTTTAAACTTTGATTAGGGTAAAAATCCTTATATCCCTAAGTTGTAACAAATATATTTATATATATATACATATATTATGTTTTTTTATTACAAACTAACATTATTCTTCATCAAATTCATTGATTTCCCTGCCTTCATCCTTTGTTTATTTTCCATGCTCAGGGATGTCGATGGAACCCAAAAAAATTAAAAAAAAATTAAAAATGACGTGTCGTCTGGGTGTCATTCATCCCAGATGACATGTCGTTCGATCCATCTTCAACCTTTGTCCGGGTTGACCCGAACTCGCCTGAACCGGTCCCAATCCGATTCTTGACCTGGTTGTTTCTCCCACCTTCGGCCACCGTTCAAGGCCAAACCGGTCCCATTTTTTTCCTCTCTTCATTTCCTACTAATACCCAATATCAATCTATCCTAAAACCTAGGTTATAATCACTTCCATACAAAAACCTAAATCTTCAAAAATTCCACATTTTTAACCGGTTCTAAACACAAATCACAAGTTTCAATGTCTCACGTTATACTAAATATGTAAGTATTTAACGGTAAGGCAGCAAATAAACACAAAAATAAAAAATAAAAACTCACACGGGTCCACGGCAAGGCAACAAATAAACACAAAAACAAATCCACACCGGTTACGGCAAGGCTAAAAATTCACACAAAAACAAACCCACACCAGTCTCACGGCAACAAATAAACAAAAATATTCAAACAATTACCTCGGACAGTGCTGAGATGAGATGAACTTTTGTTTGGCTTTTCCACGGCAACTTTGGTTTTTTGTATTTATATGTATTCATGTAAAAACAAGTTTGTTTAGAAAAAATAGATTTTTGTTTTGTTTAAAATATAACAGGATATCTAAGTCATTTTTTTGTTTTTTTGTTTTAAGGTTAAAATAGATATTGAAGGGTAGCAAAAAAAAAAAAAAAAAGATAGCAAATGAAGGGGTAGAAATTGTGAAGCTCATTCCTATGGGGGCATTGGGCCAAATTCGCCAAAAAAAAAAGGGGAATTTGGCCCAATGCCCTCATAAGGATGAGCTTAACGATTGGTACTCCTTTATTTGCTATCTTTTTTTTTTTACCCTTCAATACCCATTTTAACCTTAAAACAATGAGAAATAACTTGGGTATCCTTATTTTACTTTCCCAGTATCCATTCTACTAAACGCTAATATCATTTAGGGCTGATGCCCACAAGCAGCAGCAGCAAGAAGAATCTAGGTCTGCTCAACTTTCGAGTGAAGTGAAAAGTACTTCTTTACTCGCAGATAAGGAACAAAGGACGTCTTTGAAATTTGGGTTTTCTTCTAAAGGTGGCACTTCTAAGGTATAAGTTCAAGGATCTTAATATTTTGTATAACTCTAATATTTTTGTCAATGAGTCTTATGTCCATAAACTATTATTTTTCTTGCCATACAGAAATCATCTGGTGCTACTACAAAGAAGCCAAAAGTAGCCGTTGCCTCAGTTTTCAACAATGATAGTGATGAAGAAAAGTGAGGCCTATTGTTGTAAACTTGGCATGACCACTGTATTCTATCAGCAGCTCCAATTGGCTTCTGGGTTAGCATTTATGTTGTACAAGTTAAACTGTACGTGCAGTAGTGTTTTACACTTTGTAACGGATAGAGTTTGACCATCTGTTTATAGGTTTTGCTCTCCATCCACACAGAATAATCGAATATTAACAGACTATATATACTATTTGTAAAGTTTGATTTTTATGATGAATGCTTAATTTTTTTCACAATTCTTGTTATCCTATTGGTTTTTATTGGTTTCATAATCAGGATGATAGTGAAACCCATGCAGCGTCCAAGGGGCATCTTGAAAATTTTATAGATTTTAATATTTGCCTTGCCTGTTCATTGGCGTGCCATCGCCATATATTTATCCAGATTTTGAATTTCAATTTGAAAAATATTTTGAAACTAACTGAAAAGGTAATGCTAAATGAAAGCATAATGTGTCATGTTCATGTAAAATTCCTTATTATACAAACTCATTGAGCAAATTGTGTTGAAATCAAAACTGAAGAATGGCTCCATACATTTTAAGATACATCTGTAATTTGATCCAAAAAACTACACATACGAACCAATTTCTTGTTCTTTGATCGGTTCAGACGTAGAAATTTTATTTATTTCGGATCAATTTTAGGGAAAATATCATTTACACCTTTTTAATATTATCTTAATCATATCTAAATCTATATTTATAAAAAAAATCATATTCAAAATTTATCTGTCAATTAAAAATCATGTATAATAAATATTAAGATGGTTTATATAAAATTTATCCTCCTACACACAAAAGTACGCATATTTCTTCTTCATCATCTAAGGTTGACATATACTAAAAAATAGAGAGGAAACTTTACCATTTAAATTAAACTCCACCATAATTTTTTTTTAAAAAAAATAAAATTCTGCCCATGTTTTGCATGTTGTTGCACGAAACACACACTAAGGGACTTGTGGGAGTCAAAAAATTTGTCAACTATAATTACCGAAGACCCTTCGGTAATTACCGATGAAACCTTCGCTAATTTTTCCAGCAATGGCAATTTGATTACCAATAGTTTCATCGGTAATTACCGAAGGTCCTACGGTAATCATATTTTTTTAGCAATTTTAGAACTTTTTCCTTACTTTATGGGGATTTTGCTGTTTAGGATCATTGATGAATGTATATTTTGCATGTTCTTGTACGAAACACACATTAGGGGACTTGTGGGAGTCAAAAAATTTGTCAACTGTAATTATCGAAGGCCGTTCGGTAATTACCGATGAAACCTTAGGCAATTTTTTCAGCAAATTCAATTTGATTACCGATGGTTTCATCGATAATTACCGAAGGTCATACAATAATTAATTTTTTTTTGGCAATTTTAGAACTGTTTCCGAACTTCATGGGGATTTTGCTATTTAGGATCATTGATGAATGTATATTTTGTATGTTGTTGCACAAAACTCATATTAGGGGACTTATGGGAGTCAAAAAAATTTGTCAACTGTAATTACTGAAGGCCCTTCGGTAATTACCGATGAAACCTTCGGTAATTTTTCCAGCAAGGGCAATTTGATTATCGATGGTTTCATCGGTAATTACCGAAGGCCTTACGGTAATCAAATTTTTTTGGCAATTTTAGAACTTTTTCCGAACTTTATGGAGATTTTGCTGTTTAGGATCATTGATGAATATATATTTTGCATGTTGTTGCATGAAACACACATTAAGGGACTTGTGGAAGTCAAACAATTTGTCAACTGTAACTACCGAAGGCCTTCGGTAATTACCGTTGAAACCTTCGGTAATTTTTCCAGCAAGGGAAATTTGATTACCGATGGTTTCATTGGTAATTACCGAATGCCCTACGGTAATCAAATTGTTTTCGCAATTTTAGAACTTTTTGCGAACTTTATGGGGATTTTGCTGTTTAGGATCATTGATGAATGTATATTTTGCATGTTATCACAGAAAACACACATTAAGGGACTTGTGGGAGTAAAAATATTTGTCAACTGTAATTACCGAAGGCCTTCGCTAATTACCGATGAAACCTTTGATAATGTTACCAACAAGTTCAATTTGATTACCGATGGTTTCATCGGTAATTACCGAAGGCCCTACAGTAATCAAATTTTTTTGGCAATTTTAGAACTTTTTCCGAACTTTATGGGGATTTTGCTGTTTAGGATCATTAATGAATGTATATTTTGCATGTTGTTCCACGAAAAACACATTAGGGGACATGTAGGAGTCAAAAAATTTATCAACTGTAATTACCGAAGGCTCTTTGATAATTACCGATGAAACCTCCTGTAATTTTTCCAGCAAGTTCAATTTGATTACCGATGGTTTCATCGGTAATTACCGAAGGTCCTACGGTGATCAAATTTTTTTGGCAATTTTAGAACTTTTTCCGAACTTTATGGGGATTTTTCTATTTAGGATCATTGATGAATGTATATTTTGCATGTTGTTGCACGAACACACCTTAAGGGACTTGTGGGAGTCAAAAAACTTGTCAACTATCAGCATCGGTAATTACCAATGCACCATCCGTATTCATTTTTTTTAAAAAAAATATTTTCACTTTTTAAGGTCTATTTCTCTCTTATTTGGTTTCAGATAAACACTATTTAAATGTTTTCATTTCTTAATGTCTTTTTTTTCTGTTATTTTGTCAACGGTTATCATTAATAAAGCTAGATTTAGCATGTTCTTGGTGGAAACACACACACTATCGAAGCTATCGAATGGAATTGTGGTGTTTGGGGAGTATTACGATAAGAATCCGGACATGCTTTCTAGTTTAGATCCATTCAGGATGACTATGATCATAGATGCACCCCGCCAAAATAATGAGTATGAATGTATTGTCATTTGAAATTAACTTTTATTGATGCTTTATTATTGTGCTTACATATGGAAATACACATGGTTGGTTTTCGTTATCAACATATTTGATGCCATTTCATTAAATGTAATTCTGCAGGGGTGATTGTGATGTCTTTGCTTTGAAGTTCATCAAGTACAAAAGCAATGAAGAGGACGTTTTATTTGGTCCAGATTACATAAGTTGGTTTAGGAAGAAATACGCTGTTGATGTGTATTTTAATAAAGTTTCAATGTAGATCGTACGTTTATGACTTCGACATCCAACTAGCGTTATGTTGCACATCTCTAACCTAAAATATAATTGCGGTATCTTGAGTATTCATTATGTTGGCTGAACTTCCATTTCACAACTCATAACTCGACATACATTCCAAGAGTATAAACATTTTGAAGCAATCAGTCAAAAAATAAAAAAAACACAATAATAAAAACAGCATAAATCCATTGCACAATGCAGCGCTGCGAAAGCATAACAAGCAATAGGAGAAGAAAAAAATTAAAGGTTCGAAATTATAAAAACAAAATTATGCCACTTGCAAGTCACCATTTGAGAATGTATGAAAAAAGAAATAGATAGCTCCATAAACATCAGTAAATTATAGGAAATTGTCACATACAAAGGCATAGATGAACTCTCTCATCAATCACCCAATGGCCTAGAAAAGGGCCACTTCTAAATAGAACTGAATACAAATGCTAAAAAGTATTTACTTTACAGGACCATATCTTAGCATCAAACCTTGAGTAGGTTCATCCTTAGATGGCTGATCCTTGTTTGGTGTAGACTTGGATGGATAAGCTTGAGCATAGTTTTATGCCATTTTTCTTCTTTGTGTTCCTATTCAATCACTTTCCTACGTTCTCCTCAATCTTCTGGCTGGTTTCACAATCTTATTTAAAGCACCTACAACCTAAGAAGCTCCAGAAAATAAAACATTCTTCGTTGAGGCAAAACCTGCACTAGTAACTTTTATGCTCTACAGTTGCAAAGGCTGTTCAATTTTTTTTCTTCTTTGAACACCTGAAATTTCTGATCCACTTCAATCACCATCACTTATTTTGTCAGTGATTTTTTTTTTCTACTTTAATCAAAAGAAGGCAACATGTTGAAGACAATAGGTGTCTGTCATCAAAGTTGTTTGCTTTGCTGATTGCAATTTTGCCTAAGACAAAACTCTTTTCTAGCATGTTGCTAAGAGCTAACCACATCTTCTACCTTTCAAAATGTAAAGTAATCAACTCTAGGAGGCAGAGCTTTATTATCAATTTCCTACATATACGAGTGAGGTTAACAGGTTGGCAACATTACCATGTTAAGTGTGAAAGATTGAAAATTTTTATTAGAGAATCTTACATGAAGTTATTGTGAGAGACATATAGTTCAAAGTGAAACTTGTCTGCATAAACTAACTAGTAAAAGCATGCAAATAAGTACATTGTTAAAGATGCCACTTAATAGGATGGGCCGCTCATTATAATATAAAAAAATCCTGATGTTGCCTACATATACTCCATAAGATGCCATTAGAATTGGTTATTTGAGCTTAACTGGAATAAATATTTGAGATTACACTTTGAACAACACAAACACCAAAACTGGCAAGATAGAAGGAAGGAATTGTTGAGGATATCAACAACATGTTTGGGATTCTAGAAAACTAGGATAGTAAGAAATATCTGCAAAGGAAATCTGGAAGTTTCTCCTTAAAAAAACTCATACAAGTAGCAAAATAGACGCAAAAATTAGCTTCATAATATAAGAACTTAAATAAATTTAAAGAAAAGAATTTAGGCCTTACCATGTCAGGGTCCAATGTATCAATTGCATGACGTCCATATCTATCTTCAAGTACAAGAATAGTTGTTTTTGGATCTAAAGACTCAATTTTATCTGTTTCATGTATGAAATATTCAATTGAAAATCATAAATTTCATTAAGAAAAAAAAGCTTTAAATTAAAATATAAAATATTCAAGTGGTGTGACAAATTCAGAGCATTATTAGAAGATCAAAATGACACAATAAAAAAGAGACAATGTTACAAAAAATTACATCAATTTTCATATCCTAGCAAATATTTAAGCAATTTCTTCATGCCATTGAGGTGAGGTATTCTACACGCATCAATTGAAAATAGAAAGCTGTCCAACCATTTGGATTATCCTCATAAGCAAGTGAGTTTCAAGAGGTATATTTACAGCTTGTTAAGTGCATTGGACTATTAACCATATAGCATGGATCAAGAAGCTATTTGCATGTCATTTAAAATTTAAGTAATAGCAAGTATATAATTTCAAAGAAAACAGATGCTCTTCATGGAAACAAAAGCTCACATAGAGGCTGCATATCACAATAAACTTTTTTCCTAAAACTTATCCAACAAATTCAAGTCCAGAAATGCTATGCCAATACATGAATATATTTCATATTGTACGCACATTATATATACTTTCAACCTTCACTCTCACACACTCACAAAGTAGCAAAAGTTTGTTATGTACAATTTATGCACATAGGGAACCTTTAAAAATACTTCAAAATTTATTTCTTTCTCTTTCATTTCTATAAGGACCCTTTTGTGTTAATAAGAATTTGAAAGAAAATATGGCACTGGATGGATAGTTACCTCTCTACATGGATCATAATCTGGAATCGTTTCTACAGCACGTAATTTATGAGGACATAAAACTGTAGAATCTATATAATAGAAGGCATTCAAGTGTGCTTCTTTTTTTCGCAAAGGTGGCAAAGGAAAGCAATGATAATTTGGAAATTTCTCCATGAAGTTTCAGCTTATATACATATAAGATTCAAATTTTGATCTTGTCTTCTTAGTCTGACATTGATAATTACATGTGGAAATAAACTGCCTTGAGGAAGTTGTTGTTCGTTAGGAGCATTATTAACCATCACATTAATATTGAATAACGAAACAATTTCCCCAACTTATTGCCATGCTTGGAGTTTGAATTTTACTAAAAAAAAGGATTAAGAAAGAGAAAACAATTCCTAACACGTTTTCGTGAAAAAATTAAAATTTCTATTATGTTTACATTTCAATCTCATTTTAGAATATGAACTTCTCAGTAATATTAGCTTGAGCCTCTTGACCAAACGATGGAAAGAAAAATATCTTATATTCTCCACATATAGAAAAATATTTTATTCTCCACATATACCTTTAGAAATCCATTAAAGCAGGGGTCTTATGGAATAAATTAGCTTTTACAAGACACTCAAATGGACTAATTGACATATGGATATTAAAAATGACAAAAGAAAAAAGAAAATTAAATAATTGTAATATAAATCCCATAAAAGATTCTTATCTTTTGACCACTTTCAAACCAAATAACGTCCAAAAAATTTGATGAGTTTATGAACAATAAATTCATATATAATCAACGACCAAACCATCATTTTGCAGATTAATCATGTGTAGGTAACCAGCTGCATCAATAGATGTGGAATTATACATACATATGCTAAAATTATGATGGTGGAAATTAGCAAAACAAATAAATAAATAATGCATGTCAAAAAAATTACTACGGAATTGGGAAAAAATAAATCATTCAAAAAAGTTTTCTTTTAGCAAGCTATGCATGATAAGATCCATAAAAATTTACTAGAATCCCAACATAGTGAAAAGCCATGCCTTATCTAAAGATGAAAAATGCAGAGTAAATTACTACAGGAGAAATATTAAAGGAGCCTACAGGAACACACCTACACCAGGAGTTCCAACCAGAAAACCAACAATGTTCACATCCTTTGCCTTCTCTTGACTAGGTAACATCTGTACAAACATCACACTCTTTTAGTGAAACAAATTGTACATTAATACAAGTAGGGGAGTGGATTTTTAGAACGGAGAAAAGAGAGTACCATTATTTGAGACCATACCTATGCTTAAGAATTCTTCTTTGTTAAGATAAGTCTGTCACCGTGCAATTTGACTTTGCATCATATCTGATTAAAACCAGTAATACCATAATTAAAGAAAGATTTATTAATATAGAGAAAGAGATAGAGAACTAGCACAAGGACTTGCAGATACTAGAAGAATTTGGCAAAAGGAAAAGTAAACTTAATAACACAATAAATATCTCAAGCAATATTACATGCAGACACAATAAATTTCATACAAAACTAGGTAACTTATATGTATACCTATTTCACAACCATTTAATGTCAATACAACACTTGCAAATGCAGCATTTCCACAACCAATCCAAAAAAACAAGTAGTCCTCCATTTTGTGTTCCTCATGTAATTCCCAAACCAAGCCTCCAATAACTACTGTCCTGATACATTTATCATCAGAGAAGACACTAGCTGCTTCCAAGCTCCCATTGGAGATCTTACGAGATTCTGATGGATTCATGTCCAAAGACATAGTTTCAGCAAATTGGATTTCTAATCTAAAGCTATTCATACATGCTTCTACCACTTCATCTCTTATATGTTGTACCAAATGTGCATATTCTAGCCCAAAGGGGACCTGCATTTAGATTGAATGAACTATGTTGAGATTGGATAGCTGAGATAATCTGTTTTGGATACATGTGAAATGACATGATCTCAGTACTAAATCCTCCTAAACGTGAAAAAAAAAAATTAAAAAAAAAAAGCATGCTTATTGCAAATTTAGTAAAGCATAGAAGTTCATAATAATAATTCTCTAGAAAACCACTTTACCAAGACAGGTTTGCCGTTTCTCATAGCATGATCTGATAAATTTTTTACACAATTTGACACACCAGTTGAAGCTTTTCCAAAAACAAAGAATGCTGGAAGAGTTGTAGTCCTGCCAATAATGAAAAAGAATAGGCTTTTGAAACTATGAAACCAAAATTAATTGTTGCATAATATACAGAAACAAAATAACCACTTTTTAAGTTCAAAAGGTTAAAAAAGAAGAAGAAGCTTCATTGGCTTCAAAACCTAATTTTGATGCCAAAAAAGAACGCAAACAGATTGAGACACAACAATTTACAGCTAAGACAAAATTTCTCAGGATAATGTCTTATGAGTTTGGTAAAAAAACTCATTGTTTTTTTTTTTTTTTTTTTGCTTTAAAACAAACAATCCTATAATATAGTTTGTAAAAAGAAAAAAAAAACAAGGCTTTAGTAAAGGTATTATTAACGAGAACTGACGGGCTGAAGCACGCGTGGCCGTGGTGCACGACATAATCAGCATTGATGTGTGATGCTTGGACCTCATCCACGCAATAGCTACCATACGCTGTGTTGGCCATCATAAACAAAGATACATCTTTTACGTTGCCATTCCAGTCGCTATCAGATTGAGATTCTCGTAGACACCAAAGCTTGTCCAGTAAAACACTCCTAACTATCACTGACTCATTTAGGAGCTCATCTGGGAAATGAACTTTACAAACTTGGTTAGTTTAGTTCTATTCACAAACCAAAACACAATCGCCCTAAAAACTTAGTAAAAAGGCGGCGCAAAATAATCTATTTCTGCTACTTCATATGTTTTAGTTTTTCCAAAGAAAAAAAAAAAAAAGAAAAGACACGAGAATCAAAGAGGAGTAATCACCTGCAAAGCGACTTTGGTGAAGCCGCCACTGCTAATCAACTCAGCAATCCGAGTGATTTCATAATTCGATTCCAAGTCTATGGTCGAAGAAAGAAATCAGCAAACTAATCACACAAAAGCTCCCTGCAACTCTCTCTCTCTCTCTCTCTCTCTCTCTCTCTCTCCACTGCTTCAGAATCAATGTCGTGTGTGTTATGGTCCACCATTTGGACGCCTGAAAGTAAGCATAAAACCTCCTTCCACAGCTTCAAGATCATCCTTCGAATCCAACATCAGAAAGCACTATGAGAAGAAAGAAAGAAAGAGGGAAATTGGATATGAAATGCGGTAGGTGGGATATTGATAAGAGTGAGAAAGAAATTGTATGTGGTTTATAGAGTAAGGATAAGGTTGGAATAATGAAAAAAGGGTGGGTAGATAAAAAAGATTTAAAAGAGGGAGGGTATTTCTCATTAAGGTGTTTAAAATAAGGGTACCGGACCAAATTCCCCAAAAACAAATGAAGAGAGAAAACAGATAATGGGCTTCTCGATGTCAAAATTGCTTGGCCCAAGCCTACATCAAATATTCATTTATTTTTTATTTTTCAATTGTTTGTGAGTAGCTATACCTAGATATAGGTATGGGAACACGTTATACATATACATATATATATAAGGAAAGTCTAGAGTAAAGACCGACCGCATGCATTCTTTACGGACCAAAAACGTGAGAGAATAAAGACCATTGGATTTTCATACCTGGCGTCAACAGTCCAGATGGAATTACAACTCTCACGTGAGAATTTTGGCAAAATCTCCCTTCCCGCTCACAGCAGCTCGCATTCTCGCTCACATCAGTTGGAACCACCTTTGCCAAAATTCCTCTTCTCCTCTGCTTCCACCCCCTTCCTGCTCGCATCTCCCCGTTCGGAACCAGCCCAACCAGCCACCGACTTGACTATTTCAAAAATCTCAAACCCAGCCCAACCAGCCACCCTTCAGAACCAGAAAGAGTTGCCGCCATTAGTGCCTTGCCGTTGAAGTGTGGGTTCTTTGCCATTCCTTCCTTCCTCTCCTTCGTTTTGATTTTTCTATACCTCTGTTTCTGTTTTTATGTTTTATATTTTTTTTTTCATTCTGGTTCGGTTCTGTTCTTTTAAAAAATAATAATAATAATGTTTCTCTTTTTTTTTCATTGCTTTTAAAGTGTTTTTATTTTTTATTTTTTTTAGGTAATCACTTAATGTATATAGTTATTCTTATTTACTTAGGCTTCTAGAAATCATAATGTAATAAACTCTTTTGGATTATTTTGTTTATTCTATGGATCTCATTGTTTACTGGGAGCAAATATTCAAAAAATTGCTTTCTTTTTTAAGATTGTGGCTCCAATATCTAGAGTTAAGAAGCTTGTTAGATTTCTGTGGATGATGGAATCGACCAAATCCTAAAATGACAGATCTGGCAAAGCTAAAGCCTTCATTCCGGCAGGATGGGTCAATAACAGCAGGTATTAAAGATAGAAATGGAATGGTAGAATTTTTTTTTCTTTTTTTTTTTTTTAAAATTTTTATTGGCCATATCTATCTATAGAGTTGATTATAAGTAGGTGTATTGACAATGAAGTTCATATTTTTCTAGGAATTCCATTCAGTTGAGTGATGGTGCTGCAGCAGTGCTCCTCATAAAAAGATGAGTACTAAAATGCAGAAGGTACTTCCTATTCTTGGTGTTTTCAGGTATATTGGTGAAGCTACGTTTATAACAAGGAGGTAAATACCAAAATGATAACTAGTTGGAACACAGTCATACCCAGCGTGGTGAATGGGAAGGGGAGAAATGTGCAAAAACCCACACATGAGGGAAGCTTCAATCTCCACCGTCCATGACAAATATAACAATCGAAAGGCAGGGAATTTCAGTATGTTTTTGGACCGCACAGCAGCCATACGGACGGTCCTCATATTAGACACTCCCTGTATGTATATATTTATGTGCGATGTTATTTATTTAGCATTAATCATAAGTTTTTTTTTTAATTTTATTTTTATGTAAATGTTTGAATTTTGCTCAGTTTTTATTGTTCTTTTCTTGAACTGTTCTGTTTATTGGAATTTGAGATTCAGATTTATGAACTTTTACTTGGTTTTATGTATTGGATTCCATTGAATTTCTTAAAATGGTCAGATTCCTCTTTAGTTTTCTAGTAACATATTGTTGATTGATTTACTGTAATCAAAACTGGGGATGTTGAAATGCTGCTTTAATAATATATACTGTCTATTTATGGGAAGATAGTTTATAGTTCATAAGCTTTCTAATCAAAAGTTGCTCATCTATTTTAGAAATAAATAATCTTAATTCTAGGGAAGGTAAAAAATTTTAGACGTACTTAGATTTATAATTTTGTTATGAATATAGCCATTGCAATGGTGTCAAAAGATTGACTTTCTGGTGTGCAATTTGGAGGATTTTGCCATGGGACATCATTTTTATATGTTTAAGCTTGTTGCTTGGTACATGATTCCAGGTGTCTCATATCATTTAAAATATTAGGAGCTGACTTAATACTCGCATTGCTTATATATTGTTGTGTTCCGTTTATTTTGTGAAGAATTCCCAATTAGATATTGTATTGTTTGTTTTAGATTCTCCTTCCGGGTTTTCATATTTGGTTGTTTAGTGTACATCAATAATGAGGTGGATTGGTCAAAGTTTTATGATTTCTGACTTCATTGTGGGCAGACCATGGGATCTACAATTGTAAGCCTCCTAACAAAGCTAAGATAAAACTAAGGCGATATGAGTGCCAACAAAATTGCTTCTTTATTTATCAAACACATGTTCTATTTTTAGAAACTTCCATTATGCAAATTTTCGCAAAATTCATTGAATTATAGGAAATCTATGAAATCAACTAACTCAATAATTGTAAATATTGATTCTTCACACTTGACATCCCTACTATGTATGATCCATATACGAGCTAGGGCTGCCAAATACCAATGTGCATCTTTAAGTTTGAGAATGAAGGGTCAAATTTTCATTGAAGTTGTATGTTGTGGAAGACGTACAACGTTAGTAGTATGTAATTTTCTTTTCTCATTAAGGGACTTGGGGTGTAATTAGCCCCAAACTGTAATGTGACATTTCTGCCAGCAGGCTGCTTTCTGTTTTCTTTCTACTTGGTTCTTCTTTCTTCTTTCTTGGATTCTACCTCCAACTTCGTTATTGCCTAGTGGCTAAACTGGAAAATATATTAAGGTACTCTTGAATTCATTTTGAGATTCCAGTATTGCCTTTATTTTCTTTGGGACCATTTCTTAGCTCACATTATAAGATACAATGCGCTATCCTTTCACTTTTAGAGAGGGAAAAAAAATGAAGAAGAAGAAGAAGAAGAAGAAAGTGCTATACATTCACATGATTTGCATCTATATATCCATGTTGCTTAGTTGGAAAATAGTATTTTTCTATCTTATACAACAATAAAATGTTGTAAGAAATTTGAAAGATATATTATGTTCATGGAAGTGTTGTGTATTGCCACACCAAGTCTATCCCATAAGATACGTAACAATGATATATATATTATTAAGTCCATGAATGATCATAGAATGCTATCGAGCTTCTATCCCTGAAATTGATATATCATTAACGGTGTAGGCTCCTGGATTCTTTGACATGTTTTTTTTATCTGTTCTTTTGAGGATAAAGAAAGCTGGTTGTTTTGGATGTGGGGGAGCTTCCGCATCTCCTCCAAGCATTGACACAACATTTGCCATGTTTGGTCTATCTACTGCGACTTCTTGCACACACAAGAGAGCAACTTGGGCACGCCGTATAAATTCATCTGTCGAATTACATGTTTATGCTTTTGCCTTATATTTAGTGGTTGTTGATTGTTTATTGTTGATTATTGATTGTATATTCCAGTATTAATTAAATTATAAACTTGGGAGATTGAAACGTTAATGTTGCTATATATATATTTTTCCTTTTACAATGTGGTCCCCAAACTAATTGTCTTGATTTTGTTCCTCATAAAAAAAGTCACATTATATGGACCATATATAGGTTCTACATAGTTGTGTGGAAGTAGACCATGTGATGATCTCACTAACATCTAATTATTTTTATCAAAGGTGCAATTTCATGTGATTGTAGGACTACCTGATTCCTCCAACAAAGACTTTCACGTCATATAAATTCCATACAAGTTTTTGAAATGGACATGTGATCTTTAGACCACCTAATTATTTGTTTTTTTAATCCAAGGAGGTAGCAAATTAGGACTGAGCCCTTCTAGCACCTATTGCTGCTGGTGCTATTGCTGGTGCTGCTGAGCTTGCTGTGGTGCTGCTGGTGCTCCTGTATTGCTGCTGGTGCTGTTGCTAGTGCTGCCGAGCTTGCTGTGTTGCTGCTGGTGCTGTTGCTGGTGCTGCCGAGCTTATTGTTGCTGCTGCCGAGCTTGCTGTGTTGCTGCTGGTGCTGTTGCTAGTGCTGCCAAGCTTGTTGTTGCTGCTGCCGAGCTTGCTGTGTTGCTGCTAGTGCTGTTGCCGAGCTACTGTATTGCTGCCGAGCTTGTTTTTGCTGTTGCCGAGCTTGCTGTGTTGTTGCTAGTGTTGTTGCTGAGCTACTGTTCACGCGACTGTTTACGCGCACTGTTCACCTGTGTTTAAACATCTTTTTGTTTTTAGATTTTTTTTTTGGCTAAAATATCTGAATCAATCTCCAGCTTGTGTTGCTGTTGAGCTACTATTTATGTTACTGTTCATCTATGTTGCTGCCGTGATATTGTTTACGTGACTGTTCATGTACACTGTTTACGTGCACTGTTCATCTGTGTTTAAACATCTTTTTTTTTTTGTTTCTAGATTTTTTTTAATGTTTTAATTTTTTTTGCTAAAATACCTGTGTATAAACATCAATCTCCAGCTTCTCCTTCCTGCTAACTGAAGTAAACCACATTGGTAAATAAACGGCAAACTAGACTAAAAGCAAACTAGCATATATTTAGTCAAATAATCAAACAAGACTTCATGTTTCCAATACATGGCAATTTAAGAAGTCCATAATCATAACTCAACTCTCTTTTAGTAACTAAGCTGATAGTTATTGCAATATGACAAAAAAAGAAAAAAAATGTAAGAAAAAGAGGAATGTTTAAACGCAGGTAAACAGTCTACGTGAACAGTACACGTGAACAGTAATCATGAAGCTTGCTTTCTTAAGTTTTCTGTACTAGTTTGTACTAAGGCTTTTTTATCCTAGTTAACAAATATACCAACCAATGACAGAATCCCATGAAAATAATCTAGTTTTCTACATAACCAACGAACAAAATATCAGCTTTTTGTTCTTTGCAGAATTTACCACAGCATTGAGCATCCTATTCCTTAGAGCACTTTCCTTTTTCGTTTCGATTATTAATGTCCCATAGGATATTGCTGTGTGCTTCATCTAGCTTAGGACTTTTTAGATCTTTTTTTTGAAATGCCAATCTATCCATTGACAAACACACCTAAGTAGAGGCTAGAAAATTCCTAATAAGCATAAGTCCAATAAACAGGCATAGAAAAAGCATGAGAAAGATGAAATAAACAGGCCAATAAGTCTTCTAACAAATAAACTAAGGTGGTGAAGTACAATGTGGCATTTTAGAAGTAAATCAATAACATGACAGATTAGAATATTGAAGTAGAGTAAAATGGCAATGGTATGTGGAAGAAGATAATCTGTTGCAAAAATGGCTGCTTTTCTCTTCATTTATCATGATGTACAGAAATTAAACATTCCAAACATAAAGAGTAGCACGTGAATATACGGCAAAACCAGTATACATTCAATCCAATAATCAAAACACATCTCTATTTTACATAGTCAATTGATAGTGCTTGCTATAAGATAGAAAATCCCAGACAAGCACACCAAAATAAAAAAACAACTTCTTCTCCCAAATCTGTTGCAAGATAGGTCATCCTTTCGTTTTCTCATGCAGACCTACCAAAGTCCAGCAAGTCCTTAGATTATCAGCATGTTAGTTGAATAAAATATCGAAGACCATACGATACCACTTAGTTTCATACCTGTGGAAGACAAACTATCAGCTTCAGAATCATATTCCGAGGCGTGTTGAGGACTTTCCTCATTTTGTGAGGACCTATATAGATGAGCAGCATGGTTTATACAAAGTATGATCATACAAACTGCATAAGAATAATAAATAGTAAATGGATTATTTTCTTACGGATTGTTGAGGAGTGGACAGTTTCTTTTATCGTGCAATTGCCCAATTTTTCCACATCCATTGCAACATTGACCTCTATACTTTGCGGCATTTGTTGCCTTCTCCTTTCCCCTTTTTAATCTTTGTCCGCATCCCTTTGCCCTCACAGCAGATGGGTCTTTCAAAGCCTCATAGTCATGAGTAGTGCTACCTTTTTCAGAAATGCCTCCACTTTTTGTGTTGCTAACTATGGATTCAATCTTGCCTAGCAAACTTTGAAGACCATCATTCACAATTACACTTGCCTCTTCATATATTATGGCTTTATCAATGACTTCCGAAGCAAGTTGGAATAGTTTAGCTCGCCAAGTCAACATTGAACTATGTTGTCCACCTATCCCAACACCTTGCTTATCAGTTATTATTTGACATTTTGCACCTCTAGTCCACCTTTTCATTATATATTGATTTGGCAAAGGAATATTACCAAAGAGTCTCAAGAATGCCAAGATATGTCTACTGGGAAGTCCTTCACTCTCAAACTTCTTACATGTACAAAATGCAAAGTCCAATTCTTTATCATAAGCAATTTCCCGCACTCTACGAACACCTTCTTTTGGACTACTCTCGACCACATACATTTTGTGTGTAGCATTTTCACGAACAAATTGTGGCATTATTACTAAGCTATGCCATAACTCATCTTGAAACTTAAGAAAAATCTTGCGTGTGTAAATCTCAGCCATTTGCTTTTCCATTTCCAATGGCAATTTCAAAACAAGCTTCTCATTAATATCAACGTGATCAGCCCCTAACTCTTCATGACGTTGATGTGCAAGCGCCCTATTAAATTGAAGTATGAAATCCATCAATAAGTTTCTCTTCGAAACATATTTCTTGAAAAATGCATGGGAGCTTTCCGCACGTTGGCTACTTGACATTCTAGCTGAGAATATATAATTAACATATGCAGGCACCCATCTTGAACATAGCTCAAATATTGATTTTAACCAATCATTGTTATCTAGGCTTGCCTTCTCGATGGTAGTCACCCATTTTCTTTCAAACTCTTCAGGGCATTCTGATTCCCAAATGCATTGTTGGAAGTCCTTATAAAAATCTCTATAGGTGATCGTATTTAAATACGTAGAGAACTTCTCAAGTATATGCCAACTGCAATACCTATGAAATGTATTCGGTAAGCTCTGAACTATAGCCTTTGTCATTGCAGGATCTTGATCGGTAATGATCATTTTTGGGTTGTTCGTTGGCATGCTATCCTTTAATAGCTCAAACAACCAAACAAATGATTCCGTTTTTTCATCACTTAAAAAGGCACATGCAAAAAGCACCGTTTGACCATGATTGTTCACCCCCACTAAGGGTGCAAATATCATACCATATTGATTAGTGTTGTAAGTTGTATCAAATACAACTACATCACCAAAACATCCATAAGCTCTTCTAGACACCGAATCAACCCAAAAACAACGCTTCAATTTACCATCATCATCTACATCTATTTTAAAAAAGAAGCATGGATCCTTTTCTTGCTCGGTTAGGAAATATTCCTTTAAAAGTTCTGCATCTTGTCCTCTTAATTCATTCCGCACCTTAGCTTCATGGTTATATATATCCTTCTTTGTACACCCAATATTCTTTATACCTCCAGCTTCAAATTAAAGAATGCTTATTTGTTGATGAGTTGGCACATTTGTTGCTGAAAACTGCAAAGTTAGTGACTTCTTGGCTTCAGACACACTACGATGTGATCTCAATAAATGCACTCTTCGAGGGGTTGATCATGGATGACTATGTTCTTCAACAAATACAGTGATGACAAATTTCCCCGTTTTTGACCTAACCACAACAAGTTTAGCTTTACAATTTTCTCTTGTCATCCCCCGACACCTTTTTCTCTCACCGTCCTTTATAGAAGATACTCCTTCCTTAAAACACACAAATTCTTTCCTGACAACTTCATTCGCACCTTTACATCTCTTAGTCGAACTGCTACGAACACTAAACCCGCCTCTTTTGCATATTTAATGTAGAACTCATGTGCCCCATCTATCGATTCAAACTCTTGTCCAACCTTTGGTTTGCAGTTTTTGGCCACTTGGGGAATGTAAACATCATCCACGGATTTTGAATGTGACAGCAAGGATATGTCTTCAACTCGTCTACAATTTGAATTTGCTTCCAACTGTTCTACACTCATGTTTCCAATCTAAATTTGCTTCCAACTATTCTACACTTAAACCAGCTTCCTATTGATCAATTTGTAACCTGGTAAACGGCAAAGCAAAACCATCATGAGAGGTGGTAATATTTTTTATTTGAAGAAAGTTTAGTTTCTAAATAGAAGAGAAAAATATTGCAAAAATAAAGGCACTTCAGCCAAAATCTACCGAGTTTGCATTATGGTTGCTGATCCAGCACACTCTATAATGAAAGAAACAAATATGCGTGCATCAACAGAAAAAATAAATAAATAAATAAATCTAAATCATGGGGTTTAAAAAGGTTAATAGTACATATAAAAATGAAAAATATAAGTTGCAAAACAATGAAATAATTACATCTTTGCTAGATAAAGGGAAAAAAAACTATCGATACATAACTCTTTAATCAATGAGAGGTTAACAAATCTACGCAAAGGCTATTAAAAGAATAAAAATAAAAAGCAATGATATCAATTTAATCTATTAACTCTATGTTTCATGCATATTAAGGGGATTATAATTATTCAAAGTTCTTATTCAAGACTAAACTAAGCAGTTTTGGAACGGAACACAATAGGATATATATACATATGTCTTTATGTGTATGTGTGTGTGTGTAGATATAGGAATTACAAAATAGAATTACTTTGTGTTCCAATTATAACAAACTTATTTTCTCTTGCATAGCATGCATGGATTGGCCATTCGTATACTCCAAAAACAAGTGGTGTAAATATCTCTTTCGTGTTAGTATTATGATAGATTAAGTGAATTGATTATTACACAATGAACTGTATGCGTGAACAGTATGCATGAACAGTGGTATTTATACACCAGGAAAGAAAAACAACATGCATACATTCATGCTTTTTCTGTGAAAAGTATCATTTTCTAAATTTTCGAAAATCATCATGAAGATTGGCCTTCATTCAAGTTATTTCTCAACCCAAATTACAATCCCACATTTAACAATTTCAACTATGCAAAACTAAATAAAATCACCAACATAAAAAATAGAATGAAAAAAAAATTACAAAACATAAACTCACTCATTCACAGATACGAAGAGCCAAAATACAGACATGCAGAGTAGAAGATTATGAGCTGGTGGGTACAGAGAAGGGTGGCAATCGTGGTGCGAGCTGGTGCGTTTGCAAGATGGCAATGTTGTGGCAATGGTGGTGCGATCTGGTGGATTTGCAAGGATGGCAATGCTGGTTGTTGTTGGTGCGATTGGGAATTTTGGCAAAGTCCTTTCGAGCTGGTGAGAGTGGGAATGCGAGCGAGAAGGGCTCAGGGGAAATTTGGCCAGCCATTCTCACGTGAAAGTTGCTTTGAAGTTGGGCTGTAGATGCAATCAGTGCAAATCGAAGGGCAAGAAATTTCATCACATGTTTGGTCAGCATATAACCCATGCGATCGGTCCTCAAGCTAGCCTCTATATATATATATATATATATATATATATATATACACGTAACACTTTAGTAAGGAAAACCTTGTGTACATTCAGTTGTACCGGTGCTACGGTGCACTCCACCATTCACTAACAAACTAGACCTTCTGACTAAATATTTTAGCCTCTAATCGAGTTTGATTCAATTGGATAAACTATTCATATTTATTATTATAAAATTATGCTATAAATAATTAAAAACTTTAGCATTCAAAAATAAAATAAAATAAATATTTTAAAATTATTTGCATTGTTTTTTTTTTTTTGGCTGTATTATTTGCATTGTTGGACTTTCATTTTTAGCATGCAATCCATAAGATTTAACATTCGGCGCTATCTCATTTGTTGAGCTAATTAATATTATATTATTTTTAACTTGTAAAAAAGTAAATTAAAAATGGGTTTCATAATTATTTAATAATATTTATAATTTATAGATACCAATTTTTTTTATATATTATTAAATAGTCAATGTTAAAATTTAACATTCATTATTAAAAATTTTATATCAATATCAAATTTTAAAAATAATATTTATTATTAAAGATGTTTTAATTAAGTATATCAATAATATATAATATTAAAAAAAATGATGTGATGCGTCATCCATTACATGAATCAGAAACATAGAAAATGATGTCCTGCACTTCAGATGGGGCGACCTCTTTCCAGTGACAGGCTTAGGAAATTAAGTCAGCATCTTTAATTTTTTTGATTAACTAAACTTGTATATATTAATGTTGGAATCAGTGCATGAATATATATATATATATATATATATGTAGATACATGTGGAAATATTAATATAAAATAAATAAAATTATATAAAATAATTAAAATAATTAGAACTTGTAATTCCTTAATAGATCTGATTTCTAGAAGCCTAACCGAGGTCTGTGTGGTACCACAGTTTCCTTAAGACAATTTCCGCCCCACCGGTGCAAATGTTTTCTGACGGTCGTCTCCCAGGATACCACAGCTACAAAAACTTTCAGATTCAGCACCTCTGAAGCTTTTTTTATCGAATTATCAGTGCACCTTTACTTTACTACTGTATCAAAATCACTGTGATTTTCTCTTTGTTTTTTTACGTAAAGAACTCAAGAATTTTTCTCTATTTATTTTTCCAAAACTGAAAGAATGTTGAATCATACGTGCAAGCAGCCACGTCACAAACAAAGAGTTGTAAACCCTCAAAAATCTCAACCCCTCACGTTCAAAATATTCTTTCATTTTAAAAAAAGATTAAAATTCTCATTTTTTCAACCAACCCAAAATCATTCACATAAGTGGGTCTGACCCCAAACTCTAACAATCTCCCACATGAATGATTTGATTTCTAAAACAAACATGACTCTGGTGGTAAAGCTCTACAATTGAAACCTGCATAGGATAGGTAGATGTTACTCTTTGAACCTTCCCTTGTGAGACTGCATCTTCTTTACTGACTTATGGTAGATGCGATATCTTTGAACCATTTCGTCTTTTGTGTAAATGACAATATAGCCCACACATGATTCCTTCCTGATACACTTCAGTTCTCACTGTTGTGTTCATTTTGGCCCTGAACACCTCCCTGGTTCTGCGAGAGTTTCTAAAGAATTGCGACCTTAACAATTCTCCTTTGAAGCGGCCACTCTTCTCTCTCACATAGGTGATTCCTATTACCATTGTAATCAACATGACTATGCATAGATTACCATACACTCATTTATAGGAACCATTAAAAGCACACTCTATGCTTAACCTTTATTTCTATCATTGTTTGTCATAGGAATGGACGGAGGATTAACCCCTCACAGTTATCCATACCAGTCTTTACAATTGTGTTGTCCCATTAAATGTAGATCTTCGGATCTCCAGTCAATTAGGTTGGATTTCCATCCTATCGACTTTACTTACGGGCTTCAATCCCATTCCCCTCGGCGACTTCTCAACTAGTTCTCTATTTAACCCTTTGGTTAGCAGATCCGTAATGTTATCTTTTGATTTTACATACTCTATTGAGATAACTTCAGTTGAGATTAACTGTCTATTCGAATTATGTCTGCGACGAATGTGTCTAGACTTTCTATTATACATAATATTCTGTGCTCTGCCAATCCCATATTGACTATCATAATGTAAACTTATTGCTGGCACAGGTTTAGGACATCGAGGAATGTCCTCTAAGAATTGGTGTAGCCATTCTACCTCTTCGCCACATTTATCTAATGCGATAAACTCATATTCCATCGTGGATCGAGCTATCACAGTTGGTTTTGAGGACTTCCATGTCACGGCTGCACCCGCTAATGTGCACACATAGCCACTAGTGGACTTTGAGTCTTTAACATCTGATATCCAATTTGCATCATTGTATCCTTCTAATACAGTAGGATATCTTGTATATTGCAGACCGTATTCAAGAGTATATTGCAAGTATCTTAGTACTCTAATGATCCTTTTCCAATGATCTTCATTTGGATTACTCATGTATTTACTCAATCTACTTATAGCGTAGGCTAAGTCTGATCTGGTGCAACTCATCAAGTACATCAGACTTCCAATCACCCTAGCGTATTCCACTTGAGATACACTTTCTCCTTTATTTTTGGATAAGTGTAAACTCAAATCTATAGGTGTTCTGGCTATACTAGTATCATTATTAGTAAATTTAGCCAGTATTTTATCTACATAATAAGTTTGACTAAGAATGATTCCGTTCGAAGTCCTCATGATTTTCATATCTAAAATCACATTAGCAAGCCCCATATCTTTCATGTCAAATTTGGAATTTAACATGACTTTTATAGTTTGGACCATATTATCGTCACTACCTACTATGAGTACGTCATCTACATACAAACATAGAATGACATATCCATTCTCTGTATCTTTTACATAGATATATTTGTTACATTCATTTATTTTAAATCCATCTTTCAGCATGGCATTATCAAATTTTTGATGCCATTGCTTTGGAGCTTGTTTAAGTCCATATAAGGACTTTACCAATCTACAGACTTTCTTTTCTTGTCCTGGAGCAATGAAACCCTCAGGTTGCTCTATATAGATCTCTTCATTTAGATCTCCATTAAAAAAGGCTGTTTTCACATCCATTTGATGTACTGTAAGATCTCGCAATGCAGCGATTGCCAGTACCATCCTTATGGAATTTATCCTCGTTACTGGAGAATAAGTGTCAAAATAACCAAGGCCTTCTTTTTCCTTGTATCCCTTAATTACAAGCCTTGCCTCGTATTTATCTATTGTTCCATCTGCTTTCATCTTCCTTTTAAAGATCATTTGTAACCCAGGTTTACAACCTGAAGGAAGATCTACTAATTCCCAAGTATGATTCTGTAAGATGGAATCCTTTCATCTTGGAAGCTTTGAGGTTCACTTTCTAGCATATATATAAGAAAATCTGGACCGTAGGATTTTTCGGTTCTTACTCTTTTGCTACATCTAATCTCGTCCTCAATCTCATCTTCATTCTCTTGCTCTCAATCATTATCGTTATCATCATCACCGATAGCATTATAAGCTCGTTTAGACGAACTCGGTCCTTCTTCCACTTTATACGGGAAAATATGTTCGAAAAATGATGCATTTCTCAATTCCATTATACTGTTTTTGTGAATATCAGAAATTTTTGACCTATGCACAAGAAACCGATATGCACTACTATTCTGTGCATATCCTATGAAGATGCAATCAACAGTTTTGGGACCTATCTTCACCTTCTTAGGTGTAGGTACCACTACTTTATCTAGACACTCATACACTCATAAATATTTGTAGGAGGGTTGTCTTCCCTTCCACAACTCATAGGGTGACTTTACTTGATCTTTCCAGGACACCTCATTTAAAAGGTCATTCGCCGACAAAATGGCTTCCCCCCACAAGTTCTAAGGTACTCCAGAACTTATCAGCATTGCATTCATCATTTCTTTCAAAGTTCTATTTTTCCATTCAGCCACACCATTTGATTGTGGCGAATATGGTGGAGTAACTTCATGTATTATACCTTATTGAGCACAATACTCCAAATAGAGTCACATACTCCCCACCACGATCACTTCTGATCACTTTAACATTTTTGTTAAGTTGATTCTCAACTTCCATTTTATAGAGAATAAATTTCTCTATAGCCTCATCCTTGCTCTTTAGCAGGTATACATAGCAATATTTCATACTATCATCAATAAAGATGATAAAATATTTATTACTACCTCTAGTTGGTGTAAATTTTAAATCACATACATCACTATGTATTAAATCCAAAGGTTCATTATTTCTATCAATTGTTTGAAATGATGACCTCGTTGATCTTGCTTCCACACAAGTTTCACACTTATGATTGCAATCAATTTCAAATGTGGGAATATCATTTAAGTTAATTAACCTCCACAGAGAATTAAAATTAACATGTCCTAATCTACCATGCCACAAAATGGAAGACTCAAGCAAGTAAACAGAAGAAGTACTAGCTTTATTCATTTCTTTAGGCTTTACAATCATTACATTGAGTTTAAATAAACCACTAACTACATAGCCCTTTCACACAAACATCCCAAATTTGAACAAAATAACCGTGTCTGACTCAAACATTTAGCGAAAACCATGTTTGCTCATCAACGATCCAAATACAAGATTCTTGCCAATGTCTGGAACATACAGTACGTTATTCAGAGTCAACTCTTTTCTCGAGGTTATCTTTAGGATTACTTTGCCCTCACCTTGGATTTCTGAGGTAGCGGAGTTCCCCATGAACAACTTCTTCCCATTCTTCTTGGGTTCGAAGGAAGTGAATATACTCCTATCTGAACACACATGGCAGGTTGCACCAGTATCTACCCACCATTCTCTAGGATTGGATCCCACCAAGTTCACCTCAGATATCACAGCATTAAGGTCAATCTCATGAACCTCTCGAGTGATGTCCTCCATCACCTATGCCTGGTTCCTCTTTCTCTTTGGCAGCCTGTATTCCGTAGCCCTGTGACCCATCTTGTCACAGTTAAAGCACCTGCCTTGAAACTTGGCCTTCTTGGAGATTCCTCCTTTAGGGCCCTAACTTGGAAGCTTTTCCAGTCTTCTTCTTGTTATTAGAGCTTTGACCATGCTCCACAACATTAGCCTTCAATCCGACCTTTGAAGCTCTCTTATCAGACTTTCTGTTATCATCTTCAATGCGAAGTTTGCCAATAAGAGCCTCCATATCCATCTCCTTTCTTTTGTGCTTCAGATAATTCCTAAAGTCACTCCAACTTGGAGGTAGCTTCTCAATCATATAAGCCACTTGTAAGGCTTCATTCATGATCATCCCTTCAGCAAGCATTTCCTGAATCAGTACTTGCAACTCATGTACTTGGTTCATTAATGGCTTCGTATCCACCATCATGTAGTCCAAGAATCAACTTGTAATAAACTTTCCAGACCCAGCATTCTCAGTCTTGTACTTGTGTTCCAATGTTTCCCACAGCTCCTTAGCTGACTTCGTGCCACAGTATACTCCGTACAGGTCATCAGAAAGGCCATTCAGGACATAATTCTGACATAGGTAATCCGAATTATTCCATACATCCATCGCCATGAGTGTCTCCCTATCACTCTCTTCTTCACTGGGTGGCGCATCTTCAGTCAAGTACTTCTCAAGTCCTAGGGTGGTCAGGTAAAATAGCAACTTCTGCTGCCACCTCTTGAAATTTGCTCCATTAAACTTCTCAGGCTTTTCTACATAACTTGCAAAAGGAGGCATCTAAATCCTAGAAGTCTACGTAGGCACAGTCCTATTGTCTCTACTTGCCATTTCTATAAAATCACAAAACAGAAATCAATTAGTTGTTATTTTCTATCTAAAAAAACTAATTATAAACAATTTCCAATAGGAAAACACACAAAATGTGATTTTTAGGATTTCTGAATACACTACAAACAATTACTGTATACACTCAAAAATATTGTTCATGTGGTACTATTCATCGCACTGTTCACTGCCACATGGCATTGTGCTGATGTGGCACGCTGCCATGTGGCACCCCTGCTAATGTGGCACGCAACCATGTACATTATGCTGACGTGGCAAGTTGCCACACCATCATCCCGCTTACATGGCATGCGCCACGTCATCACAACTGACGTGGCATACACCATGTGGCAAAAGAGAGCTGACGTGGCGGACGGTCATGTCATCAATGGGATGATGTGGCACAGACCGACACGTGTCTGCATTCATTGCGTAACACGTGGCTGAACATCTGGTCGAACACGTGGCGATTTCTCGTCGTGACATGTGGTGAGCCCAATTGCAATCGGGCCGTTTCAACTTGGGCCTGGGTCTGGATCGGGCCTGGATATTGGACTTAACAGTAGTATGTTCTAACCGCGAGCTGGGCTGTGAAACTGGGTCAGGCCCAACAGAATTGATAATTCTGGCCCACTGACCCAAATTCTTACCCAAACCCTTTTTCCGACCCGTTAACCCAAATTTCGACCTATCTTCAACCTCCAGCTGGGTTTTCTCGACCCATTTTACTGGTAAATTGGTTTTTGACCCGGTTCAATTTTCCGTTCAAATCTACTGTTCCGGTAGTTAAAAATTTTCCAAAAAATCACCGAAAGGTTTAGAAATTCATGGGCAAATCAATTTTAGAAACAATTTTAATTTAAAACAAAATTTAATCATAGCCCAAAAATTCTTTTAAACCCCACGGGTTTGATGCAATTTTTTTTTTTCTTTTAACCGAATCAAACAGAGCTTAAAATTAAACATATACAAGAAATAGAAACAAGGCATGTATTGGATTGGGTAAAACAAATTTGATTACACGTAAATATATATTATACACATGCCCAACCACAAAACAGTACACGAGTATAATATAAAATTTTTTTTTTTTTTTCTTTCAGCCAATGGAAAACTCACATAGTAAACACATATTCAATATATATATAACCATGTATATGCAACATATACACAATAATTAATTAACATAATAAATAGATTACATCTCCACATATATATACATATATAAAATTCGGAAATCGTCTTAAGATTGTTGGAATCAATGTATGAATATATATATATATATATATATATATATATGTAGATACATGTGGAAATATTAATATAAAATAAATAAAATTACATAGAATAATTAAAATAATTAGAACCTATATTTCCTTAATAGATCTGATTTCTAGAAGTCTAACCGAGATTTGTGTGGTACTACAGTCTCTTTAAGACGATTTCCACCCCATCGGTGCAAATGTTTTCTGACGGTCGTCTCCCAGGATACAACAGCTGCAAAAGCTTTCAGATTCAGCACCTCTAAAACTTTTCTCGTCGAACTATTAGTGTACCTTTATTTTACCACTGTATCAAAATCACTTTGATTTTCTCTATGTTTTTCACGTAAAGAACTCAAGAATTTTTCTCTGTTTATTTTTCCAAAACCGAAAGAACGTTGAATCATATGTGCAAGCAACCACTTGTCAAGCAAAAAGTTGTAAACCCCTCAAAACTCTCAACCCCACGTTCAAAATATTCTTTTATTTTAAAAAAAGATTAAAATTCTCATTTTTTAAACCAACCCAAAATCATTCACATAAGTGGGCCTGGCCCAAACTCTAACAATTAATGCATAAAATTCAAAGATTAAGAATTTTTCAAATGTAGAGAAAAAAAAGGTAATTAACCATAATTTTGAAGAAAAAAATCTTCTTAAATATTATTCTTCAATAAAACCCTCAAATTTTTTTTATATTGGAATAGGAAACGTTAAATTTATTGAAAAGCCCAAAGAAAAAGAAATTAAAAAGGTCAATATAAAAAGCAAGGAATAGAAAAGGTGAAATATTGAATGTGGGCCGGTGTCGTGAAGCAAAGAGCAAGAGAAGTGGTCTTGCGGGTATATAAATACACAGAGAGAGGGGTTATTTTATTCATTTAAGGGAGCACATCCGTAAATAAAATAGCGGTTGAGGTTAAAATGTTTTTTCACAAGAAACTCTGTCACACGTCTAAATTTAGAGAGGTACAAGTGGCATTTTCTTCATGAAGGGACACATATGTAAACTCAATTATAGAGAAGCTGAAAATCATAAAAATAAAATAAATCAGGGTGGCACGAGGGCCCACATGGATCCATTCTTGCCTGTTTGGGCCCTAGAAGGGCCCTTCCAGTGGTTGATTCAGTTGAGTGGAGTTTTTTTTTTTTTTTTTTTTTAATAGAGGGAAGAGGGATTTTGGCTTAGGCTGTAAACCTGAATGAATGAAATGTAAAATTTTACTATTAAATCAATCTTATAAATATAAAATTTAATAAATATTTGAATTAGACTTCATTGCCAATTTTATAATACAATAAAAATGAATAAATAATTAAAAAGATTAGTTTTACAGGAGGTTTAATGTAATAGTAAAACCACAAAAATACATTCTCTTATGGGTGCTTCATTTTACACAAACAAATTTTCTAGCTCCACATACTTCTTCGATAAATTTACCAAGAACCCTTAAACTTTTTTTTATTATTTTTTTTCTTTTTATTGCAAACATATTTTTAAAATTTGCATATAAGCCTATCGAAATCTTTATTCCAGAAAAAAAATTTTAAAAATATTTTTTACTATTCTTATATGAATAACTAATTTTTTTATTAAAAAAAGCAAAAAATCAATTTCTCATACTTTCCAAGTTAATTACATAAAAAAATATTTATTTTTTCAAATATTTATTTACATTGTAACTATTTCATAATTTTATATTAGTAATTATGTACTTATTCATGAATATCTAATTTTTGAGTTTATTATCAATAATTATATTTTTTTTTTTGGGTAATATGTCAATATTTATAATTTAATTTCTTAAAAAAAAGGTATTTTTAATTGTGCCACTCTAACCAAATTTTTTAGATCTGGCATTGGTGGTGCTGAAATTCGAAGATGCAGAGACCAGAGTCCTCAGCTTAACTAGATTGGAATTGGGAAGGCGAAGATCAAAGAGCTAGGATTGGAAAAAAGATATGGGAAAGTAAAGACGATGTCGTATTAGCGAAGTTCCGGGTGTGCACCAGCTTGAACGGGCAGATGATGACGATCCCGCGCTCCGTTTTCTGGGAAAATAAAGTGCCAGAATGGGGAAGATTAATTGCGTAAAAAATAAATAAATAAATAAAACATAAGGGGATTTTGGTAAATTTACCTGAGAAATATGTGCAGCTACAAATTTTGGTTGTCAGAAAAGATGCACACTAGGCTTATATCCTTGGTTCCAACTTGTCTGAACCATATGAGGAATTTGGGCCTTTGGACTAGGGGCTCGCGGCCTAGTCCTAAATAGCCTATCTTTTTGGGGCTTTGCCATTTACACGATCCATTTTGCTTTTCACATTGCATTCTTGTGTAAAATTACTAAAAGCCCTTGACTTTTTTTTGTTTTGTTTTTGGGGGGTCAATTTTATTTTTAAGGTTTTATGTTGGCTGGCATTTTCTTGATAGAGGCAGTAAAATTCCGATTAAAATCAAAATTTTGATTCAGGGCTTCCTTCATTTATATTGAACAATTCAAACTACATTTAAATTTCCAAAAGAGCATAATTATCCTAATACTTATTTAATTACATTGTATTGAATGCTTGTTATTGTAATTGAATATGAAATGTAATTAAATAACTATTATCTAACTACATTTATTGATAAATATTTTAACCAAAATTTAAAAAAATTTGCTTAAAAAACTATATTAAAATGTAATTGAAAAAAAAATAAATAAAAGAGATGATAGGGTAAATAAATAAGAAAAAAAAAATTCAAGAGCTGTTGGGAGAGAGATTGTGGGGGCACAGTTGGTATTTAGGCATAAATAGGTAAAAATAATAATAATAATAATAATAATGAAAAATGAAAAATGAAAAGAAAGTAAATGGCAGAAAAATTTGAAGTGGGGCGCAATAAAGCCCTTTCCAAGGATTAAAAAAAAAAACTTTTGAATCTTGTTTTCAGAAGGAAGAGAATTTGTAGCAATTCTCCAAATAAATAATTTAAATATTTTATGAATCCTCAATTTTCAAAGAGCACCCTAAACATTAACATATTTATCCTCTTGAGGATGACTGTACCAATAGATTGTTGTGTGCAATAAATCATCAAAGAGTTGAAATAACGTTTGATTGTTCGTCAAATTCATCATAAGATTTCAAACAATTACTAGCAAATTGGAGTAGCGTAGTGCCCTCCTCATTCCTACATCTTGGAATATACTAGAAAATTAAGAATCGAATTTTGATATATCTATTTTTCTATCTTAAATAATCAGTTTTTATTTACAGATACGGATAAGCAATGTAATAGAGAGATATTATCACTAGTGATTTTCAAATTATTTTTTAAACTATTGATAGTGATATTTTGATTTTTAAACTTTTTTTTTGACAAATTAATATCTAAACTTGCTATTTTGTTTCACAATTAGGCTTTAAATAAATTTGCATCTAAAATTATGTGATCATAAAGGATTAAAGTAAATTTTTTATATAGTTTAAGGTTTACATGTGCAATAAACATTAAAAAAAATCTAAAAAATATTTTTCAATAAAATAAATATTTTTATCAATAATTATTTTAAATCTTTATTTTTTTCATAGAAAACCATAAAAAACTTGGAAAAATACTTTATCTTTTGAAATATTTTTAAAAAAGATAAAATTTTAAAATATGTATAAATTATTTTCAAAAAATTTTATTCTTAATATAATCAAATGCCATTTAGTTTATTTTTTTTAATGTACTTCATTTATTTATTGTAAAAAAATTATTTTTAAAGTATTAAAATTTTAAATCATACGTGCCAGGAATTTAAAAAATGTAAGAGAAAAATATTTTTTGAAATGATTTTTTTTTCAACGAAAATTTCTCTATGACACATAAATCTAAAAGTTATTTTTATTTTTTTTAATGCAAAACCATATCGTTTTTTCTTTTTTTGTTTTTTCATAAATTGCGTTATACGAAGCCATATCTAAAAAGTGAATTGAATATTAAATGTTTAAACTTTTAAGAGAATACAAAATAAAAAAACTAATATAAAAATTTTAAAATGTTTGCGAATCATATTTAAAAGTATTATTTAGTTTTTATTTTTATTTTTATTGTTTATTGCACATGTTCTTCCTAAACTCTCTAAAAGTTTAATTTGATCCCTCATAATAAGGGAACTTTGGATGGAGAATTAGTTAAGGACTAAGGTGAAACAAATGAGCAAGTTTAGGGACCAATTTGTTGAAAAAAATAGTTTAAGGACCTAATTATTACTAGCAATATAGTTTACAGATCTCTAGTGATAATATCCATATAATAAAATTGTTGATCGAAAACTTTTACTTTTGATAACTAAAACAACAACAGCAACAACAATAACAACAAAAAATCACTCCTAATGATTTAATTTAAAGTTACTATATTCTCATACAATAATTATAATATTGAATATTGATTTTTTTTTATAACAAAAAACAAATATTGAATATTTTGATTATCCAAAAAATATTTTTTTTTTGTAACAACCCAATTAGTAGTCAAGCCCATTTGTTTTATTATCTTTATAAACCAATTATTAATGCAAGCTTAAGCACAATTATTATTATTATTTTTTTTTTATGAAAAAGCCCAATTCATTCATGTTTCATAACCAGATTTCAGGAAAACATAATACATTTTTAGTTTTTGAGTTCTCACATTAAAAGCAAGGAGAGGGAAACCCCAAACCCATCTTTTTCTTCTCTAAACTCTTCATTTTTCACCATTTTTCTTCTCTCAATTCTTCAAATCTCAACCAAAACCTATAACCTTTTGATCAAAATGAAGCTCTTTAGATCCTTTTCTTGCTAGAACTATTGCATATTGAAAAGAACAAGATTTTTGGAAGTTTCCCTCCCCTTTTTGTTTTTTTTTTTTTTGGGGTTTTCATTTGTTTTGGAGCTTTAAGGTAAAGACCCATACTTTGGTTTTTCTTTCCTATTTATTATGGATGCATTAGTATTGTTTTTGAAGTATTTACATGGGATTTTTGAAAGGCTTAAAAATCTGGAAATATTTTGATGTAAATGGGTTTGTAAATCTTGGTTAAAGCTTTTAAACATCTGAAATTGTCTATTTCCTAATGGGCTTGCATTCTAAATGTTCGAAAAATGCTTGTGAGAGTGGTTTAGCTAGTTATGGTGCTTTGATTTTCGTTTGAGTGTCAGAACCTTGAGTTTATGACTTGCAAACTTGGCTTCTTAGATGCTTCTCAAGAGTTGAGAGAAGAAGAACTTCAAGTTAAGGAGGATAAAGAGTTGGATTTAGAAGACCATTTGGCTAGGTAGAAGGTTAAGCTTTAGGAAAAGCTTTACAAGCTTTGACTGGAGGTAGGTAACAATTTGAGTTTTTGTTTTTGGGTTTAAAAACTGAAAAATGGGTTATTGTTTAGCTATTATACTGTTTTGAGGGATTATTTGAAATATATGTACGTCGGACATGGATTTTTAGTGCAAACTTAATGTTTGAGTTGAAAACCAAAGCTTGGAATTTTGCTGTGAGCTGGTATTTCGTGGATATATGTGTGGATTCAAGGTATCTATCGCCTTCTGTTTGCTTTGAAATTTGGGATCATAAAATTAGATATGTTGAAGAAAATTCATATCAAGTTTCATAAAAAGTTATTAAGTATTTGATTTTCTATGAATTTTCAATGTAAAACTTTTGACAGCAGAATTTTTCTGACAGCAGCAAGAACTTCAAATTTATGAAGTCCAAAATCATACCAAATGACCATTGAATGAGCTGAAATTTTATAGAGATATTCATTTATACATCTAATTGCATTTTGAAAATTTTTATCACTTTTTGTTTTATAATTATCCAGAATTCATTTTGTACCAAAGTCACCTCTGTTTTGAAAACTAAATTTCACGTTTGTAGCTTTAAACTAAAATCTTGAGTTGGTCCATTTATTTAACTCTTTTGGGGTTTAAACTTTTTATATAGGTACTTGTATATATTTACTTTGTTATTGAAAGTTTCATAAAAATTCTCAATTTCTTTGGTATTGAAATCAATCAAAAGGTTTTACAAATTTGCACAAAAAATTGATTTTAGTGTTTTATTTGTTATGCATTGGATAGGAATTAAATTTGTTTTGATTCTTTATTTGATCTAAAATTTTTACCGCACATAAATCCACACGTCTGCTAAGTTGTTGTGAAATTTCAAATGATTTTGATGCCCTTTGGTTGAAGGAAAGAACTGTTTCTAGACACCGGATGAAGATATGAAGGGCTTGGAGGCCTTGGTTGGAAGTCTCTAGACACCATGGTGAAGTAATGAAAAGGTGGTCACGGTCCTTATGTGAGGAGCCCTTAATTTCGAGGGCCATAGGTGACAATCCATGGGAGAATGCACCAAAAGTATATGTTTAACACGTATGAACTATCTTGATTATACTGTAGTCAATATTTTGACAAATACTGTTTTGTGAGCCGTTTTAAATAATTCTTGAAGTTATTACTAATGCTGAAATGAAATTTGTAATTGTTTATATTATGTTTACCTTATGTTTTTTATTTAATTTAATTGGTGAGTTGTTTATAATTATTATACCTTTAGCCAAAAAAAAACCAAATTGTTATTTATAGGGTTTGTATCTCAAACCTACTTTTCAGAGTTGATGATGGATACAAAGGGAAAGAAGTGGCATAGATAGCTTTGAAGTGTCTTTGGGAGCTTTTATTATTGATATCTACTTTTTGAGCTTGGTTAGCTATTTTTGAGTTTATGTTTAGTATTTGTTTATGGTTATGTGTTATTATGCTCAACTTAGTCGTTTTAAGTTTTATATTTTGAAATATTGGAGTTGATTGACTTATATGAGCTTTATTTTGGGATGCTAGACGTTAAACTCTAGTTTTAGCTTGAGCTTTAAAAAGACTATTTTATTCTTAAATGTTTTTAAGGATTAAAATAATATACAAGAACATCTTTGATGAATTTTGTTATATATCTATATATATATATATATATATATATATATATATATATATATTTATTTGGATGTTGTTATCAAATTGTCACTTATGGTTGTTCTTGGGGTTGGCATTTTTTGATAATTTTTGAAACGGTATTAAATATTTTGTTGAATAAGTTATAACATGGTTTTCTCCAACTATATTCCAATTTTGATTCCTCCAACTCGGATTATTTAATATAAAATTTTTCTAACAAATATTTAATACATTTTATTTTTGTATTTGGAGTTGGAAATTCATTGTTGGAGAAAACAATCAATTTGCTACTAACTCGTTCTTACATGTACATGATATTCAAAATTGAAGGTTATAATCTTTGTATGAGAAAATGAGGACTAAAACCAAAAAAGAAAGAAAGAAAAAAAAGGATTAAACACAAAAGTATTCAAAATATTTTTTGAAATGATATTTTTTACATATAATTTCTGTATAACTCACAGAAATCTGAAGTTATATTTCTTTTATACAAAATCATATATTTAAAAAAAAAAAAAATTGGGTTTTCATGCCCCATGTACTAGGGTTTTAAATCATTTTTTTTTTTTTTAAATATATGTTTTCCTTAATTGGGCTAATTTCACAAATGGGCTTAGAATCTCAAAAATCAAGAATATGGCCTTTTGAGATATGGGCTGCTTTCAAAGGCTCTTAAAATGGGCTTAGATTTTCAACATTAAAGAAAAAGGGCTCATAAAACATGGGTTGTAACTTGGCAAACTATTCTTAATATGGGCTCCTAACAATCTTGTCTCTCCCCATCGGAAAAAAAACATAAAAAGAATAAACTCATAACAATGGTTAACAAAGAAAAATCAGAGAAACCCAACGGCCGACCATCAGGGCCGGAGCACAAATAGAAATTCAAACTTTACTCATAAAATTTTGTTCATAAAATCTTCATCGAAAATAGATCTGAAAGCCAAAAAGGTACTACATAAAATCTTCATCGAAAATAGATCTGAAAGCCAGAAAGGTACTACATATCCAGTAGAAATCATCCTAAAATCAGAGAAACCCACCGGCCGACCGATGGAGATATACAAGGCCTTTAGCAACACCATGAATAATGTTGAAGCGTCTAGCCCAATTTAGTTCTGATCTTCTTCTTCGGTCTAATTAATCAATGCAACAACCAATAGAATTCAGTCAATAGAGCTGTTTTATGCTAATAGCTTTTAGGGGAAGAAGATAAGAGTAGTACTAATTAGCAGAACTTTCCTACTGGGCTATGATAGGCGTATCTACAAATTGTTTTGAGCAAACAATAAATGACCATTCCTCTAAAAGTGAGACTATATGTGCCTTATGTGGAACCAACCAAAGAGAAAGAAATCCAAGCTTTTGTTCGGCATGAACTCATAAATTAGTAACTTCTCTTCTCTGTGTATGCAGCAACCCATAAGCCTAACAAGATTTCTGTGCTGGAATTTGGAGATCAAAGTCAACTCATTCTTGAACTCTTGTATGCCCTCTGAGTTACTAGATAGCCTTTTAATGGCTACTTCCAGTTCCTTTCCATCATGTAGTACTCCCTGGCAATATCAACCATTAATTTTGTCAATCCATTTATGTTTTCACGTTTAAGCAGCAATAATAAATCAAATATACAAATAACTAATAAATTACCTTGTAAACGGAACCAAAACCTCCTTGCCCAAGTTTATTTGTTATGTTGAAGTCATTTGTAGCAACTAATATACTATCAAAATTAAAAACAGCTAGCTCGTGTGGATCTTGCCGTCTTGCACTATGAAGAGTGTCTACTGAATTATTATTCATCTCAGTCAATTTGAAGTGCTCTGCGGTTTCCTTAATTTTTCCTGTTTGAGATCCAACAATGGAAAAATAAAATATAGAGCTTATAATATTTCCATTTACGCCGCAGTCAATAATACAAGGAGCAAGATATAAGAAGTATTGCTATATATGTGTACAGAAAACAAATGCGCTCACAGTGAACCCATGATTTTAATATTAATGTGAATTTTAGTATTAGCCAGTTTGATTACTCAAAGGATAAAAGAAAAGAACTTGGTTCCCAAATATCAATAAGAAAATAACAGTTTTCTTGTCACAGCATAGCTTTGTAATCCCATATGTTACTAGCACAATAATCTGAAATAAAAATGCAACATTACCAAAAAGAAAAAAAAGGACGGAAAAAAAAAAGGACGAAAAGAAATAAAATAATTGATGTGAAGTATGACAGAAGTCGCATGTTTACCACTGCAATCTGGGGACTCCAATTCCTAATATGTTGCAGTGTTGCATTGGAAAATTTCGCCTCTCCAGCTTCTTTCTGGAATTTCTCCAAAAGCTTATGAGGCTTAAATCTAATATCAGCGCCAAAATCCTACTGACAAAACTCCTTAAGAAACAACAATTCACCTGAACTAAAATTAAATTCCCCATCTCTTAATGTATTCCCTGACTTTTTCTATGACTGAACCAGGTAAAAGTATCTGGAAAAGTACCACAATGAAAAGGATTACCGCCACAGTGCAAACCCATGGGAGATAATCTAGCTTCTGGGGAAAAAAAAAAAATCTGGGTAAACCTCCATCTGTGTCTCTGTAAAATGGGTGTGTCTCTCAGCTCTACCAGTTGGCTATGAAGAGCAAAGAAGAGGGTGGTCCCTCTTCAACGTAACCCCACTTTCGGAAGAACCCACTTCCACTGAGCTTCCCATCAATTTGTAGTAGGAAAAGCCTTGGAAATTTGATTAAGCTCCATCAAAATCAGATCAAAAGGAGACCGACCCAAAAAGCAACAACAGTACAAAGAATATTCAGCGGTATTTCGCAGATCGACGGGCATCTTAAGCATACCAAGTATTAAAGTAAGCTCCGTCAGACATATCAATAAAAACCCCACAAGTGAAACATACATCTATGAAACAGGCCTCTCTCAAAAGCGCCCCTGAGATATCTCGAAGTCCCCACGCTTTTATCCAGCTCCGGATGAACCTAAATATATATATATATATATATATATATTAAATTAGCAAATAAATAAAAGTATATACTAGCGTCCAAGACTGATGAAGCTCGTATTAAAAATATACTCAATATTATATATGCTAATAAATCAGAGGGGAAAGCATGAAAAAGTCTTTTAACAGTCTAAAAATTTAAAATAAAACAGAGAATCAAGTAAGAAACTGGGGAAATGATAAAAAAGACAAAGAGCGAGTACGGTTAGTGGAAGAAAACAGTACCTGCAAGTGCATTTTGGAGTCGAATGTCGATTGGGATTTCCTTCTTAAATTTAAAGCTTTGGAATCGCTTTGATATCTAAGGGAGGTCTCAATCTGTGATTCGGGTCACGAACTCCACAACCGATGCTTGGAAACAGCGTCGAGAAGAATAACGTTTGAAGACGACTATTGAGAGCCTCTCCTCGTTCAGAGAGTTCTATGGTTCTGTCACCACCATCCTGTGAGAAAGGCCGGTTTTCTAGTTCCTGTGTTTAGACTTCGTAGCTGAAGAGCTGATATGCTTCTCCCAACGGTCTTATTTTAATCAAATTTCGACCGTTGGATGGATGTCTGACTTTCATTTTAATCGAATTTTGATGGTTGGATGGACGTCTAATTCTGAAGCCTCCAAAATGTTGACACGTAGCAGATTGTAATACTGGTTTTTATTTTGTTATTCTTTCCTTCTCAAATCACCAAGGATATCCTCGTAATTTAGGCTGAACGGATAAGTGACCATTCTTGGTCCTCAAGGTCGACCTGAAACGGAAAATCAATTAACCATTGCATTAAAAAAGTTCGACTTTATAATATTTGTGATATATCAATTTTATAACCAAATTGAAAAATTAAATTTCATTTTGTACTTCCAATTACAATATTAAATCCAACATTTCGAATTGATGCATTAATTTCATTTTATAGCATTTATTATATTTTTATATGCAAACAAGAAAAACAATTGGGAGTCCATCCATCATGAAAAGTACTTTTTAGTGATGCCATGAAAAGTTGCATATTATTGCAGTTTAAAAAAATAAAAAATAAAAAAAAGAAGTTACATATTATAAATTTTTAGTGATGGCATGAAAAGTTGCATGACATATTTGACATGTATTCCTCTTGTCCTTTCACTTGTATATTATAATTCAATATAATCATCACCTATATATATAATACACTTATATATCATGCATGCATGCATGACGAAGCCAGCCAGGATTTCATATCTTGGGGGGCTAAATTTTTTTCCTTTTTTTAAACAAACTTCAATGATGCGAGAAAATTTTATTAATTGAGAAGCATAGTATATCTAACTAAAATGAGATATAATGAGTTGTACCTTTTAATTTATATTGCTGTACTGCATTAAATTTTCAAATATATATATATATATATATTATCAAAAAAAACTTTTTAAAAATATATGATAGCAAAATTGTTAAATTTAAATACAATAAATATAACAAAACATTTTGATCTACAAAAAAAACAATAAAATCTTGCAATATTACAGAAAAATAAAATATATTTATTATAATAATCAAGTCTGTAATTAATTTATTCAAATTAGTCAAAAATTTCATATCTTGATCTATGATTTTCCTAATCAAAAGAGCATATCCTAACTCCTAAATCATAATCACAATTTTAGTAGGAAACTGATTTTAATTAAAAAAAAAAAAAGAAGATAAAATTTCATAGTTCTAACTCTTAATTATCCAACTTTTTTCTTTAAGAAAGACAAACAATTTCTTTTATCAAACAAAAAATAAAAACCACTTAAAAATATAAAATTGTCTATGTTTTTAGGTATTTATCTTTTTCTTTTTCTTTACTTTTATCCATTTTTTCTCTTCTCTTCATTTTTTTATTTATTTATTTTCACCATCCTATTGTTTATTTTATTTTTTTCTATATGAGTACAAACACTAAAATAAAATTTAGGTTGCCCACCCCAGACTATATGACTTGTGCGTCTAGACAACGAATTCAATACAATTATACAAACAAGCTAGAAGAAAGAAAGTTCTTCTGCAACACTTGTGACATTGTCCGCCACGATTCCAATGTCAATTCTCTAGCGCGAGTTGCTAGCGCTATTATTTGGTCATTTCGCTGCTCATCTTTGGCAAATTTGAAAGAGAAAATGATAATAATAATAATAATAATAATTATTATTATTATTATAATAAAAATTTGGAAAAAAAAAATGCGTTTCATTAGCAAACAATGTATCATTTGATCTTGGCCACTCAACTTTAGAAATTCAACGAAAAAATACAAGAATAAAGAGCCAAAAATTTTTAAAATTCCGATCAATTTATTTAAATTGTTTTTCAATAAAAAAAAGGATAAACAAAATTACAACAACATAATCATATTATAATTGACAATATTAAAAGTGAAACCCAAATGGATCAATGATCTTTGGAAAACTAAAAAAGAAAAACAGATAGATAAATAGTAATAATAATATATATCAGTAATAATAATAACAAAAGTTATAGATTAGTAAAAATAAATAAATTAGTGAAATTTTTATCTTAATGAAAAGACTAAAATATTGACTTAACCAAATAGAGAAACACAGAGAAAGAGAGAGAGACTAAAATAATGTTTATTATTTTTTAGACGGAGGAGGATCAGTTCCATCCATCTATATGGGCCTCACCGGCAAAAATCGATCCATCTTCCCTTTTTTTTTTTGCCGTCCCAATCTTGGTTTTTCCCTTTTTGTAATGCAATGGTTTTTTGAATGAGATTTTGGGGGTTAAAAAAAAGAAAATTGATCTTTTGCACTATATATGTATATGATTTGTACAAATAACGTTTATAAATAGATGTAAAATGTTTAAAACTTTTGTGTAAATGCTTGATTTTTCTCAGAAATCAATTGGGGGTTTTTGATTGTTTTTAATCGTTTTTGGTAGTTTTTCATTCCTTGTTATAGAAATTGAGGAGTTTGGAAAAAAATATTTAAGGAAAAAAAATTTTAAATTCTCTCTGAATGCAAATGTCTCCATTAAACAAAAAGTGTTAAAAATGGGAAAATTGTAAAGGACAACCATTATAATAAAAGTTTTGAATGGTTCTGAAGAAGAAGAAGAAGATGACCAGAAGCTAAGGTGCGGAATGAATTAAGAGGACAAGATGCAGAACTTTTAAAGGAATATTTCCTAACCGAGCAAGAAAAGGATCCATGCTTCTTTTTTAAAAGAGATGTAGATGATGATGGTAAATTGAAGCGTTGTTTTTGGGCTGATTCGGTGTCTAGAAGAGCTTATGGATGTTTTGGTGATGTAGTTGTATTTGATACAACTTACAACACTAATCAATATGGTATGATATTTGCACCCTTAGTGGGGGTAAACAATCATGGTCAAACGGTGCTTTTTGCATTTGCCTTTTTAAGTGATGAAAAAACGGAATCATTTGTTTGGTTGTTTAAGCTATTAAAGGATAGCATGTCAACGAACAACCCAAAAATGATCATTACCGATCAAGATCCTGCAATGACAATGGCTATAGTTCAGAGCTTACCGAATACATTTCATAGGTATTGCAGTTGGCACATGCTTGAGAAGTTCTCTACGTATTTAAATGCGATCACCTATAGAGATTTTTATAAAGACTTCCAACAATGCATTTGAGAATCAGAATGCCCTGAAGAGTTTGAAAGAAAATGGGTGACTACCATCGAGAAGGCAAGCCTAGATAACAATGATTGGTTAAAATCAATATTTCAGCTACGTTCAAGATGGGTGCCTGCATATGTTAACCATATATTCTCAGCTAGAATGTCAAGTAGCCAATGTGCGGAAAGCTCCCATGCATTTTTCAAGAAATATGTTTCGAAGAGAAACTTATTGATGGATTTCGTACTTCGATTTAATAGGGCGCTTGCACATCAACGTCACGAAGAGTTAGGGGCTGATCACGTTGATATTAATGAGAAGCTTGTTTTGAAATTGCCATTGGAAATGGAAAAGCAAATGGCTGAGATTTACACACGCAAGATTTTTCTTAAGTTTCAAGATGAGTTGTGGCATAGCTTAGTAATAATGCCACAATTTGTTCTTGAAAATGCTACACACAAAATGTATGTGGTTGAGAGTAGTCCAAAAGAAGGTGTTCGTAGAGTGCGAGAAATTGCTTATGATAAAGAATTGGACTTTGCATCTTGTACATGTAAGAAGTTTGAGGTGAAGGACTTCCCTGTAGACATATCTTGGCATTCTTGAGACTGTTTGGTAACATTCCTTTGCCAAATCAATATATAATGAAAAGGTGGACTAGAGGTGCAAAATGTCAAATACTAACCGATAAGCAAGGTGTTGAGATAGGTGGACAGCGTAGTTCAATGTTGACTTAGCGAGCTAAACTATTCCAACTTGCTTCGGAAGTCATTGATAAAGCCATAATATATGAAGAGGCAAGTGTAATTGTGAATGATGGTCTTCAAAGTTTGCTAGGCAAGATTGAATCCATAGTTAGCAACACGAAAAGTGGAGGCATTTCTGAAAAAGGTAGCACTACTCATGACTATGAGGCTTTGAAAGATCCATCTGCTGTGAGGGCAAAGGGATGCGGACAAAGATTAAAAAGGGGAAAGGAAAAGGCAACAAATGCCGCAAAGTACAGAGGTCGACGTTGTAATGGATGTGGAAAAATTGGGCAATCGCACGACAAAAGAAACTATCCACTCCTCAACAATCCATAAGAAAATAATACATTTACTATTTATTATTCTTATGCAATTTGTATGATCATACTTTGTACAAACCATGCTGCTCATCTATATAGGTCCTCACAAAATGAGGAAAGTCCTCAACACGCCTCGGAATATGATTCTGAAGCTGATAGTTTGTCTTCCACAGGTATGAAACTAAGTGGTATCGTATGGTCTTCGATATTTTATTGAACTAACATGCTGCTAATCTAAGGACTTGCTGGACTTTGGCAGGTCTGCATGAGAAAACAAAAGGATGACCTATCTTGCAACAGATTTGGGAGAAGAAGTTATTTTTTTATTTTGGTGTGCTTGTCTGGGATTTTCTATCTTATAGCAAGCACTATCAACTGACTATGTAAAATAGAGATGTGTTTTGATTATTGGATTGAATGTATTCTGGTTTTGCCGTATATTCACGTGCTACTCTTTATGTTTGGAACGTTTAATTTCTATACATCATGATAAATGAAGAGAAGAGCAGCCATTTTTGCAACAGATTATCTTCTTCCACATACCACTGCCATTTTGCTCTACTTCAATATTCTAATCTGTCATGTTGTTGATTTACTTCTAAAATGCCACATTGTACTTCACCACCTTAGTTTATTTGTTAGAAGACTTATTGGCCTGTTTATTTCATCTTTCTCATGTTTTTTCTATGCCTGTTTATTGGACTTATGCTTATTAGGAATTTTCTAGCCTCTACTTAGGTGTGTTTGTCAATGGATAGATTGGCATCTCAAAAAAAGATCTAAAAAGTCCTAAGCTAGATGAAGCACACAGAAATATCCTATGGGACATTAATAATCGAAACGAAAAAGGAAAGTGCTCTAAGGAATAGGATGCTCAATGCTGTGGTAAATTCTGCAGAGAACAAAAAGCTGATATTTTGTTTGTTGGTTTTGTAGAAAACTAGATTATTTTCATGGCATTCTGTCATTGGTTGGTATATTTGTTAACTAAGATAAAAAAGCCATAGTACAAACTAGTACAGAAAACTTAAGAAAGCAAGCTTCATGATTACTGTTCACGTGTACTGTTCACGTAGACTGTTTATCTGCATTTAAACATTCCTCTTTTTCTTACATTTTTTTTTTCTTTTTTTGTCATATTGCAATAACTATCAGCTTAGTTACTAAAAGAGATTTGAGTTATGATTATAGACTTCTTAAATTGCCATGAAGTCTTGTTTGGTTATTTGACTAAACATATGCTAGTTTGCTTTTAGTCTAGTTTGCCGTTTATTTACCAATGTGGTTTACTTCAGTTAGCAGGAAGGAGAAGCTGGAGATTGATGTTTATACACAGGTATTTTAGCCAAAAAAAAAATTAAAAAAAATCTAAAAAAAAAGATGTTTAAACACAGATGAACAGGTAAACAGTGCACATGAACAGTCACGTAAACAGTATCTCGGCAGCAACATAGATGAACAGTGCACATAAACAGTCACGTAAACAGTATCTCGGCAGCAACATAGCTCGGCAGCAACACAAGCTGGAGATTGATGTTTATACACAGGTATTTTAGCACAAAAAAAAAATAAAAAAAATCTTAAAAAAAAAAAAGATGTTTAAACATAGATGAACAGTGCACGTAAACAGTGCACATGAACAGTCACGTAAACAGTAGCTCAGCAGCAACACAAGCTGGAGATTGATGTTTATACACAGATATTTTAGCCAAAAAAAAATCTAAAAAACAAAAAGATGTTTAAACACAGGTGAACAGTGCACATAAACAGTACACGTAAACAGTAGCTCGGCAGCAACACAGTAGCTCGGCAACAGCACTAGCAGCAACATAGCAAGCTCGGCAACAGCAAAAACAAGCTCGGTAGCAACACAGTAGCTCGGCAACAGCACTAGCAGCAACACAGCGAGCTCGGCAGCAGCAACAACAAGCTTGGCAGCACCAGCAGCAATACAAGAGCACCAGCAATAGCACTAGCAGCAACACAGCAAGCTCGGCAGCAGCAACAATAAGCTCGGCAGCACCAGCAACGGCACTAGCAGCAACACAGCAAGTTCGGCAGCAGCAACAACAAGCTCAGGAGCACCAGCAGCAATACAGGAGCACCAGCAACAGCACCAGCAGCAACACAGCAAGCTCGGCAGCAGCAACAACAAGCTCGGCAGCACCAGCAATAGCACCGGCAACAACACAGAAAGCTCAGCAGCACCAGCAACAGCACCAGCAGCAATAGGTGCTAAAAGGGCTCAGTCTTAATTTACTGCCTCCTTGGATTAAAAAAACAAATAATTAGGTGGTCCAAAGATCACATGTCCATTTCAAAAACTTGTATGGAATTTATATGACGTGAAAGTCTTTGTTAGAGGAATCAGGTAGTCCTACAATCACATGAAATTTGCACCTTTGATAAAAATAATTAGATGTTAGTGAGATCATCACATGGTCTACTTCCACAAAACTGTGTAGAACCTATATATGGTCCATATAATGTGACTTTTTTTATGAGGAACAGAATCAAGACAATTAGTTTGGGGACCACATTGTAAAAGGAAAAATATATATATAGCAACATTAACGTTTCAATCTCCCAAGTTTATAATTTAATTAATACTGGAATATACAATCAACAATCAACAATATACAATCAACAACCACTAAATATAAGGCAAAAGCAGAAACATGTAATTCGACAGATGAATTTATACGGCGTGCCCAAGTTGCTCTCTTGTGTGTGCAAGAAGTCGCAGCAGATAGACCAAACATGGCAGATGTTGTGTCAATGCTTGGAGGAGATGCGGTAGCTCCCCCACATCCAAAACAACCAGCTTTCTCTATCCTCAAAAGAGCAGATAAAAAAAACATGTCAGAGAATCCAGGAGCCTACACTGTTAATGATATATCAATTTCAGGGATAGAAGCTCGATAGCATTTTATGATCATTCATGGACTTAACAATATATATATATATATATATATCATTGTTAAGTATCTTATGGGACAGACTTGGTGTGGCAATACACAACACTTCCATGAACACAATATCGAATATCTTTCAAATTTCTTACAACATTTTATTGTTGTACAAGCTGGAAAAATACTATTTTCCAACTAAGCAACATGGATATATAGATGCAAATTATGTGAAAGTATAGCACTTTCTTCTTCTTCTTCATTTTTTTTCCCTCTCTAAAAGTGAAAGGATAGCGCATTGTATCTTATAATGTGAGCTAAGAAATGGTCCCAAAGAAAATAAATGCAGTACTGAAATCTCAAAATGAATTCAAGAGTACCTTAATATATTTTCCAGTTTAGCCACTAGGCAATAATGAAGTTGGAGGTAGAATCCAAGAAAGAAGAAAGAAGAACCAAGTAGAAAGAAAACAGAAAGCAGTCTGCTGGCAGAAATGTCACATTACAGTTTGGGGCTAATTACACCCCAAGTCTCTTAATGAGAAAAGAAAATTACATACTACTAACGTTGTACGTCTTCCACAACATACAACTTCAATGAAAATTTGACCCTTCATTCTCAAACTTAAAGACGCACATTGGTATTTGGCAGCCCTAGCCCATATATGGATCATACATAGTAGGGATGTCAAGTGTGAAGAATCAATATTTACAATTATTGAGTTAGTTGATTTCATAGATTTCCTATAATTCAATGAATTTTGCAAATTCATAGATTTCCTATAATTCAATGAATTTTGCAAAAATTTGCATAATGGAAGTTTCTAAAAATAGAACATGTGTTTGATAAATAAAGAAGCAATTTTGTTGGCACTCATATCGCCTTAGTTTTATCTTAGCTTTGTTAGGAGGCTTACAATTGTAGATCCCATGGTCTGCACGCAATGAAGTCAGAAATCATAAAACTTTGACCAATCCACCTCATTATTGACGTACACTAAACAACCAAATATGAAAACCCAGAAGGAGAATCTAAAACAAACAATACAATATCTAATTGGGAATTCTTCACAAAATAAAAGGAACACAACAATATATAAGCAATGCGAGTATCAAGTCAACTCCTAATATTTTAAATGATATGAGACACCTGGAATCATGTACCAAGCAACAAGCTTAAACATATAAAAATGATGTCCCATGGCAAAATCCTCCAAATTGCACACCAGAAAGTCAATCTTTTGACATCATTGCAATGGCTATATTCATAACAAAATTATAAATCTAAGTACCTCTAAAATTTTTTACCTTCCCTAGAATTTAGATTATTTATTTCCAAAATAGATGAGCAACTTTTGATTAGAAAGCTTATGAACTATAAACTATCTTCCCACAAATAGACAGTATATATTATTAAAGCAACATTTCAACATCCCCAGTTTTGATTACAGTAAATCAATCAACAATATGTTACTAGAAAACTAAAGAGGAATCTGACCATTTTAAGAAATTCAGTGGAATCCAATACATAAAACCAAGTAAAATTTCATAAATTTGAATCCCAAATTCCAATAAACAGAACAGTTCAGGAAAAGAACAATAAAAACTGAGCAAAATTCAAACATTTACATAAAAATAAAATTAAAAAAAAAAACTTACGATTAATGCTACATAGCAGTAATGCTAAATAAATAACATCGCACATAAATATAACATACAGGGAGTGTCTAATATGAGGACCGTCCGTATGGCTGCTGTGCGGTCCAAAAACATAATGAAATTCCCTGCCTTTCGATTGTTATATCTGTCATGGACGGTGGAGATTGAAGCTTCCCTCATGTGTGGGTTTTTGCACATTTCTCCCCTTCCCATTCACCACGTTGCGTACGACTGTGTTCCAACTAGTTAGCATTTTGGTATTTACCTCCTTGTTATAAATGTAGCTTCGCCAATATACCTGAAAACACCAAGAATAGGAAGTACCTTCTACATTTTAGTACTCATCTTTTTATGAGGAGCACTGCTGCAGCACCATCACTCAACTGAATGGAATTCCTTGAAAAATATGAACTTCATTGTCAATACAACTACCTATAATCAACTCTATAGATAGATATGGCCAAAAAAAATTAAAAAAAAAAAAGAAAAAAAAATTCTACCATTCCATTTCTATCTTTAATACCTGTTGTTTTTTACCCATCCTTCCGGAATGAAGGCTTTAGCTTTGCCAGATCTGTCATTTTAGGATTTGGTCTATTCCATCATCCACAGAAATCTAACAAGCTTCTCAACTCTAGATATTGGAGCCACAATCTTAAAAAAGAGAGCAATTTCTTGAATATTTGCTCCTAGTAAACAATGAGATCCATAGAATAAACAAAATAATTCAAAAGAGTTTATTACATTATGATTTCTAGAAGCCTAAGTAAATAAGAATAACTATATAAATTAAGTGATTACCCAAAAAAAATAAAAAATAAAAACACTTTAAAAGCAATGAAACAAAAAGAGAAACATTATTATTATTATTTTTTAAAAGAACAGAACTGAACCAGAATGAAAAAAAAAAAATATATATATATATATATAAAACATAAAAACACAAACAGAGGTATAGAAAAATCAAAATGAAGGAGAGGAAGGAAGGAATGGCAAAGAACCCACACTCCAACGGCAAGGCACTAACGGCGGCAACTCTTTCTGGTTCTGAAGGGTGGCTGGTTGGGCTGGGTTTGAGATTTTTGAAATAGTCAGGTTGGTGGCTGGTTGGGCTGGTTCCGAATGGGGAGATGCAAGCGGGAAGGGGGTGGAAGCAGAGGAGAAGAGGAATTTTGGCAAAGGTGGTTCCAGCTGATGCGAGTGGGAATGCGAGCTGCTGTGAGCGGGAAGGGGAGATTTTGCCAAAATTCTCACATGATAGTTGCAATTCCATCTGGACCGTTGACGCCAGGTATGAAAATCCAATGGTCTTTATTCTCTCACATTTTTGGTCCGTAAAGAATGCATGCGGTCGGTCTTTATTCTAGACTTTCCCTATATATATATATATAAATATCAGAGAGCCGCAATCTCAGCAAAGATCGTTATTAAGTTGAGTTCGGTCGGGAAAAAAGAATGATGGAGAATCCGCTTCAACGTTGTGGATCTGTGTTGTAGAACAAGGTAAAAGCAAAACCATCTATCTTTAAATTTTTTATTTTTAAAATTTTTCTCGTACTTGTATGTTTAGTACAATCCTTATTGCGATAGATCTGTTTGTTGTTGTTGTTTTTGGATTTTTGATTGATTGATTGATTTATTTAAATAGAAAAACAAGAGAGAGGGTGAGGAGGAGAAGGAGGATGATAGAATCAGTGAACTGCTAGAAGATATTCTGGCGAGGATAGTTTCTGGGTTGCCCCTGAAAGAGGCAGTCACTACATGTGTCCTAGCCAAGCGATGGCGCTACATCTGGACCTTTACCAAAAATCTGGACTTCGATGCCGAGGAAACTCTCAACCGCATCATAGAATCACCTAGACAACTACTGAGGGTTGAGAGGCCAAAGTACATCGACCAGGTAAACAGTGTAATCGCGCAGCGTAGCAGTAAAAACAACATGGTCCGCGGCATCGATCGGTTTAGAATCGGGTTCGATCTGTGTCGTGAACTTTCATCTTCCATTGATAATTGGATTGAGTTCGCCATGAAAAACAGAGTTAAAATTTTCGTATTGGAGTTTTTTTAATATGGTGGACTTAGAATGAATTGCGACTGCTATATTCTTCGCAAAAAACACTTTGATCCCGTTGCACTCAAGTCCCTCAAAGTGCTTAATTTAACAAGTGTTGAGATACATGGCAGGGTTGTGGAGTGGCTATTGTCTAAATGTCCGCTACTTGAACGACTAAAAGTTGTTGGTTCTGACAAGTTGATCAATTTAAGGATTTCTAGGGTGCCTAATTTGAAGCACTTTGAGATTAGGCGGTGTATCAATATCAAAAAGGTTGAAATCTGTGCCGCCCAAAACCTTGTTTCGTTATATTCTCTGTCCACTTATCCTTACGAATTCATCTTGAGGAATGTACCTAAGCTTGTTGCCTACACATCGATACCGATTTCGGTTCCGATAGCGATGAAGATCTTGGCCGTACTTTCACCTTACTTTCATCTTGTCTCTCTCAATTGCAGATACTCCACCTAGATCTTCTTCTTCAGGTTAGGATATGTAATTATTAACTATCTACGATTCTATTTTATTTTATTTTTGTCCTTTAATTATTATTTCTTTACAATAATAATAATTTTGCTTTCAGCCCCATGTGTGGAATCTCGAATATCCTACGTTAACAAATCTTAAGCACTTAAAGTTGACACTTAGTGCAACTGAGAATCTCAAGCTCTTGCTTTCCAAAATTATTCCTTTTCTGAATGTGTCACCTTGCTTGCAAAGACTTGAGTTGATGGTGTGTATACATTCTTACTTGATTAATTTTTGCTATGTTTTTATTATACTTTTTGGATGCATGACAATGAGCATTATTATTATTATTATTTTCTCAATGCAAATGTAGATGCTATTAGAGAAATATTTTGACGAAAGATGTGGATTTGTAAAGCAACCAACAAATTGCCCTGTCAAGGAAGTGGAAATATTAGGCTATTCAGGTCATAAAAATCTCGATCAACTTATCATCTACTTTGCAGATAATTTGGTTGCCCTACAAAAAATCATTGTCCATCCTTGTGCATCTGCACATGAAAAATTCAACTTCGACCCAGCTTTTAGACGAATCAAGAATAGTAAAATCATAAAAGAGGAAGAAAAAATCAGAGATCATGCTATGCAGCATATTAAAGGAAAGATTCCTACTGCTGTAGAATTTGTTTGCCTCTAATATATTTTTAATATATTTATTATATCCAGAGATTGTGTTAATTATTAGAAATTATTTATTTAATAGTATGTTTATATTGGTTTTTTTTTTGTTAGCATTTATTTATATATTAAAATAATCGATTTGAATTATGATGGCTAATTGATTCTTGGGTAAGAAAGCAGAACCTCACCTCTTTAGGTTGCCAAACACAAACCTACTCTAGTTCCACTAGAATAGAACATGTAGATCTACTAGACTACAAAACAGTGAAGTTGGTAGCAACAGAACTGCTTGTAAACCACTAGAGACAGTAACCTATAATAATCAGTCTACTTATGCTACATTTGAGAGAGACGTTTGACTCCACGGAGGTTCAGTGACCACCATGCCGAAAAGATAGGTGGACATGATCAAATCAAGATCATGCAGTCGCGCATGAAACATGGTTGAATGTAGCTCATACCTCTAGCTAGCTGTTTTTGTCTTTCTTTTCTTCTCTTTGAATGGCCATGAAGATCCTATACTTAGATCTCTGGCAATTTTCTTGAACATCTATCTCCATTGCATTTTGTCCATAACCTTTTCTTTAACAGCGGAAATCAATGATGTTGCAAGCTTTAAATTGGTAATAGTGCCAGCAGGATCACCACGTGGCATATCCACATCGGCGGAGTGATGATGTGGTGCAGTGCCATGTCAGCACAGTGATGATGTGGCATAATGCCATGTCAGCAGGTTGATGACGTGGTGAGTGCCATGTCAGCAACATGATGATGTGGCAGTTACCACGTCAGCCATAGCTGCCACATCAGCATATGATCCACATGACTAACTGCCACGTCAGCATAGTGACATGTGACATGAACAGTACAGGTGAATAGTGACTATGAATAGTATTTTTAGGTGTATACAGTTATTTTTGTGGTGTATTCAGAAACCCAAAAAATCATTTTTTGTGTGTTTTCCTTATGGAAATTGCTTATAATTAGTTTGTTAATATAGAAAATAACAACTAATTGATTTCTGTTTTGTGATATTACAGAAATGGTAAGTGGAGACAACAGGACTGTGCCCACTCAAACTTCTGGAATTCAGATGCCTCCTTCTGCTAGTCATGCAGAAAAACCTGAGAAGTTTAATGGAACAAACTTCAAAAGGTGGCAGTAGAAGATACTATTTTACTTGACCACCCTGGGACTTGTGCAGTACTTGACTAAAGATGTGCCACCCAGTAATGAAGAGAGTGATAAGGAGACTCTCATGGCAGTGGATGCATGGAATAATTCCAATTACTTATGTTGGAATTATGTCCTGAATGGCCTGTCTGATGTCCTATATGGTGTATACTGTGGCACAAAATCAGCTAAGGAGCTGTGGGAAACACTCGACCAGAAGTACAAGACTGAGAATGCGGGTTCAGGAAAGTTTATTACAAGCCGATTCTTGGACTACATGATGGTGGATGTGAAGCCAATAATGAATCAAGTACATGAGTTGCAAGTGCTGACTCAAGAAATGCTTGTTGAAGGGATGATAATGAATGAAGCATTACAAGTGACTTGTATGATTGAGAAGCTACCTCTGAGTTGGAGTGACTTCAGGAATTATCTGAAGCACAAGAGAAAGGAGATGGATATGGAGGCTCTTATTAGCAAGCTTCGCATAGAAGATGACAACAGGAAGTCTGATAAGAGAACTTCGAAGGCCGTGTTGAAGGCTAATGTTGTGGAGCATGGTCAGGGCTCCAAGAATAAGAAGCAAATTGGAAAAGCTTCTAAGCTGAGGCCAAAAGGAGGAATCTCCAAGAAGGCCAAATTTCAAGGTAGATGCTTCAACTGTGAAAAGATAGGTCACAGAGCTACTGAATGTAGGCTGCCAAAGAGAAAGAGGAACCAGACACAGGTGATGGAGGACATCACTAAAGAGGTTAACGATATTGACCTAAGTGCTGTGATATCTGAGGTGAACTTGGTGGGATCTAATCCTATAGAGTGGTGGATAGATACTGGTGCGACCCGCCACGTGTGTTCAGATAGGAGTATGTTCACTTCCTTCGAACCAAAGAAGAATGGAGAGAAGCTGTTTATGGGTAACTCCGCTACCTCAGAAATCCAAGGTGAGGGCAAAGTAATCTGAAGATGACCTCGGGGAAAGAGCTAACTCTGAATAATGTACTGTATATTCCAGACATTCATAAAAATCTAGTATCTGGATCGCTGCCGAGCAAACATGGTTTTTACTTAGTGTTTGAGTCAGATAAGGTTATTTTGTCCAAATTTGGGATGTTTGTGGGAAAAGGCTATGTAGTCAATGGTTTATTTAAACTGAATGTAATGACTGTAAAGCCTAAAGAAATAAATAAAGCTAGTAGTTCTTTTGTTTACTTGCTTGAGTCTTCCATTTTGTGGCATGGTAGACTAGGACATGTTAATTTTAATTCTCTGTGGAGATTAATTAACTTAAATCATATTCCCACATTTGAAATTGATTCCAATCATAAGTGTGCAACTTATGTGGAAGCAAAATTAACGAGGTCATCATATCAAACAATTGATAGAAATAACGAACCTTTGGATTTAATGCATAGTGATATATGTGATTTAAAATTCGCACCGACTAGAGGTGGTAATAAGTATTTTATCACTTTTATTGATGATAGCACGAAATTTTGCTATGTATACTTGCTTAAAAGCAAGGATGAGGCTATAGAGAAATTTATTCTCTATAAAATGGAAGTTGAGAATCAACTCAACAGGAAAGTTAAAATGATCAGAAGTGATCGTGGTGGAGAGTATGTAACTCCTTTCAGAGAGTATTGTGCTCAATAAGGCATAATACATGAAGTTATTCCACCATATTTGCCACAATCAAATGGTGTGGCTGAACGGAAAAATAGAACCTTGGAAGAAATGATGAATGCAATGTTGATAAGTTCTGGAGTACCTCAGAACTTGTGGGGGGAAACCATTTTGTCGGCAAATGACCTTTTAAATAAGGTGCCCCGGAAAGATAAGGTAAAGACACCTTATGAGGTATGGAAGGGAAGACAAACCTCCTACAAATATTTACGAGTGTGGGGGTGTCTAGCTAAAGTAGTAGTACCTACACCTAAGAAGGTGAAGATAGGTCCCAAAACTGTTGATTGCATCTTCATAGGATATGCATAGAATAGTAGTGCATATCGGTTTTTTGTGTATAGGTCAGAAATTTCTGATATACACAAGAACACAATAATGGAATCGAGAAATACATCATTTTTTGAACACGTTTTTCCATATAAAGTGGAAAAAGGATCGAGTACGTCTAAACGAACTTATGATACTATTTATGATGATAATCATGATAGTGATCAAGAACAAGAAACTGAAGTTGAGCTTAAACGTAGCAAGAGAGTAAGAACTGAAAATTCCTACGGTCCGGATTTTCTTACTTATATGCTAGAAAGTGAATTTCAAAGCTTCTAAGAGGCCATAAATTCTCCTGAAGGGAATTTATGGAAAGAAGAGGTTAAAAGTGAAATTGATTCCATCCTGCAGAATCACACCTGGGAATTGGTAGATCTTCCTCCAGGTTGTAAACCTTTAGGTTACAAATGGATTTTTAAAAGGAAGATGAAAGCAGATGGAACAATAGATAAATACAAGGCAAGGCTTGTAATTAAGTGATACAAGCAAAAAGAAAGCCTTGATTATTTTGACACTTATTCTCCAGTAACGAGGATAAATTCCATAAGGATGATACTGGTAATCGTTGCATTGCGGGATCTTGCAGTACATCAAATGGATGTCAAAACAGCTTTTCTTAATGGAGATCTAGAGGAAGAGATCTACATGGAGCAACCTGAGGGTTTCAGTGCTCTAGGACAAGAAAAGAAAATCTATAGATTGGTAAAGTCCTTATATGGACTTAAACAAGCTCCAAAGCAATGGCATTAAAAATTTGATAATGCCATGCTAAAAGATGGGTTCAAAATAAATGAATGTGACAAGTGTATCTATGTAAAAGATACAGAGAATGGATATGTCATTCTATATTTGTATGTAGATGACATACTCATAGTAGTAGTGACGACAATATGGTCCGAACTACAAAAGCCATGTTAAATTCTAAATTCAACATGAAAGATATGGGGCTTGCAGATGTGATTTTAGGTATGAAAATCACGAAAACTTCGAATAAAATCATTCTTAGTCAAACTCATTATGTAGATAAAATACTGGCTAAGTTTAGTAATGATGATACTAGTATAGCCAGAACACCCATAGATATGAGTTTACACTTATCCAAAAATAAAGGAAAAGGTGTATCTCAAGTGGAATATGCTAGGATGATTGGAAGTCTGATGTACTTGATGAGTTGTACCAGACCAGACTTAGCCTACGCAATAAGTAGACTAAGTAGATACACGAGTAATCCAAATGAAGATCATTGGAAAGGGATTGTTAGAGTACTAAGATATCTAGGATACACTCGTGAATACGGAATGCACTATACAAGATATTCTGCTGTATTAGAAGGATACAATGATGCAAATTGGATATCAGATATAAAGGATTCAAAATCCACTAGTGACTATGTGTTCACATTAGCAGGTGCAGCTGTGACATGGAAGTCCTCAAAACAAACTGTGATAGCTCGATCCACTATGGAATTCGAGTTTATTGCTTTGGATAAATGTGGTGAAGAGGTAGAATGGCTACGCCAATTTTTAGAGGACATTCGGAGGTGGCCTTGTGCTAGCAATAAGTTTACATTGTGATAGTCAATCTGCGATTGGCAGGGCACAGAATATTATGTATAATGGAAAGTCTAGACACATTCGTCGTAGACACAATTCCATTAGACAATTAATCTTAACTAGAGTTATCTCAATAGACTATGTGAAGTCAAAAGATAACATTACGGATCCGCTAACCAAAGGGTTAAATAGAGAACTAGTTGAGAAGTCATCAAGGGGAATGGGATTGAAGCCCGTGAATAAAGTCAATACGATGGAAACCCAACCTAGTTGACTGGAGATCCCAAAATCTAGGTTCAATGGGACAACTCAATTGTAAAGACTAGTATGGATCACTGTGGGGGGTTAATCCTCTGTCCATTCCTATGATGAAACAGTGATAGAAAGAGGTTAAGCATAAAAGTATGCTTTTAATGATTCCTATAAGTGTGTGTTTAGTAATCTATGCATAGGTATGCTGATTACATAAGAAATAGGAAGCACCTATGTGAGAAAGAAGAATAGCCACTTCAAAGGAGAATTGTTTAGGGCACAATTCTTTAGAAACTCTCGCAGAACCAGGGAGGTGTTCAAGGCCAAAATGAACACAACAGTGAGAACTGAAGTGTACCAAGAAGGAATCATGTGTGGGTTATGTTGTCATTTACACAAAAGACGAAATGGTTCAAAGATATCGCTTCTACCATAAGTCAGTAAAGAAAATGTAGTCTCACAATGGAAGGTTCAAAGAGTAACATCTACCTATCCTATGCAGGTTCCGACTGTAGAGCTTTACCACCAGAGTCATGGTTGTTTTAGAAGTCAAATCATTCATGTGGGTGATTGTTAGAGTTTGGGCCCATGTATATGTGAATGATTTGGGCCTTAAAAGGTTTTGGGTTTTTGTTTGTTTCTGTTTTGGAAAAACATTATTTTTGAATAAAATAAAAAGATTTTTGAACGTGGAAAGTTGAGAGTTTGAAGGCTTTACGACTCTTTGTTGTTTAGAGTTGGTTACTTACACGTTCTTTGATAACGTTTCTATAGTTTTTTACAAAAAATAATGAAAAAAAAAAGATTTTTATTTTGGAGTTGAATGAGAGAGAACAAAAACAGTGGTAAAGGGAAGGTACTCAGATAGTTCGAAGAGAAAAGCTTCAAAGGTGCTGAATCTGAAAGCTTTTGTAGCCGTTGTATCCTGGGAAACGTTCGCTACAAAACTCCTGCACCAGTGGGCGTAAAACATTTTAAGGACACTATGGTATCACACAGGCCTCGGTCAACCTTTCTAGAAAACAGATCAATTTCAAGGACCTACAAGTTCTATAATGTTTTAATTATTTTGTATTTAATTTTATTTATTTTGTATTAAATTGTCCACATGTATTTACATATATTCACATATTATATTTGTCACAGAATTAAATTGCTTTAAATTGTTTACTTCTTCCTTTACTTCAGAACATGCAAATGCATCCAGATAAACTCACATCCTTATTTAATTGCAGTATGCTTCGAAAAAAAAAGAAAAGAAAAAGGAGAACCGTATAGCGTTTGACGTTCTAATGGAAACCGCAGTTAAAAAACAAAACATACGGTTAAGCTTTATACAACTTGTCTAAAGGAATGCCACGATCCTTCACTTGGTTGTTAACGATGATTTTGAACTCTCTTGCGTGGAACTTTAATTTCAATAGAAGTTTGAATAATATGGGAACTTTACTTCTCCTTTGGTTGTACTTAAACCATAAATGAAAAGGCTGATAAGTTATGGTTGATAGGTTTGAAAAGGTTGATAAGTTACGGTTGATACGTTTGAAAGATTAAAAAGTAAAAGAAACTAATAAAAAAAAAAAGCAAAAAAGAAAAAAAAAAGTTTAAAGGAAATGGTGTAAGTATGCATGTGATTAGGATCCAAAGAGATCTAGAAATGAATTCCCATGGACCATACAAAAATTGAATAGGATAATTAAAAAGTGATTTTAATTTTGTCAAGCATCAAAAGTGCCAAAAGACATGATGATTCTTACCATGTGTCTTATGCTCCATCAAATGTTGTCAGGACTTGGAAGTTTTGGATTTGGGCAGCAGCTTTCATCCAGCACACAAAATCACTTTCTCACCCTGCGCTTCTCTTTTTATCATTCTAATAATTTATTATTATTATTATTATTTTTTTGGTTCTCTGCATTCTTTTAATTTAATTTTAAATGCGTGTTATATCTAGGAAGGAAAAATTTTACAATATATAATACAAAAATAAAATATAATATTTATATTTTATAAAATTTTGTTGACAAAAATATGTAAAATTTTGCTGATATACTATCAACTTTGGAAATATTTATTAAATCTATATCTCACTTTCTGAAAAGTGATTTAAGTATGAAAAATAATAGGGACATGAATAAACAAAATTTTCATTCCATTCATTTTAATAAAAGGATTGTTACATTATATTAATCCAATCCACGTACAAAAATAATTAATTTCGTTGCTACTACATGTAATTCTGTATAATATCAAATGTTTAATGAATCTAAAGCCTATAAACAGACACCTGCTGAAGATGTTTTAAAAGTTTTAGCAACTCTATTTTGTCATCTTTAAAGGGCAAACAATGAAATATAATCTAGAGGTTCCATGTACATATAGAGTTGTTAAACATAAATTAAAAATAACATAAAAAGCTATGACACCTGCTGCGACATTACAAAGCCACTAATATTTTACAGCGAATAGAAAAATACAAGTGACAGATATCTCAAAATAGGTAATAGCAACATATCAAATGTTCAATTTTTAAAACAATAAGTTTTTGGTTCATCAACTCAAGGCTAATATTAGTAGTACTTCTCAAAATTAAGAAAAGCTACAACCATGCAAAAAGAAAAATAGATGCGAGGAATTTATAGAAACATCTGTCTAATGACTTCGCCCCAAAACTTACAGTTTATGCTAGTTCCTATAATCTTATAGTTAGAAGCATAAATTAAGAAGGACACCATCAGATATGGTGAGCTCAGTAATATGTTGAAAGTGTTCAGTGGTGTTGCAAAGATGGAAATTGAATGCCAAAAGACCAAAGCCAAAGGTCTAACTCCACACTAAGCACCTAAATACAAAAGATAAATAAATAAAAAAATAAAAATAATGGGAAAACACTGAGAAAACAGAGAGAAAGATTATATATACTATTGGGAAAAAAAAAGGAAAAGAAAAATAATAAAAGGACATACATTGATCTAAACAAAAAGAGTGAAAATCATTGAAATACCAAAAGGAAATATACAAGTACAAAATTGCTAGAAATGTCAAAGGAATTCAGCAACACCTGCTTCCCTGATTTTTTACTGATCAACTCCTTCATCCTCTCCACAGCATATATGGAGCAAGTCCATAGCTTAACTTCCTCCTCACTGCTTGAATCTATTTCATTATTAGCCACAATCAATTTGGCAAGCTTTGAACTGTATTTCAGCACGCCAAGTTGCTGAAGAACCGCTGGAACAATATAATCGACCATAATAGTAATGCATATCCTTGGCCTTGGAATGCACCCCACAAATCTGTAGCAGATATTTGTTCTCTTTTGTGCAAGAATATTTGGTGTCCTTTGTACACTAAGTGATCCTAGAAGCCTAGAACATTTAAAGGAAGTCAATATACAGAACTAGTTTCATTTACATATAGCCCATAGAAACTTTTTATGCAGCCATCTAAATGTATTTTTCTATGTAACAACTTGGTACATATGACATAAAACCTTAAAACAATGAGTTTTCAAACAAAACCTTACATGAATGCATTACAAAGCAAGTATTGTGTGCTAAGTGACAATAGATATATCTTTCTACACTCATATAACCTTTTATAAAGGGGGTAACCCAATCAAGCCCAAGCATGTGAAATTTCAGACAACATTCCTATAGTATCAGACTTACAAACCTATATTAATCATAATGAGAAACAAGATCATATGCAATTGAATAAGAAATTAACTTATTTCTTAAATAAAATAAATGTTGTTTACCTTAACTTTGTAGTCAGGATAGTCATTGAGAGCCTTAAGCAAGGATGGAGTGTTGACCTTAGCAATCCAACGAGCAGCAACAACTATCCCAGAATATGCAAAAGCCAGAACCAAATTGCTTATCCCACCATCATGCAAAATAAAAGAGAGGAAAGGTACCACTACACCACTAGCTGCTGTCAGTGTATCTTTGATGCTATGGGTTCCACGAATCAATAAAAGGAAGTATTTTGAATCTTTATCAAAGGAAGCATTTTGAATCTTTATCACATATAATTGTGAAAGTAGGCTTCAGGAGCTGCAAGCATTGTATTACTCAGTAACTGATATTAACCCACATCCAAATCTAGATCAGAAAGCCTGATTCAAGGGTAATTTAGGCATTCTGATTAAGAATGATTTGAAGCTATACATACCCCAGCTTTGGGCTTCTGAAGGAGCATATCTTCTTGAGAGTAGCCGGTGGATTCTAAAAACACTAGGAATGGCTTCTTTGAGAAAAGAATATACACTTGCAACTTGCAGATACAATGCCTTAAGAAATAATTCAATTCAACAATTATTTCAGGCCTTTGAGCTCTACACTGTCGGTATCAGCATAGAAATTTGCAAGTTGCAAATTACCTTACAATGCACCAATTACATATCAAGGCCACCAATATAGCAATATTAGCTAAGAATTCACACAGAAAAAATTAAAAAGACGTAAATTTGATTTTTCAAGGAGGGATGCTTTTTCACGGAGGAAAGGAAAAAAGAGGTCGAGCAGGATTTTTAATGGGATTATTTGTCGGTTTTCTCAGGCAAGAAGAAAGAAAGGAAAGCAAAGGCGCAGGAACTCGGAATTATTGGCTTTGAGAATGAGAAAAGGAAAGTAAAGTAATTTTTTGTTTTTATTAGGGGCAAAATAGAAAGCAAAGGGTAGATAAAAAAAACTTGATAAAGAAGAGGTAAATATCATTAACCCTTTATTTTTGTGGGTATTGGGCTAAATTCCCTCTAAAAAAAGAGAGAAAACAGATAATGGGCTTCTCGTTGTAAAAATTGCTTGGCCCAAGCCTACATCAAATATTCATTTATTTTTTATTTTTCAATTGCTTGTGAGTAGCTATACCTAGATATAGGTACGGGAACACGTTATACATATACATGTATATATATATATCAGAAAACCGTAAGAAAAGTGGTTAGTTCAGTTCGGTCGTCAGATCAAAAAATAAAAATAGTTCAGTTCGGTCGGGGGAAGGTAATGATGGAGAATCCGCTTCAACGTTGTAGGTCTCAGAACAAGGTAGGAAGAACATCTCTCAATTTTTATTTTTTTCTTCAAGTTTTATTTTTCTTACTCGTGTATGTTTAGTCCTTGTCCCAGTTCTTTTGTTGCTGTTGTTGTTGTTGGTTTATTTTATTTTTTTCCTTTAAGTTTTTTTTTTTTTTTTTTTCCTTACTCGTATGTTTAGTCCTCGTCTCAATTCTGTTGTTGTTGTTGGTGTTGTTATTTTTGAATTTTTATTTATGTAGAAAAAGAAGAGAGATGGGTACAACCCAGGTTGTGATGAGTATAATAGGGATAGAATCAGTGAATTGCCAGAAGAGATTCTGGGGAGGATAGTTTGTGGGTTGCCGCTGAAAGAGGCGGCGGCTACAAGTATCCTTTCCAAGCGATGGCGCTGGATCTGGACCCTAAACAAAAATCTGGACTTCGATGCCCACCAAACTCTCAACCGCATATTAGACTCAAAGAACTATGCTAAACTACTCAAGCATGAGAGGCGAAAGTACATCGACAAAGTAAACAGTGTAATTACTCAGCGTAGCAAAACAAACAACATGGTCGTCGGCATCGATCGGTTTCGGATCGATTTTGATCTGAGTCGTAAGCATTCATCTTCCATTGATAGTTGGATTGATTTTGCCATGAAAAACAGAGTTCATATTCTCGAATTGGAATTGTTTGAACTTGGTGGAATTAGAGTGATTTACGACTGCTATATTCTTCGCAAAGAGCAATTTGATCCCATTGCGCTTAACTCCCTCAAAGTGCTTAATTTAGCATGCGTTGACATCAGTGGAAAGGTTGTGGAGTGGTTGTTGTCTAATTGTCCTCTTCTTGAACGATTAAAAATTGTTGCTTCTACCAAATTGATCAAATTGAGAATTTTGGGAGGGCCTTTGAAGCATTTAGAGATTAGCCGGTGTATCGATTTGAAAACCCTTAAAATCCATGATGCTCAAAACCTTGTTTCATTATATTCTCTGTCCAATTCTAGTTATAAATTCCGTTTGAGGAATGTACCTAAGCTTGTTCACCTATTCATCAATGCCAATTTCGGTTTGGAGGGCCAACAACTTGGCAGTACCTTCACCTTACTTTCATCTTGTCTCTCTCAGCTGCAGATTCTTCACCTAAATCTTAGTATTCAGGTTAGCATATATAGTATATATATAATTAATTAACCATCTATGATTTTTTTTTGTTTTTTCCTTCTTTAATTATATAATAATAATAATAATGTTTTTTCAGACACATTTGAGGAATCTCGAATACCCTATGTTAATAAATCTCAAGCAGCTGAAGTTGACAGTTAATCCGAAGGAAAATCTCAATCTCTTGCGTTCTAGAATTACTTATTTTCTGAAGGTGTCTCCTTGTTTGCAGAGACTTGAGTTAATGGTATATGTATATATATGTTCTTACTTGATTAATTTTCGCAGATTATTTTATTTCATTTTATTTTATATGACATTAATGAACATTATTATTATTTTTCCTTCTGCAGATGCTGTTCCTTGATTATTTTCTGGATGAAATGTGTGAATTTATAATCGAACCAGCAAATTGGCCTCTCGAGGAAGTAGAAATATTAGGCTATTCGGGTACTCCAAATGAAGATCAACTTATCATCTACTTTGCAGAGAATTTGGTAGCACTGCAGAAAATCATTGTCCATCCCTCTGCATTTCGAAACTACAACCCACCTTTCAAACGGATCAAGAATAGTAAAACCATAAGAAAGGAAGAGAAGATCAGAGATCATGCCGTGCAGCATATTAAAGGAAAGATTCCTACTGCTGTAGAATTAGAATTTGTTTTGCCTCTGATATATTCTTAATTCATCCAGAGATTTTACTGGTCATTAGAAATTAATAATTTAATAATAACATGTTTATGGAGAATAATATGGGATAAAAAACATTGCGTATATATGAAATAATTGCTTATATATGTGGCTATTTCATATCTTTAGCTAGCTGTTTGTGTCTATGTTTCTCTGCTTTTCTTTTAATCTCCAAAACTTTGATCTCTTGCACATTTCTTCAACATCTTCATTGCTTTTTTGTCCATAACCTTTTCTTTAAGGCCAACGTCAATGTTGTTTCAAGCTTTAAATTGGCAAGAATTAAATTGGTTCAAATTGTTCACTTTATTTACTCAAGAACATGCAACTGTAAAACTCAAATACTCGTTAAAAAAAACATATTAGTGTACTGGTTAATTTTACCAGCAAAAAATAAGTCAAAAAAGACATACTGATAAGAACCACAAGGTTGAAAGAAAGAGGCCTTGACGCCTAATCAAAGTAAAAGACAAATTTACCCAAAAAAACCGAAAAATGGTGTATATATATATATATATGTGGTGAAAATTTTAAAAAGGTGAAATAGATAGCCTCCTTTGAAGCCGAGCAATTCTTCCCCATCCTTCCGCTAAGCAGAAATAAAATACAACGAAGTACAATTATGGAAAGCTTATAAAACTTGTCTAAAGGGATTGTGGCTCGTCTAAAGGGATGCCACAACCTTTTAACGATGATTTTGAAACTCCAGTACCTAGAACCTTAATTTCAATAGAAGTTTGAATAATAAGGGAACTTTACTTCTCCTTTGGGTGTACTTAAATCCTGATAAAGAATTTGTATCAAATAGGATGTTTCTAATGCTAAAGAAAGAAATATAAGGCAAACATCTGGCTCTGAAGTAGATGGTTGGAATCTAATGACTATCTATTAAACTCAAGAAGCATATGCATCAACTAAAGAAAATGAAGATAAGCTCTAGAGAACTGTACCTGTTTAAACCGCACGCATAATAACACTAGCTGAAGAAGAGAGAGAAAAAATGTTGGTAACACAGCTAGAATAGCAAAATTGATCCAGCTTGCCCTAAAAGTCTGGTTTGAGTTCAAGTATCAGCCTAGCATTAAGAAGTAAAACATGAGAAGAAATAGAACTTGCACAATTTTGATTATCTAGTAAGAAGCTAATTTGAATCTCATGCCTCAATATCCAAATTTAGCTTATGAACCTGAAATGGGAGAAACAGATGTGATGTGAGATATAGAATAAATGTTAGGAAATATATATAAATATATATATATATATATATATATGTAAATACGTGTGGAAAAATGAAACAACGTAAAAATAAATTACATAAAATATTTAAATAATTTAGAACCTGTATTTCTTTGTATTGATCTGCTTTCTGGAAGTTCGACCGAGGCCTGTATGATACCATAGTGTCCTTAAGATGGTTTCACCTATCGGTGCAGGAGTTTTGTGATGAACATCTCCCAGGATACAACGGCTGCAAAAGCTTTCAGATCTAGCACCTCTGAAACTTTTCTCTACGAACTATCAGTGTACCTTTATTTTACCATGGTCACTATTTTTTTTCTCTGTGTTTTTTACGTATTTTCCAAAAACCTTTTTCTCTGTGTTTTCTTGAAAAAACCTAAAACTGAAAAGAACTTTGAAAGAACATGAAAACCTCAAACACTCCACATAGTTGGTTTTTCCTTGAAACTCTCAACAAAAACATATGTCAAAATTATTATTTTATTTATTTGTCTCAAAACTCAACCAACCATAAGGGACCCAAAGCCCAAAACCAATCACACATATGGGCCTGGGCCCAAAACTATAACAATCCCCCAGATGAATGATTTGACTTCTAAAACAGAACATGACTTTGGTGGTAAAGCTATGCAGTTGGAACCTATATAGGATATGTAGATATTACTCTTTGAACTTTTCCTTGTGAGATTACATCTACTTTACTAACTTATGGTAGATGCGATATCTTTGAACCATTTCGTCCTTTGTGTAAATGTCAACAAAGTTCACACACAATTCCTTCCTGGTATACTTCAGTTTTCACTGTTGTGTTCATTTTGGCCCTGAACACTTCCTTGGTTCTATGAGAGTTTCTAAAAAATTGTGCCCTTAACAATTTTACTTTGAAGTGGCCACTCTTCTCTCTCACATAGGTGATTCCTATTCCCAATGTAATCAGCATAACTATACATAGATTACCACACACACTTATAAGAATCATTAAAAGCATACTTTATGCTTAACCTCTTTCTATCATTGTTTCATCATAGGTATAGGCAGAGGATTAACCATCACAGTGATCCATACCAGTCTTTCCAATTGCGTTGTCCTATTAAACCTAGATATTGGGATCTCCAGTCAACTAGGTTGGGTTTCCATCATATCGACTTTACTCACGGGCTTCAATCCCATTCCCCTCGATGACTTCTCAACTAATTCTCTATTTAACCCTTTGGTTAGCGGATCCGTAATGTTATCTTTTGACTTTACATAGTCTATTGATATAACTCCAGTTGAGATTAATTGTCTAATGTAATTGTATCTACGATGAATGTGTCTAGACTTTCTATTATACATAATATTCTGTGCTCCGCCAATCGCAGATTGACTATCACAATGTAAACTTATTGTTGGCACAAGTTTAGGCCATCTAGGAATGTCCTCTAAAAATTGGCATAGCCATTCTGCTTTTTCACCACATTTATCCAATGCGATAAACTCAGATTCCATCGTGGATCGAGCTATCATAGTTTGTTTTGAAGACTTGCATGTCACGGATGCACCCGCTAATGTAAATACATAACCACTAGTGGATTTTGAATCCTTTATATCTGATATCCAATTTGCATCACTATATCCTTTTAATACAGCTGGATATCTTGTATAGTGCAGTCCGTATTCACGAATATATCTTAAGTATCTTAGTACCCTAACGATCCCTTTCCAATGATCTTCATTTGGATTACTCGTGTATCTACTCAGTCTACTTATTGCATAGGCTAAGTCTGATCTGGTACAACTCATCAAGTACATCAGATTTCCAATCACCCTAGCGTATTCCACTAGAGGTACATTTTCTCATTTATTTTTGGATAAGTGTAAACTCATATCTATGGGTATTCTGGCTATATTAGTATCATCATTACTAAACTTAGCAAGTATTTTATCCACATAATATGTTTGACTAAGAATGATTCCATTCAAAGTCCTTGTGATTTTCATACCTAAAATCACATTTGTAAGCCCCATATCCTTCATGTCAAATTTGAAATTTAACATGGCTTTTGTAGTTCGGACCATATTGTCGTCACTACCTACTATGAGTATGTCATCTACATATAAAAAAGAATGACATATCCATTCTCTGTATCTTTTACATAGATACATTTGTCGCATTCATTTATTTTAAACCCATCTTTTAGCATGGCATTATCAAATTTTTGATGCCACTGCTTTGGAGCTTGTTTAAGTCTATATAAGGACTTTACCAAACTACAGACTTTCTTTTCTTGTCCTGGAATAGAGAAACCCTCGGGTTGCTCTATGTAGATCTCTTTATCTAGATCTCTATTAAGAAATGTTGTTTCATATCCATTTGATGTACTTCTAGATCCTGCAATGTAGCGATTGTTAGTACCATCCTTTTGAAATTTATCCTCATTACTAGAGAATAAGTATCAAAATAATCAAGACTGAATAAGTATCAAAATAATCAAGACCTTCTTTTTGCTTATAACCTTTAATTACAAGCCTTGCCTTGTTTTTATCTATTGTTCCATCTGTTTTCATCTTCCTTTTAAAAATCCATTTATAACCCAAAGGTTTACAACCTGAAGGAAGATCTACTTACTCCCAATAGTGATTCTGTAGAATGGAATCAATCTCAATTTTTACGGCTTCTTTTCATAAATTCCCTTCAGGAGAATTTATAGCCTCTTGGAAGTTTTGAGGTTCACTTTCTAGCATATAAGTAAGGAAATCTAGACCGTAGGATTTTTCGGTTCTTACTATTTTTCTACATCTAATCCCAACCTCAGTCTCATCTTTATTCTCTTGTTCTCGATCACTTTCATTATTATCATCAATGATAGCATCGTAAGTTCGTTTAGACGAACTCGGTCCTTTTTCTACTTTATACGGAAAAATATATTCGAAAAAATGATGCATTTCTCGATTCCATTGTTGTGTTCTTGTGTATATCAGAAATTTCTGACCTATACATGAGAACCGATATGCACTACTATTTTGTGCATATCCTGTGAAGATGCAATTAACAGTTTTAGGACCTATCTTTACCTTCTTAAGTGTAGATACCACTATTTTGGTTAGACATCCCCACACTCATAAATATTTATAGGAAGGTTATCTTCCCTTCAACAATTCATAGGGTGTCTTTACCTAATCTTTCCGAGACACCTTATTTAAAAGGTCGTTTACCGACAAAATTGCTTCCTCCCACAAGTTTTGAGGTACTCCAGAACTTATCAGCATTGCATTCATAATTTCTTTCAAAGTTTTATTTTTCTGTTCAGTCACACCATTTGATTGTGGCGAATATGGTCGAGTAACTTCATGTATTATGCCATGTTGAACACAATATTCTCCAAATGGAGTTACATACTCTCCACCACGATCACTTCTGATCACTTTAACTTTTCTATTGAGTTGATTCTTAACTTTTATTTATAGAGAATAAATTTCTCTATAGCTTCATCATTGCTCTCAAGCAAGAATACATAACAATATTTCGTGCTATTATCAATAAAGGTTATAAAATACTTATTGCCACTTCTAGTCGGTGTGAATTTTAAATCACATACATCACTATGTATTAAATCCAAAGGTTCATTATTTCTATCAATTGTTTAATATGATGACCTCATTGATTTTGTTCCACATAAGTTTCATACTTATTATTGGAATCAATTTCAAACATGGAAATATGGTTTAAGTTAATTAACCTCCACAGAAAATTAAAATTAACATGTCCTAGTCTACCAGCCACAAAATAAAAGATTCAAGCAAGTAAACAGTAGAACTACTAGCTTTATTCATTTCTTTGGGGTTTACAGTCATTACATTAAGTTTAAACAAACTGTTGACTATATAGCCCTTTCCTTAATACATCCAAAGTTTAGACAAAATAACCTTATCTGTCTCAAACACTAAGCAAAAAAACCATGTTTGCTCAGCAACGATCCATTTATCATATTCTTGTGAATATCTGAAACTTACAGTACATTATTTAGAGTCAGTTCCTTTCCAGAGGTCATCTTCATGATTATTTTGCATTCACCTTGGATTTCTGAAGTGGCGGAATTACCCATGAACAACTTCTCCCCATTCTTCTTTGGTTCGAAGGAAGTGAACATACTCCTATCTGAACATATGTGGTGGGTCGCACCAGTATCTACTCACCACTCTCTAGAATTGAATCCCTCTAAGTTCATCTCAGAGATCATAGCACTAAGATCAATGTCATCAACATCTCGAGTGATGTCCTTCAACACCTGTGCCTCTTTGTTCTTTTTTCTCTTTAGCAGCTTACATTCTGTAGCTCTGTGACCCATCTTGTCACAGTTAAGGCACCTGCCTTGAAACTTGGTCTTCTAGGAGATTCCTCCTTTAGGCCCTAACTTTGAAGCTTTTCCAGTTTGTTTTTTATTCTTGGAACTCTGACCATGCTCCACAACATTAGTCTTCATCACGGCCTTTGAGGATCTTTTATTAGATTTCCGGTTATCATCTTCAATGCAAATCTTGCTAATAAGAGCCTCCATATCCATCTCATTTCTTTTATGCTTCAGATAATTCCTGAAGTCACTCTAACTTGGAGCTAACTTGGAGGTAGTTTCTCAATCATATAAGCCACTTGTAAGGCTTCATTCATGATCATCCCTTTAGCAAGCATTTCTTAAATCACCATTTGCAACTCATGTACTTGATTCATTAATGGCTTCGTATCCACTATCATATAGTTCAAGAATTGGCTGTAATAAACTTTTCGGACCCAGCATTCTCAGTCTTGTACGTCCTGTCCAGTGTTTTCCACAACTCCTTAGCTGATTTCGTACAATATACTCCGTACAGGGCATCAGAAAGGCCATTCAGGATATAAGTTCGACATAAGTAATCGGAATTATTCCATGTATCCACTGCCATGAGTGTCTCCTTATCAATCTCTTCACTACTAAGTTGCGCATCTTCAGTCAAATACCACGCAAGTCCTAGCGTGGTAAAGTAAAATGGCATCTTCTGCTACCACCTCTTGAAGTTTACTCCATTGAACTTCTTACGTTTCTCTACGTGACTAGCAGAAGGAGGCATCTGAATCCTAGAAGTCTAAGTGGGCACAGTCTTATGTTTCCACTTATCATTTCTGTAAAATCACAAAAACAGAAATCAATTAGTTGTTATTTTCTAACTCAACAAACTAATTATAAGTAATTTTCAACAGGTAAACACAAAAAATGCGATTTTTAGGGCTTCTATATACACCATAAAAATTGTTGTATACGCCCACAAAATTGCTTTATACACCCTCCAGACTGACATCATCAATTACACAATAATGACATCATCGCTGACATCATTGCCATGTGTCGCCGTGCTGATGTGGCACTGCCACGTGGCACACCTGGTTGACATCATCAATTACATAATGATGACATCATTACTGATGTCACTACCATTTGTCACTGTGCTGACGTGGCATAATGCCACATCATCATATACTGACATGGCACACTGTCACATCATCGTCGTGCTGACATGGATATGCCACATCACCAGTGTGTTGACATGGCACAACATCGGGTCACTATAGCGCTTCTACATGGCGCTCGCAATGACATGGCAAGATCCTTCGTGTCACCCTGTGCATACACATGGCTCCTTCTCGGGCCAACACGTGTCCGTCAAGATGACGACATGTGTCAGTTGTAACAAATCGACACGTGGTGCCTCTAATGTGACACGTGGTGCTCATCCCGCGTCGACACGTGTCACCTATTACAGGTCAACACATGTCGACATGTGGCTTCACAGCTTGGCGAAACGTGACCTTGCTACTATGCACCATTTGTCAGCATCTCATTACATCACATGGCAGGTCCAAAATCAGTTGGCCGAATCCTCTTAGGCTTGGGTCTTTGGTTGAACAGTAGCCTGTTCTAACCATGGGTTGGGCTTAAAACTGGATTAGGTCTATGAGAATTTAAAAATTCAGATCCATTTAACCCAGAACCAGCCTGTACCCATTTTCCGATCCAATAAACTAATTTTCAACCTGTGTTTTCTTGATTTGTTTTCCTGGTAAATGGGTTTTTCCAACCCAGTTCAACTTTTTCACCTCTTTTTCACTATTTCGGTGACGGAAAAATACTTAAAAAAGCCAAAAAATTCATAATATTATGAGCAAGCTAATTTCTGGAAAAATTTTTGATAAAACAAAAAAGAAAACATACCCACCCACAATATTATACACAATTTCTTAAAACTTTTTTTTCTTTTTAACCAAAACATACGAAGCTTAAAAAAAATAATAAAAAAATAACACATATACAAACAAATTGAATCACGGGCATCAAACTGATTGGGTAAACAATTTGATTAAAAAAATATTATATAAATGCCCAATTACAATACACTGTGCAGGTACAAAGAAAATAATAAATAAATAAATATATATATACATATTTTTTTTTTCCAAACTTGAAACACACATTAAAGCACATATCCAAATATATATATATATATATATATAAACAACAACCAATTAACACAATAAATAAATCAAATCTCCACATATATATACATATATAAAAGGAAAACGTCTTAAGATTGTTAGGAAAAATATATAAATATATATATATATATATATATATGTGTGTGTGTTTATATATATATATGTAAATACATGTGGAAAATTGAAACAACGTAAAAATAATTTATATAAAATTACATAAAATATTCAGATAATTTAGAACCCATATTTCTTTGTATTGATTTACATTATGGAAGTTTGACCGAAGCCTGTATGATACTATAGTGTCCTTAAGACGTTTTTGCCCGCCTATACAGGAGTTTTGTGAAACGTTTCCCATGATATAACAGCTGCAAAAACTTTTAAATCTAGCACCTCTGAAGCTTTTCTCTTCGAACTATCAGTGTACCTTTATTTTACCACAGTCACTATTTTTTCTGTCTGTGTTTTTTCATGTATTTTTCAAAAACCTGTTTTTCTGTGTTTTTCTAAAAAAAACTAAAACTGACAAGAACTTTGAAAGAACGTGAAAACCTCGAACACTCCACACAGTTGGCTTTTCCTTGAAACTCTCGACAAAAACATATTTCAAAATTATTATTTTATTTATTTATCTCAAAACTAAACCAACGACCTAAAGCCCAAAATCATTCATACATGTGGACCTAGACCCAAAACCATAACAATAAATAGCAACAATTACGCATTAATGGTAATCTACACCACCAGGATAAGCAGGGCATAGGCAAGCTCTCTACTAGGAAGGTTGTGGATAGGATGCATAAAATCCATTTCATACCTGTGTATAAAAAAAGATCCATTTCATACCTGTGTATAGGAAAACCTACACAATTCTTTAACTTAATATCATGGAATTTGCTCTATGGACATATGTCCTCGATTCAACTCCATTTCTTCTTTCAGAGCTCAGATCTAGAGTGAATTGTCTCGAGAATCATCTTTACCTAGGAGTTCTGAGCGAATGGTAGAAGTTGTGTAGTTGGAATTTGAGGACGATTTGGAAATGGGGTTTTAGTCAGATCTAAACCTTGCTGAGTAGATTGCGAAGTAGTTTGGTGGATCTGCAATGGCGAAGAGTGTGTGTGTGTGAGGGTGGATCTGAGCTTGCAACCCACTGGCTATCAGAATTGCAGCCGTCCCACTGGTGAGAATGGAACAAAGCTGTTGAATCTCTCCTGTGAGGGATTCTAGCTCTTTCTCCACTCTTTCCATGGACGTCTGTAATGCTCAAATGCCTAGAGAGTCTTTAAAAGCACTAGAGGTGCCTTCGTCAGAGCTGGCCATCGGAGAATCGAAACCAATGCTTTGATCCCAACTGATGTAGGAAGTCAAAGAAAATAAACCTGAATCACTAAAATTGAGATTGGGGAAAGAAAACCCAGGTCTCAACTAGTCCAATTCATCAAGAAAACAAGCTCATTGAGCTTTACACAGAACAAAAATGGCGGAAAACACAGACTGCCTCAAGCTCGGGGATGACGAGCTTTCTTTACGAATTGAATAACAAAATGAAGTAGCTATGAGCAACTGTAACTGCCCCTAGACATGACGTGGCAACCACTAACCAATAGCAAGCCTGATAACAGGCACGTCGCCCAAGTGCAATGAAGTTATTGTGGACGTGCAGTCGTAGCCTTTAAGCAGACCAAGCAACACAAAATGACGACATTCAATTGAAAACAAAGGATACAAAAACAAATTAAACGACACCATATTACTAACCAAACAAATAAAAAAAAAGACAAGGACACGTGGACCACTAAGGTTTAAACTTCACCGACAGCTACATTTAAGCCCTAATCCCCAATTGAGCAGGGAAGCTCAACCAGAGCTGCAGTTGCAAAGTTGAGATGAGCTTCTGGTCATCTGCTTCTTCACGAGAAGCATTCAAAAATTTTATTATAATGGTTGTGTTTTGCAATTTTCCCATTTTTAATACTGGTGAAAAACGACATATTATATATAACATAACCATTTCTATAACATATATTAAATATAAACAAATTCTATTTATTAATTAATTCTAAATCATTTTTTATCGTTTTTGTTTTGATCCAATCTAAATAGGAGTAGGATTTTCGGGATAAGGAATAAACAAACCATGGATAAATCCAAGCGATTCTTTCTTAAATCCAAGCGATCTTTTTGTAGGCGTTTGCCCTCGATCCAATTTGGGAATCGAATTGATTATCGAAACATGGGTTTAATTAGTCGATTTATTAGTGAACAAGGAAAGCCCATTTTGTTTAGTCACACCCTACAAAATGGACTTTCATGCGAGGTGTGGTCATTGGGGGTTTTTAAAAAGCCCATTTTATGAAATCTCTTAGAGATATAAAAAAAATACGGATGCTTTATTTATTACCAAATAGAGATGAATACTATATGGGATTAAATTATAAGAAATTTTTTAAATTTCAAATGAATATTTGTGAACATTGTGGACGTCATTTGAAAATGACTAGTTCAGATAGAATTGAAAGTTCGGTTGATCCAGATACTTGGGAGCCTCTAGATGAAGATATGGTCTCTAAGGAGCCACTATGGTGAAATCGGTAGACACGCTGCTCTTAGAAAGCAGTGCTAGAGCATCTCAGTTCGAGTCCGAGTGGAAGCATGGCATCTTCTAAAAGATTAAGTCCTATAATGAAATCAATTCCCGATTTCCATTTGTATTAAGAGAGAATTTTAAATTTTTTTTACCCCTAAATATTGTTTCCAAACCACTCAATTTCTATAACAAGGAATGAACAACTACCAGGAATTATTTAAAACAGGAATGATTTAAAACAATCAAAAATCCCTAATTGATTTCTGATTTACATCTATTTCTAAACTTGTTGTACAAATCATATAAATATATAATACAAAAGATCAATTTTCTTTTTTTTTTTTTTTTTACCCCAAAGTCTTATTCAAAAAATGTTGCATTGCAAAAAGGGAAAAACCGAGATTGGAACGGCACAAAAAACCATTTTTGCCCGTGAGGCCCATACAGATGCGGTGGAACTGATCCTCCTCCGTCTAAAAAATAATAAACAGTATTTTAATCTCTCTCTCTCTCTCTGGTGGGAGCAGTATTTTAGTCTTTTCGACACTTTGCACTAATTTATGTTTTTTTTTTTTTTTTTTTTTGCCTAATCTATATTACTTTTTTTTTATTGTTATTACTATTATATATTACTATTATTTATCTATCCTTTTTTATCCTTTAGTTTTCCAAAGATCGTTGATCCATTTGGGTTTCACTTTTAATATTATCAATTATAATATGATTATGTTGTTGTACTCCCATTATTATTATTATTATCTCTTTCAAATTTGCCACAGTTGAGCAGCCAAATGACCAATAATAGCGCTAGCAACTCGTGCAAGAGAATTGACATTGGAATCTTGGACAGAAAATGTCCCAAGGGCTACAGAAAACCTTTCTTCCTTCTAGTTTGTTTATACAAGGGGAATTCGGCCCAATACCTCTATTTTAAGCGGCATGACGAAAATTACCCACTCCACTTACATATTTTTTGTTTTACCCATCTACTTTTTAATATTCCCAAATTATCTTTTTTAATATAAAAAAAAAAACAAAGGTCAAGGTGAAAAACTACTCTTCTTCTCACCACTTTTCCTGGCGAGCAAATGTACAACAAACTCGTTCCTCCTTCCTCCTCCTCTTCTTCTTCTTCTTCTCACCACTCTTCCCATTCCTCTTGCTTCTCACTAACTCTCTTCACATTTTCAGCTATGCCTCCCCATTTATTCAGGCAATTGTTTTGAAGACCTCTGGCACATGAGAATGAGACATGCTATGCATCGGGAGCTTGATTCATTGCGTTCAAGTTTATTGTAGCCTCCACCTCAGATAGCCGACCAGACAGAGAAACTGCTCAAACCGAAATATATTTATGAAAATACAAAGTCGTTCTTTTCAGTCTCTTTTTAAGCTCTCCAATCTTTGCTTTTGTTTTTTTTTTTTTTAATTATTTGGAAAGGAATTTATAATTCTTGTTTTCATTTTGCTTCCTCTTTCCTCCTCTGCCCTCACTGTTTCAGTAACTTCCTCAAGCTCATGGACTCCTCCTTATCCCCTCTTTCTCCTCCTCCTCATTCCTCCTCCGACATCCCCTTTCCCCTCTCCGCTGCCGTCGATGACAATTCCCTCCTCGACACCCCCTATCTCCATCGATTTGTCCATTAGCAGCCGCAAGCTCTACATACTCAAAGTTCAATGAGATTATGAATTTTGTCAGGAAAAAAGGAACAAAGGAAAGCTGTTTCCTGGGAATTTTTTTTGTTCAATTGGATTGTAGGCTGTCTCGGAAGAAAAGGCCAAAAAAAAAAAAAAAGAAGTAATTTTTTATTTTTATTGAGGGCAAAATTGAAATTAAAAGGTAAATTAAAAAAATCTGAAAACGAAGGGGTAAATATCCTCACCCACCTATCTGGGGGACATTGGGTCAAATTCCCCTTTATATAATTATATTGAATTCGTCGTCTAGACAACCCAAATTTTCTTTTTTAGCATTTGTCCTCACATAGAATAAATAAATACATAAATGAAGAGGAAATAAAACTTGGATAAGCATTGAAAATTTTAGATTTTTAAGTTGTTTTTATTTGATAAAAAAAATTGTTTTGGCTTTTTTAAAGAAAAAAGGTGGGTAATTAGGAGTTAGAACTATGAAATTTTATCTTTTTTTAATTAAAATCAGCTTCCTACTAAAATTGTGATTACAAGTTAGGAGTTAGGATGTCATCCTTTGATTAGTGAAATCTTAATTTAAGATATGAAACTTTATCTTTTTTTAATTAAAATCAGCTTCCTACTAAAATTGTGATTACAAGTTAGGAGTTAGGATGTCATCCTTTGATTAGTGAAATCTTAGTTTAAGATATGAAATTTTTGGCTAGTTTGAATGAATTGATTAGGACTTGATTATTATAATATGTATATTTTATCTTTCTTTATATTGCAAGATTTTATTGTTTTTTTTGTAGATCAAAATGTTTTGTTATATTTACTGTATTTAAATTTAACACATTTTACTATCATATATTTTTAAAAAGTTTATTTTTTTTTTGATATTATATATATATATATATATATATTTTGAAAAGTTAATGTAGTATTTAGCTATATAAATTAAAAGGTACAACCCATTATGTCTCATTTTAACTAGATATACTTTACTTTTCAATTAATAAAACAAAATGGACTTTAATTTTTCAATATGGTTATAAAATTGATATATCACAAATACTATAAAGTCGAACTTTTTTAATGGAATTGTTAATAGATTTTTTCCGTTTCAGGTCGACCTTGAGGACCAAGAATGGTCACTTCTCCGTTCAGCCTAAATTACAAGGATGTCCTTGGTGAGTTGAGAAGGAAAGAGTGACAAAATAAAAACAAAAATGGAATAAAAAAGGCATCGAAAGAAAAAAAATCATCAAATAATTTTGAAATGCAAAAGCCAGTGTTTCAATCTGCTACGGCTTCACAATTAGGCGTCCATTCAACCATCAAAATTCGATGAAAATGGAAGTCAGACATCCATCCAACAGTCGAAATTTGATTAAAATAAGACTGTTGGGAGAAGCATATCTGCCCTTCAGCTACAAAGTATAAACACAGGAACTAGAAAACCAACCTTTCTCACAGGATGGTGCCGACAGAACCATAGACTCTCTGAAGGAGGAGAGGCTCTCAATAGTCGTCTAGAAGCGTTGTTCTTCTCGACGCTGTTTTCAAGCATCGGTTGTGGAGTTTGTGACCCGAATCTCAGATGGAGACCTCCCTTAGATATCGAAGCGATTCCAAAGCTTTAAAGAATGAAATCCCAATCGACGACTCCAAAATCCACTTGCAGGTACTGTTTGCTTCACTAACCCCTACCCGCTCTTTGTCTTTTTTATCATTTCCCTAGTTTCTTACTTGATTATCTGTTTTTTTTTTTTTTAATTAAATTTGGAGACTTGTACTTTTTCATGCTTTCCCCTCCGATTTATTAGTAATATTGAGTTTATTTTTAATGCGAGCTTAATCAGTCAGTATTGGACGCTGGTGTATGCTTTTATTTAGTTTAATACATACTTAGGTTCATCCGGAGCTGGATACAAGAGCGGAACTCCGAGATATCTCTGGGCTCTTTTGAGAGAGGCCTGTTTCATAGAAGCTCATTCTGTTTAGGCGTTAGTTCATAGGCTCATTTACTGCGACGCGTTATGACATGGCAGTGGTACAGCTGACCACCATGTCATTCTACGTGGCGCACAATGCTATATAAATAAACCCACTCCCTCTAATTGGATCTCTCAAATCCCCCCCAAAAAAAAAAATAAATAAATAAAAAATTGAGAACACTGCTGCTCTCTGCAACTGCTCTCTCTGCAACAATGGCGGTAAGTTGTTGAGTTCTTCTTCTTTTTCTTTGTCTCCGTCTTCTTCTTCTTCATCCTCGTTCTCCTCTTCCTCTTCCTCTTCCTCTTCTTCTTCTTCTTGTTCTTCTTCGTCTTCGTTCTTCCTCTTCTTCATCTCTGTCTTTTTCTTCGTCTTCGTTCTTCCTCTTCTTCATCGCTGTCTTCTTCTTCGTCTTCGTTCCATCTTCTTCTTCCATTTTTTTTTTCTCTTCGTCTTCGTTCTTCCTGTCCGTCTTCTTCGTCGTCTTCTTCTTCTTTCTTCCTCTCCGTCTTCCTCTTCGTCGTCTGCTTCAGGTATTGTTCAGATCCGTCTTCTTCGTCTTCTTCCTCTTTTTAGAAATAACAGAGGGAGTTTTGATATTTCAATCCGTTTGGATTGCTGTTATATTGCAAATGCTTTATATTTGATTGAAAGATGTAATCAAATATATGAACAAAGGTTTTGTTACTTTGGAATATTTGATTTGCAATCAAATATTTGATTGATAGATGTACGCTAATTGGTAACAGTACATATTCAAATTTCAAATCATTCCAATAATAAGGAGAAAAAAAAAATGCTTTATATATAGAAGAATTCCATTATTGTAGAAATTTGGAGATATAAAAGGCATAATATTGTCTCCATCATAGAAGTTGCTTTGCCAAGCATGTTGTCTTAAGACTAAAAAATGGACATTTGAAGAACAAGAAGAGGACACCTCCCTCATTTTCACTATACCAAAAGAATCTCAGCACGGGGTTGGATTAACGAGCAGTCTTGCTATCAGTAATTGCTAATATTCTTAAGATGTAGTTCATTTTACTTTATAAGCAAATATAACCAGTCAATTTAACATAGGAACGGGGTTCATATAGCTACTATAATAGATACAACTATGGGTTTCAAGTGTAGTTTATCTAGCACGGTTAGAACTTCGAGTTGCTCTTCTCATATCAGAACTGGGTTGGGAATGTTGTGAGGGTCCGGATTCAGTTTCATTGTTGGTTCTTTGCCTCTTTATTCTAGGTCTTGGAGGTGGTTGGCTTTGAGTGGGCATATTTGGCTCATCATCATGCTCAACAAGTTCTAACTTCGGTCCATATTTCCATTGTGTCCCACAGCTGGGACAAACTCTTCCACCCTAAAAATTCAGCACTGGGTTCATGGATTAAACACAATAAAGCTGTTTATGCAGAAACACGAAATGAGTATCCATGTCCATACCTTCCGCTGGGAAAACAGCTTCTTTAGACAGTAGTTATGGATTCTGACCACACAAGCTTCATTTTGGCACAACTCAGCCTGTCAAACAAAGAACCAGAAAAAGTATCAGGTTTAAAGTGCTGACAAAATATTTGATAGGTATATAAGGTGTTTGCCTCAACAGTCTCAAGGGGATTGAATATAAAGATGTAGGGAAAGAAGAAGAAGAAGAGTATAATGAGTATATAAAGTGTTTGCCTCAACAGTCTCAAGGTGCTTGAATATAAAGATGTAGGGAAAGAAGAAGAAGAAGAAGAGTATAATGAGTCATGGAAGAGTATGTCATGCAAAGCATAGTTCAGATTTGAAGAAGAAGAGTATAATGAGTCATGCAAAGCATATTCAGATTTGAAGAAGAAGAGTATAATGAGTCATGCAAAGCATATTCAGATTTGAAAAATAACACTTAGATTGAAGCACTCGGAATGAAGCATATAACGCTAACTAAAAAGGAAATGAAAATCTGAAAGAAAAGGAAAAGATTGGATTGACCTAAAACAGACGAATAACAGATTATATGTCACATCACATGTATGTATGGCAAAGAGGGACAAACACTACCTTCACTCCAGCTTCATTGCAGACCTCACATGAAGGAATATCATTATTGCGGAACCAACTTCGCAGATCTAGGAAGGATCTGATTCCAAGTACAATGTTGCCATCTACTACGTTAAGCCACTGGTCTAATACAAGTTCATTAAGGGCTTTTTCCTTCTGACTTATTGAGAAATTTCTGAGTGCAGGAATGTAATCTCCATTTCCTTGTGAGCCTGTCCCAATAATAACCTGAATATAGACCATAAGAACTGTTGAGCAAAATATTACATAGATGAACTGAAGTACCTTTGTCTATGAGAAGATGGCGTAATGTGAATTAAATTTGCAAACAAAAACTGCCTAAACAGAAGGACTTGGATTTGCTTTTTTACGATTATCATTGAACTTCGGCTACAGCAGCTTTCTCATTAATTTTCAACCACATTTTCTGGCAACATTAAATTCTAAGTGAACTAATTTTTCTGATCAGCAGTATGTATCCAACATAAAACAAGACGACTCACATTATTGTGGTGCAGTTCAACATAACATAGACAAAATTCTCTATAAAAGACACTAGATAAAATATCAAAAGAAAACTTCACTACATGATAAATTCACAGATACTGCTATTAAATACATCTGGAACCACAATAAACATCTAAAAACCTAATAGTTTTCATTTCTAAAAAAAGACTAGGTGAAAGAGATTAGATGAATTACCAAAAGAAAACTTCACTGCATGATACATTCACAGAAACTGCTCTATAAGACATCTGGAACTTTAATAAACAACTAAAAACCTGATAGTTTTCGTTTCTAAAACTGATCTTTGAAATGTAAGCTTTGGAACACTACTAACATCTTACTTTTGGTTCAGTTTTTAACCACCGAGTGTTTGAGTCTTATACCAGTTAATCACTTTCAGTTTGTTCTTTTCAACTTGTAAAGCAAGGAACTACTCACGTCAATCACTAAAGTACCAACAACATTAATACACATATAGTGAGGATAATACTAATGCTATGAAACTTGAAAACAATGACTTCTTTTATTTCTGCATTCTCACTTTGCAGAAGAACAAGAAAAGGCCAAAAGTTATAAAGTTCAATAAGGTCAAACAAGTTCTAGGCTCAATTTGCTTGTGTAATTTGCTAATGCACATTATTAGTTTATATATTTCCTGAGAAAAGAGAAAATCAGTTGATGAGCACAATTTTTGAACCTGATTCTCCAACCGTAGATTAAGAGCATCAATGCTGGATATGCTTCCCTGAGCTGTTGCATCTTGCACAATAGCCTCAATCTGATATTTGAAACAGTAAATATCAAATTATAGTGCATGAGACATCCTTTAAGTCAACTATACTCATAAAGTACTCATTACGTAAGAATATATAGTCACAAATATCAGAATGCTGTAATTGAATGCTATCTCACCATTTTCTGATTATAAAATGAACCATCACATGAACAAATATATAATATTACTGGAACAAGGCTTTAGTGTAAACTCTTAATGATACTTACAATAGCTTTATAGAAAGCAATCTGGGAAACCGAATATTTCGTTCCTAGCTTGGATTGCTCATCAGAAACATTATTGACAACTCCATAATAAACTTGACCATCATATTGAGATCTGCAGCCTCGCAACTCAAACTGAACATAAGAAAGTTCCTTGTTTATTTTCAGAAGAAAATCATCAAAGAGCTGCTGATGAGAACCTGGGGTAAAATGATAACAATAATGTGTTCAACTAACTGCTAATGATTCTTACCAACAAAGAAAATAGAAGACTAGAAATTAAATGAAGTATAAGGTTTAATGTAATCGCTGCTCGGAATACATAATTTCTACTTCGATTATGAACAAGAGTATCCAACACCAACAACTGAAAAGACATCTCAAATCTATTTTCCTCTGAGTAACTTCATGAAAAAATACATAGATTCATAAATATATAGTTATATAACATACATATTTCTTAATCCAACGCTAATCCAACTTTTCTGGTGAACAGACAACGAAGAAAGAGGTGTTTAGAACACATGCATGACTCAGGGGAACAAAAAAACAAAAGAGTAAAACCTGTAACTTTAAACCATCGGTTTAAATCAAGTGCATACAAATATCCATAATAAAGAGAGAGCACTTCAAAATATAAAGGTTCCAAAAAGAGGAGAAAACAATGGGCAAATTTGAGATTGAGAGTGAAGATCAGATGGTGGGAATCGTTTTCAAAAATTCTATTATAATGGTTGTATTTTGCAATTGTCCCATTTTTAATTCTTTTTGTTTAAATGGATACAATTACATACAGAGAGTGTTTTAATTTTTATTTTTTTTCCTTCTTACATATTTGTTTCCAAACCCCTTAATTTCTGTAACAAAGAATGAACAACTACCAGAAACGATTAAAGACCAATCAAACGCCCCCCACTTGATTTCCGAGAATGCTCAAGCATTTAAACAAAAGTTTTAGAATTTGCATCTATTTCTAAACGTTGTTGTACAAAGCATATACATATTTTGCACAAAAGATCATTTTTTTTTTTTTTTTAACCCCAAAACATTGAATTCCAAGAAGGAAAAACGGAAATCGGAATGACATCAAAAAAAAAAAAAGAAAAAAAAAAAAGGGAAGAAGGACCTGGGTTTTTGCCGGTGAGGCCCGTAAAGATGCGATGGAACTGATCCTCCTTCAGTGGACCACGAGAAAGCAAAGCTTGAATGAGAGTCTGATGCCTCCACGTCAATTCCGGCATTTTCAAAGCTTTTTCAAAACCCTAATATTCGACCACTCTGTATGCTTGGGAGCGAAACCCCTATTTTTGGAAAACCCTATCTCCGCCGGAAAAGAGGGTTTTAGAGACATTTACTCAGAAGGCGGGAGGTATTAGGAAGAGAAGAGGGTTTTGGGGATACTTGAGTTGGCGGGAGAATTATTTTCACTCCTTTGTTAATACAATTATTACCATGTGCGGCTCTTCTTTATTTAAAAATAAATAATAAATAATAATAATATAAAATTAATTTATCATAGTACATCCTAAATTGATCCTCAAATAAAAATAAAAATAAAAATAAAACTTATTTTTAATGATATAAAAATTTTCACTAATCTATTTTTTCTTTTAAATAATTTTTGTTAGTATTATTTATCCATTTGTTTTTATTACTGCTATTTATTTTTCCCCCAAAGAAAGGTGATCCATTTCTAAAACCCATTGAAGATCGGTTTCACCTTTAATTTTTATAACATCATATGTTTTGATATTTCCATTTATCCGCTTTCTTAATACAAAGATAATTTATAGAAATTGATCGGGATTTTAAGTTTTTCAAAAGTTGATTAGCCAAAATCAAATACTATAGAGTTTTTTACTGACGAAACACACATTTTCTCTTTGAAATTTGCATCTCACGTTAAAACAAATTTAAATTCAAATTGTCTCTCTAGTGAAAACTAAAACCAAAAATTATAAATATTATCACATTGGTTGGTCCATTTTTTTGTTCCCCGTAGTTTTCCAAAGTCGTTTAAGTCCAACATAAGAAACCACTCTGATAATTGAAGTTATCAAAGAACATAAAGAGTTCAAATGCTTGAAAAGTGTAATTCCCTTGTAAAAAGAAGTTCACTGTATAACACAATGAATATCATAAAATTACATAAAACCACCAACAAAAACAGAAAACCGGTATACAAATTGAAGAAAACAAGCTTCATTTGTCAATTATCATTACAGCATGCACATTAAAGAACAACTTACAACAAGTTCTACTTAATACAGATTGATAACCATTTTTTAGCGTCAACATTTGCCTCACTGACAAGAGTTAAAACATATTTCAGGAAAAAAGAATCTTCAAACGATGAGTTTTCTATGCAAATGCTGTTCAGTGGAACCTCCTTCTCCATCATGATCATGGAAAATGAGTGTCAGAATTCCTACCAAGCCTAGCACCGAACCTACAAGAAGTTTATCATATCGTTCCACCCAGTGAAACTTGAGCTGGCTAGCACCATAGAATGACAGAGCAACCAGCGAGGTCATCACAGTTATGGTGCTGTAATTCAAAATCACTTTGTGAGAAGTTATACGATGGATCATCTAACTTTGAAATCGCACTAAAAGAATTGACAATCACTAGTAATAGCACCAAACTAGGTAGACAGATCTTAAACTCAGATTCACCAACTTATGGACAATTTGGTACACCAGACAAGATAAGACAACAAACAAACAAGTGAATAAAGCAGAAATGCTACACCCAGAAGCTAAGCTTCTGTCTGGGAAACTAAAAAAACCAGCCAAGAAATTATCACAGGTAACCCATTTCTTCTCGAGACAAAGTTCTTGTGAGAAAACCAAATAACAAAGTCTGGATGGGCAAACTTAGAGATATGCTTGACCCCAAAAGTAAAGCAAAGTGTGGTCTTGTTCATATTATTACTATTCAGACCACCTCTAGCTTATTTTCAGCGTCTAATACTTAGCGGTATGGGCCAAATTAAGTTTAAACAGATTTTATATTCTCTCTTTTATTTTTTATTTTTATTTCTTTATTTTTTATTTTTTTCTGGGTTGCTACTCATTGCATGCTTATATTTTTGTCATATTGTTTGGAAGAACTAAATGAATTAATCCAGATAATAGTTAAACAGGTCAAAATAAACATGAAACTGAATGCTTTCTATCTACGATACCTGAATAACAGCACTATGATAGCAAGAACCATCATGGAAGATGAATTCCCAACAGCGAGAAATACCGGAAGTGTTGTTGCACAAGGAGACAATGCAGGAACAAGGACAAGCCCGGCAACAGCCATTTTTTCCATGGGTTGGTTATGGGAATGACTGTGACCACCCTTCCCAGTAAAAAACAACAATATATAACTACCACCGAGAATTACAAGCAAAAGTGAAGCGAGTTTATGCACTGTTTCTTCGCCAGCAATGGTATTTGCCATAGTGACCGCTGTTATACCGAGGATTGCAGTGGATATTACATGCAAGACTGCTCCAAATGCAGCTGCCAACAATTATAACAAAGATCAGTACCATCTAAACCTATTAGCTATTGCTTCACCACTAAGAACCAGACGCACAAGTAGCTTAAAGAAAGAATAGCTCCGAGTCTATTTCATTTTCAAGAACAATTTAATTCTCATTTTACATAGAGCATTAAACAAACTAGCTTTACATAATTCTCATTTTACATAGAGCATTAAACAAACTAGCTTTACAACAAAATAGCATTGGTTGCTTTGTTTTGCACCAAACCAAATTCAAAGAGATTGACAGCCTACAAGCTATATAACAATTTAGCAACCAGGATAATAATACTGAGCTAAAATCGAAATGCAAATACCGTGGAGCATATTCCGGAGAAAAACAAAATCACCAAGCCCAAACAAAAAATCAAAAGCATTACTAGCCCTAATTTAAATGTAAAGCACAATTTCCTATTCTAGATCCAGAACGTTGTCAACCCAAATTCATCTACCATACAACATCATCACCAAAATAAAATTTTTATCAACAAAATACTAGACATTGAAATAATGCTCTAAGAATGCCAAACTAACAATACCCAGTAAAGGCACTAAAAATCCCACAAATTATTTGCGCATAAGACTGATGCTAAAGCTCTGGGTCTCATGGATCTGAAAGTTGGAAATCAAAAAGAAAGAAAGGATTTGGGGGGGTTGGGGGAGGGGGAAGAGAGAGAGAGAGAGAGAGAGAGAGAGAGAGAGAGAACAAGCACATACTGACGAGAACAGTGCGAGAAAGCGTCCATTTCTGGGCTCGGCCAACGATAGAGAAAGGTAACCAATGCGTTGGGATGAATGAATGAAGAAGCGACACCGTTGCGATGCCTCCGATCTTCGACAGATCTTCTGCGCTGAAACTATCCATTTTCCTTGGATTTTCTGGTTTTTTTCCAATGAAACACTAAAGCAAATCAATGACGATTTTCGATGCGTAAAAACCAGATTACATTACAAGCTTTTTTGCGCTTTTCTTAAATCTAAAATCTGTTGGGTTTCATTTCATATGCGGTTTGGTTTGGGGGTTTCTCAGAAGTTTTTTTTCTTTTTTACTTTTTTAATTTGGAAACAGATTTTTTTAAATCTCGTTTAGTTGAAGAACAACAAGCGAGTGAAATTTTAGAAAACGGAAAACTAAGAAGTTTCGAGCTGGTAAAGTATTTCTGCTTATCAAACAAAGTCAAGATTTATTATGTTCGTCTCACTTTCATTCCACATGTAATTCATCTAAATCACCAAAAATATTTACCAATTTTGTTTTCATATTGTTAATTTTATTGTTTCAATAATAACAGAATTATATAAATTTCTTCATTAAAATTTGGATATTTATTGGGGTGATGTAAAATTGGTATCAAACATCTATATAGGATTAAGAAATGTTAACAACATAAAATAGATTGGATAATGTGGATATCTAACAAACACCTCGTTAAATATAATTGCTATAATTAAAAGAAAACATTTATGCAATTTATAATATTATTTTTTGCTAGATTTGAGAGTATTACTTGTTCATGAATTTAATTGTTCGCTTATGTATTTTATTCTTTTTATTTTTCTTCTGTAAATTATTATCCAAAATTATATAGCTTATAAACGAAAACACAAATATAAAAACGGATTTCTTGGTGAAACGTCCTACCCAAAAGACTTTTATTTCATTTTATTTTATTATTACTATTCTTTATTTTGCCTTCAAGTCTTATCTGAAGACTTGCCTGAAATAAACGCAATGCTTTTTAAGACAAAGTTTGCAAACTTCACGTAAAATGGATCATTTGCGTCATAAGGTAAAGTTTGTAAACATCTCAAGAAACCAGTCATTTAGTTTTATTTGCGACGAAAATGGAATTTGTAGTCATAACAACAATTAGATGATAAAAGGTTTGACATGTTAAATGTATATTTGATTAATTACCATTTGCTTTGTGCTCATGTCTTTCAACCTTGTTTTTCCGAAACAAACTTTTGGCATCAAAATAATAACATACCTGCTGACCGATTAAGGGGTAACAATTCTATTATATTTAACAATATATGCAAAAAATTTCTATAAATGCAACTAGTAAAGTGAAATAAAAAAACATATCCAGATAGTAGTAATAATAATAACCAAGAAAAAATAACGCAATAAAATTAAGTCAAAGTTGTTCATGGAATTGATCGACGCACGTAACAAATATATAGGTCACCCGTAAGTATATCATAAAACATTCTAATAACATCGTCATTGATAACACTGAAAGCTAACCTCACGAATAAAATTCCCACATCACAATTCCAAAAAAAGGGAAAAGAACAAAAGATCGACCAAAATCTACGATCTGTTATAGATCATAGCCTACTCAATGTTCACCAGGCATGCTTTTGATGATATCCGAATCACCTGACAAACACACAAAATAACATAAATCAGAAGTTTCAAAGCAAAACCCAAAAATAAAAAGGGAAAAAAAAAAAAAAAAGATACCAACAAAGCACATACCCGGATCGATAATGCTCAGGCAACATACTCTGTAATATTTCCCACATGCTGTTCCCAAGTCTACGTTGTCTGGTATAATCAAGTAAAATTTTCAAGTCCATGTTTTACAGAAATTAAGAAACCGTAGAAGAAAAAAAAAAAAAAAAAATTCCAAATCCCCTCACTTGCAAGGCTCAAGTAAGATAACGGCGAGAGTATATAAAGCTGCATAAAATTATATTAAACTATATTTCCTCTTATCCTTCTCTTACGGTAAGGAGTATACTTTAAAAAAAAGGCAGCAACATTAAATTGCTATTCCTATCCATAGGTTCATCTAACTACCTAAACACAACAAAAATTTGCCAGTTCTTCCACATTAACTGCTATTCCTCTCGTTAAATAAGAAAGAGCTAAGTTGTTCAAGACTCCTCCACAGCTGTGCAGCCTTTCAAAGTAATCTTGAAAAGGAACTATACTTTGAACATTTAGACAAACCCAAAACAAGGAGGCCTACAGAATAGGTTATACTAATTTTCCAAATGGTGAAGTAAGCCAGTGTGTCAGGCTCAATAACCTAGTTCATCAATTCATCTAGATGCTTGAGTTCCAATAAATCTCAAGCATGGCAACCACCCAAACATGGGAAGGAACACATGTAGACAAAACATCATTCATGCATGATTCCATTTCAAGAAACAAGAACAAACACTGAATAACTCAGCAGCACATTATGCACCTCAAAACAGGAACAATATCGAAACACGTTACAGCCCTCAAAAGACCAATATAATCAGATATCAAATTGGATAACAAACAAATATAAATACGTAGTCCACTAATGGAATCTAAATACATATTTCCCAAATGAAGGTTCAAAAGCATGAAGCAATAGAAATGAACACATTTCGAAATCTAAGGTTAGACACTTACTCCCATTGTAGTGATGAACTCCAACCTTAGCCAACATAGCATAATATTCAATCTCAGACTTTCGGAGAGGAGGGCAGTTGTTGGCAATGATAATCAGTTTCCCTGCGGAGGTAATAAATGAATATCACAACAAATTCATCAAATCACAAATCAAGTAAAAGAACAATATCCACGAATATTATGTAGAAATGCTAAATCATTATATCTATAAAAAAACCCATGTTCAGTAGGTCAAATTTACAATTAAGCTGATTCACATTAGGATCAGAATGTCAAAAATTTTCCGAATAAATCACCTTCATAAATCTACAAATTCAGTCTATATGGTCACTGTATCCCTTTTCACAAAAAACAACCAACTCAAAACCTATAGGAAGATATGTCAAAAAGATACAGAATAAAGATTAAACATCTGCCACCACCACATCCCCTAATCAATGGTTTAAGACGAATTTCCAAGAAAATACTCCCCTCGAGAAAATTTCAAAGGAGAGTGAATCTGAGAACTCAGTTTAACACAATTAGGGTTAACTAGGTGTGCAGATTTGGGGGAAAACAAAATAACTTTGGACTGTTTATCAAGAAAAAAATAAAGGTTTCCATTTGACACTAAAATTCGAAACACACAAAAATACAAAATTTAAATAAATAATTACCTTTGGAGTTTCTGAGGGATTTGAGAACTGTCTTGTAGCCCAAGGTGTACTTTCCACTCTTCATAACGAGAGCAAGCCGGTTGTTGATGTTCTCATGGGTCTTCTTCTGCAGATTCACAAATACCATAACCAAAAAAACGCCATCAGTGATTATCAAAATCACAACCCATTTGATAAAATAGAAAAGAAAAGAAAATAGAAAGGGAATAAGACTGAATAAGATTTAGTTTGGTAGATCTACAGCAAATGATGGACTACAAACTCAAACAACAAGTTCACAGAGAGAGAGAGAGAGAGAGAGAGAGATTACGGTCTTCTTGGCGGCCACCATGGTTGAGTGCTTGGTTAATGCGAGTGATACAGAGGCTATACGTCCAAAGAAGGAGACACGGGACAAAATGGTGGAGTACAATCTTTATATGGGGGAGACCGAGGGTTAGGGTTTTGAGAGTTGCTAGATAGGGTTTGTTTGGTACCTTGGATACTGTATTCTGAGGTCAGGATTAGATTGCCTTAACCTGGTTTTTAAATTGTTTTGAAAAGAGTCCTTTCTTTTTCTTTTATTTTTTGTCATCAAACTGTTTTTTTTAATAAAATAATAAATTCGACTAATCAATTTCATATAATAATTTAGTGGAATTATAAAAACAAGTCCTTTCTTTTTTTTATTTTATAATTAAACTTTTTTTTTTGATAAATTAATAAATTTGATAAACCAATTTTCTATAATATTTTTTTATGAAAAAAAATTTATATAATAATTTTAGTGGATTTATATCATTTTATCTATATGAACAAAAACAACTAATAAGGAAGACCAATGAAACATTTTATTTATATCCTCTTTGTTTTATGCGTTATTAAAGCTAAACTGTATTTGCCATTGTATGGTTTTTAGTCTTCAAAAATTTAATTTCTAACAAAAGTTTACTAGTCTATCAAAGGGGAAAAAAAATAAAAAATAAAAAAATGATGGTTTACTAGTTAATTTTGCTACAATATTTGCACATATGTCCAAATTAAAGTCGGTGGATTAGACATTGAAACATTTACTCATACTAGCTAATAATTATATACAATTGATTGAGCACATCCAATTTAATGAATTTGCATATAACAGCAAAACTAGTTTATAAATAAAGTACCAACATTTTATTAAAAAAAATAAAAATTTCAATATTATCCACAAAATTTGTAAAATAAAAGGTGGTATTAAACTGGTATATATAGAAGTCCATAATAATAAGCCAAAATAATAATAATAATAAATGAAAATCTGTATAACCCAAAAAAAAAAAAAAAAAAAAGGGAGGGAGGGCCCACGTTATCTGGAGATGGTCTTGGGTAGGTATCAGTTAAAAGCTTCGGTTATGCTGTGGACACGCTCTCTGTCTGTCTGTCTCTCTCTCTCTCTCTCGCTCTCTGTTTCTGTGAGCAAGTCTCTCTCCCAGCTGAAACACATAAAGAAGACTGAGGGACAAACTCAACACACTCAAGAAAAGACATGGCATTTTTGTCTTCACCTACTTGCTTCCATATTCCACTTCCTGTTACTCCATCTTCATCTTCTTCCAGAAAACAGCTCCTAAAGTGTCTGGATTTTCCCAAGTACCATAACAACCATGCACTCCTAAAGTGGACCTTCACACACCGATCCTCTTCCTATGATCCTGTGGTTCCTGCTCCAAGAAACCACTTCAAATGCTTCTCAAGGAGGCAACTTCAATCCGATGATTCTGAATTTGAATTCGAGAGACTCTTTTCCAACCTCAACCAAGCCACATTGAAAAGAGAACCCGGTTTTTATCTTCCCCTTTTTCTCTCAACATATACATTTGTGGCGATTATGGCAAGGGGAGGAGATTCTGAAGCTTTTATTTTTGTGATTTTTCTTACATACACGTTATGTTATGATGTGTTTGACAGGAAGTTTATCGAGTGCAATATTCCTTGTAGCTGGAACAACGGTATGCAACCTACTTACATTGACCACAACAACCAATTCCCATCAATATAGAATTCTATCATTTTTTTACTCTGAATTTAGATATATAAAAAGGTAATATTTGAAGGACACTTGGAGATTGATTGCTTAAAAATGGTACATATCTGAAGGACAGGTAGAAGAGTAGAATTGAAAAAATAGTAGATGTTTTAGATTAGTCTGATATGAATTTCAGTTGCTCTCTGTGGCTAATGTATGAATTGGGTGTAATATATATATATACATTGTTTTAGCCACTTGGTATTAGATTTGGTACAGGTAGGTGCTGGAATCCTTGCAATACCGGCTGTTACTCAAGAATCTGGATTTCTAGCTTCTGCAGTTATTTGTATCCTGTCTTGGGTTTTCATGGTAATTACAGTTGCTCTTTATCTCTCTCACTCTCTAAGCTCTCACTAAGGATGGATGACTTTAAATGGAAATTGATCATGAGCTCAACTTTGCCTTTGTAAATCTTTAATGATGGAAATGTATGTTCGTGTTTCCAGCATGCATTTGTTTGTTAAGTGTTTGTAAATTTGAGCATATGAAAGAGGGAACTTTAATGTAACCCTTTGTTAAGTGTTTGTAAATTTGAGCATATGAAAGAAGGAACTTTAATGTAACCCTACATATTGCAGGTTGCAACGGGGCTGCTAGTTGCTGAAGTAAATGTAAACACTATGTGCGAACTTGGTTCTGGTGGTGTTTCGTTGGTAATTTCTTCATCCTTTTTTTGTTGAATTCTTGAAATTAATCCGTGGAGATAAATTTGTTATCTTCTTCAAGAAGAAAAAGATACATGGTGACTCCAAAAAGATTGCCCTTGAAGTTGTTGTTCTTTACGCGTCTACCTAAAGCTAAACATACCTCATTTTCTTTGTGACTGATTTCAGGTATCGATGGCCATGAGGACTTTGGGGACAGTTGGAGTTCAAATTGCTTGGTAGGCTTTATATTATACAACAAACTTTGATGCATTTTTATCACTAAATATCAAAATACAAGATGCATATTACTGAAATGACTAAACAAATGCTGATATAGTTTCCTGATAATACAGCTAAGTATGTTGTATAAAGGCTGGTAAAATCCATTTTACAGATTGAAGTATGTTGAAACATTCATAAGAAAGTGTGTCACAAAGTATACAGGCCATCACAGACACATAGAAGAAAACAACTTAATTGAATTATAAGTCCTCCATAAGAGAAGACACCTAGCATACAAACACATGCATAGTTTTTATATAGTTTCCTAGCCAAATTTTCACATATAATATTTTCCCCCAAATTTTTCGTTTTACCTGTATTTCCTTTCAAACCCTGTTACTCTTGAATTCACTGCTTCAAATCCAAATTTTAATTATTATAGCTTAGTACAATATTTATGCACCCTATTTTGTCAATATCTCATAACAATCTTCTTTATCTTGCAGTTGGTCATACATTTTTATACACTATGCACTCCTTGTTGCCAAATATTTTGACAAATATCTCGTTCTTCAGATATTTTGACAAATTTTCTCGGCATTCCACTGTAAATACCATGAAACACTTTTCCTGAATGCTTAAATTGTTGTATCAAATTTGTGCTTTCCATTTCTAGCCTTGCGAGTAGTTTTATGTTAGTTCAAGTGTATCTTTTGTGTTTGTTAGGTGTTGACGGCAGCATTATGGTTGCAGATGGGAAAGTGCGACCTTGTTTTCATTGGTTTTGGGAGGCATATGCTACTTTGGGAGGTTTGCTTTTCTTTCATCTAACCATTCTCTTTTGTAAAATGAAAAACGTAGCTCTTTTTCAAGGAAAAAAGAAAGAAAGTAATACCTGCCTGTGTAATGACTGAACTTATTTTCAATTCTAGCCAGCGCTTACTTGGTGCATTTAATGGGGCTCTAGTACTGGGAATTATTGTTTCTTTTGCAGCTCTTGTGGTAAAGTATCCCTCTTCACAAACTACATTATTTAAAATATCATTTTCTGTGGAATTCAAATTGCATATTTCAATCCATGTCTGATAAATATCTTCTGTTTATAGTAATGACTTGTTAAGCTTTTCTGTTTAAATATGTCGGCATACACATGGAGTTATTCAGCAGTGGATTTAGTCTTGTGCATCTTATGACTAGCATACATTAAGTTCTTTTCATTAGGCAGTTGCAAGTGGTGATCTGCATTGGGAAGCACTTCTAAAAGCCAACTTTCAAGCTGCTCCTATGAGCATACCCATAATTGTGCTTTCATTTGTCTACCAGGTAAAACTCACCAAACTTGCAGCTGTCCAGTATCGAATAAGTTTGTGAAATTTTGTCTGTGTTTTTCCAGAATGTAGTGCCCGTTCTTTGTACGAATCTTGAAGGAAACCTGTCAAAAATAAGGTAAAAATATCATTGCACTATTGACTGAAAAAAAAGGCATAGAAAGTGATTAGCTCTATTATCTTCGTATAAGTTAACAATGCAAGCCAACTTAGAAATCTTACCATATTTCTATGCAGGACTGCAATTGTTCTAGGCACAGCTATACCACTTGTTTTATTTCTTGTATGGAATGCTGTTATTCTTGGAACCATCACAAATCTTGAAATGGCCTCTGATAAGATTATAGATCCATTAGAACAACTGAGATCTTCAAATGGAGCTGTAGGAGTAAGTTCACTCGTGCTTCTTTACACTAAAGAATAAAAGCATAGGGTTCTAAAGAACAAAATTTTCTTATTTTTCTTGTTAAAAATTTTCTGCAGCCTATAGTTGAGGTGTTCTCGCTTCTTGCAATTGCAACATCATACATTGGATTTGTATTGGGTCTTTCAGACTTTCTTGCTGATTGTAAGTGTTCCACTTCACTTTCACCATTATGAATAATCCATGTTTGATCTATGTTCATTTCCTTTTCTTGTTCTACAAGTTCATTAAGTTACTTATGTTGTTTGGTGTTATGTCTCAGTGCTAAAACTACCATCTGGTGACAGAACACCTCTGCCATACCTTCTAACTTTGTTTCCACCATTGGCACTTTCACTTCTAGACCCTGAAATATTTTTCAAAGCACTGGACTTTGCTGGAACCTACGGAGGTAAAAACATTATTCTTTTGTATATTTAAAAAACTTATATTAATAAAATTTTATCGTTACTATATGTTTACTTTTCTATGTTCTTCAATTTTCTTGATCAATTTGAAACTGATACAGTTAGTCTGGACCTTGTTTTACCATTTTTGTTAGTATTGTTGCTGTTTGGAATTCTTCCGGCTGCAATGTCATGGTCCGATAGATACTCATCTCCATCTCCATCTCTGAAATTACCCCAGTTGGTTCCCGGAGGAAGAGTCACACTTTCACTTATTATCGGAGGTTCAGGATTTGTCATTTTCTCCGAATTACTAGGCAAGTTTGGGCATTCATAAGTACCATTCCAAGAAATGGAATGACTAGGTTTGGTTTAAAGTTATAGAGGTCTGAAAACAGCTTCTCTAAAGATATAAAAATTCAATCATCCATTGCTTCTAAGAAAATTCTGACTCTTGAATTGCATTGCCTGACAATTGAGAATACAGAAAATCCATGACGAAATCCACATATTTATGTACTGAATAGTTGAATTTTCAAGAGCTTGGTAAAAGTTACAGGTTTCATTTCCATTTTTTTCCCCTTTTAAATATGGTCAATAGGATTAAATAGATCGATTTAAGAGATATCCAATCGTCTACGTACTAGACGATAAATTATTTCTTTTGAGATAAAAAGATTCAGAATTTGTTAACTCAATCGGAAAAGGCTAACAAAAATTCAATTAATGCAAATAAAATGTAAGAACAGCAAAATACACATATTATTATCTTTCCTGGCAATATAAATAAAGATATACATATACCTATATATATATATGATATAAGTGTATTACTCACGATTACTACAAGTATCGAATTAATTATACAAAATTTTGGATACTAAATAATGCCACGTCGTAATAGTTGGTAAAAGTTAATGACACCCAAACAGGTTTTACAAAAAATTTGTAAAACTTTATTTTTGCTCTTTTAAGTAGGAGCACAAAAATGTGCAAATAATAAGTGTTTAGCATGGAAGAAGTGATTAGCAGGCTTGATTTTCGATCTGGAGCTTTAAGTAGGAGCATAAAAATCTGCAGGTGTGCTTTAATTTTTATAATACCAACGTCAAGAAGGAAAAAACGCTTATTTTCTTTTCATCCCCATTTCCCAAAACAATAAATCCAACCGCACAAATAAATGAAAACAGCCATCACTTGAGAGGGATAAGACCATTTATCAGTAAGAGAATCATTTTCCAACATGTTTGTTGGCATACGGGAAGAAAACGAAATGCATTTGGTTTGGCTAAGCTCTAGAAAACAAGATTACATGCATAAATTCCCATTTGCTCATACAATAAGAACTTTTCCTTAACAAATTGAACCCTCCAGTTTCAAATCCACCTAGCATACCACCAGCAGAAAAAAGAAACGCAAAAACAAAAAGAAAAAGAAAAATTGCAAAAAAGTTAAAAAGAAAAATCCACCTAGCATATATTTACAACACAGTGTAGACCAAGTACCTATACCTTCAATGTACCATCCCTAAAGCCATTCGCACACCAAACTTGGCTAGCGTTATTAACCAATATGCCATTTTTCACTCACCATCAGGAAAGGCAACTTTTAATCCTCAGTAATCAAAGGGCCAACCAGAGTAACCCATCTCGTGATTCGGTTCATGGGTAGCTGATGAGCTACTTCCTCCAGTTTCACCATACTGACGATTATTTGTTTCACCATACTGATGACTGTTTGCTTCCCCATATTGACGACTGTTTGAATTTGATGAGCGGAACGGCCACAAATATGAAAAAGGACTTCTCCTTCCATTATTCTGGCGACTGGTCTCCCTACTACTAGAGCTACCATTGTCACTGCTATTGTTCTCTCCACCCAAATTTCGGTTGCTACGAGCACTAGCACTAGCAGTACCACGAGAAGGTAACTCCACACGGCATACAGGGCATGAATTGTGCTGAACCAACCAAGGAACGATGCAATCAGAGTGATAGATATGGTTACACGGCATCTCCCTAGCTTCAGACCCCAACTCAAATTTATCCTTGCACACAGGACAGTGCAATTCAGTGAGAAGATGATTACGTGTAATCCTTATAGTAGGCATAGCATCAATAGAGGTACGAGATGCGGGAGGAGGACCCCGTCGATCATTCATGGTAAGCTGTTCAATCAGCTCTTCCAATCCTGGGCCCATAAAGTAGTCACCAATATCAACTCGCCTATGTCCACTTCCTGGAATTCCATTAGAGAAGGCCAAACCCGGAAGTTGACCATGGAATATCAAAAACGGAACGGGGTTTGGAACCCCAGAACTCCGCTGAGATACAAGGCTAGATCTCCCTCGAACATCAAAGTTAGGATTTCTTGCAGCCATTCTTTGTCTCACAAAAGCATCAATAAGAGGATCACCTCGGCCCATCAGAGCATATAACATTTCCAAAAAATCAGGATTTTGATGGGGAAAGTCTCCTGAATCTGGCATGAAGGCTTGCGGGAGACCATGCATCTCACTGAGTTCTTCTACAAATCCTCCACCACAATCAGGGCAACAGATATCCCCCTCCTGAAGCCAGAAAGGCTGCCTGCATTGGTGACACCAGTGTGTTGCTGCAACACTTGACATCCTTAACTACCAACTCTTGAAACCAAATTGCTTTTTTTCTACCTAAAATAAGTATAAATCAATAAAAAAGTTGTAAAGTGAAAGTAATTTTAGAGGACAACCAAAACCAGACTGCAGTGTGGAAATGAAACCAAAACAATGTGTATATTACTATATTAACCAAAGATGAAGCGATGCAAATCTGGATCATCATTTCAAATCAGCTACCAACTAAAAGAAATCAGCACCATACTCTCAAATATAAAATAATGTAATCAACCAGCTGACATAAGAAGGATTTCTCATATCTAAGAGCAATAACCACCATAGCACTGAAAATAATCCAGTCCACTTGATGGACACAATGGAAAGAAATAAAGGAGCAGGAAAATTTTCCTGAATTGCAATTCAGTTAAAATCCAAGGCACTGAAAATAAGGATCTTGGCGTCTAACCAACCAAGATAACAAACTTAGCATTGAAGCTTAAGAATAACAAGGCAATTATAATGAAAATAATGCAAAAATAAGACTCCTGATGCATATACAACCATGTAGGATCTTACACTAACAGTGAAGATCGCACTTGAATCACCAACAGAGCAAGAAATCACTAAAGACCAAAATAGCTACAGTTTATGATATATGTACCATAATTATATGATGTAAATATATTGAAACGTAAAATCAGAAATATTCTTCATTGGGTACCTATAAAATAATGCATCTAGATCATCACAAGACAAAAAGACCTACAGTTTATGATATAAATCCATTGAAACAAAATATCAGAACATTATCTTCATGGGGTACAAAAAATTTCAAGTGTCGGCAACCAAAAAAAAATGCAGACAACAAAAGTAGAGGCAAACAAGTGAGCTGAAACAATATAATTCATCAACGAAAAAAATTAAAGTGATAAAACAATGTGGGCAATTTTATTAAAATATGGGTATTACGATACGCCTAATTCATTCCAAAACCCATAAATTCGACCTTACTGATTTTCGCAGAACAGTAAAAAAACAAAAAAAAAAAAAAAAAACCCTATTTTTTATGTGAATTAATCAATCGGAAATAAAAGGAAAAAAGAAACCATTCAAACGAAAAAAAATAAAAAATCAAAGATCAGATAATTGAAAAAAGAACAAAGGAAAAAAAAAAAAAATTGACAGGGCATGAATTCAGATTCAGATGATTTCAAAATCGAAATAATTGATGAGCGATAAAATTACCGTAACAAATATGAAGAAGAAGAAGAAGAAGCACAGAGAGAATTTATTATGGAAAGCAAAAGAGCTAAGATTGGAGAGGAGGGACATACAGAGAGAGAGAGAGAGACTCAGAGTCCAAGACTATCAAAGAGAAAGAAGACGACTCGGGGTTGCAGGTCGTCACTTATCGGGATAGACGCCAAAGATTTGAGTGAGAGAAAAGGTCAGACAGAAAGAGACTTGCTGGTGGTTTTACCATTTTCTCCTTATGCAGTCTCTCAATTCCCCTTCAGACACCCAAATTCTGTCTATAATCCATTTATCTAAATGACCATATTATAAATTTTATTTAATATTTATTACCGAATTTATATTAATCATAGTTCTCATATTAAAACTCATCCATGCCTTTTTTTTTTTTTTTGGCTAAAATCCTTTAAAATAAATTAAGATTTTATTAAGAAAATAATATAATTTGCTTTCTTTCCTTCTTCTAGTGTTTTATAAGTTTCATATTGAGAATTTCATTTTAATTATTTACTTTTAAAACCAACAGTTTACACTTCTCTTTTTAGCCAACAATATTTACTAATATTTAAGATTAATTAAGTTTCAAATCACTTTAAAAAATTTACAAAATAAAAAAAGCATTGGTATGTTCATTATTTTTGGGTCAATTGATGTCATAAAACAATAAACGATTTCTTTTACCAAAATAAATAAATAAATAAATAAACGATTTCGACATTTCAACACCTTAATTAGAAGTCAAAAAATCACAACTGGTTACAAAAAGGACGAAAAACCATTTATGCCCCTGGAAATTGTTTGATTTGACACTTCGGTGCCACAACTAAAAATTACTAGAGGATAGACGAATAATCTAGAAAGTTTCGAAGAGCAAATTTATTTATTATTGTTAGTTTTTTTGTTAAAGTAGATTTGAAATTGTCTTTAGAAACATTTTATTATTCATTTATATATTCTCTCCACAAACATATTACGTCTCTTTGCGGTCAGATTGACACTTTCAAAGTGAGAATAAAAAAATAAACAAGTCCATACTCCACCATAAATGTTAACAGAGACAGAAGAGAATGGTAATTAATCCAAAAAGCCTAGAATCACATCTATTAAAAACACTATTTAGTAGAAAATTATGTTCAGCTTTTTTCCTCTCTCATCATCCATTGTAAACAACAGTGGCAATTAAAAAAAAAAAAAAAAACACAGCTCATATGATAGCGTAAGGACACTTGAAATCTGACGCAAACAAAAAGGTACTTAGATTTTGTTGAAGGCAACAATGTCACAGCTTTGGACAAACTCGTTGATAGGCTCTACTGTAAGATGCTCCTCGATAAGGGTATCCACGGATACAAGGTCATCAACAATGGTAAGCATTATTTGCAACTTCTTGATCCCATAACCAACTGGAACCAATTTCGCTGTCACAATTTAATATACAGTGCGTTAGCTATACTTTGAAACCAAACTGTAAATTCAAGTTTATGCTGATGTATGAACTTTGAAACGCGAAAAATGAAGGGAAATTTAAATGGGTAACTAATAATAGAAAATTAGGAACCAAAGGAAATTTAAAAGTAGAACAGAGCTTATTCATCGCTTGCGTCAAATTTCGAATCCCATAGTTGATAAAAGAAAATTGACCAGGATTAGGAAAAATTGATCAGGATTAGGTAAGAGGAGACCAATGAAAGTGATGAGTTGTCAATGTGCATAAAAAAATAAGTAGGATATGCCACATTATTTGAGAAAAAGAGTATGAAAAGAAATTAAAGGACCAACATTCAAGAATGAGCAACAGAATTGAAAAAACATACAAGCACTATCAAATCAGAGAAGAATATTATAACTAAAATACGAGTTAGACTCAACACTCATAGAACAATACCAGAGAGTCAAAATATTATTTTTTTTTTTAGACTCAACACTCATAGAACAATACCAGAGTGTCAAAATATATATATATATATGTATATTTTTCGCTGTAATTCTTGTGATTTCTTTGCATTAAATGAAGCATGCTCAGTCAATAAGAAAGAGGAGTTAGCCAAACCGTACATGCACCCCAAAAGAGACCAGGCATTTCAACACCTCGAACAGCCTCTTCCAGTTTTTTCATGTCTGTCTCATCATCCCAAGGCTTCACATCTAAAAGAACAGAAGATTTTCCACCTACAAGAAGTGACTGAATGTCAAAAGATTGAAGATAAAGCTTTCCTTACAAGACGTACAACTTTATACAGTTTCCATGGCAAGTCCATTTAAAATACCAAATTCAGAAGGGAAGGAACATTTTCATTAATTGGGGTATTTCCATTCTAATTCATTCATGCAAATCAATATAGAAGGAAATCTAGCTTACTCTCTTTCTTCTTGCCGGAGGCCTTTTTAGCTGCCTCCCTCTCCTCGGCTGCTTTCTTGTCGTCCTCTGTCTCATCACCAAAGAGATCTAGGTCATCATCATCGTCAGCAGCAGGAGCCTGGAAAGTTGAAATACAAAAGTAAATTATAAGTCGAAGCAACCGGGAAATAGCAATCCTTACAACGACACAAGTTCTTTAGAAACACAAGACAACGATTAGTTTAAAATCAACATACGGAACCACCAACAATCTAATAAATGATAAAGTTAGCATCAGCACTAAAAATTGTGTCCAGCATTTGATGTAGGAATTTAGTCGGTTGGGGAAACAAGTTACCCCCTTATATTATACCCATTCTTAGCGAGCGGTCAAAAGATTCAAGTCTAGAAGTATTACATGTGAAAAAAAAAACAAAAACAAAAAAATTCAAACTGTCGACACCTATATCTAGTTATTACATTTAATTCAAAATTGTACAATACCCAGATAACTAAACCATTATTCTAATTACAGCACCATCATACATTTGATTGAAAGAAAACTCGCACAGAAGGGGGGGAAGAAAGTAAACTTTGTAAAGAAGCCATACAGTTGAATGAAACCCATTAATCCATACATGCAAACGTTGAATCAATTATTACTAAGGAAGCAAATCAGCTAAACAAACTAAAAAAAGGAATTTCCTTTTCTTACCTTAGCAGGAGCAGCTTCTACAGGGGCACCTTTGCCGCATACACTCACACCAACAGCTTTTCCAGGGAATCTACTCCAACAAATGAAAAACCCAAAATTCAAGTAAATAAACTAACTTACTAACTAAAGGCAGAAATCCTAAGTCCCAAGTTTGTAAAAATTGGATCTTGAAAGATGGGTTTCGTTCAAATTCACAGTGAAACAAAAACCCAAACACAAATTTATTCAGAAAACGAACCTTGGGGCGAGACTGGCAGAAACGCTGTCGTACCATCTGCTTGCATTGGGATATGAATCCCCAGGCTTGGCCAAAACCGCTGCGTAGACCTTTATATCATCCTTGGTCAATTGATCTCTGAACCACCCAAATATAAAAAAAATTTATAAATCAAGCAACCCAAATCCTTGTTATTCAAAACAACAATAAAATTGTAAGAAATAAATATATTGAGGTAGAAAATAGAGACCCAGAAATGTAAGTTTTGGAAGAAAGGAAATCGTCGAGAGATTTGAGGCCAGCTTCAGTGTGGAGATCTGAGAAGGTGACAGCCATTGGAGAAGGAGTAGAGGAGACTGTGAGGGAGTGAGTGAGTGAGGCGGAGTGCTTTACCAAATTACAAAGGACCAGGCGGAAAAGAGGAAGTTTCCGTCTATCAGAATTTGAGTATTTATATGGTTTGTATCTAATACTCGCAAACCCTAGCTTTGTTGATGATGGAATAGGAATCTTTTGGATATTCTTTCTTTTTGCTATATTTCTCCCTCTTAAATTGTAATATTATCTTTTAGCCCCTTTTGGTTGAAAATTTATCTTCTCCTTCCTTTTTTCTTTTTTCTTTTTTTTTTGGGGGGGGGGGGCCGCATACTGAAAATCATAAATTTGAAGAATAATTACTTCCTTGATCAAATAAATTTATGAAAAGATCTACTTTTGTTTTTATATATAAAAATAAGTATTTAGTTATTATTGTTTCTATTTTATATAATAATATATCTTATATATATGTTTTGGAAAATAGACATTGTAGTTATTATGGGATGCTGTTTAAACGGAAAGGGTAGTAAATATTCTATCATTTAGTCAAGTCTTTAATGGATAAAAGTACAGATAAGAACCTTAATGATGAGCAAACTATGTGCTACACGAGTTTTTTAGTTTTAGCGTTTGATCATGTTTTTTTTTTTTTTAAAAATATATATATATATATATATATATTATCAATAATTAACATGTACATCGATGTTCATCTTCTGCAACTATTTACAATTTTCTAAGCAAAAATTTCCCCATTTTTAATAAATAATAAACCAACAAAAAGATTAATTAAATTATCTAGGGACATTATTCCACATACATATTTGAAAAATAACTTTGGTTCTTAAATACGTTTATTCAACCATGCATGATATGCCTCTCTTTTTCTTAATATTATTATTTCTTCTTTTACATTTCAATTTAAAAAAAAAAAAAAATAGAATAAGCTAAACCATAGTGGTTATTGGGCCAAAAATTATCATAACACCAATTAATAATTAACCATCATATTTAAAAACCTGGAGCTCCTTTACTTGTTTTTTCTCTATTCTTGTTTATACTTGTCTATTAACACTGAAAATACATATTTACACATATATTATTTGAACTTTATTATATATTAATTTTTTTGCTATGAAGTGTTTGATGTCATCTATTGAATTGGCCATTCACGGTTGAGAGTAAAAATGCGTAGATAAGGATGGGAAAAAAAATGCCAGCTATAAGAGAAGCCTTGTTTGGCTTCACACTGGAATCGGTAGACAATCCTCCTTATACATGATCCTTGTTCTTGTTTGGGTGTGAAATTTTCTTGGTGGAAGAAATTAAGCGTGTGTTAGCTTCTAATAGTAATTTTCATTGTACTTTTTGCTCCTGGAGAAGCAAATAGAGTGTTTTTGTTGGAAAAAATTAAGCATGTATTAGCTTCTAATAGTAATTTGTAATGTACTTTTTGCACCTAGAGAAGCAAATAAAGGGGCCCATATATTAAGCCAGTTACTCTTTATCATTGTATTCATTTCGAACCTGCATACAGAATGGACCAACTTGGTTACTACCTACACTTTACCGGATGTCTATATTGTTATTCTTTTTTTCTTTTTTTTTAATTACATTTGTGTTTTTTTTTTTTATTTATACAAAAAATGGAATTACAAGGTGTAATATCATAGTTATCTGACTGAACTAATTTGTTTCTTTTTCCTCCCTTTTTTGAATTACCACTAAATGAAAAAAGTAATAATAATAATAAAAAAAACTACTTAATTGCCCATTGCAATAATATTGGGGCTTTCATTTTGGATGATGAGATTAATTTGACTTGGAAACTTTCCTCTGTTTTCCAGCATGGATATATCCAACATATTGGAGTTGGCATTTTGTCAATTATTTATGGTAAACTAGTTTCTTTTTATAGTAAACTTTCCTCTGTCTTAGTAAACTAGCTTTTTTTCAGAAAGACAAATTAACTTGAAAAATTAAAATCGTTTTATATATTGATCATAGGACCAAACATTGACTCCTCAAAATTGACCAAATCCATAATCATAAAAATACTCAGCAATTTTAACCTTTCTGAAATCAAAACTCTGCTTTTATCAAAATAATCAAAACTCTATCTTGTCCATGTATACCGACAAGTTACAATAACAAGAAAAAGAGTTTGGACAGGACATTCTAAACCTTCAATCTATTCCTAAGACTTCCTTTAGATATTCGAATATGCCCTCTGATCTGTTTTAAAATTAAAATGTTGTTCTTCCATCATCACCACCTATTATTTTTCTCATTTTCTTCATATTATATATAACCCATAAGCTGAGGTAAATTAATTTGAAGTTCATTCAGGTTTTTTGAGCTCCCTATCCATATTAAATTTATAACTCATTTTAGTTTTGTATATGTAGAATTTTCTCTAGTAATTAGGAGGCGCAATTCAGAGAGATCAGAAATGAGAATTTCTTCCATGGAAGCGGAAAAGGTGGTGGTGGTTATCCAGGATGCTTCAAGAGAAATTAATGCAACCACTTTACATTTTATGAGGTGGGCATTGGATGGTTTGCCGCTTAACCGTGGTGATAAGCCTATCCTCCTTGTTCTTCTTCACGAGGTTAACACCCCTTGTGCGTATATTAATCTAATTTACACACTTTTTATATTTTCCTTTATCTCCTAAATTAAATTTTATATGTTTTTATTGCAATATTCCTGTGCATATCGCAGTGGGATATAAAAGCAAAATTGATTCCAATTCTATTTTTGGAGCCAATCAGAAAATCATCCGTGCAGAAGTAACAAGGATTAAGAAAGAGTATAAAAACCATGCCGAGCTTATTCATATTTCTAAGCTGTACCGAGAACGAAAGGTTAGAAGGCAAGAAATCAGAGTAAATTAAAGTTATTTATTTTATCATTATAATTCAATTAATCCAATTCTATCCTGTTTTTTTTAAAAAAAAATTACCGAATTAAAAATTGAATTAGTATCATTCTTTTTTTCTTTTTCTTTTCTTTTTTTCCTTTTTTTTTTAAATATCCGGCCAACAACCCAAGAAAAAGCAGTACTAGATCCAATTAACTAACTTCAAATTTTATTCTTTAAGCAATGAACAATTAATTTAATCGTTTAGTTTTATTACAATTTCAGGTAAAAATTCGTATGAGGTTGGCCAAAGGACCTTCGCTTAAGGTGGTAGCTACAGAAGCAGCCAAAAATTTAAAGGCAACAATGGTGATTCTTGACAGGTCTGTGGCAGATAAAAACACGACCATGATGTCAAATATATATATATATATATATAGAAAATATATTTTTGATAAGTATGATGTGAATGTTTATATGGTGCTCTTTATATAAATATCTATGAAAATTAATTGCAAGTCTCAGGCCGTGGAATACAAAGTAAGAGTTTTTGGATCAAAACCATAATAAACTTAGGGGATGTATTCAATTTAGAATTTGAAAGATTTTAAAAGTCTTTTAAAGTTTTGAGGTATTCGATTTAGATTTTAAAGGAGTCCATACAAATCTAATGATATTCAATTCAGATTTTGATGGATTTTATAAAAGTCTATTAAAATCTAGATGTATTCAATTAGGACTTTATAGAATTCTTTTAAAATCTGGTGGTATTCAAAAAGTCATTGATTTTAAAAGACTTTAAAAAATGATGAATTTTAATGGATTTAAAAAGATTTTAACAGGGAAATTGTGAAGAAAATTGTCAATATGAAATCCACCTTTAAATCCAAAGATTTCATTGGATTCTTACAAAATCTTTATGGAGTCTGTAGAATTCCATAACAATTCATCAAATCCTTTAAAGTCTATAATTCATTTTAAATCCATCAAACTCTAAATTGAATACATCCCTCTTAGACTCCGGAGTTGTGAAAAATAAAATATTAACGAAGTTAGATCTTAATCTATAACAAATTTTAATATTGCAAAAAATATAAGAATTTTCTTAAGCATTCCTAGCTAATTAGTTTCAAATAATAAACGGAAAGTTTTTTCAATTGACAAAGATTCCCTGTTTTTCTTCCTCCTCTGTTTCTTCTTAATCTACCAATGCTTCTGATTTTTAAGTTTTTCTCTGTTTAAAGGACATGTGTCGTATTATGATTGGATAATCACAACACGCTGAGACTCTGTTCCCTTTTCTTAATTCGAATTCAATTTTCCAGATCACCATGTAGATATGATCATGACGTCGACATTAATGCTTTAATATTTTATTTTATTATTATTATATATTTAAATATATATAAATAATTTTTTTTAACAATATTTATTGAGGTATTTACCAAAAAAAAAAAAAACAATATTTATTGAGGATTGATTTAAATTTTCCTTCTTTATACAAATAATAAAAAGTATATCGTTAAAAATAAGATAATTATATATATTTATTTATTTATGGATCTTATTCCTGGAACCGTATCAAAACAGTGTATATCTTAAAAATTGTTTTATTAAAATTTTGAAAGTAATTGATATATATATATATATATATATATAATCTTAAGATCTCAAGAAATTGGTTATGAGAAATTCTCATGTTTGGAACAGGAAAATGAAGAGAGATAAGAACTACATGCTTGATAACCTTCCGTGTGGAATATCAATGATAAAGAAGAATAACATCATTGAACAATTAAGAAGATCAGTAGAAATTGACAAATTCTCCACGCAGAAATGGAGTCAGCAAAGTATTAGGCTATCATATAATGAAATGATACCAGGATCCCCAGATGAAGATGATCTTTTTAGCATTGAACTCTTCCCTATGAGTAAGAATTAACATTTTGTTTTTTTGATAAAGATGGAATGACTAAGAATTAACCAACTAGTATACATAGAATACTACAAACTCAATTTGTATATTACTTGTAAAATCCACATAATGTGGACAAGCATGTGTACATAGACCTATATATAACTGTAAATGTTCTTTCCAATATATATTTGGAAATTTGTAAAAACAATTGTTAGAAATTCAATACAGATTTTACCATCAAACTATCTCTTTCTTAAGGATCCGCACGATCCTTAAGGGTCGACATTTTCTTCTATTCATTCACGTTTGTTTGTTTGTTTGTTTTTTTTTTTTTTTTTTTTTTTTAAAGAATTATATCCATGTTGTGTAGAATTACTTTTTTACGATTTTCTCAACTTCTCGAATATTAATTGCCATTAGTTCCATTTTAGTCATAAGTTTTTCTGGAATTGTTTTTACATTCTAACATAATTTTCTTTCTATATCCATGTTATTGATTTTCTTATTTCAAATGTATGTACATACTACAACAGAAAAAGGATGTTTGACTAAAAGCATTTTCAATGATTTAATGAACCAATTTAAAAATCATATAATATTGATTCATATATGTTTTTTGCTTTTTTTTTTTTTAAATACCATATTTTGTTTTAAGATGGTTTTTAATATTTTGGTGAGCTATACTATCTAACAGCAAAGCGAACTATTTAAAAAAATAAGTGTAACATTTTTTAATACATCTCTCAAAAGGGCTAATAATATAATGATATAATTATTATTTTGATAAACATATTGGTAGATTAGTTATCAATTAGTTGGTATTTGATATCTTTATCATTATTCTTATAATAAGCCATCGACTTTAACATCTACATGCTCTTTGGTGCTTTCTTGTGTCACTTTTAACAGAGAGCCCACAGCCAAACAAAAAATACATTTAAAATTTCCCTAATGGTAGTTAGGCTACTTTGGGAATTTTATTTGGCTTCCTTAATGGGAAGATTGCATTTTTCAGCCTTTTTAATGCCTAGAGATAAGGACGATATGGTAAATAAATGTCTATCAACAATTCCTTTTCAAAATATATATATATATATATATATATATAAATATATATTATATATTTACCTAGTTCAATATATAGATATATTTACTATATAACTTGGTATTATATTAGTATATATCACCATTCAAAATAAATCCATATTATATATCAAAACGAAATAAATAAGTAAATCCATATTGTTTGAATTACGAAAGTTTAAGGGATTATTCTTAAAAAAATTATTATTTTTATTTAATTTTCAAATTTCATATGGATGATATCATTTATGTATACATATCAAATTACTTACGTAGGAAAAGGATTTTGGCATTAGCTCTTGAATCCAAAATTTAAAGGACACAAGATTCTCTTTTTATACAAATATCTAGGAATGCTTGAATTTTTCTTTTGGACATTATGGTAAAATTGTTTAAATGTGAAAGTTCATCGCAAATAAGCATAAATATACATGATTTGCTGAAGCTGTTGTCAATGTACTTGTTTTTGTAGCAGAAAGATATAGTAAATGTACATGTTTTTTGTATCAGAAAACTATTATAACTGTACACGTTTTCTTATCAGAAAGCTATGATAAATGTTTTTTTTTTTTTTTTCAGCAAAGCTATTGTAAATGTTAGTCCGACGTGCTGAATTTGCATTGAAATTTACATTTGTTTTAAAATAATTTCACATCATATTATAGAATTCATATTCAAGATTGATTTGCTTTACAAAAATGTATTACTTATAATAGTTGTTCAAGCTGGGAAGAACTTTGTTACAATGTGGATACACACACACACACACACACACATACATATATATATATATGTATGTATAAGATGATTACCAATGAATAGACAAAAAATATAACTTGATATATATATATCTTATACCAATGAATAGACAAAAAATATAACTTGATATATATATCTTATACCAATGAATAGACAAAAAATATAACTTGATATATATATATATATGATATAAATTAGGTAATTTTGAATACAGATAATAACAATAATATTAATATTAAATAAATAACTAAATAATATTAATAATACCAACACCAACTTTTATGTTTGGATATATATTAATAATAACTACGACTTTAAAAAATCACATAAAGAATATGAAACAGTGCCTACTATATATTAATTAATATGTTACTAAAAAGATCAAAGGAGTGACGATACAAACTAATTACCAAATAACTATACAAGCATATCGTCCCATCTTAAAAAAATAGAAAAGAATATCGTCCAAAAAAATCACTAGTATATATGTATATATTATGCTTATTATTTTTTTGTAAGAAAGTATTTTTTTTTTCTTAATGAAAGGGAGAAAAATAGGTAGAAATTAAGGGAGTAGATTAATATAGAAAACTTGGATTAAAGAAAAGGAAAATTAAGAGGGAGAAACCGAAAAGGCCAAAAGAGAGAAAGGGTGGCAAAAAGAGGTTAATAAATTGGAGTAATAAAAGATTCATTGGCACAGAAAAATCTGTTATAATTTTGGAAATTAAATGAAGAATGACTTTATTACACATCTTTCATGAGAGATTTTAGCATTATTCAGTCTAATCGGAATTGGTTTCCTTCTTCTATACTCACCCAAAATTTAGCCTTTTACACTCTTCCATATCCCAATTTTCTACTTTTCTAACTGCATATAATATTTTCTATCCATATTTATTTATTTTATTTACAATTTAAACTTAATTACTACTCTTTCAAATTTCTCTCAAATTTCTGATTTTTTTTCTTTTTTTTCTTCCTTTCCTCTATCTTCTCATCTAGTCCATCTCTTCAACCCTAGTTCCTTTTCTAGCTTTTCCTCCTTAATCAACTCTTGGTTTTTTTTCTTTCAAATCTCGGCTACTTTTTTTTTTTTTCTTAGTTTTATTCTTTTCCAACAACAAAGAAAGAAAAAGCTTTTTTTTTATGGATGAAGATCGGGAAAACCAGATTGAAGATCACAAACAACAGCAGCTGAAGCTGAAGATCATCAAGAGCTCTGATTGGAATATTGGTGATGATGAACGAAAACCAGCAGTGATCAAAACCGAAATCGATGATGATAATGAAGAAAATCAGATCGACCAAGTACATCATCATCATCATGAAATTAGCACCACCCCTCCTCCTCTTCCTCGAATCTGTGAGTACTGTGGCAAAGGATTCAGCTCCGGCAAAGCTTTGGGAGGTCACAAAAGGTATCATATTCAAGAAGCTCGTAAATATGGACTTATCATTCCGAGAAAGACCATGAAGTTAAAACTCAAGAAACACAAAGTCCTCTATGATGATGTCCATCATGGCACCTCATCGCCATCACCATCATCAGCTAAAATCAACAGCAACAGCCAACAAGAAGAGAAAGAGAAATCCACATGCTGTCTTTGTCAGAAGGAGTTCCCCTCGAAGAAGTCGCTGTTCGGGCACATGAGATCTCACCGGGACCGAGATTGGAGAGGGATTCAACCACCTCCGATGATGATGTCCTCCGATAGAAGCAGAAGCAGTTCTTGTTCTCCTCCAATGGCGGCCGCGGTGGCAACAGAGATGAAGCAGCAGCAGCTTGATCATGATGATGTCGAAGACGAAGCTGAAGATTATTATAATCAGATTGAGAATACCAGTTTGGAGTTCACTGAATCTAGGACTTTTGAGCCAGTGGAGGTTTTGCGGACCTGGTGCAAAACCGACAAAAGAGGCAGGAAAAGCATTGGGGATCAAGTTGCTGCTGAGAGGCTTGTGTCTTTATCTCTCGGAGAACAAGAGCAAGGGGAAGAGCAACAACAAAGTTTGATGATGATGAAGAAAATTGGATCCAAAATCAGTGGTTATGATTCTGACGATTCATATTGGCTGAGAGAAGACCAGGAGCTGGAGCTGGATCATCACGTGGATAAACAACAACATCAACATCAACAACAATGGAGTGTGAATGTGAATGTGAAGAAGAATGTCGATTATGGGTCCTATCAAGGTAGACAGCACCAGCCTAATGATTATGATGCCGTCAGCAATAAAAGGAAAATGACAACAGCCAAGAAAGACAAATTTTCTTATTCCGAGAAAAGGCCAAGAAAAAGTGGGGGAGGAGTATTGGAGGTCAACAGTTTGGATGGTGGTGGTGGTGGTGGTGTCAGAAAAAAGCCAAAGACTTCTTTCAAGTGTAGTAGCTGTGGAAAATCTTTTCCAACTTTTCAGGCTTTGGGTGGGCATAGATCCAGCCATAACAAAGACAAGCACACAAATCATCCACACACATTGGCTGAGGATTCCGCCGAAGTCGGAATCGATGGCCGTGCCGGTGCCGGAAATAATAAAGTCCAAGTCAAAGTTGATAATGTGACAAGTAAAAGTATGTACAATGAGAAAATCGGTAATGGTGGTAAATCTTCATCATCACAAGTTGATGATCAAGATCAAGCTGCATTGATGACTTCCGAAGCTTCACAAAGCAGTCATACTGGTCCTAGAAAAGTGTTGGATTTTGATCTTAATGAGACTTATGTTATGGAAGACGATGAAGAAGAAGGAGCTAATTGATACTATTTATATTTGAGTTTGAATTCAGGTCTGATTTTCATGGAAGCTAGCTAAGTACTCCATATTGACTAATAATATTGTTTTTTCCTTCCCTGAAAATTTGTGGTAGAATCTTTAGCTAGGAAAAAGGGTTAGTTAGTTACAACGAATCTTATGGTGTATTATGATATGTTTAGTTACAATTTGTGTTCGTAGGTTATTGTTTCACTGTTTCAGTGAACCTTTCAATTTAATGGTGTTGATATTGGGACATTTTGTCTAATTCTATCGCTCACTTTTGTTAATCTTTGTATATGATTTCGCTAATGTCAAGCTTAATTCCATTAGTTCCTTGATGTTTATGAAGAACAAATGTCGTTAATTAGAACATCGAAGCCGCACCGGTATGTCTCCGGAATTTATATCTTAGAAGATGATCAATTCTCGCATATATATATATATATATATATTTTTTTTTTCATTTAGTAAGTTTGATTGCTTATTTATTTGTATTTTTGAAAAAAACTTCAATCTTCTCAGATGATTTTCTTTGAATGTATTTGGGATTCTATCCAAAAAGAATTTGAATTATGTTATGATACTTGATATTAGAATCCAGCAAGAAGAGATTTCTTTTTGATGAGTATGCTTTAACAACTCGGTCTAGCTGTTGGAAGTTATCAAAAAAACACAAGGTCTAGTTGGACAAATAGCTTTATTGGTTTATACTATCATTATCAGTCCAAATATATCGTATATTTCTTTTTTTTTTTTTAGCTAAAAAAAAAATTTCAATATATATATATGTTTTTTTGAAACAAATATTTTTGTGTTATTATAAAATGATTAGAAGCCTCTTATAAAAGAACAAGAGCAGCTCCTAACAAGTAACAAGCACTCTCAAATGAAATGGTTTTCTCGAGTCAACCGTGCCAAGTTGATGGCATGGTATAGATAATGGGTCTTTGTGGTTTTTGGTAAATAGGCTCTAAAAAGTTCTTTGGGCTTACGTAATCTCCAAGACCCAATTTAAAACAGTCTTTTATTTTTGCTTTCAACAAATCTCTCGCATGCTTATTTAAAATAAAATTTCAACAAAATACCCTTCGTTATTTTCCTCTGTGTTTCTTCATTAAAATTTTGAATGGTTTTTTAAACTTTTTATTTATCATTACAAGTTTTACAGGACCAACAGAATTACTAAAGTTCATAAAATGTACTATTTTTCAACAGCCTTCTTCACTATTAGTTAGAAAATTGAAGGATAAAAAAAATAAAAAATACATAAAAAACTCTTGACATATGTATGTAGCTTAATGTCTCTCCTTTTATCTTTACAAGGATTAAACATGTATGTTTATATATATATATATATATATATGAATTATTACTATTATTGTTATTATTATTATTATTACTATTATTGTATTAAACTCAGATCATTATATTAAGAAATAATAATTTTTTTCCATTAGGGTATTCTATAAGGACATATATGGATTAATATTAAAGGTTCTTTAATTTCTTTTTCCCAAAAACAAAGTATTCTTAATATATATTGATTAATATTTAAGGTTAGTAGGAAGGTTGTTGAAAACAATACTAATATGTAATTTCCAACTAGGAACAAGACTGATCCCGCTCATGGTGAAATGCATGTAGCTTTTATATAAATATATATATATATATATATATATTTTCAAAAATTAGCTTTTAATTAGATCTTTTAAATGTTTCTGTTATAAATCGAAAGTAGTAATAGTAACACTTAAAAGCACATTTGGATCATCAAACGTCATTCTAAAATTAATAATGCAAAGTTGAAATGGTAAAATTTTATGTACATAATATAAAATAAATAATCAAATTGGGTTCTTTAAAAGTTATTCACAAAAAAAATATCTCAATGCAAAAAACAATACAAAATAAAATATAAAAGTAGCCTACCAAAATGTTTTCCAAGTGAATGAGATGGTTTTTTGTTTTTTTTCTTTTTTGGTAATTAAGTGAATGAGAAGTTGTTTATTAGTTAAGATATAAATAGGACCTCCTAATTATGAAATAAGTGAATCTTGAGGGAATTATATTATTTATTTATTTATTTTTGTTAGTATTGAGGGAGTTATTCATAAAGCTAGTGTATGACTTCTATGTCATGGTACTTTATCCACATGGAGATCTTTGGTTCATTAGTACTCTCTCTTTTTTTAATCCTATTATTCTTTTAATGACACCTTGATTAAAAATATAAATAAAAAATAAAAATATCATGCAATTAATTAGACTTATACATCTGCATTCAACAATAAAAGATTGGATGGTATGTAAATAGTTTGAACAGACTCTATATATCACCGAAGCAGAACTAATAAAACAACAACTAGCAAAATTTATAAAAAAAAAAAAAATGTAATTTTGAAGGATATATAGTTAAAATTCCAACTTCCATTTAAATTACGTTCAATTTTTGCATGTAAATATGTATATTCGGTGTCTATATGTGTAAAGTCTGATCGTACTCTGTTCTCTACACGTTCTTCCCCAGTCTTTCTTTTCTGATCTTTTAGGACTCCACTTCATATTTTCATCACCAAGAACTGATTAATTAAGAAACTCTGATCAATAATCGATTCGGTTTTCTACATACGTATAGCAGTTAGCTAGGCTAGTGTTTCAATTAATTTCGGTCTCTTTTTCGGTACTTTCTTTTTATTATTTTGATATTATTGGTCGAATTAATACCTTTTAGTACTTTAAATTTGATTTTTTTTCCATTGGAAAAGAAAAGTACTAAATTCGAATTTAATTAAAGCCTTTAAAATTGTTTTCTTTCAAATGAATTTCTTGAATTAGTTTATTTACAATTGGGGACTGGTGTTAACAAGAGTTTGTCTCTTTCTTGATAATTCCAATTAGTTTGGAAAGCACCACATAAATATTTAGATATTAGCGACAGCCCTCGCGTGGGAGGCACTTGATGGCGTATACCATCTATCATCATCCCCAGTAGACCCCAGTTGTTACTTTAAATCCCATAAATAACCACATGGATCTTTTTTCATTTCATATGAGGAAACTTAAAGCGAAACAATCATAAAAACATTGTTATTAAATAATCAATAATAATAATAATAAAAGACCATCATGTGCACTATATAGTCTCGGTAAATGTTGAATTACGCTCTTGTTTGATATAAGCTTCCCCTGTATTCCCCTGTTTTCTGTACTTTCTTCTCTCTCTCTCTCTCTTCTTCTTGACCTCATTGTTCTTGATCAGCAAGAACAAATAAAGTAACGGAGAAAACTGATTGTGATCGAACGGTTTACTTGGGATTTTACAATTCTTTTGTATCTTTCTCATCATGGATGAAGAAGATGAAAGCAAGAGATCAGACCAGGCAAAAACCGGTTGCGAAGCTGCATCGGAAAAATTGGTGGAAATGCTGAAGAGGAAATACGACGTCGCTTCTAATCTCCGTATTCAAGAACCATCCAAGAAGAAGAAACCAAGATTGGAAGCTCCTCTTCATCAACGCACATACGATTGCTGTGCCTGCAACACCTCCTCTACTATCGAGGCCTTGTACGACCACATGCCCACCCACTGTATCTTCCTCCAAGATCAGAATAATATGCAGCGGGACGATGATGATGGAGGAAAAGGAAAACGGGTCTACCATTGGAAATGATTAGAAGCATATTCCAGAGCCGAGCTTCTTGATGTTGAATGTTGATGATGATGATTAGCATAATATTGGAGGATTTACCTTTACAATTCATTTTCTGTGCAATTGATATTGTTTTAGTTAATGGGGTATTTGTTTGGACGATCTCTGTTGCTTCCATAAATGTTTGATCTGCACCTCGTATATTAATATTCGTGACCAACACTCATTTCTTAGTTTCCACTTGTTTTCTTTATTATTCTTATCATTATTATTATTATGAGGAAGTTTCTCGAATCTTTGATTTTACGTATAATATTTGTATTATAATATGTCATTGTCGAAATTATACGGAATTACATAGATACATTATTGATTTAATTCAAAAAACAAAAGAAAAATGCATAGACATCATAGATAATGGGCTTTGAGTAATTTATTTGGGCCAATAAGTCCATATGGAAGTCAGGGACAAATCCAAAAAATGTCTTTGGAGGAGGTTCAACTGGTTTGTGGGCTTTATGTTATTTATTGGAGCATAGTAGTCAGCTTGTTTTTTAGCCATAGGCCACAACCGTCGTAGTGTGATTTTTGTGTATACAGAAAATACATAGTCAGCAATATTGGACTCGGTAATTCAAGATATTGGGTTTGGAATTTCTAATAGTTTTCGTCATATATTGGATGTCTAATTAGCTCTGATATGTTCAATTTAATTGATAATTGTGCAACGGACCCATTTTACCGCACTGCACAACTTTGTTTTTTTCTTTATTTTTCCTCTCTGATAGAAAATTTCTGGAGCAAGGGACATCTACATGTACCATTGTCAACTAGCCACCCAGTTTCGCATGAGCGGAAAATTGTCATTTCATACTTGTAGTGGAAATTCAATTGCCTGTACTCTAGAGACAAAGGGATACCATGTGATTTGGGTGGGATTTGATTAAGGTCTACTGGCATAAGTGTATTATCAAACTCAAATGAAGTCTTTTCAGTTAGGGGTTCAGCCCTATGAAATATGGATACTCCAATACCATCTTATTCATAATGGTTACTTAAAGGAATACAAACCAAACGGCAGTGACATATATTATATATCTATATATGTATATTCTCAGGGATGTATCATAATATGTATATTGTAATTCGCAGGGTGTACATCCCACATGTGGCAAAGATTACAAGGGAATATGTTTTTATATTTGGAAATATGGCGCTGTGAGATAACTAATGAGGAAGTAGAAAGTTATTTTCTTTTGGACATCGAAGTAAAAGTTGATATGGAAAAATTTTGAAACTCCCTGGCTTCTTTTGGTTCTAAAATCCAAATTGGAAAGCTAAAATATAAATCTGTGTACTACTTTTTATTACATGCAAGTATATATTTAATACGTAACGCATGATCAAAATATAATTTTATTTAGATGATGTTTGAAAATTTGTTTCTAGCTAGTTAAAATATTTTATCAAAAGGAAAAAAAATAAAATAAAAAAGCCGCTTTAAAATTGCAGCCTATATCTTTCCATATCTTCTAGCTCGGTTAAAATTTTCTATGGGATAAACGGTAGGTTTTTATCTTTTTTTTTTTTTTTTTTTTTTGTTGGTTTTGTTTTTGATGGAAAAGTAATCATTCATTAAAAGAAGTATATCGTTTTGTTATGCAGCAAATAACTTTTTGCTTGAGGGATGGCCTTCACAATTGAATAAAAAGAAAATATTGCCGACAAAACTCGAAACATCTTGAATGTCTTCCTTTCATAATGGAATAAAAAGGAGCTTATAAAAGAAACATCAGGACATGGTCAAATCCTTGTTCAACTAGATTTGATTTGATTAAAAATTTAGATTTCAACTTCTTTATAAGCTTCCATCCCCAAAATGATGGGCAAAAAGAGTACACCAATGATTTATTGGAGCTATACTTAAAGGCACTATGTGAGTGCCAAACAAAAAGATTGGGCTAAGTTACTTGATGTGGCTCAATTCTCCTATAATTTACAAAGAAATGAGTCTATTAATAGGACTCCATTCGAGATCGTGATAGAAAGATGACCTATGACTCCTAATGCATTAGCCTTGAGCTATGGACAAGAGTCCTGCTACCTATAAATTTGCCAAGGACAAAGAGGAACAAGCTAATTTTGTTAGAGCATATTTGGACAATGCATTAAAGAAGATGAAAAAGTGAGTAGACATTAAGAGGAGGCATTTGGAATTCAAAGAAGGGGACATGGTAAAGCTACTACCCAACAATTCAAGACACTATGCAAGGGGTTGGTATGACGCTATGAAGGGCCATTTCTCGTTGTGAAGAAGGTGGGTAAGGACTCTTATCATCGACAACTTTCTTCTAAACTAAAGATTCATTCCATTTTTCATGTGAACCTATTAAAACCCTATCATCAAGACATGGAAGGTCTTAATAGAGGTGAATCAAAAAGGGCACTTATGACGGTTGTAACTTCTTTTGACAAGATCATAAAAACTATACTTGCAGATCGAGTCATACAATGTAAAGGCATGCCTAACTATATGAAGTACCAAGTGAAGTGGAAGAACCTATCGGATAGTGAAGCTAGTTGGAAGCATGAAGAGGCTCTATGAAAATTCAAAAACCACATTCGGAGGTTTAAGGAAGAAGGTGCGATGAGGAAGTCGTAAACTTAGGTGGGGAAGAATGTCACTTTTCATGCAAAAGGGGTGGAATCCTTAAGGCTAAGCTGAAAGATTCTGCACTCTCCTTCATAATTCAAGATAAGTTCAGAAGATTCTAAAGAATTCAAGAGAAACCTAAACTAATATAGATAAGAATCTCTCTAGAGGAATCCTTGTAAATATCTAGTAGAATAATCTAAAACCTCATATAGATTTACACCATGTGTATATATCTAGAACCTTGTGGATCCTTGTAGCATATGTCAAACTCTCTATATAAAGGGGTTGGACTCTTATTTATAATATATCTAAGTATTCTAGTAATACAAGTATTCTCTACATTTTCCCTTAAGCTTTCGTACTTCCTATTCTACTTCTTTTAGTTTTCTCATTGTGCATAGCTTTTGGATAAGGCTGACTTAGGATCCGCTTGGTATAGCTGATGAAAATAAAGTTTTAGTCTATCGAGCTTTTATAATAGATATTTTTGAAAAAATGCTATTATTAAAAAGTTAATAAGTATTTGACTGTAAATAAAAAAACTATATTAAATGCTTAAAGAGTTTCCACATAAGCTAAAATAGCTGTATTAAATACTCATTAAGTTTCTATATAAGTTTAAAAAAAAAAAAAACCTTTATGAAAAAAATATAAAATTTGAACTTCTCTAAAACAACTTAAAAAAACTGTTTTTTTGGTCAACAAGTGCTTGTTAACTTTTGTCAAATACCTTTATTTTTTAACAAAAGAGTTTTTAACCTTTAAGTAGAACTTTTGATTCCAAAAAAAGCTCTGTCAAACAGGTACTTAGTAGAGGAGATGCTAAGTGCTGCACAAGATCGTTGAGAGAGTTAGGCCTATGACACTTAGTTTTCTTGGAAATACGGCAAATATGTCAAGCTGAGATACAGCGATTGCTACATTTGCCAACAAGTGTAGATTAGCATCATGGGGCTGATGAGGGGAAGATTATTAAGCTCTTCCATTGATCAGTTTCTTGCTTCTATTTCTTGATTTCTCTTTGTTTTGCACTACGAAAAACATATTTGCAGTATATGTTACCGTTAATTATGAATTAGTTTTACAATGGGAAGGTTTTGTATGCGTTATGCATGAGACAATGAAAGGAGTTTTAAATTTGAAAGCTGAACATACGACTCCTCAAGTGCAATTAACCCAAAAATAATTCAATTGTCAATTTTTTTAATCATTAAATAGCATATTTAGAATAACAAATAAACTATTACAATTATTAAAAATATTTAATAGATCAATTTTAATAAATAAAAAAATATAAGATCAATTTTAATAAATAGCAAAATTATATCTTAAAACAGATATATAGCCAAATAATATTTCTTATATTTCACATAAAATTATATTTTGCAAATATTCATCCACATAAATTCAAAATATCTATATTAATATGCGAATATATATATTTATATATATATAGTTGAGGTTTATATGTTTTAGGCCCTCAATTTTATTAATGTGAAATTTAGACTTTTAATTTTTCAAATTAACATTTAGATATAATAAAATTAACTATAAAAAATAAAAAATATCAAAATATTTATTAGTTCAAACTTATTCACAAAAAAAAAAAATCTTTATTTTTATAAAGATTTTAAAACTTATTCACCAAAAAAGCTCATCTTTAAAATTATCTACCCAAAAAAAAAAGGTCTTTATTTAAATTGTTAATTAAATTCATTTTTTTTTAAAGAAATATTTTTGTTCTTGCTAAAATGTTTTTGTTAAAAAAAAACCTATTTATACATTGTGTACTGTTTATTATTAATTATTTTTTTAATAAGTATTATTTTGTTTTTAAATTTTATTATCTGAAAAAATAAAGGTGCTGATCATTTTTAGGGGCGATTCTTTCCTATTTGGATTTTTTTTTCATTTTATTTACATAATATTGATTATTATTATTATTATTATATATTATTAATAAAAAAATTTCTTGGAAAAATATATTTTTTCTTGCTAAAATGTTTTTAAATAAAGTTCAAACCTATTTATACATTTTTTTCTATTGATTATTAATTATTTTTTAAGAAGTATAATCTATTTAGAAATTAATTATACTATTTGAAAAATCAAAGGCATTGAAGACCCTTTCATTACGTTCTCATTCCCTTCTCTTCCCATCTAATGGGCCTTTGAATTAATCTATTACGAATCTAATTAGAAAAAAAAGAAAATAAATAAAGAGACAATGATACTAAAATAATATAGTTATTAAAATATTCATTAAATTTATTTATCAAATGGTTTGGGGAATGTAATATTTAATTAAATTATTTTTTTTACAAAATTATCCATTTAAAAGTTTACTTATTCATATTTAGATTATATAGATATATCAACTAATAATATGTTAGCACATGTCATTTGATAAATGTTTATAAAAAATTGATCTTTATAAATTATAACCTATATAAGTTATAATATAAATAACATTTTTTATATTATAATAAACATTTATAAACATTTACCAATTATAATAAACATTTATAAACTCATCCATTTAAGTAAATATTTTTATCCTTGTAGTATTAGTGAAAAAAAAATGAAGAACAAAGCGTGTGTTTCAAAAGGTAGCAATTCTTTTTTCTTTAACATGATGGAATATAATAATAATAAAAAAAAACATTTATGAAATGAATTGTTTTTTATTCATGCCATATTATAATTGTATTATTTATTCTTTCTAACATTACTTGTTATCTTCCAATTCTTTTATCAAGTTTTCACAAAAACATATTGCATGGATTTATTTCCCTCTTTTTCTCGTGAAAACATGCTTTATGATCCTAATTTCCATAATAAATGCAGTCACATGTGACTATAATAAGACATCCATCTCTACTTCCTTCTCTCTAGGAAACACATTCAGCTTGCTCAAGATTCTTGTTGCGGTTTGATTTTTGTAATGAAGGAATTTGGAGAACAAATCTGCCAATATATGATCATGACGTTCAAAGAATTCACTTATCCTATATATTTCTGATGCTCCAAAACGCTAGAAATTTCAAAGCGGACCATGCACAATAGATACATGGATCCGACGATGAAGAAATTAAATAGCACCAGTGGTTGGGTGATGTGCGAGAGACAATTATTTGTGGTAATACCATACCAACTATTGCTTGGCTATTAACAACCGGACTGAATGGGGAAATTTTAGTTCACAAGTATTGTTGCCTTGATGATGTACAACAGTATTTTCGATTCAGTGTATATGATTCTAAGAAGCAGAATATGAGACATCTTGATACGTATGTTGGTGGAGACCTGATGAACATTTTAAAGATTCATTTACTTATTTACAAAGTTTATTCCTAGGAAAAAAGGACACATAATAGAATTCTTAAATTTTCTTTATGCTCCGCCATTTAATTCTTTCTTCCTTGGCTAATTGTTGTGTACTGAATATTTACTTGTTTCTATATTTAATTCTTTTTGGCTTCGTTTTGGAAGATTACTTATGGTAGAATTAATTGTTAGCATTATAAATGCCATGATCGATGTCATATATATATATATATATATATATCTATGATTATAAAGGATTGTTTATAATTTATACTAGGGATAACTGCATTTTTCAAACATTTAGTTTGTTCTTAATTTCATTTGCGTGCTCGGCTTTCATTTTGGTTTCAATTAAGGGCCTCCATTTTCAATTTTTTGCCATTAAGATATTTGATTTTAGTTTTATTACAATTTGAGCATGGCATCGTTAACCTATGTAATAGAGTATTTTATTTTTTTAAACCTTTTTTTTTATATTTTTAAGTTAATAATGTTTTTGGATTTATAATAAGACATTTATTTTGATCAAACTTTTCATTATTAAAAGTTGAGGATCTCAATTGAATAAATTGAAAATGACTTCCATATTAAAACCAAATGGATTTGAATCACTCAATTGGGAAAAAAAAATGAAAATCAATTGAGCTATCCTATTGAACTTAGAGGCAAAAGTAATATAGATATCCCCTTAAACTAGAGGATTCGAAAGTGTAGTTAAGCCTCAAAACTAACTTTAAATTAATGTTTTGATTTTCCTTACCTGTAATTTTGGTCTAAATATAAACAATATTTGAAAAATCCAAAAAACCAAAAGAAATTCTAAAATTATGAGAAAGGTGGAGTAGCACGTTTGAAAGAAGAAAATGTTACTCACCTTGCATATACTACTTAAGATAACTAAGATCCTAGCTGGCTTCATATAAGCATTTTTCATAATGATTGCAAACTAAACGAACATAACGAAAGTGAGAAAGCATTGAACAATCGATTTCTTATTGTGTTATAAATATTTACAGAGGTGGAAAGGTAGAGGTATAGAATGCCTACAAACATTCCTTCACTAACATCTCTTTTGATTAACCACTACTAGAATTCTTTTTTTTTTCCTTTTTTCTTTTTTTTTTGGGGGTTAATACTGGAATTCTGAAATTACTTTTATTCTCTTTCGTTTTATTTATTCATCTTTTTTTTAATTAATTAATTATTTTTATTTTGTCATCTAAGTCCAGGATGGGAAAGTGTTATTTCCATCAAACTCAAAGCAATAGCTTTCCGTCGCCTTTTTAGCCGCCAAAAAAAAAAAAAAGCTTTCTGTAGCCTTGGCTTTCCAATCGAATGCCTAATTATTTTTATCAATTTCTTCTCGTATGTATATGATTCCGAGATGTCTTCTTTTATTTATTTATTTATTTTCTTTCATACCATAATTTATGCCATCCGTTCTAAGTTTGATTGAGTTTGATGAGTGATCAATATTTCAAATTTACACTCTGCATTGCTTAAATTTTTGTATCACATACCTGGACATGCAAAATTTTTATCAGTAAAAGTAATAATTTACAAAGAAGATTCAAGGGATCTAATGGAATTTACTTTTTGCTTTTGATAGGTAGGAGGATACATTGTTTATCTGTATATCAATTGATTGAATTAGCCTATCATGGCACTTGTTCTAAGCATCTCGCATCTCTGCGCCAAAACTTTCTTCTAGCTAGTATTGTACATGTACATTAAAAGAGTAGTGGATCCATAACTAGTTTTTTTGAGTAAAACAATCTCTCTTCAATTGATTGTCTACAATTTTAAGATACTCAATATTTCTTATCCACTGAAGAGCACGTACATCATTTTAAAAAAATAAAAACATTAAAAGAAAAAAATAAAAGCAGATACATCATATGATGTTGATGTAAATATTATTAGGTTTAAAAGTCCATTCACTTATTTCGAATGTCTATTGCTTTTAGGGGAAGGGGATACAACTCTAAAATTACCACTATTATTTTATTTTTCGATTTTGGAATGTGCTCAACTCTATGGTTGTTCTAAGGTGTGGATTGAATGTAAATTCCTCCTTTTGTAGTTCCATTGCTTTCTCCAAGATCTGGCGATATCCTTTGGAAATTTAAAGCTTGGTGACAATTGTTTCAATTTTATCCTCTCGGATTTCCTGAGTTTTGTCTCATATATTCAAGGAAGACAACACGTGAATGCATTGTCTAAGCATGCTTTATCTAAAAAAATCTTTTGTGTCTTACGAATTACCTTTATTTTATTACAGTTTTCATTTCTAAGATATTAGTGAAAATAGTTATTGTAGATTTGTGTAATTTGGTTTTCTTTTTCCTTTAATTGGCTTTCCCCATTTCCAATAAAAGGTTTTAATGAGACCACTTAGATTTTTAGTATTTTTTTTTTTAATCGCATAACTTTGCTTTTTTCTATTTTTTAATAAATTCACTTGGTTCTAATCTTGACTTTTGGGGTGCTAATTTAGTTAGGATTTCCTGCCTTTTCTAGTTTATAGTAATCATTTTTGATGATTGATTATTATTATTACTTTTTTCTCTCTATTCCTCGAGCTATGACATAATTGATATTTAAAAATATACGTTTATATAGTAATTATAAGGATTCTTATATATATATATATATATATATATATTGATAACAAGGATTCTTTATAATTGAAATTAACTCTTAATGAACTTTTAGATTGGTTTTCACCTATTTTAATCTAAAATGGTTTGTTTATTATATGAATCTAGATAATTTTCAGAAAAAGAAAATTCTAAATTATCAAATGTAGATCACTTGCACATATCTCTCTTTCTTTTTTTTTCCTTTTTTTTTTTTTTTGGCTAGTGTGGCTGGCCCCAGGCTCCTCTCCCCTAAAATTCGATCTCGAGCATAGGGATGTCAACGGGGCGGGGCGGGGCCGATTTTTAAAATTCCGTCCCCGTCTCCGTCTCCGCGGGAAATTTTACATCCCATCCCCGCGATTTTCCCCGTTTCTTTAGGTGCGGGGCGGGATCGGGGATTTTGCGGGATGGGGACGGGGCGAGACGGTTTTCCCCATTTTGTTTTTTAATTGATATTTTTTTTAGAAATTTATATAAAAAAATTATTTTATGATTAAAATATAAAAAAAATGACTACAATGCAATAAAAATATAATAAAATGCATCAAAGAACAAATTTATAATTATAATAAAATACATATTTAAAAAAAAATGAAAAGAAAAGAAGAAAATGATTTTACATAAATGAAATTTTGTAAAAAAAATAATAAAATATATATATATATATATATATCGAGGCAGGTTCGGGACGTAGTTATTATTCCACTTCCCCGGTCCGTCCCCAACTCGGTTTTTAGGCATTTGTCCCGAATTCGTCCGACATCCCTAAATTTTCGGAGAAAAACCACCCCGTTAAGGACGGTGCACCGTGAATATCAGATCGTACCGGCAAATTGCCATCCCTACTCGAGCACACACAGGCTGATGTGGAAACTCGGCCACTTTTTTTTTTGGGTAAATTGGAAACTCTGCCACTTGAGCGCCACGGCGAGTCCACTTGCACATACCGTAACCATATTTAATTTATAAACTTTATAGTTTTAAAGATTTTTATTATTTATTTATTTATTTAAATCATAAAGTACTAGTGGTGGGCCACGTAACATCATCCCCTCTCCACACGGCGCACGTTAGAGGCACCCACAGTTTTGGTTTGAAAGCAAAGAGTGCGAGCGAGAGTGAGAGACAAAGACAAGGGTGAGCTCCAGAGAGAATTGCCGGAATGAGCTTCGAACTGCGATTCGTCAGCTCAGTGATCGTTGCCTCCACGCCGCCTCCAAATGATACCCTCTTCTCGACCCACAAAATCTTCTTCTTTATGTAACCCTCAAAAATCTAATCTCTTCAAAATGGAATCTTTTTTTTTTTCTTTTTTAGGGTGGGGGATGCTTTTGAAAACAATTATTTTGCATTTTTGTTGCTTTTATGTAGGAAAATGGGAGGTTCATATGCTTTTTTTTTTTTTTTCCCAGTTGTTCGTATGTGAACATGGGCCTTCGTATATTTGATTTGTTCTTGATAGAAGGCCTTTGTATGTTTTATTGATTTGATTCTATAGACCTACAATTATTCCTTCATTCATATCTCTCTTGATTAACCATTATCATCTTTCATTTTCAAGTTTTCCCATGTGGCTGCCCTCTCTTTTTTTATTAAATAATAATAATAATAAAAATAAACACTCAAATGGCTGCATGACTTGGTGGTGTATGAAGGCAGTTGGGTTGGATGATAATAATTGTTTAGATATTGCAACTTCCGAGTTGTAATTATGAGGTGCATTAATGCAATTGGATGATCTTTTTTCTTTTTATTGGATATAATAATTGTTTAGATACTGTATCGTACGTGTTGTAATAATATTATATAAGTTTATCATTAAGTTTCTTTTTTTAAATGTAAAAATAGAATACAAATAAACCATGTATTATATGAGAAAACATCAATTATAGTGGATAAAATTTAATTAGGTAAGTACAAACAAGAAATTCAACAAAACAATTATTAGAAGAAAAATAACCAAAATATCGTCTGAAACGTTCATTGTCACAATTTTTGGTATGCAATTTGTTTCCTTTCTTCTCTCTGTCTCTCTGTCTCTCTCTTTCCTTATAGATGTCGCACACGTGTTTGACGACCTATCAAAAGATATATGTACGGCCTTGGCACTGCTATCCGGACGGAACACCCAGCTATATTTACATAAAAACAAGATTCGTTGAAAAGTGCTAATGGTTAAAGGAAACCAGAGAGAGGGCTTTCTTAAAATTACAACCTGCATGCCGCCATCAATTTGAAAACATCCTAAACCTAATCAATTTCTGACTCTTCAGTTTCTGGAATATATGAAGGATCGAGCAATTCAGAAGGTGAAACTTCATCATCTTCTTGAACTTGTTCAGCCCCAAAGATATCAACTTGGTTTTCTTCAGCTGCTTGATCATGAACCACCTGATGAAGAGGCAGTGGAAATTCTTCATCAACTACACCAAAGTGAAAAACTTCCAAATTTTCTCTCGGGCGTCTAATTGTGCCTCTTCGATTTCTCGGAAATGCGCTAAAGATATCAACCTGGTTTTTTGGCACCATATGATGATGAGGCAGAGGAACATCTTTATCATCAGACATTACCTTTTGAAGAGGCAGAAGAATATCTTGGCCAGCTACATCAAAGTGAAAAACTTCCAGATTTTCTCTTGCACATCTAGCCGTGTTTCTTGCACGCCGTGGAAATGGGCCAAAGATACCAACTTGGTTTTCTTGAATTTGGTCAGCCTCAAAGATATCAACTTGATTTTCTTCAGCTGCTTGATCATGAACCGTCCGATGAAGAGGCAAAGGAAATTCTTGGACAACTACATCAATGTGAAAAACTCCTAAATTTTCTCTCGCTCATCTAGCCGTGTTTCTTGCACGCCGTGGAAATGCGCCAAAGATACCAACTTGGTTTTCAAGCACCATCTGAACAGGAACACCTTGATCATCAAACACCATCTCAGGCAGGGGACCCACTCCATGAAAATGTAAAGCTTCAGGATTGTCTCTGGGTCGTCGTAACGTGCCAAACTGAGCTATAGCGATCGCTACATCAGCCAACAAGTGTAGGTTAGCATCATCGGGCTGATGAGGGGGGCAGATTATTATGTTCTTCCACTGGATGTTCCAAGTCCACCTCCCATTTGGAAGGTCTTTCTTGATGACCAAACGATGTTTTAATTTTTGATGATAAAAGTAGTAGAAGTAAAAATGAAAAAATGTTCAACACCTCAATTGATCTTCGATTCGCCATTGAAGAACCAGCTTTTTTTTTTTTCCTCTGCCTCTCTGCTAGAAAGCAGATCTAAAGGAAGTGTTATGGAATTAGAGAATAAAATCTAAACCAAGAAAAAAAAACACTCTAAGATTTATCGAGGTTCGACAAATTGCCTAAGTCCTCGTTGCTTCGGTGAGAGACTGTTTTTCTTATTGAATTGCTGTTTTCACAAGACTAGTTTCAAAGCTACAATAGTGGAATCACACGGATACCCAAAACCAACCCAATTCCCTTTTTACACCCTCTCTTTTTATGTTTTCCAATTTGATTCACTCACAACCTCACAAAGAACAACAATGAAAAACACAAAAGAAAAGAAAACAATTTTCTGGAAATTTTTCACTCTCTGCAACTTGAAGAAAATAAAAGGCATGTTTTTTCTGAAAAAGAAAACAGCCAGTATGGTTTCCATTTTGTAAATTGGGTTCATAAACAGACGCTGCAATATGATTGGTGTACTTGTCCGCGGTCCGCCGATATGATCCTCTCTCTCTCTTTGGTTTTCTGTGTTTTTGGGGTTTAAGTTTGCAGTCTATTTTGACTTTATTTTTTTTTCCTTTCCTTTTTAAATTCTACCTTCTAGTTACCACGTCAGATAATACATCAATATCAGAATTTGTCAATTGAATTTGGCACCAACAATGCAATACATAATTTTTCAATTTATCTTGAAGAGGCCAAAAATTACTATTATGACAAAATATGACAATGGAATGTTGAAGTGCAAGATGCTCTTAGTAATATTTTTTTACAGGGCCTCTTTTTCCTTTCAAGCTCTCTCTTTCTCTCTGTGTCTCTCTCTCTCTCTCTGTCTCTCTCTCTTTAAGGAAGAGTATCTAGTGGGTCTTGTTCATGCATCGACTGAAACTAAAGGATTTGCCCCAAATCCTTCGCTCCATTGTATCGATGCTGTTGCAATTTCTTTTGCCGCCGATCAAGTTTTACTTTAAAAAAAGAAAAAAAAAATTGAGGAATACAATTTTTTTTTTTTTTTGACGAATACTTATGACGTTGGAATCATTAATTTTGTTTATCAAATTTTGAATAAATAGTGATGTGCTTTTTTCATTTGGTTGAACTTATTCTCACCAATTTCAATTGCATATGAATGAACTACTTATTTTTTTCAAAAAAGCTTTATTGGTTTATAACAAGTCACTGTCAGTCCAATATAATGGTCAGGCTCGTTGGTTTGGTATTATTTTAAAACGACCTTCGCGAGCGTTTCCTAAAAAAGAGAGAGAGGGAAAGAGAAGAGAGTTAAGGTGAATGGAGAGTGCTTTTCATTTGAAACTCTAGTGCACAAATTTGTGGTAGGTGGCAAGAGGTGCTTATCAATATACTGTTTCGTAATCCTAGTAACCGGATTCCTGACACGTGGCAAGTATTAAATCCGGGAATCTTATGCCAAATAAATGTTTGTGTTCCCACCAACTGGGCTTGAATTTCCTTTCTGCCATGGACTCTCACCCACTAATCATATGTGAATTTTTAGGTGCCCATTCAGCATTACAATAAATATGCGCCTTGTCCATTGAATGTAAAAAATACTTTTGTTTTTTCAATGTTTTTTTTTTTTTTTAAACAAATATTTTTGTGTTATTATAAAATGATTAGAAGCTTCTTATAAAAGAACAAAAGCAGCTCCTAACAAGTAACAAACACTCCCAAATGAAATGGTTTTCTCGAGTCAACCGTGCCAAGTTGATGGCATGGTATGGATAATATGGTCTTTGTGGTTTTTGGTAAATGGGCTCCAAAAGGTTCTTGGGCTTACATAATCTCCAAGACCCAATTTAAAACAGTCTTTTGTTTTTGCTTTCATCAAATCTCTCGCATGCTTATTTAAAATAAAATTTCAACAAAATACCCTTTGTTATTTTCCTCTCTGTTTCTGCTTAAAATTTTGAATGGTTTTTTAAACTTTTTATTTATCATTACAAGTTTTCCAGAACCAACAGAATTGCTAAATTTCATAAAATGTGCTATTTTTAAACAACCTTCTTCACTATTAGTTAGAAAATTGAAGGATAAAAAAAACAAAAAATTAAAAAAAAAAAACTCTGTATGTAGCTTAATGTCTCTCCTTTTATCTTTACCAGGATTAAACATGTATATATATATATATATATATATGAATTATCACTATTATTATTATTATTATTATTACTACTATTATTGTAGAGAAATTTAAACTCAGATCATTATATTAAGAAATAATAATTTTTTTTTCCATTAGGGTATCCTATAAGGATATATATGGATTAATATTAAAGGTTCTTTAATTTCTTTTTCCCCAAAACAAAGTATTCTTAATATATATTGATTAATATTTAAGGTTAGTAGGAAGGTTGTTGAAAAAAATAATAATATGTAATTTCCAACTAGGAACAAGACTGATCCCTCTCATGGTGAAATGCATGTAGCTTATATATATATATATATATATATATTTTTTTTTTCTTTCATAAATTAGCTTTTAATTAGATCTTTTAAATATTTCTGTTTTAAATTGAAAGTAGCAATAGTAACACTTAAAAGCACCTTTGGATCATCAAATGTCATTCTAAAATTAATAATGCAAAGTTGAGATGGTAAAATTTTATGTACATAATATAAAATAAATAATCAAATTGGGTTCTTTAAAAGTTATTCACAAAATAATATCTCAATGCAAAAAACAATACAAAATAAAATATAAAAGTAGCCTACCAAAATGTTTTCCAAGTGAATGAGATGTTTTTTTTTTTTTTTTTTTTTTTTGGGTAATTAAGTGAATGAGAAGTTGTTTATTAGTTAAAATATAAATAGGACCTCCCAATTATGAAACGCAGGGTTCAGGTCTTGGGGGGGGGGGGGGGGGGGGGGGTAGGGGATGCCTGGGGGCATAGCACAAAAAAAAAAAAAAAAAAAAAAGTGAATCTTGAGGGAATATTTTATTTATTTATTTATTTTTGTTAGTATTGAGGGAGCTATTCACAAAGCTAGTGTATGACTTCTATGTCATGGTACTTTATCCACATGGAGATCTTTGGTTCATCAGTATTCTCCCTTTTTTTAATCCTATTATTCTTTTAATGACACCTTAATTAAAAATATAAATAAAAAATAAAAATATCATGCAATTAATTAAGACTTATACATCTGCATTCAACAATAAAAAATTAGATGGTATGTAAATAGTTTGAACAGAATATATATATCACCGAAGCAGAACTAATAAAAAATCAACTAGCAAAATTTTTAAAAAAAAAATGTAATTTTGGAGGACATATAGTTAAAATTCCAACTTCCATTTAAATTACGTTCAACTTTTGCATGTAAATATGTATATTCGGTGTCTATATGTGTAAAGTCTGATCGTACTCTGTTCTCTATACTAGTATCATATACACAGTGAAAATCTGATCGAGATTGAATAAAGTGTGCAATAAATTATGTTATTATTCATAAGTTTACTAATCTTTAGCGTAGAATCTTCCAAACTATTCTCTAAGCGATAGATCTGCGTGTGGGCGCACCTGATCACAAAAGAAATAAGAAGATTAATCTGAAAAAACCTCTGAAACTCACAGCTTCTGTTTTTCTCTCAAGGTATTTTATTTTCTACTGAAATTCTAAATCTCTAGAAAATAATACGTTAAAATTATTAACTAGAGGCTAGTAAACAGTATATTTATAGACTACTAACCCTAATACTCTTAGGGTTTAATAACACCTTGGGCCCAATTAATAGGCTCCTTCTTGTATCATAATAATCAATTAAATGGGTTTTGTAAATTAATGAGCTAGTTTGGGGATCCTATGACTTATTATTAATCAAGGCTCCTAATCATGGATTAGCTTGCTCCAAAAGCATTAATCCAACAATCTCCCACTTGCTCTGAGCAAGCCTAGGACCGTGATCTTATCTGGTGCTATTCCACTAAAAGCCCAGATGTGAACTCCAAGATTAATAATATTTATATTAAATGTATTTTTCCTTTGTAAAATATTAATAATTAATTGATAATAATTTTTGTCAATCAATTAATTATTTATTCTCTTAACTTATCAGTTTCTTTAATGGATCCAATGCACTGGCCAGTGACTTTCAACATCCGAGTACCAAAACATGTCAAGAGGATATTTCATATAAATTCTTTTTTATATATTTCATAAATACTTAGCAATCAAAGGACCATAATTCCCAAATCATCAAGATATTGGCCGTTCAGAAATAGACCTCACCTATTGATAATTCAAAGAATCATAGTCACTTAATTACCTATTTATAATATACTCAGGATTAAGAAAAATAACATATCTAATATCGCCTGAGAATTAATACATTTCACATAAATTTATCCTTAATTAAATCTCTTCCGATTCTCTCAGAATGACCATAATTCATTACAATATTTTATAATAACTAAGACAGATTATTTCATAAAATATTGCAATCTAAATGAAGTGCCCAACTTTATTTAACAACTGTGAGATAATTCATTAATTATGAGAACCTATGACCATGTCTTCTATGGACATATCTATATGATCATATACTACATAATTAATCTGGACCTTATACGTAAAATAAAACATGCATAAGAATTGAAAATCCATACATTAAATCAGAAAATGAAATTACAATTAGTCTTACTCCTAGAGCATAAATGTAACCAACTCCCACTTGCTCTAAAGTAAGTCTGGAATTCTCTTAAGACCCATACAATTTACATGCTTCTCAAACACACGTTCAGGAAGAGTCTTAGTAAAAAGGCCTGCTAGGTTCTCCTCAGATGCTATCTTAGTAGCCACTGTATCTCCTCTATCAATGAAATCACAGATCAAGTGGTACTTTCTGAATATGTGTTTCTAGTTTTTGTGAGACCTGAGTTCTTTGGACTGTCCTACGGCCCCACCGTTATCACAGTAAAGGGTAATGGGCCGATCTGCACCTGGTATCACATGGAGATCCAAAAGAAATTTCTTAAGCCATACAGCTTCCTTTGCAGCTTCAGATGCAGCTACATATTCAGCTTCAGTTGTGGAGTCAGCAACACAAGTCTGTTTAACACTCCTCCAACAAATGGCTCCTCCATTTAGGGTAAACACATATCCTGATGTTGATTTGCTAGAATCAATATCCTCTTGAAAATCAGAGTCCGTATAACCAAGGGTTTCAAAACTCCCACTGAAATACATTAACATATAATCCCTCATTCTCTTTAAATACTTGAGTATATGTTTCACGGCAGTCCAGTGTTCTACTCCTGGGTCTGATTGGTACCGGCATACTACTCCCACCGCATGGCAGATATCTGGCCTGGTACATAGTATGGCATACATGAGACTACCAACAGCCGAAGTATAAGGTTTCTTACTCATGAGTTCTTTCTCTTCAGGAGTTTTTGGTGGTTGCTCCTTAGAAAGATGAATTCCATGTCTGAAGGGTAGAAGTCCTTTTTTGGAATTTTTCATGCCGAACCTGGTCACTATTTTATCAATGTAGGAAGCTTGGAATAGAGCTAACATCTTCTTCTTCTGGTTTTGTAAAAGTTTGATTCCTAGAATATAGTTAGCTTCACCCAAGTCCTTCATATCAAACTGCTCTTTCAGGTAACCCTTTACGTCTGACAACACTTTTATACTATTTCCAATTAACAGAATGGGAAGCTGGATGCTTGCTTAAGTTCATAAATAGACCTATGCAACTTTTAAATCATGTGCTATTGACCTTTTGTTATAAACCCTTCCGGTTGTTGCATATAAATGTCATCTTCCAGCTTCCCATTTAGAAAAGCTATTTTGACATCCATTTGCCGGATCTCATAATCGAGATCTGCTGCTACAGCTAAGAGAATCCGGACAGATTTAAGCATGGCTACTGGCGAAAAGGTTTCATCATAATCGATGCCCTCTTTCTGGGTGTAACCTTTTGCCACCAATCTAGCTTTAAAGGTTTCAACCTTCCCATCTGGTCCTATCTTTCTCTTGTAAATCCACTTACACCCAATTGGTTTTACCCCTTTAGGTGCTTCTACAAGAGACCAGACTGAGTTAGAATCCATAGATTCCATCTCACGGTCCATGGCCTTTCTCCATTCTTGCACATCAACATCCTCCAATGCTTCTCTGTATGTGGTAGGGTCATCATCAGGATTATCCAAAACGACTTGATAAGTCTCTCCTAACAAGGCATACCTTGCAAGTTTACGTATCATTCTCCCACTACGAGTTTGCTGCACTGGTTGTTGTACATGTACAGGAGGATCCAAGTTTTGTGGTTCAAGTGGATTATCAATCTCTTCATTATATCCTTGTTCTTGAGTTTCCTGAATTTGGTCCTGAGCTATTTCCTGTGTTTGTTTACCTTTGGGTACATTTTATACATTTTCCCGTCTTTGAACATCAACAGGAAACAAGGGTGGAAAAATAGGAGTTTTTGGTGGCTCTCGAATTGAGTCAAGCTCTTTAAGAACCACTTTACTCTTAGTTTTAAAATTGTTCATATAATCCTCTTCTAAGAAAGTGGCATTACTACTTACTATCACCTTCTTTTCCTTTGGATTATAAAATATTCCACCTCTCGTTCCCTTAGGGTAGCCAATAAATATACACATTTCTGTACTAGATTCCAATTTATGAGATTTCTATGCTAAGACATGTGCTGGGGCATCCCAAATCCGAATATGGTTTAAGCTGGGCTGGCGCCCTTTTCATAATTCTGTGGATGTCTTTGAAACAGATTTAGATGGAACCAAGTTTAGTATGTATACAGCTATTTCTAAGGTATATCCCCAAAACGATTCAGATAATGATGAATAACTAAGCATCGACCTCACCATATCTAAAAGGGTTCTATTTCTCCTTTCAGAGACTTCATTTTGCTGGGGCGTTACAGGAGATGATAATTGAAAAATGATCCCCTCTTTAGCCAAGTAAGACTTGAACTCTCCAGACAAGTATTCACCACATCGGTCAGACTGAGGCTGTTTGATATGGACACCTAATTGCTTTTCTGCCTCAGCCTTGTACTCTCGAAATTTATCAAAAGCTTCACACTTATGCGCATTAGGTAAACATAACCATATCTTGAGTAGTCATCAGTAAATATGATGAAATACTCATACCCACCTCTTGCTTGAACGCTCATTGGTCCACATACATCAGTATGTACCAATTCTAATTGTATGGTGGCACGATTTCCTTTGGCCTTGAAAGGCCTCTTTTGTCATTTTACCTTCTAAATATGATTCACATACTGGTATAGGTTCAAAGATCAAGAAATTTAAAATTCCACTTTTAACCAAACCATAAATCCTGCTAGAATTAATATGACCCAATCGTAAATGCCATAGATAGGTTTCATTTGAAACCTTCCTTTTCTTAGATAAGGGAAGTTACTCATCGTCATTAATTTCAATGGCATTAATACTATAAGACAAAGGAGTTAAAAAATATAGATCATTCATCAATAATCCGGAACAAATAAAAGTATTATTACTCTTTATTGAAACTGAGGAATTAAACTGTACTGTTAAACCATGTTCAACTAAACAACTAATAGAAACCAAATTCCTCTTAAAATCCGGAACAAATAAATAGTCTAATAAACTTAAAATTTTATTATCAAAATATAACTCCACTAGTCCTACTTCTATTACGGAGACATATTCTCTGTTTCCCAACTTCAAGCTTCTTTGTCCTTTATTGAGTGGGCTGCTTTGTTTGAACCACTGTAAAGAGTAACAAACATGGTTAGTGGCTCCTGAATCAATGATCCATTTGTCATTGTAATTCTCCACTAAACAAGCCTCAACAACATTTAGACTACCCATACCTGATTTAGGACAGTCCTTCTTCCAGTAACCTTTCTGTCCGCACTTGAAGCACTTGCCTTTCGGCTTCTTCATTGCAGCCAGTTTGACAGCTGGACCTATTCCCTTCTACTTCTTGTTCTTCTTTCCACCCTTAGGCTTCTCTTTAGGCTTTGAAGAACTTTCAACATGATAAGCACTTTCTTGCTTCCCGAGAGACCTTTCAGCACTCTCAAGCTCGTGCATCAGTTCAACAGGAGTCAGCTTTAGTTTGTTCATATTCTAGTTCATTTTGATCTGACTAAAGCTATTCGGTAGAGATTCCAAGATCATGTCTATCTTCATCTCTTGTTCCAGCTTAGCCCCCATCACTTCCGCAGTACTGATGTGCACCATCATCTTTAAACAATGGTCTCGCACACTTCCTCCAGTCATACGAGTGTTCATTAATGCCCATATAGCTGCTTGTCTAGCAGTACTGCTACTTTTAGCAAATATCCCATCTAGAATCTGAATCATTTCTGACACACACTCCAGACTATCAAGTTGCTTCTGCAAATGTTCTACAACGCTAGCAAGAATATAACAGCGAGCTGTTATATTTGCCCGTTGCCAATCTGCAAATTGCTTCTTAGTTTCCTCTGAAGCATTAGCAGCGGGCTCCTTGGGTTTCGGAGTTGTTGTAATGAATTTAATTCTCTCAAAATCAAGGATAATATAGAGATTGGTTTTCCATAGGTCGTAGTTATTTCCATCCAATGGTTTTTGATTCAAAATTATAACTAGAGGATTAAAGGATGTCATTTTCTAAAAATTAAAATGTATACATATTAACACGTAATCAACACAACAAACATACAAATATGTAGATCCCTTAAACTACTTATTATTAATGTTTATTGCAATAATAATTTAATTTCCATTACAAATACTTACGTTGGGTAAAACATTTGTAATAAATTAAATTTTGAACATGGTATATTTTAATGTCCTACTAAGTTAGCTCAAAGGAAATGTGAGGTGGGTTTCAGACTTCTTAAAAATCTACCTCCTTAGACAAAGCCTTCTTAGATAACCCCAAAATATACCACTCAAAATTAATTAAAAAATTAAAACTTTTTGAACCCGATATATATAGTATCCTACCAAGTCAGATCCCAGGAAAAGTGAGGTAGGTCTCAGACTCCTTAAAAACCTACCTCCTTAGACAGAGCCTTATCAGATAACACAAACACACATCATTCAAAATTAATTTTAAAATCAACCATTGTTTCAATAATCTTTGGGCTTTTAATAACACTAACAGAGCCTCGTTGGGAGGATTATTAATGTCATTAAAATTAAATGTAATAACCATTAATTTTAATTTTAAAATTATCTTTAATATCTAAGTATTTTCGACGTTGGGCCGTACAACCTTATTAAAATTTTAAAATTATTTTAGATCCAATCCAATAAAATCTGGTCATATTTATTCGTTGGGGCATCACATAACCATTTTATTATTGGACCCTTAATGGAGCCCGCAGGTTTCAAATTAATTAAATTAATTTTTTAAAACCTTCACCCATTCAATATTTTACATTAATTAATTAGGATTTTCCATAATAATATTATCTAGATAAAACAAATATTATTATGCACATGTATATATTAAATGATGCAATTATATGACACCACCTATTCTAAATGATATGTTAAGCACATATCACATGTTATATTCATATAATTTAAACAATTATAAACATAGAATAATTACTAGGCCCTAATCCATGATTTCCTAGAAAAGAAAAATTACAAGCCCAATAGGCCCAAAAGGCCCAACATAATATCTGGTCCGTACTTCTTCTTTTCTTCAGATCTTGCAAGTCAATAGGGTGTGGGCCAAGTTAGAATTGGTTTCTAGGGTTTTTAGCCCAAAAAACACAAAATCCTAATAAGTCCCCTATTGATCCCGAGCACCAAAACTGCCACCAGTCACCACACAAAACTCGGATCACCATGTAATTTTACATGAAGGTAGATACCCAAATAAGGAATCTACCCACAAAAAATCATCAAAATCTGATCACACACGTGCATCCACGATCCTGATAAATTCAGGCGCATGAATCCCACTCTCAGCCACTTTGAGTGGCGCGTGTGGGCGCGTGCAGGTGTTTCCGGTGACCGTTCTCCTCCCACCAATCCTCCTTCGTGTCCTTCAACTTCTTATGATGTTGATCTATCAAGATGCAGCTCCAATACACACGAAAAATGATGAACAGCAACGAGTATACAGTTTTTTTCCGGGTACTTTTACATATTTTTCCAATAAATCCGAATTTACATAAAAAAATTCAAATAAAATTGCAGGAAAAATAAATAAGTAAATAAATCAAGGAGGAAACCGTAATCTTATGATTAGCCTCCTTGTTACATCCCAAAAAAAAAAAAAATATACAAGCAAAAATCTACCATGGATTAAGGCCAAAACCAAATCATTCATTCATAATAAAAAAATATAAATAACATGAATAATAGAATCCTAGGTGTCATATATCTAATATACATCATATATACATGAAAAATAAAAAATGGATTCGTTTTATCACACACCAATTCAATCACGGTTCTAATACCAATTGCTAGTATCATATACATAGCGGAAGCCTGATCGAGATTGAATAAAGTGTGCAATAAATTATGTCATTATCCATAAGTTTACTAACCTTTAGCACAGAACCTTCCAAACTATTCTCTAAGCGATAGATCTGCGTGTGGGCGCACCTGATCACAAAAGAAACAAGAAGATTAATCTGAAAAAACTTTTAAAACTCATAGTTTCTGTTTTTCTTTTAAAGTGTTTTATTTTCTACTGAGATTCTAAATCTCTAGAAAATAATACGTTAAACTTATTAACTGGAGGCTAGTAAACAGTATATTTATAGACTGCTAACCCTAATCCTTCTAGGGTTTAATAACACCTTGGGCCCAATTAATGGGCTCCTTCTTGTATCTTAATAATCAATTAAATGGGCTTTGTCAATTAATGAGCTAATTTGGGGATCCTACGGCTCATTATTAATCAAGGTTCCTAATCATGGATTAGCTTGCTCCAAGAGCATTAATCCAACACTCTACACCTTCTTCCCCATTCTCTCTTCTCTGATCTTTTAGGACTCCACTTCATATTTCATCACCAAGAACTGATTAATTAAGAAACTTTTGATCAATAATCGATTTGGTTTTCTACATACATATAACAGTTAGCTAGGCTAGTGTTTCGATTAATTTGGATCTCTTTTTTTCTACTTTCTTTATATTATTTTGATATTATTGGTCGAATTAATACCTTTTAGTACTTTAAATTTGATTTATTTTTATTTTTCCATTGGAAAAGAAAAGTACTAAATTCGAATTTAATTAAAGCCTTTAAAATTGTTTTCTTTCAAATGAATTTCTTGAATTAGTTTATTTACAATTGGGGACTGGTGTTAACGAGAGTTTGTCTCTTTCTTGATAATTCCAATTAGTTTGGAAAGCACCACATAAATATTTAAATATTAGCGATAGCCCTCGCGTGGGAGGCACATGATGGCGTATACCATCTATCATCATCCCCAGTAGACCCCAGTTGTTACTTTAAATCCCATAAATAAACACATGGATCTTTTTTCATTTCATATGAGGAAACCTAAAGCGAAACAATCATAAAAACATTGGTATTAAAGAATCAATAATAATAATAATAATAATAATAATAAAAGACCATCCTTCAATCTGTGCATGTGGCAGTCTGTACGTATATATATATATATATATACGTATATATATATATATGTATATTATATATATTATATATCCATTTGTTCGAATTCATAGTTAAAGCGCTATTTTTGCTACAAATAAACCTTACCTCCAAATTAAAATCTTTCTTTTTTCTTCAATTCTTGACCAGTTTTCATTCGTGTAATTAGGAATTTGGTATTAGTTTTTCAGATTCCATATAATATATATACACAATTCATGTATGTACATAATTTTCTGTGTTAATTTTTCTGCAGTACTGATAATCGACATATTCATTTGGAGAAATTAATCAAGTGCTCGGGGGTCAAGAATCAAGAATCAGTGAAATAGAAAAAGAAAATGGCGAAAGAAACAGAGTACAGGTGCAGTGTTTGTGGCAACGAGTTCTTTTCGAGACGGTCGCTGGTCAGTCACAGGGCCGCTGACACCAGGCGGCAACAGAAGTCGGACTGGATTCATTCAACTCTTCACCATCTTCGAGATCGTCCCATTCTCCACCACCACATTAATTATATTCACAACCACAATATTATTCAATCTACTACTCCGACAACAACAATGATGCCTCATTCTCAAGGACTATTAAGCCTCGGTTCCAACTTCGAACTCCAAGAACCACCCAAGAATGAGTCGCCCAACATTGAAAATTTACCGAGAATTAACCCTACTCATGAAACCAGTACTACCAGCACTAGTGGTGGTGGTAGTGGTGTCAGCTGTGGTGGTGGGCTTTGGGCCTATGCATGCGACACCTGCGGCCTGATCTTTATGGCGGAGAAGACGTTGCTGAGAGAATCCATCACCAGAATCCACTACTGTCACACGCTTTGAACCAACACTAAACCCACCGCCTGTTTCCAATGAAGAAACAACCTTCTCCTCTCTGCCCTGCTATAGCCGGGTCGGGTCTACCTTATTTCTTTTGCGAGTTCAGGATTTCGGGTCGGCTTTTCCATGGAACCGGGTGATCTCCGCCTGTTTGTTAATACAACTATTCTATCGTTTCTGGTACACCAATTTTTTTTTTGGCCCTTATGCGTTCATTTTTTGAAAATTTTATGTGCTGTGGAAATTAATTTTTTAATATTTTAAAATAAATAATATGATTCTTTTTAAGAAAAACAAAAAACCCGTTGAGTAAGAAAAACAAAAAACCTGTTGAAATTAATACTTCTAACCATATATATATATATATATTTAGGGGTTGGTGATGTATTCTTAACATGAATATAATATAATTGTTTTTTTCTTTTTTTCCTCTCGTTTTGTGCATTTTGATATGTTAAGATGTTATAAAAAGGATACTCAACACCAGTTCTTTTTTTTCTTTTTTTCATTTATTAAGTATATCAATGTATTTATTTTCGATTAAGTACGTACGACTGGTTGAAAATTAAAAAACAGGTCTGAATTTTTCCCATATCAATTAACAAATCAACAAAAAAATTATATATGTAGTAGTTTAAGGTTCAAAATATATAATCGCTCCTTCAATTTGTGCCTCTGGGTTCATTTGTTTTGCAATATTATTATTATTTTGTAGTATAGTTTAGCAATATTATTGGCACACTATTTGAGCAAAAATAATCATATAACCGTAAAAACTAAAAATTATTAAAACAAATTTATATACCTACCTCCGCTCCTTCTTCATACTTTTTTTGCCTAAATGATGAAAACTTAGTCAATATTCGAGTTGACTAACACAATACAACTTTTTTTTTTTGGGAGCATTTTAATGTTTGAAAGTGATACTCATTGGTTAATTTAGTTGTGAGTTGTCACCAATTGAATTTTTTTAGGAAAAAAATCATAGGTCTCTCTGCTAGAAGAAAAAAATTTGGAGGCCTCAATTGAAATTGGCCAAATCAACAAGAAGAAATTGTATAGTAGAGAATTAATTATCAAAATTTCGTAAATAATTAATTAGCCAAAAAAAAAAAAAAAAAAAAAAAAAAAAGGTCCCAGGTAAGATGGGTTAATGGGTCCGTTGTGGAATTTCGGAAATGCACTCCAAGAAGTTTCTTTGGGCTTTCGTTAGCTCTTAGACCCAATTTGAAAGAGCATTTGCATTCAATAAATCCCTCACATGCAACTCACTTAAATTTCAATAAAAAGACCCCTTGTGATTTTCCTCTCTTTTTTATTAAATTTTGAATGGTTTTTCAAACTTTTTATTCATCATTACAAGTTGTCGACGGATGGCTCAAATGAGAAAACCACTAAACTATTTTTTTTTTCCTAAATAAAAAAAGGAAAATCAAGGTGAAAAATTATGTTTCATAAATTTTGCTATTTTTAAACAACCTTTCTACGCACTGACGATCAATATTAGTTATGAACTTGAAGGGAACAACAACAACAACCAAAAAAAAAAAAAAAAAAAAAATGGTTAACAAATGAACCCTTGAGATGGGTACAATAGCTTAATTTATCTCCGCGATCTCTATGGATGAAAATATTGAACAGCTAGCCAGCCTAGCATTTCTGTGTTTCTTTGTTTGTGTAATTTTCTTGATTTGTTCCAAGAAAATAAGGGTTAGATTAATTGAGAAAGAAAAACATACAGGTGCCATATTTGTGCCAACGAAAGAGTTGTGATTGATGGGCAGGTCACTCGGCTAGCAAAAGGCTTTCCAATTTCCACACCAGGTGGGGAGATTATATTATTCGTACACCTCACATGCAACTTACTGTTCCGCTCTCATGGCGGCCAATCATTATTGTAACAATAATCTTCGCCCTTAATTTTCTAGTTTCCTACAACTTATCGTTTTGGTTAATTAATCTTCGATGGTCATGTGTTAATTTGTTCTAGCACATCGTTGAGAATTTGTTTATATGAAAAATTTTATGTGCTGTTGAAATTTTGAATATTTTAGAATAAATAATGATTTCTTAAGAAAAAAAAAATGGGTTGAAAGTAATATGTCTAAAATATATGTTTAATTATTAAAAAAGGTTTTTTTTTTTTTTTTTTTTTTTTGTGGTGCATTTTGAGATGTTAAGATGCTCTAAAAAGAATGTTCAGAAAAACTTCAAGTTTTAATTTTTTTAAAGTTTAGGTATATCAATGTATTTATTTTCTCTTATTAGGAGCACTTATTATAACTAAACAACTTAGAAAAATAAGGCAGTGTATTTTTCCCTTCAGTTAACGAATTAAAAATTATGCATTAGTTGAAAGTTCATAATATATAATCATTCCTTCAATTTTTGCCTCACATGTGTTTTCCAATATTATTGACAAAAAATCATTACATTAGCCACCATTTTTTTTTTTTTTTTGGGTAATCGACGTTAGCCACCCTTAAAAACTTAAAAAATATTAAAATAAATTTAAACCTTACCTTTCTCCCCTCTCTAGTCGATATCTATATATATATATATATATATATATACAAAAATGAAAAATTAGTCAATGGTTGAGTTGGCTAACAAAATGCTTTTTTCTTGAGCATTTTAATATTTTTAAGTGATACTGATACGTTAGTTTAGTTAAGGGTTGTCCCTAACTGAAGAAAAAAAGGGCCAAAAAAAAAAAAAAAAAAAAATTTCAAAGGCGTCTCTGCTAGACGTAAAAATATTGGAGGCCTCAATTGAAATTGGCGAAGTATCAACCAGAACAAATGGAATAGTAGATAATTAATTTTCCAAAAGTTTTAAATAATATTAATTAGCAAAAAATTATTCCATCAAACTTTCATCTGGAGAAGATAAATCAATACGTGAATTAATCAAATTATTTATAATATGAAAAAAAAAAGAAACAATATTAATAAAATAAAATAAACATAATAGGCATATTTTTTCTCTCTAATCTCCGCACTATATATAATGTCTCGGTGTTCAGAAATGTTGAATTGCGCTCTTGTTTTGATATAAGCTTCCCCTGTATTCCCCTGTTTTCTGTACTTTCTTCTCTCTCTCTCTCTCTCTCTCTCTCTCCTTCTTGACCTCATGGTTCTTGATCAGCAAGAACAAAGAAAGTAACAGAGAAAACTGATTGTCATCAAACGGTTTACTTGGGTTTTTACAATTCTTTTGTATCTTTCTCATCATGGATGAAGAAGATGAAAGCAAGAGATCAGGCCAGGCAAAAACCGGTTGCGAAGCTGCATCGGAAAAATTGGTGGAAATGCTGAAGAGGAGATACGACGTCGCTTTTAATCTCCGTATTCAAGAGCCATCCAAGAATAAGAAACCAAGATTGGAAGCTCCTCTTCATCAACGCACATACGATTGCTGTGCCTGCAACACCTCCTTCTCTACTATCGAGGCCTTGTACGACCACATGCCCACCCACTGTATCCTCCTTCATGATCAGAATAATATGCAGCGGGACGATGATGATGGAGGAAAAGGAAAACGGGTCTACCATTGGAAATGATTAGAAGCATATTCCAGAGCCGAGCTTCTTGATGTTGAATGTTGATGATGATGATGATTAGCATATTATTCAGGGCCTGATGAGAATTGGGTTTTCTTTATTTATTGGAGGGTTTACCTTTACAATTCATTTTTTAGTGCAATTGATATTGTTTTGGTTAATAGAGTATTAGTTTGGATAATTTCCAAACAAGAGTATTAGTTTGGATGATCTCTGTTGCTTCCATAAATTTGATCTGCTACTTGTATAATAATAATATTCATGACCAACACTCATTTCTTAGTTTTTACTTGTTTTCATTACTATTATTATTATATAGATTACTATTATTCTGAGGTAGTTTCTCGAATCTTTAATTTTACGTATTATATTTGTATTATAATATGTTATTGTCGAAGTTATACTGAGCTGCATAGACATTATAGATAATGGGCTTTGAGTAATTTATTTGGGCCAACAAATCCATATGAGGAGTTCAACTGGTTTGTGGGCCTTACGTTATTGGAGCACAGTCGTCAGCCTGTGTTTTAGCCGTAGGTCACAACGATCATGGTGTTATTTTTGTGCATACAGACCATCCATTTAATATAATTTAGCAACAGAAGTCAGTAGTATTGGAGTCGGTAATTCTACAAGGTAGGATAAATATATTTAAATATATATATATATATATATATACATATAACTACGCATTCTGTATTATCAGAAAAGGAGAAAAAAAAAAAAAAAAAAGGACCATGCATTCTGATATCAGACCCATCAGTTTGATCTAAAGGGTCAAACAAGCAAAAATCTATATACAACAACATTTGAGCTGCCTGATTAGCAAAAAGAATGAATTTCTTCGACATTACAAGGATGAAATATTTCTTAAAAATGACTATCCAAAATTGAGGAAAAGCAGAACTTACACCGTATCAACAGACAATTAGGAAGGTTGTACATATATCTTTATGTTAACAAAATTGGTCTTAATTAATCTATAGTGGCCTTGAACTTGGTGGTCTGAGGATGATGTTATCCTCTCCATTCTTTTGGAACCTCCATATCCACTTGAAAGAAGTAAGGGTGGTGAGTTCCATATTCTTTGTTCTTTTAGATTCTCATTAGCTTGGAGTTTCCACTTCTAATGAGCCTTTTCTCTTGCTGCATTTCCAACAAAAAATAACACATATCGATTAGACAAATGAGATTTCTATGGTTTAGCCAAAACCAAGAACAAAAATGAAATGAATAGAAATGTTAAGCTCAACTTTGAGATATTTGTTTGAGTCTCTGTTAGAAAATTTCGAATGCCATATTTAGATGGAAATGTCAAAATATGAGAAGAGATTTATAAACATGGAGCAAAAAGGAAAACAAAAGTTTAATTAACAGTTTCACTCGCACTGACACATAAACACACACACACACACACACACACACATATATATATATATAGGCTCTGCTATTTGACTACAACTCTTTCTTTATGAATTCTATCTATAAGTAATATTTAAGTAGCTTGCTCACTAGAAATTTTCACTGATTCAAAATAAGACCAAATTACAAGGTCTGTTACTTTAAAAGTCTCAACCATGGAAAGAACCATAATTTCCTTTTATTAAATGCTACAAGTTGGTCCAGACTGTACATCCTTATTTATCTCCCACATAGCTGGGTAGCATTCAACAATCATGGAACATGGTGAAAATTTCAATGAGTAGTGGATCAACATGCAAGGACTACAATTTATACAACTAGTTGTAGGACATGAAAAGACTACAATGTATAGACCTAATTGCAGCTGTATAAAATCTAAGAATAACCTATCTACTTTCAGATTGTTACAAGCAGAGAGATAAGAGAGACTAAAATGGATAGTGAGAAAAAGGAAGTAAACATTTCACAAAAAGATATAAATATGTCAAGCATATGGGATATATATAGTAACCAAATCAACAGTTTTTCCATTTTTTTTTTTTGGGGGCCAAACATGAGAAAATGTAGAAAATCTTAGGAACCGAAGGATGATGATGATTCAAGACGTTGCATGTATAAGAACCAAAAGCGAATTGTCAGATAATTTAGGAGACACCTTTGAAACATCTAAAATTCAATCAATTAGAAATTTCAACATTTATTAGAAGAAAAAGTTTATTAATCAGAATTGGCACAAAGATCAGAGAGCTTGTTACAAGTTAGCAACTATAGCAGACTAATTTCTCTAATAAGCACAATGAAGAGAACTCTTCACAAGTGCAAATTCAACCTTGGACATTGAGCACTTTTATGTGATTTGTTAAATAAAATAATAATTGTGGACTTAGTATAATCAATTACTCACTTACATGACATATTTATGCTATTAATGAATCTGGTTTATTTTATTATTTTATAGTATGGACCTTGGTTATACACTCTCTATAAGACTCTAGTTGGCCCTTTAGATTGGAGGACCAACTCTCTTTATAAGCCCATTGACTTATCCATATTTTTCCTAGTATTATTATATTATTAAATTATTAGTATTTTGTGTATGTTAAAATTAATGGGTAAATGTGACTTGCAGAGACTGTAAAAAAGGTCTAAGGCAAGCAACCAGATGCCATACGGTATTTTGATATTAGGGTTTTCAGAGATCTGAGAGTAGTTTGAGAGTAGTGTATCCATAGGCACTACTTTACATTATTTTCTATTTTGCAGGATTAAAGATTTAATTTATCAATGACTGCGTTTGGAGGTTAGTAATTTATGATTTATGAAATTTATTATGTATATTTAGATTCACAAATTCTAACAATTGGTATCAGAACATGGTTAATATACATACTAAATTCTTTTACAATGTGTTCCCATTGTGAATGTTGATATGTTATTTTATATACATGTATATATATATATATATATATTCGACCATTGATGATCTGTGTATATTGATTACATAATATTTATTTTATTATTGTTTGCTCTTCCTTCATTAATCGGAGATTATAGGTTTACGGTCTGTGAAATATAACCTGACTGTTATATACTCATTAAAAAAAAAAAAATTGTAAAATTTTCGGCCTTATGCTGCTTTTGCAAAATATCAAAATATTGAGAAAAATTGTGTTTTGCATGAATTTTTTATTTGGGTATTGTGGGTATTGTGGGTATTGTCTCTATGTCGAATGGAATTAATTTTTTGAGGTAATTTGGACTAAAAACTTCGAAATTGGATTTGGAAATTCTTGTTTAAAGGCCGAATTACATCTTGCTTAAGTGTTAAATGTTCTGGGTCTTTAAGCCAAATTGAACCCTAAATATTGTTGCCCACACCGAAAGGATTCTTTAGACACCAGAATTGAAGAAAAATTCCACCGGAGAAGCCAATTACAGGCGGGTCAAAGATTCAGGTCGCGTGACCTGTTTGGACTGGAATCGGGTCAACCGTGACCCGATTGGCTGAGGGAGATGAAAGAAACGACAGGTCGTTTGTGCCTGTGTGACATCATCATGCTGACATTAGCACGACATGTCGTTTGCTGACGTCAGCAGCCGAAAATTAAAAAAATAAAAAATTAAATTAATTAATTAATTAACTAAAAAAACTGTTTTTCTTATTTATATTTATTCTCATTTATTAATTTATTGTTGATTAATTATTTATTTATCTATTATTTTTATTTTATTATTATAAAATAATATATATATATATATATATATATATATATATATATATATATATAAATTTGTTATTTATTTTTTTATTGGTAATTAGTTCATTTGTTTATTTGTTTAATTATTTTATTCCAAATTTATTGAATTAAATTTAATATCTATGTTTGGAGAATTGGATTGTGTTAGCTTTCTCTAAAAGGCTTTGTGCCTAGTTGGTGTAGTAGTATGGAATTTTAAATACTCACCTGTCGTGAGACTTATTTTGTCTGCATTATGTGTACCAATGTAATGTATGTTGGCATAGTGAATGATATATTTTATATTTATCTATTTCATGAAATTGCCAATATGTTGTTATCTCCCACTTATTAATCAGGGTCTATACGGGTAACTAAGCTATCCTGTCGGTGGTTTTAGTTGCTTTGTATGACGCCTGGAATGGCAGTGGAAGTTAATTAAATGTCATGTATCGCGGGTTCTAAGTTGCCCTGTCGATGATTCAGTTCAATGTATTTGATTGTGATTATTTGGTTAATTATCCCTGGTCCGCGAAAGGGTATCTTTAGTGTTATAAAGACCCTAGCGATATTGATATTTTATGTTTTATGTTGAGGGACTGGAAAATAGTTATTCTTTTATATATATATATATATTAAATGCTTTATTGTGTTTACTATTTTCACAGTTAGTGGCACCCCGAATGTTCTGCCTGTGACTGCCATGATGAAATTGGATGGGACAAACTATCAGAAGTGGAAGAAGACTTTAATTATGAATTTGACATTTATGAAATTGGATTTGGCTTTAGAGATAAATCCACCAGAGATACCAACTGATGAGAGTATTGCAGTAGATAGGAAACTTTATGAGGATTGGAAGCATTATAATAAGTACTGCATGATGATGATGTAGAATTATATGGATGAATCAATGTATGCTAGTATTCCTAAGGTTGATACTGCAAAGGAACTTCTTGAGGAGATAGGAAAGAAATTTATCAAGTTTGATATGAATGAGAAACATTATTATTTGGACCTTTTAAATAATACTAAGTATGATGATACTTATCAGATAGGAGAAAGGAAAGGGTACTTCAATGGAAAGTGCGGCTACTGCAATAAAGTTGGACACAAAAAGATAGAGTGTTGGAATTTAAAGGAAAAGCAAGTGAAGAAAGATAATATTTTAATGATTGAGACCAATATTATTGATGTGCCTATGAATTCTTGGTGGTTAGATACTGGAGCAATAATTCATGTTACTAATTCATTGAAGGAGATGATAAGGCAAAGGGGGCCAACCAATCTTAAGTAGCATGTTTATATGGGCGATAGCTCAAGAGTGAAGGTGGATATCATGGGAACAGTCAAGTTGAAGCTTGCCACTGGATATGTTTTAGAATTACAAGAAGTTTCCTATGTACCCTCAATTAGAAGGAATTTATTATCTATCTCAATTTTGGATAGTCAAGGATTTAGTTTCTTGTTTTGACATAACAAAGTTGAAGTATATAAGGATGGCAAAGTTGTTGGTTTGGGAACTTTATGTGGCAATTTATATAGACTTGATTTATTTAGTAATGGTCTCAATTCTTCTATTAATTCTATTGTTGCCCCTATTATTGCTTCTAAACGTCCAAGAGTTAATGATAATTCTTTAATGTTGTGGCATAAGCGTTTGGGACATATTTCTAGGCACATAATGGAAAGGTTAGTGAAGGATGGAATACTTCCTAATCTTGATTTCTCTGATCTGTCGACTTGTGCAGAATGTGTTAAAGGGAAGCTAACTTCCAAGGCTAGAAATGATAAGATAGTAAGGTGTGGAGATGTTTTGGAATTAATCCATACTGATATATGTGGACCTTTCACTCCAAGTGCTTTGGGTGGTTATAGGTATTTTATTATCTTTATTGATGATTTTTCTCGTTATGGACATGTTGAGCTTATCCTTGAGAAGTCAGATTCGTTAGTTGCTTTTAAGGAGTTTAAGGTAAAGATGGAGCTTCAAAAGACTAAGAAGATAAAGGCTGTGAAGTCTGATAGAGGTGGAGAATTTTATGGCAGATATGATGAGATTGAGCGGAACCCAATGCCATTCGCAATTTATTTACGTGAGTGTGACATTGATGCGCAATATACAATGCCAGGTACACCTCAGTAGAATGGCATAGCTGAGAGAAAAAATTGCACTTTGTTGGACATGGTGCGATCTATGTTGGCAAATTCTAGCTTGCCAGATTACTTGTGGGGAGAGGCTTTAAGGACGGCTACTTATATTTTGAATCAAGTTCCAAGTAAATCCGTTCCTAAGAATCCTTTTGAGTTGTGGCCAGGGAGAAAGCCTAATTTGCATCATTTCCGAGTATGGGGTTGCAAAGCTGAAGTAAGGATTTATCCCTAAATTAAAAAGTTGGATCCTAAAACTATAAGTGGGTATTTTGTTGGCTATTGTATAAGATCTAGGGGTTCAAGATTCTTTTGTTCATCTCACACCACGAGAATTGTTGAATCAAACAGGGCTGTTTATTTTGAAGACGATTTTAGGTTTGATGATAGTAATGGTCCAAGGGAGCCTCAATTTAGAGAAGAAAATGTATTCATTCCTAGTGTTGTACTTCCTGATAGAGATATTATTAATCTAGTAGTTGATGAACCAGTAGTTGATCAGGATGAACCCATCATTGAGGAGCAGAATATCCCAGCTATTGTAGATGCTGATGTGCCTTTGATAAGGTCACAAAGGACTAGGAGGTCAGCTATTTATCATGACTATGAGGTTTACTTGTAGGAGCATGATTTTAACATAAGTGATGATTCAGATCCAGTCACTTATGAGGAAGCCATAAGCAGTTCGTACTCAAATTTTTGGTTGGATGCAATGGAAGATGAAATGAAATCCATGGCATCAAATGTTGTTTGGGATTTGGTTGAGTTACCATTGGGTAGCAAGCCTATAGGGTGCAAATGGGTTTTTAAGACTAAAAGAGACTCTAATGGTCAAGTAGAGAGGTATAAGGCTAGACTTGTAGGCAAAGGATTTAGTCAGAAGGAAGGAATTGATTACACAGAGACATTCTCTCCTGTATCCACAAAGGATTCTTTTAGAATCATTATGGCAACTGTGGTACATTATGACCTAGAGTTGCATCAGATGGATGTCAGAACTGCTTTTCTGAATGGTGATTTATTTGAAGATGTGTATATGGTTCAACCAGTTGGCTCCCAGCAAACAGGGAATAGTATTTTGGTTTGTAAGCTTAAGAAGTCAATTTATGGTCTTAAGTAGGCTTTGAGGCAATGGTATCTTAAGTTTGATGAGGTTGTCATCCAAAATAGCTTTAAGGAGAATGTTGTTGATAGATGCATATATATAAAGGTCAGTGGGAGCAGTTTTATATTTCTGGTGTTGTATGTTGATGACATACTTTTGGCTACTAATGACACTGACCTATTGGCTGAGACAAAGCAGATGTTGTGCAACCATTTTAATATGAAAGATCTTGGAGAGGCTTCTTTTGTTTTGGACATCAAGATTGTTTGAGATAGGACTAATTATGTGTTACAGTTGTCTCAGAGAGCCTATATTGATAGAATCCTTAAGAGATTTGATATGCACAATTGTTCTCCTGGAAGTGTACCGGTTACGAAAAGGTGAAAAATTTTCTAAGGATCAATGTCCCAAGAATGATAAAGAGAGGATGACGATGAAAAATGTTCACTATTCTTCAGCAGTGGGTAGTTTGATGTATACTCAAATATGTACACGACCTGATATAGCTTTTGCTGTGGGTGTGCTTGGTAGATTTATGAACAATCCTAGTCCTATTCATTACTAAGCAGTTAAGAAGGTCTTTAGGTATCTTCAGAGTCCTAAAGATCATATGTTGATATATCAACGTACTACCTCCCTAAATGTTGTTGGTTATAGTGATGTAGATTAAAAAGGCTACGTGGATGATAAGAAATCTACCATGGGATATATATTTATCTTGACAGGAGGTGCTGTATCTTGGCGGAGTGCCAAACAGTTAATGACAGCATCCTGAACTATGTAGGTAGAGTATGTGGCATGTTATGAGACTACTCATCATGCAGTTTGGCTTCGGAATTTTATTCGTGACTTGGGAGTGGTTAACTCCATTGAGAGGCCTATTATGATATATTGTGACAATACTGCAGCAGTATCTTTCTCCAATAATTTAAAAGGTACCCCTGGTGTGAGATACATTGATGTTAAGTATTTTGTGGTTAAAGAGAAAGTTGAAGAAGGCCTCATTATTGTAGTTCACACACCTACTTGCAGCATGGTGGCAGATCCACTGACCAAGGCTTTACCTGTAGGCATATTTGAGGAACATGTGTCCCATATGGGATTGTTAGGCAGCTAAGACTGCTGTTGGTTAATGGGAGTTTGTTATATTTTCTGTAGTAATATCCATGTTAAGTATTATTTATTATTTTGATACATTGATGTATGTGGATCATTATATATTTATGAGATATTTTATTATACATATTATTGCTCCTTATATTTACAGGTCTGTGAGACTATTAGTCTATGTATATGTGTATGTTGATCCACAGGTGCCATAGTGAGTCCCTATTACCTAGTTTGGGTATATTGATGTATCCTGTCGATACATAATGTGCTCGGATGAAATGGTATTTGTGTGTTGGGGGATTTGCACATGGTGAGGTAAATCTCTACTACCTAGACTGAGTTTATGGCATGCAAAGTGCTCAGTTGAAATGGTATCATGTTTTGGGAGATTTACTGAGAAAATCTCTACTGTTTAGTCTAGTATATTGTTGTGCCTTGTTGGTATGCTATACATTTAGATAAAATGGCATTATGGCTCGGGAGATTCTGTAGTAAGTGAGTTTGGATTATATATATGATGACGATTATGCAATCCAAGTGGGAGAATGTTAAATAAATTAATAATTGTGGACTTACAATAATTAATTACTCACTTAGAGGGCCTATTTATGCTATTAATATGGCTGACTTATTTTATTATTTTGTAGTACAGCCCTTGGTCACACACTCTCTATAAGACTCCAGTTGGCCCATTGGACTAGAGGACCAACTCTCTTTATGAGCCCATTGACTTACCCATATTTTTCCTAGTATTATTATATTATTAAATTATTAGTATTTTGTGTGTGTTGAAATTAATGGATAAGTGTGACTTGCAAGACTATAAAAAAGGTCTAGGGCAAACAAACAGATGCTATACGGTATTTTGATATTAGGGTTTTCAGAGATCTGAGAGTGGTTTGAGAGTAGTGTGTCCATAGGCACTACTTTACATTATTTTCTATTTTGCAGGATTAAAGATTTAATTTAGCAATGACTGCATTTGGAAGTTAGTAATTTATGATTTATGGAATTTATTATGTATATTTAGATCCGTAAAAATTCTAATATGATTGAGTAGAGGTTCTGCACCTCATTGGACTAGAGTGACATGTTCTCCCTCTTTGAACATGCCTTATCCTGAAAAGTAGGAGACAGTCAGTTTTAGTACTACGTAGGATGGAGATTCAAGAAGAACATAAAATTTAGATACTGTAAAAAAATTTAGATACCGATAATAGCTTGAGTGCTTTTGAGAAGGTCTCCTTTGCATCATTTGGAAGTTTATGTGTCAACCTCTGGTTAATGCTCCAAAGCATCAGGGCCAAATACGATGATAGCTCATATATGTAGTTCTGCCGACCCAACCCAACTTTAAGTGAGAAAAAAATCATTGAAAAGAATTTGGGAGTGTAATGATAATAATAAATTTGCATTAAAAGAAATTGCAATAATTTCGGAGTTAGAACCTCTTTGAAAATTTTGCAAATTTTTTTATTCAATTTTGACAGTTTCGAAGCCCCGTTCGAATCCTTTGAAATCCCATCAAACCTAGTTGAAAAACCCATCGGACCCCTTCACATTGTAGCCGTTGGATGTGGCTTTATTTAACATAAATTTAGGAAACTAAAATTCATTTAACTGTTGAAAAAAGAAAAACATTAACTGTTAAAGCTAAACTCACTAGCTTTGATTTTTATAACCAAGAACTAACTAACTAAAGCCTAACCCATTTTCAGACGCGGAGTCATCTGATTAAAATGGTATGTTTCAAAGTGACTTCTTTTTAAACAATAATGCTAACTAAGCGAATTAACGTAACAACCAAAGTAAAATTGAGAATTGGAAAACAAATTAACGAAAATAATCAGCAATTAAAACTAAAAAAATTGGCAACTCAATGATCATAGGAAAACCAAAAAGTAGTAATTAAATAAGTTACATATTTCTTGTTTAATTGACTAATTTCATTAAATAAGTTTAATATTTTAAATAAATTATTATGTTAGAAAATAGTAATTTATGATTTTATAGAAGTGAAAGATGAATGAATATAATATTGATAAATGAGAATTAAGTATTAAAGAAAAAAAGAAAAATAAAAAATTGTAAATTACTGTGTTAGGTTTGTGGTGGTGAAATTTAGAAGGGTTCACTTAGTAATTGAATTGGATATTATTGTAATTAAACAAAAACAATTAAAAAAATCAAAACAGGGGGAAAAAAATGATCCACCCCTGCCTCGATATATTAGGGCGGGTGACCCATATTTTTTTTCCTGAATTAAGATCGTTTGCTTGCTTTTGTTTTTTCACCAATATTTATCCTCCAAACCAAATCTCTCTCTCTTTAATTTTTTATTTTTTATTTTCCTCCTTTCTCTGCTTCTTTGCTTTTTGTTAGCTTAGGAATTCAGTGACATATTCAGTGTAAACTTAAAATAATCAAGTAGAATGCAAGTATAGCGTTGTCATATTTGTGATAAGGAGTTCCCTTCAAGGAGATCTTTGGGCTCGCACAAGTCTCACCATTCAAGAAGGGGACAATGTTATTACTTACCACACCAAATAACGACAACACAACAACAGCCACTACTACTTTTTATTCCTATCAGCTGCAGATTCACGACAACGCTGCTGCTAGTGATGTTTCTCAATGCCACATTTGTGGGATCATGTTCAATAGAGAGAAAGTATGGTTGGTGGAATGTAGCAGGAAAGTTTATAGTTCAATGTGTGAGGAGCGAAGTACAAATACTAGTAACCTAGCTCAGTGGTTTCACTGATCATAACATTGTCCAAATACAAGTACAAATATATTTGTTGTCTTTCACTGATCATAAGAATAATAATCCTCATCCTCCTCCAACTCTTCGATTCTGCTAGTAGTTCTGCCGGAGTCCATTGTTGAATTAAATTAATATTTGTGGACTTGGCATAATCAATTACTCACTTACAGGGTCTATTTATGCCATTAATGGGACTGTCTTATTTTATTATTTTGTAGTAGGGCCCTTGGTCACACACTCTCTATAAGACTCCAGTTGGCCCATTGGACTGGAGGACCAACTCTCTTTATAAGCCCAATGACTTATCCATATTTTTCCTAGTATAATTATATTATCAAATTATTATTATTTTTATGTGTCAAAATTAATGGATAAGTCTGACTTGCAGAGACTATTTAAAGGGTTTAGGGCAAGCAAACATGATATACCATACAGTATTTGGAGATTAGGATTTTCAGAAATCTGAGAGTGGTTTGAGAGTAGTGTGTCCATAGGCACTACTTTACGTTGTTTCTATTTTGCAGGATTAAAGATCTAATTTATCGATGGCTGCGTTTGGAGGTTAGTAATTTATGATTTATGAAATTTATTATGTATATTTAGATCCATAAAATTTCTAACAATTGGTATCAGAGCACATGGTTAATATGCATAATAAATTATTTTGAAATTTGTTGTTATATTGATATGCGGCCATTGAACTTTTATCGTGTAAATTGATGACATGATATTTATTTTATAATTATTCTCTCGTCCTTGTGATTCTGCTATTATATGCTTATTTCCTGAAATCCAATATGTGATATTCATCTGTTTTTGCGGCTTGTTTGGAGATCCAAATTTTAAGGATGGAATTTTATTGATTAATTTCTCTTCTCTTGTGCAATAACGGGTTTATATTGAGTTTGTGCAAATTATGTGAATTTTTATTTTTAGTTCGAATTAAGACCTGGGTATGGTAAAAAATTCTTCTTTATTGTGTTTTATATTGTTTATTATTTCTAATTGGATCTGAAAATCTCAAAAAAAAAAAATTGTGATGCGAAACTAGTGGTAATCGGGTTTTGAATCAAATTTGTGCAAAGTATATAAACCTTGTTTTTTAGTTCGAATTTTGACCTGGGTTCTTTGTGGAATTTCTTTTTGGATCGAATGGAATATTTTTTGAGTTAATTTGGGTTAAAAAAAAAAAAAAAAAGAGGAGTTCGGCGGCCGAATTTCATTATGATTGGGTGTTAAAATTTCTGGGTATTTAAGCCAAATTGATCCATGAATAATATTCTCCACACTGAAAGGAATCTATAGACATCGGAATTGAAGAAAACAATGGGCATTTTGTGGTTTTCCGGCCGGGTTGGGGAAGCGGGTCGTGCGACCCGTTAACCAGGAAGTGCGACCCAGCTCAGTGAAGAAGACGCTGACGTCAGCATCCCTCTTGCTGACGTCAGCAACCTAAATTAAAAAAAAAAACTTATTTATTTTTATTCTATTTTATTTTCTTTTATATTTTATTTTTATTATTGATTTATTTGTTGTTTATTTATTAATTAATTTAATGATTCAATTGTTCAATTTATTTATTTATTGTTTATTTATTTGTTTAATTATCACATTCCAAATTTTATTAAATTAAATTAAATATTTGTGATTGGAGAAAATTGGATTGTGTGAGCTTACCCAAAGAGGCTTTGTGCCTAGTTGGTATAGTAGTATGGGATTTTAGGTACTCACCTGTCGTGAGACTTATTTTATCTGCATTATGTGTACCAATGTAATATGTGTTAGCATAGTGGATGGGTTATCTTTTATTTACCTATATCATGAAATTGCTAATATGTTATTTTTCTCCCACTTATTAACCAGGGTCTATACGGGTAATTAAGCTACCCTGTCGGCAGTTCTAGTTGCGTTGTATGACGCCTGGAATGGCAGTGTAAGTTAATTAAATGCCATGTATTACAGGTTCTGAGTTGCCCTGTCAGTGATTCAGTTCAATGCATTTGATTGTGGTTATTTGGTTGACTGTCCCTGGCCCGCGTAAGGGTATCTTTAGTGCTACAAAGACCCTAAGCGATATTTATGTTTGTGTTTTTGTGTTAAGGGGCTGGAAAATAGTAATTGAATTGTCTTAAATTTTTTGAATGTCTTGTTGTTTACTATTTTTACAGCTAGTAGCACCCCAAACCTTCTGCCCATGACTGCCATGATGAAATTGGATGGGACAAATTATCAGAAATGGAAGAAAACCTTAGTTATGAATTTGACTTTCATGAAATTGGATTTAGCTTTGGAGATAGATCCACCAGAGATACCGACTGATGAGAGTACTGCAGCAGCTAAGAAACTTTATGAGGATTGGAAACATTCTAATAAGTGCTGTATGATGATGATGGAGAATTACATGGATGAGACCATATATGCTAGTATTCCTAAAGTGGATACTGTAAAGGGACTTCTTGAAGAGATATGAAAGAAGTTTATCAAGTTTGATATGAATGAGAAGCATCATTATTTGGACCTATTGAACAATACCAAGTATGATGGTATTAAAGGAGTAAGGGACCATATTATGCTACTTTCTTCCTATTGTAATAAGCTGAAGAACCTTAAGATGGACATTGGAGAGAAGTTCTTGACCTATTCTATAATGAGGAGTCTTCCATCACAGTTTGATAATATAAGGTCGAGTTTGAATACTAAGAAAGAAGGTTGTAGTTTGGAGGAATTGACTACTATCCTTGTCAAGGAAGAGGATGATATTAAATTAAGTAAGTCTAGGTCTGTTGCTATGGTTTCACATCAGGTAGATAAGTCCAAGAAGTTTTTCCAAAAGAAGGGACAAGGATTCAAGCCAGGACAAGGTTTCAAGCCTGGGCAGGGTTTTAACCCCAATAGGAGGAAGTTTTCTGGTATAAAGCCTAAAGGGCCGAGGGATGATGGTTTTCAGATTAGAGAAAGGAAAGAGTACTTCAATGGAAGGTATGGATACTGCAATAAAGTTGGGCACAAGAAGATAGACTGTTGGACCTTAAAGGGAAAGCAAGAGAAAAAAGGTAATATTTTAATGATTGAGACCAATATTATCGATGTGCCTATGAATTCATGGTGGTTAGATACTGGAGCAACAATTCATGTTACTAATTCATTGTAGGGGATGATAAGCTGAAGGGGCCCAACCAATCTTGAGCAGCATGTTTATATGGGAGATAGCTCAAGAGTGAAGGTGGACATTATAGGAACAATCAAGTTGAAGCTTGCCACTGGATATGTTTTGGAGTTGCAAGAAGTTTCTTATGTACCTTCAATAAGAAGGAACTTGTTATCTATTTCTGTTTTGGATAGTCAAGGTTATAGTTTTTTGTTTGGAAATAACAAAGTTGAATTATTTAAGGATGGTAAAGTTGTTGGTTTTGGAATTTTATGTGGCAATTTATATAAGCTTGATTTATTTAATAATGGTCTCAATTTCTCTGTTAATTCTATTGTTGCTTCCAAATGCCCAAGAGTTAATGACAATTCCTCAATGTTATGGCATAAACGTTTGGGACATATTTCTAGGCACAGAATGAAAAGGTTAGTGAAGGATGAGATACTTCCTAATCTTGATTTCTCTGATCTGTTGACTTGTGTTGAATGTGTGAAAGGGAAGTTAACTGCCAAGGTAAGAAAGGATAAGTTAGCTAGGTGTGAAGATGTTTTGGAGTTAATCCACACTGACATATGTGGACCTTTTACACCAACTGCTTTGGGTGGTTATAGATATTTTATTACCTTCATTGACGATTACTCTCGTTATGGACATGTTGAGCTTATTCGTGAGAAGTCAGATTCTTTAGTTGCCTTTAAAGAGTTTAAGGTAAAGATGGAGCTTCAAAAGAATAAGAAAATAAAAGCTGTAAGGTCTAATAGAGGTGGTGAGTTTTATGCTAGATATGATGAGACTGGAAGGAACCTAGGGCCTTTTGCTATTTATTTGCGTGAGTGTGGCATTGATGCGCAATATACGATGCCTGGTACACCTCAGCAAAATGGTATAGCTGAGAGAAGGAATAGAACTTTGTTGGATATGGTGCGGTCTATGTTGGCAAATTCTAGGTTGCCAGATTATTTGTGGGGAGAGGCTTTAAGGACGGCGGCTTATATTTTGAATCAAGTTCCAAGTAAGTCCGTTCCTAAGACACCTTTTGAGTTGTGGTCAGGAAGAAAGCCTAATTTGCATCATTTTCGAATATGGGATTGCAAAGCTGAAGTAAGGATTTATAATCCCCAAATTAAGAAGTTGGATCCTAAAACCATTAGTGGATATTTTGTTGGCTATTGTATAGGATCTAGGGGTTCAAGATTCTTTTGTCCTTCTCACACCACCAGGATCGTGGAATCAGACAGGGCCATTTATTTTGAAGATGATTTTGAGTTTGGTGATAGTAATGGTCCAAGGGAATCTCAATTTAGAGAAAAAAGTGTTTTCATTCCCAGTATAGTTGTTCCTAATAGAGATATTGTTGATCCAGTAGTTGATGAACCAGTAGTCGGTCAGAATGAACTCATTGTTGAAGAACAGGATATTCCAGCTATTGCAGAGGCTGATGTACCTTTGAGGAGGTCACAAAGGACTAGGAGATCAGCTATTCCTGATGACTATGAGGTTTACTTGCAGGAGCATGAGTTTGACATAAGTGATGATTCAGATCCAGTCACTTATGAGGAAGCCATAAGCAGTTCAAACTCAAATTTTTGGTTGGATGCAATGGAAGATGAAATGAAATCCATGGCATCAAATGGAGTATGGGATTTGGTTGAGTTACCAGAGGGTAGCAAGCCTATTAGGTGCAAATGGGTCTTTAAGACTAAAAAGGACTCCAATGGTCAAGTGGAGAGGTATAAGGCTAGACTTGTAGCTAAAGGATTTAGCCAGAAGGAAGGAATTGATTATACAGAGACTTTCTCTCCTGTATCCACAAAGGATTCTTTTAGAATCATTATGGCGATTGTGGCGCATTATGACCTGGAGTTGCATCAGATGGATGTCAGAACTGCTTTTCTGAATGGTGATTTATATGAGGATGTATATATGGTTCAACCAGTTGGTTTCCAACAAACAGGGAATGGTAATTTGGTTTGTAAGCTTAAGAAATCTATTTATGTTCTTAAGCAAGCTTCAAGACAATGGTATCTTAAGTTTGATGAGGTTGTCACCCAAAATGGCTTTAAGGAGAATGTTGTTGATAGATGCATATATATGAAGGTCAGTGGGAGCAGTTTTATATTTCTGGTGTTGTATGTTGATGACATACTTTTGGCTACTAATGACACTGACCTATTAGTTGAGACAAAGCAGATGTTGTGCAACTATTTTGATATGAAAGATCTTGGTATGGTGAGGCTTCTTTTGTTTTGGGCATCAAGATTGTTCGAGATAGGACTAATTATGTAGTGCAATTGTGTCAGAGAGCTTATATTGATAGAATTCTTAAGAGATTTGATATGCATAATTGTTCTCCTGGAAATGCACCGGTTACAAAAGGTGAAAAGTTTTCTAAGGATCAGTGTCCCAAGAATGATAGATAAAGGATGGTAATGAAGAATATTCGCTATTCTTCAGCAGTAGGTAGTTTGATGTATGCTCAAGTTTGTACACGGCCTGATATAGCCTTTGCTGTGGGTGCGCTTGGTAGATTTATAAGCAATCCTGGTCCTATTCATTACCAAGCAGTTAAGAAGGTTTTTAGGTATCTTCAGGGTACTAAAGATCATATGCTGACATATCGTCGCACCAACTCTCTTGAAGTAGTGGGTTATAGTGATGCAGACTATAAAGATTGTGTGGATGACAAGAAATCTACCACTGGTTATATATTTATCATGGCAAGAGGTGCTGTGTCTTGGCGGAGTGCCAAGCAGTCAGTGACAGCATCCTCGACTATGGAGGCAGAATATGTGGCGTGTTATAAGGCTACCCGTCATGCAGTTTGGCTACGGAATTTTATCCGTGATTTAGGAGTAGTTGACTCCATTGAGAGGCCTATTATGATGTATTGTGATAATACTGCAGCGATGTCTTTCTCCAATAATTTAAAAGGTACTCCTGGTGCGAAGTACATTGATGTGAAATATTTTGTGGTAAAGGAGAAAGTTGAAGAGGGCCTCATTACTGTTGTTCACATGCCGACTTATAGCATGATGGCAGATCCACTGACCAAGGCTTTACCGGTAGGCATATTTGAGGAGCATGTGTCCCGTATGGGATTGTTAGGCAGTTGAGACTGCTGTGGGTCAGTGGGAGTTTTGTTATGTTTTCTGTAGTAATATACATGTTGAGTATTATTTATTTCTTTGAATATTTTAATACATTGATGTATGTGGATCATTATTTATTTATGAGTTGATTTATTACACATATTATTACTCCTTGTATTTACAGGCCTGTTGAAACTATTAGTCTATGTATATGTGTATGTTGATCCACAGGTACCATGGTGAATTCCTACTACCTAGTTTGGGTATATTGTTGTATCTTATCGATACGCAATGTGCTTGAATGAAATGGTTTTATGTGTTGGGGGATTGCACATGGTTAGGTAAATCTCTACTACCTAGACTGAGTTTATGGCATGCAAAGTGCTCAGTTGAAATGGTATCATGTTTTGGCAGATTTACTGAAAGAATCTCTACTGCCTAGTCTAGTATATTGTTGTGCCCTGTCGGTATACTATATATTTGGATGAAATGGCATTATGGTTCGGGAGATTCTATAGTAAGTGAGTTTGGATTTTATATGATGATGATTATGCAGTCCAAGTGGGAGAATGTTGAATTAAATTAATATTTGTGGACTTGGCATACTCAATTACTCACTTACAGGGCATATTTATGCCATTAATGGGAATGACTTATTTTATTATTTTGTAGTAGGGCCCTTGGTCACACACTCTCTATAAGACTCCAGTTGGTCCATTGGACTGGAGGACCAACTCTCTTTATAAGCCCAATGACTTATCCATATTTTTTCTAGTATAATTATATTATCAAATTATTATTATTTTTATGTGTCAAAATTAATAGATAAGTCTGACTTGCAGAGACTATTTAAAGGGTCTAGGGCAAGCAAACATGATATACCATACAGTATTTGGAGATTAGGATTTTCAGAAATCTGAGAGTGGTTTGAGAGTAGTGTGTCCATAGGCACTACTTTACGTTGTTTCTATTTTGCAGGATTAAAGATCTAATTTATCAATGGCTGCGTTTGAAGGTTAGTAATTTATGATTTATGGAATTTATTATGTATATTTAGATTCATAAAATTTCTAACATCCATGGCCCTTGCAAGTTGATCATAAACCTCCTTCCGTACCACTTCAGAGTCTGACTGAGGCAACACCAGATGGACAAAGGCAGTGAGTGAGCCCAAAGATTGATCACGATCAGAATGAGCAGCAGTGAGTCTACAATTTGGAAAATGTTTGATGATCAATATCCAGGGCCTGATGATCGATTTGCATGCATGTCCTAGATTGATATTTTGGAGGAGGAGAAATTAATTATGGGTACTTTTGTTTTGTCAATTTGGTTTAAGTTTACATTTTACACTTGTTAATTTAGTACTATAATTGATGAATACTATTTAGTTTACTAAAGCAGTTTCCATTTAGATAATGATCTCTCTGTTGCTTATATAAACTTTTAATCGTCACCAACGATGATTCCTTTGCACTTGTTTTCTTTAATTTTTGGTTTCTTTAATCTTTGTTTTTATTTTTTAATTTTTAATTTTTTTGATTTTGTAAGATCTTTGATCTTTTTTTTTTTTTTTTTTTTTGGCTTAAAGCAATATGTTTGACCTTTTTTTTTTTTTTTTTTTTTTTGCCTGGAAGCAATATCTTTAATCTTTGATTATATATATATATATATATATATATATATATATATATCTATTACCACACTATATTTTTATTATATTAAATGTTAATGTCAAGATTGTAGAGACATTATAGATCGTGAGCTTTATATGTTGGTCCATAGTGGGCTTTGAGGAGTTTCTTCGTGCCAACCAATCCATGTAGAAGGCAGGGACAAAGAAAATAACTTTGGAACAGATGCAAGTTAAACTGGTTAAGTGGGCCTTATGGTTTTCGGGCATACTGGTCATCTTATTTGAGCCTTAAGCCACAGCCATCAAAACTTCTTGTCGGTGATCGATGATACCTAATTTGACAATACAAATCGGTAATTCTAAAATTGTAGGATGAAATACATACATAGATGTGTATTTATAGTATATATATACACACACACGTATATAGGAATTATACGAAGTCTTTAATACGATTAGATGATGCAGATGTGCTCATGTGGTTGACACTATCCAAAAAGAGTTTGACGAAAAACAGGAGCCTTGAGAGGTTTAGCACTTTGTTAGGCGCCAATTAGGTAATCAGTCAAGATTTGCCTCTTCGATGTTCCACTCTAATTAATTTTAATTAATTTAAATTTTCTTATTAGGATGTTCTTATAAATTTTTCATCTACACCTAATTTATTAGTTTTTAAAAGTTAAAATATAAGATTATTTTTTAATTTAAATGAGCACACACAATATTATTTTATCTTATTAGGATTTTAGTATACCACTCAACTTTTTTAAATCATTAAAATATTTTTAAATTTTAATTTTTAAAATAATGGTAAAGATCCTAACCGTCATTGTTAACATAAATAACTCAGACAAATTTATACTCTTTTACTGTTAATATAAATAACTCATATAAATTTTACTCTTTTACTGTCTTTCTAAGGTAAAAAGTAGGCTTTGTCAACACGGTTGAAAATAAAGTTGCAGCAGCAGCAAAATAAAAATAAAATTCCAAATAACAAAATTGAAAATAAAATTTCAAAGTTATGTTGAATTTTGAAAAAAATTAAAATTAAAATTCCAAAATTTGTTAATTTTTAAGAAAAAAGTTGAAAAATATTTTATATGATAAAATGAAAAATTTTAGTACACAAAATAAAATATAAAATTTGAATAAACTGAAAATATAAAATATAAAATCTATGTACTTAAAAAAAAATAATAATAAAACATAAGCATAGAATACTAATTTAATGAGGAATAAGAAACTAAACATAGGCATAGAATACTAATTTAACTAGGAATAGGGAACTAAATAAATAGAGGAAAAGGAAATTAAATAGGCATAGAATACTAATTTAACTAGGAATAGGGAACTAAATAAATAGAGGAAAAGGAAATTAAACAATCATAAAAAACTAAACAAATAAACATTAAAAATTCCAAAAGGACTAGAAAAATCTCATAGCTTCAACATAAATGCAATTCCTATATAAATATTTACTGCCTAAATACTGTCTTCAGAATAAAGGAAAGAGTAAAGGAAAGAAGAGAGGAAATTCACGGTTAAAATGTATAGAAACACAAGGTTGTGTGATTTACCGAGAGAGCTCCTACAAGATATATTTTACAGGCTTTCGGTGAAAAATATTGGCCAACTTATATTCGTCTGCAAAATATGGCATGAAATCATCATCGATCCTAGTTTTATTTCCATGCATGCCAACCGGTGCGCCAAATATCATAAAGGATATGTAATGGCTCATTCTGGCCAAATTTCACACTTTGATAGGAGGTTTGCTTTTCTAGAAAAATTTGAATCTCCAATTGGCGACCTATCTAAATTTAAATTAGTAGGTTCAATTAATGGTTTGCTTTGCATGAGATCCGAATACTGTATTGGTAATTTCCTTTGCCCCACATATCTATGGAACCCTTCCATCAGGAGATTGAAGAAACTTCCAAACACCACACACAATCACAAAAAAGATGCTATTATTGGAACTCGTTATGTTTCTGCGTTTGGTTTTGATAGACAAACTAATGATTATAAGGTGTTTCATATTGTCGGCTTACGATTAGTAAGCAAGCAAGTAGTTATAAACTATCGTCTTTACTCCTTCAACACAAATTCTTGGAAACAGATAAAAGCCAAGAAAGAAGGGAATCATCATCCGTCTCTATTTCCTAGTACCTATCATGGCTGCCGAGCATACTTCGATGGAGCTTTCTACTGGATACAATTTAGGAAATATAGGACTTGTTCAAGGTTCATGCTGTGCTTTGATTTTTGTACTGAAAGAATTTGGAAAACAAAGTTGCCAATACATGATGATAATGAAATCATTATGTCCCTCGGCTCACATAAAAATTCACTTGTTCTATATACTTCTGATGCTCGAAGATGCTGGATATCTCAAAGCGGACCATGTACAATCGATACATGGATGATGAAGAAATTAATTAGTGGTGAAGTGATATGGGTGAGACAATTATCTGTGGTAATTCCATCCCAACTTGCTTGGCCTCTAACAACTGGATTGGATGGTGAAATTTTAGTCAGCAAGTATTCTTCCTTAAACAATTTAAGAAGCTATTTTCTATTTGGTGCATATGATTCTAAGGAGCGAAATATCAAAAAGATTTATATCCATGCTAATGTTGATGAAGGTATTCGAGTCGAAAGTTTATCTACTTATTCTGAAAGTTTATTACTTTTACGAAGATGTCGCAGATACTGAAATTTTGAAATTATCTTGTATCTACTTATTTATTATTATTATTATTTTTTTCTATTGTTCTGAACGTTAATTTATTTTTATGTAAATTGTACTTCGCTATTTTAAAATACGATTTCAACTCTAAATTCTTTATTTGTTCAATATAAGTTCTAAAATTTTAAAATCCTTGCAAATTAATACCTTGAAATAAAGTATATTAAAATTAATGATGTTAATGTCTGCAAAAATAAAAATATTTTAAAATAAATTGAAGAAAATAAATGTATTATTTTTACTATTCATATTTATGTTTTTTATTTGAAAAATTGTAACTGTTCCTTTTTTATTTAAATAAAAATACCCACATCCATATATTAAAAGTTTATGGATTTAAAATTAGACAAAATATAAAATTGAAATAAAATGTTAATTTATTTTAATTTTATTAGAACAAAAATTAGAATAAAGATTAAATTTTGTTAGATCAAAAATGAAAAATATTTTTTTATGTCAAAATAAAAAAAAATTAGGTCAAAATACCAAAATAAAAATTACATCAAAACTTAAAAAATAAAATAATTAAAAAACGATGCATTTATAAAAATATTTTGGAAAAATACATTTTTTATCTTTCCATTTTATATTTTTACAGATTTTTATTTGTAAAATTGCATCAATTTATTTTTTATTTAAATTAAAATACACCATGATCATAATTAAATATTTTTGGATTTAAAATTAGATCAAAAATTAAAATTAAAATTTAAGGTCTAATAAAAATTATTTTGCTACACAAAAAATTAAAAACAACTTTTTATACTAAACCCAAAAAAAAAAAAAGAAGAAAATACCAAAAAAAAAATTAGACCAAAAATTAAAAAATAAAATTAAAATGAAAATTTTAAAAAAAAAGTTTTGGAAAAAATATATTTGTTATTTTTTTATTTTATATTTATGATTTTTTATTTGAAAAATTATACCTATTTTTATTTAAATTAAAATATCGACAATCATAATAAAATATTTTTGGACATAAAATAAGATCAAAATTAAAAATAATGAGACCAAAATACCAAAAAAAAAAGACCTAAAATTAAAAAATTAATTGTTTTAAATAATAGTTTTAAAAAATTGAAAAAAATTGGTCCATTCATTTTATAAACTAAAATGGAGACCAAAAATGGAAAAATGGAAAAATTAATTAGAATATAATTTCGTAAAAATTTTAGTTTATTTTTTATTTTATGTTCTAATTTTTATTTTGGTCTAATTATTTTTAACTTTTGATCTAAGTCCAGAAACATTTAATTATGGTTGTGGCGATTTTAATTTAAACAAAAAAAAAGGATGAATATAATTTTTCAAATAAAAATACCATAAATATAAAGTGGAAAAATAATAAATTTATTTTTAAATTTTTTCAAATATTTTTTATTTCAAAAAAATAATTTTGACATCAACATGACATTATGATGATATTATCACTGTTAATTTTAACAAATCAATTTGCAATGATTTTGAAACTTCTGATTTTGATTTACAGAGATTTCAATTTAGTATCAAAATCAAACAACTCTGAAATTTCAGAATATTAAAGTGCAATTTGCCTATATTTTTCTATTTAATATTATTTTAACTTCAGTTTCTTTAGAGGATGAGTTGTGGTTAGTATTGTTTCTTTTTTTGGAAGATGCCATGTATTGTTTCAACATTTCATACTTTGTCACTTGTAGTTTTGAATTAGCATTGTGAAAAAAATCTAGCATCAGTCCAAACCGTGTACATTATAATTTTTTTTTTTTTTTGGGTGCTATATTATATTAATCATTTTTCATTCCTATTTGTATCTGTACTAAAAAAAAGAGACAGAGAGAATTTCTCCTTATGTACTGTGTACATGCACTTTAATAGTTAAAAACTCTCGTTGTAAATATGTTAAACTTATGCCGCTCTATTTACCAACTTTAGTAAACGTTAGTTTGATAGTGTACAAAGGTATTACTGCTAATTTGATATTAAAATGTCTAAGCAAAATCTTGAAACTCTAGCATTAGTTCTAACCAACATGATCAATATTTTAATAAAAAATTATTAATGCCATGACTATATGGATTGTTTATAATTAAAACTAACTCAAGAGGAATTTCTAGATTGGTTTTTACGTAGTTGAATCTAAAATGGTTTGTTTATTATATAATTCTAGATAATTTAAATAAAGAGAAAATCCTAAGGTATCATATAATTTCAACTATTAATTGAATTATTTATCAATACAAGATCAACATTTTTTTTTCTTTACATGTATCAAATTAGCATCAATACCTTTTAAAGTTAGTAAAATATGAGATATCAATTGAAAATTTACACCTTTATTTGTCAAAGTGTATGTGCTCTATATTCACCAAAAACAAGTGTACGTGCTCTATAATGTGAAATGTATAACCAGACTGAAAAATTTATTCTGATTTATATAATTTAGTACTTACAGGGTCACAATATAAAAGCTGTTTTACAGACTTCAAAAGATTTTTTTTTTTTTTTTTTTTTTTTGGGTGGGGAACCCAGCTCATAGACCTGGACTTCAAAAGCTGTGCTAAAAAGATACCAAACGGAATAAAGTGGAAAAACGTTGAAACTATAAATGTGACATTGGTGAGAAAATTTTGATTTTTGAAACTAGAAATGAGACATTGGTGAGAAAAACCCTTTAATTTTTAATTTCGTTTGTAAAGATTTTTTTTTTTTTTTTTTCAAAGAAGGTTGGAATTTGATCGCCTATGTTTTAAAGCTTCTATTTAGTTTTTACTTTAAAAAAATACAATCATTATCTGGTGGTGGGCGTCGCAAAATCACGTGATAGATGCCACAGATTTGAAAGTACTGCAAGAGTGCTCGCGAGAGATAGAGAGAGAGAGAAAGAGAGCAAGAGACATTGCCAGAGTGTGCTTCGAACTGCGATTCGTCAGCTCAGTGATCGTTGCCTCTACGCCGCCTCCAAATGGTACCCTTTTTTCTCAACCGACAAAATCTCCCCCTATATAACCCCTCAAAAGTCTAATCTTTTGCTTCCACTGAAGCACCTTCAAAATGATATCTTGCTTTTGATAAGCTATTATTTGCATTTTTGTTGCTTTATTGCACGAAAAGGGGATAAAACAGTGCCTGACTAAATCTTTTAGTCCAATAGACCAAATGGGCTGTGTCGTGCTCAGTTTATAGCGGTTTTAATTTTCCGTGGTTAGAAAAAAGATCCCATAATTGTGAATTTATCTTCCTTTATTTTGGAGCAAACGAATGCAAAATTAAACCGCTACTTGTTGGTACTGTTTTGGTTCTCATATTGGTTTTTATTGTTGGGAATTAGTTGATTGTAGTCATTGGATTGTTATGTGCCTTTGCAGAGCAGCAGAAGTGCTGGTGGGTATTGAGCAAGACCCACCAGCTGATTTGCTGGAATTTGTGTGTTTTCATCAAATATGTTTTGTCAATGTAAGTTGAGATTATACTGGTAGCAGTAGGCTTAAAGAAGGGTACTTTCTGGTCGAGAATGGCTTATTGATTTAGTGGAGACTTATTATTGTAGAAGCTGGAGCAATGGGAGCTTAAATATGATGCTGGTTGTTGGTGATAAAATTGGCTTAAAATTAATTCAAATAGTTTTGTTTCAGCACCAGCTACACTTTTAAACTATGCTATAACTAATCGCAGGATACAAGTTAAAATTGATGGTGGAACCGGCACCCAAAATCAAACTTATGGTAGCAGTAGATGGAAAATTATATCTTCATCCATGTTCTAGATAGAAAATCAACTTGATTCAGCACTAGAACGTCTAGTCTCTAGGGATTTTAATTGATAAAGAACTTCAATTAGCAACCTCATCTCGTCAGATTTTGATGGGTTGGTCCTAAGAGGTTCTAACAAATCCTCATTAGTTCACTTGGTACTGTGAAGAAGGGAAAGGAAAAAAAAAAAAAAAAAAAAAAGAAAAAAAAAAAAAAAGGAAAAGAAATCGCCAATGTTGCTTATCTAATTCTCTAAAGTAAGAAATCCTAGAAAATAGTCTAATAAATATTGTGTTGCATGAATTAGATTTTAACTGATGTTATTGTTATATTTTATAGCTGAATTTAATTCCTGAAATTCATTGATAAAATATTGTAAGCTAAATTTAAAGTGCCTTTCTTAACGTTTAGATTTGAATACTAAAATATTACTATGTTCATGGTCTTTAAGAAGTCCATCTAATCTCATCTTACCTAAAATTTTTTAGGGGCTGGCTTCTTTATAGCATGCTGAACATGATGCTTAGAAATAGCTTCTTACTTTTAATGAACAAAAAAAATTAAAGAAATCTTCCAATTCTTTCCTCACAGTCTCATGAAACATATTGCATGGATTATTTCCCTCTTTTTCCTCTGAAAACATGCTTTAGGATCTTAATTTCCATAATCAGATATAATCACAAATCTAGAATTGTTGCACAATCATACTTCCTTTTCATATTCTGGTGTATTAGACAAATGAATTAATAATTTGTTGATGTCATTTGCTTTCCAACTGTGGAATCTGGTAGACCTTTATCTCTTGGTACTATTATTAAATTTTTCGGAAGTTACTCATAATGGCCATCTAGTCCGATTGAATGTTCTGTTTTCATTGCATTCTTATACATAGCCATTTACATATTTTGGAAGGACTAATATATTTTGTTATTTATTATTACTTAATAGAGGATGCAGAAAAGTGGAAAGAGGAAGAAATGATAGAGCTCGGGCCCTTAGTTAAGATAGATGCTGTTAACCATGAACTAGTTGCTCTGGAGAGGGGATTATCAACACTTCAAAAGAATGCCCGGTCACTATCTTGTGGCTTCCATGCAGCTTAGTTGTGTTTCCATGTAAGTGTGATGCTTCACTTAAATACGAGAACCTTTGCTTGTCAAGTATAAGGTGCTTATTTAGTTTACTTCGTTGATTGGCTAAATCCATGCAAGGTGTATGTGTTTCTGGACTCTTTCTCAAGTGAAACACTATTTGCTATTTGCATGTTTGTAGGAAGTATAGTAGCTAGCTATTCTCGTGTTTGTCTATATCCCAAGATAGGGCACTAAGCAACTTTCCTTTGGATTGGCTTTCAAAAATCCCCTGAATTCTGGTAATATGCTTCCTTGTCTATATGCATAGATCACATCTACTGCTTGTTCTCTTTGAATAATTTTAGTTTCTTCATTTTGACTTGGTCAACTTGAGTGTAAAATGTTAAGTTTAATAATTTTATCAATTGAAGTATAGAAGTCTTTTTGTTTTCCCTTGTCTTATAGATAAACAGGTTGCAGATTCATATCTTGTGAAATAAAGGCATTAAAAAGTCTCTTTCTTGTTCCTCAGTATTCAGTAAACTATAATAATGTAATCCTTAGGAAAATATTCTGGAATCAATAAACCAACATATCTTTATATTGTTTATTTTTCTGAAAATTATAACTCTTCTAGGTTGAAGGAGTTCATATTTGACGATCCACGTGCCTATCTGTTTTTAATTACTTTTACATATTATTTGACGCAGCCGTAATCATATTTTTTCCTATTTTGGAATCTTGTCCTTTATATCTCTTAATTTTTCACTCTTAACATGTTGATGTGGCATAAAGAAGAACTGGCTCTGGTGGTGGGTTTTCTCTGAGCTGGGATGATTAATTATAATTTAGTATGATTTTTTAGTCTTTGCAGCCAAAATAAACAGTCAGTTGAGTAGATGATGCTTTTAGGGAAAGATCTGAAATGTACCATTTGTGTTTATTTTATTGAATCTGGTTATGTGTGAATTTTGAATTTTTGGAATTCTAATAGTTTTCATCATATAATGGATGCCTAATTAGCTCTGATATGTTCAATTTAATTGATAATTGAGCAATCGATCCATTTTACTGCACTGAACAACTTGTTTTTTTTGTTTTGTTTTTTTTCCCTGTCTGATAGTAAATTTCTGGAGCAAGGGACAGCTACATGTACCATTGTCAACTAGCCACCCAGTTTTGCATGCAGTGGATAATTGTCATATCATGTTTGTAGTAGAAAGTCAATTGCCTATACTTTGGAGACAAAAGGATATTCCATGTGATTTGGGTGGGATTTGATTAAGGTCTACCGGCACAAGTGTATTGTCAAACTCAAATGAAGTGTTTTCAGTTGGGGGTTCAGCCATGTGAAACATGGATGCTCCAATACCATCTTATTCATGATGGTTACTTAAATGAATACAATCCAAACGGCAGTGGCATATACTATATATCTACATATGTATATTCTCAGGGATGTGTCATATTAGGTATATTGTAATTCGCAGGGTGTACATCCCACATGACTGGAAGGTAATATGTTTTTATATGTGAAATATGGCGCTGTGAGATAACTAATACGGAAGTAGAAAGGGATTTCTTTTGGACATCGAAGTAAAAGTTGATATGGAAAAATTTTGAAACTCCCTGGATGCATTTGGTTCTAAAAGCCAAAATGGAAAACTTAAATATTAATACGTGACACATGATCAAAATATAATTTTATTTAGATGACGTTTGAAAATTTGTTTCTAGTTCGTTAAAATTTTTTATCAAAAGAAAAAAAAAAAAAAAAAGCTGCTTTAAAATTACAAATTTTACCATATTTTCTAGCTCGGTTAAAATTTTCTATGGGTTAGATGATAAGTTTTTTTCCTCCTTTTTTTTTTTTTTTTTTTTTTGGCTGGAAAAATAATCATCCATTAAAAGAAGTATATCATTTTGTTATGCAGCAAATAACTTACTGCTTGAGGAATGGCATTCAAAATATAATAAAAAGAAAACATTACCGACAAAACTGGAAACATCTTGAATGTCTTCCTTCCATAATGGAATAAAAAGGAGCTTATAAAAGAAATATCAGGACATGCTCAAATGCTTGTTCAACTAGACTTGATTTGATTAAAAATTCGTAATAGAATTGAATACTTTTAATAAATGACATTGATAACTACATATATATGTTATGCACAGAATCAATGTTGGTTTCTGCTAATTTCTAAATCACTTGCAACTCACCCTGTTACAGAGGCCTTGAGTCCAGACGCCACTATCTGTTACATAAACACCAAGTGAACACAATTTGTTCCTTTTTAAATAGAAAGCTTACACAACCTTAACAGGTTTCTGTTTCAGATAGATCATTGCTATTTTACATTAGTTATGCCTACCCAATTATTATATATATATATATATAGATATTTTCTATTCCACTAAATAGTTTGAAAATAGATGATCTAAAACATGTTAGCAGAGAGTTGCAAGGAAATGTCTAGTTGGGACTGTTCTGTTACAGACCCCATCAAGGTTAATACTGTACATTACCAAATTTCAGAATGGAAACATTGTGCAGATGGCTATAGAATTGCAAGTCAAATTAATACAAGCAAAACACTATATTATGCTAGCTAGCAGTATAAGATTACAATTAGATAGCACCCTCTTAATTTGTAGAAATTAAGGTGCGTCCTAATAAACATACACACATATAGATAACACACACATGCATGCATGCATACATACATAAGTGCATACACAAAACACATGCATACATAAATATGTTCACACACACACACACACACACACACATACATACTTACAAACAAACATACATATATACACAGTACATACATTCACGGCGCATACACACACGCACACAAACATACATAAATGCACATACATACATACATACATGTATGCACACACATACATGTACATACAGACGCGCACACACATAGACATGTACACATACATATGTACATAACACACACACACACACACACACACACAGAGACATACATACATACATACATACACACATACACACGTTCATGCATACATACATAAATACACACACACACACACACATACAAACATGCATACATTCATGAAAGTAAAAAATTAATGATCTATACCTTATAAACTTTGAACCTGTAGGAAAATGTTTCTCCAGGGTTGATAGCACACTGAGAAATTGATGCAGTCCCATCTGCCCAAGGGCTTCCAAAATGCTAGAAATTAAAGAATATATTCCACACACACACACACACACACACACACACACACACACACACACGCACACATACACGCACACATACATACATACATACATACATACATTCATTCATACATACATACATACATACATTCATGAAAGTAAAAAATTAATGATCTATACCTTATCAACTTTGAACCTGTAGAAAAATGTTTCTCCAGGATTGATAGCACACTGAGAAATTGATGCAGTCCCATCTGCCCAAGGACTTCCAAACTGCTAGAAATTAAAGAATATATTCCACACACACACACACAAAAAAAAAAAAAAAACAGACACGCGCTCATGCATACATACATAAACACACACACACACACACACACATACATACATACATACATACATTCATGAAAGTAAAAAATTAATGATCTATACCTTATCAACTTTGAACCTGTAGAAAAATGTTTCTCCAGACTGAGAAATTGATGCAGTCCCATCTGCCCAAGGACTTCCAAACTGCCAGAAATTAAAGAATATATTCCACCATTATGTATGCAAACACCAACTACAAATCCATCTTCATCTTTTTTTCTTTTTCTTTTTTTGGTAAATACAAATTCATCTTCATCATGCAAATTAAAGTGTATATCTATGTATTTATATATTATGTATATGATAGCACATATATGATATTGCACTACCAACGTTGTAGAAAAATGAAATATATTACAATTGAACACAGATATGATGAAAAATGAGAGATTGTACAAAAGTTAGGAGAATAGTTTCAGGGCCTAGACTGAATTAATTTTCATAAAATTACAACCTGCATGCCGCCATCAATTTGAAACCATCGTAAACCTAATCACTTTCTGACTCTTCAGTTTCTGGGATATATGAAGAATCGAGCAATTCATTGTCGTCTTCAGAAGGTGAAACTTCATCACCTTCTTGACCTTGGTCGGCCCCAAAGGTATCAACTTGGTTTTCTTCAGCTGCTTGATCATGAACAATCTGATGAAGAGGCATGATCATGAACAATCTGATGAAGAGGCAGAGGAAGTTCTTGGACAACTACATCAAAGTGTAAAACTCCCAAATTTTCTCTCGGGCGTCTAATTGTGTTTCTTTGATTTCTCGGAAATGCGCCAAAGATATCAACTTGGTTTTCTGGCACCATCTGATGATGAGGCAGACGAACATCTTGATCGTCAGACACTACCTGGTGAAGGGGCAGAGGAATATCTTGGCCACCTACATCAAAGTGAAAAACTCCCAGATTTTGTCTTGCCCGTCTAGCCGTGTTTCTTGCACGCCGTGGAAATGTGCCAAAGATGCCAACTTGGTTTTCAAGTACATCAAAGTGAAAAACTCCCAGATTTTGTCTCGCGCGTCTAGCCGTGTTTCTTGCACGCCGTGGAAATGAGCCAAAGATACCAACTTGGTTTAAAACTCCCAGATTTTGTCTCGCGCGTCTAGCCGTGTTTCTTGCACGCCGTGGAAATGCACCAAAGATACCAACTTGGTTTTCAAGCACCACCAGCAGAGGAACATCTTGACCATCAAACACCATCTCAGGCAGGGGAACTTCTTGGCCCATTACATGAAAATGCAAAGCTTGAACATTGTCTCTGGTCGTAACGTGTTTCGTCGGTTTCTTGGAAATACGGCAAGTACGCCAAACTCAGCTAAAGCGATCGCCACATCCTCCAAGAGGTGCAGGTTACCATCATCGGACTGATGAGGATGAAGACGATTATCTTCTATTTCTTGATCTCTTTCTCTTTCAGAGACGAAACGAGTATTTTTTACCGTTAATAATGAATAATGGGAGGGGTTTACGCATGAGACAAGAAAGGGTTTTATAGCCAAATAATTTTTCTTATCTTTCACACAAAATTATATTTTGCAAATATTCGTCCACATATATTTAAAATATCTATTATTTATCTGTGTATATATATATATATATATGTATGGTTGAAGTTTATATGATTTAGCCCCGCAATTTTATTATTGTGTAATTAGACTTTTAATTTTTCAAATTGCACAATGTAGGCTTTTAATTTTTTAATTAAAATTTAAATATAATAAAATTAACTATAAAAAACAAAAAAAATCAATAAAATATTAAAATATTTATTAATTCAAACTTATTCACAAAAAAAAAAAAAAATCTTTATTTTTGTAAAGATTTTAAAAATCATTCACCAAAAAGCTTATCTTTAAACTTATTTACCAAAAAAAATCTTTATTTAAATTGCCAATAAACTTTTTTTTAAAAAAAATATTTTTGTTATTGCTAAAATGTTCTATAAAAAAAATTAAAACTATTTATACATTGTGTACTGTTTATTATTAATTATTTTTTAATAAGTATTATTTTGTTTTTAAATTATATTATCTGAAAAAATAAAGGCATTGATCATTTTTAGGGTCGATTATTTCCTATTTGGATTTTTTTTTCTTTTTATTTACATAAAATTGATTGTTATTATTATATATTATTATTTACATTATTAATAAAAAAAATTCTTGGAAATATATATTTTTTCTTGCTAAAATGTTTTTAAATAAAGTTTGAACCTATTTATACATTTTTACTATTGACTATTAATTATTTTTTAAGAAGTATTATTTATTTGCAAATTATACTATTTGAAAAATCGAAGGCTTTGAAGACCCCTTCATTACGTTCGCATTCCCTTCTCTTCCCATCTAATGGGCCTTTGAATTAATCTATTTTGAGATCGAATTTAAAAAAAAAAACAAAATTAAATAAGAGGACAATGATATTAAAATAGTAGAGTTACAAAAATATTTATTAAATTTATTTATTAAATGGTGTGAAAAATATAATATTTAATTAAATTAATTTTTTGATAAACTCATTCATTTAAAAATTCACTTATTAATATTTAAATTATATAAATATATCAAACGATAATATGTTAGCATATGTCATTTGATAAATATTTATAAATTTATATTATAATAAATATTTATAAACTTATCCATTTTGGCAAGTATTTTGATCCTGTAGCATTAGTGAAAAAAAAATTTGTATGCGTTTTAAAAGGTAGCAATTCTTTTTTCTTTAACATGAATGGAATCTAATAAAAAAAAAATTAATGAAATGGTTTTTTTTTTTTTTTATTCATGCCATATTATAATTGTATATATTATTTATTCTTTCTAACATTACTTGTTATCTTCCAATTCTTTTATCACACATTCTCACAATCACAAAAACATATTGCATGGATTTATTTCCCTTTTTTTTCTGGTGAAAACATGCTTTATGATCCTAATTGCCATAATAGATACGGTCACATGTGACTATGTATTAGATATCCGTCTCTACTTCCTTCTCTCTAGGAACCATCCAGCTTGTTCAAGATTCGTGTTGTGTTTTGATTTTTGTAATGAAGGAATTTGGAGAACTAAGCTGCCAATATATTATCATGATGATTTCATTATGTCCATACACACGTTCGAAGAATGCACTTATTCTATATATTTCTGATGCTCCAAAACGGTGGAAATTTCAAAGCGGACGATGCACAACAGATAAATGGACGATGAGGAAATTAAATAGCGGTAGTGGTGGGGTGATGTCCGAGAGACAATTATTTGTGGTAATACCATACCAAGTATTGCTTGGTATTAACAAACGGACTGAATGGGGAAATTTTAGTTTACAAGTATTGTTGCCTTGATGATGTACAACACTATTTTCGATTCGAAGAAGCAGAATATGAGACATCTTGACGCATATGTTGGTGGAGACCCGATGAATATTTTAAAGATTCATTTACTTATTACAAAGTTTATTCCTAAGGAAAGACGACACATAGTAGAATTCTTAAATTTTCTCTATTCTCCCCCGTTTACTTATTTCTTCCTTCTCTAATTGTTGTGTACCGAAGATTTACTTGTTTCTATATTTAATTTTTTTAGCTTCGTTTTGGGGGATTATTTATGGATAGAATTAATTGTTAGCATTATAAATGCCATGATCGATATCATATATATCCATGATTATAAAGGATTGTTTATAATTTATACTAGGGGTAACTATATTTTTTTTGAACATCTAGTTTGTTCTTAATTTTATTTGAGTGCTTGGTTTTTATTTTAGTTTCAATTTAGGGCCTCCATTTTCAATTTTTGCAATTAAGATATTTAATTTTAGTTTTATTATAATTTGAGCATGCCATGTTAATCAATGTAATAGAGTATTTTGTTTTTTTAAACCTTTTTTTTAATATTCTTAAGTTAATAGTGTTTTTGGATTTATAATAAGACATTTATTTTGATCAAACTTTTCATTATTAAAAGTTGAGGATCTCAATTGGATAAAACTGAAAATGACTTCCATATTAAAACCAAATGGATATTGAATCACTCAATTGGGAGAAAAAAAAAAATGAAAATCAATTGAGCCATCCTATTGAACTTAGAGGTAAAAGTACCATCGTTAACCCTTTAAACTAGAGGATTTGATAGGGTAGTTAAGCCTCAAAACTAACTTTAAATTAATGTTTAGATTTTCCTTACCTGTAATATTGGTCAAAAAGATATTTACATGAATGAAATTTGAAAAATCAAAAAAAGCAAAAGAAGTTCTAGAATTATGAGAAATGTGGGGTAGCACGTTTGAAAGAAGAAAATGTTACTCACCTTGCATATACTCCTTAAGATAACTAAGATCCTAGCTGGCTTCATATAAGCATTTTTCATATATATGATTGCAAACTAAACGAACATAACGAGAGTGAGAAAGTATTGCACATTCGATTTCTTATTGTTTTATAAATATTTACAGAGGTAGAAAGGCAGAGGTATAGAATGCCTACAAATATTCCTTCATTAACATCTCTTTTGATTAACCACTACTAGAATTATTTATTTATTTATTTTTTTTGGGGTTAACTACTAGAATTCTGAAATTACCTTATTCTCTTTCGTTTTATTTATTCATCTTTTTTTTAATTAATTAATTAATTAATTTTTTATTTTATTTTATCATCTAAAGTCCAGGAGCTTGTTTTGGGAAAATGTTATTACCAACAAACTCAGAGCAGTAGCGAAAGAAAGCTTTCTGTAGCCTTGCTTTCTAACCAAATGCCTACTTATTTTTATCAATTTCTTCTTGCATGTATATGATTCCGAGATGTCTTCTTTCATTTATTATTTTTTTTTTTCGTACCATAATTTATGCAATCCGTTCTAAGTTTGATTGAGTTTGATGAGTGACCAATATTGCAAATTTACACTCTACATTGTTTTAATTTTTGTATCACATACCTGAACATGCAAAATTTTTATCCGTAAAAACACTAATTTACAAAGAATATTCGAGGCATCTAATGGAATTTACTTTTTGCCTTTGATAGGTAGTATAGAGGATACATTGTTTATCTGTATGTAAATTGATTATTGATTCAAATGTATTAAAACAAATAAGCTTGAATTAGCCTATCATGGCACTTGCTCTAACCATCTCGCATCTCTGCGCCAAAACTTTCTTTTAGTATTAACTAGTTTTTTTTTTTAGTAAAGCAATCTCTCTTCAATTGATTGTCTACAATTTTAAGATACTCAATATTTCTTATCCAATGAGGAGCACGTACATCATTTAAAAAAAGAAAAAAAAAAGCACATACATCACATGATGTTGATGTATATATTATTAGGTTTAAAAGTTCATTCCCTTATTTCGAATGTCTATTGCTTTTAAGGAGAGAGGATACAATTCTAAAATTACCACTATTGTTTTATTATTATTATTGTTCGATTTTGGAATGTGCTCAACTCTGTGGTTGTTCCAAGGTGTGGATTGAATGTAATTCCTCCTTTTGTAGTTCCATTGCTTTCTAAAAGATCTAGCCATATCCTTTGGAAATATAAAGCCAGGTGACTACTCAATTGTTTCAATTTTATCCCTCGGATTTCCTATGTTTTGTCTCATATATTCAAGGAAGACAACACGCGAATGCATTGTCTAAGCAATGCTTTGTCTAAAACAGTTTTTTGTCTTATGAATTACCTTTATTTTATTACAGTCTTCATTTCTAAGATATTAGTGATAATAGTTATTATAGATTTTTGTAATTTGGTTTTCTTTTTCCTTTAATTGGCTTTCCCCACAGGTTTTTCCGAGAAAAGGTTGCAATAAGACCACTTAGATTTTTAGTATTTTCTTTTCCTTTATTTTTTTTTTTCCTTCTCCTGCATAACTTTGCTCTCTTCAATTTTTTTAATAAATTCACTTGGTTCTAATTTTGATTGTTGGGGCTAATTTAGTTAGGATTTCCTGCCTTTTCTAGTTGATAGTAATCATTTTTTATGATTGATTATTATTATTATTACATTTTTCTCTATTCCTCGGGTTCTGAATGTTCATTTGTTTTTATATTTAATTGTTTTTAAATGACATAATTGATATTTAAAAATATATGTTTATATAATTACATAGTAATTATAAGGATTCTTATATATATATATATATATTGATAAAAAAGGATTCTTTATAATTGAAATTAACTCTTAATGAACTTTTAGATTGGTTTTCACGTATTTTAATCTAAAATGGTTTGTTTATTATATGAATCTAGATAAATTTCATAAAGAGAAAATTCTAAATTATCAAATGTAGATCACTTGCACATATCATAATCATACTACCTTATTTAATTTATAAACTTTATATCGGCCAGATTTTAGGTTTTTAAGATTTTTAATTTTTTTTTTATTTTTTTTATTTATTTAAATAATAAATTACTGGTGGTGGGCCACTCAAAATCACCCCCCAGCAACACGGCGCACGTTAGAGGCGCCCACAGTTTTGATTTGAAAGCAAAATCAAAGAGAGCGAGCGAGAGTGAGAGACAGAGCCAAGGATGAGCTCCAAAGAGAATTGCCGGAACGAGCTTCGAACTGCGATTCGTCAGCTCAGTGATCGTTGCCTCTACGCCGCCTCCAAATGGTACCCTCTTCTCAACCCGCAAAATGTTCTTCTTTATGCTTCGTCTGTAACTCCTTCAAAACGGAATTTTTTTTTTTTTTTTTTTTTTGTTGTTTGGGGGGGGGGGGGGGGGGGGGGTGCGCTTTTGAAAACAACTATTTAGTATTTTTGTTGCTTTTTTGTAAGAAAATGGGAGGTTCAAACGCTTTTGTTTTATTAATATTTTTTTTTTGCTTGTTTGTTTTTCAACATGGGCCTTTGTATGTTTGATTGATTTGATGCTAAAGTCAAAATCTTGATTGTCTAATCTGATAAAATCATGAAAGAAATTATATTTCGAGCTTTTTTTGTTTTCTTCTTCGTTTTCCAAGTGTAACTGTATGGCTGTGTCTAGCTCAATTTATCAGCTCTTTTAATTTTTCTATGGTTAGAAAAATATCCCATATTTGTTGATTTATGTCCCTGCATTTTGGAGTAAAGGAAACAAATGGACCTTAAACCTAACCTCTACTTGATGCTGATTTGATTTTCATAGTTGGGTTTTATTTGTTGGGAATTATTTGATTGTACAGTCATTGGATTGTTAAATGTGCCTTTTACAGGGCGGCAGAACAGCTGGTGGGTATTGAGCAAGACCCAGCAAAGTTCACTCCTGCAAACACCAGATTCCAACGAGGAAGCTCAAGCATCCGCCGCAGATTCCATACCAATGAGAGCACTTCAACACCGATTTCTGGTGTGTTGTATGTATCTACTCCAGTAATGGAGGAAGATGAGGTCGTGGATGGTGACTTTTACCTTTTGGCCAAAACATATTTTGATTGCCGAGAGTACAGAAGGGCTGCACACGTGCTCCGGGATCAGATTGGAAAGAAATCCGTGTTCTTGCGCTGCTATGCTCTTTATCTGGTTTTTTGCTTACTCTTCTAGTCATCTTATAGTTTTTTATTTTTGCTTCAACATTTGCAATTAGAGTTATCTTTTTCATGTTATTTATAGGTGATGAGATGTAAGTTGGTTTGGTAGAATTTGTGCTTGTTCATCAATTATGTTTTGTCAACGTAAGTCGAGTATAGTACTGATAGAAGTAGACTTAAAGAAGGGTATTTTCTGGTGAAGACTGGTTTATTGATTTAGTAGGGATATATATTGTAGAAGCTGAAGCAATGGGAGCTTAAATGAGATGCTGGTTGTTGGTGATGAAATTGGAATAAAATTAATTCAAATAGTTTTGTTTCAGTGACACCTACACTTTTAAACTATGCTATAACTAATCTCAGGATACAAGATCAAACTTATGGTAACACTAGACGGAAAACACTATCTTCATCCATGTTCTAGATAGAAAATGAACTTGATTCAGCACTAGAAGGGCTAGTCCCTTTGATAGTTTAATTGGTAAAGAACTTCAATTGGAAAAGTTATCTGATCAGATTTTGATGGGTTGGTCCCAAGACGTTTTAACAAAACCTTATTAGTTTACTAAGTACTGTGAAAAGGAAAATTAAAAAAAAAAAAAAAAAAAAAAAAAAATCCCCAATGTAGCTTATCTAATGTTCGGAAGCAACCTACCTTTGGATCTACAAAAATCTGCCCCCAGTAAGAAATGTAAGCGCTGGTTGATTCTAAGAAATCAGAATTTGAAGTTGGAGAGAGAGCCTAGTCCATGAGAATTGCTTTGCATCCCTAGAAGAGTTCTAAACCCACTTGATGAAACCTTAAGTCTGCCGATTAAGCTCTAGAAAATAGTATTATAAATATTATGTTGCATGAATTAGATTTTAACTGATGTTATATTTATGTTTTATAGATAAATTAATTCCTGAAATTCATTGATAAAACGTTCCAAGATGAATTTAAAGTGCCTTTCTTAATATTTATATTTGAATACAAAATTTTACTATTTTCATGGTCTTTTAGAAGTCCATCCAAACTCATCTTACCTAAAATATTTTAGAGGCTGGCTTCTTCATTAGCATGCTGAACATGATGCTTAGAAATAACTTCCAGTTCGAATGAACCACAAAATTAAAGAAATCTTCCAATTCTTCGATCACAATCTCATGAAACATACTGCATGGACTATTTCCCTCGTTTTCTTCTGAAAATATGCTTTAAGATCTTAATTTCTATAATTAGATACAATTACAACTCTAGAATTGTAATGAAGCTTGTCATAATGGCCATTCAGTTTGATTGAATTACCGTTTTGAGCCGTTTACATATCCGGAAGGACTAATATATTTCTTCTTTTGTTATTACTCAATGGAGGCTGGAGAAAAGCGGAAAGAGGAAGAAATGATAGAGCTGGAGGGGCCCTTAGGTAAGAGTGATGCTGTTAACCGTGAAATAGCTGCTCTGGAGAGGGAGTTATCGACACTTAGAAAGAATGGCACAATTGATCCTTTTGGATTATACTTGTATGGCCTTGTGCTCAAAGAGAAAGGCAGTGAGAATCTTGCTCGTATTGTTCTTGTGGAATCTGTGAATAGCTACCCTTGGAACTGGAGTGCCTGGTCAGAGTTGCAGTCCTTATGCACTACAGTTGACATTTTGAACAGCCTTAATCTCAATAGCCATTGGATGAAGGACTTCTTTCTTGCCAGCGCATACCAAGAGCTAAGGATGCAAAATGAAGCCTTGGCAAAATATGAATATCTGCAGAGTATTTTCAGTTTTAGCAATTACATTCAGGCTCAAATTGCAAAAGCCAAATATAGTTTAAGGGAATTTGAACAGGTTGAAGCAATTTTTGAAGAACTTCTAAGGAATGACCCTTATCGAGTTGAAGACATGGATATGTATTCCAACGTGCTTTATGCAAAAGAGTGTTTTTCTGCCCTGAGTTACCTGGCCCATAGGGTATTTATGACTGATAAATATAGACCTGAATCTTGTTGCATTATTGGCAACTATTACAGTTTAAAAGGGCAGCATGAGAAGTCAGTTGTTTATTTTAAAAGGGCACTCAAATTGAATAAAAACTATTTGTCTGCTTGGACACTTATGGGTCATGAGTTTGTTGAAATGAAGAATACTCCAGCTGCTGTTGATGCCTATCGGCGTGCTGTAGATATAAATCCATGTGATTATCGAGCATGGTATGGATTAGGACAAGCTTATGAGATGATGGGCATGCCCTTCTATGCTCTTCATTACTTCAAGAAATCTGTTTTCTTGCAGCCAAATGACTCTCGATTGTGGATTGCCATGGCTCATTGTTATGAAACTGAACAGCTTAGCATGCTCGAGGAAGCAGTCAAGTGTTACAAAAGGGCAGTTAATTGTAATGACAGGGAAGCAATTGCACTACACCAGCTAGCAAAGCTACACTGCGAGCTAGGACAACTTGAAGAGGCAGCTTTTTACTACAAGAAGGATTTGGAAAGGATGGAAACTGAAGAGAGGGAAGGACCAAATATGGTTGAAGCTTTGCTTTTTCTAGCTCAATACTACAGAGGCCAAAAGAGATTTGAAGATGCTGAGGTTTATTGCACCCGACTTCTGGACTACACTGGCCCAGTGAGTTTTATTTTATATATATATATATATATATATATTTATATCTTCTCTAGATTAATAGATAAGCTATGTCTAAAGTTTCTTGAAAACAAGCATATATTTGATTTTATTTCTGTGTGCAGGAAAAGGAAACAGCAAAGAATATACTACGAGGAATGAGACTAGGACAATCTAGTTTCCCTTCTATGGATGTTGAACACTTTCCTCCCTGAAGTTGTCTCCCTACTGCACATTAAATGTACGCCTCTGCTTCTGCCAGTTTCGGGCTAATGGAAATCAACAGCCAAAGAGAAGGCTTGGAAGGTATCAAAGTTGAAAATTTCTTTGATTGTTGTCCAAAACATGTAATTTTGTAATCTGTACTATTGCTCTCTAGAGTTTGAGACTCAGAATCATTTCCTCAGAGCATATATAGCCTACAAACTAATTTCTTAGTATATCCATTATATCGTTAATACATAAAAAAATTGATATAATGTGGGAGATGAGACACCATAACAAGTTGAATGTTAATGCAACTGTTTAAAGGACCAATCGGAAGAAACTTTGTTTATTTTGTTTTTAAAGTTTACCATTGTAAGTACTTGCTATAAATCAGTTCTCTTGGCAAGGATATATAGCTAGGAAGAATCGACAATATGTCAATGTTATCATGGAACCATTCTCCAAAGTTGTCTACATGGCTGTATACATAATGCTTATTTAAGTTTTATTGACTTTGTCGTAATTGGAATGTTGCCAATATTTGTTTTTGTTAATCCAAATAAAAAATAATTTAATTAAAGGGAAAGATTATATTACCAACCCACCCCATTTTCTTTTGGTGTTTGATTTAGACAATTCACACCATTTGATTCAACTACCCCCTCACTCCAAGTCCGTACAAAGCCGTCCCTAGTATTTTACGAAAGATACATATAATGGACCCCAACAAATATATGAACAAAAGAAAAATGAAAACACCATTTCAGAAAGAAACTTGGTTCATGGTAATGGAAATCTGAATCCTGTAATATCCATCTTTCTCCAAAACCAAGTCCACCTTCCAAAACCTGCCATGGAAGAGGCAACCCATGACCAGAAACCACCATCCGTAGTCTTCATTCCAATTCCGGGTATAAGCCATCTCATCCCTCTTGTCCGGTTCGCCAAACAACTCCTCCACCACGACAACTTCACCATCATCTTCATTCTCAGTAATGGCGGACCACCCTCGAAACCCCAACAACAGCTCCTTTAAACCCTCCCACAACCCGTATCCTTCATTTTTCTTCCTCTAAATAAGCTTCCATGACCTCCCTGATGATTCAACCTTCGAAACCATCATCTCCCTCACCTTCACTGGCTCCCTCGCTGCTCTACAGAACCAACTCAAAGCCATAACTGAGTCAACCCGTTTGGTCGCCCTCATCGTGGACGTGTTTGGCTTAGATTGCTTTAATATAGCTAAAGAGTTCGGTGACCCTCCTTACGTCTTCTTCCCCATGACAGCGATGGTCTTGTCTTTGATCTTTTACTCTCCAAAACTTGATGAAACCTGTTCTTGCGAGTGCAGGGATTTACATGAGCCGATCAAGATACCAGGATGTGGGCCCGTCCATGGAATTGACCTTGTAGACGCTCTTCATGACAGGAAAAGCGAGTCCTACAAGTGGGCTATTCACACGACCAAGAGATTTTCTCTTGCTTCTGGGATCATAGTCAACAGCTCCATGGATTTGGAACCAGTTGCTTTCGATGCTTTGAAAGAAAAAAGTGCTGCTTGGTAACTCCCCTGTTTACCCTGTTGGACCTCTGATACAAAGAGCTTCCATTAATGTCGATGATGGGTCTGAGTGGTTGAGATGGTTGGAAAATCAGCCAAATGGGTCATTGTTGTTGGCGTCGTTTGGAAGTAGTGGGAAACTATCAACTGAGCAGTTAAACGAGTTGGCGAAGGGATTGAAATTCAGTGGGCAGAGGTTTCTTTGGGTAGTGAGAAGCCCCCATGAAAAAGCCTCAGATATCGGCTTTTACAGTGAAGAAATAAGCTGCATTGGCAATGCCTATGGTTTTTTGCCAAAAGGGTTTGCAGAGAGGACAAAAGGAGTCGGGCTTTTGGTGCCAAACTGAGCTCCTCAGGTGGAGATTTTAAGCCATGGTTCAACTGGAGGATTCCGAAGCCATTGTGGGTGGAACTTATTACTGGAAAGCATCGTTCATGAAGTGCCTTTGATTGCATGGCCACTTTTTGCATAGCAAAAGATGAACGCAGTGTTGGTGGCTGATGATCTGAAAGTGGAACTGAGAGTCAAAATGAATGAGAAAGGGCTAGTTGGGCACCAAGATACTGCAAAGTATGCAAGGGAAGTGATTGAAGGAGAAGAAGGGGAATTGATTAGGAAGAGCATTAAACAGCTCAAGGAAGCAGCAAGATTGGGTGTGAGTGATCAAGGGTCTTCTACAAAATCTCTTGCAGAGGTTGCTCAAATATGGAACGCTACTTAATATTGAATAAAAGGGATAATCTTTTTGGTTACAGAATGGTTTGAATTAGCATTGCATACTAATTCCCCATGAGTTCTTGCTACTGCAAACTTTTGCCTCATATGTATACAAATCAGCAAGACGAATAAAGGCAAACGAAATGAAAATTTCCTGAGACCATGAATCTGCATAAAATTATTATTGCCTGTCCTTAAAAAGACAAAAATAAATAAATAAATAAAATGTAAAAGTTAAACTGGTGGAATGCAGAGTAATTGAGATTGTTTATTTAGATAATTAATCCGAAATCGAAGTGCTTGATGAGTCATCAAATTATTTTTTTTATCCAATAAATTTTTTAGCATCTTAAAGTGGCCTTCATATATAATTTTTTCATGAATCACAAGGTGTTATTTCGTGTCATAGAGTTAAAAATATAAATAAACAAATAAATTTAAAAAAAATAATAATAATAAAGTACAGATTCCTGGCTACTTCATCATGATCGCAATACAAACCCTCTAATTATTATAGGAGATGAATGTAGACAACGTAGTAAGTTCAGATCTTAATTCTAATTTGAAAAAGAATGTTTTCTTATTCAATTCTCAATTCAATCCCTATTCCTCAATCTTGAAATGAGGCCACAACCCCACTTCTGATGAATGATTAGAAACAATTCGGGAATCAAAAATTGAGAGACCAGAGAAAAATGCTTTAGTAGAGAACTAGGAAATGGATTGGGGTTTAGGAGACAATCAGGAAATAGGTTGGGGATAAGATACTCATTTTGTCACCTTTTGCAGGAATATTGTATAACCCATTTTTTATTAAAAACATATACAAGAAAATATAAGCCTAGCTATAATAAAAGAGAAACTTTATCCTTAAAAAGCAACTCAACTAATAATAGATCTTATATTTAATTACCTAGTCTTAAAAATTCCCTATTCTCAATTTAATGATTTCCATTTTTTTTAAAAAAAAAAAAATATATATATATATATATATATATAAAATAATAAGTTTCCAAGGTGTTTTTCACACCCCTCTTGAGTCCAATATGCTGTATCTAGGAAGAGAGTCCAACATGAACGATTGAACAGGACAAACCATCTATGAAAAACGTTGGTTCCCTTTGTTGAAATTGATAAAAAAGGAAAAAAGTGCACAAATTTACAACTACCTACTAGTTAGACATTAGCTTGATTTCTGCTCCCTTAGATTTTCCTAGCTTATCCATGGCTTCCTCTCATATCCTCTGTCACAACCATATCCTCCAATTTTCATCCAATTCCAGTAGGTGCAGCACTTTTTCTTCCGTCACCTCACATGGGTTTTGTTCTTTCAGCTCAAGGTCAAGATTTGAAAGAAGCCCATTGTTAAAACTCAGGGTTTCTGCCGGAAGACAAATAGAGGTATTGATTTATTATATTTCTCAAAAGCTTTGAATTAAGGTTGCAGTTTCTTTTTTCCTTGTCGTTGAAAGTTTTAAATATCTTTAAGACGCTTAACGTTTCTAAATGTTGGTGGGTTTGGTTGGTGGGATTTAGATAGTATATGATCCTGATGAAAGAATAAACAAGTTGGCGGATGTGGTGGACAAGGATGCGCCTCTTTCAAGGCTTAATCTGTTCTCGCCTTGCAAGGTGTACATATATATATGCATATTCGATTGTTATTTGCACTTTTACTTCCTGATAATTAGGTTTTTCCATCTTATTCTTAATTTGATAGGTCAGTGTGATGGAGATTAATGCATTTTAATTTTTTAATTTTTCTTTCTTTTGATGAACGCAGATAAATGTTTTCTTGAGAATAACTAACAAAAGGGAAGATGGGTTTCATGATTTGGCATCTCTGTTTCATGTAAGTTCCTCGTAATTTGAAGTTTTCTGCTGCCCGGTAATTTTCGTTATGATCCAAGAACTTCTAAGGCATAAGTGATATGCAAGTTCAAAAATTTATGCATTTATTTTGTCTGATGTTAGGGTCACCTTATAGCCCCAAAATGTTGTCTAACATGACAAACATTTTACCCTTTTTGGCCTTTAGGTTATAAGCCTTGGAGATATAATTAAGTTCTCTTTGTCACCATCAAAAAAGAAGGATGTTTTGTCAACCAATGTGTCTGGAGTACCCCTTGATGATAAAAATTTGGTTAGTATATCAATATGCATATGTTGTTTCCATTGTGTTTCTAGTGCTGCATAAATCAAACATTAGCTTTCTTCTTTCTGCAGATTATTAAGGCGCTTAACCTTTACAGGAAGAAAACTGGTACCGATAATTTCTTCTGGGTAAGAAATGAATGCGATTAGTTCCTGCATGATTTTGAATCTTTTTTATATGTAATGTATATCTTATTTTTTACTAATTCATTATATATATATATATTCCACTTGAAAATCTGTGCAGATTCATCTTGATAAAAGGGTGCCCACTGGAGCGGGGCTTGGTGGTGGAAGCAGCAATGCTGCAACTGCACTGTGGGCAGCAAATCAATTCAATAATTGTCGTGCTACAGAGAAGGAACTCCAAGAATGGTCAAGTGAGATTGGTTCAGATATTCCCTTCTTTTTCTCCCAAGGAGCTGCCTATTGTACCGGTCGAGGTGAGGTATGTCTTTATCTTACAAATTTAATTTTGAGGTTTTTTGTGCTCTCTCTCTCAAAATTTCATCTTTAGAAAACAAACTTGTAACTTTAAGGAGATATTTGCTTGATTGTAGAAACACACAAAATCCAATTTTTAATCTGTTTGATATTTGCTTCTTGGGGACACCAAGGACATCAATTTTATATGATGCTTCGAGAGTAAGCCTTGAAACTTTATGCCACTGCTTGTATTTTCTTACCCACCGTGTTAATATGGCAAGAAACATCCTAGCTGTACGGGCGCTAGAATGGGCCTACAATGAGGTCTTGAATCCATGGGATATTACTTGCATTGGTAGGGGTCGTGCCATGAGCAGTTTCAGTGACTATTATATAATTTTGAGCGGTACTCTTCCCTAAATTGCACACATACATGCAACACTATGCATTCTAACTTGAAGTACCATTTGTCTAAGAAATTTCTTATCTTGCTGTGCTGTCCCATTCTACAGCATCTATGTTCTTCTGATCTTTTAGACAAGAGAAACCTTTTCTCCATATCATATTCTCATAGACAAGAAAAGATACTTTTTTTCCTGTGTAAGAATGAGTGGTTATGCTGACATTTCAACCTCATTTTCTATTGTAATGCACATATGTGCATATGCATTTGGTTGGAAAGATTCTAGTAAGTATAGTGTACCGCTGAACTTGCTTGCTGTTTAATCCTAAATGTAATAGTTCATTCTCAAATTTTCATCTGGTTGTCCAGGTTGTTGAGAACATTCTCCCTCCTGTTCCCTTAGACATTCCAATGGTTCTCATAAAGCCCCAGCAGGCATGTTCAACAGCTGAAGTTTATAAGGTAATACAGGGTTAAAGCTAGCGAATTTGTTATTATTTGCACCTATTTCTTTCATCCACCATCTTTTTTATAAAGATTGTTTATATCTCAGCGCCTCAGGCTGGATAACACCAGTAAGGTTGATCCTTTGGCATTGTTAGAGAAAATCTCAAGGGATGGAATAACTCAAGATGTTTGTATCAATGATTTAGGTACGTTTCATTCAGAAAAGTTGAACACACCTATTTGTTTTCCCTGTTTTCCCTTTTTTCCAGTGTTTCTTATCCTTACTTGTAGTTAATTTGTATAGCACTACTTTGTAACATACTTCATGCTTACATGATCAGATACATTCAAATGGGCTTCTTATTTTGACTTATATTTCCTGTACTCAAAATTTGAAATATCGTAGCTACGCATTGTTTGCATTGGCATTCTAGGTCAAAAGAATCTAAATGACAGTTTAAATTTACAATGCAAAATTTTGAACTCACTCTATAGTGTTGCCAGAGTTGGTTGTACCAAACCAAGAAATTTGTTGTTGGTACAATGAGATTTCTTACTGCAATAATGACATCTCTTATCCATGCATTGCTTGACATACATTTTTTCTTATTTGTCGTTTACTCACAGAGCCTCCTGCATTTGAAGTTCTTCCATCTCTTAAAAGATTAAAGCAGCGTGTAATCGCTGCAAGTCGTGGACAGTATGATGCTGTGTTTATGTCTGGGAGGTAAAATGCTTGAATCCCTGTGTTGACAGCTTATATTCCAAAAATTTGCAGTTGGGACGTTAGATTTCAGTTAAGCTTCTTCAGATTGTTCTTATGTGCATAGTTCAGTTCAAAAGTTAATTTACTCACATTAAAGACTTTAATTATCATGAGATATTGACATTTTAGTCTATTTTATTTTCTGCGTATTAGTCATCTCCATATTATTGTTCATGCTGCAGTGGAAGCACAATTGTTGGGATTGGTTCCCCTGATCCTCCACAGTTCATTTATGATGATGATGAATACAAGGATGTATTTTTGTCAGGTCAGTCTCTCCTACTAATGTCTGGCTGTGTCATACTTGGTATCAAAAAATTGTTTTAAAATTTTGGATGATTTATATCATGCTACCACAAGTTCTACTTTGCAATGAACCACAAGTTCAGCTTAGGATCAGATCCACTATAGAAAGGAAAAATTCTCAATAGATGAGTTCTTTCCTTAAGAGTTGCTGCGATGAAAATTTCTAATGTTGCTTTCTTGGTGTAGTTTAAGGTTAACACCATGAATCAAAACTTAAAAATAAAATAATTTTTCAAATACGTGAAGGCTGCTTAAGATGATTGTATTTTACCTTTGGAATTTCTTCCTTTATGCAGAGGCCAATTTTCTCACCCGTGAAGAAAATGAGTGGTACAAAGAACCTGCTTCAAAAACTGCTTCTAGCCCACAGACGGATTTTTCCCAGTCAATTGAGTAATGCATCCTCATAGGAAACACGATGGACATTTTTATCCATTCAATTTCCAACTTATTTTTCTTTTTTGTAAATACTGTCCGTGAAAAAAATAAATAAATGAAGATCTCAATTGAAGCGGTACTAGTATTGAATAAATGAATTGAGAATGAAATCGCTTTAGGCTTTTGCCCTTGTATGAGAATCAACAATCAATGTTCTTTCTTCTTGTGGGGAAAATATTCAATCATCCATACTCTGCTTGGTTTGAAAAACAGAGTATATTTGACCTCATGCCTGCTTGGTTTGAGAGTATATTTGACCTCATCCCTGCTTTCTCACTTCTCATCCATACCAGCGTATATATGTCACTTCTCGTCCATACCGCTACTTTATTGGAATTGCCAGGTAGGGATGAGTGGCATTTTTTAGTTTTCTACTTATTGATGGTCGTGGAAAACTTCAGAAGAAATAAATCGTTGTTAGCAAATTACACTAGAACGAAATCGTCTCTTGCTCTTGTTGGTTCTGTATTTATACATTTCAATTCGAAATATTTCTTTTTTCTTTTTATTTTTCCCTTATAAAATTCCTTTTCGTTAGAATGATCAAATAAAATCCAATGTACTCCAACCCCCTGACTCATCCTCATGCACCATTATCGAAAATTAGTAATGCGATTTTGCCTTGGGTTACTATGATAACGCTCTTTTATTCTTAATCTTTCCCCCACTTGTGATATGCAGAAATGTAATGCACAAAAGGAAATAAAAAAATTAAGCAAAGGACTTTTTAGATGCTTTTTCACTAAAGATGATCCACCAACAATCAACACTGCAGCATCATTAGAACCAACACCAACATGAAATCCACGCACGTCCGTTTTGTCTTTTTTTCTTTTTTTTTGTCTTTTTTTTCTTTTTTTATTATTCATTGAAATACTTCCTCGCCTAAAGAGAAGGAGAAGAAACAAACTGCCTGGGCAAGCTAAACAGATCCTCCCCTTCAAACGGAGACGTCCAGTCCCGAGAACCAGACGACGATGTTTCAGTTCTAGCAGCTCCACCATCCTGCAGTCCCACAATGGAAACACCATTCACATTAGTGGAAGCTGATCTCATGGCAGGTTGAGCCCCCACCCTAGAAGCTTTTGACTCGTAGAGATTTGGGCTGTTCTTCATGAAAGAGGTCAACCCCAGCCAAAGTCCATTGGGCCTTGACGAACCTCTATCCAAAGTCCAATCTATGTTGTTGTAATCAAAGTCCCGCATTGAGCTACCGGTGTTCCAGTCTACGGGAGAAGATGCCCCTGATGATCCAGCTGAACCCACCCCCGAAAATAGACCAAGGGAGGATGCTGCAGATAGTGTCGGAGATGTCCCAGTTCTACTCCACAAGCCATTGCCTCGGCTTGATCCAGGGGAATCCCCAGGGCTGCTTCCAGGAACAAAGTGTTGCTGTTGTTGATATTGGAATTGGTGGTATATCTGATTTGAGCTCAGCTTGTTTGGACTGAGGCTTCTAGTACTCGGAATTTGAGGCAAGAAGCCACTGGACCTCATAGCTTCAACATTATTAGAAGGATACCAACTAGCAGCTGTTCCAGGAAGTGTTGAGCTCATACTAGCCGGAGCTTGCTTTGCATTGAGAGATTGGGGACGCTGCATTACAATAACTGGCTCCCTCACTGTTCCAGTCTGAAGGTTTTTTATTTCATTTCCCATTGCTACATAGCGAGTTTCTGTCTTGGCTGGTGATGAAGAGACCTGTAAAGGTGACACCAAAGAATAGGAAACAGAAGGATTTGATCCTGCATTCAGCCATCGTTTCTCTACTGGCATTGCTGGCTGTTGAGGTTTTGGCCACTCCATCTTTGGTTGAACTCTCTTCAGAGGCTGCAGGTTTTTGCTTGCAGATTCTGAAGACCCTAAAACTGTGACTGCTTGCTTTGTGTAGTTAAAATCTTTTTCATCCTTTCTTTGCTGTATTGTAGGGGGAGGATTGGATTTTGCTTGCGACCTCAAATTCTGACTAACACCAACTGAAAGCTTGCCATTGGCAGTTGGAGGATCGCCCGTTTCTTCTGGCTTAGGTGAACCAGAAGGTGGATCTTGTTTAGCTAATCTAATGCTTTCTATAGCCTTCTCAAGGTCACCCTCACAGGAGACAACAGCCCTTTCAACCTCCTGTCTTGACCATTTATACCTTGTTTCCAAATCTGCAATTCGAGCAAGCTCTTCTGATATGTCAATTTTTATGTTGCCCCCACTTGGATCAGGATCCCTGTGCTTATCGGCTTCTTCTCCACCTTCAAACAACCAAGCAACTGACTCTTCTACTCTACCTTCATTCAGTATAAGAGCCATTGTAGCACGATCAAGTGAAAATCCCATTGCCTCAAGCTGTTGAGCCAGTGATTCAAGCTTTCTTGTCATAAGATAGCCATTGCATTTATCATGTAATTCCTGAGCTCGTCTCTCCTTCTGCCGCTGATGCTTTCTTTCATTCTTCTGACGGATCTTTTCTCGTTTGTCATTGTCAGCTCCTGGTATTGTTTCCTGCCGGGCTGCAGGATTTGATGTCTTATCTTTGTGATCTTCTGACTCACCAGACCAGCTACCATTATTAGAAACAGAATCATACTCAATCCCAGTTGTAAGCGAGCCACCGGAATGATCATCTGTGTCATCTATGTTCCGGAAACGACCATTAGAGTGAAGAGGAGATGTAGAGGGTGCTGATGACAATTCAAGAGTATGAAAAGTCCCTAAAAGTGGATTGTATGCACTAGCTGGTATACCATTACCAGCATTAGCAGGTCCTGAAGGCTTTGAAGACACCTTCTGGGCTTCCTTGCTAGCTTTCTTATCCTTTGATTTAGATCTTGATGCTGGAGACATATTTCTGCACTGTTTAAGGTATAATAATTACTTTAGATTGATGTTTAATAGTATTTGCCAAAAATTAGAATGAAACATCATTAGCTTCACACTAAATGAAACATCATTAGCTTCACACTAAAACCATCCATCTACCATGAAAGTGTAGCAAATAAAAAATATTTGATGCATGCACACATCTAGAGAAAGAGAGAGAAAAAAGAAAGAATCAGTATTGCAACAGCTTACAGATCACAGAGCTGGCTCCTAAACATAAATTTAGGGCTTCGTTGAAAACAAAGAAACAATATCACAGAAAAAGTACAGTAACTCATGAAAGTCATAGGTGCTTGAGAATCATCATTCTTATAGTAATAATTAAGAAATAGTCTCAGTGAAGTGTTGTTTTCCTTTGCAAGATTCAAACATCTTAAGAAGCATTCCAACAACTGAAAGATAATTTCAAGCACAAGTTGCTAGGCAAAACAGAAAAAACCAATAAATAACGATAACCATCACATATATGGTAGAGAGTCCTAAATATTATTTGACCTACATGTCCTATCATCCTTGAACTAGGTGTGAGGCTTAAATGTATATCTCAGAAAATTGCTCAATAAAAAATTAGAGTATTAATATTCATATATACTTATTCAACAAGGTCATAAATATTAAAATAAAAGTTACCTCCGGGATTTAAATAGTGCTACCTCCAAAGGTTCAGATATTCTGTTCCCCAGTAAAACATTACTCAAAAGCTCATAATTTTCTAGTTGCCTAAACCTACTTCATGCTACAGAAGATTGAACAAATAAAACAGGAAAAAAGTAACAGACTAAGCAATCAACCAAACAAATGAATACCAATCAATTATCAACCATATAAAATTTGAAAAATATATAAATAACTAAATAAAGAGTATGTTCTAGTATAAAAGACTTAAGCAAAAAGAAAAAAGCTTCAAGATCATAAAGAAAATTATCTGTTGCAAAAAATATGGGCAAAGTACTAGAAAGCAAATGAGTAAAATAAACAGTGAAACACAAAGCTAGAATAAGCATAACCTATCTGAACAAACAAGTCACATAATTATCATCTAAGTGGCTATACTCTTAATGCTCTGCCTCTGTACTACATTAACTAAGAACACAACATAAACATAACTATCCAAAAATATACAAAAATTTCACAACACATGGCATGATTCAAGACCATAAACTTCTAAAGGATCATCAAAATTACTCGATTTATTTAAGCAAAGCAACGTTCTTATGAAACTAAGCAAATAAACAACCACAGGCCTTCTGTACACATGTTTCGTATTTGCAATATATGCCAAGCCATTTTAAAATTCTCCACACGAAAACCAGAGTCTTGTAGAAAACTTTTAGATATGAGTTAGAAGATTGTGACTAGGAATATCAAAGCATGTAATGCCAAAAACTCAATCAACCTTTTTGGCTTATAAATGCACAAATATCAAACAACTATAAACATCTCATAGACATGCTTAAATTCAATTCCCCAAACTGGATTCAACATATGAACTAGTACAGTTTCTCCACCCCAACCCCAATTTACATAGGAAAATACATATAATGGAAAACTACAATAACGTATAATTGTCAGGAATTTGAACGTACTGATGTAGAAACAAATACAGCAGCAGATTGACATGACAATTAACTGATGATAATAATCCACAACTAATTAACTTAATTTTATTTTCATATATCTAGACTTAGCCCTGTTAGTGAGTTCTATGTAATTATAACATGCATAATTGTCAGTTTCGTGTGTGGTTGGATATCAATATCAGGACTGAAAATATAAACCTATCATAGAAACAACATCCTGGTAACAAGATAGAGCCACCTTCAATCAATAAGTTACAATGTCCACAATCACAGGAAAGCAGGACATGAACCCAATGCATGGAAAACCAAATGTTACTATTCAGAATGGAGATCAATCTGTGCCCATTAAATTAATGGTCATCCCCCCTTCCTATATTAAACTCCAAGAACCTTAACAGTCGTAATACTAATTATCCGAATCAAAAATCGGTGCCATGAACCCATCTCTCTCATCTTTATACGGATTAAATTACACAATTCTTTAATTTTCCTTGTGCCTAAGACACCAAGCGGACTATCACCAACACTCCAGACCAGTTCCGGTCATAAACCATGGGAGGTAGCACGAAATTCCTCGTGATTCTGGTCCACCAATTCCAAAAACAACCCAATTATGGATCTTGTCCAAACATACGGTATCGAAGAAAGATGAAAAGAGAAAATCCACATTAATCCCGAATCCCTAAGAAAAAAACAACTCAAGAGGAATTATCATTATCATCATCCACAAGCCAAGAACCAATGTGATAGCATTTCGGATCACACATACTACCGCGGCGCTCAAAGATCCGCTGATTACCCAAAGAAAACCAAATCGCAAATGAAGGAAAAACCCATTTGCCCAATTCCCAAACCTCAAAATCCGCTCACAATTCAATCCCCTCAATCTTCAGTGATTAGAAGAAACCAACGAATTTCCCGATTTCACCGCCGAGAATGCAAACCACGACGAAATTAATGGAACACATACAAAACGTTTCCTGATCGGAGCAAGAGCCAGAGAAACAGAGAGGAGAGAGACAAAGAAGAGAGAGAAAAGGAGACCAACCTGTAAATGCAGACGGAAGAGCGTGATCGATCAAGAAATCGCTGTTGAAAATGGGTAATCCTTTGAACAAAGAGAGAGAGAGAGAGAGAGAAGAGAGAGAAATATATATGTATAGAGAGAGAGGAGAGAGATTTTATTTCGAGGCCCAAACTGAATCGGAGCGATAGAATTAGGGTTTTGAAAAAAAGAGGAGAGAGAGAGAGACGTAGAGAGAGAGATTTGATAATAAAAACCAAAAAAACTCTATTAACGGAAGGATAGTAGATTGCCTCGTCGCCCTTGTATTTTCTTACTTTGTTTCCTAAATTTTTCCCACATTTTTATTTTTATTTTTATTTTAACCGTTTCTGGTTTCTCTCTCCCTTTTATAATTTTCACACCCGCCTTTCATGATTCACACGTGTCCGGAGCCCTGACATATTTCCTTAAAAAAGATTTTTTATTTATTTAAAAAACAAACAAATTATTTATTTATTTTTTATTATTATTTTATATATTTAAAAAAAAAAAAAAAAAACTGCCTCCAGCATGCATTAGGCGTTAGGCAGTTTTCTCTTCTTTGCAGATCCGATCAGATATGTCCTGACTCTGTCTTGTCTGTTGCTTTGGCATAAGCTTTTTTAATTATATTATTATATAATATTATATTGTATAAAATATTGACATTTTCTTTTATTTTTTTTATTGTTCTAAAACTTTCATTAAGCATATATGAAAAAAGAATTAATAATTAAAAAAATAAATATGAACCCCAAAGAAAAATAATAAAAAAAAATAACTTTCTACCACCAGTGGTTAAACAATTGCAATTTAAAAAATAACACATTCAAATGGAGTAAATAATAAGCACACTTTGAACATTAATAAGTTACCACAATAAGCTCATAAAATTAAAGAAACTTACCCTTTTGTAACTTTTTATATTTTGCTCCATGAAACTATTATAAGTTTTACACTTTGTCCAATAAAAAAAAAAAAAAAAAAAAAAAAAAAAACCATATTGTCTCATAATTCCTTTTAATATATATGTACATATATATATATATACTCTCCCATAATTTTTGTTACTATTTAAATGTCATTAAATTATTGGATTACTAGTTTGACATAAAAACAATAGTTCTTGAGACAATGTTATAATTTTTATTTTTATTTCCTTTATTTAGGGGTAAAATGAAAAGCTGCTATAATTCAAGGATTCTTTCTTTTTTGTCCTAAAATTTAGTATTTTGTGACCAAAAAATAAAAATAAAAGGAAAAAAAAATCTCAATGTGGAGTTTCTCATATCAATATTTTTAATAAATAAACAACATTTTTTTTTGGTCTCCTTAACTATTATGCATGTTAGGCTTTCTCCCAAACTGAAAAATCTTGAATTGTCCCTCTTTGACTATTATTTCATTAACAGATTAATCTGGTTATGTATTTTGACATATGGAATTGATATAATATAACTAAATATAATTTGTTCCACTAAATTTATTAAAAATATTTGATTGATTACGCTGATCTAAGTGGGAAACATGCCAAAGTATAGTTTCAAATTTTTACAACAGATATAAAAAACAGCCCAAAACCCATTATTTAAACCAAAATTACAAATTCATAAAAAAATAAAAAAATAAAATAAAAAAACTGTTAGTTTTTAACTAGTTGGTGCATGACCCTTTATTTCTTTATTTTCCTAGTGGTTGGAAATAAAAACATGAAGCTTTAGCTTATACTATATATTCTCAGTGAACCTTATCCAATCATACTTTGAGCCCTGATGCAACTGACGCACATATTGCTAGTCAAAAGGAACACGAACTTGGAAGCAATGAAAAAAAAAAAAATGGAACATGAACGGACCACCTAATATATAAATTACATGACGAAAAAACAAACAACTAGAAAAGAATGGTCAAGGATATTAATATTGGTAACCTTTGAAAGCGAATTATGGAATATATTTAACAGTTTCAGGCAAGTAAAAAGACCTATATATATATATATATACACACACACACACACACATGAAAGATATAATATATTACATATATTTTAAATAATAAGTTTCAGACTTAAAATGCATCTTAAGAGTAAAGTAGGTTAAGCAATTGTTCTCAGCACATGCTACAGAAAGAGTCCTTGGTGAACTCAATTTGTTTCTAATCTCCTCTCCACATGACAATGGCAAAAAAGTATTGATATATATATAGACACACACACACGCACACACACAACATAATTTGACCAACGTGGCTACCTGGACTTTCTGGTCCAAAACAATTGCAAGCACTGAAGCTTTAGCACATAGGCACAGAAAGTGTGCTGTGGCAGAGTCTTAATTTGGAAATATATACTCCCAACCACTAGTAGAGAAAATGTGTGATTGTGTTGTGCATTGTCAAACAGTGTAAGCATGGAAGGAACTGAAACTTCCCGAGCCCCATCTTGCAAAAATGGAAGTCATTCCAAGACCTGACCCCATATGAAGAACAGGAATACAAAAAGGAGGAAAAAAAAAAAATATTTCCCCAACTTATCCAATTTTCACACCAACATCTAACAAGCAAGCTATTCTATGGTTCCATCATCAGTGTCTCAATAAAAGGGCATCTATTCAAAAGTTGCCACCGTCAAGCTCAGTGAACATTGCAAAGTAACAGCAACCGAAAGGTATGTAATTAATACAGTAGAAAGCATAAAAGGAAGATTTGTTATACATTTGAGAATCTAAAAGCAGCACAGGCACGTTCATAATAACAATATTTAAGAGCCAATTATCAGACCTCTTATGCAGTCACTTACTTTATTGATAGTAAAGCTGTCTTTGAGTTCAACAAACTGCACTAGCCAAGGAGTAGCAATTTCTCTTCTCAAAGAATAAATAAATAAGTAAAAAATTCAAGAACCAGAGAAAGAGCATTTCTTTTTGTGAAGAATACATGAATAAAATTCCAACAACTCACAGACCCATCATTTACTAAAATTACACAAGAAAACAACCATAACTAAAGCTCAAGAACTAAAGGAACAGAGAATAAGAGCATATGAAAATGCCATGATGCAGAGGAAATCAATGGTTGGTAATGACCATAAGATAGAGAATGCAAAAAATGACAGTGGATGGTAATGGAGTGGAAGGCCTCCAAGAGTGCCCCAGCATGCCTTGCACATCCTTCAAACTCTGCCTTGGAGCACCCAGAATATTCTCAAGCTGAAGGAGAGCTGGAAGCTCACATGAGCGAAACAGAGCAGTGAAGAGTGGATGTTTGGGATTAGGATTTTAAAATTCAAATAAAATAGCACTTATTTGTTGAAATGTAGTAATTAGAATGAGTACGCACTACTTCGTTCACTTCAAAATTGTAGTGTTAGCTTGCATAAAATTGTTGAGCCATGGTACATATTTTTTAATGCCAGTTGCCTTTATCTGCTGTTCTAGTGGTGCGTTTTTTACTGCAGCACAGGGTGGAAGTTCTAGCATATGATACTATTATATTATATATTCTATGATAGGGCATTTTGGAGGAAATTATTTCTAAGCTAGATGATATTACATTGTGGGCTAACAATGTATGGAGTTTGTGTATCAGCTGAAGATTACAGGGGAAGAATGTAAAGGTGTGCTCGATTTCGTAGTGAAGTAGTAACTATGTTGTTGTCTTTTTAAGTCCGAAACTTCATTTGCATATGTAGAAAGTAGTTGGAAGGAAATGGCAAGCCATGTATAGTGTGCATCAAAAGCTGAAAATAGCAGAAGAATTCTAGATGCAGAAAACACTCACTCGCAAAAAATCACACAAAGTAGGTGGAAAAATGGGAATAACTCCAAAACACGTGTCTATACATATTCATATATTTACACAATCGAACATTAATACCTTATGATGTAAAAGAAGGATGTTGAAGGTATCCCCACAATATAATAAAACGTAAATTAAATCAATTGGGAGGAGAAAAAAAAAAAAAAAGTATCGTGGTGGTAACTGCATATATATGCTTCAACTATAACATCATTAACACACTATTTCAAGAAGTAGCTATAATTGCCCCAAATATAAAAGTAAATAAATAAATAAACAAAGTCATTGTCAATGGGAAAATTAAAATGATAAATACCAAAAGAAATAAAAAGGAGATATATTCTGTTCAAAGCTAAGCTAATGAAAGCTGTGACAATTCAAACTCCATAAAGATAAGGAATCAAGAATTAGAACAAATAAAAACACAGGGGGCGGAACCCTAGACACACTTAAAAATAAATAAACACCAGGGAACATTATCAAATCACTATTCTTTTCTTTTGAGCAAAACGTGTAGAATCATTCATCTACAACTCTCCAAATCAATACAGGCATATTTAATTAATCGCCCAAATTAATCCATGATAAAAGGAATGAAAAGTAAATTGATGCTACAAATCCAGAACCAAGTTTAAAAGTAAGGAATCTTACTTGCTCATTGTCATACTTTTGTGACAGGGAAGGTTTTTCAGCACTAAGAGACAACACTGGATTTCATAGATAACCATAGAGACAGCAACTGAATTTCCTCGAAGAAGAACAAGGATTTTGCTGAACAACTCTTGGAACACAGCAAACCGAATCTGACCCATATCTTTATTAATAACAAAAAAAAAAAAAAAAAAGGAGAAGAAAAATCAAAATTTCAAGCTTTAAATAGCAGAGAAAAATGGAGGAATAAGAAAACAAAACTGGGATCACAAACTGCAGAGAACAACAACTCCGCTGTTGTTTAAGAGACGCGTGGTTTTCAACCGCTGCAGAATAGTCCAACCCAAGTGAGAATGAAAGACGATGAAGAGGTAAAAAAAACAAGAAGGAGAAGAGAGGCAAATTAAGCAGAGAAAACAAAAACAAAATAATATTAAAAAAATATTTCGTACGTTTTCCTTAAGTGCGTAATTAATCTGTGATAAATCTAATAATTAGTAATTACATATTACGTATTTTAAAATTTTTATATGTGAGTTTGATCCTATCTTTCTTTTTCTTCGGCAGTATTTGATTCTTTAATCACAAAAAAGTTTGGGTTGATTCAAATTTTGTTACAGATTTCTATAGGCATAAATAGTCAGATTTTAAAAAATTGTGAAGTCAAAAAAATTTGTAAGTAAATAACAAATTTGTCACACGATTAGTATAGTTAATATATATTCAACCTTCAATTATATTACAAATTAAATGCGATGAAGGAAGGCACATTGTAAAACAAGTAATTATTAAAACAAAAGGAAGGGATTACTTGCGCTGTGGTGGATGAGAAAGAATCATATGCCTTTGGAGTATGGACCACCTCCACCCTCTTTTTTCTTTTTTCTTTTTTTTTTTTTTAATATTTAAAAATAGCATATTCCTCTTTGTTGGTTTTCCATGTTGCAAACAGAACTAGTTTCCATGTCTTTGAAGAAGTATTTATAAAAACCGTTTAATTTCGTTTTTGGTTCATTTTCCACAACATTGCACAAAAACACATTCCATTTTTTGGCTCCCAAAACACCAATCAACCATGGCCGATATACTATCTGAGGAACAAATCGCCGAGTTCAAAGAGGCTTTCACCCTCTTTGACAAGGATGGCAATGGTCTTCTTTCTCATCACCTTCCCTTAATTTCTACATCTATATATATATATATATATATATATTACAATATTATAATTTTCTGAGGTTGTTTAATATTATATGTATATATTTGGTCAGGTTGTATCACAACCAGCGAGCTTGGAAATATTATGAGGTCTCTAGGCCAAAACGTTACAGAGGCAGAGCTTCGACAAATGGTGACTGATGTGGATGTGGATAATAATGGTACAATTGAGTTTCCAGAATTCCTTGAAATAATGGCTCGGAAGCTTAAGGACAGTGCTGCTGAGGAAGAGCTCAAGGAAGCTTTCAGTGTGTTTGACAAAGATCAGAACGGCTTCATTTCGGCAGCTGAGCTTCGAAATGTTATGACAAATCTTGGTGAGAAGCTAACGGATGACCAAATTAATGAGATGATTCGTGAGGCAGATGTTGATGGAGATGGCGAAATCAACTACAAAGAGTTTGTCAAAGTCATGATAGCAGCCAGGTAAGAACCTCTCTATAATATTTTATATCAATTTTCAAATTTTTATCTATTGGGTTGGGCAATTTGCCTCCAATCGCATATAATTCTGATAATATATCGCTTAAATTATATATAATTGGAACTTTCATCAAATTTAAACCAAAAAGTCTCGTTTGCTTGTTTGTCCTCATATTTTGTGGTAATATATACTTGTTTATGTTTATTGTCCATGAACTAAGCTAGATATAGTTTAGGTTGTGGAAATTATTATACTTTAGGTTTTTATTGATGAGGGTTTTAATAGTTTGTGCTTTTTAAGTGACTATAGTGTTGTTAAATATGGTATGTCAAAGTCTTTGGTACACTTATTATATGAAACTTCTTGGCGTAGTGATTATTTGCTTCTCTTGTTTATTTTCTTCCTCTTATCAAATATATATATATATATATATATATATTGCTTCAATGCGTTTTAAAATGTTTGTGCAATTTCCTGTTTGATCGTTACTTATCCAAAAGAAAAAAGGAAAAAAAAAAAAAGGGAAAAGAAAAAGAAAATCTACCTATTTTGTGCCTTCGTTGTGCTTTCCACTTCTTTTTTCCCCCCTAAATATTACTCCCACTGTATTTGATCATTTGTTCTTGTATTTTGTTTTTCATCTTATAATATGGTTATGATTTTTGTGTATGTTTTTCTTTAGAGTTGTTATTTCACATACTCAATATTTTTGGTATATATATAATATTAAAAAAATAAATGACATGAAAAACAAAAATAATGTTTGAGACCAACATACCCAATGTTGTCAAATGTTTTCAAATCTAGAATGCCACACATTCTTAAGGCGAAAAATAAAAAATAATAAAATTGTTAAATCACTTTTTAGAAGTTGAGTGTTTTCAAAAGTAAGAATTTGGAATATTTTCCAGTTAAAGCGTATGTCTTGTATTTGAGATGTGTTTCCGTTATCTAGTGATCTTCACTTTCTAATATTTTTTTCCCCTCAAAAGTGATGAGAATTAGGAACATAATTTTTTTCTCATAAAAAAAAAAATGTGGGTCAGACAGGTGGTGGTCTAGTCTTTTTCCTTTTTTAGATGCCAAATTTATTGAAAAATTAAATTCTATGCTTTTTTTGGTGAATAAAATGAAATTCTATGCTATGAAGTACTAATTTGCACTTTTTTATTTCCTGAATGAACGTGATCGATGATGCTCTTTGGAAGACATTATAGAAGCTATGTAAATAGATAGATCAATTAGAAGAATATTCTTACAAATAGGAAATATAATTAGAGAATATGGATCTCAATCTTTACAAGAGATAATTAAAATCTAAAGATTCTAATGCTTTTTTCTTTTTGTTGGATGGAGTGGGAAACGCTTTGTTCCTTAGATGTGTAAAGAAAATGCTTTTTTCGAATTAATTTTCATATCATTCATCCTCTAAAAGTTTTTACGTTTTGTTTTTTCTAGTGGCTATATATGTTCTTCCTCAAACACCTTCCTTACTTTCCACTTTTTTATTTTCGAAAAGTAACCAAGAATTCATGATCAAATTAACTTATCCCAAATTTTTTTGCATATAAAAATATATAGCAGTATATACCTTTAATTTTCTTTGTTTTTTTTTTTTATGTTTTATTTAAATTCATTAGGTAAAACCATCTATTTTCTTCGATATTCTTAAGCCTTTAAATGCATGACTGTTCTAATATGATAATGATATCGGGAATATACTATATCCACATCTAGAATTTAGATATTAATAATCTAGATTTCTTACCAAATCAATACATTTTTTTCATAACTAAAAATTGGTCTTGAATGTACAAACACATTCCCAATCTTCCATTTTCTCTTTCTGAAATTAATTTTCAACATTTTTCTGATTGATGAAATCTCAAACTTTGGTTTCTTTTTTTTTTTTTTTTTTTTGTTTTAATGAATATAATTGAAATGTTAAACATAGAACTAATGTTTGAATTTGGCAATGCATAACAGAAGAAGGCTAAAGAAATCAGAAGAGATAAGCAAGGGAAGCAAGACTTGTAATGGAGGAAATGACAGTAGCTGCAAAAAACGGTCGCGTAATAAACAAGGTTGTCGTGATTGTACAATCCTCTAAATTCAATTATGTTAACAATTATCATATGGTTTCGAAATATCATGATAATCGTAATATGTTATTTGGGTTTTTCCCATTAAGATACACATATCATGTCAAAATGGACCTAGTTGTCCATTTGTATAACCTTTTGTGATGTTAATTCCCACTTGTTCAAAATATCTGCCTTTCTTTTTGTTGGAATTACTTTCACCTTCGGCTACAGACCCCAACTACTCGACATTCTTTCGGTTTTGAACAAACAAACAGTGAAAACTTTTTGAGGAAAAACAGAACAGAACAGTTTTCATTTTCTCATCCAATCTGAGTTGGAGTATAAATAAAAAGCTAATAAGGTTGGAAAAATTGCATGTTCAACTACTTTTTTCATATTTACCTACCCTTGTGTGTATTTTAATTTTTCCACTAATAGCACCCCTTCAAACTTCATTTTAGTCAAATCTTGTTTAAAATTTTGGTCAACCAAATAAAACTTTAAAATGACATATTTACCCTTTTATACTTGTAACTAAGCGTTAACTTCAATTGGCTAATTTTTTTTATATCCAAACGAAACTATTAATATGTTAAGCACTTGGTATCATCATTATAAGAGGATATTTTAGTCATTGTGACCTGAAATTAAAAACCATTAACTACCATATGCATTAGGAGTATTAGTGGAAAAAAAAAATTGCAATTTAAAAGGAGATGTAACCCAAATTTCCAGTAATGATAATAATAATAACATATGTAAAAAAAAAAAGAAATTAATTATAACAATAATTATTATTATTTTGAAGTTTCACCATTATTTGATTCTTTATTTATTTTATTCTCTTTTTGTTTGCATTCTTTTTTTTTTTTTTTTTGGTTAGAGATATTACAATATATTCATCTATATCTGGTCAGATCCATGTACAACTTAAATGTGTATTTTTAAGAGTTTTACCACTACTAGAACAAGTCTATAAATATAAATAAATATTTTTGTTGCAGATTATTTAATTCTTTATTAACAAAAAAGTTTGTGTTGCTTCAAATTTCAAGTCATAAATAATGACATATTGTGAAATTGTAAAGTCTTAATAAAAAAATTGTCGCCAGGCCATATATTGTTATCCTTCTAGTTATTTTATGAAGTAAATGAGAAGAAGGATTACTTGTGGTGTAGTGGATGAGAAAGAATCATATGCCTGTGGACCACCACCTTTTGTTTTTGTTTTTTTGTTTTTTTTTTTTATGTTTTTATTTTATTTTATATAATTTTAATTTAATCTTTTTTAATATTTATAAATGGCATATCCCTCTATCTTGGTTTTCCATGTTGCAAACAAAGAACTATAGTCTCTTTATACTTGAAGAAGTATTTATAAAAACCATATAATCGATTTCGTTTTGCTTTATTTCCTAGTTAAACATTGAATAGAACACACATTCCATTTGCTCTGGCTCCCAAAACACCAATCAACCATGGCCGACTTATTATCTGAAGAACAAATGAATGAGATCAAAGAGGCCTTCAACATCTTCAACAAGGATGGCAGTGGTCTTCTATCTCATCTCCCTCTCTATCTTTTGATTAACTTCTATAAATCTCTATAAATTCCAATATAATATTCTGAGATTGTTGAATATATACATATATATATTATATTAATTATACATATTTTTTGGCCTGGTTGTATTAGAGCCAGCGAGCTTGGGAATGCTATGCGGACTCTAGGCCTAAGTCCTACAGAGGCAGAGCTTCAAGAAATGGTGAATTATGGGGATGTGGATGAGAATGGTACAATTGCCTTTTCAGACTTCGCTCAAATAGTTGCTCGAAAGCAGAACAGTGCTGCTGAGGAAGAGCTCAAGGAAGCTTTCAGTGTGTTCGACAGAGATCAAAACGGCTTCATTTCCGCGGCTGAGCTTCGACATGTTATGGCAAATATTCGTGAGAAGCTAACTGAAGAGGAAATTAATGAGATGGTTAATAAGGCTGATACTGATGGGGATGGCCAAATCAACTACAAAGATTTTGTCGAAGTTATAATGGCCAAGTAAGTAACCAACCTCTCTGTATATTTATATCAAGTTTCAAATTTTTATTTACTGGGTAACTGAACCTAGTTTGATGTAATTAGGGATAATATATCCCACAAACTTAAAACAGAAAAACTTGGTTTGCTTGTTTGTCTCTTTTCTTGCCTCTATTTTTTCTCTTTTTTTTCGTTGGTAGTAATATGTACTTGTTTTATGTTTGTTTGAACTTTGATTCATATTTATAATAGGATACTAATTGTTTGGTAGTGTATCTAATAAATTTAGTATTTTTTTTTTCTATCAAGTATTATGAAATATGAACCTAGAAACAATGGTTAATTTTTGTTTTTTGGATAACAATTATTGTTATAGTATACCAGAGTTTTTGTTTACCTTTGTTGTATGGAGCTTCTCATGGCTTTATGACCATTTACTTCTCTTGTTTTCTTTTCTTCCTCTTATAATATGCTTTTAAAAATAACTCTGCAATTTTCTGTCTCATCATTCTGTGTTAAACAAAAAAATAAAATAAAAAAATACCTATTTTGTATCTTCATTGTACTTCCACTTCTTTTTTTACCCTAAATATTACTCCACTGTATTTGATAATTTGTTTCTTCTATTTTGTTTTTCCTCTATATCACATGGTTATGATTTTTGTATTTTTTTTTTTTTTTTTAGAGTTGTTAATTACATATGCTCAATATATTTGGTATATACAATAACTAACAAATAAAATGCCATTAAAAACAAAAATAATATTTGAGACCAACAAACCAACTGTTGTCAAATATATATATATATATATATATATATGAATATCTCGCATCTCATATATTCTTGACGCAAAAATTAAAAATAAACAAAATTGTCAGTGATCAATCACTCTCTAGAAGTTGGGTATTTTTTTTTTTTTTTAAGAAAAAAATGGGGTATTTTCAATGGTAAGAATTCGGAATATTATCACCATGTTTAAGATTTGTCCATTATCTAGTAATCTTCACTTTCTCATTTTTTATCCTCATAAGTGGTGAGAATTAGGAATATAAACTTTTTCTCATAAAAAAATGTGGAATTCGCACAGGTGGTCTAGTTTTTTTTTTTTTTTTTTTTTTTTTTTTTTTTTTGAGGCCCCAAATTTATTGAAAAGTGAAATTCTTTGCTTTTTTAGATTGTATAAAATGAAATTCTACCCTACGACGTACACTAATTTGCACTTTTTTATTTCTTGAATGAATGTGATCGATAATGATCTTTGGAAGACAGTATAAAAGGTATATAAATAGATAGATCATTTCACCAAAAAAATATATGTACATGTATATATATATATATATATATAGATAGATCAGTCAGAAGAGTATTCTCACAAATGGTAAATAGAATTAGAGAATACGGATCTCAATCTTTACAAGAAATAATAGAAAATCTATAGATTCATATGCCTTTCTTATTTTTTGTTGGTTGGGCCGGGAGACACTTTGTTACATAGATGTGTAAAGAAAATACATTTATTTTGGTTTTTGAATTAATTTTCTTATCATTCATCCTCAACCTCTTTTTTTTTTTTTTTAATCTTTTCCGAGAGGCTATATGTATTCTTCCTCAAACACCTTCATAAGTTTCTATACTTTATTTTCTTTTGTTACTTATATAAGAAAAAGAATCGAGAACTCATGACTATATTAACTTATACCAAATTTTATTGCATGCATAGCACTTACATACCTTTAATTTTCTTCGTTTTTTATGTTTTATTTTATTTTCATTAGGTTATCATTTTAAGGATTTTAAATTTATGACTGTTCTAATTTGATAATTGAATGTACTATCCACATCTTGAATTTAGGTATTAATAAGCTAGATTTCTTACCAAATCAATAATTTTTTTCACGAGTAAAAATTGGTTTTGGTTTTGAATGTACAAACACCTCACCCATCCTCAATTTTCTCTTTCTGAAATTAATTTTTAACATATTTCTGATTGAGATTCTCAAACTTTTTTTTTATAATCATTATAATAGAAATGATTAAACCTAAATTTTTTTGAGTTTGGTGATGAATAACAGAAGAAGGCAAAAGAAATTTGAAGAGAAGAGCAAGGGAAGCACTTATTGGAAAGAAGGAAATGGCAAGAGCAGCAATAAACCCCAAGTTAAACAACGTTGTCCAATCCTCTAAATTCAATTATTACAAATATATGGTTCCCAATATCATGATAATTGTATATTATTTGGGTTTTACCCATTAAGATACATCATATCAAAATGGACCGAATTTTCTACTTGTATAAGCTTGTGATTTTAATTTCCGATATAATAAAAAACGTGATTAATATCTTTGCCTTTCTATTTGTTGCAACCACTTTCAGCTTCAGCTGCACTATAAAAATTTAATTCTACAGGAAACAAAAAAAGTTACTGTAAAACCAACTACTTGCACGTTCTTTTTTTGACTTTAAAACAACAACCAAAACTTTTTTGAGGGGGAAAAAAAAAAAAAACACAAAAAAACAGAAGAATTTTCTGTTGCTCATCAAGTCTGAGTTGGAGTATAAATAAAGTGAAGGTGTGGGAAAATTACACGTTTGATCACTTTTTCATATTAACCTCGTGTGTATTTCAATTTTTCACCTATAGTACACCTTCAACCTTCATTTTGGTTTAGTCAACCCGAGCAAAAATTGAAATGACAAATTTACCCTTTTATACTTCCAACTAGGCGTTTACTTTAATTGGCTAATTTTTTATTTTATTTTTTTTCATATCCAAACAATACTAGTAATATTTATATTATAGAAATTAGAAGGAAACCAGGACACCAAGACAATTAAAAGAAAACAAACAAGACAATGAACTCACTGTCAAGCACTTACTTTCATCACTGTGAAAGGATATTTTTGTCATTGTAGCCAGAAATTTAACACCGTTAACTACCATTATGCATTAGGAGCAATAGTGATTGAAAAAATTTACAATTTAAAAGCATGAAACATAATAAAAATTTGCAAAATAATGATAATAATAAAACAAAAAATAGCATAAAACAAACTTTTTCAAAAAAAGAAGACGTAGTATATAAAATAAAACCCAAATCCACATAAAAAAAAAAAGAAAAAAAAAAAAAGAAGAATGAAAAAGAAAGCGGCGATTGTTCTTTTAGAGAAAACGGGGCGCCCCGTTCCACGGACCCTGGTGTCAATAACAACGGCATAAAAAAATATAAAAAATAAAATAAAAATGAAAACCTGTGGGTACAGGCCCAAGCGGGACCCACCTCCCGTCATGGTTTTCATGTTTATCCAGCCAACAATTCTACCGGATAAACTCACGCGAGCAAAAGCAACCAAAAGCGTCTGATATTACCTACGGGTGGGTCCCCCACAACATACCCCCTGATCTAATCTATCCACGCACGCACCCATCTCTCTCTCTCTCTCTCTCTATCTATCTGCAAATATTCTCACATATCAGATTTCGCGATCGGAGCCGGTCAACCGCGTTGTCTCACGTCGCTGCCGTGTCAGACTCTCAGTCGCCGAACCTAAACTCCGACTAACAAACAAACAAAAAAAAAAAAAAAAAAGAAGGAAAAACTCTAGCATCGGCTACCTTCCACCATCCACCACGGTCCCTTCCCTGCGTATTTCGTACGTATATATATTTATAATGTGTAGATATAATGTATAGATATATATGTATGTATATTATATGTATTTTATAGGTGAATAAAATAAGTTTTTTGAGTAGTTGGTGGATCTCTGTGAGGTGAGAGAGAGAGAGAGAGAGGGAAGGAGGCTTAAAAAGGAAACGCAGAGAAGAAATAGGTGGAGGAAAAAAAAAAAAAAAGAAAGGCTTTTGGCTATGGGGAATGCCAACGGTAGAGACGAAGGAGCCAATGGAAGGAACGGTGACGATGATAGTCTTAACGGAGGACGATCCAACGGCGATTTCGGGATGCGTGGCGGCTACGCGCCGGCTCCTCCTGGTCGCATGGCCTCTTCTGAGTTCATGGAAAACAACACTCCCCCTGGAAGTCCCAGACGCGCCGTTTCTCCGATCTTGTTCGGCTCTCAGGTTTTTTGCTTTATCTTTGTTCTTTTTCTATGTACGTATATGTGAATGTACGGTTTCTTAGTTCTCATGTATGATGGATTTCGTTTGGTTATCTGAATGCGAATTTGATTGAAAATTTCAATGATCTTGGGAGTAGAAGCTTTTAGAGGGTTTACGAGATATATTTCGACTAAGTTTTAAAAGATATTGTTTGTATGATAGAGCTATTATGATGTACAAATAGTTATAGAAGGAAATGAATCAACTAATATGGAAATTGCATTCATTTTTCAGTGTTCCTTATCACCATTGTATATCCTTATAGTCCATGCTTCCTCCTTTTATAGTTTGAAAAATGGTCATGCAAAGCTTTAGATAGAAAAAGGAAATGTTACATATAAAAATAAAAATGGGATTGAATTTTGTTGAATATTTGTACGTTAATTTCAGTGTTATGCGACTTTCTTACATCTTAGTTGTGGTTCCATGTTAGACTGTTGCTTTCTTTCAATGTGAGAACTTTCATTTGTCTAGTGTTGCAGTGCTTGGCTAGCTTAGCTTATTGATTGGGTCTAAATTTTACAGATGTCACACATTTGTTCATAGTAACTTTCATTTGTCTAGTGTTGCAGTGCTTGGCTAGCTTAGCTTATTGATTGGGTCTAAATTTTACAGATGTCACACATTTGTTCATAGTTTACAGGATATGATGTCAGTCAATGTTATGCGGCTTCCATGCAGCTTAGTTGTGGTTCCATGTAAGTCTGATGCTTCATTTTAATACGAGAACCTTTGCTTGTCAAATGTAGAGTGCTTATTTATTTTACTTCGTTGATTGGCAAATCCATGCCACATGCATGTGTTTCTGGAATTTTCTCTAGTGAATACACTATTTGCCATTTGAATGTCGATAGGAAGTATAATAGCTCACTATTCTCGTTTTTGTCTATATAGCAAGATAGAGTGGTAAACAATTCCCCTTTAGCATTGGCGTGTCAATATTTGCATGGATCGGAACTTGTGTAACAGAGAATATCCCCCCCTTTTTTTTTTCTTTTTTTTTTTTTTTTTGGTGAATATATATTGTATGAGTAAGTGAAAGAAAATTAGCTAATTTGGCCTTATTATTAAGTTTGTCCCTTTAGCAATTAAATTGAGCTGCTATCTTGCACGGTAGAGTAACATTGTTTTTGCTTTTAATTAGGACTTTGACAAAATTAAAAAAATTATCAAGAGGGATAAGAGTAAAAACCCTGAATTCTGGTAATATGCTTCTTTGTCTATACTATTGTTATATATGCATGCGTCAAATTCAGTACTTGTTCTCTTTGAATCAATTCTATTTTCTTCTTTTCAATGAGTTCGCTTGAGTATGAATTGTTAAGTTTAATAATTTTATTAGTCAAGTATTGAATTCTTTCCTTTTGCTTGCCTTGTCTAATAAATAAACTGGTCGCAGATTCATATCTTGTGAAATAAAAGGCGTTAAAGATGTTCTTGTGCCTCAGTGTTTAGTAGACAATAATACTATAATTCTTAGGAAAATATTCTGGAATCTTTAATTAATATATCTTTCTATCATTTAATTTTCTGAAAAATTGTAATTCTTCTAGGGTGAAGGATTTTATATTTGGTCATACAAATGCCTATCTGCTTTTAATTACTTTTTTACTGATTGTTTGATGCAACTGTAATCATAATTTTTTCCCATTTATGTCTCTTAGTTGGTCACTCTTAAATCTTAATATTAGTTGATATGGCATAAAGAAGAGCTGACTCTTGTTGTGGATTTGTCCGAGCTGAAGTGATTAATTATCATGTTGTATGATTTTATTCTCTTTAACCAAAATAAACAGTCAGTTGAGTAATCTAGTTGATAGATCTTAAGTGTACCTTGTGTGTTTATTTTATTGAACCTGGTTATGTTTGAATTTTGAGTTTTTGGGATTTCAAATAGTTTTCATCATATCTTTGGGTGCCTTAGCTTTAATGAGTACAATTCAACTCACTGATGATTGTGTGAAGGATCCATTTTACTGTACAACTTTGTTTTTCTCTTGCTTGATTTTAAATTTCTTGACTAAGGGATGGCTACGTGTACCATTGTCAACCAACCACCCAGTTTTGCACACAGTGGATAAGCTTCATTTCATATTTTTAATGGAAGTTCAATTGTCATCACTCTGGAGACCAAAGAATACTCCATGTGGTTTGTGTGGGATTTGATTCTGGTCTACCGGCACAAGTGTACTATCAAACTGAAAGGAAGTGTTTTCGGTTGGCGGGTTCAGCCCTATGAAACTTGGATACTCCAAAACCATCTGATCCATAATAGCTATGTAAGGAATACAATTCGAAAGGCAGAGAGACATTATATATGTACATTCTAATGCTCAGGGTGTTTCCTAATGCTCAGGGTGTTTCCCACAAATGGTAAACTAGGGAACATGTTCTTATATGTGGGGAGTATGCTTGTGAGATAACCGGTCCAGAAGTAAAAAGTTGTTTTTTTGGACATTGAATATAGAAAAATTGTATTTTCCTTGTTTGATTTGATTCTTTTGTTTCTTTTTGGTAATAGATTTGATTCTTTTGTAGTACTGTATAACAGTGATGAGCCAAATAGGAAAGCATAAAACATAGATCTAAGTATTACATTTTATTACTTTCAAGTATATTTATTTAATGCTTAATAGACATAGCTGCCATTTCAACATATCAGTAATTTGCTTTATATAGTATATAAATATTGGTGCAATGGTCTTCATAGTTTCAGTGCAGGCTGGTGAGAAGTGTTGAAGGGAAATTAATAGTTGTCTCCTGTTGAGTGATTTAGGGGAATGGCCGGTTACCTTGACCTGTAGATGGAAATATCTTAATAGGATTTGAAAATAGTTGGCTTATGCATGTTTGCAGGTTCCAGTAGCTCCATTGCGAAGGGGTGATGGATCTCCCTTGTACCCTCAAATGTGGCAGAACAATTCTCGTGATGCTGGTGATTCTCCTCCAGAGCGAGGAATTCCTACCATGATTACATGGAGCTATGATGGTAGCAATGTTGCTGTGGAGGGATCTTGGGATAACTGGAACTCTAGGTAACCGTTTTACCATTCATGATGAACAAGAACTCAATAATGCTTGTTGAGAATGCTTGTTGAGACATATGAACTGCTATTTCAGTGGCTGGAAAATTTTGTATCTGCAACAACCATGCTAAAAGTTATTATACCTGTGTTTCGCAGGAGAACATTGCAGAGATCTGGTAAAGATTTTGCAGTTCTCATGGTCCTGCCATCTGGTTTATACCACTATAAGTTCATTGTTGATGGTGAATCGAGATACATCCCAGAACTTCCCTTTGAAGCTGATGAGATGGGTCGTATCTGTAATCTTCTTGATGTTCATGTATGTACTTTATCATACATTGTCACTGCTCTTTTTTTTTCCTTCTCCCACGGTTTTGATTTTCCTAGTGTGCAAGTTAAGTTAACAAGGCACCTTAAGCAGTCAAATAATGTGTAAATATCTTATACCTGCCATACATGAGCCGCATAACCATCTGCTTTTTGTTTCTTTTTATTTGAGGTGTGAATTTATTGAGGTGGACTGTCGTAATGCATTTATTAAAACGAGATCAATCCTTCTATGCTTTTTGTAGGATTATGTGCCAGAAATCCTTGATAGTGTAGCCGAGTTTGATGTACCATCATCTCCTGACTCTACCTACAGTCAAGCATTTCCATCCGAGGAAGATTTTGCGAAAGAGCCAGCGATTGTTCCATCCCAGCTCAATCTAACCGTCCTTGGTATGGAGAATTCAGATGAGGCTTCTTCTTCGAAGCCCCAACATGTTGTACTCAACCACCTCTTTATGGAGAAAGGATGGCCCTCCCAATCTGTGGTTGCGTTGGGTTTAACTCATAGGTTTGAATCCAAATATGTCACTGTTGTCCTCTACAAACCACTCAAAAAGTAAATCCCACCTTTTTTTTCTTTTCTGTTTTTTTTTTTTTTTTTTTTTTTTTTTTTTAATTTTTTGGGTCCTTGATCTCAACTCTGTAAAGATGACTTTAGAAATGTATTTTCCACTCGTGCTGTGAAAGTACATTTGCTTAATGGAACGGGTTTAGCAGTCTTAACTCTTGTCAATGTTCTTTTTCTTTTTTTAAGTAAACTCGTTCTCGTTGTTATGTTGTAATGCAATTTTAGATAATTTTTTAGTGATTTTGCTTCATCGAAATTTTCCTTCCTTCAAATTACGAAAAGCAATTTGCCTCAATATCCTTTTTATGCGGGATATGGAGTGGGAACATACTAAATCAAACATACAAGCAGTTATATAAATTTATTTAGAAAGAAATATATATATTGAAATTTAATTATGTGATTTCTTTTTTCTACCAATATCAACAAATGTGAGTGAATCTCTCTTTTATCTCAAAAAAAAAAAAAAAAAATGGAGGCAAATGGACAACATATCAGAAAATTTATTATATATGCTTGAAATTTCAAAATTGCTGGTTCCATTTGAGCTCTATTGCACAAAATCCTCTGTTTATTTCGGTTCCTCTTGTAGAATATCTTTGTCTATATTTCAAATATGATTCCATTTTGATAAAAGGTTAAGGAATGGCTCTGGAGGTATTCGGTCACGGTGATGTGGCTATGGTTTTGGATTTTTTTAAATTTATTTTCAAAATACATAAATTGGGAGTATAATGCAGAGGTTACCATATGGTCCATCTCTATTTTAAAAGGACAATGAACCACAATCTTGTCTGGGATTCTGGTCTCAAAATGATTCTCTTAAGTTTTACTTAACCGCTCCAAATCAAAGATACTAAAAAGAGAAGCAACCGAAGAACACAGATTTAAAAAACAGCCAAAATTAAAGTCCTTCAACGCACCAAAATAAATTGTGGATTTCCACACTTCCTAACTAGCTACCTTTTGTAAAGAGCCAGTTAAAGAACATGGAAACAATTTTCATCCATCAAGTTGCATTTAACACATCTATTTCCCTTAGAGATCAACCTCCTTGGAAACAAATTCCAATTACAAGGTAAATGTCTAAGAAGACCTCTTGAGGAAAGGCAAACCTGCCTCAGTACCATCTACAACAACTGGGTGTACCTTTTTTCCTTCTCTATACCATTGCTTGAAACATGAATTAAGTCTTAATTGTAGTTGCTAATGAGTTTGGTATCAGAATGGATATCACATGTATAATATATCTACACCTTGACCAAGAAAGAAAAAATTGTATTAAAAATGTACACATATATTTATCCTACCTTGTAGAACTAGGAACTTGTGTTGCCGAGTTAGGCACCATACCCATGACAAGTGGTCTTTATCAAAATACGGTGATGGTTGTCACATAAGGCTCAAACAAGCCAACTGGTATGCTCGAATTCAATATAGCCATTAAACCAGTTGATTCTCCTACAAAGTCATTTAGGATTTGTGCCTGCCTTCCATTCCTTATGGGTTAGTTAGCCCAAAGAAATTCCTTTAAGCCCATTATGGGACCAATATGGAAAGCCCATGATCTATAATGTCTAATTAAGTACAATTTTGACGTTAACATCAACTTATATAATAATTAAAATATAATATCATTGAAAATACACTGTGCAAGTACACGTAATCGAAGATTAAAAATATTCCCAAAAAAAAAAAAAAGTAATAATAATAATAAAATCAAAGAATAAAGAAACTATTTAAAGAACAAACAACAAAACAAGTAGACAATAAGAAATCAGTTTTGGTGAATATTATAGATGAAAAGTTTATCGAAGCAAGAGATCGTGAGAGATCATACAAATGTAGAACTTGCAGTAAACTAAACAGTATCATGAATTACACTTAAAAAACAAAAAAAAAAGGGTAAAATGGAGAACCACCCAATTAACAAAGACACAAAACCAATCAATGTCTCCTCCTCCTCCTCCTCCTCCTCCCAAAATATCAATTTCTACTTGCATGCAAATCCATCATATTATTACAGGGCCCTGAACATGCTAATCATCATCATCATCCGGAAGCTCAGGTTGAATGTAGATCCCTTTACCTTTTCCATCATCGTCCTGCTGCATTTCTTTTTGGGGCTCATCACCTCCATTATCTCCATGTGAATTAGCGGTAGATTGCTGCATGGCCACGGAGTCTGCCGCTGGGCCATCAAATTGGTGGTGGGAGGGCATGTGATCAGTCAAGTCCTGGATAGTAGAGAAGGAGGCGTTGCAGGCACAGCAATCGTAGGTCATACGAGGAGCTTCCAATCTTGCTTTCTTGGCGGATGGTTCTTCTTTAACTTCTTGGATGAGTCGGGAACCAGACGAAGCGACGTCGTGATTCATCCCCGTGAGCATCATTCTCATCAATGTGTCTGCAGCAGCTTGGGCACCAATTTTTCCTCTGCCTCTCTTGTCTTTTGGCCATTTCGTCGGAGGACCACTATCACCGCTTGTTGTTGCCGGAACTTCTTGAGACGATGACGAACCACCAGCTTCTGGTTGTTCCGTTGCAACGACGTCGTCTGAAGTAGCAGCAGCAGCAGCAGTAGTAGTATCATCCGCATTCTGAATCTGATCATTTTTTGCTTCTTCAACATTCTGCATTTTGGGTGCCACAGGAGGAGAAGAACTAGTGCCTCTTGACTGGGTTTCCTGTTCCTTATCCATACTGAGAAAGATAAAAAGATCAAGTAAAAAGTAACTGATAATCGATCACAGTAACGGTTTTCTCTCGGACTTCTTTGTTTGTTCTTGGCTGATTATCGATAATCGATCGCAATGAGGTCAAGAAGAAGAAAGAAATAGAGGAACGGAGTATGGAAAACAGGGGAAGATTAGAGAGAGAGAAAGAGAGAGAGACAGAGAGAGATCAAACTAAAAGTGCACAAATAATAGACAACGCTCTGGAATACCAAGTAACCAAGTAACACCGATCGATCACAACCAGTTTTCTCTCTGATTTCTTTTTTGTTCCTCGCTGATGAAGAACAATGAGGTCAACAAGAAGAAAAGAAAGACAGAGAGAGATTCCAGATTATAGAAAACAGGGGAAGATTAGAGAGAGATCAAATCAAACTGGAATTGCAAGTAACAAACAACCATCTGAATGCCAAGTAGCTAACTAACCGTCGATCACACTTGGTTTTCTCTCTAATTTCTTTGTTTGTTCTTGGCTTATGAAGAACAACGAGATCAAGAAGAAAGAGAGAGAGAAAGAGAGAGAGACGGAGTATAGAAAACAAGGGAAGTTTAGAGAGAGATAAAAGTAAAATTGCAAGTAACAAAAAACTCTCTGAATACCAACTAATCGATAATCGATCACAAACAGATTTCTCTCTAATTTCTTTGTTTGTTCTTCGCAGTTGAAGAACAATGAGGTCAAGAAGGAGAGAGAGAGAGAGAGAGAGAGAGAGAGAGATGAAGAGTGAAAGAGAGTACAGAAAACAGGGGAAGTAAATTACACTCTCTGAATGCCTAACATATACACGCACACACCGAAGCCAGAATATACAGGTGCGGTGATCAATAGAGACAAAAAGTTGCTTTTTTTAATTATTAGCATATTAATTATATTGTCTCTTTTTGGTTTACTGATTTATTTATTTATCTTCTTCAAACTGAAAGTTTGATGCAATCGTTGTTTTGGATAATTAATTCTTCGTAGTTCAATATGTGGCCCATTCTTAAATTGTGGCCACAATTTTTCTTCCTCTTCGAATTTTTTTTTTTTTTCATTTTCGGCGGAGGCCTTTGATCTATTTATAGTATTAATTGTTAATCCAATAATTGATTTGTTTTTTAATTATTGGGTGAATTAGAACCCAAAACCTCACGTATAAAAAGGTTTTCCACATTCCACAGTGGAAAAAAAATCATCGAAGTACTAAGCCATTTCTCTAATATACTCAAAATTGGAAGAATAAAAGATTGTCTTACAATTGTACTGTTGTAACTGTATCTGATTATGGATAATTAGGGTCATAAAGCCTGGCTTCTGATTATGGATAATTAGGATCATAAAGCATGGTTTCAGAAAAAAAATGAGGGAAACAAAAATTTATGCAATATGTTTCTGTGAGACTCTGAGAAAAAGATTGGAGTATAATAAGTAATGTAAGAAAGAAAAAATAATTCAATTGTAATATGGCATTACTATATAAAATTTTCATTCTATTCATGTCTTTTTTTTTTTTTTTTTTTTTTTTGTTTTTGGTGGCTAATCATTCCATTCATGTTAAAGACAAAAACAAAAACAAATTGTTATCTTTTAAAACAAGGAAATTTATTTTTTATTTTTTTAAAAAAGGTTGATCCAACAAAAGACTAATTAAGGGGTTCATTAGATTAAGAAGAAAAGGGATTGACCATATAAAGCCCATTATAAGTTGTAAAAAGGCTTTTCACGAAAGGAGCCATTACTTCTGTTTGATCCGAGTCATCAAAGCTTTTTGTAAGATTATTATTTTTAAGCTTATTGTCTTAGCTTTCATATACATATTATTATTTTTTGTCAAAATTAACATAAAAAGATCTATTCACCCCTCTATCAATGTTTTCGTAAACAAATCTAGTAATAGAGTTAATTATTCCTCAAGCAGAAGAAGGTTCGAGAAATTATGAAAGGAATGATAATGATGGTTGATTACGAATATCTGCATCCATTCTACACTTCTACCACTCTTCTTATGTAAATATTATCATCACACTCATTAGTGGGCTTTGAAATATATATCCAATGTATTTGAGCATCGAAATTATACAGAACGATTGAATTTTGTACATAATGATATTGTCATCATCATCCAAATTCTTTCACTAGAAAAATCAAACCACATCATGAATTTTGAACGAGTTGGATATTTCCTTAATTGTATCAAATAGAAAGCTCTAATAAAATATGTTTGCCACCCATAATAACCGCAAAGAAATAAAATTCAATTTTCTTTTTATCTGAAAATAAAAACCTTTATCTTAGCCTAAGAATGAGCTTTTGTATCCATGATATGGGTATTTGTATTGTTGCAGCACAAATAGGCCTGCATGTAAATAAAGCTAGGATGGATGGCGATTACACATACCAAAGTGATGTAAGAGCATTTTTAAGGAACTTTTTATCTATTTTATATATATATTTTTTTGTTGTAAAGAGTTAAGTTTCTAAAAATATGCTTTAATTTATTTTTTATTTTAAAATTAAAATAAAAAAAATAAATTTAGTTTTTCAAATGTAAAGATTCAAATCCATTTTTTATATGTTGAATATCATATAATTTAATTTAATATGAGTAAATTCTCAAATTACTTTCATATTTTAATTATTCATTTCTAACTTTTTATCTTTTAGATATTAATAATTGAGAGGAAATTCAAGTAAAAAATAAGAGAAGGGAAACATATCAATAAATGTTTGTAGGAAAAAAAAAATGAAAAGTACCATATGAAGAACATTATTGGAAGACTTTTTAAATTTTTTAACTTTTTATATTAAAAAATGCTTTTTATCATTAAAAAGTGTTTTTTATTTTAATGAACTCTTTTGGAAATGTTAAGTTTGATGGCATAAACACAAGCAATGTGTAGCAAGCAAAAACAGATTGCTACTTCGGCATAAAACCAATACACGCATAGATTCTATGAAAAATCGTAGAAAGGAAACAATAATTCTCCCCATATGTCTAACCAGCTACACTCCAGAAAACCTGACCACAACTTATCTGCATACTTAAGTTGAATATCTAAATTGAAACAAAGATGCAAACTGAAGCAAATAATATATATATTAATATTGATCATGGCAATTATAATGCTAACAATCGATACTATCCATAATTAATTTTCAAAAATTTAACTAAAATACGTTAAATACAAAAATATAAAAACAAATAAATATTCACTACACAATAATTGGATACAGGAAAAAAAAAAAAAAGTAAATAAAAGGAAAGATAGATTAGGAAATTTAAGAATTAGTATGTGTCTTCTCCATCTAAAAGCAATCAACTTTCAGAATAACTAAATGAACGATTCAAATTTTCATCAACACTTGGGTCCATCAAGATGGGTATCAAGATATTTCATATTTTGCTTCTTAGAATCATATAAACCAAATCGAAAATAGAGTTCAAAATCAGTTGTGCACGATCCGCTTGATTTTCTCTCCCATACCACCTCACCACCAGTACTAGTTAATTCTTCGTCATCCACGAATCAGTTGTGCACGATCCGCTTTAATAATGTCATGCTTTATTTGGATTATCCATCTATATTACTTACTGCTCACAAAAAAAATATACAATTATTTTAAATGTAAGAAGGAGAAATAATAACGTGTACTTGTACCGACACCCATGCATTACCATACCCAAAATTTAATGCTTCATGCAAATATATATTTACTAATTAACTACTAAAATTAAATATCTCAATTGAAATAATTGAAAATGGGGATGTTAAATTTTTAAAACCAAAATGAAAGCTAAGGCACTCGAATGAAATTGAGGATGAATTAGAGAGTAAAAAAAATATTGTTATTCCTGGTCTAAATTATATAAAGAATCCTTATAATCATGGGATTGATATACTATATATATATATATGCAATATATATTTTAATATCGATCATGACGTTTACAATGCTAACAATTAATACTATCCATTATTAATTCTCAAAAATTTAAATAAGTAAAATTGAAAAATATAAAAACAAATAAATATTCAGGACAAAACAATTTGATAGAGAAAAAATTAAAAAAATATAAAAGGAAGGAGAATTAATATGTGTCTCCTTCACCGAAAAACAATAAACTTTCTGAATAACTAAATGAACAATTCAAAAATTCATCCAAACTAGGGTCTCCATCAAGATGGGTATCAAGATGTCTCATATTCTGTTTCTTAGAATCATATACACCAAATCGAAAATAAAGCTCAAAATCATCAAGGCGACAATACTTGTAAAGTAAAATTTCACCATTCAATCCAGTGGTTAAAGGCCAAGCAAGTTGGTATGGTATTACCACAGATGATTGTCTCTCCCATACCACCTCACTAGTGCTACTTAATTTCTTCATCATCCATGTATCAATTGTGCACGGTCCGCTTTGAAATATATCTCGGCGTTGTCTAGCATCAGAAATATACAGAACAAGTGAATTTTTGAAATAGCCGATGGACATAACACTTTCATTATCATCATCTATTGGCAACTTTGTTTTCCAAATTCTTTCATTACAAAAATCAAACCACATTAAGAATCTTGAACAAGCTGGATGTTCCCTAGATTGTATCCAATAAAAAACTCCACTGAAATATGTTCGGCAGCCATGGTAGCCACTAGGAAATAGAGATGGATGGTCGTTCCCTTGTATATTCCCATCTATCCCTTTCCATGAATTAGTCTTGAGAGAGTAAAGTTTATAGTTGATAACTTCTTGCTTGCTTAATAATTCTAAGAGGGAAATGTGAAACACCTTGTAATCATTAGTTTGTCTATCAAAACCAAATGCAGAAACATAATAACGAACGGCAATCACGTCTCGGTATTGAAGGTGGTGCCTGGTGTCTGGAAGCTTCTTCAATTTCCTAATTGAAGGGTTCCAGATATATGTAGAGGGATATAGGATGCTAATTGTGAACAATTTGCGTCTCACGCAAAGCAAACCATCACATGAACCAATTAAACGAAATTTCATGGGGATTGGAAATTTCAGTCTTTCTTTAAAATCAAAACCTTGATTGAAGCGTGAGATTTGGCATCCCAAATGATGAATTAAATATCCTTTATGATTGTTGGCACACCAATCAGCATGCATGGAAATAAATCTATGATGGCTGATAATTACATACCAGGTTTTGCATACGGATCTAAGTCGGATAATATTTTTCACCGAAAGTCTGCAAAAGATATCTTCTAGGAGCTCTCTTGGTAAATCACAAAAACTTCCATAGATTTTATTCTTCTGCTTTCTTCTAAAAAGATTAATTGGGCAGAATGATAAACACACCATTGGAGTATAGATAATCAAAAAGGAGTTATTTTAGATGGAAATTGTGTTTAGGCACACCATGAACAAAATTAAGTGGAACAACAAGGAAGCAAATGTTGACGAATTACCTAATTGGCACGAAATACAAATATTTATTTTCTTAAAACTCTTATTTGGATCAGTGTCAAGCACATGATCACATCTTTATTATCGTCTTATCCTATCAAAGACTAAGATATTTGTTATTGGTATATTCCGTCATGTATAGAGATATTTGACCATGATTTGATCTGTGATAAATATCATAGTTTTTCATTTGTTAAATATTTGTCAAATAAAAGGTTAAGTGTTGATATTTAACAACATTACTCTTACTAAGGGCCTTACGTACTAAAAAATGAGCCCTCCTCGGACAGCTCAGCTGGCATAATAACCACTAATGATTCTCCAAGTAGTGGGTTTAAAGCGGCCTGGCGATGTAATCCACCTCGCTAACTTATCAAAAATAATAAAATAATGATAATAATAATGAATGAGAAAATATACTAGTTCTTAAATCCGAACGTATGTTCGACCCATTATCACATTACATAACTTGAAATGTCTTAAAGGCATATATATTTATAAGAGCACAATCAAAACAAAAAGTTCCATCAAACTAGATGACCATTATGAGTAACTTCCAAAAAATTTAACATCCACCTGGTTGGCAAAAGACTTTCCTCTAGGGAAGAAGCTACCACATTCTACGGTTGGAAACATCATTAAATTATTTATTCATTTCTCTAATATACCCAAAATTAGAAAATGAAATGATTGTATTACAATTATACAGTTATAATTGTATTTGATTATGGAAATTAGGATCATAAAGCATGTTTTCAAAAGAAAAAGAAGGAAACAAAAAAATCCATGCAATTTGTGCACGGTCCGCTTTGAAATATACTTCGCTGTTGTCTAGTTTGGATGGAAATATATCGAGGATGGGTGATAATTTCATACCATATTTTACATACAGATCTAAGTTGGAAAATATTTTCACAGGAAATTTGCAAATAGATATCTGCTAGAATCTCTTTTTTTTTTTTTTTTTTTTAATAATTAACGGCATCGTCGGTTTGCTACAGGTTCGAATCTGGACAGGAGAAGATAAGCAAGTATGGTCTTTGTCAACTCAGCTAATTGCATCCTTTACTAGAATCTCTCTTGGTAAATCACAAAACTTTCCGTAAATTTTATTCTTCTACTTTCTTCTAAAGAAAGTAATTACTAATGGAGTATATATGATTGAAAAGGAGTTATATTCAGTGAAGCAAATATCGACGACACTGGCGAAAAGTCACCGTATTTGTTGGTTGTCGACCACCTCCGACACCAAAAGGGGGGGGGGGGGGGGGAAGAGTTTCTGTCATGGGTGTCACCGGAATGTCGCCGGATTCGATGGGTTTCGTCTGAAAACACAGGAGTCGGTTGGGATTTCGTTTTTTGGGTGGATATGGTGGAAATTCCGGTGGAGAAGTCGGCAAAAAATCGTCGAGTTTCGATGGATTTTTTTGGGAGATGTCTGCGGTTGTGATGTGGGTTGGTTGTGATCTAGTAGAGAAGAGAGGGAGGAAGAAGACGAAAGGAAGAGAGGAAGAAGAAGAAAGGATAAGAAAGAAATTTCCACGTGGGGGGGGAAGGAAAGAGAAAGATAAAAAAATTAAATAAATAAAATATGATAATATTTTATAATAAAATAATATAAAATAATAATATGATAATATTATATTATATAAAGGATAATACATTATTTTTTTATATGTAGTATTTTAATATACATTTTTTTATTTTTTTTATTTTAGTGTTTAATTTAATTTTATTTATTTTTTTAATAAATTTGATTTTATCTATTTAAAAATAAATAAATAACATTGTTAGTTTTTTTGTTTATATTATATAAAATTTTAGTATATATGCTTAAATGGATAAGTATTTTATTATATTTTATTATTATTGTATTCTAATTATTGAATTTTTATATTATTTTATTATATTAATTATTTTATATCTTCAAATTTGTATTCTAAATTAAAAATTTATATTTTCCGTAACCTTATCGATATTTCCATCGATATCGATATTTTCATCGATATTTTTGTAAATTCATATTTTTGATATTTTCATCGAATGGCATGAAACAAAATTATTTATTTTTTTAAAACTCTTTTCGGATTAGTGTCAAACACATGGTCACATCTTTACCATGGTCTTATTCCATCAAAGACTAAGATGGCTAGTTTTTCGATATAGGCATTAATCCGGTTCCTCATGCTAAGATTTTGACAATGAATTGGGATAAATATTATATTGTCCATTGTATTTGATCAAGGGAAAATTTTCTAATACTCACGGAGTCCCCAGGACTCAGTATTCCTTTCCTTATATGCTTGACACGTGTATAACCTTGCCAGGTTTTATTCCATGTCATAAACGGCTCTTTTCTTCTCCGTATGTAAGCTTTTTTTTTTTTTTTTTTTTTTTTTTTAAATACCGTTTTCCTTGGTTTTGAGAGCCTTCTCCTTCTCCTTCTCCTGCTCAAACACAATTAGTTCTACTTCAGCAATCTTCAAACTCAAAAATCAAGCATAGATTTTGTCAAAAAAAGAAAAAAGGAAAAAAGTTAAGATTGCTCGATTGTAGAGGTCAGAGTTGGGTGCCGATTTGATCAAATTGGGTCATCAAATTGACGATTTTGTCACAAAAAATAAAAAATAAAAAAAATACTGCAACTCTAATTTTCTGGTTTGCCTCAAATTACGAGCAACCATATCACCCATAAATTATTACACCTCTGTGCTTTTTGCACCAAAGAATCGTTAGCTTACATAAAAAGACTATCCGAAATTATTTAATATTTTCTTTACCCATCTGATTACATACCCCAAAATTTACTAAAAAGATTTACATATTCCAATGAAAAAAATAATAATAATAATAGATCTTAGATCACAAAAGAATTTTCGATTTTAAAGGTCCAAATCACAATTTTACGGCAAACCCGTAAAAAATCCTGCAACACAATAATGGTACTCTCACCAAAAGCCCTTCTCTCTCTCTCTCTCTCTCTCTCTCTCTCTCTCTCTAAACAACTTGCAATCGGAGGCTTTTTCCCTTTTCTCTATTCTCTTCCCCACCTCAACTTCATCCACATAAGCTTTTTTATTTACCTTGACTTCATCCACATAAACATCTTATTTTCCTTGACAATTTTTTTTTTTTTTTTTTTTGGGTCAGAGTCTGAAATTTCAAAGGTTAGAACTTATTTATTTATTTATTTACTTTTTTTTTTTTTGGATGAGTTTGAAATTGCAAAGGTTAGAATCCGTGCTTTATAAAAGGAGAAGGCGCGAAAATAGAAAAGAAGAAAAAAAGAGCCGTTCATGATCTGGATTAAATTTAATACACATTTCAAATATTGAATAGGAATACTCAGCTGTGAGAACTCCTGAAGTATTAGAAATTTCTTCCGATACAAGACGCCACAAATCATATGGATAACTATTTGAAACTTTCCTATACTTATCAACCACTTAATGTACCAATAAATAGTTAAGATGATTTATCTAAAAATATTTGTTAAATATCTTAGTATTTGTTAATGTTAATAATTTAACAGCACTACTCTTACCTAAGGCCTTAAGTAATAAAAATTAAGTTCCTCTAAATAGTCAATTTGACAATTTTTTGAAGCCAAACATCTTTTTCATAGCTTTAATATATTTTTTAAATTGAAAAATTAAAATAAAAAGTGAGATTTAGCTCTTTAAATATAGATAGCCAAACCTATTTTCTATGTAAAATTTTTTAATGTATGTATTTATTACACCGATATTTTGTATACACAGTTAATATAATTTATTTGATTTCATATATTTATATATATATATATATATATATACACACACATATATATTTACATATATATTTATATATAAAGAGAAGCCATTGATGAAAGAAACAAAAGAAAAGTGAATCTTAATTATTTATTATAAAATAAGAAATTAGAAAGTGTGATAAAGAGCAACATTGGAGTTGATAAAAATCAGATTTTTTATTTGATATAATTTTTCAAAATATTTTTTTTATTTTAAAAATTATGTCTCTTTAAAACAAAGAATTCCATTATAGCTGCTCCTAATAGGAATGTGTGTGTGCCATGTAAATACGTTGTTCAGTTGTTGTGGTATGGGAAGCAAACAGCCAAGTCAATTTTTATTTTGGTAAAAAACAGCCCAGAATTAGTTAAATAATTATATGACGAATGGGGTGCATATTGTTCATGCGTCTTAAGTCTGCTAGACTGATTGGAATTCTAATAAAGTTTGTCACTGATGAAAACATAACTATTTTAGGGAAGGGGCATTTAGACTCATAATAGTATCATGCTTTATTTGGATTATCCATCAATATTACTTACATCTATATTACTTACTGCTCACAAAAAAATATACATACCCAAAATTTAATGCTCCATGCAAATATATATTTACTAATTAATTATTAAAATTAAATATCTCAATTGAAATAATTGAAAATGAAGTGTTAAATTTATAAAACCAAAATGAAAACTGAGGCACTCAAGAAATTGAGGATGAATTAGAGACTAAAAAATTTTGTTATACCTGATCTCAATTATAAAGAATCCTTATAATCATGGAATTGATATACTATATATGTATGCAATATATATTTTAATATCGATCATGGCATTTACAATGCTAACAAATAATACTATTCATTATTAATTCTCAAAAGTTTAAATAAGTTAAATAGAAAGATATAAAAACAAACAAATATTCAGTACACAATTACTAGATAGAGAAAAAATAAAAATATATAAAAGGAAGGAGAATTCAAAAAATTTAAGAATTAGTATGTGTCTCCTTCGTCTAAAAGGAACAAACTTGCTGAATAACTAAATGAACAATTCAAATGTTCATCAACACTAGGGTCTCCATCAAGATGGGTATCAAGATATCTCATATTCTGCTTCTTAGAATCATATACGCCAAATCGAAAATAGATTTCAAAATCGAGGCAACAATACTTGTAAAGTAATATTTCACCATTCAATCCAGTGGTTAAAGGCCAAGCAAGATGGTACGGTATTACCACAGATAATTGTCTCTCCCATACCACCTCACCTCTAGTGCTTACCTAATTTCTTCATCATCCATGTATCAATTGTGCACGGTCCGCTTTGAAATACATCCCGGCGTTGTCTAGCATCAGAAATATACAGAACAAGTGAATTTTTGAAATAGCCGATGGACATAACACTTTCGTTATCATCATCTATTGGCAGCTTTGTTTTCCAAATTCTTTCATTCCAAAAATCAAACCACGTCATGAGTCTTGAAGAAGCTGGATGTTACCTAGATTGTATCCAATAAAAAGCTCCAAGATTGTATCCAATAAAAAGCTCCACTGAAATATGTTCGGCAGCCATGGTAGTAACAAGGAAATAGAGATGGATGGTCGTTCCCTTGTATATTCCCATTTATCTCTTTCCATGAATTAGTCTTGAGAGAGTAAAGTTTATAGTTTATAACTTCTTGCTTGCTTATAATAATTCGAAGAGGGAAATGTAAAACACCTTGTAATCATTAGTTTGTCTATCAAAACCAAATGCAGAAACAAAATAACTAACGGCAATCACGTCTTGGTATTGAAGGTGGTGCTTGGTGACTGGAAGCTTCTTAAATTTCCTTATTGAAGGGTTCCAGATATATGTAGAGGGATATACGATGTTACTTGTAATCAATTTGCTTCTCACGCAAAGCAAACCATCACATGAACCGATTAGACAAAATTTCATGGGGATTGAAAATTTCAGTCTTTCTTTAAAATCAAAACATTGATCGAAGCGTGAGATTTCGCATCCCGAACGATGAATTAAATATCCTTTATGATTGTTGGCACACCAATCAGCATGCATGGAAATAAATCTATGATGGTTGATAATTACATACCAGGTTTTGCATACGGATCTAAGTCGGAGAATATTTTTCACCTAAAGTCTGCAAAAGATATCTTCTAGAAGCTCTCTTGGTAAATCACAAAACCTTCCATAGATTTTATTCTTCTGCTTTCTTCTAAAGAGATTAACTGGGCAGAATGATAAACACACCATTGGAGTATATAGATGATCGAGAAGGAGTTATTTTATATGGAAATTGTGACACGAAATACAAATATTTATTTTTAAAAATTCTTATTGGATTAGTGTCAAGCATTATCACATCTTCATTATCGTCTTATCCTATCAAAGACTAAGATATTTGTTACTGGTATCCTCCATATATTGAGATATTTGACCATGGTTAAATATCATATTTTGGTATTTGTTAAATATTTGTCAAATAAAAGGCTAAGTGTTGATATTTAACAACATTTCTCTTACCCAAAGGCCCTAAGTTCTAAAAAATGAGCCTCTTTGGACAGCTCAGCTGGCATAATTACCACTAATGATTCTTCAAGTAGTGGGTTTAAAGGCCGCCTGGTGATGCAATCCACCTTCCTAATTTATCAAATAATAATAATAATGAATGAGAGAATATATTGGTTCTTAAATCCGAATGGATGTTAGACCCGTTATCACATTAAATAACTTGAAATGTCTAAAAGCCATAAATATAAGAACACAATCAAAACAGAAAATTCTATCAAACTACAATTTATTCATTTCTCTAATATACCAAAAAACTGGAAAATGAAATGATTGTATTACAATTATACAGTTATAACTGTATTTGATTATGGAAATTAGGATCATAAAGCATGTTTTCAAAAGGAAAAGACGGAAAAAAAAAATCCATGCAATATTAAGTGGAACACCGACGAGGCAAATCCTGACGGATTAGCAAAATGGCACGAAAAGATCTTTTCGGACTAGTTTCAAGCACATCATCACATCTTTATCATGCTCTTATCCTATCAAAAGACTAAGATGGTTGTTGTTTGATATAGGTATTAATCCGGTTCTACGTATTAAGATTTTGACAATGAATTGTGATAAATATTATATTGTACATTGTGTCGATCCAAGGCGCCACAAATCATATGGATAACTATTTGAAACTTTCCTATGCTTATCAACCACTTAATGTACCAATAAATGGTTAAGAAGACTTATCTAAAAATATTTGTTAAATATCTTAGTATTTGATAGTGTTGATAATTTAACAGCATTACTCTTACCTGAGGCCTTAAGTAACAAAAAAAATGAGTTCCCTCTAAATAGTCAATTTGACAATTTTTTATAATCAAATATCTTTTTCATAGCTTCAATACACTTTTTAAATTGAAAAAATTAAAATAAAAAATAAAGTTTAGCTCCCTCAATCTAGAGAGTCAAACATAGTTTCTATATAAAATTTTTTAATGCATGTATTTATTACATCAACATTTTTTTATACACAATTAATATAATTTATTTGATTTCATATATATATATATATACACACACACACACACACACATATATAAAAAGAGAAGCCATTGATGAAAGAAACAAAAGAAAAATGAATCTTAATTATTTATTATAAAATAAAAAATTAGAAAGTGTGATAAAGAGCAACATTGGAGTTGATCAAAATCAGACTTTTTATTTGATAAAATTCTCCAAAATATTTTTTATTTTAAAAATTATGTTTATTTTAAACAAAGAACTCCATTGAAGATGTTTAGAACTCCCTTGAAGATGCTTCTAATAGGAATGTGTGTGTGCCATGTAAATACGTTGTTGTGATATGGGAAGCAGACAGCCAAGTAAATTTTCATTTTGGTAAAAAAACAGCCAAGAGAATTAGTTAAATAAGTACATGACGAATGGGGTGCATATTGGTCATGCGTCTTAACTCTGCTAGACTGATTGGAATGCTAAATAAAGTTTGTCACTGAGGAAAACATAATTATTTTAGGGAAGGAGCATTTAGACTCATAATAGTATCATGCTTTATTTGGATTATCCATGTATACTACTTACTGCTCACAAAAAAAAAATATACAATTATTTTAAATGTAAAAAGGAGAAATAATAACTTGTACCTACACCCATGCATTACTATACCCAAAATTTAATGCTCCATGCAAATATATATTTACTAATTAATTGCTAAAATTAAATATCTCAATTGAAATAATTGAAAATGTAGGCATTAATTTTATAAAATCAAAATGAAAGCTGAGGCACTCGAATGAAATTTATGATGAATTAGAGAGGAAAAAAAATATAGTTATTCCTTATCTAAATTATAAAGAATCCTTATAATCATGGAATTAATATTATATTTATATATGCAATATATATTTTAATATCGATCATGGCATTTACAATGCTAACAATTAATACTATCCATTATTAATTCTCAAAAACTTAAATAAGTAAAATAGAAAAATATAAAAGCAAATAAATATTCAGTACACAGCAATTAGATTGAGAAAAAATAAAAAATATATATATAAAAAGAAGGAGAATTCAGAAAATTTAAGAATCAATATGTGTTTCCTTCACCTAAAAGCAATAAACTTTCTGAATAACTAAATGAACAATTCAAAAATTCATCAATACTAGGGTCTCCATCAAGATAGGTATCAAGATGTCTCATATTCTGCTTCTTAGAATCATATACACCAAATCGAAAATAGAGTCCAAAATCGTCAAGGCAACAATACTTGTAAAGTAATATTTCACCATTCAATCCAGTGGTTAAAGGCCAAGCAAGATGGTACGGTATTACCACAGATAATTGTCTCTCCCATACCACCTCACCACTAGTGCTATCTAATTTCTTCATCATCCATGTATCAATTGTGCACGGTCCGCTTTGAAATACATCCCGGCGTTGTCTAGCATCAGAAATATATAGAACAAGTGAATTTTTGAAATAGCCGATGGACATAACACTTTCATTATCATCATCTATTGGCAGCTTTGTTTTCCAAATTCTTTCACTACAGAAATCAAACCACATCATGAATCTTGAAGAAGCTGGATGTAACCTAGATTGTATCCAATAAAAAGCTCCACTGAAATATGTTCGGCAGCCACGGTAGTAACAAGGAAATAGAGATGGATGGTCGTTCCCTTGTATATTCCCATCTATCTCTTTCCATGAATTAGTCTTGAGAGAGTAAAGTTTATAGTTGATAACTTCTTGCTTGCTTAATAATTCTGAGAGGCAAATGTGAAACACCTTGTAATCATTAGTTTGTCTATCAAAACCAAATGCAGAAACAATATAACGAACGGCAATCACCTCTTGGCATTGAAGGTGGTGCTTGGTGTCTGGAAGCTTCTTCAATTTCCTAATTGAAGGGTTCCAGATATATGTAGAGGGATATACGATGATACTTGTAATCAATTTGATTCTCACGCAAAGCAATCCATCACATGAACCAATTAAACAAAATTTCACTGGGATTGGAAATTTCAGTCTTTCTTTAAAATCAAAATCTTGATCGAAGCGTGAGATTTCGCATCCCGAACGATGAATTAAATATCCTTTATGATTGTTGGCACACCAATCAGCATGCATGGAAATAAATCTATGATGGTTGATAATTACATACCAGGTTTTGCATACGGATCTAAGTCGGAGAATATTTTTCACCGACAGTCTGCAAAAGATATTTTCTAGAAGTTCTCTTGGTAAATCACAAAACCTTCCATAGATTTTATTCTTCTGCTTTCTTCTAAAAAGATTAATTGGGCAGAATGATAACCACACCATTGGAGTATAGATAATCAAAAAGGAGTTATTTTAGATGGAAATTGTGTTTGAAACACCACGAACAAAATTAAGTGGAACAACAAGGAGGCAAATCTTGACGAATTAGCTAATTGGCACGAAATACAAATATTTATTTTCTAAAAACTCTTATTGGATTTGTGTCAAGCACATGATCACATCTTTATTATCTTCTTATCCGAGCAAAGACTAGGATATTTGTTACTGGTATATCCCTCCTTATATAGAGATATTTGATCATGATTTGATCTGTGATAAATATCATATTTTGGTATTTGTTAAATATTTGTCAAATAAAAGGCTAAGTGTTGATATTTAACAACATTACTCTAACCTAAGGGCCTTACGTACTAAAAAATGAGTCCTCTTCGGATAGCTCAGATGGCATAATAACCACTAATGATTCTACAAGTAGTGGGTTTAAGGCGGCATGGCGATGTAATTCACCTCCCTAATTTATCAAAAATAATAAAATAATGATAATAATAATGAATGAGAAAATATATTAGTTCTTAAATCCGAACGTATGTTAGACCCATTATCACATTACATAAGAGCACAATCAAAACAAAAAGTTCCATTAAACTAGATGACCATTATGAGTAACTTCCAAAAAATTTAACATCCACCTGGTTGGCAAAAGACTTTCCTCTAGGGAAGAAGTTACCACATTCTACGGTTGGAAAACATCATTAAATTATTTATTCATTTCTCTAATATACCCAAAATTGGAAAATGAAATGATTGTATTACAATTATACAGTTATCATTATATTTGATTATGGAAATTAGGATGATAAAGCATGTTTTCAAAAGAAAAAGAGGGAAACAAAAAAATCCATGCAATATGTGCACGGTCCGCTTTGAAATATACTTCGCCGTTGTCTAGCTTGAATGGAAATAAATCTAGGATGGGTGATAATTTCATACCATATTTTACATACAGATCTAAGTCGGAAAATATTGTCACAGGAAATTTGCAAAAAGATATCTACTAGGATCTCTCTTGGTAAATCACAAAACCTCTGTAAATTTTATTCTTCTACTTTCTTCTAAAGAGAGTAATTGGGCAGAATGATTAACACACTGATGGAGTATATATAATTGAAAAGGAGTTATATTAGATGGAAATTGTGTTTAGGCACACACCATGAACAAAATTAATTAAGTAGAACACCAACGAGGCAAATCTTGACGGATTAGCTAAATGGCACGAAACAAAATTATTTATTTTCTTAAACTCTTTTCGGATTAGTGTCAAACACATGATCACATCTTTATCGTGGTCTTATTCTATCAAAGACTAAGATGGTTGTTTTTTGATACAGGCATTAATCCGGTTCCTCATGCTAAGATTTTGACAATGAATAAATATTATATTGTCCATTGTATTGATCCAAGGGAAAAATTTCTAGTACTCCCGGAGTCCCCAGGGCTCAGTACTCCTATCCTTATATGCTTGACACGTGTATAACCTTGCCAGGTCATATTCCATGTCATAAACGGCTCTTTTCTTCTCCGTATACAATTTTATTATTATTTTTTTTATACCGTTTTCCTTGGTTTTGACAGCCTTCTCCTTCTCTAACACGGAAAAATTTCTAGTACTCCCGGAGTACTCAGGACTTACAACTCCTTCATATCATTTCATGCCATGTGGTTAACTTTCCACGTGCTATAACACATCAGTCCTCTCACCTCTCTTTCAAAACCGGCACTTTCTCTCTCCTCTTTCTTCTCCTCACCTTCTTCTCTTTCGGCACAGACGAATCAGTGGCAGACCAAAATATGAAACCACCAAACTCTTCATCACCAAAAGTTGAAACCACCACCAACTTCCTTTAGTCAAAAACCAGAAATGTGAAAGGATCAACTCCCTTCATCAACAAAAATTGCAAATAGTGCTCTTTGTCATTCCTTTTCTTCGGCAGCTTGCTCCAAAATCTACACCCGTCTCTCATCGACAACTTTTGGCATATATTTGTACGTCATTATTAAAGTTGGTCTCTTATTGCCAGGATTGACCATGACTTTAATCCCAAAAAAAAAAAAAAAAAAAAGCCAAATTTTAGTAGTCATTTAAACCTAAAGGAAGAGTTCATCATTGGAGATTTTTCAATTTCAATTTTGTTTTCTTTTTTCCTTTTTCCATTTTGGGTTCATCTATCTAGTATTCTATTTTGCTACTTTCTGAACGAATGATTTGAGTGGTTCCATTTTGCCATTGTCGAAAGACTGAAGATCTGGTTCGGCTTCGGCTTGTTTGACCAGGAGAGAAAGAGTTTAGGTGTGAAAGAGAAGGAGAAGAAAAAGAAAGAGAGAGAGCTGGTAGCCGGTTGTGAGAGAACGAAGAGTGTTATCTGATATAGAAAAAATATTCCACATGACATCCAATGATATGAAGGAGTTGTAAGTCCTGAGTACTCCGGAAGTACTTGAAAACTTTCCCGATAACACAACTAGTTCTACTCCAGCATCCTTCAAACTCACAAATCAAGCACAGATTTTGTCCAAAAAAAGAAAAAAACTAAAATTGTTCAATTGTAGAGGTCGGAGTTGGGTGCCGATTTGATCAAATTGGATCATCAAATTGACGATTTTGTCACCAAAAAAAGAAAAGAAATGCAACTCTAATTTTCTGGTTTGCCTCAAATTACGGACAACCATATCACCCATAAATTAAATTATTACACCTCTGTGTTTTTGGCACCAAAAATCACTAGCTTCACTTACATAAAAAGAATATCCGAAATTATTTAACATTTTCTTTACCCATCTGATTACATACCCCAAAATTCACTAAAAAAATTTACGTACTCCAATGGAAAAAATAATAATAATAATAGAGCTTAGATCACAAAAGAATTTTCGATTTTAAAGGTCCAAATCACAATTTCACGGCAAACGCGTAAAAAATCCAGCAACACAATAATGGTACTCTCACCAAAAGCCCTTCTCTCTCTCTCTCTCTCTGCCTTAGTCTTTCTTCTATCACCAATATTTTTTTTTATTTTTTTGGGGCAAATCTCGCTAAACAACTTGCAATCGGAGGCTTTTTCCCTTTTCTCTCTTCTTTCCCCACCTCAACTTCATCCACATAAGCTTTTTTATTTTCCTTGACTTCATCCACATAAACATCTTATTTTCCTTGACAATTTTTTTTTTTTTTTGGTCAGAGTCTGAAATTGCAAAGGTTAGAACTTTTTTTTTTCTTTTCTTTTTTCTTTTTGGTGAGTTTGAAATTGCAAAGGTTAGAATTCGCGCTTTATAAAAGGAGAAAGCGCGAAAATAGAAGAGAAGAAAAGAAGAGCCGTTCATGACCTGGATTAAATTTAATACACGTGTCAAATATTGAAGAGAAGGAGTACTCAGCTGTGAGAACTCCTGAAGTATTAGAAATTTCTTCCGATCCAAGACGCCACAAATCATATGGATAACTATTTAAAACTTTCCTATACTTATCAACCACTTAATGTACCAATAAATAGTTAAGATGATTTATCTACAAATATTTGTTAAATATCTTAGTATTTGTTAATGTTGATAATTTAACAGCCCTAGTCTTACCTAAGGCCTTAAGCAATAAAAATGAGTTCCTCTAAATAGTCAATTTGACAATTTTTTAAAGCCAAACATTTTTTTCATAGCTTTAATATATTTTTTAAATTGAAAAATTCAAATAAAAAATGAGATTTAGCTCTTTAAATATAGAGAGCCAGACCTATTTTCTATATAAAATTTTTTAATGTATGTATTTATTACACCGACATTTTGTATACACAATTAATATAATTTATTTGATTTCATATACACACACACACACACATACATATATATATATATATATATATATATATATATAAAGAGAAGCCATTGATGAAAGAAACAAAAGAAAAGTGAATCTTAATTATTTATTATGAATAAAAAATTAGAAAGTGTGATAAAGAGCAACGTTGGAGTTGATAAAAATCAGATTTTTTATTTGATATAATTTTTCAAAATATTTTTTTATTTTAAAAATTATGTCTCTTTAAAACAAAGAACTCCATTATAGATGCTCCTAATAGGAATGTGTGTGTGCCATGTAAATACGTTGTTCAGTTGTTGTGGTATGGGAAGCAAACAGCCAAGTCAATTTTTATTTTGGTAAAAAACAGCCAAGAGAATTACTTAAAATAAGTATATGACGAATGGGGTGCATATTGTTCATGCGTCTTAAGTCTGCTAGACTAATTGGAATTCTAATAAAGTTTGTCACTGATGAAAACATAACTATTTTAGGGAAGGGGCATTTAGACTGATAATAGTATCATGCTTTATTTGGATTATCCATCTATTACTTACATTTATATTACTTACTGCTCACAAAAAAAAATACATACCCAAAATTTAATGCTTTATGCAAATATATATTTTCTAATTAATTATTAAAATTAAATATCTCAAATGAAATAATTGAAAACGAAGGTGTTAAATTTATAAAACCAAATGAAAACGGAGGCACTCAAAGAAATTGAGGATGAATTAGAGAGTAAAAAATTTTGTTATTCCTGATCTCAATTATAAAGAATCCTTATAATCATGGAATTGATATACTATATATGTATGCAATATATATTTTAATATCGATCATGGCATTTACAATGCTAACAAATAATACTATCCATTATTAATTCTCAAAAGCTTAAATAAATTAATTAGAAAAATATAAAAACAAACAAATATTCAGTACACAATTACTAGATAGAGAAAAAATAAAAATATATAAAAGGAAGGAGAATTCAAAAAATTTAAGAATTAGTATGTGTCTCCTTCATCTAAAAGGAGCAAACTTTCTGACTAACTAAATGAACAATTCAAATGTTCATCAACACTAGGGTCCCTGTTAGGACCCATCCAGGATCCCTTCCTTAAACTCTAGACAAGCCCTGATCCCAGGAAAAACCCTACCAGATCATCCTATGAAAAATCCAACAATATCTCCCCTAAAGGTAGAACATGCCTAAAAAAATTACCTGCACGAAAATGCACTCCTATATGGTACCACCTTGTCTCTTCCACCTTACTACAAATAAATTCCATAACTGGCAGCACTTCGATAACAAATTATATAAAAGGCATATAATGGAATTAATTTAGTAAATAACCCACTAAAATATACCATCATAGATTCTCGTCCGCCCACACCACCCACTTAGTGCTGCACATGTCAAATACACTTCAAATATCGTTTTACAAATATGCCAATGCGTAACATAGAAAGAAAGGTAAAACAACATCACATTAACAATAATAAACAATAACAATCGTTTTAATGATAATGGTATAAATGTAACTTGCCCAAGGGCTATCATATTCCCATACATGCCCGAAGGCGATCACCTATCCAAAGGCTATCACATAACCACATCTGTCCAAGAGCTATCCCATCTACCCAAAGGCTACCACTTGTCCGAGAACTATTATACTTACCCGGTGGCTATTTTTTTTGCCCGTAGGCTGTGATACTTGTCGGAAGGTACCATATGATAGTAATAATAATAAGAACAATAACAAAATTAATATTAAAGATCTAATAATAGTGTTAATAAAAATAAAAATAATAATCAATATTATTTATTAAAATCTCAATAACTGAGAATAGCAACTGCGATAATACTTAATAATAGTTTTGTTAATAAATACCATTGATAATAACAATAATAACAACTATAATTATAATAATGATAATAATAGAAATTGGAATTACAATAAAAATAATCATTATAAATAATAATAACAATCTCGATAACAGTGACAATAATGATTAAATAAATAGTTAAATACAATTAATAGTAATAAGAATATAATAACATCGATTAAGAATATTAGTAAGAAATTAAATCACAAATAGATAACATAACATAAATACATAAAATAATATCTTAAAATCCATAGCATATAAGAAATATGCACGCTCGTAACGGAGATACATACGATACCCTCTAACATGCTACATGATCCATGATTCCAGCTGTCGCGCGGCACTCTACTACCAATACAGATCAGGGTGGTTGCCATATGGGCCGTCCAATCCCCTGGACTCGTAGACAACATAGTTATGAAGCTAGCTCTACATGGACCACATTGGTTCGCCGCCTCTGTATGGTGCGGTATATACAATATAATATCAAATAATATAACATACAAATATATGTACGAACATATAAAAGATACTTGATGCACCATACTATATACCAGTGGTGCCCGAAGGTACCTAGCATCCAGAGCACCGACTGACGGGAGGTTAAAAAGAGAAACTTGCATACGGTAGCTTCGGTGTCCCAACAGCGCCACTGCTTATAACCGTCATCCCGGCCATGGAGGGGGGCGACTTATGGCCACTATATCAAACTTGCCTGCCCTCAGGTCCATAGCAACTCACGGGAGATATTACAACTTGCACGCTCATCACACTCCACTTGCGCGCTAATCACATCCACAACTACAAAACACTGGTACGTGTATGGGTGCATCTCAAAAACTATAAATTTGTAATATTAAAAAATAATTAATTTTGATAAAATATAGTCGAATAAATATGCTTTATCAAATACATAAAACTCCATGCTTAAATAAATAATTAAATACATAAATAAAATTTTGATTACAACAATTTAATATAGTAAATTCCTCAAACATTCAAATCAATTTATACCAAAATTATCATCAAGGCCACATACAATTTCACATATAATTAAAGATATAGAAATACATTTTATTATATGCCATCCATAGATATCTATGCATATTCACATATCTATATGTTCATACAATTAGATATATATATATATATATATATATATACATGTAAAACCTTTAACAAACAATTTAACAAGTGCAATGTCCACATACGTATGCATACATACATTTTGGTATGCATAAACAAAGGCTTCAACAATACATATTTAAACGGATATATATATATATATATATATATATATATATATATATATATAAGGCGTGCATTTACCAACATTCCCATACACATGTATATAGAAAAACACGCATATATATATACAATTTAATTTAAATCTCCATTTTTTTTCACATTTAATTTAATAATTTAATTAAAAATAACAACTTCTCAAATACACATCCATAATTTACAAACAAGATATCAATGCAAAGCTAAAGATATGAAGAATACAATTCTAACCTTTGATTGGCTTGAAACCGCCAGAGGTGGCCGGGATTTTCGTCGGAAGTCGCTGCCGACTTGCCCCCCCCCTTGGTACACCATGAATGAGCTTGAATTGGGAAATTGAATGTCACCATCAGCTTCAGGGGACTTAAATTAGGGGGGAGGGACCGGGGATACAGCCTGAAATGGCAGGAATCCGGTGGCCGGACAGGGTGCTTACCTCCGGCTTCCATGGCTGTTTCCCGGTGTGTCGGCGACTTTCCCAGTGATCGGAGCACACCTCGATGAAGCTAACATGAGGGGCTGCCAGATGGTATGGTCGGTGCGGCTTGGGTGCGCCAGAACACGCGGATTCGGTCGGAGAGAGACACGGCTGCCATCGGCTTCCACAGCCCGATTTGGGCATGTGGTCAACCGGTCGGCCACAAAATTTGGCAGCTAAGCTCGCCGGCAACTGGGTTACATCGGTGGCCAGCACGTCTGAGCAATGGGTGGTCGAAAATTCAAAAACTCCGGCCAACCGAGAATGGTAGTGTGTGAGAGAGAGAGAGAGAGAGAGAGAGAGAGAGGAAAGGGGATGATGAATAATACCCCCTATTTTCCTCCAGTGTTCCCCCCAAAAGAAAAGAAAAAGAAAGAAAATTAAAGGAAAAGAAATTAGTAAAATAATGTAAAATAAAATAATAATGTACTAGAAAACTTTGCAGATACAGAACTTTTTAACCAAATATCCAAATTAGATGTGCCACCAGTCTACGAACTCGTATCGACAAGCACTTTCATATAACACATGGGTTAACACTAGAATCTATGTAACTAAAAAGTCAACCCCGAGCTCGTTGACCACTCCGGCTCGTATCTTGTTTCGATCATTACTTTTAAATCGTAGCTCCGTTTTCGACATGTTACTAATCTAGAGACTCTGGTCGATGCGTACTTCATAATTGTGCCTTATTCAACCTAGAATTCTATCCGAATAAAAAAGTCAACATTTGACCCCTCTCGATCAACGATTATCAAACTCAGTCAACTTTGATCAACTTGAGAAAATTTCGATGTAATTCGGGACGGGGTGTTACAGTCCCCATCAAGATGGGTATCAAGATATCTCATATTCTGCTTCTTAGAATCATATACGCCAAATTGAAAATAGAGTTCAAAATCGAGGCAACAATACTTGTAAAGTAATATTTCACCATTCAATCCGGTGGTTCAAGCCAAGCAAGATGGTACGGTATTACCACAGATAATTGTCTCTCCCATACCACCTCATCACTAATGCTTCCTAATTTCTTCATCATCCATGTATCAATTGTGCACGATCCGCTTTGAAATACATCGCGGCGTTGTCTAGCATCAGAAATATATAGAACAAGTGAATTTTTGAAATAGCCCGATGGACATAACACTTTCATTATCGTCATCTATTGGCAGCTTTGTTTTCCAAATTCTTTCATTACAGAAATCAAACCACATCATGAATCTTGAAGAAGCTGGATGTAACCTAGATTGTATCCAATAAAAAGCTCCACTGAAATATGTTCAGCAGCCACGATAGTAACAAGGAAATAGAGATGGATGGTCGTTCCCTTGTATATTCCCATTTATCTTTTTTCATGAATTAGTCTTGAGAGAGTAAAGTTTATAGTTGATAACTTCTTGCTTGCTTAATAATTCTAAGAGGGAAATGTAAAACACCTTGCAATCATTAGTTTGTCTATCAAAACCAAATGCAGAAACAAAATAACTTACGGCAATCACGTCTTGGTATTGAAGGTGGTGCTTGGTGTCTGGAAGCTTCTTCAATTTCCTAATTGAAGGGTTCCAGATATATGTAAAGGGATATACGATCTTATTTGTAATCAATTTGCTTCTCACGCAAAGCAAACCATCACATGAACCGATTAAACAAAATTTCATGGGGATTGGAAATTTCAGTCTTTCTTTAAAATCAAAACATAGATCGAAGCGTGAGATTTTGCATCCCAAACGATGAATTAAATATCCTTTATGATTGGTGGCACACCAATCAACATGCATGGAAATAAATCTATGATGGTTGATAATTACATACCAGGATTTGCATACGGATCTAAGTCGGATAATATTTTTCACCGAAAGTCTGCAAAAGATATCTTCTAGGAGCTCTCTTGGTAAATCAAAAAACCTTCCATAGATTTTATTCTTCTGCTTTCTTCTAAAGAGATTATATAATTTTTATTTTTTTCATTTATATATATTAATTTTAATATTTTTTTTCCATTTTTATATATTGATTTTTAATATATATATATATATATATATTTTTTTTTTTTCTTTTACATCCCCATATCCCAAATCCTAAATCGAATTGTAAGTTGTAACCCTAAACTAAACATTTACCTCCGTTTCCGCCCACCACCAGTCCATCACCATCACCATAATATATATATATTTTTACATCCCCATTATATATATATATATATATATATATCTACATATATTGTATCCAATTGTTACTTATATATATATATATATATATATATATATATATATATAAATGTTTAAATATAAATTATTGCTAATTTTATTGTTTTGATCTTTGTAGAACTTACAGAATCAACTAAAATTAGTGAACCTGTCAACGTTGATTGACTTATGATTTACCAAAGTTTTAAGGTTAAATAAAAAAAAAAAAAAAGGGAATTATGCATTGATTCTTAAGTGAATGAATTTTGATGAATGCATTATTTTATATTATTTGTTCTAACAATTTTAATTTGATTTTATAGGAGTGAGATGATGACATTAATGTTTGCTACTTAATAAATGCATGATGTGTATCATTTGCTACATTTTCTTCTTTATTTTCCATTGTAAATTATGTTGTATTATTATAATTGTATTTTATGTTTGGATAATTATAATTTATTATTTATATTTTATATTTGGAAAATTTTTTATTTGTATTATATATTTATAAATTAGTAAGTTTCAAACCGATCAACCAATCCAAACCAAAACGATCATAAATGCTTTTGTTTTGTTTGTATTTAATGTTTTAATGGTTTGGTTTGGATTCTAAATTAGGAAAACTGATACGTTTTCACATATCTATTTAGCTATTTCACTAGGCTGTTTGCTTCCGATGTAGGGGTGGGCATGGATTGGGCTGTAATACAGCCCATTATAAGTTGTAAAAAGGCTTTTCACAAAAGGAGCCCACTACTTCTATTTTGATATGAGTTATCACAGCTTTTTGAAGATTATTATTTTTAAGCTTATTAAGTGTTTTAGCTTTTGTATACAAGTTATTATTTTTTGTCTTAAAGAAACAAAATTAACATAAAAATATCTATTCACACCTCTATCAATGTTTTCGAAACCAATCTAGTAATAGAGTTAATTATTCCTCAAACACAAGGTTCGAAAAATTATGAAAGGAATGATAATAATGGTTGATTAAGAATATCTGTATCCATTCTACACTTATACCACTCTACTTAAGTAAATATTATCATCACACTCATTAGTAGGCTTTGAAAATATCCAATGTATGTGAGCACCGAAATTATACAGAACGATTGAATTTTGCACATAATGATTTTATCATCATCATCATCCAAATTTTTTCAATAAAAAAATCAAACCACATCAAGAATTTTGAACAAGTTGGATATTTCCTTAATTGTATCAAATAGAAAGCTCTCATTTATAAAATAAGTTTGCCAGCCATAATAACCGCAAGGAAATAAAATTCAATTCTTTTTTTTCATCTGAAAAATAAAAACCTTTATCTTAGCCTAAGAGAGAGCTTTTGTATCTACGATGATGGATATTTGTATTGTGGGAGCACAAATAGGCATGCATGTAAACAAAGCTAGGATTGATTCCGATTACACATACCAAATTGTGTACGAGTATTTTTAAAAACCTCTTTATCTCTTTTCTGCTTTTATTTTAAGGAGTCAAACTCTTAAATTTTAATTCACTATTTATTTTAAAATTAAAATAAAAATGAATTTGACTCCAAATCCTTTCTTTATGTTAAATAATGTATAAATTAATTCAATATTGGAGCAAATTTCCAAATCACTTTCATGTTTTAATTATTCATTTTTATTCTTATTATTTCTTAATATTAATAATCAAGAAGAAATCCAAGTAAAAGAGTAGAAAAAAGAAAAATAAAGAGTATCATGTGAAAAATATTATTGGAGGATTTTTTAAATTTTTAACTCTTTATGTTAAAAGATGTTTTTTATAATTAAAAAAGTATTTTTTTTTTATTTTAAAGAAACACTTTGAAGATCCTAAGTTTGATGGCACAAACACAAACAATGTGTAGCAAGCAAAAACAGATTGCTACTTCAGCATAAAACCAATACAAACATAGATTCTATGAAAAATCGTAGAAAGGAAACCATAATTCTCCCCGTATGTCTAACCAACTATACTCCAGAAAACTTGACCACAACTTATCTGCATTACTAAAATTGAATATCTAAATTGAAACCAAGATGAAAACTGTGGCAAACAATATATATATATATATATATATATATATATATATATATATATATATATATATATATATATATATATATATATATATATATATATATTTGTATTTTAACATCGATCATGACAATTATAATGCTAACAATCAATGCTATCCATAATTAATTCTCAAAAATTTAACTAAAATACGTTAAATACAAAAATATAAACACAAATAAATATTCACTACACAACAATTGGATAGAAAAACAAAAAAAAGTAAATAAAAGGAAAGAGAATTCAAGAAATATAAGAATTAATGTGTGATTCCTTCATAAAAAAGCAATAAACTTTCTGAATAATTAAATGAACTATTTAAATTTTCATCAACGCTTGGGTCTCTATCAAGATGGGTATCAAGATATCTCATATTTTGCTTCTTAGAATCATATAAACCAAATGGAAAATAGAGTTCAAAATCGTCTACGCAGCCATACTTGTAAAGCGAAATTTCACCATTCAATCCAGTGGTAAAAGGCCAAGCAAGTTGGTAAGTTATTACCACAGATAGCTCTCGCTTCCATACCACCTCACCACTAGTGCTACTTAATTTCTTCGTCATCCACGCATCAATTGTGCACGATCCGCTTTGAAATACACTTCGCCGTTGTCTAGCATGAATGGAAATAAATCTAGGATGGGTGATAATTTCATACCATATCTTACATACGGACCTAGTCGGATAATATTTTTCACAGGAAATTTGCAAAAGGATATGTACTAGGAGTTCTCTTGGTGAATCAGAAAACCTTCCGTAAATTTTTTTATTCTGCTTTCTTCTAAAGAGAGTAATCGGGCAAAATGATCAACACACTGTTGGAGTATATATAATTGAAAAGGAGTTTTTAGATGGAAATTGTGTTTAGGCACACAATATGAACAAAATTAATTAAGTGGAATACCAACGAGGCAAATCTTGATGGATTAGCTAAGTGGCACGAAAGGATCTTTTGTCCATTGTATCAATCCAAGGTGCCACAAATCATGTGGATAACTATTTGAAACTTTCCTATACTTATCAACCACTTAATGTACCAATAAATAGTTAAGAAGACTTATCTAAAAATATTTGTTAAATATCTTAGTATTTGTTAGTGTTGATAATTTAACAGCATTACTCTTACCTAAGGCCTTAAGTAATAAAAAATGAGTTCCCTCTAAATAGGCAATTTGACAATTTTTTATAATCAAATATCTTTTTCATAGCTTTAATACATTTTTTAAATTGAAAAAATTAAAATAACAAGTGAAGTTTAGCTCCGTAAATATAGAAAGCCAAACTTACTTTTTCTATAAAAATTTTAATGCATATATTTATTACATCAATATTTTTTATACACAATTAATATAATTTATTTGATTTCATATATATGTACACACTCATATATAAAAAGAGAAGTCATTGATGAAAGAAACAAAAGAAAAGTGAATCTTAATTATTTATTATAAAATAAAAAATTAGAAAATGTGATAAAGAGCAACATTGGAGTTGATAGAAATCAGACTTTTTATTTGATAAAATTCTCCAAAATATTTTTTAATTTTAAAAATTATGTTTCTTTAAAACAAAGAACTCCATTGAAGATGCCCCTAATAGGAATGTGTGTACTGTAACACCCCGTCCCAAAGTACAACTGAAATTTTCCAACTTTGAATCCAAGAGGTCAAAAGTTGACTTTTTGACTCAGATGGAATTTTAGGTTTACTGAGGTACCGTTACGAAGTACATGTTGGCACAAGTTCTTAGACTAGTAACACGTCGAAAACGGAGCTACGGTTTGAAAGTTATGAGCAAAACAAGTTGAGGTCCAAACTGTCCAAGGGGTACCGGAGTTGACTTTTTATTCATGCAAAGTTGAGCTTTGACTCATGCATGGTTGTGAAGTACTCGTCGATACGAGTTCATAAACTAGCCGCATGCTTAAATTGGACATCTAGTTAAAAAGTTATGGGCATGAAAAGTTTTCCGAATACATTTCCGAATACAGTATTATTTTAATATATTTGGCTTAAGTGAACAGTATGTGCCACATGTCGCAATTTCAACCAATCCCGTGAGTGAACAGTGTCACCCATGGGTGGCTTTTATTTTGGCAAAACGTGTGAGCCGGCGGGGAAAGGAGAGAGAAAGAGAGGAGGAGAGAGAGAGAAACCAACCGGTCACCACCGTTCACCCATTTCCGGCCACCAGAATAGTACATGCACCATCCCACCTTGAAGCCCACCTGAAAACCGGCCGACTAGCCAAAAACCACGGCCAACCGACCGCCGATGGGGCCCGGATCGAGGCTTTTTTCGGCGGCGATGCCGATTCCTTCAAACCCCGATTTCTCCCTATTCCGACCACTGTTTGCCTCACCGCTAATCCCATTGAGTTACCCATCACCAGATCTACCTTCTCACCAAAAATCATGGCCAGTGGCCACCGGACGTGCCACCGGCGGTGGCGGATTCCGGTGACCACGGCGGCTCGCTAGAAAATTGACTTTCCGGCGAGTTTCCAGCTGCACCGCCCCTCCTTTCCCACTAATTCCAACCCTTTGAACCCAAATCCGGTGTCCCCTTTCCTCAAGTCTCAACGGATTGAGAGAATCGATGAGTTGAATTCTGAAAGTTTTCCGGCGAGATTCCGGCCACCACGGGTCCGATCTTCGGGAGGTAAGCCTCAATCCGCGATCCTCGTTCCATAAGCTTCGATTCTGTATATTATTCGTCAATTTTGGTTAACGTTTGTGTTAGTCCCCCCGGATACCGGGTATTATTTACCGAATAAAATATTAATTTATTTGAGATGTGTAATATTGTTGTTCTAGGAGCACGTATACATCGTGGAATTGATCCCATGGAGGATCTTGGATTAATTGCTTGCTCGAGGTGAGTGACCCACCTTCAAATTATTTTGGGATGTTAAAATATATATATATATATATATATATATATATATTTTGTGTTAATTGGTTATTTGAAAATATGTTTGATATGTTGAATATTTAGTAAAATTATATTTGGAATTTTTGATGCCAAAATTGAATGGAATTAAATATTTGGGCATCATAAAATATGTTGGTTCTAAGGAATTTGAGATTTTGGTAAATTTTATCAAGTTTCATTGTTGAAATATCTCATAATTAAATATTTGATAAATATGTTTTATATATTTGATATTAAGAGAATTTCCAGATAAATGGTATTGCTAATCTATAATGTTTTTAATATATGTTTTGGTGCCAAAAGAATATATTTGGAAATTTAAAGAAATTGTGGTTTGATTTATTTTAATTATTGCTATAGTTATTAGTTTTAAAAATTGTTTTGGGGTATAATATAATATATATGTGTTCGAATAATTTGGCTTATATACCATTTGATTGAATGTTTGGATTATGCATATAAAAATATTTGCCTTATTAAATATGAGTTGTCATTTTACGTAAGGTTTGACAATGTATTAAATGGTTTTATATTCTAATGAGTCCATAAGTGAACTTGGAGTAGTTAAATATTTTGGTATTTAAATTGAGATTTTAAATCATTTTGGAAACTATTTGGTTTGAGAAACCAGATTGAAAATCATATAATTTTAAGCGCGATCAAATATTTTATAATTTTATGTGCTTAAAATTAGTTTATGGTGAATATATTTCACTGTGGTATTTCTGGTTTTCGTATGAAATGATGTTTTGAGATTTTGAAATATTTGAACAAGCGGTTGAACTTGACAATTAAATTATGATTATGATACAGTAGGATACTGTATCGGTCATTTTAAATTGATGTACCATGTAATGCCAATACCTTAGATCAGTATTATGTTATATTATATTACCGCGTGCTGGGTTTACCACGGTGCCGTGAGGTTGGTTTCATCTGACGGTTATCTATTATTACCATGGACTGTGAGATTGGTTTCATCCAACGGTTATTTATTATTACCACGGTACCGTGAGGTTGGTATCATCCAACGATTTATTATTGCCACGGATCGTGAGGTTGGGTACGTCCCGGCGGTTATTTATTATTTCCACGACACCTTTCATATATTAAGGGTCGTGAGGTGGGTGTATCCCACGGTTTACAGATTGGTACATCGTATATGTTGTATAAATTGTTGTTTTTATTATTTATTTAAATTTAAAGCTTTACACAAATTTTATGGAATTGTTATCGTAATTTTATCACCTATTCTTATTAATGTTTAAGAGTTATTTGTCTTGATTTTATTATTTAAATCGATTGATATTTTAAAATAAATTCTATTATATTTTTTTATCATTTGTTTTATATAGATGTTTAAATTGATTTAAAATATTCCTTTGGTTATTTCCTTGATTTAAACACTAAATTTTATAATTTATATATTGGATTTATTTTTGTTCTGATGCTAAATTTCTTTAATATAAGTATTACTTATGATTTTATTTATGGTATCCAATGATGTCTTATTCTTTATTTCCATTATAAATCTGGATCCTTAAATTCTTGTATTTTATTCGCAATTTATTGACTAATTGTTTTCCTTTATTTTTATTTTTTTTTGGTATAAAAGATTGGGTTTTGAAAAAATGTTTTAAAAGGGGAACCTTTCCAGCGGAGTGAATGGTGAGGGTTTTGAGAGAAATTATTATTTCCAATTAATTATTAATTATTTATTTATTTATTCTTAATTAATCAAGTGTACTATAATTATCGTGGCTTTATGATTGTACAGTAGTTAGGGTCACTTACTGAGATAATTAGCATCTCATATTTTTAAATTCCGTTCCCCTAGGTCAAGGATTGGAAGACGTTGATCGTCTGGGGTGAGCCCGACGTCTCAGTTCATTGCCGAAAGTCCAAGAAGCATTTCTTCCCTTTTTCCTCTCCATCTTGTATTGCTTCTTTATCTGACATTGTATTAATTCCACATATATTTGTATAATGCTCTGTATACTGTATTAGACATTTAGTTATTAATTATGCACTGATTTATTGTTACTCATTTGGAGTGCTGCAAATTTGCAGAATTAAATTGTAGTAATGTGGGAGAAATAAGGGGATGTATATAGAAGTGTGTTTTCAGTGCAGAAAATTTGTGGTAAGTCCAACCCTTAGGGTAGGTTCTGCCGGATTTTCCATTGGAAGGTCCGGTAAGGTTTTCCTGGGATCAGGGCTTGTCTAGGGTTCCGATGAGGAATTTTGGACGGGTCCTGACATGTACCATGTAAATACGTTGTTGTGATATGGGAAGCAAACAGCCAAGTTAATTTTTATTTTGGTAAAAACGGACAAGAGAATTAGTTTTTTTTATTTTTTTTTTTTTTTTTTTTTTTTTTTGGTAATTAACGACATTGCCGACTTACTACAAATTCGAACCTGTACAGAAAAAGGTAAAGAAGCATAACACTTGCCAACTCGATTGCGACCTAGGCTTCAAATTAGTTATCCATCTATATTATTACTTACTGCTCACAAAAAATATACAATTATTTTAAATGTAAAAAGGAGAAATAATGTAAGTCCAACCCTTAGGGTAGGTTCTATCGGATTTTCCATTGGAAGGTCCGGTAAGGTTTCTCTGGGATCAGGGCTTGTTTAGGGTTCCGATGAGAAATTTTGGACGGGTCCTGACATGTACCATGTAAATACGTTGTTGTGATATGGGAAGCAAACAGCCAAGTTAATTTTTATTTTGGTAAAAACGGACAAGAGAATTAGTTTTTTTTATTTATTTTTTTTTTTTGTAATTAACGACATTGCCGACTTACTACAAATTCAAACCTGTACAGAAAAAGGTAAAGAAGCATAACACTTGCCAACTCGATTGCGACCTAGGCTTCAAATTAGTTATCCATCTATATTATTACTTACTGCTCACAAAAAATATACAATTATTTTAAATGTAAAAAGGAGAAATAATAACGTGTACTTGTACCTACACGGCTACACCCATGCATTACTATACCCAAAATTTAATGCTTTATGCAAATATATATTTACTAATTAATTACTAAAATTAAATATCTCAATTGAAATAATTGAAAATGGAGGTGTTAAATTTATAAAACCAATATGAAAGCTAAGACACTCCAATGAAATTGAGGATGAATTAGAGAGTAAAAAAAAATATATTATTATTCCTAGTCTAAATTATAAAGAATCCTTATAATATGGGATTAATATACTTATATATATATATATATGCAATATATATTTTAATATCGATCACGGTGTTTACAATGCTAACAATTAATACTATCCATTATTAATTCTCACAAACTTAAATAAGTAAAATAGAAAAATATAAAAATAAATAAACATTTAGTACAGAACAATTAGATAGAGGAAAAATTAAAAAATATATATATAAAAGGAAGAGGAATTCAAGAAATTTAATAATTAATATGTGTCTCCTTCACCTAAAAGCAATAAACTTTCTGAATAACTAAATGAACAATTCAAAAATTCATCAACACTAGGGTCTCCATCAAGATGTGTATCAAGATGTCTCATATTCTGCTTCTTAGAATCATAAACACCAAATCGAAAATAGAGTTCAAAATCGTCAAGGCAACAATACTTGTAAAGTAATATTTCCCCATTCAATCCAGCGGTTAAAGGCCAAGCAAGATGGTACGGTATTACCACAGATAATTGTCTCTCCCATACCACCTCACCACTAGTGCTACCTAATTTCTTCATCATCCATGTATCAATTGTGCACGGTCCGCTTTGAAATACATCTCGGCGTTGTCTAGCATCAGAAATATATAGAACAAGTGAATTTTTGAAATAGCCGATGGACATAACACTTTCGTTATCATCATCTATTGGCAGCTTTGTTTTCCAAATTCTTTCATTACAAAAATCAAACCACATTAAGAATCTTGAACAAGCTGGATGTTCCCTAGATTGTATCCAATAAAAAACTCCACTGAAATATGTTCGGCAGCCATGGTAGCCACTAGGAAATAGAGATGGGTGGTCGTTCCCTTGTATATTCCCATCTATCTCTTTCCATGAATTAGTCTTGAGAGAGTAAAGTTTATAGTTGATAACTTCTTGCTTGCTTAATAATTCTAAGAGGGAAATGTGCAACACCTTGTGATCTTTAGCTCGTCTATCAAAACCAAATGCAGAAACATAATAACGAACGGCAATCACGTCTTGGTATTGAAGGTGGTGCTTGGTGTTTGGAAGCTTCTTCAATTTCCTAATAGAAGGGTTCCAGATATATGTAGAGGGATATAGGATGCTAATTGTAAACAATTTTCTTCTCACGCAAAGCAAACCATCACATGAACCAATTAAACGAAATTTCATGGAGATTGGAAATTTCAGTCTTTCTTTAAAATCAAAACCTTGATTGAAGCGTGAGATTTGGCATCCCAAATGATGAATTAAATATCCTGTATGATTGTTGGCACACCAATCAGCATGCATGGAAATAAATCTGTGATGGTTGATAATTACATACCAGGATTTGCATACGGATCTAAGTCGGATAATATTTGTCACTGAAAGTCTGCAAAAGATATCTTCTAGGAGCTCTCTTGGTAAATCACAAAACCTTCCATAGATTTTATTCTTCTGCTTTCTTCTGAAAAGATTAATTGGGCAGAATAATAAACACACCATTGGAGTATATATAATCAAAAAGGAATTATTTTAGATGGAAATTGTGTTTAGGCACACCATGAACAAAATTCAGTGGAACACCAAGGAGGCATATCTTGACGAATTAGTTAATTGGCACGAAATACAAATATTTATTTTCTAAAATTTTTTATCGGATTAGTGTCAAGCTAATGATCAAATCTTTATTATCGTCTTATCCTATCAAAGACTAAGATAGTTATTACTGGTATATTCCTCCATGTATAGAGATATTTGACCATGATTTGATCTCTGATAAATATCATAATTTTTTTTATTTGTTAAATATTTGTCAAATAGAAGGCTAAGTGTTGATATTTAACAACATTACTCTTGCGTAAGGGCCTTACGTACTAAAACATGAGTCCTCCTCGGCATAATAACCACTAATGATTCTCCAAGTAGTGGGTTTAAGGCGGCCTGTCGATGTAATCCACCTCCCTAATTTATCAAAATTAATAAAAGAATGATAATAATAACAATGAATGAGAAAATATATTAGTTCTTAATCCGAACGAATGTTAGACCCATTATCACATTACATAACTTGAAATGTCTAACAGGCATAAATATAAGAACACAATAAAAACAGAAAATTCCATCAAACTAGACGACCATTATGAGTAACTTCCAAAAAATTTAACATCCATCCGGTTGGCGAAAGACTTTCCTCTAGGGAAGAAGTGACCACATTCTACGGTTGGAAAACATCATTAAATATTTATTCATTTCTCTAATATACCCAAAATTGGAAAATGAAATGACTGTATTACAGTTATATAGTTATAACTGTATCTGATTCTGGAAATTACGATCATAAAGCATGTTTTCAAAAGAAAAAGAGGGAAACAAAAAAAATCCATGCAATATGTTTCTGTGAGACTGAGAAAGAATTGGAAGATAATAAGAAATTTAAGAAAAAATAATACAATTAGAATATGGCGTTGATATATAAAATTTTCATTCCATTCATGTTAAATAAAAAAAAAAATATATATATATATATATATATATATCTTATCTTTTAAAACAAAAAATATATCTATATCTATATATAGACATATAGATATAAAGACTATTTCGAGGACCCATTAGGTTTTTTCAGTATTATTATATTTTGGGTAATCATTCAAGGACCCATCAGATGGGGAAGACAAGGGAATGCCCACGTAATGAAGGGCCCAACCTAAACAGGAATGTGTGTGTGTCATAGATAGAGGAAATTTATATGGACTGTTGTGACATGGGAAGCAAACAGCCAAGTGAATTAGTTAAAGAGGTATATGATCAATGGGGTACATGTTGTTCTTGATTCTTACTTCTGCATGACTGATTGGAATGCTAATAAAGTTTAACACCGATGAGAACATAGCTATTTTGGTCATTTGGACTCATAATAGTATCATGTTTTCTTTGGATAATTCATCTGTATAACTCACTAGTCACATCAAAATATACAATAATTTTACATGAAAAAACAAAAGGAACAACATTAGTGTAATTTTAATATGCCTCATGCATATGTTATTTCGACAATGGGGTATTTTGACTCATGCCGGATACAATAAACACAACTCCCTGTCTATACATGGTAATATATAATGTTATGGTTTGCTTAATTAGCGCTGTATTCTGTTGTTGCACTTTCTGGTTTCTGTAACAAAATAAGACAAGCAATATATTTATTTGCATATTTTGAAGGGTTAGGCAAAAGTGCAATACCAACTAATTGCCATAATAGGTTTATTTGATTTGTAATAAAACCAAAATAAGTTTTGTTATTTTAGCAAAAATTGAGCTACCCCATATAATGTTATTAACATCTTTTTTTAAGGAAATATCTATCTTAAACCTGTTCTGTGGTAGAGTTGAGCATGATAGTTGAAGAAGAGAAATTTGATGGTAATAAAAGCATTCACTACTTTATAGAAGTTACTAATTCGGGTTAGTATTAACGACACACATATACATTTCTGAAAGAACACTAAAACCCATCTTAACAAACTAAAATAAACGTTTCCCAAGAGAACAAGACCAGTGATAAAAACCCCATTAACAACAGAATCAAACATTTCTAAAAAGAAGACTGTAACCCAACCCATTTATTAACAAATGTAAAAACCGTGCTCTCCTAACTTGCATTGCATGCACATGATTTCGGATCATATTAATTCGTTGATTTCCCCTCCTTAGGTGAGGATGTGCTCAATCGATGGCCACCAGAGGGAGGAACATGAGCTCTTTGTGCAGCAGAAGCAGACTGTGATTGTTGTCCCTGTCTCTGTGAACCACTGCCAGAAGCAGAAGCAGAAGATGGGTTCAATCGACGGCCACCAGGGGGAGGAACATGAGCTCTTTGTGAAGCAGAAGCAGAAGAAGCAGACTGTGATTGTTGTCCCTGGCTCTGTGAACCACTACCAGAAGCAGAAGCAGAAGAATGTGATTTTCCATGTCTACTCTCTTTTTTGCCTTTGCCAAGTACCTTCTCCTTGAGAAAGCCCTCAGCTATTTTGAATGGTTGCAGCACCCGCTTCTTGAGGGTCGTCTTCTTCTTGATGTTAGTGGCGGCGGCAGGGTAGTCGGCTACACGTGGTTGTGGTGCATCAACATCACCACCACCACCACCAGCACCGCATTGCATTGCAGCCGCAGCGGAGCTTTCACCATGTTCATACGTCGACGACGACTCGAACGGGTTGCCACATGGGCGGAATTCCGTTTCTTGCATTGGTTTCTTTCCCTCGGCTATCGCTTTCATGTCTTCTTTCTTGGCGGTTTTCCTTCCTCCAAGATGTTTCCATGCCTTCCGTCCTTCAGAAACCATCCTACGCTTTCTTTCAGCTATCTTCCGTTTCAACCCCTTCCAAGAAATCCTCCTACGCTTTCCTTCAGCCATCTTCAACTATTTTCATAACCCAAAACACACACACAAGAGTACCCAAAAAAAAAAAAAAAAAAAAGGGGGGGGGGGGGGGGGGGTGCAAGATTATATTTACAGAAAATGATCGATCAAAAAAGAGCACAAGTAATTAACAACATTAACATTCTGAATTGAATACCCAGTCACCAACTCACCTATAATTAGCGATCGCGACCAGTTTCCTATCTAATTTCTCTGTTTCTTCTTAGCTGATTCAACAACAAGAATCTGAGAGAGTATGGAAAACAGGGGAAGATTAGAGGGACAACAAACAAGACTGCAAATTAACTAACAAACACTCTCTCTGAATACCAACTAACCTTATCGATCACTATCAGTTTTCTCTCTGATTACCAACTACCGAACTAGCCGATCGATCACAATCTCCTTTCTCTCTGATTTCTTTGTCTGTTCTTGGCTGTTGAAGAACAAATGGGGACAAGAAGTAGAGAGAAAGAGAGCGAGACAGAGACAAAGAGAATACAGAGTATAGAAAACAGGGGAGGATTAGGGAGAGATCCAAAAACAAGAAAGCACAAGTAATCAACAACACACCTGAATACCAAGTAACACCGATCGATCGCAATCTGTTTTCCCTCTGGTTTCTTTGTTTGTCCTTGGCAGTAGAAGAACAATGAGGTCAAGTACAAGAGAGAGAGAGAACAGAGTATAGAAAACAGGGGAAGATTTGTGAGAGATCAAACAGGATTGCAAAATAACTAGAAAACAATCTCTCTGAATTCCAAATAACCAACTAACCGATCGATCACACTTGAGTTTTCTTTTTTTCTTTGTTTGTTCTTGGCTGACGAAGAACAATGAGATCAAGAAGGGGAGAGAGAGAGAGAATATAGAAAACAGGGGAAGATTAGAGAGAGATCGCGCGCATATTAATAGAGAGGGAGACACAAACAAACATTTCTCTCTCTTTCCTTCTTCTTGGAGGGAAAATGGTTTTTTTGATTATGCGTACAGCTTACTTAATAATTTTTTATATTTATATTTGTTAATTACAATAATATTTTATAAATTTTATTAGAGTTAAATTATTAAAAAAATATATAGTAAAATATTATAAAAATAAAAATATATAATAAATAAAAGAACATATATTATAAAAATATTTTTTTCACAGTTTTTTTTTTATATTTTAGAAATATTTGATACTTTTTTATAGGTCTTTATTTTTTTAATCTCTAAAATATACACAATTTACATATTTAAATTTTTTATTGATTTTTATTTATTTATTAGATGTAAAGATTTTTTGTCATTTCTAAGATAAAGATGTTATTTTTTTGTCATTTATAATAATTTTCTTTTTACATTTAAAATAATTAATTTTCACTGTCAATGTCTTGAATCTACTTTTCACATTTACAATAATTCTCTTTAGTTGATAATATGAATCCATATAACATACCAATTGAACCAATCTTATTTGACATTATTATTTTTACTATTTATATATAAAAAAATTATATATATACCTTTGTGCCCCTTCTAAATATGGAAATTTCTTCTCCACTATTTATAATTTGGATTTTTTTAAAAATTACATATTTAATTTTATTATCCCAACTTGTATTATCAGTAGGAACAGATATTTACCCTAAAAAAAAAAAAAAAAAAAAAAAAAGGAATTAACAACAAATTTTTATGTTGGAATACTACAAAAGCCCACTAACTAGTCGAATCTCATTCAAGGATACTTTGGGTTTGTCCATGGCTTCAAATTTGTTCGCTCAAAGAAAGACCACAAAGGCGATGGAATGGCCCATGATATATATAATATACTTCTAATTGAATACAATTTTCACATAATGATAAAAAATAAAAAAAGAAGTACAATTTTCACCTAAAATGCTTTATATAAATATATAGTCAAAGATTTAAAAAAAAAAAAAACTCACAGGAAAAAAAAATAAAGAAACAGATAAAAAAAAAAAAAAAAAAAAAGGTAGACGGAAATCATTGTTTTTGAATATTATAGGTATAAATATTTGAAAATTATATGGATATATTTAATGTCTTCAACTGGGGAGGTTTCTCCTTTTTAGTCTTCTGTTTTCAAAAATTAATACAATCCACTGGATAATCAAACAAAATTGAAAATTTGAAAGGATAAAATTATAATTTTTAGAAATATGGAGACATAATTTTTTTTGAAGAGAGAGACAGAGAGCATATTATAGATAAACGTTTTTTTGGGAAACGAAGAATAAATTATGTATCGGAACAGAGGCTGTGTGATTTATTAACGGAGCTCCTAGAAGGTATACATACATATATATATATATATATATATATATTTTGCAGACTTCCAGTGAGAGATATTGTCTAACTTACATGCAAATTTAGGTATGCCATTATCACCTATCCTAGATTTATTTCTATGCATGCCAGCTGTTGGGCCAAGAATAATCCTAATGCATATTTAATCCATCACTGTGGATACAAAACTTCAGGCCTGGACAATGGTTTTGAATTTCCAGAAAAAATGAAATTTCTAATCTTCTACCGCTCTAAATCTTTACTAGTTGGTTCATGTGACTGTAAAGAAGACAAACTCTTTCCCTCTATGTATCTGTAGAACCTTTCAATCAGAAAACTGAAGAAACTTCCAGGCACCACACAACTCCACAAGCACAAGAAAGATGTAATTGATACTGGGTCTTATGTTTCTGCATTTGGGGTTTGATAGACAAACTAATGACTATTTAAGGTTTTTCATATTGTCCGCTCAAAACTAATGATCGTAATCAAATCACTATGTCCATTGGCTCGCACAAAAATTCACTTGTCCTATATGTTTATCACGCTAAAAAATGCTGCCGGATATTTCAAAGCGGACCATGCACAATCGATATGTGGATGATGAAGAAATTATGCAGTAGTAGTGGAGAGGTGATATGGGAGAGACAACTATCTTTGCTAATACCATTCCAACTTGCTTGGCCTCTAACAACTGGACTGAATGGTGAAATTTTAGTCTCTAAGTATTATTGCTTGAACAATTTATAATTCCGTTATCTATTTGGTGTATATGATTTTCAGAAGCAGAATATCAGAGAGGTTTGATACCCATGTTTATGGAGACGCCATTGTTGATAAACATATTAGGATTCTTGATTCATTTACTTATTCAGAAACCCTATTGCTTTTCGAGGGATTAGAGGACACATACTACTACTAGAATTCTGAAGTAACTCCGACTCTCTCCCTTCTCTTGTATTTGTAAATTTGTTTTTGGATGAATTATGGATAAGGTTGACTGTTAGCATTATACATGGCAGGGTCGAGTCGACTTCCAAAAATTTATAAATGCCATGAATTTTTTTTTTTACCTATTGTTTACATTCACTCCTTTTTTTTTTTTTAATTTGATTTTGCTTATTAAATTTTCAAAATTTCCATCTCATAATGGTCTAGATTTTTCCATCCTCTTTTTCCCCTCTTTTCTTTTCTTTTTTTTTTTTTTTTTTTTTTCCCCTCACTAACAAAACAAGAACAATTAATTAGGATTTCCGGTCATCAAATTTGCCATTTTTGTTAATGAAACACAAAAACATACATTTTTAAGCTTTCACCAGCTACATTAGAATCTGAGTCTTGACTTGGAACCAATTAATTGTTATTTTGCATAACTCTTCTGCATCATTCCACATGCTTTCTGTACGTAGCATTCAAATTTCTTACCACGGAATACTTTTCTGTCTCGTACAAATTTATACCATTGATTAATTAGCCTGCTCTCACAAAGATCTAGATACCATACAACCATACTATAGTAACCAATTTGTGGGAATGATCTTCAAGTTCTCTATTGCTTTAAACTACTTCTCACCTTCCTCCCAGTACATAACTCTTGTTCCAAGCAGATATAAAACACCAAGCATGGTAATTACATGTCTAATTTTACATTTTTGAGAAGAACATATATAATATAATATCTGAATAACCAAAATAAAAGAAATACAATATTATATTAAAAACACCTAATACACCACTTAATTTCCAATGAAGTAGCAATTAAATTCAACCATACAAATACACATACAATAAGGGAAAAAAGAAACATTTAACCCCCCTCTCCCTCTCTACACTCATATTAGACTTACAAAAGATCAAACATTCTAGATCAAATTAATCTTAGTTATTGTTGCCATTCATAAACCTCTTAGCAGTAAGTCCACAAGCAAAAGCCTCATTAGGAACTTTAGGAAGACGGTTAACACCTTCAGCAAAAATAACTCCCATTCCCATATGCAAATGAGGCTCAATGTGGCAATGAAATGCCCAAACTCCTGGATTATCGGCAACAAATCTAAGAGCAGTCCAACCATACGGGAAAATCACTGCGGTATTCCTCAATGGTGGGTTTTTCAAGTTGAATTTTCCCACATCTTTCTCTGAAAATTTCCCTTCTCCATAACCCAATACCCAGAAATCATGTCCATGCAAATGCCATGGATGAATCTCACTCACATTCTCAGTCAACGCATTGGCATTTTGAAGTATCACGTCCACTATACTTCCATGGCTAAAAACGTAAATTCCATTACCAGTAGTGGAGTTTGGGTTAATGGGGGGCTTCATAACATCATACTCATTAGGGAAGCCCTCAGGTGGTCTTCTTTTATCATACCCATTCCTTAGACCATATTTGATGGACCCCAAATAAGGAGTAGGTGGCAGCACTAATGATATATTGTTGATGGCCCACTTGGTGAAGCCGTTGATCTTGTTTTGGGTGTTGAGGAGGACAACCCGACGGTGGAAGTTTGCTGGGGGTTTTGGGGACCCCATCAAGGCCAAGATGCTTTTAGTGAAATTCTTGCTATGGGCATAGTCATTCCATCTAGGAGTGACTGGAGGTGGAGAATTTGGAAGCTTAGATGCAGAATTTGGAAGGTAGTTTAAAAGGGTAAGGGCTTGAGGGGTTTTGGGTTCTCTTCCTCTTACTCCTATAGAGAGCCAGTAGTTCTCTTCTTTATTTTGATTTGTGGTTATTAGGACTGAGTAACTTTCTCCTGAGTAAATGTCTAAGTCATCCACAGCAAATGGCTGAACATAGTTTCCATCAGCTTCTACCACTATCATTTTGTGATTCTGATGCAAAGAGATACAAAAAGAGTGAGTTATACTATTAACAATTATAACGAAAATGATAGATTACAGTTACGGTCATGATACATTACACCACATTTCTTCCAACAAAAAAAAAAAAAAATGATACATTACACCACATTAAGTTGTGAACATTACCGACCGATGTGACAACATAAAAAGACAAAAATTTTAATAATAATGATAAACATGACATATACATGTTGCAACATAAGTTTATGTTACATGCTCTTATTTTTAATGAACTTGTCAATTCTAAACAAATAGGAGAATGTCACATAGAGATGTACTATATAATAAGTTAAAAATAAAAAATTGCCTTCCAAACCATCCTCTACTACGGTTTTAAATTTTCACAACTTGTGATAAAGAAGCATTTTTCACTTTCAAAATGGGTATTCCTATATGCTAATTATAATTTAACTTGCATTCAAATTCACACTGAACACTTAATGGTATTCAATATATAGGGAAGCTCTTTTGCCGAAAAGGACGATGTCCGTCTGTGTTGTCATTCCCGTAAAGAGAATACCATTGACCAATTTCAAACACAAAAGGCAAATTTAGCTGAAAAAGCTATCTTATCTAAGGGGAGGCTGTACCAAGCCACATGCACACACACAGTTTTTTCTCATCTCCCACACTTACACAAGACTCTGAATACAAAAACATAAAAAACAAAAAAACAAAAAGTTGGTCTAATACTATCATCAATTACCAAAACGAAAGATAGTAAAGTTGTGACAGTTTAACATTTTTCAATTTTACTTGGCTTCTAGTGTATATATAGAGTTTTAAATTTTAATAACTTAGTTATAAAAAGCATTTATTTTTCAATTTCAAATGGGGTATTACACTATTACTGTATATAATTTTGTAAAACATTAATAACTATTTATAAATTCGCACTTAAATCTTAACGATATTGAAAAGGTAAAAGCACTTCTGTTAAAAGAGGTCACGTACGCGCTATCATCATTTCAGTAAAGACGGCATTGAAAGATTCAAAAAGCAAATGTAGATGAAAAAGGCAAACCAAACCACATGACCTACAAAGAGGTTTTATTTGGTGTTTTCTCCCACACGCCAAGTACTCTTGGCCTGAATGAGTACCATCAATTGGAAAGTGACAAAATGTTTGGCCAGAGCCAGATTCCCCCTACTTATACCCAGTCTTTGACTTATAATAACCCTTTAGCCCACTTGAGGACCCTACTTATATTCCCCCACCTAACCCCATTTTTTAATTATAGATATAGGTAAAACCACATGTTTTGATTTTCGAATCCACTAAAAGAAAGAAAAGAAGAAGATAAATTAAGATGGTAATATATATTTTCTCATAACCTAATACGTCTAGAACATTTAAAAAATTTCTTTGAAATGATTGAATTGGAATGAATGGCATAATAAAAATGTAAAATAATCCAATCACTCCATTATCCCAAATCAACATTTTACCAAAACGAAAAAAAAGAAAAAAAAAAAAAAAACTTTAGTTAAAAAGAACCTTCAACTTTGCGTATTGTGTACGAAAAATGCACGCATGGCCTTTTTTTTAAGGCCCATAGCACATATAAGTCAATTTATTTCTTATACCGTATCCGATACATGGGACCCCTATAGTATTGTATTCACCCAAAAAAAAATCTATAGTATTGTCTTTTTTGTATATCAATACCATACCATTGTTGAGCGAGTTTAATCCATGAGCTTAGCGGTATCATTGTATCACAAGGACACTCCACTAGAAAATGGTCCTCTCCTTTACCCCCAAAAAAAAAAAAAAAAAAAAAAAAAAAAAGAAGGAAATGGTCCTCTCCCCTACACGTGCTACACCTTAGATCAGCTGAAAAATTCTACCACTAAGAAAAATATTTTCCATCATTCAAATTCAACTAATAATTGACTAAAAGTGGGGAACAGAAAAGGTGGACCAGCTATGTTTTTTTAGAGTCCCCCAAAATGTTATAATTGCCTTCCATTGCTTTATGATTTATCCTAATTACATTTATGACCATATTTTGTAATTAAAATAAAATTAAAAAAATTTAAATGAAATTTTTCCTACCAAAAATGTATATATATTGCATTGTCCATTCCCTCACCTTTTATTCCTTTTTTTTTTTTTTTTCTGAAGTGATTTTTCATCACACAAATTGATTCCTACCCATTGCTATTCTCCACTACTTCCTAGTCTTTTTCGCTATGATTAAATACTTCACTACTCTCGGGTCATTATTGTGGAAAATGTGCAAATAAAAATAAATGGAAGGGAAACAAAACAATTTATACCATACAATATATTTATATATATTATATATTATAAACTCTACCATATAATATCATTACGATTAGCTTCTATTTGTTTTTATTTAGTCAGGAAACTGATGGCGGTCATTTTAGTGCATGAGGCTGATTTTTCATTGTTTGTATTCTATACAAGTTAAAGCATATTCGGCTCCACAATGCTTGTCCCTTTCCCCCACGCAAATAGTACTAGTCACTTATAATCTCTTTCTTTAACGACATTATTAATAGAAAAATCCTGTAAACCCGAAAATCTTAGACCGACCTATATGCTGATTTTAAGCTAAATGTTTCATGCTTTCAAAATTATTAAGGGGGACCAAAAAAAGAGAACCAAATACTATTTGGATGAAGAATCAGAATATGACGCAATATGACCCCCAATTTTCACCAAAATTATGAAAACCCTATTATATTTTTGAAGCAGTAATAATAATGATGTATATATAATGAATAAAGCAAATTACCCCAATGGCCAAGTTGAGAGACGCCAAAGCAGTGGAACTGGCAATTCTTAGCCTGTAGATCTTATTTGGTAGTACTTTGAGAACCTGAGGAGCACATTGCTCTGTTCCCCGGAATTTACACTGAGGAGAAGAGGAATTGCCATTGTTTGCTGCCAGAGAACAATTATACTGCCCCCTTCCATTGATTAACAAGCTCTGAAAAAGTAAAAAGGCTCATAATTATAAATGAATACAGACATTTTAATTATTAGCTATATGAACCAATTAACTTTAATTATTGAAAAAAAAAAAATTTTTTTCCTTAGATCTTGTTGTTGGTTTTGGGTTGTGATGGTCAAAAAGATGCCTAATATGCCTGCCATTTAGTACAATGGATGACATAATTGACGTGTTCCAAAATGAATCGTGTCCAAATGTGAATGGAAGTGAGAATCAAAAAACGAATGCCGCGTGATCTCCACAGTGCCATTTATTTATTTACTTGCTTTGGCTCACATCAAAATTTTCAATATTGCTACTTTCTTATATACTAAAAGGAATATTCTGTTATTATTTAATAATAAAAAAAACGACAGAGAATATTTTGTTTATTTGTACAAGAAAAACATATTCCATCTCAATTTCATAGAATTATGCTGCTCAAATTGCACCATATTTTTTGTATTCATAATGATAGATCAATTTAGTACTGTACAATAAATGAGAACTGTCTAATTGAACTGTAAATTTTAAGAGTTTAATGATTTATAAAAAATAAAAAATACAGAAGTTGGTGTAACTGTAAAAGTTCTTTTTATTTTATTTTATTGCTTTCATTTCTCATGAACAAAAAATCGAACTCATTCTCTCTCTCTCTCTCTCTCTCTCTCTCTCTCTATTTTCCCTTTTCTTTTTTCTTTTTTACTTTTTTAGGGTTTCTAGTGGAAGAAGTTTGTACTGTCTACAACACTGAACCAGTAAAAGAAAATAAATAAATAAAAGAATCTACTTACCAGTCAGCAAAAGAATCCTAATAAAAAACTAATAAATTGAAAACTTTTATAAATGTCGCACTTATGTGTTTGAAGACCTATCCAAAGATAGATAGATATATATATATATATACGGCCTGCACTGGTCATTTCCCAGTAAATTGGTTTTTAACTTGGACGTGCCTCATGGCACTGCTATCTGGACGGAACAGTCAGCTATATTTATATAAAAACAAAATTAGTTGAAAAGTACTAATTGTTAATGAAAAAAAGATTTACTTTTTTCAAGAATTGACGTGGAGATTAAGTAAATTAATGGTTTTAATTCAATAAAAATCAGAAAGTCAATGTAAAAAGGAGGAAAGAAAAAGTTGGGGACGGCCTGCAGGTTAATCTTGGAAAAGTGATTATGGGATAAATGGACAATTAATGGAATGGGCACTAATTGTATTTAATTTGGTTAATAAATTGTGATTAATTACCTGGGTTTCAAATCCGAGGGACAGTTTGATGGCAAAATTAATATTTTTTTAAACAATAATGGTACTTTAGAATCCTTTACATCAAATATCAAAAAATAAACATACCTGGGGTTCGCCAATCCAACGAAAAGGGTTTGAAGACAAGCCAATTTCTTGCTCATGAGCACTTTTATGCCACCAGTCGCTCAACAATAAGTTGAATTCATCATCGTAATGGAATGGCTCTTTCTCTCCTTCTGCCACGTCAACTATCAGGGACCCATATAGGCCTGCTGATCTTTGCATTCCATAGTGTCCATGATAAAAATATGTTCCTGGCTGCACCATATCACATATTTATATGTTATTGTCCTGAACATTCACTACAGCAGACCAAAGCTGGGACTGTATGTCTGTCAGTGTGTATATATGATATTTCAAGTTCAACTGTACGTAAACAATTCACATTTCACAGTTGAATTGGACGAAATATTTTCATATTTTTCTGCTTGTCGTGTATGTAGCAGAGTAATAATCTGTCTACTTGGAAATAGTGAATCTCTATTATTGGAGTTCCTTTTTTTGCATAAACTTGTCTCTGTTATTGGAGATGAACATTATTTTTCCTCCCATATTGATAAGATCAAAACTAGAGAAATGATGAACAACATATAAGGAATTGAGAAAATTAATAAATAAAACAAAATAAATGAAAGTAAAAAATTATTGATCTATACCTTATCAACTTTGAACCTGTAGAAAAAAGTTTCTCCAGGATCGACAGCACACTGAGAAATTGATGCAGTCCCATCTGCCCAAGGACTTCCAAACTGCAAGAAATTAAAGAATATATTCCACCATTATAGATGCAAACACCAACCACAAATCAATCTTCATCTTTTTTTTCTTTTCTTTTTTTTTGGGTAAATACAAATTAATCTTGATCATGCAAATTAAAGTGTATATATATGTATTTATATATTATATATATGATAGTACATGTATAATAGCTAAGAAGAGCAGGCAAATGTGAACCTGTGTGATTCCATGCCAGTGGATAACAACACCTTCAGTGTGAAGCTTGTTAGTGAGCTCTACAACAATGTTGTCCCCAGGTCTAGCCCTGATGGTCGGACCAGGAAACTGGCCGTTGATTCCCATCACTGGATGTTCCAAGCAATCTGGAGCCCGGAATATGTATTCCACGTCCCATTTGAAATGTCTTTCTTGGGAACCAAACGATGTTTGAACTTTTGATGATAAAAGTAGTATTAGTAAAAATAAAACAATATTCAACACCTCGATTGATCTTCGATTCGTCATTGAAGAACCAGCTTTTTTTCTCTCTCTACTAGAAAGCAGATCTAAAGGAATAAAAAATTAAAAAAAAAAAAAAAAAAACTTTGATATGGCGAAGAATATTGAAGAGTTTGTAAAGACCACGATCGATGATCATAGTCTAGCCCATGTTGCCTCTTTTTATATAGAAACTTTGAGCAAGCTTTTTTATCATTTTTATTTTTATTTTTTTGAATTGTACTTTAGTAATTATTTTAAGTAAATTATTTATTTATTTGCTTTTGATGACAATTTCGCATGTGTTTTTTTTTTTAAATAAATTAATTAATTAAAAAAAAAAAAAGGGCATATGGCTGCTTGACTTGAGGTGTATGAATGCAGTTGGATGATCTTTTTTTTTTATTGGATATAATAATTGTTTAAATATTGTAACATACGAGTTGTAATAATATTATATCAGTTTATCATTAAAGTTTTTTTATTTAACGTAAAAATAGAATACAATTAAACCATTTATTGTATGAGGAAACATCAACAATACTGGATAAAAATTAATTAGGTAAGTACAAACAAGAAATTCAACAAAATAATTATAATTGGATCTGAATTTTGAATGGTTTATTAACAAGAATAGAAGAAAAATAACCAAAATATCTTCTGAAACTTTCATTGTCACAATTTTTTATATACGTTCTGTTTCTTTTCTTTTCTTTCTTATTTTTTTATTAAAAAAAATCATTCGGTGCTACTGGGTATATATTCTCTGTACGTCACTAAGTAAAAAGTGATCGGGGTCCTATCTGTCATATTCCCATTTCATGAGCTTGTCTCTCTTATCTTTTTATTTTTTTAGTAACATTCTTTTTTAGATCGGCAATATCATAATTCTTAATCAATATCCTTTAATTTATATACTCTAATACAAAATAAAAAGAAAAGGAAAAAGTAAACAATCATCAGCAATATTGATAGAAATTCTTTAAATAAATTCCTTTGATCAAGTCGAAAAAAGTAAAACGCTTTAGGTAAAGCAAATCTGACAAGGAAAACGCGTTGAGTATTTCAAAATGCAAACAAGGGTCAAATGAACATAATCAAAATAGACAAAATGAAAAACAGAAGGGTCCATAGAAAGATTAGAAAACAAGGGTCAAAAACTCAGAATATTTTATTATTAACCTTTTAGGGATTTCGTCTTCTTTCTTTTGTTCCTTTTTTTTTTTTTTTTTTTTTTTTTTTCCTTCCTTCCTTGTATTATTTTGCCTTCCAAAATCAGTTTGTGTCTGATCTTCAATGAATTTTATATCCCTCTTCTTCATGAGAAATATTATTTGTCATTGTTAATAATAATTATTAATGAGATTTATATATCAAAGAATGTTTATTTAAAAATTTTCTATTTTTAAATTAAAATGTTAATATAAAATCAATATATAATTAATATATTCAATTAATATTTATTATCTCAATATAAATTTTTCGAGTCAATATTATTGTTAATGAAAAATAGCAAAATTTATAAATTTATATGATGTTATAATATTTTAATACTACACAGATTGAATATTTAGATATTAATTTTAATGGCAAGTTATATAAAGGATTTAGCAACTTACTATATATATATTTATATATATATATATATATATATTTTGGTCTTCATTTACTTATTTATTTCAATTTAACCAAATAAAATGTTATTTTTTTTTTATCTAGACTATCTCAAAACAAAATATATTGCATTCTGTTTCTAATAATTTTAAAAAAATAAACTTTACTTTGATAGCTACCCGAATTACGACATGGTCAAATTTTATTATTACCCTTAAATACACATACATAATCCAAGTACATGATTCGATTGTAATCTACCATCTGTGCTAAAATACATAATTGGATTACAAATATAATCGGATATATCATATCATTTTACTTAAGATGTGCTTATATATTGTAGTAAAATTATATATATATATATATATATATATATTTTTTTTTTCTACTAGAGTACACTTAATCTTGAAAAAATATCTATAGATTGAAATTGTCTTGGATATGGCATCAAAAAATAAATATATGAAAGTACATAAAAAAAAATTCAATTGAAAGTATATAAAAAAATCAATTGAAAGCATATTCATTGCAATATCAGTGAAAGATTTATGAAAATCGTTGACTCCCTTGTTTTTTTTTAATCATTATCTTCTTATTCTTATTTTTCTTTAATCTTTATTCTTTTTCTTTTTCTTTTTCTTTTTTTCTTTTTTGGGTAATGAATTCTTATTTTTATTTGTTACTTGTTAGGAAAGATTTGAAATTAATGTGCCAGAGTCAATATCTTTTTATTTTGCTAAAAATACAGATTAATTAATTTGTATAATTTTCTTAGATAGCAGTTACCATGTGTTTATTTATCTGGTTGATTAGTACATTGTCTTTGTTTTTATACGTTTTTTTCTTTAACCCAAAAAAACGTGGACAACGTGCATGAAAACAATGTTGACATTCAATCATGCATCAACAAAAGAGAAACGAGGAAGTAGACCAAGAACGATACATAATTGAGGGTTGGTAACTGGGTAGCTAGGTAATGATCTCCAAAAGAAGTATAGAACTGTAGCTAGTACAACACAATCCCAAAAAAAAAAAAAAGTTAAAGGTCTTCATTTCTAATACAATGTGAAAGCATTAATTGCAGCATTTCTAAGGGTGGCTACTAATTAGTTTCCCTTGTTTTTTTGGCTCATCTTAGACTTCTTTTTTGCTGGAAGTCTCATCTTAGACTTCATTCTAACACAATGGTCCTTTTCTTATTATTATTTGCTGGTATCCAATAGTGCTTTTTCATTTGTCACCTCCTCTATCTTTTTATACCTAAATAATTCAAGGCACTTTATTCACCAAAAAATAAAAATAAAAATAATTAGTCTCCCTTGTTTTTTGGCTCATCTCAGACTTCATTCTAACACAATGGTCCTTTTCTTATTATTATTATTATTATTATTTTCTGGTATCCAATAATGCTTTTTCATTTGTCAACTCCTCTATGTTTTTATATCTAAATAATTCAAGGCACTTTATCCACCAAAATAATAATAATAATAATAATAATTCAAGGCACTTGGAATTACCCATTCATTTCTTTATTTTCTTTACGATGATTGACACAGATGCATGATTAATTGCAATTATGAACACCCACTAATGTGGGAAGTGTGTATGTGGGATTTTATTTATTTATATTATAATTTTGACTTAATGGAAAATTAATGTTACTAATTTTATAGTGGACAATATTGAAGTTATGCAATATTAAAAAGGACAAAGTATAATGCAGAAAATGCAGAAAAAAGTAATCTCATTAAATGTTTTCTTTAGAATTAATCTAGATGTATTTTAAGGTGGAAAAAGGGTAGGTTGAAAGTTTCAGGCCCTTTATTTTATTATTATTATTATTATTTTAAGCTTATTGAGCCAACATATATAAAGAGATTTTCTAGACGGACCAAATTGCGGTAAGCCGCCATACAATTGAGCACGTGATAAAATTCGTGGCATTAAGCTAATGTCAGTAGGTTAAGCAAAAACAGACCACAGCAATAAAATTGAATAAACCAAATCCATAAAATCGATTTAGGTTGTTAGTAAAAAAAAAAAAATTAAAAAAAAAAAAAGAAACGATTTAGGTTAGGTTTCTTATATTAAAATAAAGGCATTTGATTGGTTAGTCCCTTATATTATCATGGTTCCTCCTATACTAGATTATGATTTTTAAAAAAGCATTACATTAAATTATCTATTGCTCATACTTGTCTACCCACACGATTATAAAGCTAAGAGAGAGAGAGAGAGAGAGACTCATCCCCACACTACCCACACCCATACAACAAGCCATGCAATTAAAAATCTAAAGTCAAAATGGAACGCTAAAAAGCAACACACGATTAGAATGCTAAGAATAAAAAATAGAACTCATTCGTGCACCACCCACACCCATACAACAACCCACGCAATTAAAAATCTAAAATGAAAATAGAACCCCTAATCCACACGCTGCCATCAACACTTGCGCCATTGCAGATCCACCAAATCATGCCACCCATGGAGATGATCTTTAGTTGGTCTGAGTTGTCTTCCTCTGTCACAGAACAAGGCTTGACCTCTTATTCTCCCATCTAGTCCCTCAATGCAGATCTCTCCAGCCTCTCTCTCTCTCTCTCTCTCTCTCTCTCTCTAAATCTCATTATCGATCTATTTAACATCCCTCTAAATCTTCAACAAGCAATTATATCTTCTGTCATCTCACGATCTCTTTCAGTCTGGGTGGTAAGTAGTAAAACCAAACACCTAAAGCGAACCAAAACTACAGAAATCGGCGTGGTTTGGTTTGATTTTTTCATATTGATGATTTGGGTTGGATTGATGGCACAATTAAACCGAATAGCTCGGTTGGGTTAGACTTTTATAAAAAAAAATTGGAAAAAAATGACGCAACCCGCACCGAACCCACCCCTTAAATGCAAGTAGATCATATGAGGACGGGAAAATTAAGGTTGAGTACAAATTGATCTGATTAATTAATCACCAGTAATTGAATTCAAGAAATATAACTTGGTCATGGTTGTAACAATATGCATGTGGTTTCTCATGATAATCTCATTGAATTTGAATTTGAGACAACTCAGTTAATAATTAAAATATTAATTGAACCATTACAAAATTAACCTCAGTGCCCCATGAAATTAAATATAAACTAATGCTATGAAATTAAATATAAACTAATGCTAGGTGCTAGGTATATGATATTATAATATCCATTATAGAATATAGAATTATGTTAGTTATGTTCGATTCCTACATTAAAACATTAAAACATATACCTCATATGTACTCATACAATAAAGCATAAAAAAATAACAATAAAAAAATTTTGAAAAAATCTCTGTCTATCTAATGTTAGCTAGATGAGATTATAACATAAATAATTTCATACACCTAAAAATTATATAAAATTAAAAATGAGTTCAAATGCCAATCTTTAGTGGATCACTGTAAGAGGTTCAAAAAGATTCCGAAAGGAAAGGCTTCAATATTCACCAAAGAAAAAAGAAAAAGCTTCAATATTATTTTTATGTCTGATCGATGCACAGAAACTGACACAAATCAACAGTTTATCCATGTCTTTTGTATTAGAATTTACAGAAGTATGAAAAAGATTTTTTGGACTATACATTATTTTTTCCAAATTAATATTTTAATTTATTGAGATATTATATTTTTAAGATTATCTAAATTATAACCGTGCCACATTATTTGGGGATGAGAATTCACTGGAATTGTGGAATTGTACAAGTACAAATTCAAAATGCGAAATTATGTAGTTTGCATTAGTCCTAGGTAGGTGGAAATTTTTACCAACAAAGATTAAACCAAAATTAACGAAAATAGCTTCAGTTATTTAGCACTTTTATTTATATTATGAAAGTATAGATTCCAATCATAGGAATACAGGATTTTGAGATAATTTGTAATGATTAAATCAAAATTGCTTACATATGATAGTATACGAAAGTTTTTACGAAGAAAAGAAAAGTCTTATATGAAAGTTAAATTGCGCCTTTTGCTTGAGTGCCACCAACTACTCCACACTTGATTAGAAATTTTGGGTCAGTATGTCTATGATAATACCTTTAATTATCAAATGATTGTTGTTGATAAGAATGAGGGAAAAATAACCTTTTCCTAATATCCTAATTATTTGATCTCGTGATAAAATTTAGAGGGATTTAATTATCATTAATTTCGTAGTTATTCTCTTTCAATCAATTAACACTAAAATTTAACTTATGCAATAAATTAATATACATAACTTAGTATTTAATTATAAATGTAATAATAAAATTTAAAATATATATTTAAAAAAAAAGAAATTGTCAAAATAAAAGTGAAAAACATACTTTATTAATGAAATTGAAGAACACCACTAATTTCATTTAAGTGCAACATATAGTTGGTTTTTGTAGCTTTTGTTTTTATTTTTGCTATTTAATTATGTGTAATTTGTTTATGTGAAATATAAGTTACAGTTTATTAAGTATTTAATTAAGTTGGCTATAAAGTTAAGAAGTAAGAAGATGAAAAAAAAAAAAAAAAGAGTAAACAAAAAAAGCACAAAATTGAATACATCTTTAAATTGTTGTTTTTTTAAGTTTTATTTTATTTCTCTTTCCTTTAAACTTTTAGTTGTTTATATATGTCTAATAAAATTATAACTATTATTAATTAAATAAAGCAATATTATATACAATTAAATAAAAAAAATTAAAATTAGCATTGTTATTGAATAACAGCTAAGAAATCACTTTTTCTTCGAAACTTCTTTTTCAAACATGCATATCACACTACAGGACAAGATCAAATATACTGCAAAGATCTTAAAATGATTTTAATTAGGTATACGGATCTTAGCAGTGAGTCCACAAGCAAGAGCCTCATTAGGTACCTTAAGAAGACGATTAACACCTTCGGCAAAAACCACTCCCATTCCCATATGCAAATGAGGCTCAATGTGGCAATGAAAAGCCCAAACTCCTGGGCTATCTGCAACAAATCTAAGAGCTGTCCATCCATATGGGAAAACCACTGCTGTATTCCTCAATGGTGGGTTTTTCAAGTTGAATTTTCCCACATCTTGCTCGGAAAATTTCCCTTCTCCATAACCCAAGACCCAGAAATCATGTCCATGCAAATGCCACGGATGAATCTCACTCACATTTTCTTTCAACATATTGGAATTCTGTAGTACCACATCCACTGTGATTCCAAAGCTTAGCATATAAACTCCATTTCCAATGGTTGCATTTGGATTTTTTGGGGGCTTCATTATATTATAACTGTTTGGGAAATTCTCAGGTGGTTTAGTCTGATTGAATGCATTTTTAAGACCATGCTTAATAGCTCCCAAATAAGGAGTAGGAGGCAGAGCCAATGAGACATTGTTGAGGGCCCACTTGGTGTATCCATTGAACTTGTTTTGAGTGTTGAGGAGGACAATCCGACGATGGAACTTTGTTGGGGGTTTTGATGAGGTGGACCCCACAAGGGCCAAAATGCTTTTAGTGAAGTTCTTTATGTAGGGATAATCATTCCACTGGGGAGTGATTGGAGGTGGATGTATGGGAAGCTTTGATGAAGGATTTGGAAGGTAATTAAAAATGGTAAGTGCTTGAGGTGTTTTGGGTTCTCTTCCTCTTACACCGATTGAGAGCCAGTAGTTTTCCATTGGGTTCTGATTTGTAGTAACTAGGACTGAGTAACTCTCCCCTGAGTGTATGTCCAAGTTATCCACAGCAAATGGCTCAACATAATTTCCATCAGCTTCTACCACTACCATCTTGTGATTCTAAATACAGATAACATAAACAAAAAAGAGATGGTTAACTTAATTAAAACATTAATAAATATAAAATGTAAATGATAATTAACAAATATTTTTAATTAAACTTCTCTGTTTCTCTCTATTTTTAAAATTTTACTTCTGCCACCCGATTATTAATTTTTATTTTTTTTTGGTTTTTTGGTGAATAATTTTGTCATCCTATTTGGTAATATCTCTCTGTACCTAATTTGTGTGTCACAAATAGAAAGAAACAAAAGCCACTTTTAACTTTTTTTTTATTTTATTATTTAATAGAAAAGCTAATTAACTTTGGTTTTTATATATACCAATGCTGTCATGTCCACAAAAACTGTTTACACTAGAATGTACTAGACCGTATTAGATTGGATCGGAGTGGATGTCTTTTTCCTACTCCACACCAGCTGAAAGATCATTTTCCACTAAGTAGTCTTTTATCTTTTATCCTTTTTTGGTGACTTGTTCGTTTTCATCTGGCTGTAGCCATATCCAAAAAACAATATGGCATGCCTCTACTTACCCCCCCCCCCCCCCCCCTCACTTTAATCATATTCGAACTATTTTCCTTCATCACAAAAAAATGTACCTCTCCCACTGATTGATTAAGTACACTTCTAGCCAAGTCAATTTTTCGCTACCTGTCAAATTGTCTTTATGTGGATGTTTTTATGCACTCGGAAAACCAGGGATGGTTTAGTAGTGAAAAGAAAATGACCGTACAGCAATCAACATTAACTCATAGAATATAATACTCCTGATTTTATGTAATTTATATAATATATATATAAATACTTTTATATTTATATTTATAAAAAATTACATATAATTTAGCATTTTAATTCATTATGTTGTAGATGATGAATCGTAATAGTTAAATTATATTATATTATATATATATGTAAATAAATATAGGCTAATGAATAAAATAATAATATTACCCCAATGGCCAAATTGAGAGAGGAGAGAGCGGTAGTACTGGCAATTCTTAGCCTGTAGGCGGTATTTGGTAGAACATGGAGGATTTGAGGAGCACATTGTTCTGTTCCCTGGAATTTACACTTTGGAGAGGAAAAATTACCATAGCTTGCTGCCAGAGAACAATTATACTGGCCCCTTCCATTTATCAACAAGCTCTGAAAAGGGGGAAACATGTGGAGGAGAAAGAGCTAGCGTTGAATATATATATATATATATATATGAAAAAATATTTTTAGCTAGCTAATTAAGTGACAAAAAACTTCAATTATTTTCAAATATTAATATTGTCGATGGATTTTATTTCTTTATTTATGGAGTTTTTCTTTTTCTTTTTCTTTTTCTTTTTCTTATTTTGCAAAATGTGAGGTTTTGGGTTGAGATACATACTAGATGGAAAATCTGTCTGCTACCTAACGATATATAGGGTACAAGAGCATGTTCTAGATCAAATCATGAATTATGTCCAAATGGAAATGCAATATGGGAATAAAACACGTGCATTTTACGCATGAGGAAAAAAGTGGTCCATCGTCTTCACTTTCTTACCAACTATTTGATTCGCTTTTAATCATGTTCACAAATAATAATAATAATAAATAAATAACCTGATTAATATATAAGACTGGATATCTAACTGCCGCGTTTGAGATGTTAGACAAATGGATCAGATTTATTTTAAGATTTTTATTGGGTCAAACTCAAAATAATCCGATAGAACCCAGATAACATGTCTTGATTAAGATTTTTTTTTTTTGGGCAATAGTCTTGATTGAGATTTTAAAGTTCAAAAATTATGGATAAATATGTAGGTGCTTATTTCTTCCATACAACACAATCTAAATGACAATTGCCATATGATGTTTAATGTCAGATATTAGTTAGATTCATCCCCTCCAAAAAAAAAAAAAAAATCTTTTGCATGGTGTGTAACAAGTTCCAAAATCAATTCTGGATTTTTAGCTATTAAAGCAATACTAGTAACTATGATAGATGTTAACATCTATATTATGATAGTATTTATATTCAATTATGTATAATTTATAAAGTGATTTTATATATTTTATTTTTGAATTATATTTAATTAGGCTTGGATCCACCATTACATCGTTGGTTATTGTGGCAAAACTTTATATTATATTATATCTCTAAAACATATTAGACGTGACACAAGAAGCTACCGTTTGAGAGAGATTGAAAAGTAGTTGTTATCTAAAGGGATTAACTTTTTACAATGGATTGAAATAACAGGAGTAATGTCAAAATCAGAAAATCTAAAAGAAGAAACAAAGTAAATATGTATGTTCCACCTTTACGTCTATCTCATGCAGTTTGAATATGTAATAATTAGCTTACCTGTGGCTCACCAATGAAACGCATCGGTTTCGAAGACAAGCCGGTTTCTTGCTCCTGAACACTTTTATGCCACCAATCGCTCAATAATAAGTTCAATTCACCATCATAATGGAACGGTTCTTTCTCCCCTTCCGCCACGTCAACTATCAGAGATCCATATAACCCTCCAGATCTTTGCATTCCATAGTGTCCATGATAAAAGTATGTTCCTGCCTGCGCCATATTTTTATTTCAACCCTTGACTGTCTCTTCCATCAAAACGACATATAAAATCATATCTATACAGGCACTGCTACCTTTTTTTTTTTTTTTTTTTTTTTTTGGGGATAAAATCTAGTACCATTCTCATATATGGTCAATATTTTAATCATGACGACATTTAAATTCATGTGTAGTACTATTCTTAAATATGGTAAATTTTGACACTTTCATTTTTTTGCTGTTTGACATAGTTGCTAACTCGAGTAGTGAATCTTTTATAATTAACATCCTTGATCATCTTTTGCTGAAAGAAAGAGAGATCAAGAACACTTGGGGTGCAGAGCAAAGAGAAAATCAATGAGCTACTGGGGAATCAATAAGAAAATATTTAGACCTTGTCAACTTTGAACCTGTAAACGAATGTTTCTCCTGGGTTGATAGCACACTGTGAGATTGATGCAATCCCATCAGCCCAAGGAGTTCCAAACTGCAAGAACCAAATATATACAACATATACAGATATTTAATCATGGGCAAAGCAAACTAAATTTTATAAGAAAATTATTGTTAATACTTGTTAGTTATCATATCCCACGTTATAAATTGGAGATAGTTTTGAGGAAAAAAAAAGAAAAAAGAAATTTATACATGTACATGCATGCAAATGAAATGAAGTTGGGAAACCTGTCGGATTCCATGCCAGTGGATAACAACTCCCTCAGTGTGAAGCTTGTTAGTGAGCTGTACAACAATGGTGTCTCCAGCCTTGGCCCTGATAGTTGGACCAGGAAACTGGCCATTGATCCCCATCACAGCGTGCTCTACGCAATCTGGAGCCAGTATGTACACTCCACGTCCCATTTGAAATGTCTTTCTTGAGAACCAAAGGACCATTGAATTGTTGATAAAAAGAACATGGAAATAACCAACACCGTTAATCTTTTCGAAATTTGTTTCCCCATCCAAAGCATGTTTGGCAAGAGAATCAACAGATCCCTAATCCCTAAGCGTAAAACTTGGATATGGCAATGTGAGAAAGCAGTTAAAGGGCGATGGAAACCATGGCCGGCTTTGGGGTAAGGCAACTGAGGACGGTCGCCTTAGGCCACCTGCTTGTCATGTTTCATTTATATCAAAAATATTTAAGCTAGCTAGCTCCTTTGATTTTTATTTTTTTTAAAATATTTTTTTTTAGTAATTAATAAGTAAATGTATTTGCATGGGTCCTTCAATTTTTCGTATGGTGATGCATGTGGCAGGACCTTGTACACTTTAATGTTTCCCCTTTTCCTCATTAAAAATAATTGTATATTTTGACTTGAATAGTGAGTACTGTTACTAATCAAAACTTTCCATTAGAAAAATTATTTTTAAATAGAATTACATGTACCATAAGTTCCTTTTTTGGTAGTTGTGTATTTTTTAAGTAATATTTATGCATAAGTTTAAATAAAGAATCTAATAAAAAGATATACATATATATATATATATATATGTGTGTGTGTGTGAAATTATAACACTACCAAATAATAATAATCATTATTGAAACCACTCTCTTCTAAATGTTTAATCCACTAAACATAATTTATTGGCCCAATAGAGAAACAAATCATTTCATGACTGTGAATCATTCGAGGGGTTGGCTTGAATGCATAGCGAGGAGAACAAACAACTTTTTCATTATGTCGCAAGGCTTATTCTAACAAATAATCAATAAAAATGAAACTAATAATTGGCAAAAATTAAAGGAATCCATGGATAAATTCATTGGTTATTTCCAACGAGAAAGAAAAAATGAAATAAAATAAAAAAAGCAAATGGAGAGCCAAAGAAAAAGCGTATCATTAGAGAGAGAAAAACAAAAAAAAAAATGGCTGACAATGGATCAAAAGGTATTTCTTAAACAACACTTTTATGGAAGCTTCACCCCTTTCTTCTTCTTTTTTCATTTTTTCCTTTTTTTCTACCAAATGATTTTTATTATTATTATTTTGTTGACCAACATACAAATTCTACCTTCAGAAACAAGCCGTTTGTTTCATCTTCACTATGTTTCAGTTTCGTTTTCTTTTCTTTTGAATATATTACAACATTAGGAGATGGGAGACTCCGGCACTCAATATCTTTAGCGTTAGTTAATTGCTATTCTTATGATCTTAATATTGAATAATTGGACATTAGAGTTTAATAAGTTGATAGATTCACCAATTTTAAGGTCTGTTTAAACGTTAATAAAACCAAAATTCCAATGCAATCTCAATTAAACTTATTTTTAGCCAACCACCAAGATTTTAGTATTAAGTGAAAAACAGAACTATCAAACCGAGTCGAGTAGGAAATGAAACCCAACATGGATTGTATACCAAAAGATCTATTAGGCACAAGCAAATCAATTAAAGGACATACACAGTAAGTAGTCTTGGTAGTATAGCATCAATACAAATTTAATGTCTTAGAGACTAAGGAAAAGAGAACAATAATGCAGCTACAAATGCATTTGGCATTTTAGTATCGTTAGTTTTCTTTTTACATATGCTTATATGAGGGATAACAATTATCTGTGACCCCATTAAGATTTGGTAATACGTTTTTAATTTTTAGAGTACAATCTAGTCCAAAGTAGTGTCAATATTTTGCAGCTTCAGTCTCCTTCATGAGCAGTTTGTGTCATAACTTGCGAGTCCCAATAACTCTGGACCCTCAAGTCTAGGGTTATTTTCAAAGCTACATCAATGGAAGAAAGGAAGAGATTACATCGAAAGCCAAATAAAAAAGCACCAGCTAGAAGAAAAACCTACACATTAAAGTAACTGAAATGCATATATGCACCCATCATATAAGCCTACGCAAAACCCTGCCCAAAACCCAACCATAAAAAGGAATATATTCTTTCTGATTTTATTAGTTTTATATGTGCTGACACAAAACATAACCTCCAAACAAATTCATCAAGAATCCAATTCTCAATTTAACTTTTCTTGCAAAAAGCAGAAGCATCAATTAATTTAAACACACTAAAAAAAGATAAAATTGCACAAAGGACAAGTAGTTAGCGCAGGCACACACACACACACACACAATTGTAACCAAAAGCCGCTTGAATTATCATGCTGAGCTCTACCAACAAACAGGTTTAAGATATTCCTAAAAACCCTTTCAAATTTTATTTTAGAAATCAAAAATTGCAAAAATTGAATACAGCTGTAAGCAATCCATAACATTATTCAATATGTATAAATAGAGTTGTGTTTACTGTATCTGGTATGATTTGAAATGCCCCTTCCTAAAATACCTATTTTTCATTAGTGCTAAGCTTTATTATTAGCACTCCAATTAGTCAAGTAAGAAGCATGAAGAATATATACCCCATTTCTCATTACCTAATTAACTCGTTCACTTTGCTGTACACACACACACACACACACACATACACATATTCCTATATTCAGTTAGAACAAAACATGCATAATACAGGAATAAGTGACATTAAAACTCATTTTGTTGAACAAGAATGAGAAAGACAGAGAGATGAAATTCCAATTAAATATACATAAACACTCGTCTAGAGCCAATGAAGAAAAGTTGAGGCAAACTTAAAACCCAAGAAAGAATAAAAAGGTGAATGCCAAATTCAGATGAGGATGTCATGCAAGAAGGGCTTTCCCCCTATTTTTTCAAAAACATATTAAAAATTTACCATAGCCAAGAAGAGTGATGGAAAATGATAAAAAAGAGAACTAACTTACTTGCTCAGAGGGATATGCTCAAATGGTCCACTGGTAGGAATTGTTCCACACAAATTATTGTTTGAGACATCCCTGGAGAGAGAGAGAGAGAGAGAGAGAGAGAGAACAAAGGCAATTCAAGAAAATAAAATTTTATGCCATATGAAACTATACCAACAGCGCTACATCTACAGGGGTAAAAAAGGCAAAAATGAGAGCAGCCAAAGATTTACTAAAGAACTTACACAACTTTGAGGCTTGATATACCAACAAGCTCCTTCGGAATTGGTCCACTTAACCCGTTGTCATTGAGCCGCCTGGAAAATGAATCACCAAAGAGAGAGAGGCAGTTACTACAATGCCACACAAACAATATCGGAGACAGTAAAGAGAAAGATTTCATTTGGTCAAATAGCACAAGACAAATGCTTAATTAGAAACTGACAAAAGCAACATTAGAAACTCATATAAAATAATATTATAAGAGTTATTGCCATGGCCAAATAAAGCAACAACAATAATGTGCAAAATACAGACTTCAAAATACAAGCCTGCCAATTTTCATTCAAGCAACAAACCATTTGGCCCAATTTTCAAGTCAGTGTTGAAAAAGTCGGAAAGAATTTTACAAAATTTCAAGTTAATAAGGTTAGCTTGGTAAGAAAACCCCACAACACTAGAAGTCTGAAATAAAATAAGGTACGGGATTTAATTAAACTCACAAAAAAACTAGAGATTTCAATTTTCCCAATGAGGGAGGAATAACACCAGAGATGTTGTTATTATACAAGTCCAAGCTGATGAGGCTCTTCAGGTTACCAAGCTCGGATGGAATAGTTCCTTGAATATTGTTTTTGTAAAGTTCCCTGCATACAAAGAGATCCTGTAGGTAACTTGCAAAACTAAAATGCAGTAAACACCGCTACATAGAAAGCAACAACATGAGCTAACATCATATATACTACATGATAGACAATCAAATAAGCTTTGGTTATACATCTGCAGATAACCAAGGAGGAAAAGGGGGGAAAAACATACAAATATTGAAGATGCTCAAGCTTTCCAAGTTCAGGTACCAGATGTCCAGACAAGTTTGAATTTCCCAAATCCCTGTCCATTGGTTAATCAGCAGCATTTCATTAGTTAAAGGGAAACATCAAAAGCTCCCACCCAAAAAAAAAAAAAAAAAAGTTGAAAAAAAAAAAAAACAAAAACAAAAAATTAAAATTAAAAAGAAAAAAACAAAAACTAGAAGTCAAATATTCTATCAATCTAAAGTACAAGAACCAGATACCCTGAAGACAAAAGCATAATCAACACAATTTACAGATACCCAACCAAAACACAATAGGTTGACACAAGATGGATGATTAATAGATAAGAGACAAACATCATGGAATATCATACCAAATTGAGCAGAAAAAAGTTTAAACCGCATTTTGAACTTCAAAACTAAACTGTGATGAAAAAGCGATTGGCGAATCACAGGAAAAAAAGGTCAAAATTAATTTAAAACCATAAGAAACGTAAGAAGCTAATAAAGACAGATTCAGCTAAATTTTACGTAAAGGTCCACAGTATACTCTAGACGTACTGAACAAAATTCTTTGTCCAGCTAAAGAGCTTTTTTTTTTTTTTAAGTCCACACATAACATAGAAAACGATAATTTTTTTTATTTTTTTTATTTTTTGTTTTGGGTTAGCAGACTCCCAAACATCATCAATACGGTTCAAACTATAATCAAATATACTTTCAACAAAATACAAACCACTCAGTGAACCAACGACTCAAGCTCAAACTTTCTAATTCTTGACCCTCTACGCAAAACCCAATTCCAATTCATAAGAATTAACACAACCAAGTTCATCAATTCGGATCAACCGGACCAACAATAAAGCAAACTTAAAGAGCTCAATTGTCTTTGAAATTGAAACAAAATAGCCCAATAAGTAACAAGCTAATAAAGAACACCATAAATGGAAGGAAAAAAAAAACCGCCATAAACGCGAGAGAGAGAGAGAGAGAGATACACTCGGGTAACGCGATTATCCTGGTTGCAGGTGATGTGGAACCAAGTGCAGGGGTTAACAAGGGTCGGATCCCAGCTCTGAAGGACATTATCCGGATCCGACAAGCTCCGGCGAAGCGTGTAGAGGGCGTCTCCTTCGGAGTTGCCATAGACCAACGGAAGAAGAGTTACGGTTAGAGACACACAGACGGCGAAACACAAGGCTTTCCTTGAAGCCGCCATGGTTGAACACACTTAGTCTATTCTGCTGCCGATTAGCGGAGACACTCGGCTTGGTGAACTCGCAAGATTCACCTCCTAGGGCTCCTCAGAGACACGGAGAGAGAGAGAGAGAGAGAGAGAGAGAGATTGGGAAAAGAGAATGGGGGAGAAAATTATAAGAGATAAAAGAAGACAATAAGATAAAAAAGAGAAAAAAGGATGTGATATAGAGTCAAAAGGGTCAAGCAAAAAAAACAAAAATGAAAAATAAAATTTGAAAGTGAATATCGGCTTTGGCAGTAACAAAAACAAAAAGGAAAACAGAGCATCTAATGAGTAACTTCGAAATTTGATCCTGTACGTCCACGTGTCGTGGGAGAGAGAGAGAGAGAGTTGACACTGTCTGAGGTTTTCTCATTTCTCTCTTCTGCTTCTCTCTGTGTTTAGGGTTTTTCCCCTTTCGGTTTCTTCGACTTTCAGGTGAGAGAATTAGGGTTTCACTTTACTGTTTGATCTTGTTTTTGTAGTTGCATTTGGTACTGCATTTCTTTTTAATACTAATTTTAGGGGAAATCTCTTTTTTGCTGTTGAGTTTTTGCTTTGTTTTTGGGCTTCATTCTGGTTATTTTGTGTTTTCTACTGGTTTTCTACGGTGCTTCGTGGTATATTATTCAAATTATTGGCAGTGAGTCTTTTTGTTTATTTCATGTCCCCAAGACATTCACCAAAAAATAAATTAAAAAATGTGTCCAAGACCTCAATGTAGACAAAATAATTAAAAGGACCAAATAGGAAATCTGGGTCAAACTTATAAAGACTAATACTATGTTTGAATTGAAGGTTAAAATAAAAAAATAATAAAGTATTAAATTTAATACTATCTTAGGATTAAAGGTTAAAAAAATTAAATTTAATAAGGAAAGGAAAATAAAAGAAAAGGACAAAAATATTTAGAATAATTTTTTGTTTAGATAATTATTAATGAAAAGTATAAATATATTTAATTTAGTTTATATTGTTACAAAAAATATTTTAAATATAAAATATCTCAATCAATTAGTTTTTAATTAATAATAATAATATTGAAATATTTAAAAATCCCATTACATTTTTGTTTTTGTTTTCATTTTCTAAATTTAAATGGCTATATGTCGAGAGTGTGGTGGATACGAGACATTAATAGATTATTTAATATTTAATTTTATATTATTTGATTATGGATTAAATGATGGTTCAAATATAATAATAATTATTTTTATAATATTGATAATTTTTTAAAATTATTAATTTAAAATTTAAAAAAAAATTGAAATTAAATGTGCTTAAACGGTTGATTATCTGGTATGGTTAACAACATTGATAAAGAATAAAAAATTAATGGCTGAAAATAGAGTATTACATGTTAAAATAAGCATAATCTATTATGTCATTTTCTTTCCTTATCATTTTTTTTTTATTCATTTTAACAATACAAATAAAACAATTAATTTTTTTCTTTCCTTTTCCTCTTTTCTCTTAATCCAAACATATTGTAAGGTGTATTTTTAGTTACAAGATTATACTAGCTACCTAAAGCAACTAACTTGTAACAACCTAAAGCCTTCCAAACATATTGATCAATTTATATCATTCCCTTTCAGTGATACCAAAACTTTGATATTTGATTAGGTATCTCTACTAGCTTCCTTTTGGAATTTGGACACACAAAAAAAAAAAAAGAGGGGAAAAAAGAAGAATTAAACATTAAAAACTATTACCTGTTTATAAAGAAAAACAGAACTTGCACTCCTTTAAAATATGGTTTGCACGGCATTAATTATCTTACTTCTAATATGAAACCTTAAGTTAGTTCAAGAGTTAAATTTATTTCTCAACATCCTAATTACTAAAATTTAAAAACAAATAGGACATGTAAAATTTGTTTTTATTTTTACAATATTTATTAGTTATTTAGTTTCTATTAATAATAAAAGAACAATTTTTTCAAAACCAAGTTAGCTTAAAGCATATTCTTTGTAGATATTTAATTAAAAAAAAAAAACTAAATAGTGAATCACGCGGAGCACATTGTACTATCCATGTATCCTAGTTAACATTTTGAGTGTCTAAAAATGTTAGAAAAAAAAAAAAAAAAAGAAAAGAAAAGAAAAAGCTTTTATTTAGAAAAAGTGGAAATTATTAGGAGTTAAAGAGTCAAAGGAGGAAGTGGGTGATAAAGGCTTGAGAGAGTGGGTGAATATTTGCATAGAAAAGAAGGGTCAAAGTGATTTGGTCTAAGGTTTTTTTTTTTTTTTTGGGTCTTAGTTTTGAAACTTCGAAGTTTGAACAAGTAGATTTGTTGTCGTTGAAGAGAGGTAAAAAGTTGCAACCACTCAATTCGCCTTTATTGACATATACAAATCATGCCGTACCATTGCCCCGCCAATTTTGCTTATCAGCGCCTTCGTTTCTTCAATTCAAACTTTCTAATCATTTTTTTTCTTCTTCCTCGATAATTCCATATTATCGATTTTATCCTGCTATTTTCATTTTGCCTTAGTTTAATTTTCTGGCTAATATCGATATTCCAATTTGCTATATCATTTAATTACTAGTTTATGTGAATCAAATTATATCTAATATTAAGATTATATCAAAAAGCCTTCTATAAATATGAAAGGTTTGATGAATATGTTCGTTTCATATTCCCATTTAATGTCATCTTCTTCAATTTACTATGTAAAAATAAATTTAAATGTAATACATAAATAGAAAATCAAAATTTGTGTTATAATATTTTTTTTAATGATCTATATTTTAAATATAGATATAAATGGGATACCCACTTGATAATTAAAAAGTTTGTTGGACTTAAAACTCTTTTGGTAGATCAACCAATTAGCTTTTATTATGTTTTGCACTTTGAGAAGACAAAAACATTTTGGATATGAGTGTGTCTGAGTTGAGCCAATTAACCCAATTGCCGGATAAATTTGAGGAATCTGACCAATTGCACAAACATTATATTACAAATGTATGGTGGGCCAGTAGCATTATATAAAATAAAAACATTATATTACAATATAATGTTGGTGGGTTTGGGTTTTGGAATATGTTTGTTCCATTTGGACCAGGTGTTACCCACTCCAGACATTCATGATGAGTGGCATAGAAAATGTGGATACATACAACGACCCATTTTGATATTTTAACAGCCCACTAAAATATTATTTTTCTTTTTTGATGAAAAAACCACTAAGATTTTCAAAAACAAGAAGAAATCCGGGCCGTCCACTTGGCGTGGATCCACGGTCAGAGTCTTGAGTGACAGTCACCAGCCACTCTCGTTCCGTTGAGGCTCACAGTCGGTGAGGTGAGGTGAGGTGCGGTTCGTCTGTCTGCCTTGCTCTCCGTCAGGTTCTTTCGATTTTCGATTTTCAGGTGTGGGAATTCAGTCTCCGCTTCACTGTTAGACCGTATTTTGTTTTTCTCTTTTTGAAGGTGAAATTTGTTAGATTTTTTTTGCTTCTGCTTTTTTTTTTTTTTTGGGGTTGGAAACCCTTTATTGTTCGTTGTTGATTTTTCGCTTCGTTTTGGGGCTGCATTTTGATTTCTCTCGGTGTATATGTGGCTCAATTTGAATTTGATTCACTGTTGTGCTGCAGGAAGAATTTGCATCCCTCTATTAAGTTAAGAGGGTCTATCTTGATGGCATCTTCTGCAATAAAATCCGGAGCATTGGTTGCTCTACGGGATCTACATCCATCTTCACAATACTACAGTCAAGGGACTTCACTTAGAGTTACTGGAAAGTATGAATTTTTGCTTGTGCACAGGAATTTCATGTACAACATCTTAGTATTTATTACAATTATAATCACCTCCAATCCTGTAAGATAGTTCATGCTTAAAAATACAGGCAATTTTCAGTTGCTGACTTTCAACAATTTAGATTGTTAATGAGCTTTACAAATTGGAACAGTCAAATTCTTGTCCTCTACTGATATCGGCAAATGAAGATTGAATCTTTTGTTTTTTTAGTATTTTTAGCTTTGCTGGTTTGAGTAGGAGCAGCTAATTATTGCACCAAAATGCATTGGAACCTTTTTGTTACGTTTTTTGTATTTTGTATTTTTTATGTTTATGGATTTTAAGCTCCATTGGCTTCATTAATAATTGAGTATATATATATATATATATATATTTGCTCTCCACAGGCTACAAGAGTATTCTGTGGAGACAGCCATCGCCATTATTGCTGATGGAAGTGCCAACCTGAAGATCAATACCCAACACATTAGGGATCTCAACTTTCGAGTTGGCTCCATCTACCAGTTTATCGGAGAACTGCTTATTCACACTGATAATGAGGTAAAATGGTCGCCTTGTCATAGCTTTGCTTCATGAGTTTTTCTTTCAACAAATGAATATTACAGCAAATTAAAGCTCACTGTTTTTGTTCCATTTTCAGGCGGTATTACAGGCTCGCGTGGGTAGGAATGTCGATGGCATGGACCTCAACCTCTATCATCAATCTCTCCGACTATTGAAACAGTTTCAGGCCAATCAATAAACCAACATGAAAAGTTGATACATATTCTGATTTGGGAAAATTTTACCTGCAGATTGTAACTGATTTTGGTACCAAAATAGAAACTATTAGAAGGATGTTTGTGTTTCACATATTGTTCTACCCTCCACTGGTTGTTGATTGATAGAAGGGCAAACAAGAAAAGAGAAAAAGAAAGTGCAATTTCGGACGAGTATTATGCTATTTCTTTCAATTAGGAGTATAACAGACAACTACTCTGCACCGCCTATTATACGGCTCTTGAAACCATGGTTTTAAACTTTTAACAAAAAACTGCTATAGTTTAGAAACTTTAAAGAGTTATTCATGGTAGGTTTTCAAGAGCTTTCATATGAGCCGTAGAGTAGTTTTCAAATCTTATTCTAGATTCTGTATGCCAAACTGTTTTTCTTCCAAGCTCTGAAGAGTATGTTTTGACACTAATATGTTGCAAGTAAATATTCAAAGACTCTCAGATGATTTGATGTTGGATAAGGACTTGTATTGAAATTTGATCCTTGCATTAACATGACTATTCTGAATAACTTTCCTTAAATATATATATATATATATATACAACTATTTGTATAACCAGTAATTTTATCACAATTGGCTTTTTACCTTCATATTTAATATTGTTTTTCTTTACCGGTTTGCTCCCAATTAATGACATAAACTATTATTCTCAATAAAGAGTTTATTATTCCCATCTTTAAATTGAATCGCAAAGCTGTTATTAATCGCACATTTAAAGTTCATTTTGTGTTGAAATCACTCTGTCTCTATGCCCCTTGGCAAAACCAACTAATTGACAAAAGATACCTTTCCCCTTCTGTTCTAATAACATGACAAAAGACACCTTTCCCCCTCTGTTCAAATAACATGTACAACGTCATTTGAAAAAAACATAAATAAATAGAAAATAGAAAATAGGTAAAAGTTTCAAAGAAAGAACAAAAACAAAAAAGAGTAAACGTTTTTGGCTGGGGGCTCTCTTTCTTTATTTTTTATTTATTTTATTTTAATTTATTTTTTTGGTTGGGGGTTCTCTTGCTTTGGTTCAAAGAACAATTTCATGTAAGGAGTGTGTATAAAGTTAATTCTATGCTGCAAAAAGAACCCTTGTATAATTTTATTTTATTTTTTTAATTTTTTTTGTGATGAGTAGAACCCCTGTTTATTTCTTCCGCACAAAGGCTGTGGGATTGCATTTGGAGTTACACGAGGCTAATGTGAATTTAATGGTGGACAATAGAGGGACGGTTGTATAGTAATTGGGTTCCTCCAAAGGAAAGGTCTATGTGAGAGATAATGTTGAATGGTAAAACACCGCATACTGCATTGAATAAATTGATAAGTTTTATACAATTACAGATTTATCACTCTACCTAAGGTATGAATCATTCAGATATACATTTACATGTAAAGAGATTACAATGTCATTTAGAGATACTATTCCCTAATATCCTACAAGTGAATGTTGAAGGGGCTGTGGCTTTGGAGCAGGATGTGGTGGGTGTGAGTTGTGAGTTGTGGCTTTGGTTATTAGGGGTGCTTCTTGGTAACTAATGGTACCAACTGCCAAACCTTTTTAAGTTGGGTTTTCCACCTTCTACTATTGAGTTATTGGCAACTAAGGTCTTTCTTTTAGTATCCAAGCTGGTTTCCAGAGTGGGGAGCGAGAAAGTGATTCCCAGGTGGTAATTAAGCTTTATTAGCAGAAGAAATTAAGCTGTTGCTAAATTGTAATACCAATTTTAAGTTTAGCTATACTCCTGGAGAAGCAAATCGAGTGGCTCATGAAAGAGTTTGTGATGCTTTGTTTTTGAATCCTTGTATCATACATGGAGAAGGGCTTTTTGGTTTTACTCTGCTGTTAGAGCAATCATAAAGGACTTTTTAAATGATAATACTCTTTATTTTTAAAAAAATAATATTTAAAAAAGAATTTTAATGAACTATTTATTTTGATTTTTTTATATAAAAAATTAGTTTAGCTTTTTAAATATAGAAAATTAAAATTATTATTTATTTTAATATTATATAAATTTAATTAAATGTAATATATGTTATTATAATATTTAAAAAATAGATAATCCATAAAAAAAACTATAAGTAAAATAATAAATATTTATAAAAAAAATAAAAATAAAAAATATAAATAAAAAATTTTATTAAAAATTATTTTTAAATTTTATTAATTATTTAAAAAAATACCTCTTTAATATTTTTTTTTTATTTTTGAAAAGTCTTTGAATGGCTTATATTTTTATTCTGTGGATGGAGGAAGGGTATTCATGGCTTTCCCATCTATTTTCTATTTAAAAAAAAAAAAAAAAGGAAATCTCAAATGTTCCATCAATCTTAATATACAAATTTCACAAAATAAAAAAACAAATCTTAATATATCGGTTGGACCCTTTCCTAACTATTGCTTTGATTTGACCTGTCATAAATTGCCAACTAATCCCGTCGTATTATTATGGTTGATGAGTCCTTGAAAAGGCACAAAGACTAAATTTGTTCAAATTATAAATAGAAACCAATCGAGTAGAGAGCTTTTCCTAACAAGATATTGTAGGATTTCAACTTAAGAAAGGGATAGAATTTGAGTGATATGTATTAAAGATTTGCACCAATCGTGGGGGGAAAAAAATTGAAGAAGAAGAAAACGTAAGTGAATTTAACAGGGATTGTATTTATCATTTTAATTATTCATGAAGAAATAAATAGTACTTTAAGTGTAAAAAGGTCAACAACTCTTTTTTTTCTTTTTTTTTTTTAACAAAAGGTCAACCTCATTTCATAAACATAAATGACCAATTTCGAAAAACAAAAAAAAAATAAAAAAATAAATGGACAGAAATATAATACAAATATATTTTGTTTTCTTTTTTAAAATAACATATTTATGACAAGTTATATTATTTCCTTCCAAAGAACTTTGACACCGTTAAAATGTTCAAGAATTCACTCAATTTCAATTTTCCAAATACAAACAAAAATTGAAATACCTTCTACAAATATTAAAATTAGAATATTCACAAAATTAAAAACATATAAAATCAGAAAAATGTCAAAAAATACATATATATTTTCCGTTCCGATAATCTTTCTTTTTCAATTTCGAAGAATCCATTCCGCGGAAGGAGATTTGAAAATCGAAAAAGACGTGGGCCCCAATATATTCCCTAAAGAAATCCATATATCCAAAAACGAAGAGGGGACACAAAGTAATAACGAAGTAAAAGTAGTGTCATAACCGTCCAAAAGAAAAAAAGGGGAAAATAGAGGGGGGACACGCGTTGCAATCGAGGCGTGACATAACTACTAAGGCCGTTTAAAAAGCGTGCGCTTCCATGAGCGAGTCGTAAAAATGGAAAACAGGGCATTTAACGGGTAACTACGAAATTTGATCCTGGCCATCACGTGTCTGGGTCCTACATAAAGCAATCGTGGGGAGTAGATGGGACTCAACTGAGACACAAGGGCGTGGTCCTTTTTATTATATCACATTCTCTCCCATTCACAGTCACAGTCACAATAACAGTCACTCTTCTACCAACAGAGAGAGAGAGAGAGAGAGAGAGAGCGTTGACACAGTCTCTGAGGTTTTTTCATTTCTCTCTTCTGCTTCTCTCTCTGTGTTTAGGGTTTTTCTCCTTTCGGTTTATTCGACTTGCAGGTGAGAGAATTAGGGTTTTACTTTACGTTTGATCTTTTTCTTTTTTTTTTGTTTTTTTGCCTTTTTTTTGTTTTTTTTCCGTTTTCCTGAAGGTAGATTGTAGATGCTTTTGTTACTGCATTTCTTTTTTGTAGTAATTTTAGCGGAAATCTCTTGTATATTGTTGACTTTTTGCATCGTTTTTGTGCTGCATTTTGGTTATTTTGGGTTTTCGACTGGTTTTCTATGGTATTTCGTGTTTTCTTTTGGACTCTGCAGCTTTTCAACATGGTGTTTCTTCTATTGTATATATTTACCCTAATTTAATTTGTTTTCGTTTACCCTTTTTGTCTTTAGATTATTACTATTATTATTATTATTATTATTACTACTACTACTACTTTTGGGTTTTAAATAATATTGTACGTTGCGGAGTCTTTTTTAACTTGCATGCTGTCGATTGGGTTTAAGGGGTTGAGTTTTTGAGGTGTGTATGTGGTTGATTCTCCTGCCAAGTGGGTTTACTTGTTCACTTTTGCAGTTTGTTGAACTTACTGCATGAATGTATATGAATGTATGTTTGTTTGTGTTTTGTTCATCGCTATTGTGATTTTTTTTAAGTGTTTGGCTGTTGTATTGATGGTTTCTTTTTTATTTGTTATGTGTTTTCTCTTTTTAATTTTTTTTTCTTTTTCCCTTTTCCATGTTGGCGGAACATCCATATGGCATGTGTATTGACTCTAGGAGCGTCAAAAAATTAATTTCTTACACATTTATTTTTGTTGTGAGGTCGATAGTTGGTACTATGTGATGTTAAACTTATGGTTTGTGGTAAATGGCTACACATTGTGATGCATTCTCTATGGTTTTCTTTACATGCAAGCTTTGTTTAGGCTTTTAGAATTTACACACACACACATATATATATATATATATATATATAGATATGTATTTTTGGAATTCTCAAGTTCTGTATGCTAGCTTCATTTTTATGACTTTTCTTGTTCTTATCTGTGGTGGATGTTCTGTTGGTTAGACACGATGAGCATCAAACTGTTTTATTGCCTTAAGAATTTTGTCAAAATATGTTAATTTTCTGGACGCGTGTTGTTGTATTTTGTAATAAAGTTTGATTTGGGCTTCGTACTTTTTAGTAAGGAATAATTTCCTGTTTGAGCTTAGTTCTTATCTTCTGATTTACACCTGACTGAATTATGAATTCATTTATGTTGGCTAAGGATATGGATTCTGGTGAGCCTAATGGAAAAGAAGCAGAGGATGCGTTGCCTCCTCCCCCTCCTGTTATTCCAGCAAATGTTGTTCCAATTCGAGCAGAGCCAGACCAGACTCCTGAACCTGTTAAAAAGAAACCCTTGCGAGTACCAATTGCTAGACGAGGCGTTGGATCTAAAGGCCAAAAGATACCTTTGGTCACTAATCATTTCAAAGTCAATGTGTCAAATTTGGAGGGTCACTTCTTCCATTATAGCGTATGTATTATACATCTTTATCTTGCTTTTCTGTATATGTTGAAAACTATTTTTGGCCTTGGTCAAACTAATACATCACTTTTATGAAATCTATGTACAGGTTGCTCTTTTTTATGAAGATGGCCGTCCTGTTGATGGAAAGGGTATTGGTAGAAAAGTGATTGATAGGGTGCATGTGACATATCATAGTGAATTGGACGGAAAGGACTTCGCTTATGATGGGGAAAAGAGTCTGTTTACAGTTGGGGCCCTTCCACGAAACAAACTTGAATTCGTTGTTGTTCTTGATGAGGTCTTGTCTAATAGGTAGACCTGCTTGGCCTGTGGTTGATGTCAGCCCTTGATGTTTGTTCCTATTTGTGAATTTAGTTCTACATTCTTGTGAACTTGTTTGTTTTATTTATTTATTTGTTAGTATTATGTTTTCAATTTTGCAGGAATAATGGAAACAGTAGCCCTGATGGTTGTGGGAGTCCAAATCACAGTGATCGAAAGAGATTACGTCGAGCATTCCATTCCAAAACATACAAGGTGGAGATTAGCTATGCTGCCAAAATTCCCATGCAGGCCATAGCAAGTGCTTTACGTGGTCAAGAATCAGAAAATTCCCAAGAAGCCCTGAGAGTTCTAGATATAATATTGAGACAGCATGCTTCGAAGCAGTGAGTGGAATATGTTCTTTTTGTTTACCAATTAAATCCCAATCTTTAGTCTGCTATTTAACTTCTTTTTAATTTTTTAATTTGTTTTCATACGAAGTCTGGCTGAATATTAGATGAGATATCTAATATTAAAACAATTTGTTGCAGGGGATGCCTTCTTGTTCGACAGTCTTTCTTTCACAATAATTCAAGAAATTTTGCCGAAGTGGGAGGTGGTGTTCTTGGCTGCAAGGGTTTCCATTCCAGTTTCAGGTCCACACAGGGTGGCTTGTCTTTGAACATCGGTAGGGCCACATACTTGTTCTTCTGTTGTGTTTAAGAAATATTTGATGGTTTCTTCAATTACATTGTTGTTTTTTCTCCAGATGTGTCTACCACCATGATCATCCAGCCAGGGCCAGTGGTGGATTTTTTAATTGCCAACCAAAATGTGAGAGACCCCTATTCACTTGATTGGGCAAAGGTAACCAATGTTTCTGCATTCGCTTTAGCAGTTGAATTATGTTCATTTACTAAAGTATACCCCTATCATCAGGCTAAACGAGTGCTCAAGAATTTGAGGATCAAAACAAATCCCACCAATCAAGAGTTCAAGATCACAGGGCTGAGTGAGAAACCATGCCGGGAGCAAACGTATTCTTTCTTCCTTTGGTCCCTGCCCCTTCTGATATTATCATGTTTTCTTTATCCTTTTGATTCTTTGTTTGCTTACATATTATTAATGAGCCTCCATCCTTTTGAAGCATTATAGTTCTTCATTTCTTTCTTTTTAATCTTTGTTAGTTTTGTTGATTTATTGTTTTGTTGTTTGTACATGCTATAGGTTTACATTGAAGCAAAAAAATGGGAAGGATGGGGACCCGGAAGAATTGGAAGTGACCGTTTATGATTATTTTGTTAACCATCGCAATATACAGTTGAGCTATTCTGCAGATCTACCATGTATTAATGTTGGGAAGCCAAAGCGTCCAACCTTTTTCCCTATTGAGGTGAATTCATGAGTTTGTTTATGTTTCATTCTTCTTGATGCAGAAATTTATACTTGTTATATTTTGTTGTAGCTTTGTGATTTGGTGTCTTTACAACGGTATACAAAAGCCTTGTCCACTCTTCAAAGAGCTTCGCTGGTGGAGAAATCAAGGCAGAAACCACAGGAGCGGATGAGGACTTTGTCTGATGTAGGTGTCTTACTTCATCATTTGACTTTGATCTCTAGATGTGCAAGATTCTTCGAATTTTCTTTTGTTATATGCAGGCTCTGAAAACCAGTAATTATAGTGCTGAACCTTTGCTACGTTCATGTGGTATTTCAATCAGTAATAACTTCACTCAGGTTGAAGGTCGTGTTTTGGCTGCTCCTAGGGTATCTTTCTACTTTATCTCTGTGCACTTCTCTATCTGGTTATAAATTTAATTTCTTGTTTTATCATCATGAAGTTGCTTGCTTAATTGTACTTTTTTGTGTCCTAACAGTTGAAAGTAGGGAATGGGGAGGATTTCTTCCCTAGAAATGGGCGGTGGAATTTCAATAACAAGGTTTCTTATTTATCCTTAATTTTTTCACCTATTCATGGTATTGATTCAGTGTCACATTTAATTTAATTAATATTGCTACTTTTTTATGCAGAAATTAGTGCAGCCAACTAGGATTGAAAAGTGGGCTGTTGTTAACTTCTCTGCTCGTTGTGATGTGCGAGGCCTTGTTCGTGATCTCATCAAATGTGGAGAGATGAAGGGGATTGTAAGTTATGCTTTTCTATACCAAACCAGCTGTAGATAATTAAGTAACTGATAACTGGTGTCCATTCCTTTCGGCAGAACATAAGTGATCCATTTGATGCATTTGAAGAAAGTCCTCAAAATAGACGTGCCCCTCCGATGGTTAGGGTGGAAAGGATGTTTGACGAAATACAGTCAAAACTTCCTGGACAACCACAGTTCCTTCTATGTTTGCTTCCAGAGAGAAAAAATTCTGAACTTTATGGTTGAGTCATTCGATCTTTACTTCTTATTGCAAGGTTTGCTAATATGGGTAATTAATGAAAATTACTCAATTTCCCAGGCCCATGGAAGAAAAAAAATCTTTCAGAGTTTGGGATTGTCACACAGTGCATTGCTCCTACCAGGGTCAATGACCAATATCTTACGAATGTTCTTTTGAAGATTAATGCAAAGGTAGCTAATCTGCTGTTATATTTTCTTCACCCTTGGTAGGGAATTTGGATGTAAGGCCTCTTGTATTGTTATTTTGCTCGTTGATCTGAACTGTAAATTTGATGCAGCTTGGTGGGTTAAATTCAATGTTGGCTGTTGAACTTGCTCCTTCCATGCCTATGGTTTCGAAGGTTCCCACAATCATCCTTGGAATGGATGTCTCTCATGGTTCTCCTGGGCAGTCTGACATACCTTCAATTGCTGCAGTATGCTTTCCTTTGTCTCTATGGTTTGGCATATAATATTACTTTCTATTCTTTATAATTGCAACTTTTTCCTGTTTTCTTTTATCTCTTATATTTATGAATAATGCATCTTTTGTTGTGCATGATCACAAGAAGTTATTCTTCTCTACTTATTATCAGGATGCTTGATATTGTTTGTCATAATAGGTGGTCAGTTCCAGGCAGTGGCCATTGATTTCAAAATATAGGGCATCTGTCCGTAGTCAGTCACCCAAGGTGGAAATGATTGATTCACTGTTTAAACCGGTCTCTGAAACTGACGATGATGGTATAATGAGGTAGGATCTGTAACTTAGGTTTTTGATTAAACAAGAGACAGGTTGTTCTTTTTTACCTCCTTTTTTCTTGGGGAGAGATGAAAAGATTTGATGCGTATAAGTTGCATTTGCTGTATTTTGTAAGAATGTTTTATATAGTCCTGTATCAGTTATATTTCTCCAAGTGCCCTCTATGAACACATTACTTAATTTCAGGGAGCTTCTACTTGATTTTTATACGAGTTCTGGGAAACGTAAACCTGATCAGATTATCATATTCAGGTATGTGTACCAATTTAAATCTGAAATAGAAAACTTTGTGGTTTTAATTATATAATACTCTTAATGCTGCTTAAATTTTAAGACATGATGAAGAGCATATATTTTCTCATTTTGATGCTTACTTCCTCTTGTTAAGTAAAGCATGAACAATCCAAAAGCAATTTTTTGAGACATTAAATTTTAATCTCTCCACATATAAACGTGAAACTGACTTTGTGCATTTTAACTCACCTTTGTAATGTCATTTTCTCATGCGTTGTTTGCATGAATAAAATTGAATTGCCAATGTACATGCTCAGATAATTTATAAGCCGAAGTATAATGCTATGGTGGAAGTTTTTTATTAATTGGTACCTCAGTATACATTCAGATTGATACTGTGACATCCATACGATATGAACATACAAGGATTCGAGGCATGAGACTTGGGAATAAAATTGATACCAATGATAATTGTTAGTCATCTTTTGCTTTCATCAATTTGTTCATCTAATCAGATAATTAGATTTTAAAGCTTGTATATTTTTGTTAGTGGAAGTATAAATGCATTGTCCCAAACAGTAGTTGTGCATTACCAGTGTGAAAGGAAAGAGGTGACGATAATCACTTCTATTGTTTTACTTTGTTGTCTGTATGCATTATTTCTTGTTGACCTGTGTGTTTATTGCCTGAAATGATACAGTTTGGTTTATTATATTTCTAGTTGGTTTATGTGTTAGCTTTAACAACTTACATTTCCGATGTCTTTATGAATGTACAGTAGGGTAAAATGGTGAATTTTATGCGCTAGGATTTTTGGAATTTTGAGCCTTGAGCAAATTTTAAATTGTTGATTGATAAATGTGTTTGGAATTTCAGGGATGGTGTCAGTGAGTCTCAGTTTAATCAAGTTTTGAACATTGAACTGGATCAAATCAATGAGGTTGAGTGCAGAAACATTGCCCTTTTTGACTTTTCTTAATCCGTTAACTATTTAACTTGTCAATTTTCCAGGCCTGCAAATTTCTTGATGCAAATTGGTCACCCAAGTTTGTGGTGATTATTGCTCAGAAAAACCACCATACAAAATTCTTCCAGCCTGGGGCCCCTGAGAATGTTCCACCTGGTGGGCTTCTTTCATGTCCATTGGATGAGAACTTTCCAACCTTATTAAACCCTAAATTCACAGTACCATTTAATTTTTGTTTTTGCAGGAACTGTCATAGACAACAAAATTTGTCATCCACGGAACAATGACTTCTATCTCTGTGCACATGCTGGAATGATTGTGAGTATTTTAAATTGTTGCTATTAATTTCTGTTTTGTTTGCATATCATTGTAAAGCTATATCTTGATGTCTCTTCACATGTATGTATGTCTCTGTATGTCTCTCCAATTTGTATTGATATTATTTTGGAATTTTAATTCTAGATTGCGTTGGTTTAGCATGGTTTAAATAATGGATGTGCATGAGTGCATGTTTTTGTGTTTGGATTTTAGATATATTGACTTTTTTTCTATTCAATTTTTATTTGTTTCAAGGGGACCACAAGGCCAACACATTACCATGTTCTACTTGATGATGTTGGTTTTTCAGCAGATGATCTACAGGAACTTGTGCATTCTCTATCTTATGTGTAAGTTGATTTTTGTCCAAGTTGCTGATGGTATAAGTTGTAATTGCATTGATCTCATAATCATATAATAATTCTTCTTTTGTCACAGGTATCAGAGAAGCACAACTGCTATTTCTGTTGGTAAGTTTTAAGATTTTAATCTAAATGCCATTGCGGTTGAATTCTTAAACCAGATTATCAACTGTTGATGTATATGCGCATCAGAATAAATGTTGAGAGTTGGGAATATTATCCTTCAGTTGTAATTTTTAATTTATTCCTCTTTGCAGTTGCCCCCATATGCTATGCTCACTTAGCAGCCAGTCAGGTTGGACAGTTCATGAAATTTGAAGACATGTCAGATACATCCTCAAGCCGTGGTGGGTTGACATCTGCCGGAGCTCCTCCTGTCCCTCTACTGCCGAGGTTGAAGGACAACGTGTCCAGTTCCATGTTTTTCTGTTGAGTCTCTGGTGGGCTCTTAGGTCTTAGTGTATTTAGTTTCACTTTGAAGATTGTGTATATAGTTTCCTAAAGTTTTTTGTTGTGGTATCCAACCGCCACGGGTAGATGTTTGAAACATCTATGAACTACAACATGTTTTAGCATATTTTGGGGACGGGTACGTTAGTACATGTTTGAAACGTCTATGAACTTACGACATGTTTAGTATTTTGAGGACGGATAGGGTAGCATGTTGATCGTTAGGCTGTCTTAACTGATCTTCTGACCTGCAGTCTTTTGACCTAATCAGGTTTTAATAGGTTTCAATATTTTGCTTGTGCCTTCATCATGGTTTAGCCATTCTGTAAAAGTATATATTATGCTTGTTTTGTGAGCTTGTTTGATTTGCAAGTGTCTACACACGCGAACAAACAAACAAACAAAAATCAATTGTTTCTGGTGGTGGATGGTAAGTATTGGACGACCATTCTTTATGATTGGGAAGAGTATTAATAATGAATTAATTGTCAAAAGAAGAAAAGAAAAAGACAAGATCAAATGTACTTGCATTGCTCTGTGATGCTGTAAATTTTTAGATCAGAAGAAAAAATATTTTCGAGTACTTTCATGTGTGAGGATCAGCATGCATTATGATGTGAAGTGGACACTACCAAAAATCAAAGTTAACTTGATCTTGTTTTCTACAAGTGCTTAGATTTTAAACATAAAATACGAATTTGGGATTCGTGTACCTTTTGTATTATTATTATTATTATTAGCCGAAGCATTAAAGAAGTAAAGAAAATGCCAAAGCAGTTGCAATTAGAGTCATCCGTGGGACGGCATGGAATGGGAAACCATCATTGGGAAAAAGAGGTCTTGGACTATCTGGTGGCGAAGAAAGAGGTCGTATTGGTGGGAAATATTCTTCAACAAGAACTGAAACTTTCATTCCCTTGATGCAAAAGCCTCGGCCATCAAGGAAGTAATAAGTCTTTGCCTCTGTTAGATTAAAAACATCCCTCCCACCTCTTGTAATGTTGCTTATGAAGCCTTTGTCAATGCATTTCTCATAGCTCGACCTGTTCACCTCCAGAACACTATGCGTTTTCTTGTCAAATCCAAAATCTGAATCAACAAGAAAAGGGAAAAAATAATATAAGAAAGTTGCTTCGAAAACTTTCCTCAAATAATGAAAGATCATATTGGTAATGGAAAAGATGAAGGAGAAGGGCAACTTACAAAGCCAATCACCCACATAGAAATGCTCATGAATCGACCATTCTGTGAAGTTAGTTTCAGGATTCCAACCATACCTTCCTCCTCCAACTCTGTGGAGAACTGGGTCTCTGCATTCTGCACATAACAGTTTCATGATCACCATTACAGCCACCATCTTAAGAACTAGCCGTTTCCTTGAACCCACCATCTTCAATGGCCCTCTCTTCTTTCTATGTTTATGGACCCTTGATTATTGCTCTGGTTACAGGGGTTAAAAACTAAGAAGACATGCATGTTTCATGAACATATGCATCGACATGAGGATCTATGGCCTTCAATATATATTGTGGGCTTGATCACCCTACAGATGTGAAAAATGGAAAATTTAGTTTTTCTCTGTTTGAGAATTCTTTTGATAGGTGGCACCAGAAATGCAAATGTTTTGATCGAGTACAAGATAGAGGAGAATTTGTTATGAACAGAAAGCTAAAAATTGATGTTAATCTTCATGGCTTAACTACCAAGTCATGCATGCTTTGCAAGTTTGCTCATACAATAAATATTTGTCCTTGGTTCTCAGAAACGCAAACTAAACAACAAAAATAGTAATTTCTTAGTATTTAGTGTTATCCCGTGGTCACAATAAATTAAGGCAGATTTAGTGTTTCTTTGTTTCTTTGTTTTTTTTATTTTATTTTAATTTTATTTTAATTTTTTTTTTTAATTTTTGTTTTTAATCTCTTTGTTATTTATTTACTTTTTAATTCTATCCATATGACTGTAGTACTCTTTGTATCTTTGGCTTTACTTCAGGTCCTATTTCTATTTGCATGAGTTTCACAGTTTATTATTTAATAATTGGCAATAATGGCATCCCCATAACATATTTAAAAAAATAAAAACAAAAAATTGGCGCTTCACGGCCAAGGGAAATTACTTACTGTATGCATTATTTATGGTCGCTCTCTCCATATAGATGAATGCTTATAATAGTGAAATCAGATTCTACATATCATATTTGGCATGAATGTCTTATCACTAAAAGTAAAACAACAACTCCATAATTTAGCCCCATTTATCTTAATATCTGCTTTGGAGTGATTATAATATTGTTTAAAGTCATTTTCCAAAAGGATAAAAGTACTTTTTCGCAAAAAATTGTAAAATCACCTTCAATGATTTTGTTTTGGAAAATCATCTATTTGATACAAATAGAAAAAAACACCAATTAGATGATTTTTGAAAAACCACCTCTTCATTAAGAAGTAAATCTTAAAAATCATTCCCAAATGGATTTGGATCCTTAATGTTATTTCCTCAAAACATTGTGCACAATGTATGTATGAAGTAGTTGGTATAGGAAATCATAATAATTTAATCACACCAATATATTTGCAGAAAAATTAAATGATCTTTTAAGGATTCTTCTTACAGTTATACACATAAGTATCTTTAAAACCTTAGTTAAATCTTTTAAATCATAGTGAAAAGACAGAGCACAACCCCAACCTCAAACAAATTATACCAAATCCTACTCCACCATTAATCAGAAAAAAGAAAAATAAAAAAGAGTATACATGTACATATATTTCTTAGTACCATGCAACTTAAGAGAAGAAGGTTGGAAAGAAAGCCGTGGGAAATAGTAACAAAAGGGGGGTGATGATGTGGGATATTGAAGAACAAGAAGAAGAAGAAGAAGCAGAAGCAGTTTTAGGTGGATGTGACGGTGGCAGATTGGTCGGAGCATCTTGAACATTGATAGAAACTTTCATTCCTTGAAAGCAGTAACCATTACCACTCAAAAAGTAATATGTAATGGTCTCTGTCAGCTGAAACACATCTCTCCCACCTTTTGTTATGTTTTTAATGAAGCCTTGGTCTATGCAGTTTTCATAGCTTGTCTTGTTCACCTCCAGTACGTTATATCTCGCCTTATCGAACCCAAAATCTTAAAAAAGGAAAATAATAATAATAAATAATAATAATAATAATAATAATTTCCAAATCTTTCTAAATATTTGATTTGATTATCATGGAAGCCTGCTTTGTCCTTACAGATAAGGTTGCATTTGGTTACTACTCTATTATTATGGGATTATTTGGATCCCACATGTATAATATGTATAACTATATATTATAACTAATACAAAATCAAGATTCATTGCCTAATTAGTTAAGATGCGCAATAAATATTCCGAAAAGGTCGTTTCAGATAATTTTATGTATTTATAAAAATATCAATTAATATATTCATAAAAATTTCATATATAATATTATCTATCTACAAGTTTTCTATTTGTAATTGTTATGAATAAAAAAGGAAAAATGGCTGTATTGAAAATGACTCCATATATAACAGTGCGAAATGAAGAGACATCCAAAATTACAGTGTATATGTCCACATCTTACCAAACGCACACGCCAGAATTAATTTCTATTAAAAAAAAAAAATCATTAAACAATTAGATTTTGTTCTGTTCAAGTAATAATTACGTACCACAAAAGTAATAATTAAGTAATTTTTAATATTTTAGCTATTATATAAAGAACTAAAAGCCTGATCAGATTCTTTGAGTACTGACAAATTTTCATCTAAACCAAACAGATTCTTCGTTTAATTAAAAGGAATCAATCAAAATAAAGATCGAAAACAGTAAACTCATTCCAATGATATATGATATGATCATCCGGAGTATTTAATTAAAGGCCCAAAATTAATTTCGTTGGAGCTAAGCTTTCAATTGGTAAACCATATATATATATATATATATATAAACAAAAGTTATGGAACCGGTTTGGTTGCCAAGAGAAACTAATAAGATATCAATTCAAGAACTCGTTTATATTCATGAACATGTTAATTAATATAAATTCATTTATTTGTACTATTTCTGATCAATCAAAGGCAAAAAAGAAAAAAAAATTACTAAAAGCTAGTAGAAATTTTCATTCTGTTTCTATGTTTTTATTTTAAATCAAATAATCAAGCAAAGAAAAATAGAAGAAAGTAATAAAGTAGGACTTACAAAGCCAATCGCCCTTGTAGAATTGCTGACGAGAAGACCAATCGGAGAAGTTAATGCCAGGTGCCCAAGTAGTCTTCCCACCTCCAACGTAATGAAGTTCTTCACCATTTCCCAACTCCATAATCACCATCATCATTGAAACAGTACTAATCCACACCACCCCCATTTTCGTCAACCTTAAAACCTCCATTATTTTCTTCACAAAACTCTCTCTCTCTCTCTCTCTCTCTCTCTCTCTCTCTCTCTCTCTCCCCCTCCCTCTCCCTCCCTCCCTCTTTTTGGTCTCTCACTTTCTCCGCCTTACAATTTCCTTCCAAAGCTAGCTATATATATATATATATATATTGTATACATATGAAATATAAAATAAGAACACAAATCCTAATCGGACCATCCGTCTATTAATGTATTTTATAAATACAAATATAGAAATAAAATAAATATGAGATTGAGAGATGAAAAATGGTATGAATTTTTGGCAAGAAAAGTTGGCACCACTTCAACAACCGGCTTCATGCTGTTCGATTGGTGAAAAAACTAGCCCATTCGATCGTTTGTTAAGATTATTAGAAACATAGCCTCCTTTGTTTCAATTATTTCTTTAGTGATCTAAGAATAATAGGATATAGTATGTAGTATATATAAAAAATGATCGTCCTGTAATCATTTTTTCAAAAATTTTGGTAGGAGAATCTCCTTAATCATACCAATTCTTTTCAGTATTCTGATTAGATTATTTACCTTTTTTTATTGATATATATATATATATATATATATATTTTAATTAGAATAGTATTGCCAAAGCAAAAGTTTGTGAAGATTTCTTTTGTCTTTAGAAAGGGTAGCTTGTTGACAAACGTTACCACGATTGGAAATTCGGAATATGGCATATCTATATATCTATATATCTATATATATATATATTCATATACATATATCCAACATCCGTAATTTGTTTACCAACTCTCTTCCTTTGTTTTTACCAAAAAACAAAACAAAAACAAAACCAAAAAACAAAAGAAAGAAAGAAAGAAAGAAAGCTAGAAGAATTGTATTCCACCAACATCAATCTCGAATGAAACCAATATTTTAAAGTAAGACTTCTTTTTTTTAAGTGAAAAAAATCATGATCCAGCTTAATGAGAGTGGAAACGGATTAAACATAGATTGAAATGAGTCAGGAATTACTTGTTCTACTTCGATCATAATTAAAAACGAAGATTGAAGAAAAGGTAAATGCCACACAGATATTTTTCTTTAGCTTTGTATTGATGAAGGGCTTATTTTACATATTGTAGCCATCTCATGCAACTGATATTCTCTTTTTTGTTTGATGTGCATGATTGAAATCGGTAATTTCTAGTTTAAATGAACAGTACTATTGGCTTTACATGCAGGGAGTTATATGTTCTCTTGCATATGAAATTCTTACTCTGTTTGTGTGTTTGTGTGTGTGTGTGTACGCATTTATGAAAATCTGTAAACCAATTTTAAAAATGATGATAAATTTTTGTGTACAATGCATGTTACATTTTACTATGGTTTTGATTTCTATTTGAATGCGTGCAATTCTATTCCTAGATATAGAATTCGATGCAATTTTCAATTCCTCGCTAGTTTGATTATGTTCCCATTCCATTGGGTATTTTTATTTCCAGAATTTGGCTTCTTGATAAACTCTACCCTGATAGAAGACAACGTTCTTATCTTTATTTTGCAATGTGGTCTCTAATGGATGATCTTATTTTGTGAGGCAGGTCTTACAGCAGTAGAAGCGAGCTGGCAATGTTTTGAAGAGAGATGTTAGGGGACATGGAAATTATATTGGAGGCTGAGTACACAGAATAAAATCTTCATCGTTTATCGTTAAAGTTTGTCCACAGTTTGTGGCGGCCCCGAGAACATTTATTAATTGGGCCTTAGTGGCCCAGCAGCCTGTTATTCTCGGCCTACTAATTTTAACACATTCCTTATCCATTTCATTTATGCGGACAGGAAAACAGGGTCGCCTTTGACGACAACAACAGCAACCCAAAAAAAAACAAAAAAAAAAAAAAGGTCGGCTGAGGCTCGTTAAAGACCAATTGGACCTCGACCGAGCGCATTTCGGATGTGTCCAACTGTAATCAAAGAGCCGAACAACTTATTATGAGGGCTTAAAAAAACCGAATTTAAATAAGAGAAATTTGGCCCAATGTCCTCTTTAGAAATGTCATAACGATATATATCCTTGTATTGGTGAACTTTTTTGTTTTGCCTTTTAATATCCATTACACACTTAAAAAAATTTTAAAAAACCTGAATGTCCTTTATTTTAGATCTAATACAAGGTTACCTTCTCGTTTGTGGTTATTTCTTCTTTGCTACTTTAGAAATACTTGAATGGTGGATCGGAAGAATTTGGGTCTTTAGCAAATGGGAGTTTTGTTTCGATTCTACTAGGATTTGTGGGTGTTTTTAAGTTTTTGACGTTGCTCACCAAGGTTTCTTTTGAAAAATCTGCATTGAGGAGGTTGGAGAAGCAATTGAATGTTCTTTTTGGCGCTTTGGGAGCCATAGCTGGGAATATGGTTTGCTTCCTAATTAGTCCTTTGGTTTTGGATTTCAATTTTGGTCCACTTGATGGTTTTGGTAGATCTTCAATTGCTGTTTTAATGGGTTGCTTAGTTGGTTTTCTATTTATGCTTGGAACGAAGAGTTTATCTTTTTACAGGTAAGAAACAAAAATAAAGATTGCATAAAAAACTCAGAAGATGTAAAAGTATTGCAATTTGAATCTGATTATTGTAAAGCTACCTCATCTTTTTAGAGAAAGCAAAAAAAAAAACTCAAAAGATGTACAAATATTGCAGTTCAAATCTGATTACTATGTAAATCACAAGGATACTATTCACTCTATACATATGTGAAACTATACAATTTGAACAGAATCATCCTATGTGGGCAGACTAGATTCATTTAACATCAAAACCGGATGCTTGTGTAAGATCTGACAACTCTTGTTCACCACTCAAAACCTGCAAGAAACACCCATCTTTGATGAGAAATGGATGAATTTCAAAAGGCGAGAAAATAAAATGTCGGGAGGGGAGAAACTCCAATGGCAATTTCATCTTCTCCAAATTGAGTGATCAGTAAAATCTAATGAATGAATTTTAACACTTTCTCACCTGCTCGTTTATCACCCATGTTGGGAAACCTTCAATTCCAGCATTTGTGCATGCCTTTAAAATTTTGGTTCCTTTCTTATAACCATCAGGGAACCATTCAACATAATTCAACAGTTTTGCCGCCTCACTTCTAAACATCTGCATTCAGTGTCACCATGCAAATACCATAATGTAGCAAGTAATTCATTTTTTGAAAACAAAACGCACAAGAGATGATCAATGTGAATACAGTTACCAATTTTTCAATTGTATTAACCTCATGGTTCAAATCATCTTCTAAAACAAAAGTTATAGAGTGCATAGTTACCTATTTTTGTTCTAGGTAGTGTGAATACCAGAAACCCCCATGCATTTTAGCACCAATTGATTGCAGATGCTTTGCAAGAGAAAGAGCAAAAAGACTTGATGGTGATGTTATCTCAGTTGTAAAATATGGGAGTTCGATTTCAGCCAGGCTGACCAAGAAATGAAACAAGGGAAATAAGTCATTGAAAATGTCTTATACATTATAAATATATTTAAAATTATAATTTTAAACATTAATGACAACATAACAATCACCAACTTTCTCTAATCTATCAGCATTTTTGTACAGTTTACATTTCTATTATCTATGCTGTTTTATTTCAGTTGAAATTTATAAAATTCTTTAAAATAAAAAATTGGGTTCTTGACATTTTAGGATTAGGGAAAATAGGAAAAGCAATGTTAAAAGTGGACAGAGTTGAATAGCCTGCCATGATGCTAGCTTCAAATCACACCCTGATGAATAAAGTAACTAAACCCCTATATTGTAGATTCAAATAGAAAAGAATCATTGAGCAAAGAGAGAGAGTAATTACCTTGAGGGCATAGGTTGTGAAGAGCTATATGATGAATTGAGAGCAAGAACCACCAAACTAGCTATAAACAGCTGTAAACCCACCACTTTCTGTATCTGTTGCAACCCAAAATCCTATAATACAAACATCAAAGGAGTACATAGTTTTTTTACTACGACATAAACGCTTTGTTTTGTAAGTTTTTGGTAAATACAAAGATAAGAAAACATGAATACACCAAACAAATAGTTTACCTTTTGAGTGATGAAAAATAAGCTGAATGATAGGAGAACAGATAATAGATAGTAAGAGCATGACGCTCCCGTAAATTTAGTGCTTAAAATGTATAGGAAATACGCACTTGAAGCAGCATGGAGGTCGTAGTTCATACCCTACTCTAGATAAGAGGGTTGTATGTAATAGTTATATCCTACATATTCTTTTTTGTTTTTGTAATTTTCATGTCTTTTCATAAGGAAATTTTGAGTAATCAACTTGGAGCTATGCCTTTTTTATGAATGTTTTCTTGTTACTTTTTCTGCCTTTTATGTAAAGCCCGTCACAAGATGCTAACTTAAACATTCAGGATCTGTTTTGTTGTTATAGCCTGTATTTATGTATATGAGGACGAAAGGGTTCACATACTAACTCATCTCCATGTCATGGTCTGTTGTCCTTATCGTCTTTAGCTTATTCTTAAGTGGTCCAAAGGGTGACTGATAGTGAATTTGGCAACTCCTCTGTGTGTACCTATCTCCATCCCTCCCATACTTGTTCAATGGATTAAGCATTTTGCAAAATTAGGTTATTTCACTTGCAAATTTAGGTAATTATCGAAATCCTTATGGCTATCACATTTTACCAATTTTTTGGCCCCCACAAGTCCCCTAATGTGTGTTAAATTCAACAATATGTAAAATATACATTCTTCAATGATCCTAAAAAGAAAAACCCCAAAAGTTCTGAAGAAGTTCTCAAATTGGCACAAAAATTTGATTACCGTAGAGCCTTCGGTAATTACCGATGAAATCTACAGTAATCAATTTGTAGTTGTTGGAAAAAGTACCATAGGTTTCATTGGTAATTACGGAAACCTCTATGGTAATTACATTTTACCAATTTTTTGGCCCCCACAAGTCCCCTAATGTGTGTTCAATGCAACAACATGCAAAATATACATTTTTCAATAATCCTAAAGAGAAAAAAACCCAAAGGTTATGAAAAAGTTCTCAAATTGGCACAAAAATTTGATAACCGTAGGACTTTTGGTAATTACCGATGAAACCTACAGTAATCAATTTGTAGTTGCTGGAAAAATTACCGTAAGTTTCATCAGTAATTACCGAAACCCCTATGGTAATCACATTTTACCAATTTTTTGACCCTTCACAAGTCCCCTAACGTGTTTTAAATGCAACAACATGCAAAATATACATTTTTGAATGATCCTAAAGAGAAAAAACCCCAAAATTTAGGAAAAAGTTATCAAATTGGCATAAAAATTCGATTACCGTAGGGTCTTCGGTAATTATCGATGAAACCTACGGTAATCAATTTGTAGTTGCTGGAAAAAGTACCGTAGGTTTCATCGGTAATTACTGAAACCCCTATGGTAATCACATTTTACCAATTTTTTGGCCCTCGCAAGTCTCCTAATGTGTGTTAAATGCAACAACATGCAAAATATACATTTTTCAATGATCCTAAAGAGAAAAAACCCCAAAAGTTATGAAAAAGTTCTCAAATTGGCACAAAATTTTGATAACCATAGGGCCTTTGGTAATTACTGATAAAACCTACAGTAATCAATTTGTAGCTGCTGGAAAAATTATCGTAGGTTTCATCGATAATTACCGAAACCCCTATGGTAATCACATTTTACCAATTTTTTGACCCCTCACAAGTCCCTTAATGTGTGTTAAATGTAACAACATGAAAAATATACATTCTTCAATGATCCTAAAGAGAAAAAATCTCAAAAGTTGTAAAAAGTTCTCAAATTGGCACAAAAATTTGATTACCGTAGGGCCTTCGGTAATTACCGATAAAACCTATGGTAATCAATTTGTCCTTGTTTGAAAAATTACCGTAGGTTACATCGGTAATTATCGAAACCTTTATGGTAATCACATTTTACCAATTTTTTGGCCCCCACAAGTTCCCTAATGTGTGTTAAATGCAACAACATGCATAATATACATTCTTCAATGATTCTAAAAAGAAAAAACCCCAAAAATGGTCAAATTGAAATTACTGACGGGGTTTCGGTAATTACCAATGGAACTATCGGTAATTTTTCCAGCAAGCATTGGGACTCCTAATATGGATTACTGATGACCCGTCGGTAATCAACTTTGGGTGAAATTTTCTAAGTTTTTCCAAACTTTTTGTGGATTGTATTGTTGAGGATTATTAATAAAGCTATATTTTACATGTTCTTAGTGGAAACACACATTATCGAAGTTGTCAGATTGAATTGTGATGATTTTCTTTGAAAATACATGACAAATTGAAATTACCGATAAGGTATTGGTAATTACCAATGTAATTGTTGGCTTTGGTAATTACCGATGCACCATCAGTAATAAACTTTATTTGAAATTTTTCCACTTTTTCTAGTCTTTTTGTAGATTATTTTGTTGAGGATTATTAATAAAATTAGATTTAGCATGTTATTGGTGGAAACATATATCATCGAAGTTGTTGGATGGACAATTGTAAATTACCGATGGTGCATCGATAATTACTAAAGGAAACTGTCATTAATTTTTTTAGCAAGCACATAGGCTCATACATAATAGTTCTTGCCATACTATTATTTATTTATTTATTTTTTTTTGTTGATAGCAAACCATCAAATATACCATATATATTGAAAGGGCTAAAATATAAATATAAATATTTAGACAAAAATATGTATATAGGATATAAATATTTAGACAAACATATGTATATAGGATATAAATATAAATACTACCAACAACACAGTGGCCAAAAAAATATTTAATTATGACATACTCATTGATTCCAAATTAAGAGAAGAATAATAAAAACACTTTGGAAGCATTAACAAATTTTGAATATAATTTTATATCATACAAGATAGATGTAGTATGCAAATAGAAAAAATTACAAATTGTTTGTGAACTAATCTCGAGATAAAAAATGACTTGCAAATAGGTAGTGGATAAAGAAATAAGCTGTCTGAAAAACACCAAGTGCAGCTAGCCAGCTCAGAGAGAAGGATTGAAGTAACTTGGCAACACAGCTAGACATCTAGGTTACATTGCCAAGATTTGTCAGTTGCCTAGCCATGCCCACTGTAGAACAACAAACCAAGCCAAGGGATCCCATGCTAATATCTCACTTAAGCGATCATCCTAATCAAGGACTCTTAACAAAAGGATTATAGATAAACCAATCATTGCAGCTACAACTCTTGCTATACCAAGAGCTTCTCTACAAGCATACCAAAAATACATGGTAAATCAAAAATATAAGAAAAATGGATGTATGTTCTCAACAAATAGCATACATATTATGTATGACACAATAAAAATTGTGCAAATACATTATCGAGTGCAAGTAGTTGACTTCCATTCAATTTATGGTTATTTTAGCAGGCATGACATGGTGGAACCTAGTACAGAAGATAATAGCAATTTCAGTTGCAAGTTTTACAATGCAGAGAATTTTAGATAGCTAAAGAGAGAATACTCTAGAAATTTGGGTGCTTTAGTTGAATAAGAGATAAGTGATGCCCATATATCAATCTTCATAAACACTAAGATCCTGGAAACAAAACATCCTGGAAATGAAGATCCTTATACAGAATAATTTTAGAATTTGATGGGAACTAAATTGTCTTTCCCATCCAATGGAAATTATTTCTATTGATTTGTTACCAATGAACCACTATTGCCCCCATGGTTCCATGGACTACTATTGATTTGTGTAGAAGGACTCTACCTGATGATTTCAACATGTTCAATTGCACCACAATAAGTGAAAAAATCATAAACATCCTTTTCTGTTGCTTTTGGAGATAAGCTTGTAACTTCTGTAGATAACCACCCAGGTACATTGCTTTTTATGACTTACAAAAAATGAAATTGAGTGAACCAGAGAAAAGGGATTAAAAATAACAGGAAAAAATACAACCAAAAGCCAAATTATATAATTATATATAGCAAAATGTATCATAAATTTAATGTTAACATTTCATGGTAACAAACAAGGGCATTGTTTAATCCTTCATCTTGAATGAATAAGACCATGTTTTGGAGGAAGAAAATAAAAGGATAAGGGAAGTGTCAGAAGCTGATGAAAGACATTATCATATAATTGGGATGACCTTGCTTTGTGTGATAATGCTCTTGTTAATTCCTGCTAGTTCAGTGACCGCTTGGAAGGCTCATATGTAGCATCTTTATTCAAAGTCTTAATAATCAAACCCTCACAATTGTAAACTACGATCAATTAAGATTATAAATAGTGCAATAAATCAATGATAAAGTCTGTGGGAAAAAAATAATTATACACTAAGATGCAACTAGCCGTGAAAAATTAATTACAAATATTTTAGACTAAATGTAACTCAGAGAAACTAATGCAAACAATATAAATTCGTCTGTGGTTCTCATCACTGGTTTGCCATCCATATGCAGGATTACCATATTTACATAATTAAAATTGTTTCATCCAGTACATCATGTTTGGAATATCCCTTTTTTTTTTTTTTTTTCTAATGCTCTAGGCCTAACCACCTGTACTTGGGGGTAAAAAGAAGAGGTCATTGATATTTGGGTCGTCATCAAGGGGACTAGAATAACTAATTTACTAAAAGCTAAAAAGTGAATACCTTGCATCAACAGCAGCATCAAGAAACTTCTATATTTCATCAATATCATTTGATGTTATTGCCATAGCAAACTAAAAATATCCAGCTTCTTCCTCAAAAGACTCATAAAGACATTGCACAAGGCAAGAGATGCACCAGTTAGAATGCATCAAGTTTCACTAATTTTAGAATGCTATACAAACCCAGCAGACTAATACAATCAGCATATAATTAGCAAATAAATATTCAAAAACATGCAATCCACAATGAGAAAATTAAATAAAATAACTTATGCTGGTACGTAGTTCTTGCAATCAATAATTTTTACTACAAATGTCCTATAGCTATGTTAATATTGATACTGAAGTAAAATAAGTGAACTTGTATGATACATTGATTGCCTTACATCTCGTTTCCAGCTGATTTGTCTACATCGCATGCTTTGGCCAATGTACATTTAGAATAGGAGTTCTAGTAGGTCTATAAAGATTTGGAGTCGCTAGTTATGCACATATTATATGTTCATGTATAAGATGGGACATATATATATATATATATTAGAAGCAATATAATATATGGATTTAGATATTCAATAACCCTATTTAGATATTCCAGAGCCCCACTCTCTTCAATATCTGTTCAATGCTAAATATATATATATATATATATATATATATATATATGATCTTTATAAAAGTGTGCATAATATATTCTTAAATTCATAAGATATTTTGTCGTGCAAAGAGGTTTGATCAAGAACGACACTATAGATGACAGTATATACATATATATATATATATATATATATATATATATGTATGTATGTATATATATATATATAAATATGTATTCATCAACAGAAAAAAAAAATATATATATATATATATATAGAATGGAAGATACTAGAGGAGTGATATGAAATAATTCTACTACATTCTAATCAAAAAGAGTTCTGTTTACATTTTAAAACATAAAGTTTGAATAATTTATGCACAATTCATGTTGGTAGAGGCATGAGCATCATGTATGTGTATTTGTGCCTCCATTTATGTAATACAATATATAAGTATGAGATGGAAATGCAAATCCAGCTGATAGGTTGAATTTGTTTTAACACAATAAATAGTTGATTTGAAATACATACATCATCAACAAGCAATCCCTTGACAAAATGGCACCATAGATGTTGGTAATCAAAATTGTCAGTAAAAATGATTAGAACCTCTAGGAAGCAGATGTCAATGTAGCAATCCTACAAATGAGAAATTTTGTAAGCATAGATTCAAGATTCAATCAAAATAAGAAATGACATGCCCATGGAAAAAATATCCATGTCTATCATGCATACCAAGACCTTAACTCTAAAAGACACTTTGGTACATAAAGCCATAGTAAAAGGAAGGAAGTGAACAAAAAAGAAATTCTATCTTTCAAGACCTTCATCTGTCCCAACTTAATACAGCTTCCATTACTGTGTTCCAATGAACTCAATAATATACCTTATAGGTCCACCAATCAAATAGGCTTTAAAGAATAGATGGTGATTTGTAGAATTATTGTTTATCACAAAGTACAGAACCAACCACATAAAAGCAATTAATAAGGCAATCTAGTTGAACAAGCATACCTTAAAATGAACTTATAGGTCTAATCCCCTAGCTTTGCAGGCTTATTAAGATCATAAAAAACAACATTAATAATAAATTTTCCAAAACTAAAACCATGTTTAACTAATCTAACTTCTATTTAGACACTAAAAAAAATCCCTAGTGAAAAGCCTTGTTTTAGACCAAAATTTAATATAATTAACTAAGAAAAATCAATATCTTTTGCTCAAAAATGCGAATTTGATATTTCAAAAAATTAACTTCTCTCCTCCCTTTTCCAAGATTTTCTCAGTGGCCAACAAAATTCTATAAATCAACAACGACAATTAAAACAAAAAAAAAAGATGGAAAAATTACTCACAGTTAGTAGGATTAGGCCCTCTTGAATACTTCACCTAAAAATTTATCATAAAAACATATATAGTCAAGAATTCAGAAAACCTGACAAAACTTAACTGCTAAAGTTTTGCATTTTTAAAACACATTTTCGCTTTTTTTTTTTTTCCCCTCTCACTACTCAAAGCAAGAAAAGCAATAACATTAAGAGAAAAAGATTGAAAATACAGCAGAATTGAATCTAACCATGGATGATTCCACCTGCTGCGGCTTCCAAAATAAACTTCCATTTGGCAAGTCCCTATGACAAAAACAAAGTTAGGGTTCCGACGATAGGATTCTAATTGTATTTTTCCATTTTGAAGATTTCTTGAAAAACCCAGGAAAGACCACACCATTAAAAGCAGACCCAGAAGAGGAGGAGAAGGAAGGACCAAGGTGTTTGCTGTAGATTTGCTCACCGAACAGGGAGACATCAATGACGAGACTCCGAGGCCAAAACCGAGACAGGCATGGCTGGGCTAATTGCTAAACCTAGGATGCTTCATCCACTCATCTCTCCTCCTGAAGAACTCTCCGGTAGCTGCTTCGTCATTCTCTCAATTTTCCTTTTCTCTTTTCGTGGGGCATTTCATGTGTATTTTTCTTTTGATATTTGAAAAGGATAGTTTAGGAATATTAAAAAATAAAAGGGTAAAACAAAAAACCTTGAAAGGAGAAGGGTATATTTCATTAAAGGCTTTCAAATAGAGGTATCCGGTAAAATTCCTCTAATTAATTATCCTAGTCCTATATGTTAAGCCCATTTTTTAGGAGCCTTGTATATGCTATTGGTTCTTTGATAGGCCTGCTAATCAACAGGTTTTGGTGTAAAATCAACTTTTCACAATGGGCTACGCTTGGGTTTGTTCGAAAAATAGCCACCCGACAAATCATTTTTTGAAGAATAGCGAAAGTACTTTTTAAAAAAAAAAAAAACTAGCCATCTTGGGACAAAAATATACCAAATTGAAAATTACGCAATGTGTTTTTTCTTATCCTTTCCTTTTTCCTCTAAACACCCGTTCATGTTGTGAAAGACATTCTCTAATAGGTGGCAAACACTCCTTGCATCTCATATGCTCTCACTCTCCTTTTCTTGTATTTTCTCATTTCTGAAACTAAACTCAGGTAAATTATTTTTTTTTCTTATTAGATGAAACTGAGGAAATATGGATATATATATATATTTTTTTCTATTTTTTCTTGTATTTTTTGTTAATTTTGTATTTTTTAAGATTTTTAATTAATATGGGTATATGAGAAATTAGTTTATGAGTTATTATATATGAGTTTAAAGATACTGAGGTGACATATGGTTTGAAAATGGAAGAAAAATTATGTAAAACTGAAAAATCACAAAAAACTTTAAAAACAGAGGAAATTGGGTGAAAAAGATGAACTTCCACCATTTTCCTCCAGTTTGTCAATTTTCTCAAGTTTTCCGCCAGTTTTCTGCCAGTAGGAAAACGCTATATTTGACCCAAAAAAAAAAAAAAACAGAATCGACTTTTTTAATACAATTAATATGTTTGTTTAGTATTATTCAAATTTTTATATAGTTATTGATTTAGTTTAACGTTATTCATTTAATTTTGTAGTAAAATGGATGATGATGATATTGTAATTGCGGTTTTATACAATGGAACATGGGTACAAAATGATGGTGGTACAGAGAACACAAAATTGCTCCTTATGGCACGTGTTCTCATTACTACACCGCGGATGTATATTGTGCAGCTTATGCTTAGTCAATTTACCCTGTGTTGGATGAAAAACAGTGGTATGCTTTAGATGACATGGCAAGTTGTATTTTTCTTCCACTGAGATAGACACGTAGGCGAGCCGGTAGGCCGAGGATGCAACGCATACCATCCCAATGTGAAGATGTTATTGGACGTAGATGTAGCCGATGCGGTGGTGTTGGACATTATAGGCAGCGATGTATGGATCTATTGTCTTATGCTTCAGATTAGGAAGTTTTAATTTAGTATTATGGTTTAATATCTTTTGATAATTATTTCATATCTTGGATATTATATTTTCTACTCGACGGTGGAAGATTTATTAGCAATTTTTTTTTTTTTAGAATTTAATCCCAAATGAAAATAGACTTTCTGGAGTTGATTTTAAATTTTTAGTTTACATCTCATTTTATGAAATGTCCAAATGATTTTGAAAAGAACAAAAAATATATATCATTTTTTCTTTTCTTTTAAATGGTTATTGATTTTAAAAGTCAATACATTTTTTGTTAAAACCTTCTTCATCTTATATAATATTTGTCTCCACTCTCAATTTTTTTACCCCACTATTAATTTAAATAATCTATTAGAAATTGATTTTCCAAGTAGAGGAAATTAATTTCCGATAGGAGTAAATTTTATTCAACAATTTCGCTTGGAGGAAAATTTTCCCAACAGGAGGAAAACGATTTCCGCTTGGAGGAAAATTTTTGAGGAAAAATTTTTCAACAGGAGGAAAACGATTTCTGCTTGGAGGAAAAAATTTCCTCCTCGCAAAAATTTATCCAAAAGCTTCAATTGACCTCCATATGGGATTTCTGACTGGAGGAAAATGTTTCCGACAGGAGGAAAATGTATCCAGAAGCTTCAATTCACCAATTTCCGTATGATTTTATTGCATAATTGCTTTAAAATATTCATTAAAAAATGTGTAGTACAATGGACAATGGTGGCAACAGCCGAATCAAATCATTTCCTCTTCCTTCCTAATTCTACACTCCAACCTCCTACTCTTCCACCTCTCTCAGCTCGAAGCTTCATCATTTCCTCGTCATCATAACCTTGCATATCAGGCCCTCCTCCAGCCATGGACATTGGGGCCATAACGACAGATTGGTCTGTATTAGGTTTAAAGGGAATATAATATGCCACCAACTTAGATACCAAAAACTGCATCAAATAATAATCAAAATAAAGTAAAGATAACTAGAGAGAGGGGAACAATAGACAAAAAAATTATAAAATCATCACGAATCAAAAGGAAGATATACCTAAAGCTGCTCACCAAACACAGAACCAAATATACTACAAGATATTGCACAACTTTTTCTATTCAAATGACAAGATAATCAACATAAACTTTAGGAAGATGTCACACCAGAAAATTAATTACATAAGAAAAAAGGTCCTCATTACACACCAAAGAAAGAAAGGAATTTTACTCTTTTTCTTCAGGAGGATATCCACATTCAACCATATGAAATTTCTTTTTTCAGTTTGAAATAAGTTTCCAAAGTAGGAACCAATTTTATCAATAACATGATTATGAATCAACTTTCTAGTTTACAGAACTTACTTTCCAGATCACTCGTGGAAGAAGAACAAAAAAATTATAAAATCATCACAAATCAAAAGGAAGATATGCCTAAAGCTGGTCACCAAACACAGAACCAAATATACTACAAGATATTGCACAAGTTTTTCTATTCAAACGACAAGAGAGTTAATATAAACTTTAGGAAGATGTCACACCATGAAAATTAATTATATAAGAAAAAAGGTCCTCATTACACACCAAAGAAAGAAAGGAATTTTACTCTTTTTCTTCAGGAGGATATCCACATTCAACCATAGGAAATTTCTTTTTTCAGTTTGAAATAAGTTTCCAAAGTAGGAACCAATTTTATCAATAAAATGATTATGAATCAACTTTCTAGTTTACAGAACTCACTTTCACTCATAGAAGAAGAAAAAGAAGTACATAAGAAAAAACCTAAAGGGAAGAAGGAAATCAATTGGACCAATGAAGAAGAAGAATCTAAATGTATACCTTTATATATCTTTTTCCCTTCTAACAGTGTAATGAAAGTTTTTTGCATAATATATTTATTCCACTTTGCTTTATTATTTAGCCACACAAAGCCTCCATTGAAGTAAAACACCATGAGGATTTTTAAATTTGCAAAGAGTACCTGGGAGCAAATAAGCATTGACAATAATAGCTTCCAAAACACTACCCAAAGACAAGAAATTTTTTTCATAAATGGAGTCAATCATGACAGTGTTTGGAAGCTTTACTGTTCTATGTTTCTTCCTCAACTGGTTGATACATTCAGGCCTTTTCTTAGTAATCTCATCTCTATGTTGCTCACTCCATGCCTACAACATTCTACACATCCCCAATTCCCCGTTAGTAGAAATAAAACTTGGCCAATCTAAAATCTGTACCTTTACCCATTTCCCATAACCAAAAACCCAAAACAAAGGTTCAAACTTTGGATTTTTTTTTTCTTTTCCCTCAATTTTCTCATCAACCAAACACCAGAGAATACATTGAAAAAATATGAAATTAAGTGTAAAAAAAAAAGAAAAAAAGAAAAAGAAAGATCTGTACCTGAGTGATATCAGAGAGAAGAATTGCTTGGGTAACATCACTGGAATAAGCAGTACAAGTCTTGAGGATCCAAGAAGCAATCCAATTTCAGCTGGGTCGTTTGGTCTCTTTTCCATTTCCAATTTTGGGATCCATATCTTAGTCTTCTTCTTCTTTTTCTTCAGGGGATATTATAGATCTGGCATATTCAATGAATCTAAAAAATGGGTCCTCCTCTTTTACTTCCAAATCTTTAAAGGCCATGTCTAAATCCTTTAATTTTTTTATTCACCGTGTTTAGATATAAAATTTTCTTGGATTAATTACCCTGAAGCAAAATTCCAATATTACAACAGTTCACAAATAATCAACCACTAGCCAAAAAAAAAAAGGTAGAGAAAGAAGGAATAGGTGGTTGCGGTGGCACCGGCATAAACGCAACCTGCGTCTGTGGTGACAACTACCTTTTGGTGATGACGGCAGTGGTGTAGATGTGGCGACGGCAATGGTGTTGGTGCGGTGACGACTGGCTCTTGGTGGCTACGGCAATGATGCAGCTGCGACGACGACAGGCTCTTGGTGGTGATTGCAATGGTGTTTTTCAAAAGGGAAAGCCCTAGCCTAAGTTTTGAAAGGGAAAGGGAAAGCAAGAAAAAAAATTTAAAAAATTAAAAAATATATAGTAAAGGGTATTTTGTTCCATATATGTTAAAATTGGTTATTTTTTTAAAAAAATAAAAATTTTGCTATTTTTCAAAAATGGATTTATGGGGTGATTAGTTTTCAAAAAAACCCCTACACTTTATACATCTTATCTGTTTATTGGCCCATATGTATGTACATTAACGCTTATTGGAACTAAATGGGATGCGCCCCTGTTTGCCCAAAATCCTTTTGGGGCTTTCATTAACCCATGATGTTTATTGGGCCTTATTGGCGCATAATTATTATTGCACTGCATAGACCCATAACTATTATTGGGCCAAATGGATCCATTAGTCATTTTAATGGGCCTCTCTAAAGCCCTTTTGTATGCCTCACCCATTAGGCATTATTAGTCTCAACCGGTTTGCCCAAAATCCTTTTAGGGCCTCCATTGACCCATGATATTTATTGGGCCTGAAGGCTCATAATTATTATTGGGCTACATAGGCCCATAATTATTAATGGCCTATAATTGTTATTGGGCCAAAGGAACCCATTATACATTACAATGGGCCTTCAACAGCCCTTTTTTACCTCACCCATTGGGCATTATTCGTCTCTATAGGCCTAGTCTACAATCCATATGATCAATTTTTTTTCAATTTATTGTATATACAGATTAGAACTTTGGGGCAGACTTTCTGTGTAACAGGCCTAAATTCTGCCCACTTATGTTCACAAAACGGTATGAGGATTCGCACCAACCTTTTCGGTGTAACAGGCTTGATAAGGCCCACTTCATCACAAAATACTGAAGAAAGCAAAATTTTGTATTGGGACGTCATTATGCCCAATTAACCTCGTACGACTTTTTTTTTTTTCCTAAAATTTTGTATTGCGATGTCATTATGCCCAATTAACCTCGTGTGACACTTGTTTTTTTTTTTTTTGGGTAACATATCACTCTCATTTATCTCTTCGGGCCAATAATTGTTAATGGGCAACAGACCAAGTTTAGGCTTAAAGCCGAGGCATATTAGTCATATTGACCCAGTTTAGGTCCATTAAAAGGTTGAGACAGAGATAAAGAGTAAAGAATAACTACTTGTTCTGCTAGGGACTTTTCTTTTCTATTTGCGTAGGGTCTAAGAATGTAGAAAATTCTAAATTGTCTAAACATTATGCACCTCCCATAGGAAGAAGAAAAAAAAAAAAAAAAACAAAGAACTGACCTGAATTCAATATTAGAGAATGGGTGTTGGATTAATTATAAGGTGCAGGTCATCAAACTCCAATCCAACACAAAAGACCTCGTCATATAGAGCTAATGGATCTAGGTAGTATAAAGTAACCTTCCATTTTAATTTCTTTGTAAGCAGTAAATCATGATGAGAAACTGTTGTTAGAGTTTGGGCCCAGGCTCTCTTGTGTGAATGATTTTGGGTTGGTTGAAAAAATGAGAATTTTAATTTTCTTTTTTTTAAATGAACGAATTTTTTGAACGTGGGGGGGGGGGGGGGTTGAGAGTTTTGAGGTTTTACAATTCTTTGCTTGAGAAGTGGTTGCTTGCATGTATGATTTGACGTTCTTTCAGTTTTGGAAAATATACGGAGAAGCTTCTTGAGTTTTTGACGTGAAAAATATATAGAGAAAAGAGTGACGGTGGTAAAATAAAGGTATGCAAAAGTTCAAAGGGAAGGTTTTGGAGGTGCCGTGTCCAAGATCTTGCAACCGTTATATCCTGGGAGACGTTCGTCAAAAAACTCCTACACCGGTGGGCGTAAAACATCTTAAAGACACTGTGGTATCATACAGGCCTCAGTTAGACTTCTAGAAAACAGATTAATTAAGAAAATACAGGTTCTAAATTCTCTGAATATCTATATAATTTTATTTTACATTATTATGTTGTATCCACATGTATTTACATATATATTCATACATTATTTCCAACAATTTTAAGATGTTTTACTGATTTTATATATGTATATATATGTGGAAATTCTATTTTTGTGGTTACTGTGCGTTTCCCATTGAAGGAAAAAAAAAAAAAAAAAAGGTTCATACCCATGTACTGTTTATGTTTGGGCATGTATATAATATGTATATTTATATTTTTAATGAAAATTGATTTACCTAAACAGATGCATGCCATGTTTCTATTTCTTGTATATGTTATTTTTGTCCGTGTGCTTTGGTTTTGAAGAAAAAAAAAAAAAGAAAAAAAAATCATCAAACCCGTGAGGTTTAAAATTTTTTGGCAATTATTAAATTTTGTTTTAAAATAAAAATTGTTTCCAAAATTGATTTGCTTATGAATTTCTAAACATTTTGGTGAATTTTTTGGAATTTTTTTATCCCCAGAACAGTAGATTTTGACTAGAAAATTGAACCAGATTAGAAAAACCTGTTTACCAGTAAAACGGGTCGAGACAACTCGATTGGAGGTTGAAGACGGGTCGAAATTCGGGTCAGCGGGTCAGAAAAAGAGTTTGGGTAAGAATCTGGGTCAGTGGGCTAGAATTTTAAATTCTATTAGGCCTGGTCCAGTTTCACAACCTAGCCTGTGGTTAGAATAGGCTACTGGTCAGCCCAATACCTAGGCCCGATTCAGACCTAGGCCCAAGTGAAATGGCTCGATTGCAATTGAGCTTGCCATATGTCGCGATGAGAAATCCCCACAGGTCGACACATATCTGCTCTCATTGCGTAACACATGGCTTAAAATCTGGTCGACACATGGTGTCCTATGGCTAGGCCACATCTCGCACAGTCACGAGGCCACGTGTCGACCAGATTTTAAGCCATGTGTTACGCAATGAGGGCAGATACGTGTCGACTTGTTACAGGTGACACATGTTGGTCTCGAGGAGAGCCACATTTCGCCTCCTGGATATGCCATGTGTCAGTTTAGGCGGTGACACGTGTCGGACATGGTGGGAAGCCCTGTGTCCACGTGGCATTAACACGTCAACGACTCGATGACGTGGACTTGTGCCATGTTAGCCCATTGATGACGTGGTCGTGTGCCACATCAGCATTGGGGCCATGTGGTGGGTGCCACATCAGTGAGATGATGATGCAGTGGTGTGCCACATCAGTGGGGTGCCACGTGGTAGAATACCACATCTGCAAAGTGCCATGTGTAAATGAATAGTGACACATGAACATTATTTTGGGTGTATATAGTAATTTTTGTAATGTATTCAGAAACCCTAAAAAATCACATATTTGTGTGTTTTCCTTTTGGAGATTTCTTATAATTAGTTTTTTGGGATAGAAAATAACAACTAATTAATTTCTGTTTTGTGATGATACAGAAATGGCAAGCAGAGACAATAAGACTTTGCCTATGCAGACTTCTGGGATTCAGATGCTTCCTTCTGCAAGTCATGCAGAAAAGCATGAAAAGTTTAATGGAGCAAACTTCAAGAGGTGGCAGTATAAGATGCTATTTTACTTGACCACTCTGGGACTTGCGAAGTACTTGACGGAAGATGCACCATCCAGTAATGAAGAGAGTGATAGGGAGACATTCATGGCGGTGGATGCATGGAATAATTCCGATTACTTATGTCGGAATTATGTCCTGAATGGCCTGTCTAATACCTTGTATGGTGTATACTATGGCACCAAGTTAGCTAAAGAGCTGTGGGAAACATTGGATTTGAAGTACAAGACTGAGAATGCGGGTTTAGGAACGTTTATTACAGGCCGATTCTTGGACTACATGATGGTAGATACGAAGCCATTAATGAATCAGGTACATGAGTTGCAAATGCTGATTCAAGAAATGCTTGCTGAAGGGATGATCATGAATGAAGCCTTGCAGATGGCTTGTATGATTGAAAAACTACCTCCAAGTTGGAATGACTTCAGGAATTATCTGAAGCACAAAAGAAAGGAGATGGATATGGAGGCTCTTATTGGCAAGCTTCATATTGAAGATGACAACAAAAAGTCTGATAAGAAAGCTTCGAAGGCCGGATTGAAGGCTAATATTGTGGAGCATGGTCAAAGCTCCAATAACAAGAAAAAGACTGGAAAAGTTTCCAAGTTGAGGCTTAAAAGAGGAATATCCAAAAAGGCCAAGTTTCAAGGCAGGTGCTTTAACTGTGACAAGATGGGTCACAGAGTTACGGAATATAGGCTGCCAAAGAGAAAGAAGAACCAGGCATAGGTGATGGATGACATCACTCAAGAGGTTGATGAGATTGACCTTAGTGTTGTGATATCTGAGGTGAACTTGATGGGATCCAATCCTAGAGAGTGGTGGGTAGATACTGATGCGACCCGCCATGTTTGTTCAGATAGGAGTATGGTCACTTCCTTCGAACCAAAGAAGAATGGGGAGAAGATGTTCATGGGAAACTCCACTACCTTAGAAATCCAAGGTGAGGGTAAAGTAATCCTGAATATGACCTCGGGAAAAGAGTTGACTCTGAATAATGTACTGTATGTTCCAGACATTTGCAAGAATCTGGTATCTAGATCGCTGTTGAGCAAACATGGTTTTCGCTTAGTGTTTGAGTCATATAAGGTTATTTTGTCCAAATTTGGGATGTTAGTGGGAAATAGCTATGTAGTCAATGGTTTATTTAAACTCAATGTAATGACTGTAAAGCCAAAAGAAATGAATAAAGCTAGTACTTCTTCTGTTTACTTGCTTGAGTCTTCCATTTTGTGGCATGGTAGAGTAGGACATATTAATTAACTTAAATCATATTCCTACGTTTGAAATTGATTGCAAGCATAAATGTGAAACTTGTGTGGAAGCAAAATTAACAAGGTCATCATATCAAACAATTGATAGAAATAGTGAACCTTTGGATTTAATACATAGTGATGTATGTGATTTAAAATTTGCACCGACTAGAGGTGGTAATAAATATTTTATCACTATTATTGATGATATCATGAAATATTTCTATGTATACCTGCTAAAGAGCAAGGATGAGGCTATAGAGAAATTTATTCTTTATAAAACGGAAGTTGAGAATCAACTTAACAAAAAAGTTAAAGTGATCGTGGTGGGAAGTATGTGACTCTATTTGGAGAGTATTGTGCTCAACAAGGTATAATCCATGAAGTTACTCCACCATATTTGCCACAATCAAATGGTGTGGTTGAACGGAAAAATAGAACTTTGAAAGAAATGATAAATGCAATGTTGATAAGTTCTGGAGTACCTCAGAACTTATGGGGTGAAGCCATTTTGTCGACGAATGACCTTTTAAATTAGGTGCCCCGGAAAGATCACGTAAAAACACCTTATAAGTTGTGGAAGGGAAGACAACCCTCCTACAAATATTTACGAGTGTGGGGGTGTCTAGCTAAAGTAGTGGTACCTACACCTAAAAAGGTGAAGATAGGTCCCAAAATTGTTGATTGCATCTTCATAGGATATGCATAAAATAGTAGTGTGTATCGGTTTCTTGTGTATAAGTCAGAAAATTCTGATATTCACAAGAACACAATAATAGAATCGAGAAATATATTGTTTTTTGAGCATATTTTTCCGTATAAAGTGGAAAAAGGACCGAGTTCGTCTAAAGGAGCTTATGATACTATCGGTGATGATGATAACGATAGTGATCGAGAGCAAGAGAATGAAGATGAGACTGAGGATGAGATTAGACATAGCAAAAGAGTAAGAACCGAAAAATCCTACGGTCTGAATTTTTTTACTTATATGCTAGAAAGTGAATCTCAAAGCTTCCAAAAAGCTTTAAATTCTCCTGAAGGGCATTTATGGAAAGAAGCTGTAAAAAGTGAGATTGATTCCATCTTACAGAATCACACTTGGAAATTAGTAGATCTTCCTCCAGGTTGTAAACCTTTGGGTTACAAATAGATCTTTAAAAGGAAGATGAAAGCAGATGGAATAATAGATAAATACAAGGCAAGGCTTGTACTTAAGGGATACTAACAAAAAGAAGGCCTTCATTATTTTGACACTTATTCTCCAGTAACGATGATAAATTCCATAAGGATGGTACTGGCGATCGCTCCATTGCGGGATCTTGAAGTACATCAAATAGATGTGAAAACAGCCTTTCTAAATGGAGATCTAGATGAAGAGATCTACATGGAGCAACCTAAGGGTTTCTCCGCTCCAGGATAAGAAAAGAAAGTCTATAGATTGGTGAAATCCTTGTATGGATTTAAACAAGCTCCGAAGTAATGGCATAAAAAATTTGATAATGCCATGCTAAAAGATGGATTTAAAATAAATGAATGTGACAAATGTATCTATGTAAAAGATACAGAGAATGGATATGTCATTCTATGTTTGTATGTAGATGACATACTCATAGTAGGTAGTGACGACAATATAGTCCGAACTACAAAAGTCATGTTAAATTTCAAATTTGACATGAAAGATATAGGGCTTGCTGATGTGATTTCAGGTATGAAAATCATGAGGACTTTGAATGGAATCATTCTTAGTCAAACTTATTATGTAAATAAAATACTGGCTAAATTTAGTAATAATGATACTAGTATAGCCAGAACACCCATAGATTTGAGTTTACACTTATCAAAAAATAAAGGGGAAAGTGTATCTCAAGTGGAATACGCTAGGGTAATTAGAAGTCTAATGTACTTGATGAGTTGCACCAGACCAGACTTAGCCTACGCTATAAGTAGACTAAGTAGATACATGAGTAATCCAAATGATGATCATTGGAAATGAATCTTTAGAATACTAAGGTACTTACGATATACTCGTGAATACGGACTGCATTATACAAGATATCCTGTTGTATTAGAAGGATACAGTGACGCAAATTGGATATCAGATATAAAGGATTCAAAATCCACTAGTGGCTATGTGTTCACATTAGCGAGTGCAACCGTAACGTGGAAGTCCTTAAAACAAACTATGATAGCTCGATCCATGATGGAATCTGAATTTATCGTATTAGATAAATGTGGTGAAGAGACAGAATGGCTCCGCCAATTTTTAGAGGACATTCCTAGGTGGCCTAAACCTGTGTCAGCAATAAGTTTACATTGTGATAGTCAATCTGCGATTGGCAGGGCATAGAATATTATGTATAATGGAAAGTCTAGACACATTCGTCGTAGACATAATTCCATAAAAAAGTTAATCTCAACTGAAGTTATCTCAATAGACTATGTAAAGTCAAAAGATAACATTGCGGATTCATTAACCAAAGGGTTAAATAGAGAACTAGTTGAGAAGTCGTTGAGGGGAATGGGATTGAAGCCCCTGAGTAAAGTTGATATGATGGAAACCCAACCTGATTGATTGGAGATCCCAAGATCTAGGTTCAATGGGGCAACGCAATTGTAACGACTAGTATGGATCACTATGGAGTGTTAATCCTCCGTCCATTCCTATGACAAACAGTGATAGAAAGAGGTTAAGCATAAAGTATATTTTTAATGATTCCTATAAGTGTGTGGTAATCTGTGCATAGTTATGCTGCTTACATTGGGAATAGGAATCACTTATGTGAGATAGAAGAGTGGCCACTTCAAAGGAGGATTGTTAAAAGTGCAATTCTTTAGAAACTCTCGCAGAATTAGGGAGGTGTTCAGGGCCAAAATGAACATAGCAGTGAGAACTGAAGTGTATCAGGAAGGAATCATATGTGGGCTATGTTGTCATTTACACAAAAGACGAAATAGTTCAAAGATATCGCATCTACCATAAGTTAGTAAAGAACATGTAGTCTCATAAGAGAAAGTTCAAAGAGTAACATATACCTATCCTATGCAGGTTTCAACTGTAGAACTTTACCACTAGAGTCATGTTTGTTTTAGAAATCAAATCATTCATGTGGGAGATTGTTAGAGTTTGGGCCCAGGCCCACTTATGTGAATGATTTTGGGTTGGTTGAAAAAATGAGAATTTTAATCTTTTTTTTTTTTTAAATGAAAGAATTTTTTGAACGTGGGGGGGGGGGTTGAGAGTTTTAAGGGTTTACAACTCTTTGTTTGAGAAGTGGTTGCTTGCACGTATGATTGAACGTTCTTTCAGTTTTGGAAAATATACGGAGAAGCTTTTTGAGTTTTTCACGTGAAAAATACAGAGAGAAAAGAGTGACGGTGGTAAAATAAAGATACGCAAAAGTTCGAAGGGAAGGTTTTAGAGGTGCCGTGTCCAAGATCTTGCAACCGTTGTATCCTGGGAGACGTTCGTCACAAAACTCCTGCACCGGTGGGCGTAAAATGTCTTAAAGACACGATGGTATCATACAGGCCTCGGTTAGATTTCTAGAAAACAGATTAATTAAGAAAATACAAGTTCTAAATTCTCTAAATATCTATGTAACTTTATTTTACATTATTATGTTGTATCCATATGTATTTACATATATATCCATACATTATTTCCAACAACTGCTTCATCTTTCGTATGCATTTCTTGCAAAAGCTGACAACACAAAGTCCCAACAAACTTAAAAAAAAGAGGTAAGGTGCATGTCATTTTTTGAAAATTAGTTTATGTCTTGAAAAGTTGAAAATAATAATAGTTGTCAGCAAAAGTAGATAGGTGTGAATTAGGAAGGAAATTCGAAACTTACTCGAACATTTGAGGGTGATTATTATTATGATTCAAATCCACATGACTCTGATTATGATTGTAAAGTATTGCATGGAATATCATTCCCCAGTCTTCCATGAATCTTAAGTTTCATCATTTTGTCACCTGCCACCATAAACTAAAAAGGTTATATATTGTATAAAATATGTACGCACAGATATGACGTATAGGAATGAAGATTTAAAATGTCACCTTGAACATGAATGATTTCCCTGAGCACTAGGCAACAATTGCAGTTAAATAGCAGACTTGGCCAAATAGAAAGTGGGTTAGCATACACATTGCTAGGAAGATTCTGAGTTTCCAAATTAATGTGGTCAGTTCCTGCATTACCCATTTCACCTTGAATAATTTAAAAAATAAAATAAAATAAAATGTCGTTGATTCTGGCCATGGGGTAGTTTTAATCATTGTTTCTTGGGGCTATCAACGCCCAAATTATGACTTTAAATTTTAAGAATATGAGGAAATTAAACATTAATTTTGTCATTATTTACAAAATTAATGTCTATGCCAGATTCTTAATTCGCATTAATTTCTGGAATCTGGGAATTGATAGGCCGAACGACATTTTTTTTTTTTTTTTCCATCTTGTTTTCCTAGCGCTGACCCTTTTTTTTTTTTTTTTGCTATGCATAATATTAGAAAAATAAAAATAAAAATACCCTCTAATTCCTACCATTTAATGCCCTAGGAAAAATTTACCCAAGTCTCAGTGTTTTCTTTGAGGGGTTTCGTATGATTATATATGAACTACAATTTATTTATTTATTTATTTATTTTTGGGGCTAAAACTACATATGAACTACAATTTTGATAAAGAAAGAAACCACCAAGTAGAGAACATATATAAACTCTATCCATTGGTAAAGTTGACTCAGGAGGAAACGGTGCGTTTTAGGCTGAAAATATTTCAAAAGATTTTGGCTGACGTGGAAAAATAGCTTTTCTCTGCCTGAGGACACAAAGTCAATCTTGTAAGACAAAAATATAAAAGAGACAAACATCTTTTTTCCAATGACAAAAATTTGAGATTGAAGTACAGTGTGCAAGTGCAAAGCCAAAAGGTAAATTCTTAGACATCCCAAAGTCAAACAATAACCGGAGAAAAAAGGTTGAGAATTTCGTCTTTTCATAGCATACCCGTGTGCAAAATCTCATTAATTAAAGTTAATAAATGTCACATAAATGTAAATAACAATAATATTAAGTATTACATTTCTTATCTGGTCAATTTAAATTTTTTACATTTATCACTTATAAATTTTCTTCAATCTGTCATTAATTCCATTTATTTTATAACTTATTTTTATTTTATTTTTTGCAGGGCATAGATTTTTTGGTCAATATTAAACTCAACAGGGCAGGGCAGGGCAGTCCCTGTAATTTATTTTAATTTTATTCTCTCTTACGTTTTAATTTTAATTTCTTTCTACAGACAACAAAATTAATCGACCCTGAGTATCAGCCCCAACGTATAAAAGTTTAAATTTTATAAATTCATTTATATTGCAAAATTTAAAAAAAAAAATTGATTGATCAATTTAGATAATTGACAGTACGTCCTCCGTACTTTTACAACTTTTTAAAGATATGCACTTGGAAATTGCAGTTATATTCTCTCAAATTCTATTTCCACCCATTAGGATATAGCACTGGAGATAATAACCACCCATTACATGATAAACAAATAAGCCATTAAATAAATTCCATGAAGTTATATTTGAGAACAGCCAGCACTTTATGATTTTAATCACAAAGAGCAAAAGAATAGTAACATGCTGAACTGATCAAACGAAATAAATTTGTAATATCTTATTGTTCATTTTCACAAGGTCTAAACTACAACTTTCCTTCTTTTTTTTTCTTTTTTTTTTTTTTTTTTTTGGGATGGTGGGGCCTATGTACAAATTACAATCCAAAGAAGGATTGACGTGAGAGAGAAAGCAGCGGCAGCTTTCTAAGCTTGCAGATAACTCCAAGAAAAAGATATACCCAGGAGCAAGCAAAACCTTAAAAACAAAACCAAAAAAACTCAGCAGTCAGCAGCCCTCACAAAGGTGGTAATAATCCATCAATGTACAATATACAATGACAGCCTTTTATCTTTTGCGTCCAAACCAAAAATAGGCCGCCAACTCCAAATCCCTCGTCAAGCTGTCAGAATGAGTTTTCAAAATTGGGATGTCTGCCACTAGATAGGCATTTTATTGCTAGCTAATGGATGTCCTCTTTCGAGGCATTGCTTTTCTCTCTGGCGCGGAAGTCCTCCAAGCTACGGTATTCATCCCTCAGTAAACGATCCAGTTCTGGATGTTTTTTCAGAGGCTCTTTCTGGTGACGATAGTGATGGAATGCCCTGCCACTCAAAAGAAATTTGCATGAAAGAGCATAGACATTGAAGAAATCACTAACAAACATATGTCGGACACTTTTGATTCAAAAAAAAAAAAAAAATTCTATTCAAGAAATAAATGTCTCCAATCAATGAAGAGGGCAATACTAAGTTTTTGTTTCAGCATGAAGAACAATAGCTGGCCTGCCAAAAGGTATGGCACACATTAAGACTCAAAACCATTTACCACCCCAAATCATCCTAGGTGTAAGCCAACAAGCTCAATGCCCATAAAGTAAGCCTCTAAAGTCATTACACTCCAAAACAACGGTTGTCCAGAAAACCTCCAAAAAAAAGGTTAATTAAATCTTAAAGAGGATTTCTACACAACACTATCATCCTCCAATTCAATCTAATTCATTTATACTTCATCTTTACCATGACAGAGAACTTTCAAAACAACCCATTTTCCAAGAATTTAAGTATGATAATAGTCCTGTTCCTTTCTTGGTAAACATTGCCAGAGTTAAAGACAGACTGGAACTTCAAGACAGCTGAAAGAACTAAGAACATAATCAATTATGAACTAGTGTTTTACCAGTTTCACGAATAGTCAAAGTATAAAGACCAACTTCAGTTCAATATCCACTTCCATCGATGATCTGCCTAGCTTATTTGATCAACTATCATTTCTAGCCTTTGTAGCTTACCTAGTCCCCATCAGCCGTTTTATTTGCTCCCTCCGCTTTCTTTGGCTCTACTAATACCCCTAATTTTACCACTGTTAAATTTTCAATCAGGGACGTAAAACAGTTACACTAATCGACTTTGCTCAAACTAAATTTCGTTTTAAGGATCAGTCTTGCCTGTCCACATTGTATACAGCATATAAAACATATATATCATATACAATCCCTCTTTAACCCATGACTAGCACGTTATACTTTTTACATTCTTTGATTACCACAAAATTCTGCATAGCCAACCGTGATTTGAAAGTGTAAAAGCACAATCAACAAAAGAAAGAAAAATAATGAATAGAAGAAAGTAGTTACCAATATTTTTCGAGGCCATAAAGATTGCCTCTATGGTAAAAGTCAATGGTGAGTTCTTCAAAATCCTTATACAGGTCCTCTCTAAAGTCCTTCTCCAAACCATAACTGAAATAAGAAATAATTTCGATTAATATACCGAACCCATAAATACCAACAAAGGTTAAATAATTAACCAAAAAAATAAAAAAATAAAAAATCCAAGGCTAAATACTGCTAGATGGCATTTGCAAATAAGTACCTATAAAACCTGAAAAGGCACTCTACCCCATAATAATAATTAGCAGCAGCATCTTCCAGTGCAAATTTCCGGAACTCATTATACATTGAAGGGATAAACAGGCCTCTAAGGAAATAAGACCAAAATCTGTATAAAGTATTCATTTCCTGCATTAGAGGTAATGAGGGTACACATTTCATTAGAGAAAGCCACAAATTTGTATATTATGAATACTTAAGTAAAGAAATGAATATCAAATTAAGACAAAGTAGGATTGAAAGAGGGACATCATAAAATAACCAAAATTATGTTTTCCTCCCATATTTCAAATCCTCCAAAATGCAATAAGACAGAGGATCAGAGAAACAGTCCACCTCACTGCAACCAATGCCCAACTTCTTCCTGTCACTAAGGCATCTTTTTTGGAACTTTTGATACCTAAGAGAAAGAGAAACCATGTCATCAAACAAAATAGTTTAAACATGTCCATGGAGCTGCACAAACTCGATAATAGCATTCCCTTACTTTTGCTGTTTAAAACCATTTTCCTCAAGAAGCTGATGACTTGGATGCTGAAATGGTGGAAACGACTTTGGCATGGAGCCCACCGGCGGACTACTGCCTGAGAGAATTCCATGAGGAGAAACACTCAATTTTGAAGACCTGAGGCTGTCAAATTAAAGTTTATATAAAGATTAGCTTGGTAGAATCATAAGAAATTCCCAGATTTTCATTACTAGGTTGCAACAGTCTGAACTAACCCATGATTTTCTGGGGGTGTGGAACCAAAGAAAAATCCAACTGAGTTACTTGGCGGACTTTCTGATATTCCAGAGTTCCGAGCAGTTCCATCATTTCTAAAGTTGCTAGAGAAAAACCGTTGCTTATGGGATGAGTGTTGCTTCTGGAAGTTTTTATTTTGTTTTTTCCGGGAATTAGCACTAATGGACTCTTCATGCCCAATGTTTCCAGCAGAATTTTCACCAGTCCTCATATTTGATAGTCCAGAGGCATTGCTTGACGATCTTGGGTTTCCATCTTTATTTTCATAACTAAAATTGTTCTTTTTACGATTTGACCGCTTACTTCTTAATTCCTGCCAAGAGTTTATATGTAAGAACAGACTCAGTATAGTAATTATGAAGCTATAATGGTAAAGCTCCTCAACCTGCTCGTAGAAGTAAAGGCCTTCATTTATTGCAGAAACAAGTTCATTAGAAAGGGGTTTTGATTCTTTAACACCCATTTCAGATCCCTCACCTACTCCACTATTCTGCAAATCAGACAAAGGACAATCAGTTTCAGTTAGAACACTATCAAGACACATTCTTCTACACAAGAGACCAGAAAAGGCAATTATTGGATGGATGCTGTGTCAAGATAGCAGCATAAATATCCTTGGTATGAGAAGCAAGTTTCCAAACTATACAAGTGTATAATGTATGAGAAGGTTACCGAGTTATGCATAAAGGCCTAATAAATTCACAAATAAGTTTAACCCAATCAATCAGCAAATCATTTTTTTTTTTTTTCCTTCACGTCAAGTATCAGAGATCATAAGATTTACACTTTGTAAGAAACGTACTAATTTGGAAACCTTAACCCATGTTGGCTTGAGCATCATTAAAGAAAGACGTTCTCCACTATAATTTTCTTTTCCATTTACCACTCTTGTTGGGTGGAACAGTTAGACAGGGAATAGAGACTCTCCTACTTTATCATGGATAATCAATTTGAGGCCTTTCAACTGGAAACAAATATCCCTAACATTCCAGCTGTGAGTGCCACCCTTTTCCACTTAGTTTTTATTTTTCCAACATCGATAAAAGTGCTTTTCTTCTAAAAATTTATTCAAGCAGATTTATGGCAGCATCAACCATTGGAAGTGAAAATGAATTGAATAAATTGCTTTATCTTCTAGAGTAGATCTCCATGTGCCCTAGATGCAGTACTAGCTTAAGCTTGCCGTATGATATATATTTAAGTTAATAAATATTGGATATAAAATTTTATGATAAATAAGAGCTAAATAAACGTTAGAGGATCAGCCTCAAAAACTCAAGAAAGTTAACGAGAACATCTTTACTCTTTCGAAATAGATATTAACATACCTAACACTTGATATGATACCACAAAATCCCAACATCTTCAATTGTCTTTAAATTACATACCATTTCTTTCCATAATGCAATGAAACATCCCAACTTTTTCTATGCTCAAATCCTTTTAAACAACTCATCAATATCCAGTCATTTCCACAGAGCACCAATTACTAATCTTGAGGGCCTTGCTTGTCCAAGAAGAAGAAACTTGCTTTGAAAAGGATAAATTAATAGAGGATACGCACAGGAAACAATTCAGGCCAACAAGAATACTGAATTTGGAAAAATAATAATAATAATAATAATAATAATAATTCCTAAAACAACTAGCATTCTAACAAGCCCCCACAAGCCTAATCTTTTCCGGTAAAATTTGACTATTCTATTTACTGCTCATGAAAAAAGATGTGACCCCCCAAATGAGCCATGAGCCATATAGCAACAAGGTAAAATGCAGCACACATACATTTGTGTGCCTGTTAGGTATGGGAAAGTATGCACCTAGACAGGAAATTTACTTGTCATCTTGGTAAGGATTTAGGACACTGTTGACATCAACAGATAGGATATGGAAAATGATAGTTGACAAAGTATATTAAGTGTAACAGCATCAAATCAAACAACATAAAGACAAGCCATTAGTACTTAAACAAAATTATTGAATGGTTATACCTGAGTGACGATTACAAGTCTCTGAACATCCTGATCATGGACTATAACTTCATCATCTTCATCATCAATCCTTTGCACAACAATATACCATTCAGAAGAACACAAAATGACAATGAGCAACCATAACTAGACACTTAATTAACCACATCAATAAGCATACAAGAACTAGTCAGTAGAAGTGCATTTCAAATGTTCGTTACCGTGGTACACTAACAATGCTTTAAATATAAAACAATACTTATAAGCCATCCAAAACAAATTATCTTCTGGCTTTATTTAATCGGGGTATTATCTTACCCAGCAACACAAAGCAAATAAATTTACAGTTCGATAAGAAATTTTTCCACATTCTGACATTATAGATTACTGAACCATAACCTTACTCATCAAAACAGTGAATACTATCAAATTACATTTACACAATTTGTAAGTCATAGTAGTGAAAGAAACAGAGACAAGTAATAGCTGCAAATAACCCAAGACATTTGCATGCAAGCTCGGTTAAAATATATGTTTATTCACTCTTTCAAATGAATGAACACTATGTATTTATTTATGTTCGTTCACATATTCAAGCGAACGAACATTCTCGTTGTAAGCTTTTTCACTGAACAAGCCCAGACTGGAAAAGGCTAAGCCCATTTAGGCTCATGAACAAAGTTCATTCGCTAGCTTGTGAAAAAAACTCATGAACAAGCTTGCAATTTGGTAAATCTAATTCTTAAATAATGTGTTAATATTATTATGATTATAAAACAACAAAAAATTGTCATTAAGAATGTTCATATTCCATTAATTAGGATTTCACCTCTTTAAAATAAAAAAATTCATTTTTCAAATTTAATCTCATCCTGAAGATTTTAGCAATCATCAAGTCATGTCAAGCCAAGTTTAAGATAAAATCAAATTTGAGCTTAAGCTTCATTGGAAGCTAAGCTTGGCTTGAGTAAAATTACCACGCCAACATGAGTATTGATCTATAAGCTCAACTTACCATATAAAATTTAATCAAGCTGAACCCAGCTTGACACATTACATCTCTATATGCTCGTAAACAAGTGAAAATATGAGAGCAAATTAATCGACAGCTGTTGTTTATTGTGATAATCTTCCATTGTTAATGAGATTAACAGGATGAATAACAGGACACAAATAGCATCCATCCAGATATACCATCAGAAGAGACAAGGTCAACCACATACCACAATTTATGCAATATGCGCTACTACAAGCATCAATTTACATAATTTTCTACGACAAAAACCACAAATAAACCAACTAGATACATTATGCAGTTTACTTGAAAGGAATTTGAAGAAGCCCAAAAAAGAAGAAATGCATAACATAAGCTTTAAAAAATTTGCAACTATGGGCAGAGGATCATAAAATTAAGCCACTGCTGAACAATAATGTTACAGAGAGCTTTACCCTTCCACCACATCTGCACAGCTACAGATTCACTAAAAGGTACCCACATGCATATTTGAAAACATTGTGACACACCTTGCCATCCCCAAACATCCTGTCACAATTTTTACATTGTGCTCCTTTGAGAGTCTAGAGAGTTCCTTGACAAAGTCAGCTAATTGAGACAGCATCCTAAAACTATTCGATACAGATACACTTTAAAAGATTGGTCTTTTACCGAAGACAGATTGGTCTTTTACAGAAGATATACCATACATTTTAAATTTTATGTTAAAAAGCAAATTGTCTCCTCTAAGTAAATCATCAGATCACAAGTAACGGTCAGTTAAGCAGGACATCGAAGTGGATACGAGTTGTCAGAACATGCAAATTAATTAGAAGTTCCAAATTGTTTAATTTACTCCGCAAAATAAACTGATAAACTATAGTCTGGAAGAGATTAGATAGGGACCATCCCAATGACAAAGAGATTGACAATGCATACATCTCATATTTCCTTTTCAAGAAGATGTTTTAAAAATAGAAAATACAAGAAAAATGAAGAAACTAAATTCAAAAATATTAAAAGGGGTATCTAAGTAGAGACAAAATTCATTGACATCTATCAAACAAGAATTGTTTAATTCAACTGCAATTCTAGCATCATAAGAAATCAAATTAGAACCAAATCTATAATCCTAAAGCTCATAAGAAATTGAAATAATCAAAATATATTAAGTGCAAAATACTACAGGATAAGATAGAATAGAGAGCATTTAGCAAGTAAAAAAACTTACAGTACCTTCTAACCGATGAATGAACTTCTTTCTTCATTGTTTTATGCTCAAATTCGAGTTCCTCATCAAGCATAAATGTATTTGAAAAATCATTAGACAGGTCATCAAGATTCTTTGCAGCCACATCTGAGGACATTTCTGTGCCTTCAGTACCATGGCCATCAAATCTTACAGGATCAATTCCCTGTGAGTGGTCTGAGCAAGTTGAATTATAACTGGTGCCTAGATCTGAGAACTTCCTGCTTGATTCAGAATTTAATTTTCCAACTGCATCACTGTGTCCATCAGTAAAACGCGGTGATGCACTGTCAACCAAAATACTGTTACTTTCCTGGTCCATTTTGTTCGATGGGATACGCTCTATCAAATTTTTGTCATCTGAAGGTTCAACAGTTTTTTCTAAAGCATTCTTTTTACCATCATCGCTATTCTCATTAGCATTCAAAGACTTCCCAATAAGTGGACCCAAAGATGGCTGTGGTTTTGACGCCAATGTGGAATCTGCAGAAGCTGGAATCCACTTTGACCACTCATCATGCCTTCGAATCTTGTCACCCTACGGATATAACCAAATCCAATTGAAGTTTAATAAAGCAAAGAAGCAAAGCATGCCCACCAAAAAAAAAAAAAAAAAAAAAGATATTGCTTTCTAGTTTTAGCATGTCCACCAAACAAGATTGATATTACTTTCTACATTTCATTAGATCCCCAACCCTTTAAGTCTAAAACCATATTTAGTTTTACATAGAATCCACATAAAACTATAGGCTGTCAAGGTCATGACATTCAATTCTTTATACATTTTATGAAATGAAACCTCCAACCCTTAACTCCCATCACCCAAAAACAACCAAAATAAATAAAAAAAATAAATGGATGCATAATGTAGACCTTTTTACGCATCTTTTTTAAGAGAAACAGATGTGGAGCTATTCTAAAACAGTGAATTTGGAATCTCAAACCCAGATGGTCAATGTAAAACTGGTTAGAAGCTCAAAGGTCAGAACCAAGGACCAAAATATTGCACATGTATACAAAAAGATTTGTGCAACAATGAACTGAGAGATTCGGTAGTGTGGGGATTGCTAATGTTGGACACAAGAACTTGGAAAAGTTTTTGTAAACCAGGGAAATTAGATATGTCATTGAAATGTATGTTTGCTACCCAAAGTTTTGTAATACCCAAGCATACATAAATTTATGTTTTTGAGTTTGAAAAGGAGGACGAAATAATAACAAAATAACAAAATTGGGTTGGGGCAGGTGCTGGGTGTCAAAATTATGTTATGGGAAGATGAAAAAGAGTGATAAACTCTTATGGAACATATTAAAAATATATATATATATATATTTATATTCTGAAGTGACAATTTCTTAATTCCAAAAACATATTTTCCTTTTTATCTAGTAACATAAGTGCAGCAAGAGATGGAAAGTCATCAGAAAAATCATGGCAGAAGGAAAACTAACCAGCACTTCTATGGTGGTAGAACCCTGCAGCGCATCAAGAATAAATGGTATATCTGTACTCATTTTTTTAACCTGTAACAAAAAAAATTAGATATAACAAAAGCTAAATTATTACATTATCAGAAGCTGAGCTGTAAAACTACATTTACAGAATAATGGCTTCAATATAACTACCCAGTAAAATAAACCAAGAAAAAAAGCATCACCAGTAGGTAGTATTGCCTTTGAACATACCCTTTTAAAGTTTGCAATAGTAGTTATTGGAACCCATCCTTGGTCATCCATTAAGGAAATTAAGTAATGGTCATTCTGCAAATTTTCATCACTGCCAAACAGAGGTTATAAAGTCAACAATATTTCAAGTGTAATCTGAAAAGCATAAACAAATTAATTAACATTCCAGCAACTTGCAAGTAACACAATAGCTCTATCTAATACCAACAGAATAATTTTATTTTGAAAGTATTCGAAAAATTAAAAAAATAAAAAAAAAATAAAAAAACTAAAAGAGGGATTTTTTTTTAGCAGCTAACAATGATATCCTACTTAGTTATGGGAAAATTTATAAATCAGATTCTAAGCCCTTAAATTGAGGCAACCAATTCAGGTAGCAACATTTGAGTCACTGATTCATATTTTATCTACAATTTAGAAGATTCATGGCAATTCAATTTCAGAAGAAAGTTTGAAAGCAGCATATAATCCTTTTAATAATGCTTACATGACAACAAGAAACAAATGTTCAGATGAGAAATACATGGAATACCTCATTTATACCTAATAAGATTACTTAGGCCACCAACAATATCATGGCAAAGGTTAGCTTAAGCAGTAACCCTTCCCCGATGCTGTTAACAGCAAATTCAGCTATTTCTTTATGTTTGTCATTAAGTAGAACTGGGTATCATTTAGTGTTAGTACTTACTTTAAAAATAAAAAGAAGAATAAAGGTTTCAGCACATACAGATAAAGGATTAGAAAAGTTTACATTATCTGACTTTTACCTGAAATAATACTCAATTTGTTTTACAATATTAGCCCTCAAAGCTAGTGTCTCTGAGGATACAACTGGAGCCCCTGGGTTCACTGGATGTGGAATAATACGCTGAGGAGGAGGTCCCCTCATAGCACCTGGGGCTGGCACTGGAAAATAGCATATAGGAGATCCTAAAAGAAAAGAAAAGAAAAGAAAAGAAAATTAGGACTATTTAATTTAAAAAGTTAAACTAAAAAAATAATTGACCAACAACAAAAATAAAAGAAAATTGTGCCAGGAAATACATGCAGTAGATATGGCAAATAAAATTGACAGATACAAAGAGGAAAAAATAGCAAATCTTTTCTAGCAATTAGGGGAGAAAAACCAAAAAAAAAAAGAACTACTTTCTTCGCCAGGGGTTCAGATAATTACCTGGGAAGCTTGGACCACCAACCATGAACCCCGGAGCTGGACCATAAAACTGAGGCCTAATAAAAGGCCTTGGTCCAACACCCTGTTGCATAGGAACATTGTCCCTGGGATTAAATGCCCTTTGGTGATGCCAAGCATGATTCCAGTGGTGGCCCGGTTCTTGCATGTTAGGTCGTCTGGTAGGAAAGTTAACAACATATGAGTTTGGGTCGCCCCTTGCCGGAGGCTGAACTGGTGGTGCAAAAGCTTGCCCTGGTGTCTCAGATCCAGTCTTTGTCAAATGAGTTTCAACACTTGGAATGGGTCCAGGGAATGGCTGATAAGGATACCCAGGGACCGCAAGGTGCGGTGGAGGAACCATAGCATGAAAAACAGGTGGCATAGAAGGTTGTTGGTATGGTAAGGGGATTGGAAAAGGAGGGGCACCATTTGGATGGCGCTTAGGGCCTGATTTTTGATGCCTTGATGATGAATACTTGTGTGACGGATATCCAGGCCCATTTGACTTATGCAGCACAGCTGATCCCTGGATGACCACACAAAAGAGATCAGTAAACACAGCCAATTCCCAAGAACATAAAGAAAATTATTGCTATTTTCTTAAGTAATATTTTAAGAACTTCTTCTTGTTTGCAAATAAAAATGATAATAAATGAATAAAAACAGAGCTGACAAAAGTACTGCCGGAATGTATAGCACTAATCTTAGGAACTCTGCATCATCCATTAATTGCAAAGCCTAAAATTAACCAATTCTTCTGTCTTCCAGTCACTAGTAAACTTTCAATAGAAAATACATAATAACATATAAAGTTGAACCTTTCCATTACATTATGCTTTTTCAAGTAAAAAAAAAACCTTTCTACCACAATTCATTTATAAACATAGTTACATCTATAATAGAAGTATCAATGACTCTGTTTCATAACAAGCCTCGAACTCAATTTCTATCAATATCAAAACATTGAAACATACATGTTTGATAGGTTTGTCACAGATTACACATGTTCTTTCAAATCAAAATCACAGGTTTGACACGTAAGTTTTCTATCCTACATTTCACTTTTACCAAGAACTTGTTTAATTTGTTAGTAGCAGCACAGGCATTTAAAGCCACAGATATGTGAAAAACTATAACATAGATATTTCAACTTCTAAATCATTAAAATAAACAATAAATCCTTATTCTACCAAACATACTTCAGATCCATTTATCTAATTATGATCTGTTAATGTTTCTCAGTCCCTTCTAATGATATGCAATTCTTTAGTCCTGCTTATATTAATTACAAATTGATAAAGGAAGCAGCGATACTACTGCTAGAGGATAAATAAGAAAAAGATGAAGAATTGATAGATATTGTCATTGATGGGGACAAATCAAAATAAACATATTACTAAAACTGATAAACAATTATTTTTATAAACAGAAGTTTATTCTCTTGTGATTTTATTAGTATTTTCCCATAATATTTTTAGATTTTTTTGGTTTAGAGTTGACGCTAATGCCTCAATCAGCCTATTCAATTTGACAACACACCTCAAGCGCTCCTGAAGGTCTTTTAAAACTTGAAACTACTTACAATTTCATCTTAAATCAACATCTTTAATAGCATCAGACCTCCTTTGAATGTACAATTTAAATTACGCAAGCCTGCTTAGCTCAGACATTCGAGCAAAAATTAGCATTCAGAATTGAAGACGGACATAACTATTTCATCACGATCTTATTAAAATAGGTAAGTATTTTATCATGCACGAATATGAGAGATAAAAATCCTCCCATAAAAGAAATATCAAAATACAAGCAAATGACAGATCAAAGAGACATGGTAACAAACAGAGAAAACAAAAATTCCCAACCTGCAAGCATGTCAAATAGGAAATAGCAACAGCTTCAGATAGCAACTGAGCACAATGCCACATGCACTTTTAGATTCTAATAAATTCCATAAATGACCATGACAAACAAACAAAGTCAAATCCAACAAGGCTAATAAAACAAAATTAAATCCACACTTATAATTATCCCAAACTGCCCTCAGATTTACAGGGGAAAGATTGATCCATCAATGAGATCATTAAAACCAGTTGACGCCCCTCATTAAGAATACATTTTAAAAGCTAACCCTACTCCGTATCATCGTCAATAACCTAAACCCCAGGATTGGCCATCAAGCTTTAGTTTTTTGTTTACTGGTTTGCGTACCATTGAAAATCAATATTAGAAAACAAAGCCAATACTTGGTAACTCACACCACAAAAACAACAAACCTACGATACAACAATTTCAAAATTCCAATTTGCAGAGAGAGAGAGTGAGAAAGAAATCAGGTAAACCTGCACTGGCTGCGGAGAAGGTGGGGTGGCTCCCCCATTGGCCACCGGCACAGCGGCCAAAGCAGGTGGTTTTGCTGGCGCATCGGGATTCTTAGGCCGCTGAGCATCAGCAAGAGCAGGCCAAGACTCAGCACCCATGACGGGAGTATCGGAAGCAGTCTTGGCATCGAGCTGAACAGGAGTCTTCCATGGAGACTTGGGCCCACCATTGAGGTCCTTCCTGTCATCCCCAGTCTCATTCTCTGCCATAACCATCCCTCACTCCGATCTCACAAAAGCTCTCACACCAAAAACAAAAACAAAAAAAAACAAAAAAAGCAAGCACAAAAAAAGAGAAGAAGAAACTACCGATTATTCAGAGTAAAACACTCAAATTGAAGAAGGAAACAAAGGGTTAAGTATCAAAAAGATTCAAAATTGGAGCAAGATCTTGGTATTTGGTCACTGAAAAGAAACGCAGTGATCATGATGAAAAGGAGAGGTTTTTATAGGGTTTCACTCTTCTCACGATGGAGCATATGAGAGAGAAAGTGAGAGAGCGAGAGAGAGAGAGTATTAGGGTTTTGAAAAAGTGGAACAGAGAGAGAGAGAGAGAGAGTGAGTCCGATGACAGTTGAAGGCAGACGCCAAGTGCGAAACTGTTAAAAAAGGCGGAGCGGAAGCTAAATGTGTAGGTTTGGGCTCCTTTTTATATGAGAGAGAAAAGCGAGAGTGAGGCGCTGAGTGAGGTTGATAAGAGAGAAAGAGAAACTCAAAAATAAATAAATAAATAAATAAATAAAAATAAGGGCTTCTTCCAAGTGTTATTGATGATGATGCAAAGCCAAAACCCAAAGCAAAAGCCAAAGCAAAAGCCAAAGCCAAAGCCAAAGCCAAAACTAGCCAAGCCAAGGGTTTATTATTCGCTCACTCTCTCACCTTGTACTTTCCATTTATTTACCCAACCTAAGGGGCCCGTTTCAGTTTTCACACGCCCTATTTTTGCTTCATTAAAAAATAATTAAAAACCAAAAAATAAAAAAAATAAAAAAAAATCACATTCTATTATTTATTATATTCTATGTAATATTTCTTTTGTATATATATTGTTAAAAAAAAAAACAAAAAGCATATTAACAATTTTATCAGTTTTATAAACTTGTTGTTTTATTTTTCAATTTTATTATACTATCTTCGTCTTCTTCTTCTTCTTCTTCTTCTTTTTTTGTGTGTAAATATATCTTACATGTATTGTCAAAAAGAAAAAAAAAAAAAAAAGCATATGTTACATGTAGATTGTCACATAATTATATAAATCAAATCAATTACATTTGTAGTTGGCAGTTGAGAATCTTCATAAGTTAATTTACATAGAAAATTTTTAAAAAATAATTTTTATATATATATATATATATAAATTTATATAAATGTGACATTGTAATAAAATTGAAATGTAAGAGGGTGCTTTTGTAATTTTAATTTAGAAAATAGAGAAAGTGTTGATGTACCTTCTTTTTTTTTTTTTTTTTTTTTTGGGCCAATGGTAATCTACAGATCTGATCTTCTTGCTTTATTATTTTAAACATTTTGTAAAATAGATGAAACTGATACTGAATGTTATGTATATTATTAGTATTTAGTTTTGTAAATAATATTCAGCCTTTCCAAACAAAGCTTCTATTGGATTTTTGTATTTTTTTATGTGGTGGTTGGTTTTCAAACAGAATTCAAACTGAACAAATAATATAATTGTATAGAATTTTAATATAATAATGATATTATATTTGACAAATCACATCATTTTGTCATTTAAAAAATAAATTATTAATCAATTTTAAAAAATTCAATCAACCTTTTTATAATAATTTTCAATGGTTCTCATACAAATTTAAAAAGAATTGGTATTTTTTTTAAAGTTTTATTTGAAATAAATATATTTAAATGATATGATATTATTTAAATAATGTGGCTTGTCACATAGACTATTTTTACTATATAAAATTAATTTTTATTTTAGAAAATAATAATAATAATAAAAATAATATTTTGTTGAACTTACTTGGAAAACTCCTTTTAACTTGCAAAGCTATAATTCAATTAAGAAGTTTTCAACACCTATGCCTTTCAAATTATTTAGAATTTAGCATTTTGGTCTTTGAATTGTTTTCACATTTTGATTTTTAAATTTTAATTTTTAGTACATTATTGGTCCTTAAATATTTTATATATTAATTTTTAACAATTTTGAAGAAAACGACAAAACTATAAAATAAGAAAACCATACAAAACTTACATATTGTATTAAGTGCACAAAATATCTAAAAATTGCTAAAAAAATAAATAAATAATAGTTTAAAAGTCAAATTAAATACATTAAAAATTGAAATTTAAGGATTAAGGTGTCCAAAAAAAAAAAAAAAAAACACGATAAGGTAATAACCAGGTAAGTAAAGGGCATAGTTGCTAATTCAATTAATTCTACATCTCTAATTTACAATTTAAATTATCACAATTTTGGATAAACATTAACCGTTTATCATTAAAAACCCTAGTTATCAAAATTATATTTTTTTTAAAAAAATTTACTTATAATGGTCATGCAACAAAAATTTCAGGTTATGTGCGGAAAGTCCATTGAGTTCGTTAAAATTTCCCAAGCGAGGTGCTTTTTTTTTTTTTTTTTTTTTTTTGAGGGAAGAAAATGCTATTTTTTTTTTTTTAATGAATGGGGAAAAAAAGAAATATGCTACGCCAAAAAGGAGATTGAATAATGACATTACAATTCCAATTAATAGAAGAACTAATAAATAATTAATGACTAAAGTAGAGATTAGAGGATATATGATCTAAAATAGTTCAATAGAAGATGGAAACAAAATAATTTTTGGTCCCCTGTATTTCTGGTCTCAAAAACTTCTTTCCATCAAAAAAAGTGAGACCACACATCTGGTAGCCAATGCCCTAAAACAAGATTCAATGTTTTTTTTCATTCTTTTTTAAACTATGAAATGGAATCGGATACTATTTTCATTCAAATTGGAATATTCACAGGAAAATTTATCCACAATTCCAAAACAAGGTATCAAATAAAATACTCATTCACAAATTTATGAACATGCATATTTTAATTATTTATTAGCTTTTATTCAAATGAGAAAAAGAAAGAGGAAAAAATCAAGGGAGGTATTTTAGTAATTTAACTTGAAACACGAGTGTACAAAATTATTTATGGAATGCAAATATAATTTCCCAAGGTATGGAAACATCTTATCAGATTTCATCCATTTTCAGCAAAACATTGCATAGTTTAGATTTACAGTAATGATGCATTTTCTCTTTTTATTTTTATGTCAAATGGATAGCCAAACAAGCCCTTAATTAGTGGTATTGCCAAAATTATACCTCTTAATCAGTACAATTCTCCATGCTTCTTGGGAGTTTTCTTTTTCCTTTTGGTTTGAATAAATTAATTAACTAATCCAATTAATAAAATGAAAAATCCAAGTCAGAAAGCCCCCTCTTTTTAACTTTGATTTGTCCAGCACCTTTCTGGGTACCAACTATCTTAAACAATAATATTGCAACTTATAAAAAGGGGTTCTATTGGAGTAGTTATTGTCATGAAATTGCAAATTGTACTAATTAAATAGATAAAACCAAAACATATGGACTTTGTAGCACAAACACCAATCTTATTTGGTTTAGGAAGACACGTTACTCTTATACTAGATTAATCTATAAGCCATTCCACTGGTCTAAATCCATATGCTAGGAACGTTTTTGCATATGGATATTTAATTTACACTTTTTAAAATGATTTAAAAAGTTCAATTCACAACCTTAAGAAAGTTTATTTTTTAGTAAATAATTTTTTATTTTTTATTTTTTTAAAAAAAAGGGCTACTCTATAGGTGTCCATTTGTCAAAAATATTGGTTCTGTAGGCCTAATATTTTAATCGATTCCCTTTTGCTCTCCCTGGTCGGTAGAACACAATTTAGCCATGCATTCTAGTAAAAATTGTTCAATTATATGACAAGAATTACAGTATATAATTTATGTCACTTATTTCCTACACTCGCACAAATCATTCTATATTCAATATAAAACATCCCAAACTGCATTATTTTCTTAGCTCCATTTTCTCAGAAAACCAACAACATGAATTTCGTTGATGGAATTCATCTCCTTAACTTTGATGTCTGGGACATCCATGGCTTGTCCACATGTTGCAGGTGTAGCAGCACTTTTGAAAGCCAAGTATCCACAATGGATTCCTGCTGCTATGATACCCGCAGCAAACCATTTGGATAACACTTTCAAATCCAATTAATCATTATGTTCCATTGGCTAAAAATGCTAAACCGCTTGAAATGGAAGCTGGTTTTATTGATCCAAACAAAGCCCTTGATCCAGTTTTAATTTATGATGCTTCTGCACAAGATTACACTAATCTTTCGTGCTCATTGAAACTTTCCAAGGAGAATTTGTCTTCTTATTTTAAATCCAATGCTTATAACTATTCAAACCGATCTAGTCATGATCTCAACTACCCATCATTTCTTTTTTTTAATGATAGATTATAGACATTGATGGTTCAAGAATTTCAAAGAACTGTTACTAACGTTGGAGATGGCGCAGCAACTTACACATTTTCAGTAACAACACCTCATGATTCTGAAATTGAAGTGTCACCGAAAAAATTAAGTGTTTAAATCGATTTATGAAACACAATCCTAAAACGCCTTCATAAAGTATAAAATCAATGCTATTGATGGCGATTATTTTGGTGACATTGTATGGGTTAAAGAAAATGGAAAACATAAGGTGAGGAGTCCAGTTGTAGTAACACATTATTATTAGTAAGTCTCTATATGGTGGTGTAAACAATGTACTTTTAATTGACATTTTTATTTGGTCAGCCGCTGGTAATTTGACATAAAAAATTGTATCCAATAACTTGTCCCCTTGCGACAGCCACATAGCAATAACCACTGGTTTTAATTGTATATAATAACATGAAATATTTTGTTGCTGTTAGTGAAGCTCCCTGCAGGTTAGGTATAGGGTTTGTCATCCCAACTTCTTACCATGAGTTCTCATAAATTTCTAATTTGTTAAACCAAAACCCAAATTATTTCCGCTAGGCATGGTAAAAAAAGGTGTTGAAGCAAACATTTGGTGTACACCTTTCTTCAATTCGCAACCCGTTGGCAGTGGACAGGATAGCATAGGACGGAAGGAGGGACTAAAGCTGGGATTATTGGCATCTTTGACAAAGAATAATTTTGGAAATGAAAGCTAAAAAAACAGAGAGACATTTGCACATTCAGATTTATGTTAAATATTTTTAGCATTTTCAGTTCAGATAAAAGGGTCCTAACTTGAGTTGGAAAAAAAAAGAACCAACAAACTAAAATCTCTTATTAAGTTGCCATGTTAAGGCTAAAGTTTAAAAACCAAACAGCATCTAATGCTACTTGATACCTTCACTTCTGTGTCTCCATAGTTCTACATAACACATAAAGGAGGCAGCATTTATGAAAAGGTGGTGAATACTGAAAGCCAGCTATCGAGTTCCATCTTTAGAAGCATCACTCATCTACAGAGGAGCTACAATTTCTGAGTAACCTCAATCGGATTCCAGCCAGTGCATCTAACGTTGAGGATGATGATGCCCGATCCATCAGTAGATGCAGACAGTGGGAGGTAGAGGACCATGATATCAACCAATTTCTTGACAGGGGTTTCATGTCTCACGAAAGCCAAATCTCTTGATCAAGTACAGATGACTAAACAATTCTCAGTTAATATGAATATGATAGAAGCTAAGTTTTCAGTGTAACCTACATTCACTGACATGAAAAGACATCTGATGGATAATACCTACCAGACCCCAATCAGGATGCAGTCATTGACTTGATAATGCTTTCTAATAAGCACTGGCATGAAATAAGCATAGAAAAAAACTTATTACAATTACAAACAATGAGTTGGACAGTAAAAACCAATAGATGACAACCCAAGAAAATATGTCTGAGAATCTGGTCCTTATAGTAGGCTTACAAACTTAAAGACGCCTTTTGCAAGAGTGCCTTGAACTTCAGAAGAATCACCAAAATCCAAAACTAAATGATTGATGCATCAATGAGGAGATCTGCACAATGAATACATACAGCATAAAAACACATACTATTGCTTAGATAACATAATAGTGTATTTTATCTCAACTCTTGTTAAGTTGCCATCAGATTTTCTTTTCATTTTGGTTTGAATAAATTACTTGCTGATGATATAGGCAATTAATTGTGCAAATAGAACCATTCATCCTATGAGAAGGTATATCCCAAAAAGATTAGTGAAGGAGTTAAGATTAATTAATCCAATCAATAAAATAAAAAATCCAAGTCAGAAAAGCCTCCTCGTATAGCTTTGATTTGGCTCTTCTAACTTTTTAGAACACCAAAGATCAAAGATTATTGCAAGCTTTGCAGCCTTATCAAAAGGGTTCCTATTGGAATATTTATTGTCGAATTGCATATTGTACAAATTAAAACAGAGAAAACCATGAATAAAGAGACCTTGTTTTTTAGCTCTACAAAGTATTAGGGAGACAGAAAAATGTTAACGCTTTACAGAAACACCATGGCTTCTCCACAACTTGCAGACGTAGAAGCGCTTTTGAAAGCCCAGTATCCAAAATGGAGTCCTGCTGCTATTAGATCTGCTATTATGACCACAGCAAACCATTTGGATAACACTTTAAATCCAATTAGAGATAATCATCGTGTCCCTTTGGTCAAAGACGCTACACCTCTTGACATGGGAGCTGGTTTTATTGATCCAAACAAAGTGCTTGGTCCGGATTAAATTTATGATGCTTCTGCACAAGATTATGCTAATTTGTTGTGCTCTTTGAAACTTCCCAAGGAGGATTTGTCTTCTTATTTTAAATCCTATGCTTATACCTTGTGGGTTGAAGAAAATAGAAAAGAGGAGGTGAGGAGTGCCACTCCTATCCTTGTAACAAATTATTATTTGTGTCTCCGTGCTATAAATACTAAACTCTTAATCGACGTTTTTAGCTGGCCGGCTGCTGGTAAATTGACAATAGAAAATGTATCTGATAACATGTCCCACTAGATCAGGCCGAGATGGAAATGACTACTGGTAACAATCCTCATATCGAAGGTTCCAATGTCAAAATCCCCCTGGCTAGTGTACCCAAAAACAATTGTATCTAATAACATGAAATATTTTGTTGCTGCAAAAACAATATATAGTGAAGCTCCCTGGTGGGTAAGGGATAGGGTTGTTCCATCTCAACTTCTTTCCCTCTGTCCTCGTGAATTTGTAATTCGTTGAAGCAAACCCCAAATTATACTTTTGGTGGGCATGGTAAAAAGAAAAGGTGGAGATCTGCCACCAGCCACCACCTATGGTGGAAAATCCGTTGTTTCCTCTTGTCTACACCTTTCTTCGATTGGAAATCTACTGGCATGAGAGGGATAAAGCAAGAGGAAAAGGAGGGACCAAAAGCCGGGATTGACATCTTTGCCAATCATAATTTTTGGAAATGAAAGTTCAAACACACGCTCAGACACTTGCACATTCAGATTTAAGCTTATATATTTAGCTTTCTAATTTCAAATAAATGGGTCTCGACTTGAGCATTAAGTTGAAACAAAACAAACTAAAATATCATATTGATTTAAATTAAGAAATACTAGGACTTAGGTTAAAACACCAAACAGCATCTAATCTATTTAGTACTTCAACATCATGTCTCCATCTACATCACATATAAAGGTGAAAAATGGAAGTCTACATCAAAATCCCCCTTTGGAAGCACCACTCATGTACAAAGGAATTGCAATTTCCGAACAACCTCATTCCAATTCCACCCAGTGCATCTAACTGTGAGGACGAGGTTCTTAGCTTCATAGAGAAAATGATGCCCGATCCATCAGTAGATGCAGATAGTAGGAGCTAGAGAACCACGATAGCAAACCAATTTCTTGACAGCGTTTCATGCCTCATGAAAGCCAAATCTCTTGATCAAGTACAGATGACTAAACAATTTTCAGTTAATATGAATATGTATACCTAGGGGAAAAAAAACAAAGGCTAAATTTTCAGTATCACAGTCAAACTCCATCCATACAACCAATGCTGGCCATAAGAACAGAAAACCGAAGTCTGATTTCTTAGTAACCATATATATCAAATCTGTAGTATAAGTTTAGTGGAAGTGACCATAATTAGTAGAAACCATAGCTTTGTGAAAATGGTTCAACCACGAAGAATATTTTTTTCTTTCCATATCATAAGCAGCCAGAATGAAGAAAATGTGTCCATGAATTGAAATCATCAAAATTTATTTGTCGCTACCCATCTATGATGAGTCAAGATTCAAGACAACAAAAACAAAATCTCTATTGACACATTTTCTTCAAAGAATTTTCAGACCACTCAAAAGGCTAGCATGGAAGGAGATAAACAGATGAAACTGCCATGAAATGCATGTGCTTAACAGAAATACATTCACTGATATGAAAAGAAAATTTAACCTGCAATAAGACATCTGATGGATAATATTTACCAGACCCCAATCCGGATGCAGTCAATGACTTGATAATGCTTTCTACTAAGCACTGGCATGAAATTAGCATAGACAAAAACTTATTACAGACAATGAGTTAGACAGTAGAGCGAATAGATGATAAACCAAGCAAACTAGAGGGCAGATTTTAATGGAGTGATAATCATTTTCTTTTTTCTTCTTTTAGAGGGGGGAAAAAATAAAAAAGCCGAAAAACCATGATAAAATGATGTTGATATCTCAAGAAGTAACTATAAAATGGTTGCATTAGTAATCCAAGGAAACAGTATTAGAAAATCATTGCTGAGTAGCATACTTGAAATCATTAAGACACATTGTTCTCTCTCTCTCAAAATTCTACCATTTCCCCAACACTTTTCAAGAAAGAAGTTAATAGAGTACTACACTGTTTTTTGAAAACAAGTGATGGAGGAAAAGTACTTAAATAGAAAGAAAATACAGATTTGAGAATCTGGTCTTTATGGTAGGCAAACACCAACTTTAAATTACAAATTTAAAGACGTCGTTTGTAAGAGTGCCTTCAACTTCAGAAGAATCACCAGAGTCCAAAACTAAATGATTGATGCATCTATGAGGAGATCTGCACAATGAATACATACAGCATAAAAGACTAATTTGAAAATCGAATATTTATGTAGATAATATGTACAGTAAAAGATAAATATTTATACCTTTGGCGAGGTAAAAGAAATTTTTGTTTCTATGTCATGACCAACTAATATTTAAACAAGAAAATGGTTTTTGACACCAGTGAAATTAAACAAGCAGCATGAAGTTACAAGGAAATAAAATTTAAGCTTATAAATGAAGGGGATATAACAAATAACATAGTTAAAATATAGAAAAGAAAATCTTGATGATAACAATAGATACATCATAATAGAGGAATAACATATTTAGCAATGTTATTTTCTATGTAAAATTAACTCTTTAGAACCATTAAATATTATCAACAAATAAAGAAACCGCAAAGGTTAAATGCAGGCAGCTATCAAATGGAAACATCAAGACAACAAGCTATCTTGATACAGCAGGAACAGCATTGGCAGTCAAACTTGAGCTCCTAGTTGAATAATGGAGGTATATAGCATTCACTAGTAGCTATATGCAAATAATAAGGCACCTTCACAATATGAAAAAGCCAAATACATAGACATCAGCCATAGACGTGAACTGTGTAATATAGTCACCAAGAAAGGAAACATTAGCAGGAGAAGAAGCAAGAAACTAGATCAAGAAAAGACTTGCAACAAGATGTCCATGAACAAATCAGCATCAGAGATCACAAGAGCAGACGCTAACGAACAACAAATCAATAAAAGCAACAAAAAACAAGCATTGCTATATAACAACGTTCCCAAATAAACATTGCGTTAACAACATATGGCAACCTGAAGAATTGGTAAATACTACAAACTACATGTGCCAAAACTTGCTACTTCCATCATTTGACAATAATAGTTTCTGAGTGCGGGATCACAGGCAATGTTGAAATTTTATTACAAAAGTTACATCATTGGGACATCCAGTTGTGCCATATCCACCTTCTCAAAAGGCTTCCTCCCGAATAAAAGAAAAATGGTTGAAGTTTATAGTTGAAGTTTGCTAATGTATCATTTTCATTCCAAGGTGTATTATTGTCATGTGATGCACAATACACAATTAGAAGAAACTAAAGATAAAAAATCTGCAGTAATACGACTAACAACGTCAACAAAAGAGATCTAAAGCTAAATCTGTTTACTTGAATACTCCTGAGTCATAAAATCAGAATCACCTGTTTTATAGAATATGACAGAAAATAATCTAGTCGTTAAAAAAACATTTGATGCAAAAACCAGCCAAAGACATGCCCAAGCATTTTTACGTGGAGGACTATATTTCGTAACCAACAAATCTTAAATGTATCACAACTACCTGATTTAGTTGGCACAACCTCTTTCTCCACAATAAGACATTTGAAAAAAATGAATAGGAAGTAGGTAAGGTGGAATAGCAAAAGAAAATAAGTTTCAAATGGTATACCTGAAACTCACCTAATGGCCCATGTAAGGTGCACCTGCGCCTGGATGAGGCCTACCAGCACTGCTCTGCCCCATTTGTGGATTCTGGTATCCACCCTGCATCCCTGGTTGGTTCCCATAGCTCCCACCAGCCTGATTCCCATATCCAACCGGTGGCCCAGCCTGGTTTACAGGTGCACCACCAAGACCTCCAAGCAGATTACCAAGCCCCAGTCCAGCTCCCTGTGATGTAAGCAATGCAGTCAAGGCCTGCCCAAGGGCAGGGTTCAGTGCCGGCGCTGCCACTCCCGCCACTCCCGGGTTAAAACCCACCGCAGGAGCTGATGGAGCCATCAAATGCCCTGGCCCTGTGCCGCCAGACGAATACTTACTCTTCTCCTTCCTAGGATGGTAATGTGGGGGTTGATTATGATGATGATGGTAAGGCTTATTTGGCTTGGGACCATCTATAGCCTTCTGACAGTGCAAAGTATGGCCCTCAAACACTTTGTGAGGCTCTTCAAGAGCCTTTCTAGCACCCTCTATCGATTTGTATACAAATAAAGCAAAACCCTTTGGTTTGCCAGTGTGCTTATCGAGGCCTAGTGGCCCTTCCTCAATCTCCCCAAACTGTCTAAAATACTCGAGCAACTTCTGGGGTTCGATTTCTGCGGAAACGTTGCTCACGAAAATCTTCCTCTGCGTGTACTCCGAGACCGGAGGGGTAACAGGCGGGGGGGCCGGAACAGGTCCAGCCGAGGCAAGCTGGCAAGAAGTGGTCCGGTTGCCAATCTTCTTCTGGGGCTGCTTCAGAGCCTTTCGAGCACCACTCCGGTGCTTGAAGAGGATAAAAGCATAGCCTTTCGATTTCCCAGAAACCCTATCCGTCACAGCCTTGCAGTCCTCAATCTCACCATACCTACCGAACACTGAGGTTAGGGTTTCCGCGGTGGTGTCCCAACCGAGTCCATGGACAAAGATCTTACGGTGAGCAGGGTCGGCATCGGCGAGCTCACGAACACTCTCAACAAAGTCCGGGTACTTGTTAAGCGCCTGCTTGACGAGAGATAGCAGCTGCTCTTTCGAGAAAGGTTCAAGAAGCGTCTCCACAGGCTCATCGTCCACCTCATCATCCTCTTCCTCTTCGTTGTCTTCGTCGCCTTCGTTACCTTCGGATTGAGCTCCATCACCCGAAACGGCACCATTCGTAGGAACATTTAGGGTTTCGTCCTGTTGTTGCTCTTCGTCCTCTTCTTCTTCTTCTTCGTCTTCTTCTTCTTCTCCTCCACCATCACCTTGTTGTGCCTCTTGCTCTTGCTCTTGTTCACCTTCTTTCGTATCGTCGACAGCCATATCTTGCCGTCCGTGAAGCTCGTTGTCTTGTATTTGTTCGGACTGGGTTTGGTCGCCGTCTTCGTGTTCGTCTCCATGGAGCTGTGGTTCCTCTTCATCCTCAGGCGTAGGGTCAGGCTGTGCAGGAGGTTGTTGGGGTTGGGGTTCAGGTGCCTTGGCGGTCTCGGGCTCAGAGGATCGCAACTTTCGCTTCTTAGCCATGGCGGACCTAAAATTAGGGCTTTATTTTAATTTGGGGCTTTTTCTTTTAGGAGGGTTTCTTGAAGGGCAGGTGGGGGTAGTCTGACACACGGAGAGGGAAAGAGATGGTTCTTTTTCTCTCTTATCGGAAGCAAATGTTGTGTACGTGGAGAAGTTTCCACGTGTAGGTTATTGCTCTTTCACTAGACTTTCAGGATATTAGCTGGGCGTACAATTTATGGGCTGGATTATCCATTTATTGAAATTAGGCCTCCCATTTAAAAGTAGTTTTTTTTTTTTCAAAGAACATTCAATTTGAGGCCCAATTTTTGAACATTGGGTCAGATTTCTTATTACCATATTGGACAGGACGGGACCAATCATATCTATTCTGATAAAAAATAATAATAATAAAAAACGCTCTTGAATATAATTCGCCAGACCCAAAAGATTAAAAAATTAATTGATGAATAATTTCTCTCATATAGGGTCATGTTGACTCCTTTTATGGGCCTTTACAGTTGTCTTTGACATGAGCAGCATATATAGAATGGACAAAAACCTCACAGTTACAACTAATTTTTTTTTATTAATCCTTAAATTGAATTATACAGGGTTAAAAGATCTTTAATACATAAAAAAGTAACAAAACGAACAATACAAAAGCAAAAAATAAAAATTTTTGAACCTCTATCAAAACCCAGAAACAAGTTTCATAAACCCATCATCAGATTTTCTATACTCCAAACCACATCATTTACAAAGGGAGAATAATAAGAATAAAACAACCACGTAATTCATCTGCTGCTGCATCACTTTGTTATAAAAATAATAAATAATAATAAGAAACTAAAAAGTTCAATTGTTAGCGGTTAATTGTCAGAGTCCAAACAACACCTCCTTTTTTTTTTCTTTTTTTTTTTTTTTTTTTAAGTTGGAAAGAAAAACAAAAGACAACTGAAATCTGTAGTCTACTGTTCATTTTACAGAAATCAATTTTGTTGACTGTTAACATTCCCACTCCATGTTCATGACCATATATATCTTTCAAAGCCAGCAAAAGCTAGTGGGACAAAGAATAAGCTTTAACCTAAAACATATTTTTCTGGTGATATCTCAACTGGAAGCCATACCATCAGCGAAAAGAAAGGTTGAGAGCAATGCACACCATAGTGAATTTTACACAAGGAAGTTGATTCTGCGAAGCCGCATTAGATCCCTTTGACCATACAAGAATTTCCCGTCTCCTCAACAGAGATGTTGGGACCATCTATCAAAATTCAAAATCTATAAGCTCCGGTAATCTATCACGGTGACTTCATCCTCTGGTGCATCTAGGTCTTGATAACTGCATAGATTTAATAGAAATCAGTGTTTTCTATCTGTCATGATTTGGAAAGGGAAAGAATTTTTAAATCCCAAGGAAATTACAAGAACTTTGTGTTTATTCACTTTCATAGTTGCAGCTCTTCCCGACAGACAATAATATTCTGGTTCTTATAACAATCTGACTTACAATCAATCCAGAAGATAAATATGGAACTTGCTTTTATTTCAAACTAACACCTTACTTTCTCCAAGCAACCTGAAGTTTGGTAGCAATAATAGGTTAGCAGCATAAATTACCTGCGTAAACGTCTAGGATCCTGCCGAAAAGCTGGAGATAAAGCAAGAATTGGAGCAGGCCCACTAATCTGGGGTCCAGGTCGTCCACTTCTGCCACCGGCTTCAAAAGGTGAAGGACCACCCTGTTCTCGCAACATTCTCATTGCAACTTCAGGTGGAGCAGGAACAAAAGGCCCCAGTGGACTGTAATGCAAAAATATAAGAACATTTTCAAGGAAATTAGCAAAGTTAATTAAGAATTGCTGCAAGAAACGAAATAATAGAAAATTGACATACCCAGCACCCGGAACAGGCATCAACACTGGTGGAGGGGGTATGTCTGAGGGGAAAGGAGGAGCGACATGCATTCCTGGCCCGCCAAAAGCATCATACATTGGTTCCTCAAGATTTCCTCCATCAGGACCATCATTGTTGGGCTGAAATTCACCTGACTGAAGATTATCATATCTTTCACCACCATTTGCTCGATTGTCCCGTTCTCTCCGATTACCGCGATCATCTTTTAATCGAATATCTGCACCTAATCTACGCCTCTGTGGTCTCTCCCTCTGCACACGTATAATCTTTTTTAAATTGATGATGCGATATGACAGCAATGAAGAATGTGAAACATTAATAATATTTAATCATAAGATGGACAATCAGAAACAAAATCATCAACTTGCAAAAGAAATAAAATATAACTTGGAAAAGAGTCCCTGATTGCATGCACATTCTTGTTATCAACTAATTTGAGCTGAACATTCTTAATAAAACTGGAATATTAATATATAAAAAGATAAACGAACTCTGCGGTCAGGGATTAGTCACTGTCAAATGAATTTTAACCCTAAATATGAATGATCGACATTTTCTTCTATTTAAATGCTCTGCCTTTTCAAAACCTGTTGAAACCGGAACTCAACCTGGAATAAATCCACATGATGTTTCTTCCTGGTCTCTCGAAAATAGTGGACATAATAGAAATACAATATAGATCAAGAAGCTGAGAAGGAATCTGAAAGTACTGAAACAAGATCTGATGGCCTTTACTGAAACTTGTAAAGGGATTCTCATAAGTTCAAACCTCAAGGCACTAAAACAAGATCTGTGGTTTTTTCTGAATTTCCAAGCAGCTCCTTAAGTTCAAATCTTGTGTTCACATAGAAAATGAGTGGGGATGGGGGTGAATGACTCTCATGTTACCAATTCTATCCCCAAGGTACCAAAAATAATGCATATCAACAATATAGTCACTGAAGAGTATTTCACCATGCTAATAATAATTGTCATTTTAGCGAACCATACCTGTATGGGTTGCTGCATAATAGGTGTACCACCGGGTGCATTTGCATCACTGTGAAAGATTAAAGAAAATGTTAGACAAAAACAAATATAGAGAAAATGCACAGAAAGAAAGAACTTCACACCCAATAGTGTACTTAACTTCACACCAAACAGTGTTAACTTCACACCAAATAGTGTACTTACTTCATGTAATTTTGGAAATACAGCTCTTCACGCACTTTAACTGTCAGCTCCAAAACAAGATCTGGGTGCTTCAGTTTAAGATGCTTGTGCACAAACTCAGCAGCATGAAAGAGTTTTGTGCAACCCTTGGCTCCGCAACCATACTTCCATCCATACTTCTCATCCCTGATTTTCCGGACATAGGGATCTAAAGCTTCAACAGCAGCAGCATCTATCTTCTCCTTAGCGGTCATTACTTCCAAGGGATCTTGATTCTGCAACCTCTCCTGCCAACGAGAATCCAGTTTCTTTTCCCACTCAGCTCCATTAGCAGTTACACCACTACTCTTTGCATCTGTCCTCACATGACGGAGACCCTTAGGTTCACTTGTTTCAACCATCCCATAATAGTCTAAGCCATGAATACGCCAAAGATAAGTTATAAGCGTGTCTAGTAACTCGATGCCCTCCAGGCCCTTGACAGAGGTTAAACCTCGTATAATAATAACTGGGCCAGTGGAGCCTGCATTGTCATTATCAGATCCACATAAAACATTTTCCTCAACTCCTTTCTCGGAGTCAAGTTTGCGTACAAGAGCCTGGGCTTGTTCAATGTCAACCTGTATTCGTCTAGGTTCAGAACTGACTGGATGAGCCTTAGGAGCAGCTGAAAGAAGGTCAGCTTCTTTAGTCAGTGCCCTACCATGCCTTCGTCTTTTGTCACCCGCATCCATTTCATCATCCGAGTTTGGATCACTAGTCTGTCCAGATTTATTTGAAGTTGAGGCACTGAAACCTGGCCCTCTGCATAAAAAAATATCAAATTTTTTTTGTTTGCATCTACAAGGATGACAAAAAATGACAGCAAGACACAAAGGAAAATACAAGTATGGAAAGGTCATTCTTACAAGTCCAATGTTCCACTTTGCAAATCAAGAATGAAATCCTTTGCAATCTTTCGTGCAAGTTCATTCCTCCTAAAAAAGATCCCATAAGAATAAATAGTTTAAAGGCAAAATCTAGAAACAACACTTTTTAAAGAACAGATCTTTGCCTCAGAAAATTTCCTATTAAAACTATTAAAACTCATGTTTAAAAAAAAAAAAAAAACATAATTTGATGTAGAAAGACATACCTTTCTATAACAGCAATTAAATTTGTTGGATGATATTTGTCTTTCAACCTACATAAACGAGTAAGTACAGTGAGAATTTTTTTTTGATGATATATATATATATATTTTTTTTTTTGGGTGAGTCCAGTTAGAATTAAACGTAGGATAGAGAAACTATACAACTAATACACTATAAACTAGGTAACAACCCAAAGAAAACATATCCAATCCCTCATACTCAGATTTAAAAATAAATAAATAAATAAATAAATAAGCTTACAGATTATTCCACATGAACAAAGAGATATCACGCAAAAAATGAGACCTACCATTCCTCATCCTTATGTGCATTAAAATAAGCACGCTTCTGAGTTGAAATATATTCTGACTTATATTCTTGATATCTGTATGGTAAAAAAGTCAATGATACCATAACAAGACAAATTATGTTCATACTTACTTAAAAGCAATTCAAATGGCCCATTATGTACCTGCGTTCAGCTTCAGATGGTAGTACATCATCTTCAAGTTCCTGAATGAATTGCTTGTACGACATTAATCCTTCCCTGGAAACATTCACTTGTCACACTAATGAGTAAGTTGAATATTGTACAAGAGTACTCCATGTATAAACAAGAACATAAACATCCATTTGGCGTGGGGTTGAGTAGGGAGAAAGAAAAGGAAGTAACTAGATCCAACATAAGAAAACTATAAAATGTTTTCATGAAATAGCTTTCCCTAAATCCAACATAAGAAAACTATTAAATGTTATCATGTGATAGCTTTCCCTTTGTTCTCTGGATAAACAACCAACAACAGACAGCAATGATCTCACAAGATTTCATTTCGGGGGGTTTTTTTTGCGAAACTGACATCTGGTCCACTAAAAACTTAATAAGTATTTCTTTTCAGAGGGATTCTAGATTAATCTTGACACCCTAAACAAACCTAATAAGTATTTCTTTCCTTTTTTTTTTTTTTTTTTTTTTTTGGGTGAAAGGGAAAAAAAAAAAAGGTTTAAACTGGTTTAAGATCATATATAGATTACAATGAGCATTTATTCAACTACCGCTGATAGTACAGACATACCTATAATATGAAATTTTGACACTCAGCAAGCTACATAGCTAAACATGATATTACTTTCACTTATCAAATCAAAGTGGTATAGTTTACCATGAAAAAACTACATCAAGAAGAGACTTGAATCCCCCTCCTCCCTCTGTCACACACACACACACACACACACATGGGGAGGGAGATGTGGGAAGAGGAGGAGGAGGAGGGGGAGGAGAGTGGGGAACCCTCATAAACAGAGGTTCATAAAAGATTGCTCATACAAGCTAACCACATATTGTTAATCAAGAAGTTTCAACAAAGGCATACAATTGAATCTGGATTGCAAAATTTTCTAATAAACACCTTTTAATTTTTCAGGAGTTAGAAAGTTCTGCATCAAAAAGAGAATGAGTGATTGAATAGGCAGGTTCATGACATTTGGAAAACATGTTTTTTATGCATATATTGGATAACGACTCAACATAATACATACCATAACTCATTGTGCAGTATACAAAAGATGTTGTTAGGAGGTTCAAAGTTATCAACAAACTTAAATTAAGAAACTACAGGTATTAACTCTAGACTCAGATCAACTTAAGATAATAGTATCCAATTTCCAATTTGATCACTAAGAAATGCTTCTATGGCCTATACCATAACCAAACCACAATGTCATAGACTGGTTATGCTATTGATTTCTCATTCTAGAAATTATTTTTAAAAAAAATTGAGAAAATCAACAAATATAAATTTTTAGAACTTCAACAGTCCAATACAACATTACAACATCGTTAAGAAAACAACACTCAATCAGAAACAATAAATAATTGTATAGAATAAAAGAAGTTATCAAAATTAAAACCAGGTGACATGATAATCCTAACCTTTGAGTAGTCCCTGCACCAGATGCATCCCCATAACCACCACGACCTGACTCCCAGTCTGTAAAGAGGAATATATGCTGTTACACTCCACATAAGAAAACTAAATAACAAAAAAAACTGAAATATTCAAGCAGTGGGATTCAGCAATGAATGCAGAAAACAATATCACTAACATATAAGGCAGCCAGATGCCACCAAGGTCTAAGATACATGTTAAGTTGTATGGTAAATTAATTAATTTGATTGTAGAGCAGAAGTTACATAACAAGTAACAAGAGACCCAAAGCTACCTCATTTGCAAGCATACAAGAACTATAACAAATAAGCACCAAAATTCATAGCATGCATAAAATTTGACAGGTTCAATGGCTGATCCTTATTTGAAAGCACCAGCAAGAAACAAAGTGAACTAAGTAAAAGTACTACCAGCTACTTCGAAAGTAGATTTAGCTCGAATTATTATGAGTGTTCATTACAGTAGCATATCATGCTCCCAAAGATGGGCGTATTTTCCCTCAGGAGGCCTAAATGTTAAATACAAAAATTTGTCTGGCAGACTAGTTCCCAGTGCTGAAGCACTCATCGAGGACCATCTTGTCAACAGTCCTATATGAGTTAACACATGATGAAGTTAACTATAATGCTTCACAAAACATAATTAACTTCAGAGTTTACACATAATTAATTTCATTCAGAGTGTTACACATAAATAATTTCCCTCAATTTGCTGTCAAGCTATTAACTTACATTTAAGAGTGATCAACCGAAACCAAATAATAATAAAAGTTCAGCAATTAAAAAATGCAGTTACCAGGAGGGCCATAGCCAGCAGATGATCGTCCAACATATCGTCCATGAGGCCTCTCATCAGCATACCCAGGCCTGCTGCTTATCTCACGATCGTATCCACCAGCATAATCATATCCAAACCTATGCCACCACAAATTCATAGCAACATGTACAGTCAAGACAATTTAAAACAAGAAGGAGCAGCTACAGACAATTATGCAAACAAAAATATAGAAATCAACCATAAAATTAGATTCTTTAGGCAGAGTGAAAAATTATATATATATGCAGCTCATGGATACAAGTCATATAAAATACAACAGCCACTTTAAGGCACCTTAAGGTATAAGGGAGTGAACCTAATGCAAAGATGCTTTCAGTAAAAATGAGAATTTAAGACCTGAAAGTTCACGGAACTTTTGACCTTTAGTTCAAGGAAATATGCAGTACGATTTCACAGTATACAATTCACAGGTACGTCAAAAGCACTCAGCAAGTAGTCAAACTTTGTCAACAATAACAAGAAAACTCCTCATAATACTCTCAAACTTAAAACAATTCCTCAGAAGAAACCATTTACAGCCATTGCACAATGACACTCATCATAATACTCTCATATTTGTTCGTCTTTCCATAAGTAACAGGTTTCATAACTACATCCTACAGAATCCAACAGTCAACCCTATTGGGTAACACAAATTAGAGAGGGCAAGGTTGAATAAAAAGTTATAGCAACTAGCTACTCTACTGAGAACTGAGACTTGCAACCAGTTTTCCTGCTTCATTCCCTTTTAAAATATGCACCTATGTTGCACTCCACCAAGAAGCAACTTTAACTCCATAAATCAAATCTGAAGCCAATATAAATTCTCCACAATGTGGAAATGAAAGTTACACTACAAATTTCCATTTTCTTCACCAAATGAATCTCCACAACGATGAGAAATTCATGCAATATATCATTCTCTTCATTTCTCATTGTCCAAGTTTTTCCAACATTAGCAATACAGGAGAATGTAGCCAAACTCATGCCAAACCATCAAACAAAGAAAACCAATAAACTAATTATGGAAATTCTATATCCAATTTAACAAGTCCAGTACAAAATCATGAAAAAATAAAAAATAAAAAATCCCAATCACCTTCTATCGCCAGGCCCAAACCCTCCACCTCTGGGACTTACTCTCCTCCCTTCGTACCCTCCATCATCCCTTCTCGACCTCTTATACGGCGGAGGAGGCGACCTTCGAGGAGGAGGCGAGTGCCTGCGATCCCTATACGGCGGAGGAGGCGGGCTAATGCTGCTCCGCCGCTTGTACTCCCTATCTCTATCTCTCTCCCTCTCGCGTATCGAAGGCGGAGGCAGCGGCGACCTGTTCCGATCGTAGTAATCTCCTCGGCGACTCGGAGGTCGGTCGGAACCATCCCTATCGTCTCTTCTCTCCCTTTCATCCCTATCTCGTCTTCTAGGCGCCGGCGGCGGATGCGGTGGATGAGGCGGGGACGAGGACTGAGGGTCATCGTCGCCGGATTTCTCCTTGCGCTCATGGCGACCGTCGAGTGAATCGACCGGCATGTTCATGACCTCCGCCATGGTTGGTTAGCTTCGAGAAATCTCTGGGTTAAAACCCTAGAGAGAGATAAAGATTAGAGAGAGTGTGTGAACAAGAAAAATAAAGAGCTTTGAGGAAAAGAAAATGTCTGAAGCTGATTGATGAGTGGGTTAGTAAATGAGAAAAGACCGACCTGCCGAACGACTCTCTCTCTCTCTCTCTCTCTTTCTCTCTCTTTGCCTCCCAGAGGTACTAAGACGATTTACATACGCGGCACGCCAAACCTTATTTAAGCTTAATTAAACAAATACATATTGTAAAAATTAAAAAGTCGAAAATTTGAAAATAAATTTCTTAAAATTTATTATAAAAAATTTAAAATTTCAAAAATTATGTTTCCATTATATGTGTAATAAAATTTTTATTGTATATAACTTCAAATAAAACAGATGTATTAGCTCAATCTATCCATTTAAAAAAAAAAAAAAACTATTTTTTATTCCCTTCTTCTTATATTTTATGATAAAAAAATAGTTTTCATTAAGTTTATATTTTCTGTATATAAAATATTATTTAAAAAAAATACTAAAATTAATTTTTCCATTGATTGAAGTTCATTCCAAAACAATAATTAATAATAATAACCTGGTCGCTATAAATTGTAAATACGAAGAGCAGGGGGGGCGTTGGAGTGACGCAAAAAGTTGCGCCAAAAAGCCTAGAATCGATGGAGAGGCTTGTGAACGCTTTCTCTGTGCTGGAGCTTGACGCCGAAGATGATGATCAAACGCGAGCCAACTCCAATGCTTCCATGGCCAAGGAAGGAACTTCCCGTTCTGGTTAGTTTTCCAAACTGATTTTTGCATCGTTTTCCGCTTCTGTAAACCCTTGTTTGATTGCCGAGAAAAAATTGAAGTCTTTCTTTGATGAACAAAATCGTCCATCTTTTCCTTTTCTTCTTCTTTTTTTTTTTTTTTTTTTTTTTGTTTTCTTAATTCCCTGATCTTTAGTGAAGAAAAATCTTGATTAACTTTTATTCATTGAAGAAATTTCGAGTTCCCATCTTTCTTTTCCTTATCTTATTAAGTTTATCAACATCTATTTTTCCAAACTTCTGCTTCTTATACTTGTTTAGTTTCGTAATGAACTAGATATAGTATCCAAGAAAACTTTTACATTGATTATGTTCGAAGATACTTAGCTTGAAGTTAGATCTTATTTTTGCTAATGTATAATGATGGTTTTTGATTACAGGAAAAAAAGAAAAGAGGGTTAATGGCTCAGATAGCATACATGTAGAAAAAGAAAAAGAGTGCCGTCCTAAAGAGAACAAGTTTCCCTCGCCCCTTGTGTGGATAGATTTGGAAATGACTGGTGAGAATATATGTTGTTAGTTCATTCCAAAAGATCGCTTACCTTTTCGATCCCAGTAAAATTCTTATTTGGTCTGAGGTGGCATCTCGGATACATTCATGGTTGTTGACACATGGTATAAAATTCTTGATTCTAAGACTCAATATTAGTTTCATTGTTTGCCTGCTCGCTGCAACCCTCATTTTTGACGGTCTTTTCTTTCAGCCCAGACACTTATGTTATTATTATATCAGCAGTTTCTTTTCTGTTGCTTCACTGTATTAGGTTTTCTCTAAACAACTTTCGACCCTATTGTGTCTGTTTTATTATTGCAATGGTGTTCATTATATGATCGTGCTATGGCTTGAAATTCTAAACTCAGTTCTTATCTCCTTGAGTTCTATGTATGTCAGGTTTAAATGTTGAAGTTGATCGAATACTAGAGATCGCCTGTATAATTACCGATGGCAAATTGACCAAATCAGTGGAGGTGTATGTCCTTTTCAATTTTGCAATGTCTGTGCCTGCTTTTGTGGTTTTTTAGTACTTTTATTATTTGGTTATTGTGTTTTTGGTGTGTCCATTTCTTGTTTGTTTAAGATATATCAACTTTTGCTTAGATATATCAACTTTTGCTTTTTGCCTTTCTGGTTTGTCAATGTTATGTTTCCATTCTTGTGTCATTGTCGTTTACTTACTACAACACTTTTGTTTCCCATTGATTGCATAGCGTAGCTTGTGATTCTCAATAGTTATCTCTATGTAACACTTAGGTTTGCGTCATTTTAAAAGAGGGAAATCAAACATTGTTGTGAATTGTGATTAGCCAGATATTCCTGCTAACGGTTTTCCAATTGTTATTAAAAGCTGATTATGGTTATTATATGAGTTATAGATTTCTAGTGTATCATGTAATTTGGGGAGTTAAGTAGAATAAAGACATAATTCCACGAAGAAGGTTTATCTATGGTAAGTAATTGTAGACACCTTCAATTTGTTTGTCTCATTCTTGTTAAATATTGTTTTGGGGTAGACGTCTCACTTGATGGCTGCATGTATTCCATGATGTATAATATGCTAAATAGCAGTAAAAAATTCTTGGGTGTGCTATATCACCTACACAGTAATCTGAACAAAAAGGAATGAAGGGATACATAGAGAAAAATTTCGAAATGTGTTGATACTTGGGAAAAAAAATTAATAGAGAAAAATTTCAAGATGTGTTGATTAGGGGGGGGGGGGGGGGGAAAAGGGTTTTGGGAATACTTGTGCACTTCAACTTCTAAGGAGTTTAAGGTGATAATTTTTTTTATGTTACATTTGAATGAAAAGAATGTTCTGTTGTCTAGTTTGGTTTTTGTATTGTTGTTAGTGGACTTCTTGTCCTTTTTTCTCTTATGTATAATTTATTTTATTAATTATGTGTATTTGTGATTCTCCTATCACCTTTTTCTTTTCCCCTTTATTATGATTTGGAAATTTTCTTGTTTTAGGGTCCTGATTTGGTTATTCACCAAACTAAAGAGTGTTTAGATCGGATGGGAGAATGGTGTCAAAGTCATCATGCAGCTAGTGGTAAGCAGCTAGTATTTATTTGTGGTTCCAGACTGCACCTCAAGCTATCTTATAAGTAGATGCTTTCTCTATATATCTACATGTGCATGCAGGTTGGTTCTCTTAATCGCAAAGTATGCTGGAATGTAACTAACAAATTTAGATAATTGTAGGGTTGACGAAAAAGGTGCTCCATAGTACAATTGGTGAAAGGGAAGCTGAAAAGCAGGTCTGTAAGAACTTTATTAAGTGATAAGATTTTAATAAGTACATGGGTTTTTTTTTATTTGAAACTTCAAGTTATGATTAACCTGGAGATGAATTTCTTATTACACTAGTGGAGTCTATTGCATGGATGTTGAAAATTTTGGAATATCCTTATTGATTTGGTCATGTATTTGCTAAGTTGCAAATTTGAATGGTTATATTGTTCTTGCATCTTTCCTTCTTTAAAAAAATATGGTAGTCATTCTTCATTGCTGCAGGTTGCAGATTTTGTAAAGAGAAATGTTGGTACATACAGGCCTCTTTTAGCAGGAAATTCTGTTTATGTGGATTTCCTTTTTATTAAGGTGACGTGAATTTTTCCCTATAATGTTGACCATTGACTTGATGCTAAATTTTTGTATATCTGATTTGTATATTATTTTGGAAATACTATGTTAGCATTCCTTTTGTTTTGCAAATTTTGTGGAGTTGGCCCCGTATTTTGAGAAGTTACATATAAATTTCATTTTGTCATAATGTTCTCTATCTCCATTTATATTATTTCCCTGCTTGTGAATGTAAATTCCAAGCATCTATTATACCTGTTTTTTTGTTTTTCTTCTATTATGTTATATTTGACTTCAATAGTTTGGTTACATTTTTAACCAGTCTTTTCTTGGCAGAAATACATGCCAGATTTGGCTAGTCTTTTCTCCCATGTACTAGTTGATGTTAGCAGTGTGAAAGCTTTATGCATGCGATGGTATCCTAAAGGTAAAGTCTTACATTACCACACGAATTCTGCAAAATTATCTTGATATCTGAAGGTTCTGTGACACATCCTTAAGAGAAATCTTGATCATGCATTGACATTTCTTATGCAGATCAGAGAAAAGCCCCTGTTAAAGAACAGAAACATAGAGCCATGGATGACATCAGAGAAAGCATCCAAGAACTCAAATTCTACAAGGAGAATATATTTAAAGTATCCAAGTCTAGAAAGTGATGACATTTTAGCTTTTGTATGAATGAATAGCTTTTGGTATATTTTCCAGTGTACTTCCATACTTATTTGGAATAGGATCTAGGCCTTATGTAAATTAGAAGTTCGGTTCTGAATATTCACTTCTTCGACCACTGGGGATTATGCAATTGTATTTTGTATTGGGAACCCAGAATTTTGTGTTAAAAATTGTGTTAGCATGTTGTATTTGTACCTTCACCAACTTCTAATAATAGACCAAGGTGTTGAAATTGCCTATGAACCCAATGAAAGGCCTTTTTTAGATGATAGATAGTGCTACAAGGAAAACTAATTTGGTTATTACCCAAAAAAAAACCACACACTCATTTGGCAGAAAACTGAATGTGCAAATAGCAAGATTGTTAGTCCACAAATTCATTCGACTCTGCCAGTGGCTAGAGCTTTTCTTAAACCTGATGGGATCCATTTCTTGACCTCTGATAGAATTGAATCCGGGCCTTTGGGCTTAGTTGAGACTTCTTGCTTCAACTTATAAGGGAGAAGACAAACTCCATTTCCTTGATGCGAAGAATAGACTAGTTTCGTAGCCAACAGGCGAAGGGATTGATTTTTGTGAGAGCATAAATTTTCATCATTTAGAAGAAAAATAGTTGATGAAACAATGGATCCTGTAGCGAACTCTTCGATTAATTGTAAGCTGTAAATATAATGTCAGCTTCAGTTTGTCTCACCATCTGAAGATTTTGATATTCACTAAAAAAAAAATATATATATATATATACATATATATCTGAAGTTTTTGATGGTCTCTAAGGAGCATCATAAACCTTTGGTAATGCATTTTGGACAACCACGTAGCTAGCTAGCAAGCAATTGAGTTTGAAAGGGATTTATCAGTATTTTTCTATATAAGTTTTAAAAAGGGTAATCATATATCAGTATTTTTCTATGTAAGTTTTAAAAAGGGTAATCATATATAAGTTTTAAAAAGGGTAATCACTGCCAGCCACTCAGCCATCACACCTGAGACAGAGAGTTGTAGTTCAAGGAATCTTTTTTATTCAACCGAGAAAAAAAAAAAAAGAAAAAAGAAAAGGAAGGGTAACTCAAGCTGTCAAGCAATTGAAATAATTAGTTTTTTTCATGAAGGTGATCCTCTATTTTGTTGCGTGCAATGACCAGAAACAAGTATCAAAAATCATTTTTCCCATAAAAAACTAATATATATATATATATATATATAAAGAAGTAGTATCAAAGATCATTTGGCAAAAAATTTGCTCTTCAATATATAATTTAATTAATTATAGTAAATTACATCATTTTTTTTTCTTTTTTTGGGAAAAACACCTACAGAATACAGATCTATCTAATGTTCCAAGCTCTCCCTCCTTGTCAAATTTTACATATAATTCGCCTAAGGAGTTATAGCGTCAAAATCAAAACATAAACTATTTGTATCACATTATGAGATTCCTGCAGGGAAAAGCGGACAACGCAAGAAAAGACTCAAGGCTTCCACAATTTCATCGTGCAGTCTAAACTGTAGGTGGCAACAAGATTTCTGTGGGGATGATGAGTTACCCCAATCACATCTTTTTCATGGACCTACAATCGACAATAGAAGAAGTTCACTGTCATAAATAATGCATATGAAACGCAGATGTCAAGCAAACCAGCAATTGTTTTTTCTTGGAAATCATTATTACAATAGAACGGACCATCTTTAGCATGTGAAATCTATCAACTTCATAACAAAAAGGGCCAACCATATTGGCCTTCAACCCTATAGACTCAAAGAAAACTAAGCCTTCTATCTCTCTCAAAGAAATAGTTATCAAATTTGATCCAACATAAAAAAATAAAAAAATAAAAAAATAAAAAAAAAATCTCAGTTCAAATAAATTCGACCAAAATCACCTACACATGTTGTCGACCTGCAGTCTTTCTTCTCTACCTAGATAATTGACCAACTAGGAAACATGATTGTACAATTCTTTATTTCTATTGACACAAAATTTTTACCAGGTGGAACAATATAGAGCCATAATTTCACCAATTCAGCTTCCATTTACATGAAAAGCTTACCTTCATTAGATGCTCTAGTTTACCAGATTGGTAGCTGAAACAGTATATGTTCCTGCAAATAATTAAATTATGTTAAAAAGCTTATAGAAATACCATAATCGATAAATGTCATTTTATAAATAAAAATACCTGTCTTCACCAACACAATAAATCCATTCCCCTTTAGGTGACACACAGGCTGCCACAAAGTCTCCTCCTTCTCTTTTACCAGATGAAAAACTCTTCACAACCTATGCCATAAGCAACCAGATATCAGTCAATTTAAATTCCCTCAATAATGCCATTTGCAACAACCAATAAATAACTGGAATTTGCTAATTATTTCTTTACTCTTTGGATAGACAAATTAAATTATCATCTTTTGACTCTACTGGGAATAAGGTAGTTTGGGATTTGATAGGTGCCAGATCAAATCCTTATGTGTGTGTCTGTGTGTGTTATAAAAATGTATATATAAGTGTATATAAATAAACAAAAATAATATATATATACACAAATAGATAAAAGATATTTTGTTTGTCTCAATCTTAGATAGAATAGATACCTGTCCTTGAAGAGTCATAATGTAGACGGACGATGTCTTATTGCATACAACAATGTGATCGGTATTCTTTGGGAAAAGATGAACAGAATTCACAGAAGCATCACCTCCCTGATAGTCCAAAAGGAAAAGGCTGCAGTTAAGACACCAGAACAACACACGATAATAACAAATATCACCACTGCATTTTAGATAGTGTCTCAATTTGGTCTCTAAACTTTAAGTAATGAAACATGAACTATAACATAATGTCAAATAAGTTATTCTGTTAAGTTTCCTATTAGTATGACATATGTTCGATTCAGCTCAACTACCAAGAGTTTTCAAATTGTAAGAAGTTGGGTTAGGACAGGAGACGAATAAATTATGGGAAGAGTGTAAAATGCAAAACTTCGTAACAAGCAAGGATAGATTTCTCTAACACACACAAACCCATACATACAAAACCATACCCTTAATGGAGGTGGTGGCTTAAATGTCTGTAGACAGTCAGTAGTCTTCACATCCCAGACCTATGAAAAGAAGTCAAAAGAGAGCACTCTATCATGAACCAAAGCCTAAAGACAGGATCCTCAATTATGAAACATATTTTAAGCTCACCTTGACTGTGCAATCACTAGATGCAGTGATAACACGAGTCCCATCATTTGTAAAAATTGCATCATTTACATATGATCCATGACCACGAAATTCTTTCAACAACTTCCCAGATTTTAGACCATGGACTCTGCATTCAACATAACACACTTCATCATTAGCTTATAGCAACCAAAAAGAAAAAACACTGCTGTTGTTAATTAATATAGTTAAAAAGTATCATTACGTTAGCATGACAACATAGTTTAGTTTAAGCATTTGGAGATTGAAACTTAACAAATATTACTGACAGTAATTTTAGACTGCCATATAAGTCAGACATATAAAAAATAAAGCACTAAAGACTAGAATGATAGAATAGCAGAATAGGGATAAATGGTGTCACATCTGAAAGGAAAAAAATAAATAGATAAATAAACTGTTGATTCATCACCCTAGAAAAGACCAGAAAAAACAAATCTGATAAAACCTTGCTGTACAGTCAAATGATGTACTTAGTAACTGGCTTCCATCTCGAGAGAAAATAACACTTGTGACACCCCGAGAATGTGCACGTTCAAGACGACGCAAGCACTGACCAGTCCTTACACGCCAAACCTGAAGTTAAATGACACATTAAGTTTTGCTATAAAAATCACTACTGAACTTCCAACTGACATGAATTAAAAGAAAACGAACTATATTAGCATAATAATAACACATGCTGAATGTTGACTTCAAGGACTTAAAGTAGGAAGAAAAATAAATCCCGATCCAAGAAAGTTTAACAAGACTTACTTTGATTTTTCCATCTTCTGACCCAGATGCAAGCATCTCGGAGTCCCTGCTAAAATCAACACAAAGGACTGGATCATCATGCATCATGAAAGCTTCCTGCAAAAGCATACAACATGAAACATGTATTGGTTCTAAATAAGGAAGTGCAGAAAGCATAAACACTAAAGCATGTATATTGAAATCAATAGAATATAAAAAGAAATAAAAATGCTTACATCAGCCTGGTATTGAAGATCCTTCTTCAGTTTCCCACTTATGTAGTCCCAAACCTGATAGTAATCCATAAATAATATATTAATAGATATTATCATTTAGATTATTCAAACATTAAGAAGTATTCAATTATATATACCTCAATAAATCCATCAACAGAACTGGATACAAGAAATTGCCCATCCGGTGAGAACCGAGCACATTCTGCATTACTTTTTGTCCCAAACTGCACCCAGAAGCCACCAAGCACATAAGATCAGATATTTCCTTAAATAAAAAACCATTTTTTCAAATGCTACAAGCCTACAACCATACAGATTGAATTTATGACTAGTGTAAAATAAAAACCAGAAAATTTTATGTTCTACTAGTGTAACTATTATGCTTATATTAGTAAACATACTTTTAGTATAACAATTTTACTCACTAGAATTATAAATATATGCATGCTGAAACAATTAGTGATGATAAAGGATAATGAGTGTGTCCTTTATAGGACGAAATATACACTGAACATTTAGTTACTAAGCTCATTGCATAAACTATAATAGCTTGGATGTTTACACAAATTGCAAAAATATGTCCACAAGGAGTAAGAATACTGAATCTAGAGGCTAAGAAATTTTACAGCATGTTAGCAAAAAGAGGATGTATTATTTAGGGTCATAAAGGTTTTAGGAAAATGTCACAGCCAGAAAGAAGATGTCAACACACCACTACACACATTACATAATCAAACCTAAAAATTTAATGAGATGATAACTAGGCATTACTAATCAATAAACAAATATCAGTTTCATATACTTCAAGTGGAGTCTCCATTTCATATACAAGGCTTTAACACATTTCAGTATCTCATTAAGTAAAGCTAAAACTGTATGACATCAAACTTATAAACTCCTTGCCTTTATTGTGTGTGCCAGAGTTGCCGGGTACATGTCATCTACATCTTGTTTCATAGCAGCAGTTCCTCGAAACAAGTCAAATTGTGTTCCTGGAGGAAGTAATCCTGAAGAGGATAAAAACATGGTGAGTATAAATTCTTCATTAGACAAATAATTCTCCGGCAAGTATACAGCCTCCAGCTAGGGCAACAAAGCCAGACCTGAACTATCAATAACAATTCCCCTTTGCAAATTTGACACTATAGGGGGAGAAGACAATCCATAACATATAAAGGTTGAAATTTAGGTAATAACACATTAAGTGTTTAATCCAATTTAAATTTGCAGAATGCATAATGATCCATCCACCTCTTGCACCCATCAAACACCTCTGATGCATATTGTAAAACTCCATAAGAGATAAAAGAGGGAGTGGGGGAAAGAGAGAAAAAGAAAAGGAGGGGAAGAGAAAATTAATGAGGGGCACCACATTCACAAGAACAAACTGATTAAGCTTCTTCTTATCTTGTAGATAATTGCCTACTAACTACTTGTACATAGCAACAAATAATTATTCATATCTTCACCTTGGTGTTGCTGCCACTTAAGAGCCTGACCAATTAAAGCCATTAATCGTGAAGGAGGCACAACAGTAACTTCCGCTGCAAGTGCTGAAAAATGCAGATGAGAAAAAAAAAAAAAAAATCACTAGTTTTTCAACAGATAAATAAGAAACAACACAAATGTAAAGAACTTATTGATGACAACTGTAATTAATTCTCTATGATCATCTTTTTCCAGCTTTATCATTTCTTAGATGTTACTATTTCTACCAGAGTCACTTGCTGAATAGAATTGAACTATTACAACTCTTAATTGAATTTTAAGCATGCAATGTATAATATAAAAACATTTCAAGAAACATAAGTGAGAATTTGATTAACAGTCATCATGCTGTTGTATTATTTATCATTTAAATGACAGTTCAGAGCTTTTCCCATTCCTAGAAGCACCCAACTTTGCTAGTTTCCCAAGTTCCAATCATGAATCTCTATAAGTATTGAACCATTTTAACAATTTTCATGGTAATCAAGTTTCTAACTCTCATGAAGATCATACGAAAACATGTTTCTTTACATGTTTACTTATCTTATTGCATATAACTAAATAACTCCAATTGATGGGGAAAAAAAAGCATACAAAACCTGTTGTATCCTTTAATTTTCTAAGTTATAGGCCATATTTACAATTATTCATGAAATAACAAGAAATTTTTTTTTTTTTTTTGGTGGGGGGGGAACCTTGAGCAATTTGTGCACGGCGTTTCTCTTTTGTTGACTCTTGATAAGCCTGTTCAGACCAAAAAAAAAAAAATCCATGACAATGATACCCATGGTACTGGATTGAAAACAAATCATATTTAGAAATGATTAATGCTAATAGCAGTACAAACAAATCTAGTGAGTCCTCAGGCGGAATGAAGTTGATGAAACAGTATCTACTGAGCATATTTGATTATCTGAAACTGAATATATACCTCATTTGGATCAAAATAAGTTCTCACAAGGAGATGTTCAAGTCGCAAGTACCGTTCTGGCTGTTCTTGCTTCATGACACCCATTACTTGAGTTTGCCTTAAAATAGCACGAGCAGTATCCAATTCTCGTAGTTCAATCATTTCTAATACAATCTGCGCAATTTACAATAGAAAAATTCATAATGTGCCTCACAAAAATTACAAAAACAATATTATAGTTTAAAGTTCAAAATGTGAAACCGATGTAGAAGCGATTCATTTGAAACTGGAACCAGTAAATTCAATCACTCTGACATGAAGATCTAAAGAAAAAGAGGATAATGTTGTTCTAATGGACCACAACAAAACAAAATAAAGATTACGAGCATTTGGTATCTGGATACTCCAATATAGAAGACACGATAATCAAAATGAAAGAGATATGATTGGGAAAAAAATTACAAAAACAACAACCTGACCTTACTCCCAAGAAATTCAAACCCTAAGAACTCTACAACATGTCAAACTTTGAATACACCAAAATGAACATGTCAAGGCTGGCTAGTCAAAACTTTCAACTCATCCAAAAAAAACACCCAAACTTAAATACTAAAGCCACCCCTAGCAAAGAGAATACCAATGTCCATAATTCTAACAACCAAGACATCTAATTGAGGAGCCGAATCCTCCCCAGCCATGTTACACATACATCAGTAAGTGATGAAAAGACTCCTGTCTCCCCTCTTCATAAAATTCTCGTGTATGACTTCTCTGGATACTGTAGTCCAACCAAAAAACCTCGGAAATTACACCAACACATTGAATGCTCTCTTCATAAGAACAGAAGAAGTGCGCTTGTAAAGCAATAAGAAACTTCACCGCTCACTTCTAAAATCTGTTATGTTCCTAACAATTATATCATCACATGTCATATCCACTAAAAAGACATGGATAGAATTATGAGAGGAAAATAATTACACTTCATGAATCATACATAACAGATGCAACATTCTCCTAAAACATAATACATGAAGATACAATGCTTATTCATTTGCATAGCAATTTGTGTTCTGAGATGCAAGGACCAATATATGACTAATTACTTATCTCAAACTAATATGCGCAAACATAAAATTCAGTCAGATTCTACATACCTGCTCATATAAATCTTCCAGCTTATTCCTAGGAAGCTTAAGCTGAGCCACTTGAGGCAATATTGCATCCCACCTTCCACTATTTATATCAGCGATAAATGTCTCTACACTGTCTACAGTATTTAAAGAAACCTGGCACTCACTCTGCAATGTCTGAAAGGTTTGATGCAAAGAGTTCTCTTTACAAAATTGAAGCACAATCTTGATCACACTGAAAAGCAAAAAATGCAATACCAGATTATATTTCCAGGTTAACAAAAAAATAAAATAAAATACCATTACTAAATCTTTGTATAATTAAGAATGCAAACATATCAAATGCCACCTAAATATCCTTACTTTTTCCCATAATATCTTTCATCTAACTATTTACCCCCAAAACACAAAAATCATAAGTTTGGCTCCACTCTATTCCAGAATTACCTCCCTCGCCCCTACTCAATTGACAAAAATAAAGGCAATTTTACAATATTAACACCAAAATTGTTTCTATCAAACAGGCTTATTCCTGGCGGCCTCTGCAAAAAGACAAATAGAATATTTTGCATTCGGTGCTTCCATGTCTTTTTTTCTCGGGAACCAAGCAACCAAGAACATATTTTGAAACCTAAAAATTCATAAACTAAAATCCATGCATTGTAAGTAGTAGTAGTAGTAGTATAAGTAAAGCTTACTCTCGAGCTTCGATTTCTAGAGTAGACATCTTCTCTGATATATATCAAAGAAATTTCGAAAATAAAGAATTAGGGTTTAAGAATAACGTCTCTCGGTCGAAGATGCAACTGTATAATACAAAAGCAACGAAGGCGACGAAGAACCAAGGGTTGGGTGGGTTTTGGAGGACGGGTCCATATTCATTAATGGATCCACTGGACCCGACCCATTTACAAACCTCTTTTTTTTTTTTTTTTCTTTTTTTTTTTTCACTTCAACATTTTCTCAATAAAAAATTTCGTTTTTAAATGTAAAATCCAAGCAAGATCCAACAGTCGAGCAAAACAAGAAAAAAAAAAAAAAATCACTTAGAGGATTGTAATGAAAGTTGGAACTTTTTTTTTTTTAACTATTTTTCAAAATTTTATTTTATAACGTTCTTGTAATATTATTATTATTATTATTTTTGGGTGAAATGTTCTTGTAATATATTTAGTTAGAAGAAGGTTACAGTTTTAATATCATGTCATACTCAATTTGTTAAAGAGTAAAATAGAATCAGTGTCTAACAAATAATGATTAGGAAGTGCGCTAACATATATGAAGTTGTTTATCAGTAGAAACAACATGTCATATATTTTTTTCTTATAAGTTTATTAGCTGAAAAATTAATAAATATTTAAAAAAAAACTAAATAAAATTAATTTTAAATTAATAAAATAATGATGTCTCTCTTTTTGTTTTTCATTATTTAGTAACCATTGTTGTTATCATTTATAAATTATTGATATATTTCAGATTTTTAAGTTTAAGGATAAAATTTGATTTTGAATATTCTCAATTCTTTCCCATGTGTAATAAAAATATGATTTTTTTTTTTCACACAAAAATATCATATCTCTAAATTTATTTTTTCCAAAAATAGAAAAAAAAAGAAAAAAAAAAAAAAAGAAAGTGCTAGATATCCGAAAAATCTAAACTTCTATGCAAGAAGATCTAACATAAATGACTGCAAAGATAATTTGAGTGTCAAATGTCCACGTTGCAAAATCTTATTGGGCAAGTGAACATAAGCGCATCGGTGCCACAGTTGTCGTGTCTGTTTAGAGTTGAAACTTTGACATTTTGTTGGGGAAAAAAAAATTAAATAAATAAATAAAAATTGAAGAACAAAATAGCGTCAAAGGGGGAGTATGTAACAACGTCGAGCTGCTGATCTGCTTGCCGTTTTCTTCTATTCAAACTCAGTTCAGTTTGATTCTTCAACTCCAAATCCCCATAAAGTAGTAGCAGTACTAGAGCTCAAATCCATTTTTCCACCTTCAAAGTCCTCCAGGTACACTATTCTCTCTCTCTCTCTCTCTCTCTCCCTATATATATATATATATGTGTGTGTGTGTGTGAATGTTATCTTTCTTTATTTTTCAATGGAGGGAAGGAGGTAAAGTTAAAGCAGAACCAACTTACAGTTTTTGTTTGGACTTTGAATTGAAGAATTTTGTTAGAAATATGCATTTATTAGGAGAATTCAAACTCGTCTATAAACGGCCAGATCAGGATGAATTAGATTTGATAAATGATGAGAATGATGAGTAAGGAATGGGAAAAATGAAAGAAACGGAGTTTGATATTATGCATTGTGGTTTGAATTTTCATCATTGTTCCTTGTTAGCTGTTAAAAATATGATTTTGATTTCCTTGTTCGCCCCCAATCAGCCAATTAGCATCTCTTGTAGGTTTGCTTAGTTTTGAGTCTCCAGATTTTATATTTTTATGTCTTGTTATTTTTATTTTTAAAAAAATGGTAATTTCATATTGATTTTTTTTGTTTTTTTTTAAATTGGCATTAGAATTTTTTTGTTTTTTTTCCTTGCTTCCAGGTGTTCCATGCGTGACAAAGTGCTAGCACTAAATCTAACCAGAATATCATGGTAATTCTTTCAAAGACAAATAAAAATAAAAACTGGAAAAGATACCATTTTTATTTGTGCTGTGAATTTTTTATGGAAGTATGCCATTTAAATGCAGAATTTCATAGTTGGAGCTTTTAAGCCGCCATGTATCGTTTCAATCTCATTTGCCGATGGAAGAACTCGCAAGCAGGTATTCGAATTAGTGATGGGCTGTCCCGCTATTGCATGTTTTAGTCACTATTATTATGTCATAATTCTTTGGTAATCTTCCGCTTAATTTATAGCTTCTAAAGTGCATGATTGACATTAACCTGATTTTTGGCAATCGCTGTGGGTTTTCGATAGGTGAGCTGAACCAAATTCCAACCTTAACCGTTTCTCTGGGTCTAGAATCTTGGGGAGTTTCTGGCCGATGCCCATTTTTTTTTTTTTTTTTTTTTTTTGGTGAAGTCTTTTGGTCAATCATAACAAACAATTTTCTATAAATCTCAAATAATTCTGTTCTAGAGCTCTATGCTAAGTATTTTACCTAATAACCTCTCACTTTGCTATTTTATGTGTTTCTATAGGTTCCTTTGAAAAAAGAAAATGGTCACACTGTTATGGTTCCTCTGTTCCAGAGCCAAGAAAACATTGTGGGCGAGGTATATTCTGCAGCATTACTAATATGTATGCTTTTCTGTCTTGTTAATGGTATTTCCAAACCGGATATGATGAATTCTTTTAATTGCATAATGGGATTTTAACTTTTGGAATTGCTGTTTTCAGGTTCTTATAGAACCAATACACGGTAAAAAACTCGAACATACTGGTGTCAAAATCGAGCTTCTCGGTCAAATAGGTGTGCTTCCTTAGTGATTTTATTAGCCTTATTTCTAAGGTTTATGAAGTATGTTTATGTACTTGCAATAAGTTATGCTTTCTTTCTTTATTCAGTAGTAAGATTAAATTTGTGTATAAGTGAAGTCAAATCAGTGTTATATTCTATGCGATGAGTTTCTGGTATCCATGCAATCAATATACTTTAGGCCATATAAACATCACTCATCTTTTTGGTCCCTGAAAGGCAATAAAGGTTGAGGATGTGTCTTGACACTAATATTTGATAGCAAGCTATTACTGCTGGAGTTTCTGCTTAAAAATGTTGACGTGGTGATTTTTTAATGGATACACAGTTGAAATTGTTAGTTAACTTGTCATTTTCAGATAAGCGCTAACCAAATTTGGTCTACCTTATATTGAAATATAAACTATTGGTGCATGAGCCATGTCATATATGCTGACCTATAGATAATCTTGTAATCCTTTGATGTTATCTGTTATCACAGTTTCTTAACCGTAATGTTACTTTTGCCTTAGCAGAATTGTATTTTGACAGGGGCAACTTTTACGATTTTACATCTCTAGGTAAGAGTCTATAATCTTTCTCTGTTTCTCTCATTGCTTTTCTTTAGAATGAAAATATCAGGTATATAAGTTGTTTTATTTTTAAATCGAATTCATGAAAATTATATTCTTCATGTGTTATTCTATTTTGATGGTAAAATGATTTCATTTCTCAATTAATTAATTTGTCTAACATTCATTGTTCCATGCAGTGCGTGAACTTGATGTTCCTGGTGAACTGTACGAGAAAAAGACATATCCCTTTGAGTTTTCTACTGTTGAAATGCCATATGAGTCATACAATGGAGTTAATGTAAGACTTAGGTATGCTTTCTGTCTAAGTTTCCCTCTACTGTCACGGATTATGATGTTATTATGCAGCTGATTAATATATATATCTTTTTCTTTGCATTATGAGATGATTTTACAACCTTTGGGCTGATTTGTTATTTTTGCTTCCTTGTAATCACATGTCCTTGCTTGGGCTGTGTATGGTGGTTTATATCAACAATTTATAATACAGTTTGAATGATTCCTAAACATTGGATGTTTGGTTATAGAAACTTAAATTATTAGAACTTGGTCATTGACTTGTGGCATATTGTTAATGCTTTTTGGGATTTCTGGGTTTCTCGGTCCCACTGAAATATGAATTCTTTTACTTTTAGATGAAATTGGAATATATTTCTTTTACATGGATGGAAAACAAGGTTCTTAGCTCCTTAGCATTTGGAAAACTTGCAGGTACATATTGAAAGTGACAATCAGCCGAAATTATGTCAGCAACATTGTGGAGCACCAGGATTTTGTGGTAATATATTTGTATTTGTTAGCAATATGTTGCTTACCTGGGTGAATGACTATGTTTAGCATCTTTATTTCCTCCAATAAATATAGTTGCTGGCTATATAGGATGTATCTTAGTTAAGTATATGTACCACTGCATATTTGAATATCACACTAGTGGAGTTGCATATTCAGTTGTGATACTGTATTTGCAGTTTCTAGTACTTCCTTTCCTTATAGATTTTATGTCCTGAAGTAGGAGTTGATTGACTTATGTTGTTAAAAGAGTGAAAAATACAGGCTACAGATTAAAAATATGTTACGGAGGTTTGAACTACATATGATTCTAGAATGGTAACACATTAAACTGCTTTTAGTTCATTTCTAGCTGCATGAAAACCCTAGACTCTAGAGCACCTCTGCATGCATCCAGAGTCTGTGTGCCACCAAGTCCCTGTTTAACCACTTACATTCATAAACCTCCAAACAGGCCCTAACTCCTATCTTAGGAATGCAAATAGGGTATCATTTGAAGCATCTGATGTATGTTAATTGCTTCAGTTTTCTTGTCAGATCTATGTTTCATTTTTTTATTTGTTTTTTTACTATTATTTTCTGAATCAGGTGCAGAACTACACTCCGTTGCCATCAATTAATAACAGCATTAAGGTAAGTTTTCTGTTTTTTCTTTATAATTTCATTGTCTACTTCTTTTTGGATAATTGGTGTGAGTACGTACTGTTGTTCAATTACAAGCTTCTAGTTCTGATTCCTGGAGCATAAAACAAGTATTCTACAACCTTAATACATATACATGGTTTTTCATTCAATACATTTCTCTGTTTCTGTTCAAGTATTCCTTTTTCAATACATAGTACTTATTCTTTGTTCAAAACAAGTAAGCCCCCCATTATATAATGCAATATCTCAATCTTTTGCTAATTTTTCTACATACGATTTCAGTTAAATTTTGTACCGTCATGTGTTTGGTCTTGAAAGGATGGAATCAATGTCTTTTTTTTATTGCGGTATGATTTTTGTACTAGAGGAAGCCATGGGGTAGGCCTGTTGGATTTTAGTTGTTGTTTATTTGTTGATATGCTGATAAAAATTTGCTATTTTATTGTACATGCCATTCCTGTATGTTGAATAGATTCTTCATGCAGATGGAAGTTGGAATTGAGGATTGCTTGCACATTGAATTTGAGTACAATAAAAGCAAGTAAGTACATATGGCGCTCAAGCTCAATGATTAATTTCATTGTTTTCTAGAAGACAATACCTTATTTAAGTTATAAAATGTTAGGTATCATCTGAAGGATGTTATCCTTGGAAAAATATATTTTCTTCTGGTTAGAATCAAGATTAAGAATATGGAGCTTGAGATCAGGCGACGAGAGTCGACTGGATCAGGGCCTAATACATATGTTGAAACGGAGACACTAGCAAAATTTGAGTTGATGGATGGTGGTCCTGTGAGAGGTACAGTGTTTCCTAGTGTTCACGTTATCTATATTGGTTTATTTTCCAAAAACCTGTTGATGATTCTCTAGCATTAGTCTTTACAGTCACATCTTCTATACTTGTTTCTGTGTTTTGATATTTCCTTTGTGTGGCTTTTTTTACCATATTTTTAACTTTAATACTCTGATCGTTGGCATCAATCATGCTGGCGTTCTATCAGGCTCCTGTGTATTAGCAGGTTTCTTTCTTCGTGTTTTATTCCTTTAGTCAGCAAAGATCACCTTTGCCTTGTTGCTCAGTTTCTATGTCGATTGATAACACCATGGTACTTACTGGCGTATGCACACACATACATACAGAGGCCATACAAATTCAATAGGAAACTACACCAACCATAAAAATTTAGAGAACCAGCAATAAAACAATGTCCAATTAGTATATTTTCTGATTATGAATTGTTAGAATTAGACAATTTATACTCCCAGTTGAAGTAGGTTTTCAGACTACCATAACCATTTTGCATTTGCAGGAGAATCAATTCCAGTTAGACTATTTCTTAGTCCATATGAACTTACACCGACATATCGCAATATCAACAACAAGTTTAGTGTGAAGTATTATTTAAATCTGGTTTTGGTGGATGAAGAGGATCGGCGGTATTTCAAGCAGCAAGAAATCACAGTGTACCGACTTGAAACTTGACCATTTCTATAGCTTGGATGGATCCAAACACAATAAGGAGAAAAAAGCGTGTATAGGCTGCGGCATTGGAATGACTATTTGTTTGGTTTTTAAAAGCATAAAGACATGGTTGGTTATTTATTTGGGTCCTCGAATGGTATTGGTGTAATCTGTAATTGTCTTTCTTACATGGAAGTTGTCTCTGGCTTTGTAGCAAAGCTTTTATGTTCTTCATACTTTACTAGTTTTGACCTTTTTAAGCAATGTCTTGAACTGATAGAATAAACAGAGTATATGATTCGAAGTATATAGGCCATTTATACAGATGTTTTATTCCGGATATACAAGACTGTTAAGCCTATATCAACATCATCGCTTTATCACAATTGCATATGGCCAAGTATCTCTATCATGAACCTTTTCCCAAAAATAAAAAATAAAAAATGGTCTCTCTATCATGAAGCAACCATAAATAAAATCCTCAACTGGGAACATTGATCGGAAAATATGAAAAATTTATTTTCATTCACCTTAAGCATGGAGTGGTTGATTTATAACTTACAAGTAATATTCAAATTATCTACGTTTTTACTTGTGATATTTATCTTATTCATGCATTTTTTTTTTATTTTTTTTGTTTAAATGTATTTATTTAGGTTTTGTGCATATGATTATAAACTAAAATTGAAAAGAAAATTAAACATAAGAAAATGAGATGAATTCTCATATATAATATATATACCGGTGAGTTCTTTCATATATACACATATATTTATTTTAATAATTTATTATTATTATTTTGGTACTTGAATCTCATTCAATACTTGGTCCACATAACAAAACGGGAAAAATATTCTACAATTTGTCAGCAATGGCTGATAAAGAAAGCACATGTACATCCCAGCTCCTAATATCAAAAGCTTGGGCAATTATAATTATGTTTACATGAGATAATTTATATATATTTGCCAATAGTGTTTTTAACTGTTCGGCGTGCGTCTGTAAGAGTTTGTGTTGGAATCATCAGAATCTTCATAGAATCATACTGGCCTTACAATCCACATCTTAGAATTCTCTGTAGATTCATAATTTTACAGTCTACAATTTCATATTGTCATCAATAATCATAAAAACAGAAAGTTCAATTAAAAAAAAAAAAAAAAAAGATAATAATAAGAGAGATCAGAAAATATATTTAAGAATATACAGGTCCGTTCTATTAGTAATTATCTATGTAGTAAAATGGTGCAAAAAGAAACATTTGCACCTCTGTAAATCATAACCATGCTTTCCAATACTAATAACACAGGAAAACATTTTGGTGAAGACATGTCTGTTCAATACCATGAAAACCAAACCCAAAGAAGGAAAAAGAATGAACATATGGAAAAATGAGAGAACATTCTTGCTGGTTGCTTGATGGCCAAGAAAAAACGAAAAAAAAAAACACTGATTTTCACACCACTTCAGAGTGGAAATTGATTGCTTTTTCACTTGGTTTCTTGCATGTCTTCCTCGGTTTTCCAAACGACATCGTCCAGGGAAGTTGACAGGTTCTTATAGAACTAAATCAAAGAGAAACAACAGAAAAGATTCAAACTACATTATTAACTTGAATGTTATGGAATTTAATGTCCTCCTCTATAATGTCTACCAAACATCAAACTGAAAATAATAATAGATGAAAAGAGTACCTTATGGAACTCCAAGGTGTCTCCTTTCGCTTTTCGAACCTCAACCATATGGAGAGAAGGTGCAACTTGAAATATCTGATAAGAAAACAAGAAACCTCAAAATCAATGAGAAGGTACATAGTGATACTTTCTCAGGGATAATTAAGCAATTGTGAATCATGCACCTCTGTGGCGACATTAAGGTTTCCCTTTCGTCCAGCTTTCACATTTTCCAGCTTCAACTGTAGGCGACAGTAAAAACACCCATTATTTTCCAGCTAAGTTCTGAAAAAAAAATCAGATTTCAGAGACAGACTTTATTTGTTGCTAGCTATTTGTGACCTTGTAGTTTTTCTTCTGTACATCAAAACCAAGTGGCTTTGCTGCTTCTTCAATCTTATTAATTATTTCATTGGCAGGGCTTTTGGATGTGAACCTTGTTTCTCTCTTAAATCCCTGTAACCATGGACATAATTAGAACATGAACAAACATTAGATAAGCAACACCAGTAATCAAGAAAGAAAATCTCAAAAAAAACAAATATATATATAAATATATATGTTAACCCCTTTGAAAGTTAATGCATGAAATAAAGTATTCAAGGCGGGTACCTGTTCACTACCAAACAAATTGCCAAGGTTCAGCCCTTTTGACATTGAAATTAACTCAAATGCATTCATAGCTGCTGGTTGTTCTTCCTTCTTTTCTGTCACATGGTGTTCCTGTAAAAAAGCCAGCAACACATGAGAAAATCTTTATGACAACAGGCAGATGTTTCCTCAGGTTTAATGCTTCAAACATGCTTAGCACAGCAGGCAGAAGAAATAAACAAAGGAAAAATCTAATTAATAATTAGCAGTGATTATATTCAACATACTTCTGAATCCTTGAAAACAGCTTCTACGTCATCCAAGTTTGTATCTTCTTTCTCCTCAAATACGGGAGGCTTATAATCTTTCTTAAACCATTCATCTTCCAAAATTTCAGCTATAGTGATACGCTGCCACAGACCACACAATAGATCAGAAATGCCACCTAGAAACACAACTATTCTATAATTCCAGATAATAAACATATTTATAGGGTACTTTTTCAAAACTCTTAAGGCTAGATGAAAAACTCCTTGAGGTGCAAATTTTTCTGGTTAGGGGTAGAAGAGAATGGGGAAAGGACTAAGGAGTTGCAGACTTTACATATTAAATGATGAAAAATCCTATAAATGCAGAATGCAACTAAGACCAAGTACTGATCAAGACTTTGCATACAGCCTTGTCAATCTAGCTAAATATATAAAAATTAAAATAAAATAAAATGAAAATGAAAGCAAATTATTTACAGTCATAGGGTTCGGATCCAAGATTCTAGCAATCAATTTCATGGCACTGAAAGTGAGCCAAGGGGGGCAAGTGAATTCAGCAGCAGAGATCTGCACACAATGAAACAGAATGTCAAACATAGAAGCTAAGAAACCTGAGAGGTTGTGCATCATAGAATTAGTAAAATGCTCACTTTTTTATACAGGTTCATAAGATTAGAATCATCAAAAGGCAAGTACCCTGCTAGTAATACAAAGAGAATCACTCCACATGACCACAAGTCCGCAGTCGCCCCATCATAGCCTTTATCATTAAGGACCTGAACACCAAGACATTTCATTTAGATGATTAAGAAACAAACTACTAGAAAGAGGAGGTTTTTTTTTTATTGAAGAAATTTAAGCCTGGTATGATTTATGATAAGGGTCCATACCTCAGGAGCAACATAATTTGGAGTTCCACAGGTTGTGTGAAGCAGGCCGTCATCCTGTAAACTTAACCTTTCAGTAAGAAATTAAACATGGACTTTGTGATATTAAAGCCATTTCTAGAGCATACCAATCTTCTAAAACTATTATTATGACAAGTGCACCCTAAGAACACTACTGATGGAAATCCAACTTCATAGATTTATACTGAATTTAGTCTGGCATTACCAAACCATGTCTTAGCACCAAAACCAATTGATCTACAATTGTTAAACTCTAAAAGAAACATGCTCGACATAGTACTCCTACTTTTTAGTTGTGATTAAACTAAGTAATTTCGTTCCTGCTTTATCAGAGCTTTCTGAATTCCATATGTATTTCATGTATCTCCTCTTATATTAGGAATCTTCAATTTCCAAGAATTTTCGAAAACTTTCAATCACCAGGATTGCAATTATGATTAGCATCCAAGTAATTATTAGAGTCCTCCAGTCATTATTTACTCATTGAAAAACTCCAATTTATATTAGTTTTCTTTCTAAAAACGCTAACAATAACACCGGATCAGTTAATAATTCCTTTATCTTCATGTTAATATGATAAAACAACTTTGAAGTTGTATTTCTTGAGCCAGCAACATTGGCACTGAAAACCTTAAACCAACAATTTCATTTCACCCCAAACAAAAAAAAAAAAAAAAAAAAGAAAAAAATTGGGGAAGCCAAATTCATTTTACTCAGAAACATATATATAGATAAAAAAAAATATTTTCAAACTAATAATGTTAGAACTTAGTAACAGAAACCACTTGCCCTGAAGTCCATGATTGTCAACGATGTTGTATAAAGCATCTCATTATTAAATGCCGTACCGTAAGATCACACTTCCACACAACCTCACAAGTACACGTTTGGCAGCAAAGCAGTGACATTGATAATTCTATATTCATGAAGAAAAGTAAAATGTCACTATTACCCTGACTTGTTGCGACAATGCACTCAATCCAAAATCCGAAACTTTTAGATTTCCATAGGCATCCAACAATAGGTTCTCTGGCTGCAAAATTTAACCATCAAAACAAAATATAACTAGCAATTTTTTCCTATATTCATATTTATAATCAGCATGTGCTAACAGGTTTAGTACCTTCAGGTCTCTGTGATAAACACCTCTGCTATGGCAATAATCCACTGCATTAATAAGCTGTTGGAAATATCTACGTGCTTCATCCTCTCTCATCCGTCCATGATTTACCTTCATAATCACAAAGAAATTTTGATGAGAATATATGCATTCCTTTTTCCAGATAAATTGGGAAAGCCCATATCTGATTGGTCAAGAGGCTTAGGTACAAAAATGAATGAGGAACATAAACTGTCGGATAAGAAATATTTCTATCTATTAGGAAAGGCAAACTGCAGCCGCAGTTCCATTATATGGTTGTTTTTCCACGAGGAATTTGAAAGACTTAAATGTTGATGAGAAAAAATTGATTAATAGGAGTGGCAGAGAGAGATTTGCTACTCACAATTTTGTCGAAGAGCTCCCCTCCGGTAACAAATTCCAAGACTATAAATATCTTTGTTTTGCTTCCCATCACCTGAAAATAGATGAACTAGTAAGACAACACAATCTGAAAATAGATTAGTTTAACTTTAAAATTTAACAGGCACTTTGTTCTCATCTCAACTTTCTTGCAGTTGTTCTTGGTGATGGAAGGTGAAAATATTGGTACTGGGGGATGTCACTGATACTGGAGATAGAAACAACTGGTTAAGCTCATGCAACAACAAGAATTACCGGGTAGAGGTAGTGGATGAAGGTTGGCCGATTTAACATATGTAACAGATATTTTAGTGGTGCCTGCCTTCTCAGAGGTGTTACGACATCTTTGGTTTCACTAAGAATGCTGCAAAGTTGATATAATTCTTCAAAGCAGCACCACGTCATGCATGAGAGACTGGCCTTAAGGTCTGTATCTTAATATTATACCCCAGCTGACAAGTTGTTATGAGACATTGAGAATAAAATTAAAGTTTTAATAGAATTTGGATCAACCTATGGAGTAGGAATACAAGCAATGGGAACAAACACTATAGATGTCAAGACTGTAGCTGAATATGCACTAATTTATTTCCAATTTATAAATGTGGTACACAGGGATAACCTAACAGATATATATATATATATATATATATATAGAGGGAGAGAGAGAGAGAGAGAGAGAGACCTCATACAACCGAACAACATTTGGATGCTTAATTAACTTCATTGTTGCTACTTCTCGCTTGATCTGCAACAACAAGAAGAAACATAGAAGCGATCAAATTATGAAAAGAATAAATTTCTGATGATGCTTAGGTGAATGATTATAGTTTCTAATGATGCTTCGGTGAAGAATTCTAGTCAAAAACCTCTTTCAATGATAAAAGTTTCAAAATAAATATCAGAAATACTACAATATGAATAAATAACAATGTATCTATATATCTCTATTACCAAACAAACAAATATATATATATATATAATATAGACATGAGAGTTCCATGGTGCTTAAAAAAATATAAATAAGATATATGGTTTAATGAACAAGTAAACAGAAAGATGCATCATCTAAAAACAAACAAATCAGTGGAATTTGGTCTAACCAATCAGGAATGCATAACATCATCCACTAAGGTTCTCAAACCGAAAGCAATTGACAAATGAAAATTCTTTCCCAATTAAGTGTCAGGACTCAAATAGAAATCAAACAAGTAAGCAACCAAGAAAATGCTAGTTCTTTCCACATTATCAGGAAACTATGTGCTGGGGGCTTGAAGAGACCTGTTCAGCCATCTTGTGTTTGAGAACCTTCTCTTTGTCAAGTATCTTAAGAGCCACAGGTTCTCCAGTCTCAGAATTTCTTGCAAACTTCACTTTTGCAAATGTTCCCTCCCCAATTGTCCTTCCCACCTCATATTTACCCACTCGACGCTTGACTTTCGGTTGATTCATTCTTAGTCCACTGGTTGAACCTTCTGATAACTTATGTCCTTCCAGCTCTTCTTAGAGAAGTCCTGAATTACACATCAAAACTTAAGTCTTGGAAAGCTTGATACACAGTATAAGTGTAATAATCTCAAAATGGAACAACCATCCCCTAAAACACTGTAAAATTAGAAAATGATCACATTTGCAGATCAATTCGGATCCCCTTTATACTATATTTTAAGTGGTTACGTAATAGGCAAATATAAAACGTGATACATATGCAAGAAACCTGAAAGCAATTCCCATTTGCAACTGCCACAAAACCATAAGATCATCGTGAAAAAGAAAAAAGAAAAACAAACCCAGAAAATTAGTCTACCATTGTATCCGAACAAAAAGCCAAAACAAGCATAATACTCTTAGGATACATTCAGGATAGGAGGGAGAAGGATCTATTATTAAAATCCACCACAGATCAAAATGACAAAATAACCAATATTTAAAATAGCGAACTTTGTGTTCAAAATAAAATAAACAAAGGAATGGACAACCTCGCCTAAATTTCTGGGTATAGAAAGGTCTTTCACAAAGAAGTAAATTAAAAATAAAAAAGTAAGCTTTAGAGTCCGAACCTAACAGCTTACATAGTTGTCAATTATTGAATCTCAGAAGCATATTCTTATTCGTGATTCCATACCTAAGACATAATCTAACAGACCATTTGAGGATATGACTGAGAAAGAAAGCAAAAAGATTACAGAAAGTGCTTCAAAATCAAGCAGTCTGATCCCACGATCGAAACCCAAAAGCAAGTTAAAACCAAAACAAGAAAGCCAACCACTCTATTCAACATCCTTCATTGATTGAACTATAGATGGTAAATAAATCAACTTTAAAATTTAAAACTATGATCAAACTTAACCAAATCCAAAGAGGTGGATATGCTGAGAACCAAATTAAGCTTTCCACACGATTACAAGAACATGATACAGATATAGAAAAATTTTATCACTAAACTAATAAAGAACTCTTTTCAAAGACACATGCAGTTGCAGAATATCATTAAAAAAAAAAATCCAAACTCTTTCAAACTTAGCTACATCTCGGCTATCCAAAAACCCCCACATGCAGGGAGATCAAACCCAAGAGACCCAGAAAAGGGAAACTTTCGAAAATAGAAACCCAGAATGAAAAAATCGAAAACAGGAACTACCCAAAACTCGAAAACGAAAAGCCCAGTCAGCTTTGCTAGCTTGAAAGACCACCCAGGTGCCTTAAAATAACCCAAGTTCTAGAAATCGGCGAGAATTGGAGCAGATATGCTTATTTCAGCAAACAGTCAAGGACAAATTGAAACAAAAACGTCAGACAAAATATGTACATATATAAAATTATATACACAAATCAGTATAGTTTTAAGGAAAAAAAATTTAATAATACAAGACTAATAGTAATTAAGTAGATAAAATTAAATAGCACAAAAAACGTGGGAATTCAAAAACAGAGTAAGAGAGAGGATATACTTTGAGAAATGAGCTAAGAAGAAAAGCCGACAAGTTGTTGCTGAGGAGCTGAGTTACGGTATAGAAATTGCTACGCCTTTTGGTAGGCTGAAAAGACACACAAAAATGGTTGGGATTTCGATGATTTTTTTTTAAAATAATTTTTGCCTAAAGATCTCATTTACTGCAAGCAGACAAAGAAAGCTTCTCTGTACTCTATTTCCTTTTCTTCCATACTACCAACCATTGGTCTATCATCACAATTTTTTCACTGTGATTATACTTTTTCAGGATAATGATTAAAATGGGTTTTGATTAAAATTAATTATAAAAAATAAAAAATAAAAAAGTGAAAACTTTTGGTGCAGAGAAAGAATGGGTTTTCTGATGCTTGCTTGCTTGTGCTGTCATTTTCGTTGGTTGGCAACTTGCGAGGTAAAATTAACCTTAACCGATGTATGAAAACTACACAAACCAGTACTTTATGTCGTCCTCTAGACATTCAAAGTTAGGGAAAAAAACACAAAGACAAATCCAGATTCGGTATATGCTTTGGCTTGTTGCCATTAACATCGTTTTGAGGAAAACTACTACATTATTATTAAAAACTACTACATTAATAATAATAAAAGATAGTGCCTTTTTTTCTTTTTTTTTTTTTTTCAAAACCAGGTTCAATTTCGTTCACCCATTTTTTAATATTGTCACTATTTTACTCATAACTTATATATATATATATATATATTTATATATTTTAAAGTCATCGTTGATATTTTTTTAGTTTCTATAAGGAAATTTATTTATGAATTTTTATTAATTAATTTTAATAATTTAAAATAAAAAATAAAAATATATATTTTATAATTAAATATATGCTATCCCACATCGATTGGAAATATGAAAGATAACGCCCTTATAAGTGTGGTTCCCCCTTTACTTCTACGACGCGTTAGCGTTTTGACAAAACCTTGAGGTACCATTACCCTAACGGGCTGTTGGGCCAAAGAGGGCAGTATCGTGGACTAAGTTAGCAATATTATAAAATATATATTTTTAATTTTTAATTATTTAAATTAATTAATAAATATTAACAGATTAATTTCATTTGATAATTTTAAAAATTAAAATAAACAATAACATTAAAAATGCAAAAAATATAAATAAAATAATAATAAAATTGAAAATGTGCAAGTAATTTTTTATTTTTTTAAAACACAACAAATGTATTAGAGTTTTGGATAAATAAAATATCAAAATAGACTTTGGATGCAGCAACCGAAAGGAAACCCCAAAGTGAAAGGACGGTAAGAAAGGTGAAACACGTTTTTTCATTTTTTAAAGAAAAAAAAAATATTATTATTATTATTATTTTTTTTTTTTGGGTAAATGAAACATGTGTTGTTTCATGTTTTTCGTGGTTGTAATAATTAATGGCCAATTATTACATCCAAAGTTGACAACCAAAAAAACAAAAAAAATTTATGTTCAAAGTCAAAGTAGTAATATCGCAAAAAAAGTAGTATAAAGTATATCTATATAAATATGCCAATCCAGTTAATCTAGTTTTTCTTTAATACAATAATCTAGTTGCTCTTTATGATCTAGGTAATCTAATTGCAATTTTTTCTCAAAATTATATTATGAAATTACTCTTAACACCTTTTTTTATTTCACTAGCTGTATAAAAATATTTTTGTATTTTTGAAAATTGCCCAAAAAAAAAAAAAAAAAAAAGCCCACAACATTTCATTTCTATTACCGTATGACCTTTAATTTTTTACATGTGAATTGAATATATGAGAATGTTAACATTTCACTTACAGCTTACTTAATTATAAATTGACGTCCCAAAAAAAGGTCAATTATTTATATTAATATAAAAATGTGACAATTTACAAATAAATAATTTTTATAAAATATGATTAAGGAAAAAAAAAAAAAGGGTATTGTAACAAAGTGGAAATATATATGAAGTGTGTTTCTGTTCTATCAAAAAAATAAAAAATAAAAAGTGCGTTTCTATAAAATCTAAAAATAAAAAAAAAATACGTGTAAAAATTGAAACTGCTAATACATAAGGGTCTTACTATAGATGATTATTTCCTTTTGGTAATCCATAATTGCCCTATTATACCCTTTGCGATAAAAAAAAAAAAAAAATGGAATTCCTAAAAGAGATTGGGATTTTAGAACATAAAACTAAACCTTAAATTTCATATTAATTCATTATCATCTATCTAATCTTAAATTAAGTTTTAAAATCAATTCATTTGTCTTTTTTAATACAGTTAAATAGAAGAAAATACTATTTTTTGAAATAAAATTTTAAATTTGAATATTCATCTCTAATATTAAAAAAATATTAAAATCATTTCAAAACGTCAAATTTAATGTAAAAATTTTAATGATTTAAGGCACACAAATTACAAAATCAAAACATGCAACTTCTTGATGACCAAACAGTCGTCTTTCTTCATAAAACATGTACACACTTATATCACTTAAATTCCCTCCCTAGAAACAAGAATAAAATCATTGTCACAGTAGGTTTTTATTATTATTATTATTATTATTATTATTTGAGGCTTCAAAAGGTGTTTCCCAGCTATCTTGGGTGGTGACGGCAATGTAGCGGTCCAACTATTTCATATAAATTTAAAAAACAGTCATATTAATTTCAAAAAAAAAAAAAAAAAAAGGCCCACATAGATGTATGTATGATATAGCAAAATTGTGTATGCATACATAAAAATAATAATTTTCTCCAGGATAATGTAGCTTAATTTATATTCATCGATGGTTACATCCGATAACAATTAGTGTGAATATACATCACATTTTTATTTTCCATTGAATATGCTATGACGTTGTTATCCAGCTTATTCTAATTATATTGTGGACAATAAAATTTTACATATAAATAAACAAATATTTTATTCTAATTATATTGTGGACAATAAAATTTTACATATAAATAAATAAATATTTTTTTCTTAATTTTTCTACATATTCTATCCTTTCTTCTAGACTCTTCCTCTCTCTCAATTTATTAATCATCACTTGTTGTTGAAATGATAATAAAAAAAAAAAAAAATTCATCACTCATTGCATTATTTTGGTACAACTATATTTATTGGGGCACTATTATTATGTTGGTGGAACAGGTCATTTGTTATTGACTAGTTTTACCTTAATTGACTTATTAGATGAGATAGATGATCGTGGTCATTAACAATGTTTAAAATATTTAATATTTTTTTTTGAAAGTTTTTTGATATTTTTATTTGTTTAAAGCGTCGAAATAAATTTTAGATTTGAAATGGAAATTGATAGAATTTCCATAATATCTATTAAAATTTTTAAAATTTTGTTAAAATTTCCATAGAAATTTTCTAAAATATCCATATGAAATCCTTAATTATTTGGTTAAAAAACTGTAATTTTCATAAAAATTTCTAAAAATTTTCACTGAAATTTAAAAAATATCCTCACTTGTTGTTGAAATGATATAAAAAAAAAAAAAAAATCATCACTCATTGCATTATTTTGGTACAACTATATTTATTGGGGCACTATTATTATGTTGGTGGAACAGGGCATTTGTTATTAACTAGTTTTACCTTAATTGACTTATTAGATGAGATAGATGATTGTTGTCATGAACATGATTAAAATATCTAATATTTTTTTGAAATATTTTTTATATTTTTATTTGTTGAAGGGGTCGAGATAAATTTTAGGTTCAAAATGAAAATTGATAGAATTTCCATAATATCCATTAAAATTTTCAAAATTTTACCAAAATTTACATGGAAATTTTCTAAAATATCCATATCAAATCTTTAACGATTTGGTTAAAAAATCTGTAATTTCCATGAAAATTTCTAAAAATTTCCACTGAAATTTTTAAAATATCCAAGAAATTTTTTAATTTTTTTAAAAAATTCATAAATATTATTAATATTTAGTAAATTTTTTTATCAAATTAATTTCATTGATTTTTTTTTTTACCCTTTAATTGCTTTTTAGATATTTAGTTATATAAGCAAAATAGAATTAATTGAATTGAATAGCATAATAAATTCTACTTATTAAATATTGATAAAGCAAAAATACAAAGATTGTAGATTATATTTTTTAACCTGATAAATTTTATTGTCGGAAATATCTATTTTACAAATATTGATAAATAGATGATGAAATATATACATGTGAAATAATAATGTTTGTTTGAAAAATAAATAAATAAATTCTTGACAATTCACAAGTTTTTTTTTTTTTTTTTGCATTTTTGGAGAAGTTAGAAAAGATAGTGGCTAAAGAGAATCACCAAGTTGAAAAGTTTGATTAAGTCCACTTACTAGTAAATAATATTACACACATGCAACACAAGATAAAAATCATGAGAGTAGAGATGTAGGTCAAGGATTTGGTATTGTTGAAAAATACTATATACGTAAAGAGAAATCTATAATGGAGATGTCACAATAAAACAAGATTCGATTTCTATGAATTTTAGATCTATAAGAGTTAGAAATCATTTTTGTAAACTTTATTCAATGGATATTTATGGAATGTCATCAAATAGTAACTCATGGGTACCATTTCAAACTCAACCATCAAAGAATAGTAGTTATACACATAGTTAACTAATAATGCAAGATCTATATGGTTGGCATGTTAATAATTATTTACAAAATTATCAGGGACATACATATTTTCATAACTACTTCTCACATTTTACATCTCAAAATCAAAATGAAAAAGAAATCGATGATTTTCAACTACTCAGAAGTTCTATGTGATATTAAGATGACATTTATGAAATACAATGTAATTGTAACAATCGTTTTATATATTTTAGTTAATAAATAATTTTACCATATATGTATTTTTTAACATATTTTTATTAATTATAATCCATCTATGCTCATTAATGCTTATTATAAATCAATTCATTAATAAGAATATAACATTCATTCAATATTTTAGTAAATTTTATAATCAAAGTTTTAATAAAAATTTTTATTTTTTAAAACAAATTTTCATCATTTTTTATAATTTTTTTTATCGATATTCTATATTTTCTGATATTTCCATGGAAATTTTCGTATTTTAAATTCTCGATATTTAACTTCTTCTAACTTCTTTGGCCACTACCTCTTCTAACTTCTCCAAAAATGTAAAAAATAAAATAAAATAAAATAAAATTTGTGAATTGTCAAGAATTTTTTTATTTATTTTTCAAACAAATATTATTATTTCACATATATATATATATTTCATCATCTATTTATCCACATTTGTAAAGCAGATATTCCCGACAATAAAAAAGCTATATGATGTTATTTACCAAAAAGAAGGTTACATAATGTTGAGATATTTGAGATATTGTTACTATGATTTGAATGGTAAAAACCCACCGAGAACAGCCCAAGTAAGAACCCTCATCTCCAATATTACGAAGAAAGAAAAAATATATAATTGCTATAAACTATATACAAATTAACATAAATATATGATACTACATCATCATATATGAAGCTCCTCGTGTGTATATCATCATCATCATCATAATAATAATAATAATAATTCAAAAATTATAAAAATAAATCCATGACATATTCTATATTGTTTCAATAATAATAATAATAATAATTAAAAAAAAAACCCTATAGCCACACATGTAATTCCTTTATTTCTTCTTCTCCTTCTTATAGTTCCTATTTCTGTTTCATTTTCATGCGACAAAAAGTGGCAAGAATCATTACTGCTAGTTTAAAAACTAAAAGAGCTGCTACTGGCCATGTCATGTGAATGGGAATCTAGTTTGCACTTTAGAACATCGCCTCCTTACACATGAGTGATTATTCAAATTCGTGCTTTTATAAATGCAAATAGAGATACCCAAGGGCTTTTATAAATGTAAATAGAGATACTCAATTATTAAAGCTATCTACTTGGTTACATGAGCACCTTTGTTGTTTTTGTTAATTTGAAAAGAAACTTGCGATGCAGTCGGTAATAATAAATTAATGAATAAAGAAAAAAATTAAAAAATTTGTGATAGGACATGGTGCGGTGGCTAGATAAAGGGGAGATAATAAACTCCCACAACTCCAGTCCCGCACAGCAATTATTACATATATATATATATAAATATAATTCGTATAATCAAATATATATATATATATATATATAAATATAGATACGTATATACATATATATACAGAGAGGCTAGCCTGAGGACCGACTGCATGGGTTATATGCGGACCAAACATGTGATTAAATTTCCTGGCCTTTGATTTGCACTGCTGGCATCTACGGCCCAACTTCAAAGCAAATCTCACGTGAGAATGGCTGGCCAAATTTCCCCTGAGCCCTTCCCGCTCACAGCAGCTCACATTCCCGCTCTCACCAGCTCAAAAGGATTTTGCCAAAATTCCGAATCGCACCAGCAGCAACCAGCCAAAATTCCCAATCACACCAGCAGCAACCACCATTGCCATCCTTGCAAACCCACCAGATCGCACCTCCATTGCCACAACATTGCCATCTTGCAAATGCACCAGCTCGCACCACAATTGCCACCCTTCTTTGTACCCACCAACTCATACTCTTCTACTCTACATGTCTGTATTCTGGCTCTTCTTATCTGTGAGTGAGTGAGTTTATGTTTTGTAATTTTTTTTCATTCTGTTTTTTATGTTGGTGATTTTATGTAGTCTTGCATATTTAAAATTGTTAAATGTGGGATTGTGATTTGGGTTGAGAAATAACTTGAATGAAGGCCAATCTTCGTGATGATTTTTGAAAATTTAGAAAAAGATACTTTTCACAGAAAAAACATGGATGTATGTATGTTTTTTTTCTTTCCTAGTGTATAAATACCACTGTTCATGCATACTGTTCACGTGTACTGTTCATTGTGTAATAATCAATTCACTTAGTCTATCATAATACAAACACGAAAGAGATATTTGCACCACTTGTTTTTGGGGTATACGAATGGCCAATCCATGCATGCTATACAAGAGAAAATAAGTTTGTTATAATTGGAATATAAGGTAATTCTATTTTGTAATTCCTATATCTACACACACACACACACACACACACACACATATAAAGACATATGTATATATATCCTATTGTGTTCCGTTCCAAAACTACTTAGTTTAGTTTTGAATAAGAACTTTGAATAATTATAATCCCCTTAATATGCATGACACATAGAGTTAATAGATTAAATTGATGTCATTGCTTTTTATTTTTATTCTTTTAATAGCATTTGCGTAGATTGGTTAACCTCTCATTGATTAAAGAGTTATGTATCAATATTTTTTTTTCCCTTTATCTAGCATAGATGTAATTATTTCATTGTTTTGCAACTTATATTTTTCATTTTCATATGTACTATTAACCTTTTTGAACCCCATGATTCAGATTTTTTCTTTTTTTTTGTTGATGCACGCATATTTGTTTCTTTCATTATAGAGTGTGCTGGATCAGCAACCATAATGCAAACTCGGCAGATTTTGGCTGAAGTGCCTTTATTTTTGCAACATTTTTCTCTTCTATTTATAAACTAAACTTTCTTAAAATAAAAGACATTACCACCTCTCATGATGGTTTTGCTTTGCTGTCTACTATGTTACAAATTGATCAATAGGAAGCTGGTTTGAGTGTAGAATAATTGGAAGTAAATTCAGATTGGAAATGTGAGTGTAGAACAGTTGGAAGCAAATTCAGATTGTAGATGAGTTGAAAACATATCCTTGTTGTCACATTCAAAATCCATGGATGATGTTTACATTCCTCAAGTGGCCGAAAAATGCAAACCAAAGGTTGGACAAAAGTTTGAATCGATAGATGGGGCACATGAGTTCTACATTAAATATACAAAAGAGACAGAGTTTAATGTTCGTAGCAGTTCGACTAAGAGATGTAAAGGTATGAATGAAGTTGTCAGGAAAGAATTTGTGTGTTTTAAGGAAGGAGTATCTTCAATAAAGGACGGTGAGAGAAAAAGGTGTTGGAGGATGACAAGAGAAAATTGTAAAGCTAAACTTGCCGTGGTTAGGTAAAAAACGGAGAAATTTGTCATCACTGTATTTGTTGAAGAACATAGTCATCCATTATCAACCCCTCGAAGAGTGCATTTATTGAGGTCACATCGTAGTGTGTCTAAAGCCAAGAAGTCACTAACCTTGCAGTTTTCAGCAGCAAATGTGCCAACTCATCAACAAATAAGCATTCTTGAATTTGAAGCTGAAGGTATAGAGAATATTGGATGTATAAAGAAGGATATATATTACCATGAAGTTAAGGTGCGGAATGAATTAAGAGGACAAGATGTAGAACTTTGAAAAGAATATTTCCTAATCGAGCAAGAAAAGGATCCATACTTCTTTTTTAAAATAGATGTAGATGATGATGGTAAATTGAAGCTTTTTTTTTGGGCTGATTCGGTGTCTAGAAGAACTTATGGATGTTTTGGTGATGTAGTTGTATTTGATACAACTTACAACACTAATCAATATGGTATGATATTTGCACCCTTGGTGGGGGTGAATAATCATGGTCAAACGGTGCACTTTGCATGTGCCTTTTTAAGTGATGAAAAAACGGAATCATTTGTTTGGTTGTTTGAGCTATTAAAGGATAGCATGCCGACGAATAACCCAAAGATGATTATTACCAATCAAGATCCTACAATGATAAAGGTTATAGTTCAAAGCTTACCAAATACATTTCATAGGTATTGTAGTTGGCACATACTTGAGAAATTCTCTATGTATTTAAATGCAATCACCTATAGAGATTTTTATAAGGACTTCCAACAATGCATTTGGGAATCAGAATGCCCTGAAGAGTTTGAAAGAAAATGGGTGACTACCATCGAGAAGGCAACCCTAGATAACAATGATTAGTTAAAATCAATATTTGAGTTACGTTCAAGGTGCCTGCATATGTTAATTATATATTCTCAGCTGGAATGTCAAGTAGCCAATGTGCGGAAAGCTCCCATGCATTTTTCAAGAAATATGTTTCGAAGAGAAACTTATTGATGGATTTCATACTTCGATTTAATAGAGCGCTTGCACATCAATGTCAAGAAGAGTTAGGGGCTGATCACGTTGATAATAATGAGAAGCTTGTTTTGAAATTGCCATTGGAAATGGAAAAGCAAATGGCTGAGATTTACACACACAAGATTTTTCTTAAGTTTCAAGATGAATTGTGGCATAGCTTAGTAATAATGCCACAATTTATTCGTGAAAATGCTACACACAAAATGTATGTGGTCGAGAGTAGTCCAAAAGAAGGTGTTCGTAGAGTGCGGGAAATTGCCTATGATAAAGAATTGGACTTTGCATCCTGTAAATGTAAGAAGTTTGAAAGTGAAGGACTTCTCTGTGGACATATCTTGGCATTCTTGAGACTGTTTGGTAACATTCCTTTGCCAAATCAATATATAATGAAAAGGTGGACTACAGGTGCAAAATGTCAAATAATAACCGACAAGCAAGTTGTTGAGATAAGTGGACAGCGTAGTTCAATGTTGACTTGGCGAGCTAAACTATTCCAACTTACTTTGGAAGTCATTGATAAAGCCATAATATATGAAGAGGCAAGTGTAATTATGAATGATGGTCTTCAAAGCTTGCTAGGCAAGATTGAATCCATAGTTAGCAACACGAAGAGTGGAGACATTTCTGAAAAAAGGTAGCACTGCTCATGACTATGAAGCTTTGAAAGACCCATCTGCTGTGAGGGCAAAGGGATGTGGACAAAAATTAAAAAAGGGAAAGTAGAAGGCAACAAATGCTGCAAAGTATAGAGGTTGAAGTTGCAATGGATGTGGAAAAATTGGGCAATCGCACGACAAAAAAAACTATCCACTCCTCAACAATCCGTAAGAAAATAATACATTTACTATTTATTATTCTTATGCAATTTGTATGATCATACTTTGTACAAACTATGCTGCTCATCTATATAGGTCCTCACAAAATGAGAAAAGTCCTTAACACGCCTCGGAATGTGATTCTGAAGCTGATAGTTTGTCTTCCACAGGTATGAAACTAAGTGGTGTCTTATGGTCTTTGACATTTTATTGAACTAACATGCTGCTAATCTAAGGACTTATTGGACTTTGCCAGGTCTGCATGAGAAAATGAAAGGATGACCTATCTTGCAACAGATTTGGGAGAAGAAGTTGTTTTTTTATTTTGATGTGCTTGTCTGGGATTTTCTATCTTAGAGCAAGCACTATCAGCTGACTATGTAAAATAGAGATGTGTTTTGATTATTGGACTGAATGTATGCTGGTTTTGCCGTATATTCACATGCTACTCTTTGTGTTTGGAACGTTTAATTTTTGTACATCATGATAAATGAAGAGAAGAGCAGCCATTTTTGCAACAGATTATGTTTTTCCACATACCATTGCCATTTTGCTCTGTTTCAATATTCTAATCTGTCATGTTATTGATTTACTTCTAAAATGCCACATTGTACTTCACCACTTTAGTTTATTTGTTAGAAGACTTATTGGCCTGTTTATTTCATCTTTCTCATATTTTTCTATGCCTGTTTATTGGACTTATGCTTATTAGGAATTTTTTGGCCTCTACTTGGGTGTGTTTGTCAATGGATAGATTGGCATCTCAAAAAAAGATCTAAAAAGTCTTAAGCTAGATTAAGCACACAAAAGTATCCTATGGGACTTGATAATCGAAACGAAAAAGTAAAGTGCTCTAAGGAATAGGATGCTCAATGCTGTGGAAAATTCTGCAGAGAAAAAAAAGCTGATATTTCGTTCGTTGGTTTTGTAGAAAACTAGATTATTTTCATGGGATTCTATCATTGGTTGGTATATTTGTTAACTAGGATAAAAAAAGCCATAGTATGAACTAGTACAGAAAACTTAAGAAAGCAAGCTTCACGATTACTGTTCACGTGAACTGTTTACCTATGTTTAAACATTCCCTCTGTTCTTAGATTTTTTTTTTCTTTTTTTGTCATATTACAATAACTATCAGCTTAGTTACTAAAAGAGAGTTGAGTTATGATTATAGACTCCTTAAATTGCCATGTATTAGTAAGATGAAGTCTTGTTTGATTATTTGACTAAATGTATGCTAGTTTGCCTTTAGTCTAGTTTGCCGTTTATTTACCAATGTGGTTTACTTCAATTAGCAGGAAGGAGAAGCTGGAAATTGATGTTTATACACAAGTATTTTTAGCCAAAAAAAAAAATCTAAAAAAAAAAAGATGTTTAAACACAAGTGAACAGTACACATGAATAGTCATGTGTACTGTACACATAAACAATATGTGTAAACAGTATACGTAAATAGTATATTTATACACCAGGAAAGAAAAATAGCATGCATACATCCATGTTTTTTTCTGAATTCACTTTCTGAGAGCACATGTTAATAAGTAATATGAATACATTGGTTGAAGCCTATAATTATATTCCTTTCAAAACTAAAATCTGTGTGATTTGATGGATCAACATTCATTTATATACATATAAAGGACACATATCAAGGAGAGCATGTGATGGAGGAACAACAGCAACATAGCTCGGCAACATAGCACGGCAGCTTGGCAACTTGGCAGCAACACAGTAGCTCGGCAACAGCATTAGCAGCAACACAGTAAGCTCAGCAGCAGCAACAACAAGCTCGGCAGCACCAGCAATAGCACTAGCAGCAATACAACAGCACCAGTAACAGCACCAGCAGTAACACAGCAGCACCAGCAGCAGCAACAGCAGGCTCAAAACAGCAGCAACTTCATCATGAACAGTAACATATGCTAAAACAGGGGAGAACAAAGTGCTACAGATAGATTGTAGCATTAGTATGGAAAACAAATAGGATAAAAACTTGGAAAAAAGGTTGTCAAGGTTTGGGATGTAACGACACTAACAGTAAATAAATATGATAAGTTAGGTGAAATCAGCAGCATAAATTTGCTTGCTTGTGAATTACACACCCTGAATACCAAATAAAGATTTACAAATTACAACTAGCACATATCATCAGAACTTAATATTTACCTAACTGGACTATAGTGTGCAACATCACTGCAAAACTTTGTTGCCTTCTCTAAGCAATCAATTAAAAATAATTCAAGTACATAAATGAACTACAGTTATGTAACCCCAATCTGAATTTCACCAAAGCAAAAGGAATGTGCTAGAGTGAGGCGCATACAGGATAAGAACACCACAATGAAGATAATGATTACTATTACCATATTTGCTGACAAGTTAAGATTTAAACTAAAACCAAGAATGCTAAGAAAACATATATAATTCGAAACTTACCTCCAGATCCTTCCTTTAATACCATGTCCCTTTCAGCATGAACTCTTGATCCAATAGATCAACTTTTGGATCATATTCAGCCCTGCAGTCCCAAAACAAATAAAATTCCATAGGCTTCATGCTTTAATCCTAAGAAATTTCTTAGACCAACAAAAAAAATAAGAAGTAGAAGACGATTCTGCCTAAGTTGTTCCTGTTGTTATTGGTGGTGGTGTTCCCATTTGTGTTACTTTCCTTGTAACAATGAATAAACTAAACTAATATTATTTGCTTTTTCCAAAGCCATGCAAGCTGTAATGAATTATAGAGAGAGAGAGAGAGGCATGGCTGTACAACAAGAGGTACAGATAAAGGTTCACCCAAAATAGGAATCTGAACATCAACTTAATAGAAACAAAACATACAGTGAGCTTAATAGGATATATATGGTGCTACATAATTAGTTTACCAACCGACCAAACATATATATTGCTTGACTACATTACTAGGCTAACATTTTAAAGAAAATAAATAATAAAAGTACAAGAAATATGACAATCTTAATGTCATATTGGTCGCTCCTCTGGGTATTTTTTTAAATTGCTTCAAGCATATTATTAGATTTCTCCACTTACAAAGATAAACGACAAACTTCACCGATAAGTACATCTATTTTTTCTAGTTTAGCTTCCTCTTCCTTTGCCCAAATGAATTTACCACATCCTTTTTCCTGTGGCAAGTAAACATATATAATTTAATTATTTTATAAACAAAAACAAATAAAAATTCAACACATAAAAAATTATATACAACCTGTTCACCATCTAAGCATTTCCAAAATTGATTATTTGAATTCTTATCTGTCCTTGATGTTTTTAAATGCATATATTGCCCACATGAGCACATCCGGATCGGTTGAACATCACTAGTACTTGTTGACATGCTTACACAACTAATCTCCAACTATGACTTCTAAAGAACACAAGGCAGGATTTAATATGCTATAAAAAACCAAAAGACATAAAAAATGAAAAACATAAAAAACCACCAGCAACCTTTCTACATGAATGAATTAATCTAACTTAGCAACACCAATGACTATAAAGGAATAGCAATAGCAACCACTAAATATATATTATATCTTTTCGAACCTTTTCACTTCAATTAATTATCTTAATTTTTTCAAAAGCTCACATGCATTTTTCCCACTAAGCATGTGGGGCTTGATATTTCTTCCATCTTAGCATTTAAATTGGTTCTTTTTGGGCAAATGTATATAATACCATCCAATTATGAGGATACAGTAATAAACACAATAAATAAATAAATAAATAGACAATTTTCTTTGTCTATATTCTGCTGAAGTAATTCCTATTGGATTGTAATAGCTCTCAGTAAAACTTTGTCATCAGTCAAACAGTATTTTGAATTAATATTCAACAAGTAGTTTTACCAAGAGTTTTCATCGGCTTGACAAGTGCCAGTCTTGTCTTCTTTTCTTTTTAATCTAGACTATCTGTGTGATTACTAAAAAGAACATTAAATCCATCCATAGACTAATAATTATTCCATGTTATCAATTAGATTCTTAAAGAAAGCAAAAACAGAGGATCGTAGGACCTAATTAAAAAAAAACAAATTAAAAAAAAAAAAGGATCATAGGACCTCGATCATAAGACCATATCAGGTTTATATTCTTATTGTTTTATGTCCAAATAGGATTGCAAGACGATTAATCGGTTTAGTCTTTTTTAATATATTTCTGATAAATTTTCAGAAAGAACAAGGAGGTAGCATTGGAATCATATTGGAAGTAGAATGAAATGAACCAATTAACAACTTCATAGCAAACATGTAGGTGCTGAAAGGGCTTAGTCCTAATTTATTGCCTCCTTGGATTAAAAAAACAAATAATTAGGTGGTCCAAAGATCACATGTCCATTTCAAAAACTTGTATGGAATTTATATGACATGAAAGTCTTTGTTAGAAGAATCGGGTAGTCCTACAATCACATGAAATTTGCACCTTTGATAAAAATAATTAGATGTTAGTGAGATCATCACATGATCTACTTCCACACAACTGTGTAGAACATATATGTGGTCCATATAATGTGACTTTTTTTATGATGAACAGAATCAAGACAATTAGTTTGGGGACCACATTGTAAAAGGAAAAAATATATATAGCAGCATATCTGGTTGGAACATTAACGTTTCAATCTCCCAAGTTTATAATTTAATTAATACTGGAATATACAATCAACAATTAACAATAAACAATCAACAACCACTAAATATAAGGCAAAAGCAGAAGTTGCAGATTTAACCTGGACACTCTCGATAGTGGAAACAGTTGAAAATCTGGGACAGGGCTGGCCAGTGGAAGCAGCCAAGTTTGAACTTTCAACAAGCTTATTTATTGATAAATCATATCTGGGTGTTGAGGGAACAAAAAGCTCTACTTAACATGAAAAAAAAATTAAACCATTTCGACTCAGATATAGCAGAGAGTTCTAAGGAGAGAGAGAGAGAGAGAGAGAGAGAGAATAGACCTTATCAATATTCATAGGGGAAAAAAAAAGTCAAAATAATTTAAATATTTTCTTCCACTATTCTGGTAACCGATTTGAAACTATAGTAACATAAATTGCTGAATTTCATTTATAAAGAACAAAAACAAAGATAAGCAAAAGGAAAACGATGAAAATCTGGAGTAGGGCTGGCCGGTGACCGGTGGAAGCAGCAAAGAAGTTGCGGATTTTATCTGGGGCAGGGCTGGCATGGGTGTGGCTGAACGGCTATCCTGAGAACTAGAGATCGGTGGCTTGCAACGTCGCTAGAATGGAGAAGAGAAACAAAGCTGTGAATGGGAGGAGAAGATAAGGAAATTTGCGAATGGGAAATGGGACTGGAGAAGAGAAACAAAGCTACAAATGGGAGGAGAAATGAGAGAAGAAGAGAAGGGAATTTGCGAATGGGAAATGTGAGTGGAAGAGAGAAATGAAGCTGCAAATGGGAGGAGAAATGGGAGAAGAAGAGAAGGGAATTTGCGAATGGGAAATGGGAGATTTGGCCTGAGAAACGAAGCTGGAATGGGAGGAGAAGAGAAGGGAATTCTCACGTGAGACCAGCTTTTGTCCAAGACCATTAATGCCAAATGTGCAGATCAGAGGGCCCAATTTTAATCACATTTTTGGACCGCACGTAAGGCATGCGGTCGATCATCAGGCTAGCTTCTCTGTTTATATAGATACATAAGAAAACATTTAGATAAGGATGATTTTATATTTTTAAAATCAAAATTTATATTTTAGATTTTGATCTTGAATATTTTATATTTAGGTTGAATTTTATCTTCTTTTTTTTCAATTTAAATGATAAAATTAAGTGAAATGAGAATTTCTTACTTAATAAGTAATTTATATTTACGGCTAAGAAATTAAAAATTAAAAATACTAATACATGAGAAAAATCATTGTAATCATAAGAAAAAAATCACTATTTCAGACTGATTTTTAAAAATTTAGTCGTTGTCAGTTGTAACCTGTGATTAGCTAATATATATTTATTGTGAAGGAAACAATATTCAAATCAAGTCCAAACAAAAAAAAAAAAAAAAAAAGGAAAAAAATGCTGCCTGAAATTCGTGCAGCATTAATTCCTAACGTTAATTGAGAACGAATAGATGAATTACACAAACTACCCTAGTTTAATATTTTTTCACGTAAGCCCTCTGATTTCCAATAATTATAGATACTTCCCTTATGGTTTGATTTGTTCATCAGAAAATACCTTTGTGTTAGTCAAAGAGTTAAAATTTCTTGGTCAACTGAATTTAATTTTTAATGACAAAAATACCCTTTATTGAGCTTTTTTTTTTTTTTTTTTAAATAATACTTTTTGAACAATTTTCTTTTTTTATTTAAAAAAAAAATTGAACTCGTATTTTAGAGAGTTAACAAAAAATACTAAGAGTAATAAAACAGAAATTAGGTATTTACAAAAGAAAAAAGGCACAAGGTGCAGAGAGCTCGAGAGAAGGACAACCATGATTTGGCTTGGAAAAAAAAGAGATAAAAGGAAAACATGAAAAGATATTTAGAAGACCATTCATTTTGAAGACAAACCAAAATCTAAAAAACAACGAAAATCTCTTTTCAAAATTGAAATTGAATTTAGATTATCCACTCATTCATTTTGAAAATTAGCTTTCGACCTGTATTTGGAACCACCAGAATTTTTTATTACATAGATATGAAGAGCAAAACAGATAGCCATTAAGATGGAAAAGAAAGCAAGGAATTTTACAAATAAGAGGTTTTGAGAATCGATTGAGAGCTCAATGAGAATCAAAAACAAAATAATGTTTTGAATTTTTGATAGTCTAGATGCATATATATCATTCATTGACCAAGGGTAATGATAATATTTCACTGTTAAAAGTTAGCGCCGTCAGTCTCCAGAAATCCATAAAGGTAAAATGGTATTTTCTTAAAAACAATTCAAAGCATAGGGCAAAAATCTGCAATTACTACAAAAGAAAGGTTTACATTGAAAAAAATATTAAACTGAAGGAAATTCTGCATAGTTTACTCATTGAAAGTTCTTATAATTATAGGATATTTGAATAATGATAAAATTAATAGAAATTTAATTTTTTTTTTAATTTATAAATCTAACAGAAAATAAATTTCATGAAAATAAATTTCATGGAAAGTAACATAAAAATTTAATTCTCTTAAATAAATGAAATTCTAAAATTATGTGAAAAAATTATTTATATTTATTTTTTAAATATAATTTTATTTTATAATTTTAATATATAAATTTTTTTAATTACTAATAAATTTTTTATTGTTTATTATTAACTCAACATTATTAAAAAAATTTCAAAAACACTTATTTTCGAAAAATAGTGCCAGTTTTATTCGATACTTATTGCCATGAATATGTTTGAGTGATTGTGGGTCGACACGATTTGGCAGTTATGTTTTTATTTTCTTTTTAATTTTCATTTAATTTTTATTTTTTTTGAATAAGACACCAATTAGTCAGTTTGGAATTTTGTAGAACCAAAACAAAAAATACCAATTAATTAATTAAGTGTCAATATTGTCGATTTCCATGCATATGATATAGCTCAATTGACCACTATTTTGTTTCATTAATGTACAAGTATAATTGCACTAGGCAGCAATATTCTACAAAGTGTTTATTATCAATATATATATATATATATATATGTTCAAAAATAATCTACAAATTTTTGTGGTCCAGGAAATACCGGACCACAAATTAGTGCACATGGCAATTTAAATAACGCCATGTCTAAATGTTATTTCAAGTTTATATTTAAAAAATCCAAATCAGCGTCTTTGACATTAATGGGGTGGTTCCATCCATACTTTATTTAATTTATTTATTTTTTTCCTTAGTTTATTATAGTCTCTTTCTTCTTTTCCAAAAATTTAACAAATCCTACTTGTATTGTACCCATTTTCTTGTTCTTCAATCTTTTTTAACTTTTTTCTTTTAGTCGATATAATTATCCTTTTCATTCAAAAATTGAGGGGTAAAATTGAGACAAAAACTTGGCGAAGATGTATTCTTCAGCTTTTCCATATCTTTGCGACCAAGTTAGATGTTTTCCAGAAAGGGAAGGCAACAAAACGTAAAAGACGGACTGATAGAAAGAGGGAGAGAGTTTGACGAAGAAGAACGAAGTTTGGGGATGACGTCCAAATTTGTTTTGATTTTATTAATATAATTTGGCATTAATATTATTTTATTTGCTATTGTACCAAATAGAATTCATGCTGGTTGCATGGAATAATTTCTCACATTGGACCCGCCTAACAACCTTCAAGTTTTTTTTTTTTTTTTTTTTGTTTTTTGGGGATAATTCCTAACAATATTCAAGTGCTAACCACATTAATACAGTTAGACACCTTAGCTAGCATATTTGTGTGGTGACATTACTAATATATATATATATATATATATATATTTATATTTCAGGCTTGGATTAGCTTCAAAAGATAATTAACATATTAAAATTCTACTTATTAGGGTAAATAAATTTTGAAAAAATTTAATAAAATAAAATTATATTTATAAATATCATTCTTTAAATAATTTAAAATTTCATTTGAAAAGTATTAAAATTCAAAAAGAAGCCAATTTCTAATATTTAAATTTTGGAGAACTTGTTTCTTAAAAATTAATTTTTTTCATATTATATTTGATAAGAAATAGAAAAATTAAAACTGGTAAACAACTAAATTAAATATTATATAATTAATTAAGAGTAAATTTATATTTAAAAAAAATTAAACTATATTTTTTAGAATTTTTAAATTGACATTTTAATGAGAATATCTTTTTTTATTTAAAAAAAATTAAACTATATTTTTTAGAATTTTTAAATTGACATTTTAATGAGAATATCTTTTTTACATATGTGAGAATTTAATTTTGAAACTCATATATTTACATCTTAAAATAAATATAAAAGCAGAGAAAAATTATCATTTTTTTCTAAAAAATTAGATCTTTAAAAAATTTATTATTAATATGACCTAATTATTAGTTAAAAAATCACTCATGTCAAGTTGATGTGGTTTTGATGTATGTATATATCATAAATGTTACAAGAATAGTTCAATATTTTTTTTTTAATAATAATGATATTAAATTCAAATTTTCATAGATTTAATATATAAAAAAAGATATAGATAATATATATATATATCTATATATAATATTTTCTACTAGATCAAAATGATATGTTTATTCAAATGGAGAAATTATTTAGTGCATATTGTGAATAAGTTTGGATTCTGATTTGTCACACATAGCAAATCAAATCATATGTTATCAAATGTTAAGAATAAAAATATATATTAATAGCCTAATTCCTAGACCATTGAAACAAAAAAAGAACGCGGTTTTTCCTTCCAAACTCCAAGAGGAAGATTCTTGGGCGTTACCGAAGAAGATAAAAATCCAGCATTTCGTCAGCAAACGGTGGTGAAAGACCTGATCTCTTATTTTGTGGTTCCTGTTTGGAGAATCAATTTTGACTATGGATTATATTTTTCATCATATACAATAAATAATCAATTTGAGGACGATTAGCCACAGGATTTAGAAGCTACCATCGAATTTTTATAGAATTTTTATAGAGGTCAACGTTGTATTTTTTTTTTTTGAGTAAATAAAAAAAATGCTTTCTAATAAAATAATAAGAATCAGACTGCGATTATGTACAATACAATATTACGGTACGAGATTATCCGAAACGATAGTAAAATTTGTCACAACTTACACTACGTTCTTCCCCAATAAACGATCACTTTGGTGTTAAAAGTCAACATTATAGAAAGAAGTTAGGAAGTGAAAATTATATTAGATGGTTCCGTTTCAAAAGCAAAAGCCACAACACTGTAGTCAGTGAAAGAGAAAAAGACGAATTTGTACTCGTCAATTTCAAAGGCATCCACTTTCTATCTTTGCCTACCACAGTTTTGTCCATCTCTACCCAAAAGAAAAATTCCACATGTAATGGCTGCTGATTTGGCTTTTAATTTGTATTTTTATTCTTGACATTTCGCAACATCTAATGGAGGATTCGACGGGATGTATATATATATATATATATATTATTTCGATTGGGATAGTTGGACATGAAAAGATAATATTTCTTTAAAAATTAGATTTTGAATATCCGGTCAAATTTGATGGTCTTGTGTTATATTAATTAACTTGGAAAAAGAAAAAAAAAACCCAAATTAAATTATTAAAAAATGAATTAACTTATTAGTTGCTACTTGTTACATTAAAAAAATGACCACGGTTTTGATGTAATAAAGTTAAAATAAAACAATGATATATAATAATCTAAATTTGTGCGCAATAACAAATAATAATTTTTTTTTTGTTCTCAATAATTAATATATCAAAATATGATTAGAATATTTTCGTAAGTCAATTAATGATGCTTAATAAAAACAATTTTTATTTAACTATAACAATCAGTTGCATCAAGCACAAATCAAGTCCCTTGTAACTCATAACAAAATAAATTGATGATAAAACTCATAAAAAGAATGCGACAGGGAACTAAACAAACAAAACATAAAAAAAAAAAAAAAAGTTATTCATTCAAAATTTTTTTTTTTTTTGAGAGGAATACCGAAACTTTCATTTATCAAAACATAATAAAACGCATAATAAAGCAATTTTAAAATACTAAAAAGGGTAAAAAATTTTAAATGTATGCTTTTGTTGTTCTTATTTAAATTACTAAAAAAAATTGAATTTCAAATTTTTTTACCTATACAGTAAATATAATATTACAAGTTTATAATCAAAGGAAATATTACAATAACCCCTTTCAGTATTACAAGTTTTGCATCTCTACTTTAATATTTTCAAAAAAAAAAAAAAAAAAAAGGAAGAAAAGGAATCACTAGCTCCCTCACATTTTTCTTTTTTTTTTTTTTTTTGGGATGCTGGGTCAATCAATTTGAACACAACCTTTTTTTTTTTTAATAAAAAATTCTTCAGATTTAAATGGGTAGATTTTGATATGAATATCTTTTTGTTTTTCACCATATGCTTCATTTATGACAAGATGTACAAAAATACTTGCACCTCGTACAGAAGAGAGGAGACTACTTGAACGAAAGTTGACTTCCTTCATTGGACCGTTACTTTAACATCAAGCTTTTGAGTTTTTCCACAGTGGCTGGAAAAAGTATGGTCAAGCAATATTGAAGTCAGAGTGTGAGCCCCAAAAGTCAAGATCAATACTGTAATTTACATAAACGATATAATAAAAAATTTATATAAAGAGATATAAAGATCTTAGACAACTTTCATTTATAATTTTTTTTAATAAATTTTTTACTATATCAAAATCCATATAAATATAAAAATAATATAATAAAAAATTTATGAGGAAAAAAATATAAATAGAATATTAAACCTGTATAGTTTTTTTAAACTGATTACATAAAACTTTTATCATATTATAATCGCACATATATATATATATATATATATTTAAAAGCGATGCAATAATTTATGTGTTTATAGATCAACCATTCAAATGTTGAATTCACATTTGTGAAATACTGAAAGCATTAACCGCCTATCAATGGACTCCACCTTTTGCTTCACGTCTTGAACAGAGTTGGTCAGCATATTATTACCAAAAGACTTTTTTCTTCTTCTTTTGTTTTTTTTTTTTTTTTTGGTAATGAATTTACCAAAAGACTTGGTCTTTTTAACCCTATATAAATAGGGTTTCGAGGAACTGCTTTGGCACATATTTATCCTCGGTATCTGGTATGGGAAATTGTTGGAGAAAGCCTGCCAAATGTGCTCATGCTTCTTCCGATAAGTTTTCTGGTACCCAATTTCTCTCCCATATTTATATATACGTATTTTTTGCTGTTTTTGTGTGGCGCTATTGCTTTTTATTCACAATTCATCTCGTTTATGTTTGGTTCTTTGCCACCTTTATCTGAGTTTTTATGCAATCTTAACGGATTTTTGGTTTTTGTCTGGTAGAATTTGAGTTAATTATCATTGCTAGTGCTCGTAAAGTTTTGTTTGCCACCATGTTTTGTGAAATATTTCGACTTCGATGCCTTCCAAAGCAAGAAATCGTTGACTTCTTTGAACTCTCTGCCTCAACAAATTTATGGATTCCAAGAAGAACGCATTAGTGATCTGTGTGAGGCTGAAAAAATGGAGTTGTTTTTTCAAATGCTTTGCATTCGTCAACTAGGAGAATAATTTTGAAAACCCAGTTACCAAATTACGTTGATGATAACATCCAAATGCTAAAGCTAATGCTGGGATAACTTGGCTTTGGTGCCATGTCAAGTTAACAATGCTTCCAAAAACTTATGTTATTAGATTTAGGATATCATATTTTGTTAAATTAACACTTTTCCTAAAAGTTCAAGCTATTGGGAAGAAGTTAGTCCAATTATAATATCAAAAGTCCACACAAATATGCTGTATTTAATAAGCATTATCATAAAATTTATGAGTAATGGGGAAAACATTTCTGAGTTACGGATAGTCTTGTTGACTCATGGTTTCACTGAGTCATTCCCAAATGAATTGTATGTATATCGTATTGTCCATCAGGGATCAAGGAAATATAAGCTCCAAATTAACTGGAAAATTTACAATCTATTTCATGTTTCTTTCATGTTCTGTATTTCTTGATCATTATCTACGACTTCCTGATTGCAACATAATCTTGTTGATTTCATTTAATAAAAATGATAACAAAATCTTTTATAGCCATATATACATATATATATTTTTTTCTTTTCACTTTTCAGAAAGTAGGAAGCCTACTATTAAGAATAAACCTGATTCAACACCTCCCAGAGAGCAAAAACCATTTGGAGGTCTTGTAGCACCCAAAGTTGATATATGCTTTCCCAACACTAATCTTAAGTCCTTTACCTTCAATGATCTCAAGAATGCCACACAGAACTTCCGCCCGGACAGTGTAGTTGGAGAGGGAGGGTTTGGATGGGTGTTCAAAGGATGGATTGATGAGAAAACTTTCGCTCCTGCTAAACCAGGAACCGGTATGGTGGTGGCTGTCAAGACTCTTAAGCGTGAAAGCTATCAAGGCCACAAGGAATGGCTTGTATGTGTACTTTTGTGTCCCATCTTCTCTTCAATTTTGCCTCACTAGTCCTTATCTAAGGCCTTATTCTGTTTCAAACTTTTGCAGGCAGAAATAAACTATTTAGGTCAACTTCACCACCAAAATCTTGTGAAACTCTTAGGCTACTGCTCAGAGTACGACAATAGACTTCTAGTTTATGAGTTCATGCCTAAAGGAAGTTTGGAGAATCATTTGTTCAGAAGTAAGTTTTGGTGAATTTCTTTCTTCCCATAATTACTTTCAGTTATTTAATCCCACCCCATGCTATTCGCTATCTCATCTCTAGGTACATCCTTGCAAAGAACGTTTCCTATTTGAATAACTTGTTTTTAAGGTACATTTTAGGCTGAACCTTCTTCATCTGGCTTAAATAAGTGATTGGAATCTGCATAGGATCTTGAGAAGAGGTTTTGCTGAACTGAATGTCATATTAGAGACCAGAAAATAAGACCACGATGAACTAGCACTTAAGTCTTATTAAATTAAATACGAATTGTTGGATGCTTTTGGGATATTAAAGGAAAAAATTTCCAGTAACACTTTGGAAACAATACTTTCCTAGTGTTATCTTGATGTAGATAATGTGTTTTGCCCCATGGATTTCTTGAATGTTGCATGGTTACCAGGAAAGGACGGTGACATGCATTTAGAGCTCATTTATGGGGGGGACTTCTAAGGAACATTTATTGGTATGATTTGCACATATGAGATTGTTCCTTAAGCTACGGTTTTATATAATTGATGATAAGCATTATATTCATTACCAAAACAAAATGCTAGTTTTGCTCTGCACCCGTATAATTTTACCAAGTGTGAACTACGTAGTTTACATTTTGTGTCTTCTTTTTTCCTGCAGAAGGTGTTCAACCTATCTCTTGGCCTTTGCGGATGAAAATTGCTGTTGATGTTGCATGTGGATTGTCCTTCTTACATAGTTTAAATCCTAACATTATTTATCGTGATTTAAAGGCCTCAAACATTCTACTTGATTCGGTAATATACTGGTTTGCTCTGGCTAGAAATTCTATAACAAATTCATATTCTATTATTCCTAATGGAGTTTGTAATCAATTTATGTAGGATTACAATGCAAAGCTTTCAGATTTTGGTTTAGCAAGGTATGGTCCGACCGGAGATAAAACTCATGTTTCGACTAGAGTTATGGGAACTCATGGTTATGCTGCACCAGAATATGTAGCTACAGGTCAGCTTTACCAATATAGATATAAAGATGATCCCAAAAAACAGAAATGAACCACTAGAATTTCGGTGTTGTAATTCAGAAAGTATACATGCGTGGTTATGAATACAACTAACTTGGGAAGGTCTTTCCATTTTTATTCTTTTTCTTGATGAATCAAATTGAGGAAGAGCAGGGCACTTGACTCCAAAGAGTGATGTGTACAGCTTCGGCGTTGTGTTGTTGGAGTTACTATCAGGAAAACGGGCAAAGGATGATGACATAGCCGGAGGTGCTGAAGAAACTTTGGTGAAATGGGCAAAGCCATTCCTTCAGGGTGATAGCAGGAGAATGTTAAGGATAATGGACTCAAGGTTAGGGGGTCAATACTCGAAGAAAGAGGCTCAAGCCGCGGCTGCACTTGCTTTGCAGTGCCTGCATTCGGATTCCAAGAATAGGCCACTCATGATTGATGTTCTTGATAAACTAAAACAGCTCCCTACTTCAGGAGACATTTTGATGAACACCCCACATTCACGACTGGACCATAAGAGGAGCAAGAATTCAATTGGTAATCATCGCAACATTAAAGTAGTCTACCATTCTAGTTGACGAACAAGTAAATTTAAAAAAAAAAAAAAAAAAAAAAAAAATTGTAAACTTTCAGATTCTTAACCTAAAAGCTTATTATTTGATTGTCAGTTTCTGAATCTTAGAAGCACATTGTCATGCATTGTTGATTCCATATCTAATGCATGATCCAACAGATCAGTAGAGGATATGACAGAAAAACAGAGAACAAAAGAATATAGAAAGTGCTTCAAAATCAAAATATGCAACCTTTACATGAACCAATTATAATTTTTCTTCATAAAAACGATATATACATTTAAAATTTATTATTATTATTATTATTATTAATTGGAAAAGGAGATTTTAATACCAAACTCAGTGAAATCTACCACCTCATTATTATCACCATAATCATTTCTCTGAATAGTCCTAAATGGACACTGTATACACGAGAAAATCTTTAATGAGTTAGGCATAGTACATCCTATTCACATTCACTTGTAGGATCCATATATAAAGCTCAACTTGTATATGATTAGGGCGTTTCATGTACCCATTCTATTAAAGAATTTTTCTACGCGTTTAAATCAATTAATTCCCCTCGACGTACTTATAAACAAAGGACGGTGACAGTTTATTACCCCCCCCAAAAAAAAAAAAAAAAAAAAAAATCATTGTTACAGACTCACAGGTAGGTTTGATTTGGGTTCAAAAGGCGCTTCAGCAAGTTGGGCTTCAAGGGTTTGGTCTTAAGAGGTCCTTCAAGTGGCTCAGCCATGTTCAGTGGCCTGCGGGGATCTAGCAGTCCAACTATTTATTCACCAATTTGTCAACCACCGTCTAAAAGGTATAGTCCAATATAGGTATTTGTTAGTATAATATGATACAAATAATAAATACAATAGAGCCCCAAAAAAATATAATAAATATAATAGTGAGTAATATGTTTATAATATATGACATAAAAATTTAAATTTGGATTTTGATTTATTGTGAACTTAATACTTATCTTATTTTGGATATCTTTAAAATTATCACTTGTCCATGTTAATGTTAAATCATTAATTATGGTGATATGTTATCACTTAAACACAGTCAATTTTTTCCCCTTTAAATTGAGATTATAGCTCTCAAAACTATACCTGGCAATTCGGGTTGGTGGGTCGTGTTCGTGTCAACCCGTTTAATAATCGTGTCAAAAATGTCTAACCCGAACACAACCCATTTATTAATCGTGTCAGGTACCTAAAACACTAACCCGACCTGTTTATAAACAGGTCAACACGACACGACCCGTTTAACACGATTATTTTAACGGGTTGTGTTGACCTATTAACCCGTTAACCTGAAATTGACCTATTAACCCGAAAACTAACCTATTAACCCGTTAACCCGAAAATTAACCTATTAACCCGAAATTTTTTTTTTATTTTTATTTTTATTTTTATGTTTTTGTTTTATTAAAGATGTATTTTTTGTTTTTAAAAAATTAGTAATAGAAAATTATTTTTATAAAATTTTTAATTTATAATATTTTTTAGTTATTAAATATTATATTAGTGATAAAATATTAATTTAAAATTAAATTTAAATGGGTTGTAATAGGTATATAATCGTGTCGGGTTGAAACTGACACGTTTAATAAATGAGTCTTAACGGGTCAATTTCGAGTTAAACAGGTCAATCCGAAAATGACACGATTAATAATCGTGTTAAACGGGTTGACCCGATTATGATCCGAACCCATTTATAATAAATTCAAACCCATTTATTCCGTGTCGTTTTCGAGTCGTGTCACCGTGTCATGATCCAAATTGCCAGGTCTACTCAAAACTGTATAAATAAAAATAAAAATATACATTTTCTCTCACATAATTGTTTTGGTGAATATTTTCTCTCACAGATGTATGCTCTATCCTTTTTCTTACAAGGAACCAAAAAAAAAGAAAAAAAAGAAAAAAAGCTCATCCTATCCTTTCTCCTATAGATTTTTCCTCTCTCCCACTTTATGGATGATCACTCACTGCATTATTTTGGTACCACTATACATTATGTTATGGCATTATTATTATTTTTAAGGGTTAGTTTTTGTGATTAACTAGTTTTCCCTTGTTTGACTTAGAATTAGGTGGAGAGATGTGGCATATGATAGTTGTCTAAAGGGTGTGGTCCATGTGCTAGATGTCATAACAAGGTTATATATATATATATATATATATATATATATAAATGAGATATATAGTTGTTATAAACTAAAAATATAAGTTGACATATATACATGATACTATTGTGTTTAAGTTTGGAACGTAATATGCTGTTTCATGTTTATGTTTAATTTTCTACATTTAAACATAAGTTATTAAATTATCATGTTAAAATACAAATCCAAATTGATTTGTTAAATTATTGTGTTATTTATTATTCAACTAGTTAATATTATAAGTAAATTTAATATTTTGAATTGAATACATGTTAACTTGTATTTAAATAATTTATTTAACTATTTTGCTTTAAGAGAATTATAAAAAACTACTAAAAAATAATTCACTAGAACATTAACACAAAAGCATAAAAGGATTAACACAAACTTAATAAATCAAACATCCAAATGCAATTTTTTCCCCCAAAAATATGATCTTACCATTACAAATGCATTATCATTTTCATCCATATATTCTTTTTTTTTTTTTCATAAAATAACTAAAATACCTTTGCTATTAATTGGTCAAACGGGTGTTAACAGTTCAACCATTAATTACCCATTAGCTTATCATGTCTTAGTGAATTCACCCGTTATCAATCTCATTCAATATGGAAGAGCAAATATGAAAATTTTCATTCAGTGTTATTTGATCATGTATACTTTTACTAGACCTAGATATTCTAATGTCATTATATGGAGCTACATCCTTGTATAATATTATTATTATTTGAAAACATATTATAAAAAGAAATCCACTATATAGAAGTTTTTATTCAAAACAAAATATATTTACACATGTAAATACTAAATATTTTATTTTATTTTTTCTTTTCTCCTCCTTATAATTCTTAAATTCATGTGGCGGCTGAGATAGAATAATGTTGTTTGAAAAAAAAAAAAAAAAGGAAAATTTCTACTGACAGGTGATGTGAAATATACTCCTCATAATTCCCATCTGAAATCAGGTCAGCTTCCTCATAATGGAAAAGAAAAAGTCTTTTTTTTTTTTTTAATTAATCTTGCCTCATTTGATCATGTCTCAACACCAATTATGTAGTTTTTTTTTTTCCTAATTTTTTAATTTTTTTGGCAACTAGACACCGGTTAGTTAATTTAAAAAAAAAAACCAATTAATTAATTAATTGTCAATATTCTTGTTTTTGAATGCATTCATTTCCATGCATTATAAAGCTCAATTGACAACCATATTTTATCACTATATATTTACCCCAAAAAAAAAAATAGTGTATCACTGTCTAACTCAATTTACTACCATATTTTTTTCTTTATTATTTTTTATTATTATTATTTTTAAGAAGACCACAAAATTGTTCACGCTTATATACGTATAGATGTTACTGTACAATTCCAAGTCACTATTTTTTTCACATTAATATTGAATTTGAATCTTCATACTTTTAATATAAAATATATATAAATAATATATATGTAAAACCTTTAGATCAAAATTACTATATAAATATATGTTCGTATCGGCATATTGAGAATTGAACTCCCAATATTCATATTTGCAAATTTTTTACTAGAAATATTGGGTCAAATTTGATGGGCGAGTTTTATATTAATTAACAGTCAAAAAATGAATAACTTATTAGTCAATCTATTAGTTTTCTGTTTTAATGAATGTCAACCTATTAGTTGTCATTAAAAGAAAAAAAAAAAGAAAAAGAAACAATCGAGCTTTTGATCATAAAGATTAAAAAAAAAAAATGATATATAATAAACTTTTCCCGTTATAACAGATAAATACTTAATTAATATATATTTTAGTGATTCAACTAATATTTATCAATTTAGAATATTTTAGTGAGTCAATTAATGATCTCCAACAAAAAAACAAAACTTTTATTTAGCTACTATTTAGTTGCATCAGGTCCAAATGCAGTCCCTCATTACAAAAAAAAAATTAATAAAACCCATAAACTGAATACGGCAGGAAAGTATAAACAAACAAAATATTGAAAAAAATTAATTCAAAGAACTTATAATTAGATATTATGACCTTTTTTTTTTTTTTTTTTTTTCCCTGGAGAGGAAATACGATTAAAACTGAATAAGATATAATATAAAACAAATTTAAAAATACTCAGAAAGGAAACTTTCTTAGATCTTATAAATGCTTTTGTTGTTCTTATTTGAATTATAAGAAGAAAATTTTGATTACAATTTTATTTTACCTATACAGCAAATATAAAGTTCAAGTAAATGCATATGTGTATAATCCTAGGAAATATTGCACTAACCTCCTTTCAGTTTTACCAGTTTTGCATCTCTACTTTTTAATAATTTCAGAAAAAATACAAAAATCACTAAGAGCATTCCAAGTAATTTTTTATTTGTCTCACATTTTTATTTTAAAGAGTTAATCTTTAAAAAAATTTCCAATCCACTCTTTGTTTTGACATTTTAATATAAATATTGATTTTATTCTTCAAATGCAGAAAGCTAATTTCATTTTTTATTTATATTTTATATTGTTTTTCATTTGGTGTGCATAAGTTTCAATACCCCTAACACAATTTTTTTAATAGAAAAACATGTTTATTATTTATATTTCATGGCATATAATAGTTAATACTTATAAAAAACATAATAATAAAGAGCATGCAGTGATGTATATAAGGCATCCTAACAAACTGATCAACTTGGACTTTATTCCTATATGACCCAATCAATTCGATCTATAAAGAATATTATTGGAGGATTTAATAAAATTTTATTTTTTATATTTAAAGATATTCTTTAGTTTAAAATATATATATATATATATATTTTTTTTTTTGGTTAACAAAAAGGCATTGAGGATGCTCGCGGATACATTTTATTTTTGGTTGATGGATCAACCATTTTTTATTTTTATTTTTTTCATGTCTTTACTTTTTAGTGGATAAGTTTTGATAAAAGTTTCTTTTAAAAGCTATACTATGTACCGCATGTATGACAGTATGGTAAAAGTATTTATCAAATATATATATATATATATATAGATATTTTATGATATGAATGTTAATACAATTTTAAACGTACCGGCATTTTAAAAAACAATAATTTTATTTGAAAAGATGATGATTTTTGAAAATATTTGCGTACTAAAATTATACATACATCTGTACTATAAAACAACTTTATATATATATATATTAAATTTTTTTTGGCTAAAATATATATATATATATATATATTATATTTACACCTTGTACTGAACAGCGAGGAATTCTTGCTAGAGTTGACTTTCCTTCCCTGCACTGTAGGACTAGAACAACAAAGTTTTGAGTTTTTCCACAGGATGGAATTGAAAAACTATGGTAAAAAAATGTTGGAAGTCAGGGGTGGGACCCCAAAAATCAAGATCAACTCTGCAATTCATGTGCAAAATTCATATATATACATATATATATATATATATATATATGATCAAATTGTGCAATACTTTATGGTTGTATATTCATCATTCAAAGGTTGAATTCTACCATTCAATAGAGATTCTGAAAATCTGAAGATGCATTAACCTTCTGTCAATGGACTTAACCCTTTGCTTTAACTTCACTGCTCCAAAGTGGGTTAGCATTTTCTTTATCCAAAGACTTAGTCCAATGGCCTTTCCCTCTCTGGTCCCTTTTTAACCATATAAATGGGGTTTTGAGGAACCGCTTTTAGCACATACACTCCTGCTTTCCAGTATGGGAAATTGTTGGAGAAAGCCTGCCAATTGTGCTCATGCTTCTTCCAACAACTTCTCTGGTACCCATTTTCTCTCCCTCTAATATTTATTTTGCTGTTTTAGATTGGAGCTATTGCTTTTTATTCACTATTCAACTTGTTTATGTTTAGCACTTTGTCACCTTTCTCTAGGTTTTATGCAATCTTAATGTTTTTTATTTTTTTATTTTTTTTATATGTTTGGTTCTTTGTTATTGCTCCAATCTTATTGAGGCTCCACTGCCTTCCGAAGCAAGAAATCCATGAGTTCTTTAAACCTTTGTTCTGTTGCTTTTCTCCTTTTTCTGTTTCGGGAAATTTATGGATTCCAGCAAGAATGCATTAGTGATCTGTGTGAGGCTGAGTAATGAAGTTGTTTAGCCAAATGCTTTGCATTCATCAACTGAGAGAATGGTATTGCAAGCTAATTAAAAGTTACAACAATGATAATATTCAAATTAAAGCGAAACCTAATACCAAAATAACTTGGCTTCTATACCATGTAAGGTAAGCAATGCTTCCAAAAGTTTATAGTATCCGAAATTAGGCTATAATACCTTGTTAAGTTACCACTTTTCAAAAAAGATTAAGTTATTCAGGAAGTGAGTCCAAGTATAATGTCAAGCTCACACAAGCTCCGCTATTATTTAACAAGTATTATCATAAAACTTAAAGAAGTAATGGGAAGAACATTATTATTTGCGTTCTTGTTGACTGAAGGTTTAACTGAGTCATTCCCAAATGGATTCTATGTTATTGTTCATAAATTGTCAAGGAAATATAACTTATAATTTATATTACATGTTCTTTTGGCATCCTGCACTTCTTGGTCTCAACATAATCTTGTTGGTTTCAATTTATACCATGATACTGAGTCTTATATAGCTAGCCACAATTTTTTTTTTTTTTTTTTTTGGCACTTTTCAGAAAGTATGAAGCCTAATATCAAGACTAAGCAGGATTCAAGACATCCAAGAGAGCAAACACCATTTGAAGGTCTTGTAGCACCCACAGTTGATTTATATGTTCCGACCACAAATCCTAGGTCCTTTACATTCAATGATCTCAAGAACGCCACAAAGAACTTCCAGCCGGACAGTGTACTTGGAGAGGGAGGGTTTGGATATGTGTTTAAAGGATGGATTGATGAGAACACTTTTTCTCCTGCTAAACCGGGAATAGGTATGGTGGTGGCTGTCAAGACTCTCAAGCGCGAAAGCTTTCAAGGCCACAAGGAATGGCTTGTATGTGTACTTTGTATCCTAACTATTCTTCAATTTTGCCTCAATAGTCCTTATCTAAGACTTTGTTTCTGTTTTTCAACTTGGCAGGCAGAAATAAATTATTTAGGTCAACTTCGACACCGAAATCTTGTGAAACTCGTAGGCTACTGCTCGGAGTCTGAAAATAAACTTCTAGTTTATGAGTTTATGACTAAAGGAAGTTTGGAGAATCATTTGTTTAGAAGTGAGTTTCCCTCTTCCCATAGTTGACATTCAGTTTATTTAATTTGGTTTATTGTATTATTTGCTTCTTAGATCCTTTTAACATATGGATAAAGAACAGCTTTGTAAGCAATTGTCTTTGAATAAATGAAAAAAAATAGAGCAATTGGTATAAGGATTTGAATTGTGAGATTTTCAATTTAGTTTTCCATTGCCTTCTTGTGAAAACATAGTATTTGAAACTAGTTGCCCTGTAGTGGGTGAGTTTTTCTCCCCATTCCATGCTACTTACTGTCTTATCTCTAGGTAGATCCTTGCAACAAATGTTTTCTGATTTGGATGAACTTGTTTTCTTTGTTGAAATACATCTATAAAGGTCTACATAGATTAGTAAGACCTTTTCCATTTTATTTAAACCAGCGATTGGTATCTGGATAGGACCTGAGAAGAGGTTTTGCTGAATTGAGTATCTTATTAGAAACCAGAAAATGAGACTACATTCAAATCGCATTTGGACATTTTTTAAACCCAAATATGAATTTCCAGATGCTTTTGGACTATTAAAGAAAAAGTTTCCTATAACACTTTGGAAACAAAACTTTCTTAGTGTCATCTCCATGTGGGTAATGCGTCTCTCCCCATGGATTGCTTGGATGCAGAATTTTTTCAAGGATGGAGACATGTCTTTAGAGTTCATTTAGGTGGAGGACTTCTAAGGCTATTTTGATATGTTTTTTGCATTCGAGATGGTTCTTTAAGTTGTGTTTTTATATAATTGATGAGAATCATGTGAAATTGCCCGAATAAATTTTACCGTAAACCATAGTTACATTTTTGTCTTCTTATCTTGCAGAAAATGTTGAACCTATCTCTTGGTCTATCCGGATGAAACTTGCTACTGATGTTGCACGTGGCTTGTCCTTCTTGCATAGTTTAAATCCCAGTGTTATTTATCGTGATTTAAAGGCCTCAAACATTCTACTTGATTCGGTAATACTGAATTTGTGGTTGTTCTGGCAAGAAATTGTATAACAAATTCATACTTATGATTGAGTTGTAACCAATTTCTGTAGGATTTCAATGCAAAGCTTTCGGATTTTGGTTTAGCAAGGGATGGTCCTACTGGAGATAAAACTCATGTTTCGACTAGAGTTATGGGAACTCATGGTTATACTGCACCAGAATACGTAGCTACAGGTCAGTTTTACCAATACGTAAAGAAAACATTTCACAATGGCATTTCAAAACTCACAAGGAAAAAAAAAAAAAAAAAAAAAAAAAAAAGAACCATTCCAAACTTTGATGTTGTGATTAAGAAAGTGTACTTTCATGTTTAGAATACTATTAACTTGAGGAGCTCTTTTTCAACAAGAGCAGGTCACTTGACTCCAAAGAGTGATGTATACAGCTTTGGCGTTGTCTTGTTAGAGTTACTATCAGGAAAACGGGCAATGGATGGTGAAATAGCTGGGGGTGAAACTTTGGTGGATTGGGCCAAGCCATTCCTTAAGGGTGATAGCAGGAGAATGTTAAGGATTATGGACACAAGGTTACAAGGTCAATACTCGAAAAGAGAAGCCCAAGAAGTAGCTGCACTTGCTTTGCAGTGCCTGCACTCAGATTCCAAGGGCAGGCCACTCATGATAGATGTTCTAGCAAAACTAAAACAGATCCATACTTCAAGAGGCATTTTGAAGACTCCAGATTCAAGACTGGACCTTCAGGGGATCAAGCATTTGAATCGTTCTCGTAACTAAAACTGTTGAAACACAAACTTAAGAATTTATGTTTTGCTTGTTTGCTAGTACAGCTTGCAAACAACAATGTGGGTAGCATAAATGTGCACCTGAGGAGGTTGTGTACCCAAAAGCAAAACTGTAGAAGTAGAAATATCCTCTTATGTGCTTCATAGAAGTGGTCAATTGTACAATATCGTTATATATTGATAGCTTTGTATGCATATAAACATAATCTTCTTTCTCCTTTGCACAATAACACAAGGGAACACAAAAGTTCTATTGACCAAAGTGGGTATGAGGATGTTGGAGCTGCAAATTAACTGAGTGTCTCAGCCCACGTGAACACAGATTCTTTATTGACAAGAGATTAGCTTATGATTGTATAGAAACCGGGTTCCAATATCGAATTAAGCTCCGATTTTCATTTGGCTAGAATTCTGATCAGTTTTCCTGTAGCTATTTTCTTCGTCTATCTTGTTTCTGTTACCTTTCATAACAAAACAAATAAAAGTCATCTTCTGTGGTTTCATCTGCAGCAGCACCAAATTTAGTGTCCATCAATTCTCGAAGTCAGTTAGACAAGCAGCATATCTTGTATTCTCTGGTTGTTTATCAAATTCTGCTGAAACGGTCAGTATATTTTTCTCCTGTATATTGTACAGCTGTACTTCAGCTATTACTTTTCTACATCAAAGATTGGGTCACCCTCCTATAAAGGTTCTTAGTCAGGTCCTCAAACATTGCAATATTTCAAATTTAATTAATTAAAGATCTGGTTTCTTCTGAAGAATGTAAATTTGGAAAAGGTCATTTAACACATATTATATGCATTTTTTTTTGGATGGTTAGTCAATATGGGCATTAAATGCTTAGATTTGCCTGCTGAAAACAAATTCTGAAATCTTGTCCCTTTTTACCAAATCCAAATCATGACTCATGAGGCTGAAAACTTGTTTGAAAATGAAAATTAGGCATTTTCTTTGGACACTCTTACCCTTAAGATGCATGCTCTCAAGGTTGAAAAAGAAACAGACTCTTTGTGTTCAAGCCTAAGCCCATAGGCCTATGAACTTTAGGTTTATTTGCAACAATACTAATTTGGAAATTTTTAACTAGGAAGTTTTAAATTTCGATATCGGTAAAATATTAACAGAAAATATTTTTAATTTTTAAAAAATATATATCAGTTAGAAAATACTTGTATAAAGTATAGTCCAACCGTTATTGGACTGGTTTAGACTGCACAAAAGTTGCTCTAACAGAACATAGTAAAATAAATGAAAAATTCAATGTAGCCCAACTAATTGTGGTTATCTATTGGGTAATACATTTTTTTAATGGAAAATTTATATAAAATTTTAAAAATGGAAACAAAAAATTGGTGGGTAATTTTTTAAATATATAAAGTGGACCGTAAAGTCCACTGAAACGGATGTAAACTAAGAACTAAAAAGTAAACAGGATCCAACAATGCGCAGAAAGAACTGAGTCATTGAGCACCCAAAAGTGCGTGATACAATCTTTCTTGTCAAGGATTTTGTGTTTCCTTCTGTGGACTGCATGCCTCCAAAACTTTGAATTTTCCACGCAGAAAGTCAACAACATCAATGTCAGGGGAACGATGTGGGACCCAAAATAATCAATATCCATTTGTGTAATTTAACATCCTTGAAGTTGTATTGTTTTTATGTTGACCAAATAAAAAGAAAGTAGTAAAATAAACAAGCCAAATGAGATGGGAAATCAATTCTTTCTTTTTTTTTCTTTTTTATTTTTTTAAATATGATTTTGGCAAAATTTTCTCTTTCATTCATTCAACGTCTGAATTCTTCCATTGACTAAAAAAGTTGCTGAAGCAGCTTCCTTATCAATCAATGGACTTTCCCTCTTGCCCTTTGGCTGTATCTTGGACCCTTCTTCTTGCTTTGCATTCACTACTATTACGACCAACTGGGTTGTGGTTTTCTTTCCAAAAGACTTGTTCCTTTTCACCTCCTTTTCCTCTTTTTTGTCCTTCAATTTTACGGGTTTTGAGGATTGCCTTTAGGGGACGGTACTCCTTCTCCTGGTCTGTACATTATGGGAAATTGCTGGAGAAAACCTGCCAAGTGTGCTCATGCTTCTTCTAACATCTTCTCTGGTACCCAAAATTCAGGTTAGTTTTAGGCAACGGAAAAATCTTTTATTTTTACGTTGTTGTTTTTATTTTCTGATATAAATATGGGCATTATATGATGATTGATAGGTTCTAGTATTTCAATTTTCATTTGTTGTTTTCTTATCCACCCATTTTTCCATTATACAAGCTTAGACTGGTATATAGAATTCTGTTATGAAGTTGTGGGTGTTGCTGTTCTTGATTGGAGATGTTTCATTTTATTGAATATTGATCTTATATTTGGTTATGCCTCCTCTTTCAGTTTGGATTAAATCTGAATGGATATCAAGTTTCAGCTTTATTATTTTTGTTGTAAATTACAATTCATTTAATCAGGCTCTCTGCCTCTAATACTTTTGGTTTAGTAATGATGATACTTAGGGGCCCTGATCTTTGTCAAATTTTTTTTACTTAGCTTCCTTCAGAGGCAACAAATCTATCTTCATTGAAACCCTAAATCTTTTCCTTTACTTCTTTTCCTGTCTTGAAAAATTTGCTGATTAAAAGAAGCATGAATCAATGATCTTTGTGAGACTGATACAAGAATGAGTTTTAGTCAAATGATTTTCATTCAAAGAAGTTGGACAGTAATTTTTAAACCAAGTTAAAATTACACGTGATGGTGTGTTGTCTTAATTCAAGGGACTATGACAGAACCATGTCTGCCTGTGATTTTGTATTCTCGTAAAACTTTGTCTAATAATGGGTAAAACATTAATGATATTCTTCTTGACTGGTGGTTTAAGACATTCTCAAATGGATTCTATGTTAGCTTCATCAAGGGTCAAGCCTTCAAGGCAATATGACCTGCAAATTTGGATATTTACATCTTTATTCTTTGTTTCTTTTGGCACTCTGTACTTCTTGTTCATCATTTGTGACTTTTTTTTTTGGAACATAATTTTTTGGCTTTGTTCCATGATAGTGAAATTGAATATGATAACCGCTTTTACTTTTCAGAAAGTTCAAAGCCTAGCATCAAGCCTAAGCTGGATTCAACCTCTCCCAGCCAGCAAACAGAGTCTGGAGTTCCTATAGCACCCAAAGCTGATACAGTTGTTTCCAACACCCAAATTAAGTCTTTTACCTTCGTCGATCTTAAGAATGCCACCAAGAACTTCCGCCCGGAGAGCATACTTGGTGAAGGAGGGTTTGGGTGGGTCTTTAAAGGATGGATTGATGGGAACACTTACGCACCAGCTAAACCTGGAACTGGTATAGTTGTGGCCGTCAAGAGGCTCAAGCGAGAAAGTTTTCAAGGCCACAAGGAATGGCTTGTATGTAGACTTTAAATTCCCAACTGTATTTCAATTTTGTCTGACTAATCCTTATAACCAAGCTTAATTCTGTTTCCAACTTGGCAGGCAGAAGTAAACTATTTGGGTCAACTTCACCACAAAAATCTTGTGAAACTCATAGGCTATAGCTCAGAGTCTGACAATAGACTTCTAGTTTATGAGTTTATGCCTAGAGGAAGTTTGGAGAATCATTTGTTTAGGAGTGAGTTCAAACGAATTTCCTTCTTCACCTAGTTACTTTCAGTTATTTAATATGTTTGATGTATGTTTTTGTTTCTTATCTATTTTGACATATAAGGAACAACAGCCTGGTTAACAATGCTCTTTTCTTTTTAAACAGAACACAATAAGAAAATTGATCAATAATTTTGAATTATCAACAATTTTAGAAACAGTTTGCCAGTGGCTATTAGAAAGTATCAGGTATTTGAAACCAGAAGCCTGTGCTGAGTGACTTTTTCCTTTCAACTGGTCTCCACCCCATGCTATTTACTATCTCATCTGTAGATACATCCTTGCATTGAAAGTTATCCAAATCAGATAAACTTATTTTATTTGATGAAATATCTCTTAAAATGTTCTTCTAGGCTGACAGGACCTTTATCGTCAGAACAGCTTTTGCTGACCTCCTATTTAGAACCTGAAACAAGGCATATCTAAAATCTGGAAATATCAAAAAATGTGATTTTTAACTGTTACTCTGCCTTGAGCAAACAGAAACTATGAACATTGGACAACTTTTAAGTGGCAATATAAATATTTGGATTCTGTTAGAATACTAAAGGAATAAATTGTTTGTAATGTTTTGAAAACAAATTTTACCTGTTATCATCTATATCATTGTCATGTGTCTTTCCATGGACACTTAGAATGTGGAACTGTTTGAAAGTAAGTACTGCGACATGCCTTATGGCTCTGTTTAGGTAGTTCGTGAATTTGAGATGATTCCTTAAGCTGTGTGTTTACCTAGTTGATCAGAATCATGTATCTGAATAAATGCTAGATGTACATTGAGTCTGAATAAATTCATTAGACTTGAATCGTAATTACATTCTGTGTTTAATTTTCCTGCAGGAGGTGTTCAACCTATCTCTTGGTCTATGCGGGTGAATATTGCTATCGATGTTGCACGCGGCTTGTCCTTCTTGCATAGTTTAGATCCTAGTGTCATCTATCGTGACCTAAAGGCTTCCAACATTCTACTTGATTCGGTAATACTGAAATGATGAAAGTTTTAATTTGTGGTTGCTCTGGCAGGAAATTGTATTACAAATTCATATGCCTAAAAGAGTTTTTTTATTTTTATTTTTTTAACCAATTTATGTAGGATTTCAGTGCAAAACTTTCAGATTTTGGCTTAGCAAGGGATGGTCCTACAGGAGATAACACTCATGTTTCAACCAGAGTTGTGGGAACTCGAGGTTATGCTGCCCCAGAATATGTAGCTACAGGTTTGTACACAAACTGAACTGAACGAGTTGCCTGTTTTTCTTTGATCACACATTCTTGGGAGAACTTTGAGTAGAATTTATAACCAACATGATCCTAGAAAAATGGACTTATGATTTAACATTTTGTCTTTAACACATTTTCTTTGTCTATATCTTGAGTTCTGAATTAGTGTTAAGATAAGCTGCACTAACACCTAATGCCATTTAGAGATTCACTGGAAAAAGAGGAAAACAGAAACTGTTAACCTATGTTTGGCCCCATACTTAAAAATTGTTTTTAAAAATAAAACATGTAATGTGAATGAGTAATATGTTCTGTCATGCATTAGCAATTTCTTTTGACTTGAGGAGCTCTTCTTCTTCTTCTTGACTAACTGATTTAAAAAGTGCAGGTCACTTGACTCCAAAGAGTGATGTGTACAGCTTTGGTGTGGTCTTGCTAGAGTTACTATCAGGAAGAAGGGCAATGGATGATGAAAGAGCTGGGGGTGCTGAAGAAACATTGGTTGATTGGGCGAAGCCATTCTTGCAGGGTGATAGCAGGCGAATGTTAAGGATTATGGACACAGGGTTGGGGGGTCAGTACTCTAAGAAAGGAGCTCAAGCAGCGGCTGCACTTGCTTTACAGTGCCTGCACACAGATCCCAAGAATAGGCCAGTCATGATCGATGTTCTTGCCAAAATGGAACAGCTTAATTCACCGAGAGACGTTTTGAAGACCCCAGATCACCAAGGGATCAAGTCATCGAATCATCGTTCCAAGACGGTGATTTCAAATACAAACTCACTGTGAATTTTTATGTTTTAGTTGTATGCAGATTCAGCTTCTTTCAGACTGCTATGTAGGAATCAGAAATGTATACCTGGGGCTTGTGTACCTAACACTCAAAGCAAAACCTTTATGGATGTTGTACAATATTATTATATTGATTAATTTGTTTGTATATAAAAGGAAGTGAGACTGCAACTCCTATAATAGCTCTTGAAACCTTGCTTTTTAAACTCTCACCAAAAAATTGTTATAGTTTAGAAACTGTGAAGATTTGTTCATGGTAGGGTTCAAGAGCTTTTATACGAGTACAGTGTAGTTAAATCTTATTCTGAATTCTGTTTGCCAAACTGTTATTTGCGGGTCGCTATTGAAGCTTTGAAGAGTACCATTTGACAACCATTCAAAAAAATAATTTAGACTCTCAAAGGATGTAATTGTAGATAATGAATGACTTCTGTGGAAATTGAGATGGTCCTTGCTTTATTCATCAATTGCAACAAAAAGAGCCAAAGATAAACATAAAAACGAAAGGAGGGTGCATTCAAGTTTATTTGGTTGTGGCGAAAAGAACTCAGGTCTACTTCTTGCTAGTGTTATATATATATATATATATATTTTTTTTTTCTCTCTCTCTTTCTACAGAAGATTATGAACTAAACATATAAAGCCTTTACTTGCTATGATTTCTTGTTGTCTGTGCTGCAACAGAGGAGGACTCCCTCTCTGTAATTCAATATGATTTTTTGGTAGACAGTCCGAGTCATGTAATAATACCTACATATATATGCGTATGCAAGCGATTCATTCCATATTAATAAATACATGGACCAAAAACAATAAATATGTAATGTTGATTGACATTTCTAATCCCACATCTGTACATGCAAGTATATTGCAACCAGCTTTGTCAGTAAGTGCATTTTTCATTAAGACAATTTTACTACTATACGAGCATAAGTTCAAGTAAAGAGAAGGTCAGAGGGGGAAAAAACAGAAAAAAAAAGGCCACAGTATTTTAAACATATTATGAGGACTGTAATCTGTTTCCATAAAGAGGACAGAAATCTTCAATGGCTGCTGCTCTTTATCCCTTGAAAATCTTTATCAATCAAAGTTGTCTCTGTTCTGAATACGCAGTTGAGTTTCTTAGGCATATATATATATATATATATGTGTGTGTGTGCGCTGCATTTGCATCTATTTCTATGTACGACTTCTGGAGTTGCATATCTCAAATTATCAGGCAATTTGCATGGAGAAAGTGCAGATGTCGCTTAAAGGCATATAAATTTTCCACTCATGGTCAAGACTAATCCTAAGTATGAACACAAAATATAACATTTAACATTTACAAATGAAGTAATTTTGTTCATTTTCACATTCTTAAATTGCTTAGTTATTTTTTTTATCTTTCAGATGGAAGTGAACCTGTTAACCAGAAGGGCATACAATATTACGATAACCTTATAATGAATTCGTCATTCATGGTTTCCACCATTATTTCCCATTTCAATATATGTATATAATTTTTTTTTTTTTAATATTTTGTTCCATTTCAGGTTTTTTTCTTTTTCACTTTCTATAGGAAAAAATGAAATACCTTCTTTTTCTAAATTAAGCAGGAATGGCAGGAATCTAACTACATGTTATACTACATTGCGATTTCAAATAGGCACTTGAAACCAAGTATGGAGGATGGGTTAGTTAGGAAATGGTGTATGTTTCTTTCGTAGCTCTTCTTGATTCATTTTCTGCTGCTAACTAGCAAGAAAAATGAAAACAGAACATTAGCTGTTCATCATTTTTCTCAAAAGTTTAAGCTTTAAGTATTGGACCACTTTAAATGAGTCTAAATTCATGTGTTGAAGGAAACTCTCTAACTGAAACATACATTGCAGTACATCATCTGCCGTTAGTACATGCATCAGCTGCTAAATTGTATGAGATAAAGTACCTACAAGGTAAAATACCAAGACAAATGCTAGATAAAGTACCTACAAGGTAAAATACCAAGACAAATGCTTAATTAAATTAAAAAAAAAAAAATTCAACAAAATTCATGCTATTCTTAAACAGAATCCAGTTTGGATCATTGAAAACTTGATATGGGAAATTCTACAAGTTACTCTTTATAGCATTTAGAGCATCCCAGCAAGGATTTTTAGGGATAATGGTCTATCATTATGATTTCGTTCCCATCATAAAAAGCACTTAAGATGAACTAGCAACTCAAACGCACAGTTTTATTGACAGATTTATTTATTTTTTTAAAGTAGGGTTTTTAATGATAATTCTAGGGCATTGTGTGTTGTCAATAAGTTCGTTATGATCTTACCACCAAAGATGGTAGCGTAGCATAAGAAAGCCCCTCAGTTTTCACATTTATGAGTTCGGGAGTTAAGGCTTAAGGCATGATGAGCCTCGCTATTGCCTCAGATTGTCCAATGCAGCAAAGCCGCATGGCGATACTAGCAGGAGGCATCTTTTTTCTTTTAGCAAAAAAGTTGGTTATGATCTTATGATTTTCTAAAAATTATGAATGAAATTAGTCTTACATTTTTATTAATGTATTATTCCTACATTTCATAATTAAGTTGGTTACCACTTTACTTTTATGATAGGCCTGATTACTTTTTGTATAAGGCATCCTCATATATATACTTTTCCGTATTAAATGAAAAGTTGTAGCTAAATATTAATGATGACATATCATTACTTTAGCTTCATGGGTTAGTTCCCAATATTCTATCCAGGGTCATTTAAAAAACTATATACATATATTTTTAAATTTTCAGGTAAAAGATATTAAAAAATATAACATGTGGGTTACGCTACCGACCAAATCCAGCTCATGGAAAAATGAACAATTGTTTGCTCTCTGACACCATATATATTCCCAATTTTCCAAACGTATAGAACTTCGGTAGGATAAAAAAATTTGTACAGTACCTGTCTAAGGAAAAGAAAATCAACGATGAAGATGAAGAAGCTCCTCCTTTTATAGAAACTAAAAAAATTAAAATGCGGCGTTTAATATATCTACAAGCAAACAAATAACTAAACCGTCTAACAATGCTAGCTTCAAAGCTTGTAACAGCACTAGCAAAAAAGAACGACATCGTTTTCAGTATTTAGCTTTTAAAACCAAGTTACCGTCGCACAGTAACTGGTGTAACGACGCTCCGTGTAATGCGTTCTCTGCTAGCCCCTCCACATCCTTTTGTCCATAGCGGATTTTCAGTGACATGGCACAGTTCCTTCCGGTACCTATGAAGCAAGGATAGATGTAAAATATAAACATTATCAAAGTTTATGTTTTACAATATCACAGATAATTGAAGAAGAGGAAGCGCTTTTATACAATACCAAAGCTTTTAGTTTCGGTTTTGATCAGCTAGTAATAAACTTCTCTCTTTCAGCCAAAACAGCCATACTAAAAAGGACTTTTTTCAGCTCTACTTTCAGCCAAGCTTCAAGTGGTACTGCAATATTAAAGAGGAGGGGGGGTGAAGAAATTAGTTCTCCAAAATGGCACTGATATTAGGAATAAATATTAAGATTGATGCAGCATATAATAATTAATTACCTGCCTTGTGACACATTTAATTATTTGTTGCACTGTTGGGGTACTCGAAAATTGTTAAAGATTTTCCACTTGGACCCTGCTTAGAAAATTCGTATATATGTAAAGAAGACAACGACGAAAAGTAGTGACGCTTTTGTAATTGAGTTATACACATGTACCTGAAGAAGAGGATTCCGAGGCATCACGGGGTTCCAAGTGCAACAAAGGGATGTGAGCAATTTTAGGCCAATCCTCTCCTTTTTCCCTTTCGCATCTCCGCAATAACATGGGACATCCCCAAATATAGAATGTTTGTAAAGAGGTTATACTGCGTATTCCTTCAGGCAATGATGTCAAATTGCGGCAGTAGATTAGTTTAAACTCTGTAAGTGACGTGAGGTTGCTAAACCACTCTGGAATTACCTTCAAATTGTCACAGAAATTAAATTCAAGTTTCTGCAAGGTGGTAAAGTATTGAAGCCCTTCAGGAAGAGTCTCTAGTTTTGGAAGATAAGTGAATGAGAGAGACACAAGGCTTTTACAGGCTTTCCATGGATTCACTTCAGCATTGGAAATGTCAAGATCATAACAGTTACTAATATGCAAACTTCGAAGTGAGACTAGATGTTGAATAGTGGGGGACAGGTGCTTTAACTTAGAGCACCCATCAATCCTCAGGTTCCTCAGGGAAGTAAGGCTTTTGAACCAATTGGGCAGAGATTGTAGATCATCTTCAATATTACGTAGCCTCAGATCTTTCAAAGTGGACACCAAATGAGAGAAAGAGGAAGTGATAAGTTGTGTAGAAGGAGAAGTCAATGATGATGATGCTGATGTTTCTTCTGTTGTAATGCTCATCATTGTTCGACGGAATGGCATCCAAATTGAACTTTCCAATGTTAAGCCTTCGATATAGCTGGGAAGAAGGGCAAGAACTTCAGTTGGGGGCAACCCTCGATTCTTGAAATAGAAAGACAAGGAAAGTAAATTATCATGGATGATGATGGCATTGTTGTATTTTCAGATGTGCCATCTGTCACAGTATCCCTCCAATATCCTTTAAGATTTGGCAAATCACGAAGCAATAGAGTTTCCAAGGATGGCATCAATGATGTTGCTTTTGATGGAGTGAAGAAGTCACCTGAAATATATTCTATAAGAGGCATCTTATGCAAATTAAGTTTCTTGAGAGAAGGGAACTTATCCAATGGTGGCAGAGTTTGGCATTTGATACAGTTTGATAAAGAAAAGCTTACAAGCTGTTTAAGAGAGGGAACCCAACTTGACAACCTCACACCCCCATAACCATCTAAACTCAAGCTTTTTAGATTTGGGAGTGGCTCGAAGCTCTCCAATGTCATTTCATACTCGTCACTGCTAGTACTTTCCATGGCGGCTTCGAGATATTTTCTATCATCTGAAGAAAACCAAGATAACATCAAGGATTGAAGATACTGTTTTTCCTTCAAATTTGCTGCCGTACCATCTGTTATTCTGTGTCTCAAGTTTAAAATGCAGAGATTTCTCAAGCTATTTAACGGCATTAATTCCTTTAGCTCAGCAACCTGATCACCACAACCATGCCTCAAGCTTGTCCCTCTAGGGCCTTTACTCAACACAAAATATGATAATGTTTGAAGATTAGTCAACTGTCCCAGCCCGCTTGGCATATGAGTCAAAGCGCTCACTCCCACAAACTTAAGGTGCCTGAGGCTTACTAATTTTTTCATATCTCTTGGAAATTCTTTGAATTCATACAACCCAGAGAGCTTCAGAGTCTGCAAGTTCTGTAACTGGGTAATAGAATTAGGCAATGCCTTGATTTTTGTATCAGAGAGACCGAGATACCTTAGATGCGTCAATTTTCCTATGGAATTTGGCAATGTATTTATCCCTGAGCAATGAAGATCCAAAGTACGTAAGAACTTGAAATTCGAAACAATTAATTCCAAACCTTCTCTTCGTACAATATCTACCAATTGTTGGCCAGGCAAAAGAATTGTTCGAATCCTATCTGCTGTTTGAGACAGAGAAATTAGAATCTGTTGTGATGATTCTAAGGAAAAATTGAATGACAAATGACTAGTTCTTCTGTAAATATCTTTTACATTTGATGGTAACATAGCTCACTTTACTCCACTTACTTGTAGTGCAAGATCATGCATGAGATCGTGCATTTTACAATAAATTATATTACCAAACTCATCTTCTTCCACTTCTTGAAAAAATGATCTCCAATATAACTTCATAAAATATTCACGGCCAATATCATCTAGAGATTGAGTTGCATCAGATAACTTAATAAATCCTTGAGCCATCCAAAGATTTATAAGGTTTTCTACCTCAATAGAATGATCTTTAGGAAACAAGTTACAATAGGCAAAACATTGTTTCAAATTGGAGGTGAGACAATCATAGCTAAACTTTAATGTGGGTAAAATATCACTATCATCTTGAGATATCTTCGAAAATTCAGTTTTGTGGAAGGACAACCACTCGGTTTCTCGATCTTTAGAGTACGGCATCCTTCCAATGGTTCTTCTGGCAAGAGGAATTCCTTTGCATTTTTTGACAATCTCCTTTCCAATTTGGATGATGCTGGAGTTGTTTGGTTCTTGTCCTTCCGTAAATGCCATTTTCTTAAACAAAGACCAAGACTCATCATCATCAAGCTTTCCTAAGAGATATGGTTCTAATGTGGTCTTTGTAATCCTTGCAACCACCATACTGCGAGTAGTTACAATTATTCTGCTCCCATCTATGCCATTTAACAATAAATCTTTCAACTTCAACCATAATTCACGATTCTCATTCCACAAATCATCAAGAACAAGGAGATATCGCTTTCCACTTATTTTTTCTCGAAGAGACTTTTGCAATAACTCCATCTCACAATTTTCAACCTTCTCATTATTAGATATAGATTTAATAATTTTCTCAACAAGCAATCTCACATCAAAATTTGCATCACAAACACACACCCAGATTTTGAGGTCAAAATGTTTTTCAACTTTTTCATCATTGAACACAAGTAGAGCAAGTGTGGTTTTTCCTAGTCCACCATGACCCACTATATTAACAACTGATACACTCTTATGGTCAGATTTCGTATCCAACAAAAGTTGAAGGATTTTCATTATATCACCTTCCCTCCCGATAACCACTTCTCCTTTAGAGACAAACGAGTGAGTATCTCTCACCGCTCTATTATACACTGCGTGAGCGTCTCCGTGGTGTTCCTCCAAATGGAATCGTCTATCATCTCTAATCACAACCAGTTTCTTCTTAAGAGACTCTATTTCGTGACTCATCTTGTGTCGAAACACAAGTCGATTCGAGGTCGAGAAGAAGGTGCATACCTGCTTGGCTATGTGGGTGTTACTGGTCATCACTTGGCGTCGCAAAGCTTCAGTTGAAACTCCATCCACCAAGTCATCAGCTTCACAGACAACATCTTCGAGTCTACTAAGCCATGTTCTGACTTGATCGTTATGGATCTGCTTCTTCTCTGCGTCAGCAAGTACAGCTTTGATGGTTGAAATGGTCTCTCCAAGTCCTACAAGCTCTTCATTTACACTCAGAGCAATGCAATTTCTCGCACAGCTTCAGAGCCCAATCTCCCAACGATCCCTTCGGCAATGGTAGAGACGACTGCTTCCATAATTTGTTAATCAGTTGGACAGTGTAGAACGAAAAAAAGCCAGAAATTGTTCAAAGTTTTCAAGAGCAGGATTATGGAGTGGAGTAATGGAGAGTCTCTTGCTAATTATGTTCTATAATTAATGTTTCGTTTTAATTATTGTAAAAAAAGTGTTAAGCCAATTGCAATAAAATATGTAAGAAATGGATTCAATATTCCTGCACTTCATTACTATTTTTTGCATTAAATTTGTATTTGCAGGTAAACGACAAAAAACAAATATAATATCTTTTAACTTCATCGGTTGGTGGCCAATAATCTATTCAGCTCTTTTAAAATTTCCGAGTCGAAAAATATTAAAAATAGAACATGCGTGTTACCTAATCCACGTCAAGGAAAAACAAAACAACAAAAAAAAAAAAAAAAAAAAAAAAAAAAAAAAAAAAAAACATAAAACCAAGAGCGAAAAAATATAAAAAAAAAGTAATGAAGCCGAAAGGTAGCAATTATTGGTCCAAGTTGTTTGTAATTTTAATTTTGACGTGCCCAGACAAAAAAAAAAAAAAAAAGGTTGTAATTGCTAATTTGTAATTGTAATCATAAATTTTTTTCAAAATTCCAGTTGTTGTAACATGTAGACTAATTAATTAGTTATAAATTTTGGTTTCATATATAAAATGCAAGCCCAAAATTTAAATAACTTGTCCATGTTTTTAACCTTAAAACTTATGATTTATTTGTGTTGAATTATCAATTTATCATTTATTTTAAAACTTAAATTGACGAAATAAATTATTATTTTCCTTTAATAAATTTTTTTTAACAGTTAGCTTGAAATGTAGGTTGATGACTTATTTCTCTATTGTATTGCTAGTAGAATTTGTAAAGCAATCGGGCGGATCACGAAATTTGAAATACCTTGTACCAAATTTAATGAGTTATTTATTTATTTTTTTTCTCATATATATATAAGCATTTTCCACTTATTTAGATTCACCAGTATAAAACGAATAATAATAAAACTGTTATAATGATCATCAAATATAAGACTATTAATAATAAAAATATAGCATTTCAATTTGTTTTTGTTTTTTTCATATACCAACAAAGGGAAAAGTACAATTAAAGCACATTTGTGGGATGCATTTTATTTTTTTATGGTTAAAAGGAAAATATAAGAAATAACAAGAAAACAAATATAAAATTGAAAAAGAGAAAGTTGGAATAATATGTAACACCCCGTCCCGAATCGCACCGGAATCCGTGCACGTTGACCGAGGTTGACCGTTGACCGTTGACCGAAGGGGTCAAAGTTGACTTTTTGACTCGGTGGGAATTTCGAGTTGACCAGGGTACCGTGGCGAAGTGCATGACGCCCTGAGTTCGTAGACTAGTAGCACGTCGAAAACGGAGCTACGGTTTGAAAGTTATGGGCAAAACAAGTTGAAGTGTAAACTGTCTAAAAGGTGCTGGGAGTTGACTTTTTCTTGTGATGTAATTGTGAGTTGACTCTTGTATGGTTGTAAAGTACTCGTCGATACGAGTTCATAGACTAGCGGCACGCTTAAATCGGACATCCGGTTAAAAAGTTATGGACGTTTGAAGTTTACCGGATACCGTATTATTTTAATGTTTTTGGGTCGTGAACAGTGAAATGCCACGTGTCAGCTTCTGAGTGGTCCACGTGGCATGAACAGTGTCACGCAGGGTTTTAATTTTGAAAAACTCTCGGGGAAGAGAGAGAAAGAGAGAGAAGAGAGAGAAAGAGAGAGAGGAGAGAGAAAGAGAGAAAGAGGACCCGCCGGCCGCCGGCCATTTTCACGTGTTTCCGGCCTAGTTACTGTACACGCGCCGGCCAGCCAGATTGCCCACCTCATTTCCGGCAAAACCTCCAAATTTCACGGCGAACGGCCGCCGGACGCGCCCGGATCGGACGTCCGAAGTTTGGCGGCGATTTTTCCCCTCCACCGCCGGCCACCGCGAATCGGCACTATTCCGGCCGATATACAGTACACGCGCCATACACCCAGCATCCTCTCCTCAAGTCCGGCCTACCCACCAAAAATCACGGCCATCGGACCACCGACGCGCCGGGATCGGAGCGTTTTCCGGCGAGGGGTCGAAAATCTTCAAACGGTGATTTCTCCGCCGTCCGACCTCCGTTTTGCTCACCGTCGGTCCCGTTGGATTGCTCTCCTCACGATCTACAAATCTGCAAAATTTCACAGCAAACGGCCACCGTCGGAAATTACTGTTCCGGCGACGGTTGCCGGTGACGTGGCGGCCCGCCGGAAAGTACTGTTCCGGCGAGTACCCCGAAAATTCCGGCCAGCTCCAGTCCGCAGTGTTCGACCTCCTGAACCCAAATCCGACTTCCGTTTCCACCAATTCGCGACGGTTTTGGAGAATTGCGGAGCCGAAACCCGAAAAGCTTCCCGATAAAATTCCGACCCCGTCGGGTACGATCATCAGAAATTAAGACCGGATCTGTGATTAGCATCACTCGAGCTTCGATTCGGTATATCATTCGTAAATTTTAGTTATCGTTTGGTGTTCGCTCCCCGGGTACCCATTTGGGGATTACCCGAATAAAATATTAATATTTGTGGTTTTGGTACTGTGGATGTTTTAGGTGCACGTGCAAGTAGCGGAGTCGATCCTGCGGAGGATCTTGATTGAGATACGTGCACAAGGTGAGTGACCCACCTTCAAATTAATTTTGGGAATTTAATTGGTGAATATATAATGTGTGATTTAAATAATTGGAATTTAATTTCTATGTGCCAAATATTTATTTGAATTATTGTGGAATTATTTGTGAATTTATCGGATTTAAGAAAATGTGTATTTCACCAATTTATGCCATGTGGAATTATTTTATGGTTTTGAGGATTTTGAAATTGGTGTGGTTTTAATGGTAAATTGGGCACGATTCGATTTTCAAATATTTCAAGGAAAATATTTGGTTATGTTGGTGATTTCAATTTTTATGAAATATGCCCATAAAATATTATGGGATTTGATTATGATATTTCGAGAAATTATTTATGCTTGGAAAAAATGTGGATATTTGAATTGATGGATTTGGGAGTTGGTGGATTTGAAAATCATGGGATTTATGGTATTAATTATAAGGAAATTGTGGAGAATTTCCCGGTTCAAGCGGATGGATTATGCCCGCTATGTTTATGAAAAATGTGAAATTTGTTTTATAATTTAAATTGTGGATTTTATGATTTTTAGATGCACCGTGCACGTACTGGTGTTCTGATTATGTGATATGGTATATGTGATATGGATATTGTGCACACGGATATGATTAGCGCGCAGGTGGGTGTGAGTAGCGCGCGGTTGATATTATGAGGGTGTCCTGTGGATGCCATCGGAGAGGGCGGCCACCCCCCTTTGGCCGGGACACCAGGTTAGCAGCGGCGCAGTGGGACGCCACGCGACCGTATGCCGGTTTCTTTCTATAACCTCCTGTCTGGCGGTACCTTGGGACGCTGGGTACTGTTGGCGCCACTGGTATATAGTGGGTGCATCAAATGATTTTCAGAACTGTGTTTTAAAAATAAAATGTTTGGAAACTGAATTAGAATTAAAAATATAATTGTTACCGCTTCTGGTATTTAATTGATGTCTTGGTTTTCGGGAAATATGAATAAAGGGTTTTGTGAAAATGTTTTAAAAGGGGAACCTTTCCAACTGAGAGAATTGTAAGGGTTTTGAGAGACATTATTATTTCCAAATAATTATTATTTATATACCTATTACCGTGGTATGATAGTGTAGAGTAGTAGGGTCGCTCACTGAGATGATTAGCATCTCACACTCTTAAATTCCGTTCCTCTAGGTACCAGGTTGTCGGTGTTCACTCGGAGCGGACTTGATCTTCCTCGCTGTATTTGTTCGTGCAGTACCTTGTTCTTCTTTTACTGCAGTTGTACTATTTCTTTCACTTTTACTGTATTCTGTATTTTGTAGTACTTCATAAAGCTCTGTATACTGTATGGGACACTTAAGTATTTGTATTGCACTGGATTACTGTATTTTTATTTTGGAGTGCTGAAATTTGTGGAACCAGTTCGTAGTACTGTGGGAGGAATAAGGGAACAATTATAGAAGTGTGTTTTCAGTGCAGGAACTTTTGTGGTAAGTCCATCCCTTAGGGGAGGTTCTGCCGGATCTTCCACAGAAGGGTCCGGTAGGGTTTTCCTGGGATCAGGGCTTGTCTAGGGTTCCGGTGGGGAACTTTGGACGGGTCCTGACAGTTGGTATCAGAGCATAGGTTCTTGTAATCCTAAGGGACTGTGCATTGCTGTACAGCCCATCCGTAAATTCCTTCCTTTTGTAATCGTGCTTAAGTGTCCCTGTTTCTAAACTCTTGTTTGTTCTTCAGTTTTTAATCGACTACGATGAGTCGGCGGGACACACGTAGAACTCGGGAACGCTCGGCTGAGAGTTCCGGGAGTCGATCAAGCCTTAGAGATCTGGTCTCTCAGCTAACTAGAGCCTTAGGAGGTTCAAGCTCTAGTAACCGATCCGTGGATCAGGCTCGACGTTTAGGAGCCGTGGAGTTCGATGGAAGCCAAGGCCCAGCTGCAGCCTTGAAGTGGCTATCCAGCATGGAGAAAATCTTGGAAGAGGGGATGCAGTGCCCCGATGAGGATATGGTGAGGATTTCTGGGTTCATGTTAGAGGGAGACGCCCGGAAGTGGTGGCAAATGGAGAAGACCCGCAGAAGGCATACGTGGGACCAGTTCAAGATTGCCTTCTCTACTGAGTTCTGTCCTCCTGCCTACCGTGAGGCGAGAAGGAGAGAGTTCGAGGGACTGCGCCAGGGAAACATGACGGTGACAGAGTACGAGAGGAGGTTCCGGGAGCTGTCAGAGTTCTGCATGCACTTGATTCCCGACGATCACGCGAAGAAGGTGAGGTTCATAGACGGGTTGAACGAGAGCATCGGCTACACCCTTTCTGGGTCAGTACACCCCACCTATCAGTCCGCCAGGGATGCAGCGCTCGAGCTAGAGAGACAGGCGGAGATACACAGACCCTCGAGGCGCAGACCGTTCGAAGGTTCGTATAGCGGGGTACCTCGACAGGGGGCATCTAAGAAGAGTCATAGTTCAGGCTCAGACAGTGGTGGGTTCAGCCCTCGAGGCAGATTTCAGAGGAGAGGCGGCTATCGTATGCCCCAACCAGCGCGCCATTCCATCAGCGGCGGCACGAGCTCATATCACTCTGGGTTTAGCCCCAAGCCATTCTGCAGACGTTGCAATAGAGCACACCATGGGATTTGCCAGTTTGAGGGTGTGTGCTTTCAGTGTGGGCAGGCGGGACATATTAAGAGAAATTGCCCTTATGGAGAGGCGGGAGTGTTAGGGGCGAGCCCACCATCACATCAGGCCAGTGGGTCGCGGGGTCAGAGTTCCCGAGGGAGTTATGCAGTAGGAGGTTCATCAGGATCAGTCCCACAGCCTGTTGGACCGAGCAGGGGTAGAGGACGGAGGCCCCAGCAGACAGGGCAGGGTCGAGTGTTTGCGATGACGCAGCAGGAGGCCCTAGCTACACCGGACGTCGTGGCAGGTACGTTGAATATATTTGGTAATGATGCATTAGTACTTATAGACCCGGGAGCAACACATTCATTCATCTCCAAGGAATTCGTCACTCGGGTCGGTATGACCCCTACTCCTTTAGAATGTCTGCTAGAAATAGCCACTCCTGCAGGAGAATCCTTGTGGCCTAGCCAGTTAATCAAGGAATGTTTCTTCTGCATCGAATATCAAGTGATGGAGGCGGACTTGATCCTGTTGGATCTGTCCGGACTTGATGTAATTTTGGGCATGGATTGGTTGGCAAGGAACCATGCATCTGTAGACTGTTTCAGCAAGGAAGTTACATTCAGGAGGCCAGGGTTGCCAGAAGTAGTATTCCGTGGAGGAGTTGGAAGGCCCTTACCGAGGTTGATATCTACCCTTACCGCCAAGAAGCTACTGAATAAAGGTTGCCAGGGGTATTTGGCTCATGTGATAGATACCCGAGTAAGTGGGGTCAGGTTGGAAGACATGCCCGTTGTGAGGGATTTCCCGGACGTGTTTCCTGAGGAGTTACCAGGATTGCCTCCGGAAAGGGAAGTTGACTTTCCCATTGAATTGATTCCAGGCACCGTGCCTATTTCTCTACCACCGTATCGGATGGCTCCAGCGGAGTTAAGGGAGCTAAAGGTCCAGTTGCAAGATTTGGTAGATAAGGGGTTTATTAGACCAAGTATATCGCCGTGGGGAGCCCCAGTTTTGTTTGTAAAGAAAAAGGATGGTAGTCTAAGGCTGTGTATAGACTACCGACAACTTAATAAGGTCACCATTCCTAATCGCTATCCGTTGCCAAGGATAGATGATCTATTCGACCAACTCCAAGGTGCCAAGGTGTTCTCCAAGATCGACTTGAGGTCGGGATACCATCAGTTAAGGATCCGAGAGTCGGACATTCCTAAGACTGCCTTTAGGACGAGGTACGGACATTATGAATTCCTAGTGATGTCGTTCGGACTCACCAATGCCCCAGCAGCTTTCATGGACTTGATGAATAGGGTGTTTCGTCCGTACTTGGATCATTTTGTCATTGTATTTATCGATGACATTCTGATCTATTCAAGGAGCCAAGAAGAGCACGTGAGGCATTTGAAGAGAGTGCTCCAAACTCTAAGGCAGCATCAGCTATATGCTAAATTCGACAAGTGTGAATTCTGGTTGAATCAAGTGGGTTTTCTCGGACATATCGTGTCGGCAGAAGGTATCTATGTGGACCCTGATAAGGTAAAGGCAGTGTTGAGTTGGGAGCGCCCTACCACTGTGAGGGAGGTACGAAGTTTTCTTGGATTAGCGGGTTACTACCGTCGTTTTATTGAAGGGTTTTCAAGGATTGCCGGGCCGCTTCATAGATTGACCCGAAAGAATGTTGAATTTAGTTGGACGGACAGGTGTGAACAGAGTTTTCAGGAGTTGAAGCAAAAGTTGACATCCGCACCTGTTTTAACTTTACCTGATGGGAATGAAGGTTTTGAAGTTTATTGTGATGCATCCCATCAAGGGTTGGGTTGCGTGCTAATGCAGAATCAAAGGGTGGTAGCGTATGCATCTCGGCAATTGAAGCAGCACGAACAGAATTACCCTACGCACGACTTAGAATTGGCGGCGGTAGTCTTTGCTCTAAAGAAGTGGAGACACTACTTGTATGGGGCCACGTGCCAAATCTATACCGACCACAAGAGCCTCAAGTATATTTTCACTCAGAAGGAGTTAAATATGAGGCAAAGGCGATGGATGGAGTTGTTAAAGGATTATGACTGTGTGATTGACTATCACCCGGGTAAGGCGAATGTAGTGGCAGATGCTTTGAGTAGGAAGGCTACTGGATCCCTTGCTCACATCCAAGTCATCCAACTACCTCTCATGGTGGAGTTGAAGAAGATGGGGGTGTTAATGCATATGCATCCTTCAGGAGTTCTCATGGCTAGCTTCCAGGTACGACCGGTGTTGGTGGATCGTATAGTAGAGACCCAAATGGAAGATCCTAAGTTGAGGACAATTAAGGGCAAGGTACAAGAAGGTCTTGATCCGGAATTTTCCATAAGGAGGGATGGAGCCCTCGTGTATAAAGGACGACTTTGCGTTCCGGATATCCCAGGACTCAAGAAGGAGATTTTGGAGGAGGCGCATAGCTCGATGTATGCGATGCATCCTGGGAGTACCAAGATGTATCGGACGCTTGTTAAGTATTATTGGTGGATTGGTATGAAGAGAGAAGTGGCAGACTTTGTATCAAAGTGTTTGATTTGTCAACAAGTGAAAGCAGAAAGACAGAAGCCTTCGGGACTACTCCAACCTTTACCGATTCCCGTGTGGAAGTGGGAAGAACTCAACATGGACTTCGTATTCAAGCTTCCTTCCACACCTAGAAGGTACGACGGCATTTGGGTAATCATTGATCGTCTCACCAAGTCGGCACACTTCCTACCGGTACGAGAACGTTTTTCGCCCGAGAAGTTAGCCCAGTTGTTCGTGCAACGCATTGTAAGTCTTCATGGAGTACCGTTAGCCATCGTCTCCGATCGAGATCCGCGCTTTACTTCACGACTATGGCGGAAGTTGGCTGATGCACTAGGAGCAAGACTTAACTACAGCACCGCTTTTCACCCACAATCTGATGGACAAGCAGAGCGCACAATCCAGACATTAGAAGACATGCTAAGGTCTTGCATTATGCAATTTAGCGGTAGCTGGGATGAACAACTGCCACTGATAGAGTTTGTCTACAACAACAGTTATCAAGCGAGTACTGGAATGTCCCCGTATGAAGCTTTATATGGGAGGCAGTGTCGGACACCTTTGTGTTGGAGTGAGGTAGGAGAAGAGAGGCTCCTTGCAACAACTAATGCGGTCGGATCTGAGTATTTAAGGATGACCTTGGACAAGGTGAAGATCATTAGGGATCGATTGAAGGTTGCCCAAGATAGACAGAAGAGTTACGCCGATGTGCGTAGAAAGGATTTGGAATTCGAGGTAGGAGATTGGGTATTCCTAAAACTATCTCCATGGAAAGGAGTAGTACGTTTTGGACGACGAGGTAAGTTGGGTCCTCGTTATATTGGGCCTTACGAGGTTACGGAGAGGATTGGCCCGGTGGCGTATAGGTTGGCGTTACCGGAAGAGCTAGCTCGAGTACACAACGTGTTTCATGTGTCGATGCTACGGAAGTATATTGCAGACCCTTCGCACGTACTCGAGAGTCCGGATATAGAGATAAGGGAAGATCTTTCGTATGTGGAGCAGCCAGTACAGATTTTGGATCGCGAGGAACGCACGCTACGCAACAAGACTATTCCTCTAGTTAAGGTCTTATGGCGGAACCACTTGGTCGAGGAAGCAACGTGGGAACCCGAAGCACAGATGCGTGAGCAGTACCCGTATCTGTTCCAGTGATGTGCGGAAATTTCGAGGACGAAATTTTTGTAAGGGGGGAAGGCTGTAACACCCCGTCCCGAATCGCACCGGAATCCGTGCACGTTGACCGAGGTTGACCGTTGACCGTTGACCGAAGGGGTCAAAGTTGACTTTTTGACTCGGTGGGAATTTCGAGTTGACCAGGGTACCGTGGCGAAGTGCATGACGCCCTGAGTTCGTAGACTAGTAGCACGTCGAAAACGGAGCTACGGTTTGAAAGTTATGGGCAAAACAAGTTGAAGTGTAAACTGTCTAAAAGGTGCCGGGAGTTGACTTTTTCTTGTGATGTAATTGTGAGTTGACTCTTGTATGGTTGTAAAGTACTCGTCGATACGAGTTCATAGACTAGCGGCACGCTTAAATCGGACATCCGGTTAAAAAGTTATGGACGTTTGAAGTTTACCGGATACCGTATTATTTTAATGTTTTTGGGTCGTGAACAGTGAAATGCCACGTGTCAGCTTCTGAGTGGTCCACGTGGCATGAACAGTGTCACGCAGGGTTTTAATTTTGAAAAACTCTCAGGGAAGAGAGAGAAAGAGAGAGAAGAGAGAGAAAGAGAGAGAGGAGAGAGAAAGAGAGAAAGAGGACCCGCCGGCCGCCGGCCATTTTCACGTGTTTCCGGCCTAGTTACTGTACACGCGCCGGCCAGCCAGATTGCCCACCTCATTTCCGGCAAAACCTCCAAATTTCACGGCGAACGGCCGCCGGACGCGCCCGGATCGGACGTCCGAAGTTTGGCGGCGATTTTTCCCCTCCACCGCCGGCCACCGCGAATCGGCACTATTCCGGCCGATATACAGTACACGTGCCATACACCCAGCATCCTCTCCTCAAGTCCGGCCTACCCACCAAAAATCACGGCCATCGGACCACCGACGCGCCGGGATCGGAGCGTTTTCCGGCGAGGGGTCGAAAATCTTCAAACGGTGATTTCTCCGCCGTCCGACCTCCGTTTTGCTCACCGTCGGTCCCGTTGGATTGCTCTCCTCACGATCTACAAATCTGCAAAATTTCACAGCAAACGGCCACCGTCGGAAATTACTGTTCCGGCGACGGTTGCCGGTGACGTGGCGGCCCGCCGGAAAGTACTGTTCCGGCGAGTACCCCGAAAATTCCGGCCAGCTCCAGTCCGCAGTGTTCGACCTCCTGAACCCAAATCCGACTTCCGTTTCCACCAATTCGCGACGGTTTTGGAGAATTGCGGAGCCGAAACCCGAAAAGCTTCCCGATAAAATTCCGACCCCGTCGGGTACGATCATCAGAAATTAAGACCGGATCTGTGATTAGCATCACTCGAGCTTCGATTCGGTATATCATTCGTAAATTTTAGTTATCGTTTGGTGTTCGCTCCCCGGGTACCCATTTGGGGATTACCCGAATAAAATATTAATATTTGTGGTTTTGGTACTGTGGATGTTTTAGGTGCACGTGCAAGTAGCGGAGTCGATCCTGCGGAGGATCTTGATTGAGATACGTGCACAAGGTGAGTGACCCACCTTCAAATTAATTTTGGGAATTTAATTGGTGAATATATAATGTGTGATTTAAATAATTGGAATTTAATTTCTATGTGCCAAATATTTATTTGAATTATTGTGGAATTATTTGTGAATTTATCGGATTTAAGAAAATGTGTATTTCACCAATTTATGCCATGTGGAATTATTTTATGGTTTTGAGGATTTTGAAATTGGTGTGGTTTTAATGGTAAATTGGGCACGATTCGATTTTCAAATATTTCAAGGAAAATATTTGGTTATGTTGGTGATTTCAATTTTTATGAAATATGCCCATAAAATATTATGGGATTTGATTATGATATTTCGAGAAATTATTTATGCTTGGAAAAAATGTGGATATTTGAATTGATGGATTTGGGAGTTGGTGGATTTGAAAATCATGGGATTTATGGTATTAATTATAAGGAAATTGTGGAGAATTTCCCGGTTCAAGCGGATGGATTATGCCCGCTATGTTTATGAAAAATGTGAAATTTGTTTTATAATTTAAATTGTGGATTTTATGATTTTTAGATGCACCGTGCACGTACTGGTGTTCTGATTATGTGATATGGTATATGTGATATGGATATTGTGCACACGGATATGATTAGCGCGCAGGTGGGTGTGAGTAGCGCGCGGTTGATATTATGAGGGTGTCCTGTGGATGCCATCGGAGAGGGCGGCCACCCCCCTTTGGCCGGGACACCAGGTTAGCAGCGGCGCAGTGGGACGCCACGCGACCGTATGCCGGTTTCTTTCTATAACCTCCTGTCTGGCGGTACCTTGGGACGCTGGGTACTGTTGGCGCCACTGGTATATAGTGGGTGCATCAAATGATTTTCAGAACTGTGTTTTAAAAATAAAATGTTTGGAAACTGAATTAGAATTAAAAATATAATTGTTACCGCTTCTGGTATTTAATTGATGTCTTGGTTTTCGGGAAATATGAATAAAGGGTTTTGTGAAAATGTTTTAAAAGGGGAACCTTTCCAACTGAGAGAATTGTAAGGGTTTTGAGAGACATTATTATTTCCAAATAATTATTATTTATATACCTATTACCGTGGTATGATAGTGTAGAGTAGTAGGGTCGCTCACTGAGATGATTAGCATCTCACACTCTTAAATTCCGTTCCTCTAGGTACCAGGTTGTCGGTGTTCACTCGGAGCGGACTTGATCTTCCTCGCTGTATTTGTTCGTGCAGTACCTTGTTCTTCTTTTACTGCAGTTGTACTATTTCTTTCACTTTTACTGTATTCTGTATTTTGTAGTACTTCATAAAGCTCTGTATACTGTATGGGACACTTAAGTATTTGTATTGCACTGGATTACTGTATTTTTATTTTGGAGTGCTGAAATTTGTGGAACTAGTTCGTAGTACTGTGGGAGGAATAAGGGAACAATTATAGAAGTGTGTTTTCAGTGCAGGAACTTTTGTGGTAAGTCCATCCCTTAGGGGAGGTTCTGCCGGATCTTCCACAGAAGGGTCCGGTAGGGTTTTCCTGGGATCAGGGCTTGTCTAGGGTTCCGGTGGGGAACTTTGGACGGGTCCTGACAAATAAACCTGATTTATGATAAAACAAAGACAGAAAAGCACGCTGACAAAAATTTTATAGTTGTGCTGTTTATATAGAAGTGCAAGAAGCATATAAAAATAAGTGTAAATCACATAGTCATGAAAAAGCTGAAGTATATCATCGTATGTATTCTTTTAATAAGAGAAATTTTTTCATCAAAGAGCTATTAATTTTGATCCTAGACAAGTTTAATTTGAATAAAATATTTTTCTTTTTTATTCAATAATCATCCGTAAAATAAGATATAAATATATTTTTATTAATTAAGTTTGCAGATTTTGATATTTACTATGCATTATTATATAAATTGTCTTAATTATATTTGATCATATTCAGTTGTAATATGAGTTTAAGAATAATAAAAAAGACCTTGTTAATTAATATATTTTCCTTTTTTTTTCTTAAAAAATATATTTCCATCTAATATTTATATATTTTTGAATCATTTTATTTTCAACTTTTGTGCCTATTAATTTCAACAACAATACAATCCTTCTAGAAACTTTTTAGATAAAAAAAATATATACTTTTTTAAATAAAAAAAAAATACATATATAACCTATTATATATCTATAACTATATGGTGTCCCTGTAATTATGAAGCTTTGTGTGGTTGCATTCGTTGCACACTTGGCCCTGGTGCCCCTATAATTATGAAGCTTTGTGTGGTTGCATATGTTGAACACCTGGCCCTGATTATATTCGAAGGTATTTTACACACTATTAAACATTCCATGCTTTTTTTCCCCCTAAATAATGACAACGGGTTTTGCCTTTCATAATTTTTTTTTGTCTTCATTTAATTAAATGTTAATTTTTGCTTTCCAAAAGTGTTTCCTCCATCTTTTTCATATTAAATTCGTACTGCAAACTTTGTAAGAGAAAGTTGATAAACGAATCCACGTACATTTTAATTTGAATTCTATATTATATTGCTAATTATCTTTTCCATTCTATAAAGCTATTATAGTTTACATCAAAATTAATGTCAGCTTTTGCGAGTGTATTTGTGATTGTGAAACTACCACAACTCCTACAAACATAATAAAACTGTGGAACCAAAAACATCCTCTAATTATTGGTTTTACGGATGTGAACTATATTGTACAAATTTACTAATTTCTTGGTATATTCTTATTTCTTATTTCCCTTCCCCACTTCAAGGGTGGTGCTACCATTATCTTTCATATCTATATCTACATTATATATATATATATATATATATTTCTTTTTTGCCATTGAATAATACATTTATATAGCTTCTGCTAATAATTTCCTATTTCCAAATGAAGCAGGAATCCAACCACATGTCACAGTACGTCATTGTGATTTCCCACATGTACTTGAAACCAAGTATGAAGGATGGGTACTTGAGCAATGGTGTATGTTTTTTTATTTTTATAACTTTTCTTAATTTGATTTTGTGCAACTAACTATTAAAAGAAATGAAAACAGAGAACACTATTTATTCATCATTTTTTTCAATAGTTTGAGTTCTTAGAAAACTTGCCAAGCACATGAATATTGAGCTAACATACCGAATATGATCATATAATTTATTTGTGGATACAGGAAAGATTTCACTACATATGCAAATGTATGCTTCAGGAATTTGGTGATGGGGTTAACTATTGGACTACTTAAAATGAGCCTCATGTGTGTGCAATTTGGGGGTTACAACATTGGATTTATGCCACCTAGCCGATGTTCGCCTCGGTTTGGAACCAATTGTGATAAAGGAAACTCCTTAACTAAACCATACATTGTAGTACATCATTAGCTATTAGCACTGCATTAGCTGCTAGATTGTTTGTGAAAAAGGTACAAGGGTAAAAATACCAAGATAAATGCTTAATTACATAGAAAAGGTTCGTCAAACTTCATGCTATTCATAACGAGAATCCAGTTTGATCATTGAAAGCAAATCTTTAAAATGTGATAGATTAAATCATTTATAACTAACAAATGCAAAATTAAGTGATGAGAATCTGTCTGTGTCTGTACAACCGACTATCCACTGGGGTACTGATTCAATATGGATGAAGTCTGGGCCAATCATTACGGTTTAGGCTAAGAGATTTAAGGACAACTTGACTGCCTTTATACAGAAAGTTATCAATTCTCAAAAGGGCATGTCTATATCAATTGTCAAAAGGATCTGTCCATACGTGAAGATACAAAGCTTGTTTTAAGCATTCAAGTGGAGAAGGTCGAGATGGACCCAAGTAGCTGTTTTCATGCAAATATGGACTTCGGGCAGCATAGAATGGATCCAACACTTCATGGATTCAATGAATATTATTAAGAGGTCAAGGAATCAAGTCAAGGCAGAATCAAAAGCAATCAAAGAAGGCATTTGCGCATACGAGAAGTTTTTGCTCGAAATTGTTGTTTTTGTTGTTGGCTTTACTGTACTTTACTGATTTGGCATTTTCTCTTTGTTCCAATTAAGGGCAACGTGTGGGAATCATCATTAATCCTATTTGGCATCCTACATGGCACATTGGATCAGATTTGGAGTTTTTACAAGCTGAAAATTAATCAAAGTTTGTTTAGTAGTCAAACTAGTCAACTAGTTTTCTAATTTGATTTTGACTTTTTGTTTTAGGAAATTAGCTTTTGCTTAATTATTTTGCTAGACAAATTAACTTAGGAAAGTTAATATTTTATTATTTCAATTGTAAATTAATTAATTTCTAATTCAAAATAAAAGAATTAATTAATACAAATTAGATTAGGAAATGGTGTGAAATTAGGCAATTGCCTAATTTGATTCTATGTTAGCCGAAATTTTATAATCCTTTTAGGGTTTTATTTTGTTCTTTCAAAGCCTATTTAAAGGCTTATTTTCAATAAGAATCAGCTTGCATATTATACAGAAAATTATTTATGAGATACAATTCTGTTTGTTTTCTTTGAACACTTAAAATACTATTAGAGAGTGAGTATTTTAGTTTGACTTATCAATAGGACATCCATCATCTATTGTGGCGTCTTCATCATATACCAAAATTTCTAATCACAAGTTGATTAGGGGTTAAAGTGACCATTAAATTTGAATTTAATTGTGATATGAGCTAATATAATATAGGTTTAGGAGCAAGTCGACTTATGTTCGTATAATTAAGTCTACCATCCTCTCCACCTTTTTTTTTTTTTTTTTTAAAAAAAATTTTATATTCTTTGTCTTCATAGGTGAAAAGCCTAAAAAGAATTCATCATTGGAAGACTGATCAAGGGTGAAATTCATGAATGCATATATTGGGAGTTTGCTTGATGCTACAAGGTACATTCTATATATCCATCTCTACTCTCTGCTGAATGCTTTTGTGTTGATAATTAGTCAATTACAAAAGCATATTTAAGTCCACTAAAAGATTTCTTTTTCCCCTTTGGAAATTAACCTATTCAGTTGTTTACATACAATTATATATGATTCGTACTTTATCATATTAGATTGTTTGCTTCCTTAAAAATCTGACAGAATATATTTTACCTGACTAATTAAACACAAATTTGCCCACAAAACGTTTTCTTTCAAGATACAGTTGTAGAATGAGAAATTTTTTTTGTAAAAACTATATAGCCAATATATATATATATATATATATATATGTTTTTTTCTTAAGAGATGCTATGACTAGTTATCAGAAAAAAAAAAGAAAAAAAAAAAAAGAGATGCTATACCTAGCTAGTTTAATATAGTGTAAATATAAAGTTTCCATTGCATGTTTACAAGATATATAATTTTCTTTTCTTTTTTTCTTTCAATTTTAAATTGTAGGAATGTATTAACCATAAATATTTTTTGAATAGAAATCAAATTCGGTATCTATGTTGGCTTTGTTTATTATTATTATTTTTTTACTAGATCTTGCTTTACAGCATTTTCACTAAATTGAACTCTATAAATCAAAGTATTAAAATAAAAAACCAAGCCAAACTCATTTTGTATTTGAATATTTGTTGTTTTTATCACACAGAGAGAGAGAGAGAGAGAGAGAGAGAGAGAGAGAGACAGCATTTGTTGTAATTTTCATTCATGATTTCTTCAATAAAAAAAGAAGGGGCCGGTAAATCTTTCATTCAATCATTTACAACTTTCAATGCGATTGTACAAACCAAATGGGAGAAAAATCCAATAGAATAAATGGGAATTATATTAAAAAGAAAATTATGACAGAAAATCACAATGATATATAGAAACTGACAAATATAAAGAATTTTCTTTATTTTTATATTTTGTTGAAAATGCTTATTATTTGATTAAAAAAATATGCTTTTTCTCTTTAATAACTTGGTTAAATATTGAAGATATATCTTATACAATTATTTTTTTTTTTATTATTTTTTTTGGGGTGTTGGGGGGCACAATATAGCACTTATACAGTGGAATGATTATGTAACATTTTTCTTATGTTTTTGTCAGCAACATGTTGTCACCAAGTTTCCGAGATGCCCAAATTTCATCAAACCTCCCAAAATAAAATTTTACAAGAAAATCCCAATTTCATATTATTGTTATGTGTATATATATATATATATATATATAGTTGAGACAAGGATGAATTTTATAATAATCTAATGTCTTTTTAATGTTGACATAAAGTGCAGGTTTCCTTTTTTTTTTTTTTTCCTTTCTTTTTGATGGAATGAAGGGGTAATTTATTAATTATTGTTATTATTATTATTATTATTTGGAAGAATAATTTGGCATGAGCTTGGGTGTATACAGTTTATCGTTTGGTCGTTGATAGAGAATCACCCTATGTGTTGCTAACTGGGGCCTCTGGCCTCATAAAATAGACTTAGTACTACCAACTACTGTATTTAAATGGAGGAGTGAACTCTACTCAGCAACAATAATCGGCCTAAAAGTTCAGCTCCAATCAGGAATGAAGAGTTGAAGCCCAAACCCATGAGGGATGGTCCACAAGATTTGCAGTTTAGCAAGCATGCCTATCGATATTCACGTGTTCTTTTTGATTGAAATGGTCTCTTCGAGACCTACAAGCTCTTCATTTACACCCCAGAGCAATGCGATTTCTCGCACAGGTTCGGAGCCTAATCTCCCAACAATCCCTTCAGCAATGCCAGAGAGGACTGCTTCCATAATTGGTTTCTTGGAATTGTACTTCAAAGTTTACAAAGAGATAAGACTATGCTTTGGAAATAAACGAAGGTTCTTGTTTCTATCTTTTTTGTACTGCTCTGCTCTATGTTTTTTTGGGTCCACTTTTTGTCATCTGTCCCTACTTCCTCCATTATTGTAATGACCTGACGAGCTAAGAAGGCTGTCATCCACTTTCTTAATTTGTCCTGTTGAAGATATTTGTTTTGACCAATTCACAACACTTCGAGTGACATAGAGTGACATAGATACATACAAAACCAACTCAAAAACTCCTTTAACTATGTGCTATATGGATGTGAACCATAATGTACAAATTAATTCATCATTGCTTTTTTTTTATAAATAAATTAATAATTATGGATTTATTATAATTAATTAATTATTTATAAAATTTATTTATACAATTAATAAAATTAATTTATTTTAATATTTTATATTAAAATTTTTGATCATATATTTTCTATAAAATTTCAGTTGGTGCATTAAATTAGAGGATTAATTTTTTTTTTTTATAAATTTATTGATTTATTCATATTTTTTCTAGTATTATTGTATTATCATATTATTAAATTATTAATATTTTATGCGTATTAAAATTAATAAGTAAGTATAATTTACAGAAATTATAAAAAATCTATGACAAACAAATAGATATTATACAAATTAAAAATTTAATTTATTAATGGCTGTATTTGGAAATTAATAATTTATAATTATAAAATTTATTGTATATATTTAAATCCGTAAAATTGTAACAATTGTTATCAGAGCAGTAGTTAATATATGTATAGTAAATTCCCTTGTAATTTATCGCAGTTTGCATGTGAATATTGATCTGTGTTTCGGCCATTGATTATCAGTGTGTTCTAGATATATATACGTTGCTTTAAATTGATTTTTCTTTTCTTTTCTTTTCCTTTCTTGATTTGTATACATGTGTAAATTTTGAGATTCAAGATTATGTATTATATATATACTCATGCCCGATTATTGTTTGTTCTTAAAAAAAAAAAAAAAAAATTGTTTCTTGAAAAATCTTGATCTGGGCATTATGGAATCGTGTTTTATGATTTGAAGGAGTATTTTTGGAGCCCTAATTATCTATTGAACACCTATTTTTTTTCCTATTAAAAAAAAAAAAAAAACCAGGGTTTCGGCGGCCAAATTGAACATGCTTGGGTGTTATAATTTTCTGGGTTTTTGACCAAATTGATTTGGAGAAAAAGTTTCCCATGAAGACACGAAACAAACAGTACCAATATTGCCCAAAATTTTCTGGAATTTCTTGTGTTTCCATAGGTGTTTGTTTGTGTTTTGGCCGGTTGTAATCTTGAGTTTGGGTGTTAGTTTTTGATTAATTTTGACCAAAATTGAGGCTGGATTATGGTTTCCTAAGAACAAAGGATTCAAACGCCACCGGAATGGTTGAAAAACGATGGCCGGATGTGAGAAAAACCTGCGGGTTAAATCGGCTGGTCGGCGACTCGTTTAACAGAAAAAACTGGGCCAAACCCGACCCGGTTGAATGAAGAAGAAGGGAGAAACGGCTTGCCGTTTGCTATGTGCTGATGTCAGTAACCGAAAAAAAAAAAGAAAAAAGAAAAAAAAATTTGTTGATTTGTTTATTTATTTATTTGTTGATTAATTATTGATTTATCTATTGTTTTATTTTGTTATTATAAGGAAAAAAAATTATATACATATATTGTTATTTTATTTATTTATTTGTTATTGGTTCATTTATTTAATTATTCTATTCCAATTTGCTTGAATTAAAATTAAACATATATGTTTGGAATTGGAACAAGTTAGCTTTCCTAAAGAGGTTTTGTGCCTAGTTGGTATAGTAGTCTGGAATTTTAGGTACTCACCTATCGTGAGATTTATTTTGTCTGCATTATATATACCAATGTAATGTATGTTGGCATAGTGGATGAGATGTTTTATATTTACCTATTTCATGAAATTGCCAATATGTTATTTTTTTCCACTTATTAATCAGGGTCTATACGGGTAACTAAACTACCCTGTCGGTGGTTTTAGTTGCTTTGTATGACACCTGGAATGGCAGTGGAAGTTAATTAAACGCCATGTATCACAGGTTCTGAGTTGCCCTGTCAGTGATTCAGTTCAATAAACTTGATTGTGGTTATTTAGTTGACTATTCCTAGCCCTCGAAAAGGTATCTTTAGTGCTACAAAGACCCTAGCGATATTGATATTTTATGTTTTGTGTTGAGGGCCTGGAAAATATTTATTGTTTTATATATATATATTAAATGCTTTATTGTGTTTACTGTTTTCACAGTTAGTAGCACCTCGAATGTTCTGCCTATGACTGCCATGATGAAAGTGGATGGGACAAACTATTAGAAGCGGAAGAAGACTTTAATTATGAATTTGACATCTATGAAATTGGATTTGGCTTTAGAGATAGATCCACCAGAGATACCAACTGATGAGAGTAGTACAGCAGATAGGAAACTTTATGAGGATTGGAAGCATTTTAATAAGTGCTGTATGATGATGATGGAGAATTATATGGATGAATCAATTTTATACAAGTATTCAAAAGGTGGAAACTGCAAAGGAACTTCTTGAAGAGATAGGAAAGAAATTTATCAAGTTTAATATGAATGAGAAACATCATTATTTGGACCTTTTGAATAATACTAAATATGGTGGAATTAAAGGAGTAAGGGACCACATTATGTTACTTTCTTCTTATTATAATAAGTTAAAGGACCTTAAGATGGACATTGGAGAGGAGTTCTTGACCTATTCGATAATGAAGGGTCTTCCATCTCAGTTTGATAATATAAGGTCTAGTTTGAATACTAAAAAAGAAGGATGTAGTTTAGAGGAATTAACTGCTATTCTTGTAAAAGAGGAAGATGATATTAAGCTAAGTAGCTCAAGATTTGTTGCTATAGTTTCACATCGATAGATAACTCCAAGAGGGTTTTCCAAAAGAAGGGACAAGGATTTAAGTCCAACAAGAAGAAGTTTTTTGGTATGAAGCCAAAAGGGCCTAGGGATGGAGCTCATCACATAGAGGAAAGGAAAGCCTACTTCAATAGAAGGTGTGGCTGCTGTAATAAAGTTGGATACAAGAAGATAGATTATTGGCATTTAAAGGGAAAGCAAGAAAAGAAAGGGGATGATAAGGTAAAGGCGGCCAACCAATCTTGAGCAACATGTTTATATGGGAGATAACTCAAGAGTGAAGGTGGATATCATGTGACCAATCAAGTTGAAGCTTGCCACTGGATATGTTTTAGAATTACAAGAAGCTTCATATGTACCCTCAATTAGGAGGAATTTGTTATCTATTTCATTTTTGGATAGTCAAGGTTTTAGTTTTTTGTTTGGGAATAATAAAGTTGAGATGTATAAGGATGATAAAGTTGTTGGTTTTGGAACTTTATGTGGCAATTTATATAGACTTGATTTATTTAATAATAGTCCTAATTATTCTGTTAATTCTATTGCTGTCCCTATTGTTGCTTCTAAAAGTCCAAAAGTTAATGATAATTCCTCAATGTTATGGCATAAACGTTTGGGATATATTTCTAGGCACAGAATGGAAGGATTAGTGAAGGATGGAATACTTCCCAATCTTGATTTTTCGGACTTGTCGACTTGTGTTGAATGTGTGAAAGAGAAATTAACTTCTAAGGCCAGAAAGGATAAGATAGCAAGGTGTGGAGATGTTTTGGAATTAATTCATTCTGACATTTGTGGACCTTTTACATTAACTGCTTTGGGTGGTTATAGGTATTTTATTACCTTTATTGATAATTTTTCTCGTTATGGACATGTTGTGCTTATCCATGAGAAGTCAAATTCTTTAGTTGCTTTTAAGGAGTTTAAGGTAAAGATGGAGCTTCAAAAGAATAAGAAGACAAAGGCTGTGAGGTCTGATAGATGTGGTGAATTTTATACTAGATATGATGAGACTGGACGGAACCTAGGGCCATTTGTAATTTATTTACGTGTGTGTAGCATTGATGCGCAATATACAATGCTTGGTAATTCCTAATAGAGATATTATTAATCCAGTAGTTGATGAACCAGTAGTTGATCAGGATGAATCCATCATTGAGGAGCAAAATATCCCAGCTATTGTGGATGCTGATGTGCTTTTGAGAAGGTCACAAAGGACTAGGAGGTTAGCTATTCCTGATGAATATGAGGTTTACTTACAGAAGCATGATTTTGACATAAGTGATGATTTAGATCCAATCACTTATGAGGAAGCCATAAGCAGTTCGCACTTAAATTTTTGGTTGGATGTAATGGAAGATGAAATGAAATACATGGCATCAAATGGTGTTTGGGATTTGGTTGAGTTACCATTGGGTATCAAGCCTATAGGGTGCAAATGGGTCTTTAAGACTAAAAAAGACTCTAATGGTCAAGTGGAGAGGTATAAAGCTAGACTTGTAGCCAAAAGGTTTAGCCAGAAGGGAGGAATTGATTACACAGAGACATTCTTTTCTGTATCCACAAAGGATTCTTTTAGAATCATTATGGCGATTGTGGCACATTATGACCTGGAGTTGCATTAGATAGATGTCAGAACTGCTTTTATGAATGGTGATTTGTATGAGGATGTATATATGGTTCGTATGGCCTTCAAATTCTCACACTCCAAAATTCCAAGTCCCCGTAGGGTAGTAAAGTATTGAAGCCCTTCAGGAGGAGTCTTCAGTTGTGGAAGATCCATGAATGAAAGAGACACAAGGCTTGTACAGGCTTTCCATGAAATCACTTTAGCACTGAACATGTCAAGCTCATTGCATCCAATAATACCCAAATCTCGAAGTGAGACTAGATGTTGAATGATGGGGGATAGATGCTTTAACTTTGAGCACCCATCAAAGCTCAGGCTCCCTAGAGATGTAAGGCTTTTGAACCAATTGGGAAGAGAGCGCAGATCATCTTCGATATTAAATAGCACCAGATATTTCAAAGTGGACACCAAATGAGAGAAAGAGGAAGCAATAAGTTGTGTAGATGAAGAAGGAGTCCATGATGATGATGATGTTTCTTTTGTTGTAATGCTCGTCATTGTTCGATGGAATGGCATCCAAATTGAACTTTCCAGTGTTAGGTGTGTGATAGATGGGGAGAAGGGCAAGAACTTCACTTTGAGGCAACCCTCAATATGTGAACTAGAAAGACGAGGAAAGTAAAGGAACATGAATGATGATAGCATTGTTGTACTTTCAGAAGTACCATCTGTCACAATATCTCTCCACCATCCTTTAAGATTAGACAAATCTTGAAGCCAGAGACTTTCCAAGGATGGCATCAATGATGCCGCATTTGATGGAGTGAAGAAGTCATCTGAAATATATTCTATAAGAGGCATGTTATACAAATCAAGTTTCTTGAGAGAAGGAATCTGATCCAATGGTGGCAGAGTTTGGCATTTGATACAGTTTGACAAAGAAAAGCTTACTAGCTGTTTAAGAGAGGGAAACTAACTTAACAACCTCACACCCCCATAACCTTCTAAACTTAAGCCTTTTAGACTTGGGAGTGGCTGAAAGCTCTCCAATGTCCTTTCATGCTCGTCACTGCTAGTTGTTCCCATAGCGACTTCAAGATATTTTCTATCATTTGATGAAGACCAATCTAACATTAAGGAATGAAGATACTGTTTTTCCTTCAAATTTGCTGCCGTACCATCTGTTATTCCGTGTCTTAGATTTAAAATGCAGAGATTTCTCAAGCTATTTAAAGGCATTAGTTCCTTTAGCTCACCAACATGATCACCACAACCATGCCTTAAGTTTGTCCCTTTACTCAACATAAAATATGATAAGGTTTGAAGATTAGTCAACTGTCCCAGTCCACTTGGCATATGACTCAAACCCCTGACCCCAATAAATTCAAGATGCCTGAGGTTTATTAATTTTTTCATATCTCTTGGAAATTCTTTGAATTTGTCCAACCTGGATAGCTTCAGAGACTGCAAGTTCTGTAACTTAGTAATGGAATTAGGCAAATCCTTGATTTTTGTATGAGAAAGATAGAGATATCTTAAATGCCTCAATTTTCTATTGGAATTTGACAATGTCGTTAATCCAAAGTCATGCAGATCCAAAGCACATAAGAACTTGAAATTTGAAAAAAATGCATCACATAACAGCAAACCATGTCTCAATACATTACCTTCCCATTTTTGGCTAGGCAAAAGAACTTTTCGGATCCTGTTTGCTGTTTGAGACAGAGAAATTGGAATCTGTTGGGATGATTTTAAATAAAAATTGAATGACAAATGACGAGCTCTTCTGTCAATATCTTTTACGTTTGATGGTAATATAGCACACTATACTCCAGCTACTTGTAGTGCAAGATCATGCATGAGATCGTGCATTTTACAAGAATATATCTTACCAAACTCATCTTCTTCCACTTCTTGAAAAAACGATCTCCAATATAATTCCATAAAATATTCACGGCCCATATCCTCTAGAGATTGAGTTAAATCAGATAAGTTAGTAAATTCTTGAGCCATACAAAGACTTATAAGGTCTGATACATCAAATTCATGATCTTTAGGAAATACGCTACGATGGGCAAAACATTGTTTCAAATTGGAAGGGAGACAATCATAACTAAGCTTTAATGTGGGTAAAACATCACTGTCATCTTGAGATATTTTCGAAAATTCAGTTTTGTGAAAGGATAACCACTCGGTTTCTCGATCTTTAGAGTACAACATCCTTCCAATGGTTCTTGTGGCAAGAGGAATTCCTTTGTATTTTTTGACAATCTCCTTTCCAATTTGGATGATGTTGGAGTTATTTGGTTCATGTCCTTCTGTAAATGCCATTTTTTTAAACGAAGACTAAGACTCATCATCATCAAGATTTCCTAAAAGATATGGTTCTAATGTGGTCTTTGTGATCCTTGCAACCACCATACTGCGGGTAATTATTATTATTCTACTCCCATCTATGCCACTTAACAATAGATCTTTCAACTTCAACCATAATTCACGATTCTCATTCCATAGATCATCAAGAACAAGGAGATATCGCTTTCCACTTATTTTTTCTCGAAGACACTTTTGCAATAACTCCATCTCACAATTTTCAACCTTCTCATTAGTAGATATTCTTGGATTTTTTTTAGAACAAAAAACACAGCAAAACGAAAGAGAAAGAAGCTTAAGCTGGTGTGGTCTCAGCACCCTCGTCATTATGGACATGACATATAACTACAAGTTTTCAGAAACAGTAAACCACCTAATTTTCACCTAGTACTGCGGTAATCATATTGCTAAAAGACAAGCTATACTTTGGCTACCTAATACAACAGTGTTTTTATCAAAAACTGAAAGTACATGAACTAATCATTACAAAGCAACTTACGATAGTAACAAAAGTGACATTACACTAACACTCCTCCTTGGCACTTTTGCTAGAAACACTAAGATCATTTCTTAATGTTTCAAACCTGTTTCTTGGCAAAGCTTTCGTCAAAATGTTAGCAAGCTGGACCTCAGAACTGCAATGAACCAGCTTCAGTTCACCATTTCTTTCAGCTTCTCTCACAGCATGATATTTGACTGGAATATGCTTTGTTCTTCTATGTTGACCTGGATTTTCAGCAATGGAAATTGCAGACTTGTTATCACAGTATATTGTGTTAGCTTCTTCTTGCCTCTCATTTAAATCAACAAGCAACTTCCTTAGCCATAAAGCTTGATTTGAAGCAGCTGCAGCAGCAATATATTCAGCTTCAGCTGTGGATTGAGCAACTGAACCCTGTTTTTGTGAGCTCCATGAAAAAGGACTTGAACCAAGAGAAAATAAGTACCCCGAAGTACTTTTTGAATCCTCCATGCTTTCAGCCCAATCACTATCAACACATCCCATCAACTTGCCTTCTTCTTGCTTCAAAAACCAAACACCATAGTCTATGGTGCCTCTAATGTACCTTAACACTCTTTTAGCTGCAGAATAATGCATATGTGATGGAGCATGCATAAATTTGGAAAGCAAACTCATAGAAAACATAACGTCAGGTCTAGAAGCACATAAATATAGCAAACTTCCAATAAGGCTTCTATAGGTTGAAACTTCAATCTTGGCAGCACCATCTTCAAGTTCAAATTTTTGATTTTAAACCAATGGAGTGTCAACTGGATTACACTTCTCCATGTCAAACTTTTTGAGTAGTTCCATAGCATACTTATTTGGGATAAGAAAATGTCATGACTAAATTGATATATCTCCATGCCAAGAAAGTAATTCATCACTCCTAAATCTGACATTTCAAACACTTTTTGCATTTCAGATTTAAACTCCAACACACTTTGTGAATCTCCTCGTGTAACAAACAAGTCATCAAAATATAGAGAAACAATCAATTTTTCATCATTTGAACCTGACTTCACGTACAAAGTAGGCTCATTCTCACTCCTTTTAAATCCTTTTCCAACAAGGTGTGAGTCAATTCTGCTATACCAAGCTCTGGGAGCTTGTTTCAAGCCATAAAGAGCCTTATGCAATTTATAAACCTTGTCTTCCTTTCCTTGAACAATAAAGCTTTCAAGTTGTTCAACATATACTTCTTCCTGCAGGTAACCATTTAGAAATGCAGATTTCACATCTAAATGGTAAACTTTCCAGCCCTTTTGAGAGGCCAATACTAGTAGAAATCTGATTGTTTCATGTCTTGCAACTGGTGCAAACGTATCTCCATAATCAATACCAGGTTGCTACACATAACCTTTAACTACCAATCTTGCTTTATGCTTATTTATTGTACCATCAGCATTGACCTTGGTCCTAAAGAACCATTTCACTCCAATGGCCTTTTTGCCTTGGGGTTTATTCACCAATTCCCAAGTTTTGCTTTTGCTTATCATATTGATTTCCATTTTCATGACCTCTCTCCATGTCTCGAACTGATTTGCATCATTGAAAGTAATTGGATCACACAATGCTAGGTTGCATCTTTCATATTCATTAGTCAGAGATCTTGTATCTCAGACATCAGATAGGGATCTTGTATCTCGGACATCGAACATGGGTCTTATAGCTCGAACATCGGACAGGAGTCTTGTATCTCGAACATCGGACAGGGGTCTTGTATCTCGGACATCGGACAGAGGTCTTATAGCTCGGACATCGAACATGAGTCTTGTATCTCGGACATCAGACAGGGGTCTTATAGCTCGGACATCGGACATGAGTCTTATATCTTGGACATTGAACAGGGGTCTTGTATCTCGAACATCGGACAAGGATCTTATAGCTCGGACATCGGACATGAGTTTTGTATCTCGAACACTTCTCGAATGCATCAGTGAAGGGTCTTGTACCTCGGATGCTTATCTTGGATGCATCAGTTAGAGGTCTTGTACCTCGGATGTTTTTCTCATATACATCGGTGAAGGATCTTGTACCTCGGATTCCGACAGCATCTTCATCATTTGAATCATTCTTTTTCTGAATCTCGTCATGTTCTTGGATAAAATTCTTTTCTGAGGCTTGAACTTCACTCTTTTCCCAATTCCAAATAACAGCTTCATCAACTTTAACATTCCTACTAACAATTAGCTTGTTAGTTTTCAAATAATATACTCTGTACCCTTTTGTGTTGCTGCTGTAACCAACAAAAATTCCCATATCAGCTTTTGATCCAACTTATCTCTCTTAATTTCAGGAACATGTGTATAACAAATGCTCCCGAATATCTTCAAATGCTCCACAGTAGGCTTGACCCCATACCACACCTCATATGGAGTTTTAAACTCCAATGCTTTAGTTGGTAATCTATTTAGCAAATACACTGAGGTGTTCACTACTTTAGTCCAAAACGTCTTTGGTAATTGCTTCTCAAACAACAAGCATCTACACATCTCCATAATAGTCCTGTTCTTCCTCTCACTAACCCCATTTTGCTGAGGAGTATAGGGAGAGGTCAGCTGATGTTGAATTCCAGCTTTTTTGCATTGCAACTCAAACTTTTGAGCTGTATATTCAGTTCCATTATTAGATCGTATCACCTTGATGCTACATTTTGCTTGATTTTCTACCATGGCTTTAAAGCTGGTGAAAATCTCAGCAACTTCAGATTTTTGTTTCAGAAAATACAACCAACACATTCTAGAGAAATCGTCTATGAAAGTGAGAAAATATCTACTACCATTGATAGAATTCTCACTCATAGGTCCACATACATCACTATGAAATAACTGAAGCTTTTCAGAAGCTCTTCAAGCGCCTTTCAAAGGGAATGGCAGCCTTTGTTGCTTACCAAGCTGACACACTTCACACACTTCCAGATTTTTGCTAATAGCAGGCATATTCTCCACCAATTTCTTTTCATGCATTAGATTCAGAGAGTCATAGTTAAAATGACCAAGTCTTTTATGCCACAACTTAGATTCATCACTAGTTTTGGCATAAAAAACATTATTTCCCTTCTTGTTCCACTCTACCACAAAGCTTTTATCTTTCATTCCAACATTTAGAATTTCACTTCCATGTTGATCATATATTATGCAAGACTTATCTTGAAAATTTAAAGAATATCCATTTTCAAGCATTTGTCCCACACTTAACAAGCTTTGATTAATTTTGGGTACATACAACACATTTGAAATGAGTTTAGTACCTGTTGACGTTTCCACAACCACTTCTCCTTTGCCTTGAACTTGAATAAAATCTCCATTTCCTATTTGCACTTTGGAAACAAAGCTTCTATCCAAGGTCTTGAAGAGATCAACATCATGAGTCATATGTTGAGTGCAGCCACTATCCACCAACCAAGCTTCTTTGCTGCCATTTTCTACATGACATGTAGCAACAAACAGCCTTTCCTCATTTTTCCATGCTTCATCAGCAACTTGTACTTGGTGTGCTTGTTGCACTGGTCCTCCTTTGTTTATGCAAACTTTTTTAATATGTCCCAGTTGTTTGCAAACTCTATGTAACACCCCGTCCCAAATCGCATCGGAATCCTTGCACGTTAACCAAGGTTGACCGTTGACCGAATGGGTCAAAGGTTGACTTTTTGTCCCAGTTGGAATTTCTAGTTGACCAGGGTACCGTGGCGAAGTGCATGATGCCCTGAGTTCGTAGACTAGTAGCACATCGAAAACGGAGCAACGGTTTGAAAGTTATAGGCAAAACAAGTTGAGGTGCAAACAGTCCAAAAGGTGCCGGAGTTGACTTTTTCTTGTGGTGTAATTTTGTTTTGAATTTTGTATGGTTGTAAAGTACTCGTCGATACGAGTTCATAGACTAGCGGTACGCTTGAATCGGACGTTTGGTTAAAAAGTTATGGACGTTTGAAATTCGCCGGATACCATAATATTTTATTATATCTAGCTTAAGTGCACAGTGACGCCACGTGTCAGCTTCTGATTGGTCCATGTGGAATGAACAGTGTCGCATGGTGGCTTTTATTTGATAAAAATCTCGGGAAAGAGAGAGAAAAAGAGAGAGGAGAGAGAAAGAAAGAGAGAGTCCAACCGGCCACCGGAGTTTTTCAAATTTTCTGACCAATATACCTTACACGCGCCGGTCAGCAAGAATCCCCTCCCCATTTTCGGCAAAATCTCAAATTTTCACGATCATTGGCCGTCGGACGCGCCCGGATCGAGGCGGCGAAGATCGGCGGTGACTTTTTCCCTCCACCGCCGACCACCGCTAATTGACCCATTTTCGGCCATTTTCCGGCCACACGCGCCAGCTAGCCATCACCACCTCCTCAAGTCCGGCCGACCCACCAAATTTCACGACCACCGGACCACCGAAGCGCCGGGATCGGAGCTTTTTCCGGCGAGGGGCCGAAATCCTTCAAACTTCGATTTCTCCGCCGTCCGGCCTTCGTTTGCCTCACCGCTGGTCCCGTTGGATTGCTCTCCCCTCGATCTACAAATCTGCAAAAAATCTCAACCAACGGCCACCGCATGCGCCGCCGCCGGCGACGATTGCCGGTGACCGCGGCGGCTCGCCGGAAGTTACTGTTCCGGTGAGTACCCAGTCTCACCGCCGATCCCTCCCGACTGTGTTCGACCCCCTGAACCCGAATCCGGCATCCGTTTCTGCCAATTCGCGACGGTTTGGGAGAATTGCGGAGTCAAAACCCGAAAAGCTTTCAGGCGAGATTCCGACCCCGTCGGGTCCGAACACCGGAAAGTAAGACCGAATCCGTGATCCTCATCACTCGAGCTTCGATTCGGTATATAACTCGTAACTTTTAAATATCATTTGGTGTTCGCTCCCCGGGTACCCATTTGGGAATTACCCGAATAAAATATTAATATTTTTTGTTGGTACACTGTGGTTGTTTAGGTGCGCGTACGAGTGGTGGAGTTGATCCTGTGGAGGATGTTAGCTGATTTACGCGCTTAAGGTGAGTGACCCACCTTCAAAAATTATTTTGGGCAATTAATTATGTTTAATTGGTATTTAAATTATGCTCATGCGGTGCGATTTAATTATGAATTTTATTGTGGTTTAATTTATTTATTATGCATGAGCAAAGTGTATTTCGGTAGTATTTGTACGTGGTTTTAAGTATTACTTTTCAGGCATAATTGGGTTAAATATTTTACGAAAATATTTGTTTAAATTTTATAAATTATGCCCGCGGTATATCTATGGTTGCATCTCGTACTTCGAGAAAATTGTGGTTTGTTTGTTATCGATGGTTCGTACCGATGTGTTAAATAAAAATATGTGGGATGGTAAGTGTGAGAATTTAATATATTTCCCACGGTAATTTTGGAAAACGGTACGGTTGGTTAATAATGATTATTTTAGACGCACTCATACAGTCTTGGTGTTCTAGTGTATGGACACGTGGTAGCGCGCAAGTATTATGTGGTTTAGCGTGCAGGTATTATTTCTCCCGTTGTTGCCATTGGACCGTGGGCAGGCAAGTTTGTTATTGGCCACAGCCGCCCCCCTCCTTGGCCAGGATGATGGTTTCAGCAGCGGTACTGTCGGGATGCCGAAGTGCCGTTTGCAAGTTTCTCTCTTTAATCCCCCCGCCAGTCAGTGCTCGGGACGCTGGGTATCGGAGGGCATCACCGGTATATGGTGTGGTGCGTCAGGTGTAATTTTCAAAAAAATGTTTCAAACCCCAAAGGTGTTCAAAAATTATTTATTATAATTTATTACATTTTAATTATATATTGGGGTATGTATTTACTTATTTATTGTTTATCAAATGGTTTAATCCCTTGGTTTTCGGGAAGTACGTACATCGGGTTTTGTGAAATTGTTTTAAAAAGGGAACATTTCAAACGGAGCGATTGGTGAGAGTTTTGAGGGAAATTATTATTTCCAACAGTTATTATTATGTATTTATTTATTGTTGGTATTTATTCAATTCCCTTAATTGTTATTATTATTATTTTTATTATCATTAAAAGTGTTCAGTAGTTAGGGTCACTCATTGAGATGATTAGCATCTCACATTTTTAAGTTCCGTTCCCTTAGGTGCAAGTGGTGGTAGGCGTTCTTCCGGAGCGAACCAATTTTTCCGCTGCTGTTGTGTTTCGAGAAGTACTTTTGTACTCTTTCATTTCAGTGTATTATTTCTTTCATCCTTGTTGTACTTCTGTTGATTAGCACTTCTTAAAGCTCTGTATACTATTGAGACACTTATGTTTTATTTATGCACTGGACTGTTGTTATTGTTGCGAAGTGCTGAAATTTGTGGAACAATTTGTAGTTTGCGGGAGGAATAAGGGGATGAGTATAGAAGTGTGTTTTCAGTGCAGGTAATTTGTGGTAAGTCCATCCCTTAGGGGAGGTTCTGCCGGATTTTCCGTTGGAGGGTCCGGTAGGGTTTCCCTAGGATCAGGGCTTGTCTAAGGTTTCGGGGGAGGAATTCTGGACGGGTCCTGACACTCTACATTGAACATTTGGCCTAAACCAACAATATTTTTCAGGATGGTTGTCCTTTTTGCAATATGAGCATTTCATAAACTTCTTTCTTTCACCTTCTCTGCTTGTACTGGCACCATGTTTTCCTTTGACATTACTTCCTCCACCTTGCTGCTTCCTTTGATTATTGTTTGCTGGAGTCTTACCTTTTTGTAATGCTAAAAAGACACTTTCTGAAGTTTCTTCTTGTCTTATAGATCTTCTTTATTCAGTTGCTTGTAAAGCATTAACAAGCTCTGACAAAGAAATCTGATTCAGGTCTCTTGACTCCTCCAGGGATGAGATCTTTGCTTCGAACTTTTCTGGTAAGCTGACCACCACTTTCTCCACCACTCTTCTATCTCCTAGCTCCTCTCCAAGAATTCTGATTTGGTTTACTACCTTCATTAGTTTGTCAATGAAGTCTTTTACTAACTCAGAATCCTTCATTCTTAAAGTTTCGAACTCCCTCTTTAAGTTCAATACTTGCATCTGTCTTGCTCTTGCACTTCCCTGGAACTCTTCTTTCAGCTTGTCCTAGACCTCTTTAGCTGTAGTGCAAGCCATAATTCTGGTGAACATCACTTCTGAAACACCAGCATGTAAAGCAGATAAAGCCTTAAACTTTTTTGCAACCTCCTCACTATGTTGCTTTATTTGAGCGATAGTGGGATTTGCTGTCAAAGGGGGAGGATTTCTATTGGTCTCTACAATTTTCCACAAGTCAAAGGCTTGAAGGTAAGCTTTCATTTTTATAGACCATATGGCATAATTTTCTCCAGAAAATATAGGAAGTGATGGAGTAGAAAAATGAGTTGAAGCCATTTAAAAAGGAAGGAAAGGTAGAAGGAAGGTTTCTTATATTTTTTGCTATTTCACTTACAGCCCCTCTAAGATCATTAGAGCTCTGATACCATTTGTTGGATTTTTTTTAGAACAAAAAACACAACAAAGTGAAAGAGAAAGAAGCTTAAACTGGTGTGGTCTCAGCACCCTCGTTCATTATGGACATAGCATATAACCACAAGTTTTCAGAAACAGTAAACCACCTAATTTTCACCTACTACTGCGGTAATCATATTGCCAAAAGACAAGCCATACTTTGGCTACCTAATACAACAGTGTTTTTATTAAAAACTGAAAGTACAGTAACTAATCATTACAAAGCGACTTATGACAGTAACAAAAGTGACATTACACTAACAGATATAGATTTAATAATTTTCTGAACAAGCAATCTCACATCAAAATTTGCATCGGAGACACACACCCATACCTTGAGATCAAAATGTTTTTCAACTTTTTCATCATTGAACACAAGTTGAGCAAGTGTGGTCTTTCCTAGTCCACCATGACCCACTATATTAACAACTGATACATTCTCATGGTCAGATTTCGTATCCAACAAAAGTTGAAGGATTTTCATTCTATCACCCTCCCTCCCAATAACCACTTCTCCTTCATAGACAAATGAGTGAGTATCCATCACCGCTCCATTATAACTGCTTGAGCCTCTCCGTGGTGTTCCTCCAAATGGAATTGCCTATCATCTCTAATCACAACTAGTTTCTTCTTAAGAGACTCGATTTTGTGACTCATCTTGTGTCGAAAAACAAGTTGATTCGAGGTCGAGAAGAAGGTGCATACCTGCTTGGCTATGGGGGTGTTACTGGTCATCCCTTGGCATCACAAAGCTTCAGTTGAAATCCCATCCACCAAGTCATCAGCGTCACAGACAACATCTTCAAGTCTACTAAGCCATGTTTTGACTTGATCGCTATGGATCTGCTTCTTCTCTGCATCAGCAAGTACAGCTTTGATTGTTGAAATGGTCTCTTCAAGTCCTATAAGCTCTTCATTTACACCCCAAAGCAATGCAATTTCTCGCATAGCTTCAGAGCCCAATCTCCTAATGATCCCTTCAGCAATGTTAGAGACGACTGCTTCCACAATTGGTTTCTTGGAATTGTTCTTCAAAATCAATTTGCAGGAGAAAAAAAAACAAAACTATGCTTTGGAAATAAGCAAAGCTTCTTGTTGCTATCTTTTTAGCACTGCTACCTTCGCTTGGCTTCGCTGTCTTCGTTTATTTTGTGGGTCCCGATTCTATGATCTGTCCCTATTTTCTCTATTGTTGTAATGAACTGACTTGCTTTGCTGTCTTGACTTAATGAGCTCTTGATCAATGATCCCGACTCACGAGCTACCTCTAGGCTGCCAACCACTTTCTTAATGAGCTCTTGAACATATATATATATATATATATATATTTTTTTTTCTTTGACTAATTCACACCCCCTTCGTGTGACATGGCACAATCCCTTTGGGTGCGGTGGTTTCTTATAGAGCATAAAGTGATGTAAGAGCATTTTTTTTCCATGATAAAAAGAACGTCTTTTTAAGAACATCTTAAAAAATATTTAATACTCTTTGGAGATGCTCTAAGCATTCTAAAAGTTTATAGATATTTATATCACAAATAATTAAACAGGCATTTCACCAATAATGATAATAATAATAATAATAATTAAACAGGTAGAATAGCGTTTATAACAAGTTCTAGTTTTCAGTTCAAAAGCTAGGAAACAGCTTTTCTTTCGCCCAAAACAGCCGTACTTGATTTGATCACAAGAAAAATGGTGCTTCTTGCAAAATGAATGCAAAATTTGTTCATAGCAAGCAGCCATTGCTAATCCAATTCCTACACACATAAAACCATGTTGAACTGAAAACATCCTCTAACTGTGTGCTTTATGGATGTGTACTATATTGTACATATTGATTCATTTCTTTCTTTGTATATTCCTCTTTCTCTTTCCCATTCCTAGGGTAGTAGCTTTTTATCATGTTGTGCGTTTTAAAATGCAATTAAAGTGTAAAGATTGAGGAAAGGTGTAAGTCTCAAGATAATAAAAGACATTATTAGTTTTTTATAATATAAATTTTATATAATCAATATAAGATGTTTGAAAAATATTTTTAGTCAAATTGAAATGAGAAGTGCTTACCACATAATTAATGTTACTGCTGCATCATAATTTACGTACTTATCAATATATTGATAATAAAAACTAATACTTATTGTGCTGGTTGAATTGATAGCAGCTTGCAATCCTAAAAATTTGATTGGCCAAAAGTTAGGGGTTCATGTTAAAGTAGCTTTTGTTTGAAGAGGAGATACGTATTAATGTTTCATTTTCAAATGTAATTAATATTTTTGAAAATTCTGTTTTGTTGAAAAACAACCACTCGATTTCCCGATCTTTGAATTAAAACATCCTTCGTATGGTCCTTATGACAAGAGGATTTCCTGTACCTTTTTTCACGATCTCCTTTCCAATCTCGACAATGTTAAGTTGGCGCCGTTTGGCTCTTGTCCATCCCTGAAAGCCATTTTTTTGAATAAAGACCAAGACCTCATCTTCATCAAGCTTTCCTAAAACATATGGTTCCATTATGGTCATTGTAATTCTTGCAACCAGCGTACTATGGGTAATTATGATTATTTTACTCCCATTTGTGCCGTTTACCAATAAATTTTTGAAACTCAACCATAATTCGTGGTTTTCATTCCACACATCATCCAATACAAGAAGATAACGCTTTCCACTTATTTTTTTGTCCAAGAGATTTTTGGAAAGGCTCCATCTCATAATTTTCAAGCCTCTCATTACAAGCTGTAGAATTAAGATGATGATTCATTTCTTTGTCCCATTTCTAGGGTAGTTGCTTTTTATAATTTTTAAATGCAATTAAGAGTGCAAAGATTGAGGTAAGATGTAAGTCTCAAGTCAGCGAGGTAGTATCGGGTTTTTCACAATATAATTTCTATATAATTAATATCAGACGGTGAAAAAATATTTTCATTCAAATTGGAATGAGAAGTGGTTGCCATATAATTAATGTTACTGCTATATCGTAAATTAAAGTATCCTTATCAATAATAGAAACTAGTTAAATTATCAAAAATTCAAAGGGATTATTACAAAACACTTTACCTTACAATGTAAACTTTTTAGAAGTTATTTGTATTTTCCTTTTTCACATGCACTTCCATTTGAGTTTCTTTTTGTTTGCAATTTATACCCTTTAAACAAAATAGACAAATTGAGTTAAGCTTGCAAGAGAATATAAGAAAAAAAATCTCCAACTGATAAAACGCAGAGTTCCATTGAAAGATTTATTTATTTGTTTATTTTTCTTTCATCGATAGAATTTAAGAAAAACATAGAGTTTTTAATGATAATTCTAGTGCAATGGCTGTTTGTCTGTAAGTTTGTTATAATCTTATGGTTTTCCAAAAAATTATGGATGGAATTAATTTCACATATTATTTTCCTTCGTTTGGAACGCTCGGGAATAAAATTTTTCTCCTCCGGTGAAATAGCAAGGTGAATGCAAAATTTGTTTAATAGCTAGCGTTCAGCCCCAGTCTTGATTCGGGAAACGTCTAAGGCCTGCAAAATAGTAGTAACTAAAGTGTTTATCAAGAAAAATATATATAGGATGTTTCTTGGGAAGAAAGCAAGCTAGTTAGTTAAAAGAAAGAAACAATAGTAGTAGTGAAAATAGACATCAAAGAGACAATTTTATTTTGTTTGAATATTTAAAGAATTCTTCAAAGATATTGTTTTTCCTCAGATGCATCAGTTTTTTCAAATTTCTCCATCTGCAACAAAAATTTTAGGATAGGAAATATTTTTTGCATCCAAAATTGGAAAGCTTTGCAATCTTTATTTGCTAATTAAGCAATATTTACTAGCGGATTGTTCTTATTTGTTTAATATTTTGCCTCTCGTTTCCAATCTTAAGTCTTAGTGTGAATGAGATTCATTATGACCAAAAAATGTTAAAGAAATACAACTGCATCTTTGTGTTTTGTGAGGGTACCATATTTGGTATCTTTTCAGTATTATATTATTCTAGAATGGAGTGTCAAATATTTCGCTTCTTTATGTGATCCAATTATTTATCACTGTAACAACAAAATGCATACCTCATCAACCTCATTCGTCGTAAAAACAGTAAATAAACGAAATAAAATAAAACAATAAAGTTATGACAGCATTGAAGAAACATATATATCCTTTATCAAAAAGTCCTGATGAATTTTGGTTTTTTTTAAAGTTCAAATGGTTAAAAAACGACTGCATCTTCCATGTTTTGCATTTTCTTTTGTTTTCGATTTTTTTTAATTTTATTTTCTTTTAAAATGATGCCACACACACACAAACACACACACACTTTAATTTTATTTTCTTTTAAAATGATGCCACCCACACACACACACACACACACACACACACAAAAAAAAAGTTTTCATCCGGATTGCATAGTATAGTTACACACACACACACACACACACGCGCGCGCGCACACACACACAAAAAAAAAAAAATTTCATCGGGATTGCGTAGTATAGTTATTGATTGTGCGCCAACTGCTCTTTCCACACACACGTAAAACCAAAAAATAAATAAATAAATAAATAATTACTTTTCATTTTCTTCTCTGGACTAGAGACTCTGGTTAAGTCAATTTTTTTCATAACAGATTTTTCGCTATTGGTTTCCTTCTTTTAACATCAAATTTGAGGTTTTTCTTCTTTTTCTTCACAGATTGAAAACCAACAACAACTCACCCTCAAAAATTCTTTGCTAATGCTTGCACATCTTTTAAATCTACAAAAAAATTCATATGATTCATAAAGTAGATGGAGAAACATTGCCATTGCCAGCAGCAGTAGCATCAGGACATTAATGTGACTTCCGATAATCTGCCATTGCTGGAACTTGCTAATTGATGTGTCCAAGTTAGTTTGTTTTCTTTTCTTTTATTAATTTTCCCATGTGGATGTATTCATATTTGCCTGTGAGTGAAACCCAGTTCTATCTGCTTTTATTTACTCTCTCTCTCTCTCTCTCTCTCTTTTTTTTTTCTTCTGTTGCCTCATTACTTCGTCAGGGAATTAGCATTTTGGGTGTAAATTATGACGTTGAGTTTTAATGTTCATCTAGCGAGGAGTACAAAGGGGATGCGGAACTGTCAATTTTCGCTTACGATTGTGATATTATTTTATAATTTCTATTTACTAAATTTTTGTGTGGTTTGTCAAATTTCTATTCTTCTCATGCCCAGCTTTTGCAAGAAAAAAATTAAAAATCAGAACCCAAAAAAAAAAAAAAAATATATATATATATATAATCACGTATGAGGACTAGGAGGATGAGAAAAAAGTGAAAATTTTGAAGTGAAAATCCTTTTCTTGGGCGATCAGGAAAATTGGATGGAGTATTTTCTTCCTTTGTTTTTTGTTTTTTTTTTTTGGGGGGGTAATGGGAGTATTTTCGTTCTTGTTTGTTCGAATGGATTACAATTATCGGATAGAACGCAATGTTGAGATTCATCCTTATCTGCTGAGGAAGAAGTTTGTAGTTACTGGATTATTGGAATGAGTCAACCAATTGACTTCTTCAATGTTTCATTATTATTTATTTATTTATTGCCTTCTGCCCACTGCCAACCTCGATAGTGGTGGGGAATTTAGCAGGAATGGCTGTTGCCATCTTGATTGCTACCTATGTCACTCAATTGTTTCATTGTTTTTTTTTCTTTTTTTTTTTTTTTTTTGGCCCTAAGCTTAATTGTTTCATTGTTAACATTAAAAGTATATGGGTTTTTAATTCATATACTACTAAAGTTGGAATTAGATTTACGGTTATGAGCAGTATGAGAGATTAATATTTTTTAAATGGAAATGTATCGGTCAAAGTGTCTGCTCTTTTGCTTTACTAGGTCTGATATTCAAATGGAAAAGTATAAAAAATAAAAAAACAAAACACAAAACAAAAACGACAAAAGTGTCTGCTGTCTTGCTTTACTAGGTTTGATATTCAAATGGAAAAGAATAAACAACACAAAAACAAAAAAAAAAAAGAAAAAAAAAAGGAAAAAACAAAAAGCAAAAGACAAAAAAACAAAGAAAAAGAGTCACTTTAGCCTTGTTTGGTAATAAGTCTCAAAAATACGTCCTCATATTTTTTTTAAAAAAAAAAACAAAATAAGTCTCAAAAACCATTTCTTTGAAAGAGCATCATTATGTAGTTTTTTGGTTTTCTATTTTACAATTATATTATTTACTAATGTTAAGGGACCTTTTATAAAAAGCATGACTCTATATATAATTGATAGTGATGAAATATTTGTTAATATTTTTACACATTTAAATTTTTTTGGTATAGAATTACATTGAATTTAATATTTAAAATATTATACTATTTATATCTAACATCATTTTGTTTCAACTTATTTTAAGAAGGAATTATTTCACTTTTATGCTATATTTAATTGATAAAAGCAACTTAGTACTTGAAGATCTATATTTTTGAACTAGGAATCCTTAAACAATTAGATAGACTTTTATTTAGTGTGCTTAGTCATTTATATTACAACTTTTAGAATTTACTATGTTTGAAAATGAGAAAGAATTAGAATCAATAATATTTAATCGGGTTAATAATGACGATGAAGTCTTAGAAGTGAGGCAAAAATGGCTAGCAATTTAGACCTTTCACAACCAAATGATGCCGAGAACATATTGAAAGGAACTACAAAGTCCTCTCCTACAGTTGATGAGGGCAGCAAGAGAAAGTTTGTTTGGCTTAAGAACAAACTTAAAAAGAATGCAATTTGTAGAAAAATATAAAATCAAAATATGAATGTGTTGAGTAAATTTGTTATTTATATGACAAAGAACAGCAATAACATATAACAATTTTTTACTAAACAAATCACCATTCATATTGTATCAAAAAAAAAAAAAATCACCATTCATAAAATATTTTATATGATCATTCTATTCAAATTTCCTCTTTACAATTAATATAAAATAAGTAGATAATTTATATTTTAAATCAAAATCTCATAAATTTATTAATTGTTAATGTATATAGACACACTTATCAAATTATTATATTATGGTAATTTAAAAAATTATTTTAATTTGAACTATTCAAAACTAAAACAAACTACTATTAGATATCCTAATTTTAGATTAAGTCACCTGCATCGCATGTGTGCACACCAAGTATATATATATATAAATAACATTCAATAAATAGGTAATGAACAATATTAGTTTGTTCCCTTTGTTTCATTGACAAAATATACTCATCAACTAGTTTTCCATATTCACAAAAACAAAGTAGTACAATTTGTGCAAATTAATAATACCGTACAGGGTTGAGGATTTTGCAGCATCATTGTAACTCTAATCTCATGACGCCGCAATAGTCTGTATAGAATGAATCCAAGCTCTCAAAAGGAACAGAGAGAATACTCTAAAAGGTTCTGGAGCTAGTTGATCAATAATATTCTCACGCTTAGAAATTAATACAACAATGGCCATCCGTTTGAGACAAATGGAAAATTAACAAGAAGATCAAGAAGCTTCTTTGATAAAAGTTAAAAGACTAAAACGCAGCGTTTAACAATTCTAACAATCAGACAAAACAATTAACTAACTGGACTAGCTTTTAACACAAATGACAAAGTCATACGACATCGTTTCAAGATTTGGCTTCTAAAACCAACTGGCGGAAAACGACGCCGTATTGCTTTTCTAAATATTCTCTCCTAGCCGCCCCACAGCCCTTTGTCTGATACCAGATGGTCAGTGACATGGAACAATCCCAATGCTTCTGAGTGCCTAGACTATAAAGCAAGCAATGATGTCAGAAATAATTGAAGATGATGATGAAGAAGAGCTCTCCCTCTTTGGAGACACTGCTGTGAGAGAGAGAAGGAGAGAGAGAGAGAGAGGGGAAAAACAAGATTTACCTTGCCCGCGCTTTTTCTTCTTCAGTACGCATAGTCCTTGATTTCCCCGCTTGTTCCCACCTGTGTCCTTTGTTTTGAAGGGTTGCCACTTACTTCTTCCCCTTCTGTATGCAAAACGCTTCTGGTTCCTCCTAGCTGCTCTCATGTGATAGGTTTGGGAAATGTGAACATGAATTTGGACTGGTGTGTTGGCTTTGTATTTGCTGTGGTGGGCTTTTGGTGGGCCCAAATTTACCCTACAGCATATGCCGAGTTTCAGTTTTGAAAGTTAGGAAAAGCGAAAACAGCCGAACTCGTATTGTTTTTCTAGCTCAACTTCCTCTCAAGCTTCAAGTGGTAGTAATTATAACCAGGAAAAAAAGAAGAAGCTTCAATTGGTATTGAAATACTGAGCGAGAAAAAAAAAAAAAATCCTCCAAATTGGCGCGGATACTAATTAGGAATAAATATTAAGATTGATGCAGCATATATATATATATATATATATATTATATGTATAGAATAATTACCTGGCTTGTGATATATTTATTTCATTATTTGTTACAGAGTTGGGGTACTCTAAAGTTGTTAAAGATTTTCCACTTGGACGACCCTGCTTAATCAGAAAATTCATATTAGTATAAACAAAAGGACGACAATGAAAAGTAGCGATGCTTTGGTAATATGTATAATGTACCTGAGACAGAAGAGGATTCCGAATCATCAAGGGGCCCAAAATCCAAACCAGGGATATGAGCAATTTTAGGCCAATCCTCTCCTTTTTCCCTTTTACATCTCCGCAATAAGATGGGACATCCCCATATCCTCAATGTTTGTAAAGAGGTGATACTGCGTATTCCTTCAGGCAATGATGTCAAATTGGGGCATTCCTTTAGATCAATATTTGTAAGTGATGTGAGGTTACTAAACCACTCGGGTATGGCCTTCAAATTCTTACAATCAAAAAATAGAAGTTCCTGTAAGGTAGTAAAGTATTGAAGCCCTTCAGGAGGAGTCTCCAGTCGTGGAAGACTGATGAATGAGAGAGACACAAGGCTTTTACAGGCTTTCCATGAAATCACTTCAGCATTGGACATGTCAAGCTCATTGCATCGAATAATATACAACTCTCGAAGTGAGACTAGATGTTGAATAATGGGGGACAGATGCTTTAACTTTGAGCACCCATCAAAGCTCAGGCCCCTTAGAGATGTAAGGCTTTTGAACCAATTGGGAAGAGAGTGTAGATCATCATCGATATTGCATAGCCACAGATATTTCAAAGTGGACACCAAATGAGAGAAAGAGGAAGCGATAAGTTGCGTAGATGAAGGAGTCGATGATGATGATGATGACAATGACGTTTCTTCTGTTCTAATGCTCATCATTGTTCGATGGAATGGCATCCAAGTTGAACTTTCCAGTGTTAGGTGTGCGATAGATGGGGAGAAGGGCAAGAACTTCACTTTGGGGCAACCCTCAATTCGTGAACCAGAAAGACGAGGAAGATAAAGGAACATGGATGATGATGGCATTGTTGTACTTTCAGAAGTACCATCTGTCACAGTATCTCTCCACCATCCTTTAAGATTAGACAAATCTGCAAGATTCAGAACTTCCAAGGATGGCATCAATGATGCCACATTTGATGGAGTGAAGAAGTCATCTGAAATATATTCTACAAGAGGCATGTTAGACAAACTAAGTTCCTTGAGAGAAGGGAACTGATCCAATGGTGGCAGAGTTTGGCATTTTATACAGTTTGACAAAGAAAAGCTTACAAGCTGTTTAAGAGAGAAAACCCAACTTGACAACCTCACACCCCCGTAACCTTCTAACACCAACTTTTTCAGATTTGGGACTGGCTCGAAGCTCTCCAATGTCATTTCATACTCGTCAGTGCTAGTACTTTCCATGGCGCCTTCAAGATCTTTTCTATCATTTGATGAAGACCAATCTAATTCTAAGGATTGAAGATATTGTTTGGCCTTCAAATTTGCTGCCTTACCATCTGTTTTTCCGTGTCTCAAATTTGTAATGCAAAGATTTCTCAAGCTATTTAAAGGCATTAGTTCCTTTAGCTCAGCAACATGATCACCACAACCATGCCTCAAGTTTGTCCCTTTACTCAACACAAAATATGATAAGGTTTGAAGATTAGTCAACTGTCCCAGTCCACTTGGCATATGTCTCAAATCCCTCACCCCAAGAAACTCAAGGTGCCTGAGGCTTATTAATTTTTTCATATCTCTTGGAAATTCTTTGAATTCACCCAACCTGGACAGCTTCAGAGTCTGCAAGTTCTGTAACTTGGTAATGGAATTAGGCAATGCCTTGATTTTTGTACCAGAAAGATCGAGATATCTTAGATGCCTCAATTTTCCAATGGAATTTGATAATGTCGTTAATCCAGAGTCATGCAGATCCAAAGAACGTAAGAGCTTGAAATTTGAAAAAGTTGCATCACATAACTGCAAACTTTCTCTCAATGCATAACCTTCCCTTTGTTGGCTAGGCAAAAGAACTGTTCGGATCCTATTTGCTGTTTGAGACAGAGAAATTGGAATCTGTTGGGATGATTTTAAGGGAAAATCGAATGACAAATGACGAGCTCTTCTGTCAATATCTTTTTTGTCTGATGGTAACATAGCACACTTTGCTCCAGCTACTTTTAGTGCAAGATCATGCATGAGATCGTGCATTTTACAATAATCTATATTACCAAACTCATCTTCTTCCACCTCTTGAAAAAACGATCTCCAATATAATTCCATAAAATATTCACGGCCCATGTCCTCTAGTGATTGATTTGCATCAGATGCCTTAATAAATCCTTGAGCCATCCAAAGCTTGATAAGGTTTTCTACATTAATATAATGATCTTTAGGAAACAAGCTACAATAGGAAAAACAATGTTTCAAATTGGAGGTGAGACAATCATAGCTAAGCTTTAATGTGGGTAAAATATCACTATCATCTTGAGATATCTTCGAAAATTCAGTTTTGTGGAAGGACAACCACTCGGTTTCTCGATCTTTAGAGTACAGCATCCTTCCAATGGTTCTTATGGCAAGAGGAATTCCTTTGCATTTTTTGACAATCTCCTTTCCAATTTGGATGATGTTGGAGTTGTTTGGTTCTTGTCCTTCCGTAAATGCCATTTTCTTAAACAAAGACCAAGACTCATCATCATCAAGATTTCCTAAGAGATATGGTTCTAATGTGGTCTTTGTAATCCTTGCAACCACCATACTGCGAGTAGTTACAATTATTCTGCTCCCATCTATGCCATTTAACAATAAATCTTTCAACTTCAACCATAATTCGCGATTGTCATTCCATAAATCATCAAGAACAAGGAGATATCGCTTTCCACTTATTTTTTTTCGAAGAGACTTTTGCAATAATTCCATCTCACAATTTTCAACTTTCTCATTATTAGATATAGATTTAATAATTTTCTGAACAAGCAATCTAACATCAAAATCTGCATCAGAGACACACACCCACATTTTGAGATCAAAATGTTTTTCGATTTTTTCATCATTGAACACAAGTCGAGCAAGTGTGGTCTTTCCTAGTCCTCCCTGACCCACTATATTAACAACTGATACATTCTCATGGTCAGATTTCGTATCCAACAAAAGTTGAAGGATTTTCATTCTATCACCATCCCTCCCCATAACTACTTCTCCTTTAGAGACAAACGAGTGAGTATCCCTCACCGCTCTATTATACACTGGTTGAGCCTCTCCGTGGTGTTCCTCCAAATGGAATTGTCTATCATCTCTAATCACAGCTAGTTTCTTTTTAAGAGACTCTATTTTGTGACTCATCTTGTGTCGAAACACAAGTTGATTCGAGGTCGAGAAGAAGGTGCATACCTGCTTGGCTATATGGGTGTTACTGGTCATCACTTGGCGTCGCAAAGCTTCAGTTGAAATCCCATCCACCAAGTCATCAACTTCACAGACAACATCTTCAAGTCTACTAAGCCATGTTTTGACTTGATCGTTATGGATCTGCTTCTTCTCTGCATCAGCAAGTACAGCTTTGATGGTTGAAATGGTCTCTTCAAGTCGTATAAGCTCTTCATTTACACCCCAAAGCAATGCAATTTCTCGCACAGCTTCAGAGCCCAATCTCCCAACGATCCCTTCAGCAATGCTAGAGACGACTGCTTCCATAATTTGTTAAACAGTTGGACAAGGTAGAACCACAAAAGCCAGAAATTGTTCGAAGTTTTCAAGAGCAGGATTATGCTGTGGAGACAATGGAGAGTCTCTTGCTAATTATATTCTATAATCAATATTTTGTTTTAATTATTGTAAAAATAGTGTTAAGCCAATTGCAATAAAATATGTAAGAAATTGATGTATATTCCTGCATTTCATTACTATTTTTTTGTATTAAATTTCAAGTTGCAGGTAAACGGCAAAAATATAATCTTTTTTAACTTCATCGGTTGGTGGCCAATAATCTATTAAGGTCATTTAAAATTTCCAAGTCAAAAAAACATATTAAAAACAGAACATGCGTGTTACGCTACCTAATCCACGTGAAGGAAAATTAAAAAACAAAAAACAAAGAGCCAAAAAAAAAAAAAAAAAAAAAAAAAAGGAGTAATAGGGCCGAAAAGTAGCAATTATTGGTCCAAGTTGTTAGTAATTTTGACGGGCCCAGAAAAAAAAAAAAAAAAAAAACTGGTTGTAATTACTAATTTGTAATTGTAATCATAAAAAGTTTTCATAATTCCTGTCGTTGTAACATGTAGACTACTTAATTAGTTATAAATTTTGGTTTTGTATATAAAATGCAAGCCCAAAATTTAAATAACTTGTCCATGTTTTTTACCTTAAAACCAATGATTTTATTTAAGTTGAATTATCAATTTATCATTTCTTTTAAAAACTTAAATTGATGCAAGAAATTATCATTTTCATTTAATAATTTTTTTTAACAGCTAGCTTAAAATGCAAGTTGATGACTTATTAAATTCACTCTGTTGTATTGCCAGTGGAATTTGTAAAGCAGTCAGGCGGATCCTGAAATTTGAAATACCTAGTACAAAATTTAATGAGTTTTTTTTTTTTTTCATATATGTATTATAAAAGCATTTTCCGTTTATTTAGATTCACAAATATAAAACAATAATAATAAAACTATTATAATAATCATCAAATATAAAACTATTACATTATAAAAATATAGCATTTCAATTTGTTGTCGTTGTTGTTTTTTTTTTTTTTTTTTTCATATACCATGAAAGGGAAAAGTACGAAAGCACATTTTTGGGATGCATTTTATTTTTTTATGGCTAAAAAGAAAAATATAAGAAATAACAAGAAAACAATACAAAAGAAAACAAAGAGAAAAGTAAATTGAGAAGGTTGGAAAAATAAACCTGACCTATGGTGAAGCAAAGACAATGAAGCACAGTGACAAAAGTTTTTAATAGCTGTGTTGTTTATAAAGAAAAGCAAGAAGCATATAAAAATAAATGTAAATTACCCAGCCATGGAAAAAGATGAAGTATTCTATTTTTTCTATTTCTTTTAATAAGAGAAACTTTTTCAAAGAGCTATTAATTTTTATCTTAGACTAGTTAAATTTGAATAAAAATATATATTTTTTCTTTTTTAGCCAATAATTTTTCATAAAATAAGATGTAAATATATTTTTATTAATTAAGTTTGCTGATTTTGATATTTATTATGCATTATTATATAAGTTGTCTGAATTATATTTGATCATATTTAATTGTGATATGAGTTTTAAAAATAATAAAAAAACTCATTAAGTAATATGTGTTTCTTTTTTTCTCCCCTAAAAAATATATATTCATTTAATATATATATATATATATTTTTTTTTTTTGAATCATTTTATTTCCAACTTTTGTGCCTATTAATTTTAACAACAATAAAATCCTTATAGAAACATTTTAAATAAAAAACATATATAATTTATTATATATCTATGATTATAGTGCCTATAATTATATAATTATGAAGCTTTTTATGGTTGCATATGTTGCCCCTATAATTATGAAGCTTTATGTAATTGCATATGTTACACACCTGGCCCTGATCATATTCGAAGGTATTTTAACACTATTAAACATTCCATACATTTTTTTTTTCAAATAATGACAACGGATTTTGCCTTTTATACATTTTTTTTGGGTCTTCATTTAATTAAATGTTAAATTTTGCTTTCTAAAAGTGTTTCCTCCACATTTGTCATTTTAAATTCGTACCATAAATTTTGTAAGAGAAAGTTGATAATCCAATCCACGTACACTCAATTTGAATCGTATATTATATTGCTAATTATTTTTTCTATTCTATATACTTATTATAATTTACATCAAAATTAATATCAGCCTTTGTGAGTATATATGGGATTGTGAAACTAACACAACTCCCACAAACATAAATAAAACTGTGGAACCAAAAACATCCTCTCATTATTGGTTTTACGGATGTGAACTATATTGTACAAATTTACTAATTTCTTGGTATATTCTTATTTCTTATTTTCCTTTCCCACTTCAAAGGGTAGTGCTACCATTATCTTTCATATCTATATCTACATATTATATATATATATATATATATATATATATATATTAATTTCTTTTTTGCCATTGAATAATACTTTTTTTATAGCTCCTGCTAGTAATTTCCTATTTCCAAATGAAGCAGGAATCCATCCACATGTCACACTACATCATTGTGATTTCCCACAGGTACTTGAAATCGACGGAAAAGAATATATTTGTCCATCTGAGTACCATGAAGGATGGGTTACTCGTGAAATAGTGTATATTTTTTATTCTTAACTTTTCTTAATTGATTTTCTGCAACTAACTATCAAGAGAAATGAAAACAGAGAACACTATTTGTTCATCATTGTTTTCAAAAGTTTTAAGTTTTTAGAAAACTTGCCAAGCACATGAATATTGAGTCTACGTACTAGTAGACGGTTTTAACAACTATATGATCAAATAATTTATTTGTTGATACAGGAACGATTTCACTACATATGCAAATGTATGCTTCAGAGAATTTGGTGATAGGGTTAAGTATTGGACTGCTTTAAATGAGCCTACTGTGTGTGAAATTTGGGGGTTACAACATTGGATTTATGCCACCAGGCCGATGTTCGCCTCGGTTTGGAACCAATTGTGATAAACGAAACTCCTCGACTGAACCATACATTGTAGTACATCATCAGCTGTTAGCAAATGCATCAGCTGCTAGATTGTACGTGAAAAAGGTACAAATGTAAAAATACCAAGATAAATGCTTAATTACGTAGAAAAGTTTCGTCAAACTTCATGCTATTCCTAAAGAGAATCCAGTTTGATCATTGAAAGCAAATGTTTAAAATATGTGATAGATTAAATCATTTATAACCAAGAAATGCAAAATCAAGTTTACCATTTCCTCTTCACATTTTTTTCTTAAATTATTATTATTATTTTTTATAATCCTTATCTTCACAGCTCAAAAAACTAAAAAGAATTCATCTTTGGAAGACACATCAAGGGTGAAATTCATGAATGCATATATCGGGAGTTGCTTGAAGCTATAAGGTATATTCTATATATCCATCTCTACTCTCCACTGAATGCTTTTGTGTTGATAATTAGTCAATTACAAAAGCATATTTACGTCCACTAAATTCTTTCTTTTCCCCCTTTGGAAATTAACCTATGCAGTTGTTTACATACAATTATATATGATTGGTACTTTACCATATTCGGTTGTTTGCTTCCCAAGAAATCTCCCAGAATATATTTTCCTTGACTAATTAAACACAAATTTACCCACAAAACTTTTTGTTTCAAGATATTGTTGTAGAATGAGAAAAAAAAAAATTTGTAACAACTGTATAACCAATATATATAAATATATATGCATATATACCTTCTTTTTTTTTTTTTTTTTCCTTAAGAGATGCTATAACTAGTTATCAGGGAAAAAAAAAAAAAAAAAAAAAAGAGATTGGCTAGTTTAATATAATGTAAATATAAAGTTTCCATTGCATGTTTTACTATATATATAATTTTCTTTTCTTTTTTCTTCAAATTTTAAATTATAGGAATGGATTAAATATAAGAATTTAAACCCTAAACATTTTCTGAATAGAAATCAAATTCGGTGTATATGTTGGTTTTTTTATTATCTTTTTTTATTAGATTTTGCTTTGCATCATTTCCACTAAATTGAACTCTTTAAATTAAAATATTAAAATAAAGAACCAAGGACAACTCACTTTGTATTTGAATATGGTTGTTTTTATGGGGGAAGAGAGAGAGAGAGAGTAGTTTTTATAATTTTCATTCAATGATTTCTTCAATAAAAAAGGGGGAAAAAAAATTTCATTCAATGATTTGCAACTTTCAATGGGATTATACAAACTGAATGGGAGAAAAAGCAATACAATAAATGGGAATTATATAAAAGAAAATTATGACATAGAAAATCATAATTGATATATAGAAAATGACAAAAATAAAGAACTTTCTTTATTTTTATATTTTGTTGAAAATGCTTATTATTTGATTAAAAAAAAAATGCTTTTTATCTTTGATAACTCGGTTGAATATTTGAGATATTTCTTAGGGCGCAATATAGCGATTATACAGGTGAACGATTATGTATCGTTTTTCTTATGTTTATGTCAACAACATGATGTCACCGAGTTCACGAGATGCCCAAATTTCATCAAACGTCCCAAAATAAAAATCTACAAGAAAAGCCAATTCCATATTATAGTTATATATATAGTTGAGACAAGGATGGATTTTATAATCATCTAATGTCTTTTTAATGTTGACATAAACTGCAGGTTTGTTTTTTTTTTTTTCTTTTTCTTTTTTGATGGAATGGAGGGGTAATTTATTAATTGTTGTAATATTATTATTTGGAAGAATGGTTTGGCATGAGTTTGGGTGCATACAGTTTTTCTTTCGTTCGTTGATAGAATGTTGCTAATTTGGGCCTGTGGCCCCATAAAATAGACTTAGTACTACCAACCACTGTCTTTAAATGGAGTCTATTCAACAACAATAATTGGGCTAAAAATTCAGCTCCAATCAAGAATGAAAAGTTGAAGCCCAAACCCATGAGGGATGGTCCACAAGATTTGTAGTTTAGTAAGCATGCTCTAGATATTCACTTGTTCTTTTTGATTGAAATGGTCTCTTCGACTCCTACAAGCTCTTCATTTACACCCCAAAGCAACGCGATTTCTCGGACAGCTTCGGAGCCTAATCACCCAACGATCCCTTCAGCAACGCCAGAGAGGACTGCTTCCATAATTGGTTTCTTGGAATTGTACTTCAAAGTTTGCAAAGAGATAAGGCTATGCTTTGGAAATAAGCGAAAGTTCTTGCTTCTATCTTTTTTGTACGGCTCTGCGCTATTTTTTTGGTCCACTTTTTGTTATCTGTCCCTACTTCCTCCATTATCGTAATGACCTGACGAGCTAAGTAGGCTGTCATCCACTTTCTTAATTTGTCCTGGTGAAGATATTTTTTTTGACCAATTCACAACACTTCGAGTGACATATATACATATAAAATCATGTGGAACTCAAAACTCCTTTAATTATGTGCTATATGGATGTGAACCATATTGTACAAATTGATTCATCATTGCTTTCTTTGTATATTCTTCTTTCTTTTTCCCATTTCTACGAAGCTGCTTTTTATCATGTAATGTGTTTTAAAATGCAATTAAAGGTGTAAAGATTGAGGTAAGATGTAAGTCCCAAGTCAGCTAAGTTTTCATAATATAATTAATTACTATATAATTTATATTAGATGTTGAAACAATATTTTTATTCAAATTGAAATGAGAAGCGGTTACCATATAATTAATGTTACTGGTATATCGTAATTTAAGCATCCTTATCAATAAATGTTACTGCTATATCGTAATTTAAGTATCCTTATCAACAATGGCTATCCGTTTGAGAGAAATGAAAATTCACACGAAGATCAAGAAGCTCCTTTGCTAAAAGCTAAAAGACTAAAACGCAACGTTGAAACAATTCTACAATCAGACAAAACAAATTAACTGGACTATCTAATAAAGCTTTTAATGCAAATAGTAAAGTCATACGACATCGTTTCAACATTTAGCATCTAATACCAACTTGCTGAAAACGACGCCGTATTGCTTTTCTAAGTATTCTCTCACATCCGGCCCACACCCCTTTGTCTTATACCAGAGCCAGACAGTAAGTGACATGGAACAATCCCAATCCTTCTGAGTGCCTATAGACTATAGAGCAAGCAATGATGTCAGAGATAATTGAAGATGATGATGATGATGATGAAGAAGAGCTCTCCCGCTTTGCAAATACCGCTGTGAGAGAGAGAGAAAGAGAGAGAGAGAGAGAGAGAGAGAAAGAGAGAGGAAAAACAAGATTTACCTTGCCCACGCTTTTTCTTCTTCAGCACGCATATTCCTTGATTTCCCCGCTTGTTCCCACCTGTGTCCCTTGTTTTGAATGGCTGCCACTTACTTCCCCTTCTGTATGCAAAACGCTTCTGGTTCTTCCTAGCTGCTCTCATGTGATAGGTTTGGGAAATGTGAACATGAATTTGGACTGGTGTGTTGGGTTTGTATTTGCTGTGGTGGGCTTTTGGGGGGCCCAAATTTACCCTACAGCATATGCCGAGTTTCAGTTTTGAAAGTTAGGAAAAGCTAAAACAGCCGAACTCGTATTGTTTTTCTAGCTCAACTTCCTCTCAAGCTTCAAGTGGTAGTAGTTATAACCAGGAAAAAAAAGAAGAAGCTTCAATTGGTATTGAAATATTAAGCGAGAAAAAAAAAAAATTCCTCCAAATTGGCGCGGATACTAATTAGGAATAAATATTAAGATTGATGCAGCATATATATATATATATATATTATGTGTATAAAATAATTACCTGGCTTGTGATATATTTATTTCATTATTTGTTACAGAGTTGGGGTACTCGAAAGTTGTCAAAGATTTTCCACTTGGACGACCCTGCTTAATCAGAAATTTCATATTAGTATAAACAAAAGGACTACAATGAAAAGTAGCGATGCTTTTGTAATTATGTATAATGTACCTGAGACAGAAGAGGATTCTGAATCATCGAGGGGCCCAAAATCCAAACGAGGGATGTGAGCAATTTTAGGCCAATCCTCTCTTTTTCCCTTTTACATCTCCGCAATAAGATGGGTGTGAGAAAAATAATCCTCAAATCTGATCACCAATATATATGTGTTTACAAGCTGTTAAAAAGAGAAGAAAGAAGGGAATTTTCCAGGTCTAAAACGACATCATTTTACTGCAGCAATAATGAAGGGCAGAAAGGATATTTCATAAGTTACTTGCCACGTTGGAGCTGCTGGAGTTAGCTGAGCGCATCGTTTCTTGTTTTGGATATATATGTATATTTAGTCTTCTTATTGTTGGTGCAGATAGAAAAACAGAGAGCAAAAAAGGAAAAAAATTGCAGACCGTGTGTAGCTGTGTGCGAAGAGAGTCCCGTGAGTTTTGAGAGCCATTCTTTCTTGTTTTTCTTTGTGTTCTCAACGTGGGTTTGAGAGAGATCTCTATGGAGATTGAAGAGTGAATGGGTATATTGGGATCTTGGGTATTGGTTTGGGTATTCTTGTGTGAATCCACCATTGATGGTCTGTTATTAAGCTTGTAAACACCATTTTTCTATAGTGCAGAAGCTCAACACTTGAGCAACGAGGACGTAGGTCGATTTTGACCGAACCTCAGTAATTTTGTGTGTTCTTGTTTAGTATTTTCTTTATTGAAGTGAGTTCAAGAATTCTACAACAGTGGTATCAGAGCCTTCATATTCTAATCTTGAAGAAAATTTCTCTGATTCGTGTCTTTCTGCACTTTGGGTTCAACGTCAATTCTTGGTCAAATTAATTCTGAAATTGGTGTTTTCTTCTTCAATCCTCAACAATGTCGGCCCAGCTGGAATTGGAGGTCTTCAATGGGAAGGGTGACTTCCTCTTATGGCGTAAGAAAATGAGAGCAGTCTTGGTACAGATGAAGGTGGCCAAAGCAATTGACAATTCCTTCTCTGAGTCTGTTACTAAAGAAAAGAAGATGGAGATGGATGAAATTGCGATGAGCACCATCATTTTGCATCTTTCAGACAATGTCTTGAGGAAGGTGGATGACGTCAAAACCACTGTTGAAATGTGGACCAGGTTGGAACAACTCTATTTGGTAAAATCTCTCCCTAACCGAATCTTATTATTGGAACAATTTTTTGGTTTCAAAATGGATGTAGCCAAAGACTTGGATACCAATCTTGATGCTTTTAACAGATTGATATTGGATCTTTCTAATTGTAAGGTTGTCTTTAGTGATGAACATAATGCTGTGATATTGCTTAATTCATTGCCAGAAACATATAGAGAGGTCAAGAATGCTATAATGTAACACCCCGTCTTAAAGTACAACGGAAATTTTCCAACTTTGACCGAGGTTGTCCGTTGACCGTTGACTTTGACTTTTACTGTTGACCAAAATGGGTCAAAAGTTGACTTTTTGTTCCGGTTGGAATTCTAGGTTGACTGAGGTACCGTTATGAAGTACACGTTGGTACAAGTTCGTAGACTAGTAGCACGTTGAAAACGGAGCTACGGTTTGAAAGATATGAGCAAAACAAGTTGAGGTCCAAACTGTCCAAGGGGTGTCGGAGTTGACTTTTTATTCATGCAAAGTTGAGCTTTGACTCATGCATGGTTGTGAAGTACTCATCGATACGAGTCCGTAGACTAGTGGCACGTCCGATTTGGACATGTGGTTTGAAAGTTATGGACCTGTAGAGTTTTTCAAATACTGTATTATTTTAAGATTATTTTTAAAACGTGTAACGATGTGCCACGTGTGACTTAATAAATGTGATCATGTGTCACCATGGTGAGATGCCACATGTCAACCATGCTTTATACCATATTATTTTATTATTATTGTTTTATATAATAATATTATTTTTAGTATTATTTAATTATTTTTATTTTATTTTATTTTCCTTTTTCTTTTTCTTTTTCTTTTTCTTTTCTTCTCCCCACATGGGGAAAAAGGGGCAGGGACACTGGAGGAATTCTTTTTCTTTCTTTCTTCTTCTTCTTCCTCTTTCTTCTTCCTTCTCCTTCATTTTTCTCCCACCGGCCGTCTCTCTCTCTCTCCCATGTTCACCATTTCCGGCCATCACCTTGCCACACGCGCCGGCCATCGTCCAAGACCACACGCCGGCGAGCTCACCAGCCAAATTTGGCGACCGGCCGGCCGGCGACGCACCCAGATCGGGCCGGTGAAGTCGCGGCGGCGGGTTGACTTTTTTCCGGTGATTCTTGCCGTTTTCGGCCAGCCCAATCCAAATTACCACCCCTCTTCCCCTATTTTGGGTCCTCTGAGTTCAAATATAGCCTCCAATTTCCAAAATTCGAAGCGGTTTGCGAGATACGAGGAGATCAAAACCGGCCGAAGCGTTCCGGCCAAATTCCGGCCACCACCGGCGGAATTGGGGTCAATGGAGACCGGTAATGCGATCCTCGTTCCACAAGCTTCGATTTGGTATATTATTCGACAATTTTGGATAACGTTTGTGTTTAACCCCCTGGGTACCGGGTATTATTTATCCGAATAAAATATTAATTTATTTGACTGTGTGTGAATTGTGTTCTAAGAGCACCGGTGAGTCGTGGAATTGATCACATGGTGGATCATGGTTAATTGTGTGCTCCAGGTGAGTGACCCACCTTTGAAAATATTTTTGGGGTAATTAATTATATTTATGTCATGTTAATTTGATATCTGCAGTTATGCTCATGTGATGTACTTTAAATATAATCGGAAAAAATATTTTTTTATATATATTTACCCATTGGTGCTAAATAAAATTTTGGGGTCATTAAGAAATTTCCGATTATTATTTTATTGTGATTAAATGGTATTTATTACACATGAGCAAGTATTTTTAGCAATTAATTGTGTCTGGATTTTATATTATTTTTGGGCATAATTGGTTTGAATATTTTGTGAAAATATTTGTTTAAAGTGGTGGTTTAATTTTTATAATTATGCCCTTGGTATTTTATTTGTCGAACCTCGTATTATGAGAAAAATTGTTGTTTTACTGTTATCGATGTTTTCGTACCGGGTTGTTAAAAGGAAATGTGGGATGGTAAATTTGAAATCCGTATATTTCCCAGGGTAATTTTGGAAAATGGTACGGTTGATTTAATAATTATTTTAGACGCATTCATACAGTATCGGTGTTCTGGTGTATGTATATGTGGTTTAGCGCGCAAGTATTATGTCTCCCATGAGTTGCCATTGGACCGAGGGCAGGTAAGTCTTATATATTGCGCATCAGCCGCCCCCCTCCTTGGCTGAGATGACAAATTCAGCAGCGGTACTATCGGGACGCCGAAGTGCCGTTTGCAAGTTTCTCTCTTTAATCTCCCCGCCAGTCGGTGCTCGGGACGCTGGGTATCGGAGGGCATCACTGGTATATGGTGTGGTGCGTCAAGTACAAATTTTCCAGATAGAATTTCAAACCCCAAAGAGTACAAAAATTATTTATTATAATTTATTACATTTTATTTATATTTGGGGTATTTATTTATCTATTTGTTATTTATTAAATTATTTGATCCCTTGGTTTTCGGGAAGTACGAATATCGGGTTTTGTGAAAATATTTTAAAAGGGGAACATTTCCAACGGATGAATAGTGAGGGTTTTGAGAGAAAATATTATTTCAATTGTTTATTATTTATTTATCTATTTAATTGTTCGGTATTGATTAATTAAATCCCTTTATTTGGTATATTATTAATATTAAAGGTGTTCAGTAGATAAGGTCACTCACTGAGATGATTAGCATTTCACGTTTTTAAATTTCGTTCCCCTAGATCCAGGTTAGGAGACGTTGATTGTCAGGGGCGAACCCAACGCCTCAGTTCATTGCCGAAAGTCCAAAAAGTATTTCCCCCCTTTTTCCTCTCCATCTTGTATTACTTCTTTATCTGTCATTGTATAAATTCCACATTTATTGTATAATGCTCTGTATACTGTATTGGACATTTAATTGTTATTTATGCACTGGGTCGCTGTTATTATTTTTGAAGTGCTGAAATTTGTGGAATCAATTTGTAGTATCGTGGGAGGAATAAGGGGATGAATATAGAAGTGTGTTTTCAGTGCAGGAAATTTGTGGTAAGTCCTACCCTTAGGGGAGGTGCTGCCGGATTTTCCGTTGGAAGGTTCGGTGGTATTTTCTTGGGATCAGGGCTTGTTTAGGGTTCCGGGGAGGAATTCTGGACGGATCCTGACATATAAAGTATGGTAAGGATGAGTTGTCTTTAGACATAGTGGTGAGTGCCTTGAAATCTAGAGACTTAGAGTTAAAATCTGAAAACAAAGGTGAAGGTCTCAATGTAAGAGGTAGAACTGTCAATAGAAGTTGGGGTCAAAATGACCATAGAAGTAAATCTAGAGACAATTACAGGTCTAAGTCTAGGCCTAGAGGTGAAAAGTGTTTCTATTGTAAGAAAGAAGGCCATTTCATTAAGAGTTGCTTTAAGAAAAAGAGAGATGAAAAACAAAAGAGCCAAGAAAGTGGAGACTTGGCCATAGCCTCCACTGAATCAGACCCAGCAGAGGTTCTTGCTGTCACCTCTGAACAAAATGGCTCTGAATGGGTGCTAGACTCTGGTTGCTCATTCCATATGTGCCTAAGTTTAGGTTGTTTTCAATCCTACACTAAGTGTGATGGTGGTCAGGTGCTTCTAGGTAATAATCTGTCATGCCAAGTTGTTGGTATTGGTGATATTCAGTTACAAATGTATGATGGCACTGTGAAAACACTTTCTTCTATGAGACATGTTCCTAGTTTAAAAAGAAATCTGATTTCTCTTTGAATGCTTGATGATTTTGGTTATTCATGCAAAACTAAAAATGGTGTAATGAAAATTACTAAAGGTGCATATGTTGCCATGAAAGGTGTTAAGAAAAACGGTTTGTATGTTTTACTTGGTAAAACTGTTAATAATTCTAGTAATGCATCTGTTGGGTCTTTTGTGGATAAAACAAACCTATGTCATAATAGGTTGGGTCATATTAGTGAAAAGGGTTTGTATTATTTGAATAAGCAAGGTGTATTTGGCAAGGATATGATCAGCAAGCTTGATTTTTGTGAAAATTTTGTTTTAGGAAAATAACACAGGTTGAGCTTTAACTTAAGCACAAGTAAAGCTAAATTTATGTTAGATTATGTGCATGCTGATTTATGGGGTCCTGCCAAAGTACGAACTCAAAGTGGAAATAGATATTTTTTATCCATTATTGATGATCATTCTAGGAAAGTATGGATTTATGTGTTGAAATCCAGGGATGAAGCTTTTACAAAGTTTAAGGAATGGAAGTTACTTGTTGAAAATCAAACTAATAAACTTGTAAAAGCTTTAAGGACTGATAATGGTTTGGAGTTTTGTAATAATGAGTTTGATATTTTTTGTAAAAACCATGGTATTTTAAGGCATAGGAGAGTAAAGCACATACCACAACAAAATGGTGTAGCTGAAAGGATGAATAGGACATTGCTTAATAAAGTGAGATGTATGCTTGTGTCTTCTGGATTGCCAAATTTATTTTGGGATGAAGCTGTTATGACTACCATGCACTTAATTAATTTGTCTCCATCTACTGTTTTAGAGTTTAAATCACCTGAACATGTTTGGTCTGGAAAGCAACCAGATTATAATAATCTTAGAGTGTTTGGATGTGCTGCTTATGCACACCAATCTGAAGGAAAGCTTGAACCTAGAAGTGTGAAGTGTGTTGTCCTAGGTTATGCTCAAGGTGTCAAGGGATTTAGGCTGTGGGTTAGAGAAAATTCAGGTTTTAAAGTCATAATAAGCAGGGATGTGATATTTGATGAAAATACTATGCCTTGCAGAGTTACTAACCCTGCAGGTACACAATCTGAGCATGAATTGGACAAGAAGCAGCTTGTCTTACCAAATCAGGTGGAGAACCAAGATGGTGATGAGAATGGTCAAGGTGCTGATGAGTTAGAGGGGCAGCCAGTTGATGAAGAGAGTGGATTAATTGAGTCAAGGACACCAACCTCATCATTTTCTGATGAAGATACAGTTGAAGAACAAATGGTACAGCAGTCCCCAAGGTCAAATCAGAAATTATTAGCTTCTCCGGGATATTTGTTAACTAGAGATAGAGCAAAGAGGCAAATCAAACCCAACAAGAGGTACAGCTATGCAAATTATATAGCATATGCCTTGGTTGCATATCAAGACTTGGTAGATAATGAACCAAGGTCTTATATGGAGGCTATGAAGTCTAAGCAAGCACTAAGTGGATGGAAGCCATGAAAGAGGAGATGAATTCACTTCATGAGAACAAAACGTGGGATTTAGTTTCAGCTCCTACAAATTAGAAAATAGTGGATTGCAAGTGGATTTTTAAGGTCAAGGAAGGGATTACAAGTGCTGAACCAGTGAGGTTTAAAGCCAGACTTGTGGCTAAGGGTTTTACACAAGTGAAGGGCATAGATTATAATGAGATCTTCTCTTCAGTTGTGAAGTATACCACAATAAGAATAATTTTGGCCTTAGTAACTCAATTCAATTGGGAATTGGAGCAGCTTGACGTAAAGACAGCCTTTTTACATGGAAGTTTGGAAGAAACTATCTATATGAGACAACTTGAAGGCTTCAAAGTTAAGAAAAAAGGTGGAGAGCTTGTGTGCTTACTTAAGAAGTCATTATATGGTCTCAAACAATCTCCAAGGCAGTGGTACAAGAGATTTGATTCTTTTGTGGTAGAAGCTGGATTTACAAGAAGTGGTTTTGATAGTTGCCTATATTTTAAAGATACTATGAGTGATAGAGCTGTCTATCTTCTCCTTTATGTGGATGATATGTTGGTGGCTGGTCCAAATTTGAAGGTGATACAATCAGTCAAGGAGTTGCTTAAATCTGAATTTGATATGAAGGATCTAGGAGAAGTAAGGAAGATTTTGGGAATTTCGATTGCCAGAGATAGGAGAAAATCATAGATGAAGCTGCTGCAAACTTCTTACTTGCAGAAATGGTTTCAAGATTTGCTATGGATAATGCCAAGGTGGTAAATGTTCCACTTGGAGGACACTTCAAACTTTTAGCTGATCAATGTCCTACTACAGAGCAAGAGAAAGAAGATATGGTAAGAATTCCATACTCCAATGCTGTTGGTTCAGTTATGTACACAATGATTTGTACAAGGCCAGATCTAGCATATGCTGTTAGTGTCCTTAGCCGATATATGGCAAATCCGGGTAAAGCTCATTGGGAGGCTATCAAATAGTTGCTTAGATATGTGAAGCAGACTTTGAATGAGGGATTGATTTACAAAGGTAATCAAGAGAGTGTTGAGCTCAATGGTTATTTAGATTCAAATTATGCAGGAGATAGAGATAAGAGAAGGTCAATTTCAGCTTATGCATTTACTTTGTGTGGAAATTGCATAAGTTGGAAATCACAATTACAACCAGTTGTGGCTTTGTCCATAACAGAGGCTGAGTATATAGCAGCTACTGAAGCTACCAAGGAAGCAATTTGGCTTAAAGGATTGCTAATGGAGTTGAAGGTGCTTGATGGGGAGGTTGTTTTATACTCTGACAGTCAGAGTGCAATTCACTTATGCAAGAATCCTGTCTTCCATGAGAGGTCTAAACATATTCAAGTCAAGTATCACTTCATTCGTGACATGGTAACTCAGCAAGTTTTTAAGTTGGAGAAGATACCAACTGAATTTAATCCCTCTGATATGGGAACTAAGGTCCTGCCCTTGAGCAAGTTCAATGCCTGCAAAAGCTTGCTCAAAGTAGGAGCAGGCTGAATTTGGTGAGAGTTGATGATTGCTGGGATGGTGTTGTTAGTTTCTGCATTTGGCGAATGATTTGAGGATTAGGTGGAGATATGTGAGAAAAATAATCCTCAAATCTGGTCACCAATATATATGTGTTTACAAGCTATTAAAAAGAGAAGAAAGAAGGGAATTTTGCAGGTCCAAAAAGGCATCATTTTACTACAGCAATAATGAAGGGCAAAAAGGATATTTCATAAGTTACTTGCCACGTTGGAGCTGCTGGAGTTAGTTGAACGCACCGTTTCTTGTTTTGGATATATATGTATATTTAGTCTTCTTCTTGCTGGTGCAGATAGAAAAACAAAGAGCAAAAAAGGAAAAAAATTGCAGAACGTGTGTAGCTGTGTGCGAAGAGAGTCCTGTGAGTTTTGAGAGCCATTCTTTCTTGTTTTTCTTTGTGTTCTCAACGTGGGTTTGAGAGAGATCTCTGTGGAGATTGAAGAGTGAATGGGTGTATTGGGAGCTTGGAGATTGGTTTGGGTATTCTTGTGTGAATCCACCATTGATGGTCTGTTATTAAGCTTGTAAACACCATTTTTCTATAGTGCAGAAGCTAAACACTTGAGCAACGAGGACGTAGGTCGATTTTGACCGAACCTCGGTAATTTTGTGTGTTCTTGTTTAGTATTTTCTTTATTGAAGTGAGTTCAAGAATTCTACAACAATGGGACATCCCAAATCCTCAATGTTTGTAAAGAGGTGATACTGCGTATTCCCTCAGGCAATGACGTCAAATTGGGGCATTCCTCTAGATCAATATTTGTAAGTGATGTAAGGTTACTAAACCACTCTGGTATGGCCTTCAAATTCTTACAATAAAAAAATAGAAGTTCCTGTAAGGTAGTAACGTACTGAAGCCCCTCAGGAGGAGTCTCCAGTCATGGAAGACTGATGAATGAGAGAGACACTAGGCTTTTACAGGCTTTCCATGAAATCACTTTAGCATTGGACATGTCAAGCTCATTGCATCGAATAATATACAACTCTCGAAGTGAGACTAGATGTTGAATAATGGGGGACAGATGCTTTAACTTTGAGCACCCATCAAAGCCCAGGCTCCCTAGAGATGTAAGGCTTTTGAACCAATTGGGAAGAAAGTGTAGATCATCATCGATATGACATAGCCACAGATATTTCAAAGTGGACACCAAATGAGAGAAAGAGGAAGCGATAAGTTGTGTAGATGAAGAAGGAGTCAATGATGATGATGATGATGATGATGACGTTTCTTCTGTTGTAATGCTCATCATTGTTCGATGGAATGGCATCCAAGTTGAACTTTCCAGTGTTAGGCGTGTGATAGATGGGGAGAAGGGCAAGAACTTCAGTTTGGGGCAACCCTCAATTCGTGAACCAGAAAGACGAGGAAAATAAAGGAACATGGATGATGATGGCATTGTTGTACTTTCAGAAGTACCATTTGTCACAGTATCTCTCCACCATCCTTTAAGATTAGACAAATCTCCAAGATACAGAACTTCCAAGGATGGCATCAATGATGCCGCTTTTGATGGAGTGAAGAAGTCATCTGAAATATATTCTATAAGAGGCATGTTATACAAATCAAGTTTATTGAGAGAAGGGAACTGATCCAATGGTGGCAGAGTTTGGCATTTGATATAGTTTGACAAAGAAAACCTTACAAGCTTTTTAAGAGAGAAAACCCAACGTGACAACCTCACACCCCCGTAACCTTTTAACTGCAAGCTTTTCATATTTAGGACTGGCTGGAAGCTCTCCAATGTTATTTCATACTCGTCACTGCTAGTACTTCCCATAGTGACTTCAAGATATTTTCTATCATTTGATGAAGACCAATCTAACTCTAAGGAATGAAGATACTGTTTTTCCTTCAAATTTGTTGCCGTACCATCTGTTATTCCGTGTCTCAGATTTAAAATGCAGAGATCTCTTAAGCTATTTAAAGGCATTAGTTCCTTTAGCTCAGCAACATGATCACCACAACCATGCCTTAAGTTTGTCCCTTTACTTAACACAAAATATGATAAGGTTTGAAGATTAGTCAACTGTCCCAGTCCACTTAGCATATGTCTCAAATCCCTCATCCCAACAAACTCAAGGTGCCTGAGGCTTATTAATTTTTTCATATCTCTTGGAAATTCTTTGAATTCACCCAACCCAGACAGCTTCAGAGTCTCCAAGTTCTGTAACTTGGTAATGGAATTAGGCAATGCCTTGATTTTTGTACTAGAAAGATCGAGATATCTTAGATGCCTCAACTTTCCAATGGAATTTGATAATGTCGTTAATCCAGAGTCATGCAGATCCAAAGCATGTAAGAGCTTGAAATTTGAAAAAGTTGCATCACATAACTGCAAACTTTCTCTTAATGCATAACCTTCCCTTTGTCGGCTAGGCAAAAGAACTGTTCGGATACTATTTGCTGTTTGAGACAGAGAAATTGGAATCTGTTGGGATCATTTTAAGGAAAAATTGAATGACAAATGATGAGCTCTTCTGTCAATATCTTTTTTGTCTGATGGTAACATAGCACACTTTGCTCCAACTACTTTTACTGCAAGATCATGCATGAGATCGTGCATCTTACAATAATCTATATTACCAAACTCATCTTCTTCCACTTCTTGAAAAAATGATCTCCAATATAATTCCATAAAATATTCACGGCCCATATCCTCTAGTGATTGATTTGCATCAGATGCCTTAATAAATCCTTGAGCCATCCAAAGCTTGATAAGGTTTTCTACATTAATATAATGATCTTTAGGAAACAAGCTACAATAGGAAAAACAATGTTTCAAATTGGAGGTGAGACAATCATAGCTAAGCTTTAATGTGGGTAAAATATCACCATCATCTTGAGATATCTTCGAAAATTCTGTTTTGTGGAAGGACAACCACTCGGTTTGTCGATCTTTAGAGTACAGCATCCTTCCAATGGTTCTTATGGCAAGAGGAATTCCTTTGCATTTTTTGACAATCTCCTTTCCAATTTGGACGATGCTGGAGTTGTTTGGTTCTTGTCCTTCCACAAATGCCATTTTCTTAAACAAAGACCAAGACTCATCATCATCAAGATTTCCTAAGAGATATGGTTCTAATGTGGTCTTTGCAATCCTTGCAACCACCATACTGCGAGTAGTTACAATTACTCTACTCCCATCTAAGCCATTTGACAATAAATCTTTCAACTTCAACCATAATTTGCGTTTCTCATTCGATAAATCATCAAGAACAAGGAGATATCGTTTTCCATTTATTTTTTCTCGAAGAGACTTTTGCAATAACTCCATCTCACAATTTTCAACTTTCTGATTATTAGATATAGATTTAATAATTTTCTGAACAAGCAATCCAACATCAAAATCTGCATCAGAGACACACACCCACATTTTGAGATCAAAATCTTTTTCGACTTTTTCATCATTGAACACAAGTCGAGCAAGTGTGGTCTTTCCTAGTCCACCATGACCCACTATATTAACAACTGATACATTCTCATTGTCAGATTTCGTATCCAACAAAAGTTGAAGGATTTTCATTCTATCACCCTCCCTCCCAATAACCACTTCTCCTTCAGAGACAAACGAGTGAGTATCCCTCACCACTCTATTATACATTGCTTGAGCCTCTCCGTGGTGTTCCTCCAAATGGAATTGCCTATCATCTCTAATCACAGCTAGTTTCTTCTGAAGAGACTCTATTTTGTGACTCATCTTGTGTCGAAACACAAGTTGATTCGAGGTCGAGAAAAAGGTGCATACCTGCTTGGCTATGTGGGTGTTACTGGTCATCACTTGGCATCGCAAAGCTTCAGTTGAAATCCCATCCACCAAGTCATCAGCTTCACAGACAACATCTTCAAGTCTACTAAGCCATGTTTTGACTTGATCGCTATGGATCTGCTTCTTCTCTGCATTAGCAAGTACAGCTTTGATTGTTAAAATGGTCTCTTCAAGTCCTATAAGCTCTTCATTTACACCCCAAAACAATGCAATTTCTCGCACAGCTTCAAAGCCCAATCTCCCAACGATCCCTTCAGTAATGTTAGAGACAACTGCTTCCATTATTGGTTTCTTGGAATTGTTCTTCAAAATCAATTTGCAGGAGAAAAAAAAACAAAACTATGCTTTGGAAATAAGCAAAGCTTCTTGTTGCTATCTTTTTAGCACTGCTACCTTCGCTTGGCTTCGCTGTCTTCGTTTATTTTGTGGGTCCCGATTCTATGATCAGTCCCTATTTTCTCTATTGTTGTAATGAACTGACTTGCTTTGCTGTCTTGACTTAATGAGCTCTTGATCAATGATCCCGACTCACGAGCTACCTCTACGCTGCCAACCACTTTCTTAATGAGCTCTTGAATGTATATATATACATACATATATATATATACGGAAATTTTATGGTGAGGACAGTCCGCATGAGGACCGCAATATTAGTGACGGTTTTTCATAATATTAACGACGGTTTCTTAGAAAATCATCACCAATACTTCACCAATACTGTGATCCGCATGAGGACCGTCCGCACCATAGACGGACTGTATATATATATATATATATTTTCATTGACTAATTCACACCGCCTTCATGTGACATGGCACAATCCTTTTGGGTGCGGCCGTTTCTTATAGAGCATAAAGTGATGTAAGAGCATTTCTTTCCATGATAAAGAGAACGTCTTTTTAAGAACATCTTAAAAAATATTTAAAACTCTTTGGAGATGCTCTATGCATTCTAAAAGTTTATAGATATTTATATCACAAATAATTAAATAGGCATTTCACCAATAATAATAACAATAATAAGAATAATAATAATTAAACAGGTAGAATAGCGTTTATAACAAATTCTAGTTTTCCGTTCAAAAGCTAGGAAACAGCTTTTCTTTCGCCCAAAACAGCCGTACTTGATTTGGTCACAAGAAAAATGGTGCTTCTTGCAAAATGAATGCAAAATTTGTTCATAGCAAGCAGCCATTGCTAATCCAATTCCTACACACATAAAACCATGTTAAACTGAAAACATCCTCTAACTATGTGCTTTATGGATGTGTACTATATTGTACATATTGATTCATTTCTTTCTTTGTATATTCCTCTTTGTCTTTCCCATTCCTAGGGTAGTAGCTTTTTATGATGTTGTGCGTTTTAAAATGCAATTAAAGTGTAAAGAGTGAGGAAAGGTGTAAGTCTCAAGATAATAAAACACATTATTAGTTTTTTATAATATAAATTTTATATAATCAATATAAGATGTTTGAAAAAAATTTTTAGTCAAATTGAAATGAGAATTGCTTACCACATAATTAATGTTACTGCTGCATCATAATTTATGTACTTATCAATATATTGATAATGAAAACTAATACTTATTGTGCTGGTTGAATTGATAGCAGCTTGCAATCCTAAAAATTTGATTGGCCAAAAGTTAAGGGTTCATGTTAAAGTAGCTTTTGTTTGAAGAGGAGATACGTATTAATGTTTCATTTTCAAATGTAATTATTATTTTTGAAAATTCTGTTTTGTTGAAAACAACCACTCGGTTTCTCGATCTTTGAATTAAAACATCCTTCCTATGGTGCTTATGACAAGAGGATTTCCTCTACATTTTTTCACGATCTCCTTTCCAATCTCGACAGTGTTAAGTTGGCGCCGTTTGGCTCTTGTCCATCCCTAAAAGCCATTTTTTTTAATAAAGACCAAGACCTCATCTTCGTCAAGCTTTCCTAAAACATATGGTTCCATTATGGTCATTGTAATTCTTGCAACCACCATACTATGGGTAATTATGATTATTTTACTCCCATTTGTGCCATTTACCAATAAATTTTTTAAACTCAACCATAATTTGTGGTTTTCATTCCATACACCATCCAATACAAGAAGATAACGCTTTCCACTTATTTTTTTGTCCAAGAGATTTTTGGAAAGGCTCCATCTCATAATTTTCAAGCCTCTCATTACAAGCTGTAGAATTAAGATGATGATTTATTTCTTTGTCCCATTTCTAGGGTAGTTGCTTTTTATAATTTTTTAATGCAATTAAGAGTGTAAAGATTGAGGTAAGATGTAAGTCTCAAGTCAACGAGGTAGTATCGGGTTTTTCACAATATAATTTCTAGTTAATTAATATCAGACAGTGAAAAAAATATTTTTATTCAAAATGGAATGAGAAGTGGTTGCCATATAATTAATGTTACTGCTATATCATAAATTAAAGTATCCTTATCAATAATAGAAACTAGTTAAATTATCAAAAATTCAAAGGGATTATTACAAAACACTTTACCTTACAATAAACTTTTTAGAAGTTATTTGTATTTTCCTTTTTCACATGCACTTCCATTTGAGTTTCTTTTTGTTTGCAATTTATACCCTTTAAACAAAATAGACAAATGGAGTTAAGCTTGCAAGAGAATATAAGAAAAAAAATCTCCAACTGATAAAACGCAGAGTTCCATTGGAAGATTTATTTATTTGTTTATTTTTCTTTCATCGATAGACTTTAAGAAAAACATAGAGTTTTTAATGATAATTCTAGTGCAATGGCTGTTTGTCTGTAAGTTTGTTATAATCTTATGGTTTTCCAAAAAATTATGGATGGAATTAATTTTACATATTATTTTCCTTCGTTTGGAACGCTCGGGAATAAAATTTTTCTCCTTCGGCGAAACAGCAAGGTGAATGCAAAATTTGTTTAATAGCTAGCGTTCATCCCCAGTCTTGATTCGGGAAACGTCTAAGGCCTGCAAAGTAGTAGTAACTAAAGTGTTTATCAAGAAAAATATATATAGGATGTTTCTTGGGAAGAAAGCAAGCTAGTTAGTTAAAAGAAAGAAACAATAGTAATAGTGAAAATAGACATCAAAGAGACAATTTTATTTTGTTTGAATATTTAAAGAATTCTTCGAAGATATTGTATTTCCTCAGATGCATCAGTTTTTTCAAATTTCTTCATCTGTAACAAAAATTGTAGGATAGGAAATGTTTTTTGCATCCAAAATTGGAAAGCTTTGCAATCTTTGTTTGCTAATTAAGCAATATTTACTAGCGGATTGTTCTTATTTGTTTAATATTTTGCCTCTCGTTTCCAATCTTAATTCTTAGTATGAATGAGATTTATTATGACCAAAAAATAGAAAAGAAATACAACTGCATCTTTGTGTTTTGTGGGGGTACCATATTTGGTATCTTTTCAGTATTATATTATTCTAGAATGGAGTGTCAAATATTTCGCTTCTTTACGTGATCCAATTATTTATCACTGTAACAACAAAATGCATTACCTCATTAACCTCATTAGTGATGAAAACAGTAAATAAACAAAATAAAATAAAACAATAAAGTTATGATAGTATTGAAGAAACATATACATCCTTTATCTAGAAGTCCTGATGAATTTTAGTTTTTTTTTACAGTTCAAATAGTTCAAAAACGACTGCACCTTCCGCGTTTTGCATTTTCTTTTTGTTTTGGATTTTTTTTTAATTTTATTTTCTTTTAAAATGATGCCATTTATAGTAAAAATACCCAGCTCTACCCTTTTTGTGATTTTCCTTCCAAGATGGTATGCCAACAATACGATGGTAATTTCATGTATACCAGATACGGATCCCTTGTTCGAGATTTTCGAGATTGCACAGTATGGTTACCGATTGTGCGGCAACAACTCTTTTCACACACACACACACACACAAAAAAAAAAAAAAAAACTTTTCATTGGGATTGCGCAGTATGGTTATTGATTGTGCGCCAACTGCTCTTTCCACGCACACAATCGTAAACTCAAAAAAAAAAATAAATAAATAAAAAATTACTTTTCATTTTCTTCTCTGGACTAGAGACTCTGGTTAAGGCAATTTTTTTCATAATAGATTTTTTACTATTGGTTTCCTTCTTTTAACATCAAATTTGAGGTTTTTCTTCTTTTTCTTCATAGATCGAAAACCAACAACATCTCACCCTCAACAATTCTTTGCTAATGCTTGCACATCTTTTAAATCTACAAAAAAATTTGTATGATTAATAAAGTAGATGGAGAAACGTTGTCATTGCCAGCAGCAGTAGCATCAGGACATTAATGGGACTTTCGATAATCTGCCATTGCTGGAACTTGCTAATTGATGTGTCCAAGTTGGTTTGTTTTCTTTTCTTTTATGAATTTTCCCATGTGGATGGATTCATATTTTCCTGTGAGTGAAACCCAGTTCTATCTTTTTTTTTTTTTTTTTTTTCCCTGTTGCCTCATTACTTTGTCAAGGAATTAGCATTTTGGGTGTAAATTATGATGTTGAGTTTTAATGTTCATTTAGCGAGGAGTACAAAGGGGATGCGGAACTGTCAATTTTCGCTTACGATTGTGATATTATTTTATAATTTCTATTTACTAAATTTTTGTGTGGTTTGTCAAATTTCTATTCTTCTCATGCCCGGCTTTTGAAAGAAAAAATTAAAAATCAGAACAATATATATATATATATATAGAATGTGAATATTTATTATGTCTAAGAGTGTTCTTATATGATTTGTTTTTGATTTTGTTTTGCCTAGAGGGTGCTATAGTAGAGAGACCATATTGTTGACAAAAGTTTCCTAATTCGTATTTAGTTTTCTTTTTATCATTATTTAGTTGATTAGCTATTTTCATATCAGTGTACATTTTTAATCCTTCTTTTTTGATTATTGAGACTATATCGCCATAAGTTAATGAATCGTAGTCTATGTGACCACTATCATTACTTAAGACATTTCTGATTTTTCTAGCAAATAATTGGGGTAGACCATTAATAAATTTTTCTTTCCAAAAAGGTTGATTACTATCATCTCGCATCATGATTCCAGTGGTAAATGTTTGGACATACCATTCAAAATCACTAAGAGTGGGACAGTGTAAATTAGTTAATTGACTATGAATTCTTTCTGTGACGGCGGTAGGGGTTCCTATAAAATGTTTAATGATTGTGGCTAACAAGGTATTGACACCATCAGGGACGCCTTGACCTATTGATTCGTCAAATATGGGGAATCCTTCTTCATCTAATTTGACTGCATGAATGATTTCTGATTTAGATTGATCTGTTAAATGTTTTTCCCACCAGTAGTGTAACGTACCGGTAAAACCTGTGACTAATAATTCAACAATTTCAGGTTGGGGAAGGTTTTGATTAGTAAAATAACTATTAGCAACCATGGACATGTGGTGTTCCAGCCCAATCACCAGGCAATTACGCCACTGGAGAGCTGCTGTGTATGGAGACAATTTCAATCTCCAACACATTAATCAAAAATATTTTTTAGCTAAAGAAAATCAATATACAAAATTATATATTCACAAAGGATTCAGATATGTATGGAATGATGTATTTACATCTTTTCACTACAAAACAATGTATCTAGACCTTGCTGCTATTTACCACAAAATGTTTAAAAAACACAAAATAATCAACAGAGATATTGCAAGAATCACAAATCAAGAATCAGATGAAGACATCGACATCGATCCAGATGAAGATGATGACTACCAGTATGATAATGAAGAAAATCACAATATCAACAACATACTGGAAGCATAAAGACAAAATCAACAGAAGAAATATATATGTATATATATATATATATATATATGTATATAATCACGTATGAGGACTAGAAGGATGAGAAAAAAGTGAAAATTTTGAAGTTAAAATCCTTTTCTTGGGCGATCAGGAAAATTGGATGGAGTATTTTCTTCCTTTGTTTTTTGTTTTTTTTTTTTTTTTTTGGGGTAATGGGAGTATTTTCTTTCTTGTTTGTTCGAATGGATTACAATTATCGGATAGAACGCAATGTTGAGATTCATCCTTATCCTCTGAGGAAGAAGTTTGTAGTTACTAGATTATTGGAATGAGTCAACCAATTGACTTCTTCAATGTTTCATTATTATTTATTTATTTATTGCCTTCTGCCCACTGCCAACCTCGACAGTGGTGGGGAATTTAGCAGGAATGGCTGTTGCCATCTTGATTGCTACCTATGTCACTCAATTGTTTCATTGTTTTTTTTTCTTTTTTTTTTTTTGGCCCTAAGCTGAATTGTTTCATTGTTAACATTAAAAGTATATGGGTTTTTAATTCATATACTACTAAAGTTGGAATTAGATTTATAGCAGGGTTATGAGTAGTATGAGAGATTAATATTTTTTAAATAGAAATGTATCGGTCAAAGTGTCCGCTCTCTTGCTTTACTAGGTCTGATATTCAAATAGAAAAGTATAAAAAACATAAAAACAAAACACAAAACAAAAACGAAAAAAGTGTCTGCTCTCTTGCTTTACTAGGTTTGATATTCAAATGGAAAAGAATAAAAAACAAAAAAAACAACACAAAAACCAAAAAACAGAGAAAAAGAAAAAAAAAGAAGGAAAAAAAAAAACAAAAAAACAAAGAAAAAGAGTCACTTTAGCCTTGTTTGGTAATAAGTCTCAAAAATACGTCCTCATATTTTTTTTAAAAAAAAAAAACAAAATAAGTCTCAAAAACCATTTCTTTGAAAGAGCACCATTCTGTAGTTTTTTTGTTTTCTATTTTACAATTATATTATTTACTAATGTTAAAGGACCTTTTATAAGAAGCATGACTATACATACATAATTGACAGTGATGAAATATTTATTAATATTTTTACACATTTAAATTTTTTTGGGGATAGAATTACATTGAATTTAATATTTAAAATATTATACTATTTATATCTAACATCATTTTATTTCAACTCATTTTAAGAAGTAATTATTTCACTTTTGTGCCATATTTAATTGATAAAAGCAACTTAGTACATGAAGATCTATATTGTTGAACTATGAATCCTTAAATAATTAGATAGACTTTTATTTAGTGTGCTTAGTTATTTATATTACAACTTTCAGAATTTACTATGTTTGAAAATGAGAAAGAATTAAAATCAATAATATTTTATCGGATTAACAATGACGATGAAATCTTAGAAGTGAGGCAAATATGGCTAGCAATTTAGACCTTTCACAACCAAATGATACCGAAAACATATTGAAAGGAACTACAAAGTCCTCTCCTATAGTTGATGAGGGCAGCAAGAGAAAGTTTATTTGGCTTAAGAACAAACTTAAAAAGAATGCAATTTGTAGAAAGATATAAAATGAAAATATGAATTTGTTGAGTAAATTTGTTATTTATATGACAAAGAACAGCAATCAAATATGACAATTTTTACTAAACAAATCACCATTCATATTGTATCCCAAAAAAAACAAAAAAAAAAATCATTATTCATAGAATATTTTATATGATAATTCTATTCAAATTTCATCTTTACAATTAATATAAAATAAATAGATAATTTATATTTTAAATCAAAATCTTACAAATTTATTAATTGTTAATATACATTGACACATTTATCAAATTATTATATTATAGTAATTTAAAAAATTATTTTAATTTGAACTATTCAAAACTAAAACAAACTACAATTAGATACCCTAATTTTAGATTAAGTCACCTGCATCGCATGTGTGCACACCTAGTATATATATATATATATACATAACATTCAATAAATAGGTAATGAACAATATTAGTTTGTTCCCTTTGTTTCATTGACAAAATATACTGATCAACTAGTTTTCCATATTCACAAAAACAAAGTAGTACAATTTGTGCACATTAATAATACCGTACAGGGTTGAGCATTTTGCAGCATCATTGTAACTCTAATCTCATGATGCCGCAATAGTCTGTATAGAATGAATCCAAGCTCTCAAAAGGAACAGAGAGAATACTCTAAACGGTTCTGGAGCTAGTTGATCAATAATATATTCTCACGCTTAGAAATTAATACAACAATGGCCATCCGTTTGAGACAAATGGAAAATTAACAAGAAGATCAAGAAGCTCCTTTGATAAAAGCTAAAAGACTAAAACGCATCGTTTAACAATTCTAACAATCAAACAAAACAATTAACTGGACTAGCTTTTAACACAAATGGCAAAGTCATACGACATCGTTTCAAGATTTGGCTTCTAAAACCAACTGGCGGAAAACGACGCCGTATTGCTTTTCTAAATATTCTCTCCTAGCCGCCCCACACCCCTTTGTCTACAGTGACATGGAACAATCCCAATGCTTCTGAGTGCCTATAGACTATAAAGCAAGCAATGATGTCAGAAATAATTGAAGATGATGATGAAGAAGAGCTCTCCCTCTTTGGAGACACTGCTGTGAGAGAGAGAAGGAGAGAAAGAGAGAGAGAGAGAGAGAGAGAGAGAGAGAGAGAGAGAGAGAGAGAAAGAGAGAGAGAGATGAAGAAGAGCTCTCCCTCTTTGGAGACACTGCTGTGAGAGAGAGAAGGAGAGAAAGAGAGAGAGAGAGAGAGAGAGAGGAAAAACAAGATTTACCTTGCCCGCGCTTTTTCTTCTTCAGTACGCATAGTCCTTGATTTCCCCGCTTGTTCCCACCTGTGTCCTTTGTTTTGAAGGGTTGCCACTTACTTCTTCCCCTTCTGTATGCAAAACGCTTCTGGTTCTTCCTAGCTGCTCTCATGTGATAGGTTTGGGAAATGTGAATATGGATTTGGACTGGTGTGTTGGATTTGTATTTGCTGTGGTAGGCTTTTGGTGGGCCCAAAATTACCCTACAGCATATGCCGACTGAGTTTCAGTTTTGAGAGTTAGGAAAAGCGAAAACGGCCAAACTCGTATTGTTTTTCTAGCTCAACTTCCTCTCAAGCTTCAAGTGGTAATTATTACCAGAAATAATTAAAAAAAAAATGCTTCAATTGGTATTGCAATATTAAGCGAGAAAAAAAAAAATCCTCCAAATTGGCGCGGATACTAATTAGGAATAAATAGTAAGATTGATGCAGCATATATATATATATTATATGTATAAAATAATTACCTGGCTTGTGATATATTTATTTCATTATTTGTTGCAGAGTTGGGGTACTCGAAAGTTGTTAAAGATTTTCCACTTGGACGACCCTGCTTAATCAGAAAATTCATATATGTATAAAAAAAGACTACAATGAAAAGTAGCGATGCTTTTGTAATTGAGTTATGTATAATGTACCTGAGACAGAAGGGGATTCCGCATCATCAGGGGACCCCAAATCCAAACGAGGAATGTGAGCAATTTTAGGCCAATCCTCTCCTTTTTCCCTTTTACATCTCCGCAATAAGATGGGACATCCCCAAATCCTCAATGTTTGTAAAGAGGTGATACTGCGTAATCCTTTAGGCAATGATGTCAAATTGGGGCAACTGATTAGGATAAACTCTATAAGTGATGTGAGGTTGCTAAACCACTCGGGTATGGCCTTCAAATTCTTACACTCAAAAAATTCAAGTCCCCGTAAGGTAGTAAAGTATTGAAGCCCTTCAGGAGGAGTCTCCAGTCGTGGAAGATCCCTGAATGAGAGAGACACAAGGCTTGTACAGGCTTTCCATGAAATCACTTCAGCCCTGGACATGTCAAGCTCATTGCATCCAATAATACCCAAATGTCGAAGTGAGACTAGATGTTGAATGATGGGGGATAGATGCTTTAACTTTGAGCACCCATCAAAGCTCAGGATCTCTAGAGATGTAAGGCTTTTGAACCAATTGGGAAGAGAGTGTAGTGTGAAGTCCAGCCGCACCAACCTCACCAACCACAGCCGCACCAACCTCACCAACCACAGCCACCATTGTTGACAGCCACCATTGTTGACACCATTGCTGCACCGATCAACAATTGTGGGCTAAGATGTTGAAAAGTGTGGCCTTGTAAGCCTATAAATAAGCTCCTTACCTTTGCATGAAAACCAAGCCAAGAGAGCAATCTCAATCCTCCCAAGTGAGGAGAATTGAGAGAAAACTCCAAGAGAGAGAGTTGTTTAAGTTCCAGAGAGAACTTGAGAGAAGAGTGAGCAATTCCAGAGAGAATTGGAGAGTGCAGAGAGAGGTTCCACGAGAGAATCCTCCATAAGAGAAGTTTTTATTTTTGTATTCTATTTTTAAGAGATTAATAGAATTCTTTTATTTTCTTCTCATATTTCTTCTCTAAAGTGGTCAGAGAACCACAACAAGTGGTATCAGAGCTCCAGGTCGAGAGCTTGGGTCCAAAATTTGAAGAAACAAAGCTACTGTTCTTCAAGTTGGTGTTTCGGAAAGTTGCTCAAATAATTAATTTGACACTCCCAGGTGAAAGTACCCGACGAGAGGAGAACAACGAAGTTCGCCGGAGAGACAACGGACGTTCCACGCGCCCGCACGCGCCGACTGAAATTTTTCTGCAACTGTTCACGCGCCCACGCGCCGCACGCGCCGTCTGGAGGTTGAAGACGACCACGTCAGCAGCCACGTCAGCGAACCCCTGCCACGCCAGTGACACGTCGTCAGCCACGTCATCTGCCACGTCATCTGCCATGTGGTACCACGTCAGCACCATCTGCCACGTCAGCAATATTTTCTAAAATTACGGAACGGCCCCTGAAGTTTTGGAAATTACGGAACAGCCCCTGAATTATTGGAAATTACAGATTGACCCCTGTAGTTTTCTGAAATTACGGTGCAGCCCCTAAACTATTGGAAATTACAGATTGACCCCTATAGTTTCTGTATTTGCAGGTTGACCCAGAAATTTTGTGAAATTACATTTTTTGCCCCAAAATTTCTGGTAATTATATTTTGACCCCGGAAGAGTCAAGTCCACCATTTTCGGCCGTTCCGGACGCAACGGTTAACTCCGTTTTGCCAAATTCAGCTCCAATTTTGGTCAAGCCATAATGTCAATGGAAGAATCATCTTCGGGAGCTATGGTTAAGCTCACTGCCACAAATTATACACTTTGGAGACCTCGGATGGAAGATCTCCTCAATTGTAAGGATCTGTTTGATCCTATAGAAGCTAAAGGTGAAAACCCCGATCCCAGCAAAGTAGCAGAATGGAAGAAATTAAACAAGAAAACGATCGGTCAGATCAGGCAATGGATCGACCACAGTGTCTTCCATCATGTAGCGAAGGAAACGGATGCATATGCCCTCTGGACAAAATTGGAGGACATGTACCAGGCCAAGACTGCTCGGAACAAAGCCCTGTTGCTTAAGCGATTGGTACATCTAACATTACAGAGTGGAACTTCTGTAGCCGAGCATACCAGTGAGTTCCAGAGCTTGGTAAATCAACTATCTGCTGTGGATTACCAACTAGGGGATGAGGATCAGGCCCTCCTACTTCTAAGCTCTCTTCCAGACAGTTGGGAGACATTGGTAGTCTCTCTCAGCAATTCGGCCCCGAATGGCAAACTTACTATGGCTATGGTTAAGGATGCCCTATTTAATGAAGAGGCCAGGAGAAAGGACATTGGCATGGATCAGTCACATGCTCTCGTCACAGAGAGAGGAAGACAGCAAAGAGGTGGTCGAGATAGGGGGAGAGGCAGGAGCAAGAGCAGAGGCAGATCTACAGACGGCAGAAAATCATCGTATAAGTGCTATCATTGTGGCCTGGAGGGTCACATGAAGAAGAACTGCAGAAAGTTGTTGAGAGAGCAGAGACTCCAAGGTAATCAGCCGAAGAAGGATGGAGAGACACTAGTCACTTGTACAGGAGAAGTGGCGCTCTGCTCCACCGAAGAAGAGACATGCCTTCATATATCAACCCAAGATGTTGAGTGGGTAGTCGATACTGCAGCATCCTACCATGTCACTCCACACAGAGATTTCTTTAAAACGTACAAAGCAGGAGACTTTGGTACGGTAAAGATGGGAAATTCCAGTTTCGCAAAGATTATGGGAACTGGTGATATTCAGATAAAAACGAATATTGGTTGTACAATCACTTTGAAGGATGTCCGTCATGTTCCAGACCTTCGGCTTAATCTACTTTCGGGAGCAGCCTTAGACAAGCAAGGCTATGACAACTACTTCAGCAAAGGCACATGGAAAATGACGAAAGGTGCCATAGTTGTCGCCCGAGGACATATTTGTGGAACGTTGTACAAGACTCATGTGAAGATATGTGCAGACAGCCTCAATATTGCAGAAGGAGAGGCGTCTCAAAATCTGTGGCACCAGAGACTCGGTCACATGAGTGAAAAAGGATTGTCCACTTTGGCAAGGAAGAAGCTTATCACTGTTTGCAAGGATGCTGCGCTAGATCCTTGTAATCACTGCTTGTTTGGTAAGCAACATAGAGTCTCCTTCAGTTCCTCTGCATCGAGAAGATCAGAGTTGCTTAGTCTGGTGCACTCTGATGTTTGTGGTCCCATGGAGGTGGAATCATTAGGTGGCAACAAGTATTACCTGACCTTCATTGATGATGCTTCACGGAAGGTGTGGGTATATTTCTTGAAGACAAAGGACCAGGTATTGGATTACTTCAAACTGTTTCATACCATGGTAGAGCGTGAAACAGGAAAGAAGCTGAAATGTCTCCGTTCAGATAATGGAGGCGAGTATACTTCCAAGGAGTTCGATGCCTACTGCAGAAGACACGGCATTCGACATGAGAAGACGGTCCCTCGCACCCCACAACATAATGGAATAGCCGAAAGAATGAACCGAACCATTATGGAAAAAGGTCAGAAGTATGATCAGTATGGCTAAGCTGCCAAAGCCATTCTGGGGAGAAGCTGTTCGTGCCGCCTGCTATTTAATCAACAGATCACCGTCAGTACCGTTGAATTTTGAAATTCCGGAGAAAGTGTGGTCGGGTAAGATTCCCTCCTACTCTCATTTAAGAGTGTTTGGTTGTTTAGCTTATGTACATGTATCCAAGGAGCTCAGACAGAAGCTCGATGTAAGATCTACTCCATGCATCTTTATAGGATATGGAGATGAAGAATTCGGATACAGGTTATGGGACCCGAAAACCAAGAAGGTTATTAGAAGCAGGGATGTAGTATTCCATGAAAACCAGAAAATGGAAGACATTGCAAAGCCCAGAATGTCTCCTAATTGTAGTTCTAGTGCCGAGAATTTTTGTCCTAATCCAGCACCAGCACAAATAGCCACAGAGGATAATGAGGTGCATGAAGATATACCAGAAGCAGACCAGGAGGAAGAAGGGGATATTGAGCAGGGGGAGACTCAATCCTCTCAAGCAGCTGCAGGGCCATCACAGCGGTCAGATGATGGTACACCTCCTGAAACCAGTGGTTTACAAGTTCGGAGATCTGAGCGAGGCCGAATTCCATCAAAGAGATTTCCAGAATCTGAGTATATTCTGCTTACTGAAGAGGGGGAGCCAGAGAGTTTCCAGGAAGCTGTTTCTCATCAAGAAAAGGAAAAGTGGCTGCAAGCAATGCAAGATGAGATGGAATCCTTGCAGAAAAATCATACTTATGAGTTGGTTGAGCTTCCAACAGGAAAGAAGGCACTAAAGAATAAATGGGTGTTCAAGCTCAAGAAAGATGGCAGCGGAAAGGTGGTGAAACACAAAGCCCGATTGGTGGTCAAAGGATTTCTTCAGAAGAAAGGAATTGACTTTGATGAGATTTTTTCACCAGTGGTAAAAATGACTTCAATTCGAGTCATTTTTGGTTTAGTAGCAAGTCTAAACCTAGAGCTTGAGCAGATGGATGTGAAGACAACATTTCTTCACGGTGATTTACATGAAGAAATCTACATGGAGCAGCCAGAAGGATTTGAGGTTTCAGGGAAAGAAAACCTCGTATGCAAGCTAAAGAAGAGCTTGTATGGCCTCAAGCAAGCACCAAGACAATGGTATAAGAAGTTTGACTCGTTTATGGTGAGTCAAGGCTATAAAAGGACTGCAGCAGACCAGTGTGTTTATATTAAAAAATTTTCAGGTGGAAACTTCATTGCACTTTTGCTATATGTGAACGACATGTTGATCGTTGGACAAGATGCAATGAAGATTAGTAAGTTGAAGAAAGAATTGTCTAAGTCTTTTGATATGAAAGACTTAGGACCAGCTCAACAAATTTTGGGAATGCAAATAATCCGAGACAGGAAGAATAGAAGGTTATGGCTATCTCAAGAGAAGTATGTTGAACGGGTGATAAAGAGATTCAACATGGATAAAGCCAAACCGGTCAGCATTCCACTTGCAAATCATTTCAAGTTGAGTAAGAAGTTGTGCCCCTCATCCAAAGAAGAGATAGAGGAGATGGCTTCAGTACCATATTCTTCAGCGGTAGGAAGTCTGATGTATGCAATGGTGTGTACCAGACCAGACATTGCTCATGCAGTAGGTGTTGTGAGCAGATTTCTTTCAAATCCTGGAAAGAAACACTGGGAAGCAGTCAAATGGATTCTCAGGTATCTTAAAGGTACATCGAAGCTGTGCTTGTGCTACGGGGGAGGTGATCCAATCTTAGAAGGCTATACAGATGCAGATATGGCCGGAGACCCTGATAATAGAAAGTCTACATCAGGTTATCTCTACACTTTTGCAGGGGGAGCTGTGTCATGGCAGTCAAGATTGCAGAAGTGTGTTGCTTTATCCACTACTGAAGCAGAGTACATTGCCGCAGCGGAAGCGGGTAAGGAAATGTTGTGGTTAAAGCGTTTTCTCACAGAATTGGGCATCAAGCAAGAAGACTACAAGATACATTGTGATAACCAAAGTGCCATGGATTTGAGCAAAAACTCAATGTATCATTCCCGTACAAAGCACATTGACATCCGCTATCATTGGATACGCGAAGTAATAGATCAACAGTTGCTGAAACTGATAAAGATCCACACAAAAGAGAATCCAGCAGATATGCTAACAAAAGTTGTTGCTCAAGAGAAGCTGAAGCTATGCAGAGACATAGCTGGAATAGATGGCAGATGACCATCAGTTTTAAATGCGGCTGGAGGGGGAGAATTGTGAAGTCCAGCCGCACCAACCTCACCAACCACAGCCGCACCAACCTCACCAACCACAGCCACCATTGTTGACAGCCACCATTATTGACACCATTGCTGCACCGATCAACAATTGTGGGCTAAGATGTTGAAAAGTGTGGCCTTGTAAGCCTATAAATAGGCTCCTTACCTTTGCATGAAAACCAAGCCAAGAGAGCAATCTCAATCCTCCCAAGTGAGGAGAATTGAGAGAAAACTCCAAGAGAGAGAGTTGTTTAAGTTCCAGAGAGAACTTGAGAGAAGAGTGAGCAATTCCAGAGAGAATTGGAGAGTGCAGAGAGAGGTTCCACGAGAGAATCCTCCATGAGAGAAGTTTTTATTTTTGTATTCTATTTTTAAGAGATTAATAGAATTCTTTTATTTTCTTCTCATATTTCTTCTCTAAAGTGGTCAGAGAACCACAACATGTAGATCATCTTCGATATTACATAGCGACAGATCTTTCAAAGTGGACACCAAATGAGAGAAAGAGGAAGCCATAAGTTGTGTAGATGAAGAAGGAGTCGATGATGATGATGATGTTTCTTCTGTTGTAATGCTCATCATTGTTCGATGGAATGGCATCCAAGTTGAACTTTCTAGTGTTAGGTGTGCGATAGATGGGGAGAAGGGCAAGAACTTCAATTTGGGGCAACCCTGAATATGTGAATCAGAAAGACGAGGAAAGTAAAGGAACATGGATGATGATGGCATTGTTGTACTTTCAGAAGTACCATCTGTCACAGTATCTCTCCACCATCCTTTAAGATTAGACAAATATCGAAGATACAGAACTTCCAAGGATGGCATCAATGATGCCGCTTTTGATGGAGTGAAGAAGTCATCTGAAATATATTCTATAAGAGGCATGTTATACAAATCAAGTTTCTTGAGAGAAGGGAACTGATCCAATGGTGGCAGAGTTTGGCATTTGATACAGTTTGACAAAGAAAAGCTTACTAGCTGTTTAAGAGAGGGAACCCAACTTGACAACCTCACACCCCCGTAACCACCTAACCACAAGCTTTTCAGATTTGGGACTGGCTGGAAGCTCTCCAATGTCATTTCATACTCGTCAGTGCTAGTACATTCGATGGCGCCTCCAAGATCTTTTCTATCATTTGATGAAGACCAATCTAATCTTAAGGATTGAAGATATTGTTTTGCCTTCAAATTTGCTGCCTTACCATCTGTTTTTCCGTGTCTCAAATTTATAATGCAGAGATTTCTTAAGCTATTTAAAGGCATTAGTTCCTTTAGCTCAGCAACATGATCACCACAACCATGCCTCAAGTTTGTCCCTTTACTCAACACAAAATATGATAAGGTTTGAAGATTAGTCAACTGTCCCAGTCCACTTGGCATATGTCTCAAATCCCTCACCCCAAGAAACTCAAGGTGCCTGAGGCTTATTAATTTTTTCATATCTCTTGGAAATTCTTTGAATTCACCCAACATGGACAGCTTCAGAGTCTGCAAGTTCTATAACTTGGTAATGGAATTAGGCAATGCCTTGATTTTTGTACCAGAAAGATCGAGATATCTTAGATGCCTCAATTTTCCAATGGAATTTGATAATGTCGTTAATCCAGAGTCATGCAGATCCAAAGCACGTAAGAACTTGAAATTTGAAAAAAATGCATCACATAACTGCAAACTTTCTCTCAATGCATAACGTTCCCTTTGTTGGCTAGGCAAAAGAACTGTTCGGATCCTATTTGCTGTTTGAGACACAGAAATTGGAATCTGTTGGGATGATTTTAAGGAAAAATTGAATGACAAGTGACGAGCTCTTCTGTCAATATCTTTTTTGTCTGATGGTAACATAGCACACTTTGCTCCAGCTACTTTTAGTGCAAGATCATGCATGAGATCGTGCATTTTACAATAATATATATTACCAAACTCATCTTCTTCCACTTCTTGAAAAAACGATCTCCAATATAATTCCATAAAATATTCACGGCCCATATCCTCTAGTGATTGATTTGCATCAGATGCCTTAATAAATCCTTGAGCCATCCAAAGCTTGATAAGGTTTTCTACATTAATATAATGATCTTTAGGAAACAAGCTACAATAGGAAAAACAATGTTTCAAATTGGAGGTGAGACAATCATAGCTAAGCTTTAATGTGGGTAAAATATCACTATCATCTTGAGATATCTTCGAAAATTCAGTTTTGTGGAGGGACAACCACTCGGTTTCTGGATCTTTATAGTACAGCATCCTTCCAATGGTTCTTATGGCAAGAGGAATTCCTTTGCATTTTTTGACAATCTAATTTCCAATTTGGATGATGTTGGAGTTGTTTGGTTCTTGTCCTTCCGTAAATGCCATTTTCTTAAACAAAGACCAAGACTCATCATCATCAAGATTTCCTAAGAGATATGGTTCTAATGTGGTCTTTGTAATCCTTGCAACCACCATACTGCGAGTAGTTACAATTATTCTGCTCCCATCTATGCCATTTAACAATAAATCTTTCAACTTCAACCATAATTCGCGATTCTCATTCCATAAATCATCAAGAACAAGGAGATATCGTTTTCCACTTATTTTTTTTCGAAGAGACTTTTGCAATAACTCCATCTCACAATTTTCTACTTTCTCATTAGATATAGATTTAATAATTTTCTGAACAAGCAATCCAACATCAAAATCTGCATCAGAGACACACACCCACATTTTGAGATCAAAATGTTTTTCGACTTTTTCATCATTGAACACAAGTCGAGCAAGTGTGGTCTTTCCTAGTCCACCATGACCCACTATATTAACAACTGATACATTCTCATGGTGAGATTTTGTATCCAACAAAAGTTGAAGGATTTTCATTCTGTCACCCTCCCTCCCAACAACCACTTCTCCTTCAGAGACAAACGAGTGAGTATCCCTCACCGCTCTATTATACATTGCTTGAGCCTCTCCGTGGTGTTCCTCCAAACGGAATTGCCTATCATCTCTAATCACAGCTAGTTTCTTCTTAAGAGACTCTATTTTGTGACTCATCTTGTGTCGAAACACAAGTTGATTCGAGGTCGAGAAGAAGGTGCATACCTGCTTGGCTATGGGGGTGTTACTGGTCATCACTTGGCGTCGCAAAGCTTCAGTTGAAATCCCATCCACCAAGTCATCAGCTTCACAGACAACATCTTCAAGTCTACTAAGCCATGTTTTGACTTGATCGCTATGGATCTGCTTCTTCTCTGCATCAGTAAGTACAGCTTTGATTGTTGAAATGGTCTCTTGAAGTCCTATACGCTCTTCATTTACACCCCAAAGCAATGCAATTTCTTGCACAGCTTCAGAGGCCAATCTCCGAACGATCCCTTCAGCAATGCTAGAGACGACTGCTTCCATAATTGCTTCCATAATTGTTTCTTGGAATTGTTCTTCAAAATCAATTTGCAGGAGAAAAAAAAACAAGACTATGCTTTGGAAATAAGCAAAGCTTCTTGTTGCCATCTTTTTAGCATTGATACCTTCGCTTGGCTTCGCTGTCTGCATTTATTTTGTGGGTCCCGATTCTATGATCTGTCCCTATTTTCTCTGTTGTTGTAATGAACTGACTTGCTTTGCTGTCTTGACTTTAATGAGCTCTTGATCAATGATCCCGACGCACGAGCTACCTCTAGGCTGCCAACCACTTTCTTAATGAGCTCTTGAATATATATATATATATATATATTTGTTTTTTCTTTGACTAATTCACACCCCCTTCGTGTGACATGGCACAATCCTTTTGGGTGCGGCCGTTTCTTATAGAGCATAAAGTGATGTAAGACCATTTCTTTCCATGATAAAAAGGACGTCTTTTTAAGAAGATCTTAAAAAATATTTAACTCTTTGGAGATGCTCTAAGCATTCTAAAAGTTTATAGATATTTATATCACAAATAATTAAACAGGCATTTCACCAATAATAATAATAATAATTAAACAGGTAGAATAGCGTTTATAACAAGTTCTAGTTTTCCGTTCAAAAGCTAGGAAACAGCTTTTCTTTCGCCCAAAACAGCCGCACTTGATTTGATCACAGAAAAATGGTGCTTCTTGCAAAATGAATGCAAAATTTGTTCAGAGCAAGCAGCCATTGCTAATCCAATTCCTACACACATAAAACCATGTTGAACTGAAAACATCCTCTAACTCTGTGCTTTATGGATGTGTACTATATTGTACATATTGATTCATTTCTTTCTTTGTATATTCCTCTTTCTCTTTCCCATTCCTGGGGTAGTAGCTTTTTATCATGTTGTGCGTTTTAAAATGCAATTAAAGTGTAAAGATTGAGGAATGGTGTAAGTCTCAAGATAATAAAGGACATTATTAGTTTTTTATAATATAAATTTTATATAATCAATATAAGATGTTTGAAAAATATTTTTAGTCAAATTGAAATGAGAAGTGCTTATCACATAATTAATGTTACTGCTGCATCATAATCTACGTACTTAACAATATATTGATAATAAAAACTAATACTTATTGTGCTGGTTGAATTGATAGCAGCTTGCAATCCTAAAAATTTGATTGGCCAAAAGTTAGGGGTTCATGTTAAAGCAGCTTTTGTTTGAAGAGGAGATAGGTATTAATGTTTCATTTTCAAATGTAATTAATAGTTTTGAAAATTCTGTTTTGTTGAAAAACAACCACTCGGTTTCTCGATCTTTGAATTAAAACATCCTTCCTATGGTCCTTATGACAAGAGGATTTCCTCTACATTTTTTCACGATCTCCTTTCCAATCTCGACAATGTTAAGTTGGCGCCGTTTGGCTCTTGTCCATCCCTGAAAGCATTTTTTTGAATAAAGACCAAGACCTCATCTTCGTCAAGCTTTCCTAAAACATATGATTCCATTATGGTCATTGTAATTCTTGCAACCACCGTACTATGGGTAATTATTTTACTCCCATTTGTGCCTTTTACCAATAAATTTTTTAAACTCAACCATAATTCGTGGTTTTCATTCCACACATCATCCAATACAAGAAGATAACGCTTTCCACTTATTTTTTTGTCCAAGAGATTTTTGGAAAGGCTGCATCTCATAATTTTCAAGCCTCTCATTACAAGCTGTAGAATTAAGATGGTGATTTATTTCTTTGTCCCATTTCAAGGGTAGTTGCTTTTTATAATTTTTTAATGCAATTAAGAGTGTAAAGATTGAGGTAAGATGTAAGTCTCAAGTCAGCGAGGTAGTATCGGATTTTTCACAATATAATTTCTATATAATTAATATCAGACGGTGAAAAAATATTTTTATTCAAGTTGGAATGAGAAGTGGTTGCCATATAATTAATGTTACTGCTATATCGTAAATTAAAGTATCCTTATCAATAATAGAAACTAGTTAAATTATCAAAAATTCAAAGGGATTATTACAAAAAACTTTACCTTACAATGTAAACTTTTTAGAAGTTATTTGTGTTTTCCTTTTTCACATGCACTTCCATTTGAGTTTCTTTTTGTTTGCAATTTATACCCTTTAAATAAAATAGACAAATTGAGTTAAGCTTGCAAGAGAATATAAGAAAAAAAATCTCCAACTGATAAAACGCAGAGTTCCATTGAAAGATTTATTTATTTGTTTATTTTTCTTTCATCGATAGACTTTAAGAAAAACATAGAGTTTTTAATGATAATTCTAGTGCAATGGCTGTTTGTCTGTAAGTTTATTATAATCTTATGGTTTTCCAAAAAATTATGGATGGAATTAATTTCACATATTATTTTCCTTCGTTTGGAACGCTCGGGAATAAAATTTTTCTCCTTCGGCGAAACAGCAAGGTGAATGCAAAATTTGTTTTATAGCTAGCGTTCATCCCCACTCTTGATTCGGGAAACGTCTAAGGCCTGCAAAATAGTAGTAACTAAAGTGTTTATCAAGAAAATATATATAGGATGTTTCTTGGGAAGAAAGCAAGCTAGTTAGTTAAAAGAAAGAAACAATAGTAGTAGTGAAAATAGGCATCAAAGAGACAATTTTATTTTGTTTGAATATTTAAAGAATTCTTCAAAGATATTGTATTTCCTCAGATGCATCAGTCTTTTCAAATTTCTCCATCTGCAACAAAAATTGTAGGATAGGAAATATTTTTCGCATCCAAAATTGGAAAGCTTTGCAATCTTTATTTGCTAATTAAGAAATATTTACTAGTGGATTGTTCTTATTTGTTTAATATTTTGCCTCTCGTTTTCGATCTTAATTCTTAGTGTGAATGAGATTTATTATGACCAAAAAATAGAAAAGAAATACAACTGCATCTTTGTGTTTTGTGGGGGTACCATTTTTGGTATCTTTTCAGTATTATATTATTCTAGAATGGAGTGTCAAATTTTCCCTTCTTTATGTGATCCAATTATTTATCACTGTAACAACAAAATGCATTACCTCATTGGTGATAAAAACGGTAAATAAACAAAATAAAATAAAACAATAAAGTTATGATAATATTGAAGAAACATAAATATCCTTTATCTAGAAGTCCTGGTGAATTTTGGTTTTTTTTACAGTTCAAATGGTTCAAAAACGATTGCACCTTCCGCGTTTTGCATTTTCTTTTGTTTTAGATTTTTTTAAAATTTTATTTTCTTTTAAAATGATGCCATTTATAGTAAAAATACCCAGCTCTACCCTTTTTGTGATTTTCCTTCCACGATGGTATGCCAACAATACAATAGTAATTTCATGTATACCAGATAAGGATCCCTTGTCCGAGATTTTCAGGATTGCATAGTGTGGTTACTGATTGTGCGGCAACAACTCTTTTCACACACACACACACACACACACAAAAAAAAAAAACTTTTCATCGGGATTGCACAGTATGATTATTGATTGTGCGCCAACTGCTCTTTCCACACACACGTAAACACCAAAAAAAATAAATAAATAAAAAATTACTTTTCATTTTCTTCTCCAGACTAGAGACTCTGGCTAAGGCAATTTTTTTCATAACAGATTTTTCGCTATTGGTTTCCTTCTTTTAACATCAAATTTGAGGTTTTGTTCTTTTTCTTTACAGATCGAAAACCAACAAAATCTCGCCCTCAAAAATTCTTTGCTAATGCTTGCACATATTTTAAATCTACAAAAAAATTCATATGATTCATAAAGTAGATGGAGAAACGTTGCCATTGTCAGCAGCAGTAACATCAGGACATTAATGGGACTTCCGATAATCTGCCATTGCTGGAACTTGCTAATTGATGTGTCCAAGTTGGTTTGTTTTCTTTTCTTTTATGAATTTTCCCATGTGGATGTATTCATATTTGCCTGTGAGTGAAACCCAGTTCTATCTGCTTTTATTTACTCTCTCTCTCTTTTTTTTTTCTTTTTTTTTTCTTTTTTTTTTTCCTTCTATTGCCTCATTACTTCGTCAAGGAATTAGCATTTTGGGTGTAAATTATGATGTTGAGTTTTAATGTTCATTTAGGGAGGAGTACAAAGGGGATGCAGAACTATCAATTTTCGCTTACAATTGTGATATTATTTTATAATTTCTATTTACTAAATTTTTGTGTGGTTTGTCAAATTTCTATTTCTATTTTTCTCATGCCCGGCTTTTGAAAGAAAAAAATTAAAAACCAGAACAAAATATATATATATATATAATCACGTATGAGGACTAGGAGGATGAGAAAAAAGTGAAAATTTTGAAGTTAAAATCCTTTTCTTGAGTGATTGGGAAAATTGGATGGAGTATTTTCTTCCTTTGTTTTGTTTTGTTTTTTTTTTTGTTTTTTTTTTTTTTTTTTGGGTAATGGGAGTATTTTCTTTCTTGTTTGTTCCAATAGATTACAATTGTAGGATAGAATGCAATGTTAAGATTCATCCTTATCTGCTGAGGAAGAAGTTTGTAGTTACTGGATTCTTGGAATGAGTCAAACAATTGACTTCTTCAATGTTTCATTATTATTTAAGCAAAGCTTCTTGTTGCCATCTTTTTAGCATTGATACCTTCGCTTGGCTTCGCTGTCTGCATTTATTTTGTGGGTCCCGATTCTATGATCTGTCCCTATTTTCTCTATTGTTGTAATGAACTGACTTGCTTTGCTGTCTTGACTTAATGAGCTCTTGATCAATGATCCCGACTCACGAGCTACCTCTAGGCTGCCAACCACTTTCTTAATGAGTTCTTGAATATATATATACATATATAAATATTTTTTTTCTCTGACTAATTCACACACACCCCCTTCGTGTGACATGGCACAATCCTTTTGGGTGCGGCCGTTTCTTATAGAGCATAAAGTGATGTAAGAGCATTTCTTTCCATGATAAAAAGGACGTCTTTTTAAGAAGATCTTAAAAAATATTTAACTCTTTGGAGATGCTCTAAGCATTCTAAAAGTTTATAGATATTTATATCACAAATAATTAAACAGGCATTTCACCAATAATAATAATAATAATAATAATAATAATAATAATAATAATAATAATTAAACAGGTAGAATAGCGTTTATAACAAGTTCTAGTTTTCCGTTCAAAAGCTAGGAAACAGCTTTTCTTTCGCCCAAAACAGCCGCACTTGATTTGACCACAAGAAAAATGGTGCTTCTTGCAAAATGAATGCAAAATTTGTTCATAGCAAGCAGCCATTGCTAATCCAATTCCTACACACATAAAACCATTTTGAACTGAAAACATCCTTTAACTATGTGCTTTATGGATGTGTACTATATTGTACATATTGATTCATTTCTTTCTTTGCATATTCCTCTTTCTCTTTCCCATTCCTAGGGTAGGAGCTTTTTATCATGTTGTGCGTTTTAAAATGCAATTAAAGTGTAAAGATTGAGAAAAGGTGTAAGTCTCAAGATAATAAAAGACATTATTAGTTTTTTATAATATAAATCTTATATAATCAATATAAGATGTTTGAAAAATATTTTTAGTCAAATTGAAATGAGAAGTGCTTACCACATAATTAATGTTACTGCTGCATCATAATTTACGTACTTATCAATATATTGATAATAAAAACTAATACTTATTGTGCTGGTTGAATTGATAGCAGCTTGCAATCCTAAAAATTTAATTGGCCAAAAGTTAGGGGTTCATGTTAAAGTAGCTTTTGTTTGAAGAGGAGATAGGTATTAATGTTTCATTTTCAAATGTAATTAATAGTTTTGAAAATTCTGTTTTGTTGAAAAACAACCACTCGGTTTCTCGATCTTTGAATTAAAACATCCTTCCTATGATCCTTATGACAAGAGGATTTCCTCTACATTTTTTCACGATCTCCTTTCCAATCTCGACAATGTTAAGTTGGCGCCGTTTGGCTCTTGTCCATCCCTGAAAGCCATTTTTTTGAATACAGACCAAGACCTCATCTTCGTCAAGCTTTCCTAAAACATATGGTTCCATTATGGTCATTGTAATTCTTGCAACCACCGTACTATGGGTAATTATGATTATTTTACTCCCATTTGTGCCGTTTACCAATAAATTTTTTAAACTCAACCATAATTCGTTGTTTTCATTCCACACATCATCCAATACAAGAAGATAACGCTTTCCACTTATTTTTTTGTCCAAGAGATTTTTGGAAAGGCTGCATCTCATAATTTTCAAGCCTCTCATTACAAGCTGTAGAATTAAGATGATGATTTATTTCTTTGTCCCATTTCAAGGGTAGTTGCTTTTTATAATTTTTTTAATGCAATTAAGAGTGTAAAGATTGAGGTAAGATGTAAGTCTCAAGTCAGCGAGGTAGTATCGGGTTTTTCACAATGTAATTTCTATATAATTAATATCAGACGGTGAAAAAATATTTTTATTCAAATTGGAATGAGAAGTGGTTGCCATATAATTAATGTTACTGCTATATCGTAAATTAAAGTATCCTTATCAATAATAGAAACTAGTTAAATTATCAAAAATTCAAAGGGATTATTACAAAAAACTTTACCTTACAATGTAAAATTTTTAGAAGTTATTTGTATTTTCCTTTTTCACATGCACTTCCATTTGAGTTTCTTTCTGTTTGCAATTTATACCCTTTAAATAAAATAGATAAATTGACTTAAGCTTGCAAGAGAATATAAGAAAAAAAATCTCCAACTGATAAAACGCAGAGTTCCATTGAAATATTTAGTTATTTGTTTATTTTTCTTTCATCGATAGACTTTAAGAAAAACATAGAGTTTTTGATGATAATTCTAGTGCAATGGCTGTTTGTCTGTAAGTTTGTTATAATCTTATGGTTTTCCAAAAAATTATGGATGGAATTAATTTCACATATTATTTTCCTTCGTTTGGAACGCTCGGGAATAAAATTTTTCTCCTTCGGCGAAACAGCAAGGTGAATGCAAAATTTGTTTAATAGCCAGCGTTCATCCCCAGTCTTGATTCGGGAAACGTCTAAGGCCTGCAAAATAGTAGTAACTAAAGTGTTTATCAAGAAAAATATATATAGGATGTTTCTTGGGAAGAAAGCAAGCTAGTTAGTTAAAAGAAAGAAACAATAGTCGTAGTGAAAATAGACATCAAAGAGACAATTTTATTTTGTTTGAATATTTATAGAATTCTACAAAGATATTGTATTTCCTCAGATGCATCAGTTTTTTCAAATTTCTCCATCTGCAACAAAAATTGTAGGATAGGAAATATTTTTTGCATCCAAAATTGGAAAGCTTTGCAATCTTTATTTGCTAATTAAGAAATATTTACTAGCGGATTGTTCTTATTTGTTTAATATTTTACCTCTCGTTTTCGATCTTAATTTTTAGTGTGAATGAGATTTATTATGACCAAAAAATAGAAAAGAAATACAACTGCATCTTTGTGTTTTGTGGGGGTACCATTTTTGGTATCTTTTCAGTATTATATTATTCTAGAATGGAGTGTCAAATATTTCCCTTCTTTATGTGATACAATTATTTATCACTTTAACAACAAAATGCATTACCTCATCAACCTCATTGGTGATAAAAACGGTAAATAAACAAAATAAAATAAAACAATAAAGTTATGATAATATTGAAGAAACATATATATCCTTTATCTAGAAGTCCTGATGAATTTTGGTTTTTTTTCCAGTTCAAATGGTTCAAAAATGACTGCACCTTCCGCGTTTTGCATCTTCTTTTGTTTTGGATTTTTTTAAATTTTATTTTCTTTTAAAATGATGCCATTTATAGTAAAAGTACCCAGCTCTACACTTTTTGTGATTTTCCTTCCAAGATGGTATGCCAACAATAAAATATGGTAATTTCATGTAGTCACACACGCGCACACACACACACAAGAAAATAAAAAAAAAATCTTTTCATCGGGATTGCGCAGTATGGTTATTGATTGTGTGCCAACTGCTCTTTCCACACACACTTAAACCCAAAAAAAAAAAAAAAATTACTTTTCATTTTCTTCTCTAGACTAGAGACTCTGGTTAAGGCAATTTTTTTCATAAAAGATTTTTCGCTATTGGTTTCCTTCTTTTAACATCAAATTTGAGGTTTTTCTTCTTTTTCTTCACAGATCGAAAACCAACAACATCTTGCTCTCAAAAATTCTTTGCTATTGCTCGCACATCTTTTAAATCTACAAAAAATATTTGTATGATTCATAAAGTAGATGGAGAAACGTTGCCATTGCCAGCAGCAGCAGCATCAAGACATTAATGGGACTTCCGATAATCTACCATTGCTGGAACTTGCTAATTGATGTGTCCAAGTTGGTTTGTTTTCTTTTCTTTTATGAATTTTCCCATGTGGATGTATTCATATTTGCCTGTGAGTGAAACCCAGTTCTATATGCTTTTATTTACTCTTTTTTTTTTTTTTCTTTTTTTTTCTTTTTTTTTTTTCTGTTGGCTCATTACTTCGTCAAGGAATTAGCATTTTGGGTGTAAATTATGATGTTGAGTTTTAATGTTCATTTAGCGAGGAGTACAAAGGGGATGCGGAACTGTCAATTTTCGCTTATGATTGTGATATTATTTTATAATTTCTATTTACTAAATTTTTGTGTGGTTTGTCAAATTTCTATTCTTCTCATGCTCGGCTTTTGAAAGAAAAAATTTAAAAACCAGAACAATATATATATATATATATATATATATATATATAATCATGTATGAGGACTAGGAGGATGAGAAAAAAGTGAAAATTTTGAAGTTAAAATCCTTTTCTTGAGTGATTAGGAAAATTGGATGGAGTATTTTCTTCCTTTGTTTTTTTTTTTTTTTTTTGGGTAATGGGAGTATTTTCTTTCTTGTTTGTTCCAATGGATTACAATTATAGGATAGAATGCAATGTTAAGATTCATCCTTATCTGCTAAGGAAGAAGTTTGTAGTTACTGGATTCTTGGAATGAGTCAAACAATTGACTTCTTCAATGTTTCATTATTATTTATTTATTTATTGCCTTCTGCCCACTGCCAACCTCGACAGTGGTGGGGAATTTAGCAGGAATGGCTGTTGCCATCTTGATTGCTATCTACGTCGCTCAATTGTTTCATTGTTTTTTTTCTTTTCTGTTTTTTCTTTTTTTGCTCTGAGCTTAATTGTTTCATTGTTAACATTAAAAGTATATGGGTTTTTAATTCATATACTACTAAAGTTGGAATTAGATTTATAGCAGGGTTATGAGTGGTATGAGAGTTTTTTCAAATGAAAATGTATCGGTCGAAGTGTCTGCTCTTTTGCTTTACTAGGTCTGATATTCAAATGGAAAAGTATAAAAAACAAAAAAACAAAACACAAAACAAAAAAGGAAAAAAGTGTCTGGTCTCTTGCTTTACTAGGTTTGATATTCAAATGGAAAAGAATAAAAAACAAAAAAAAAAAAACAACACAAAAACGAAAAAAACAAAGAAAAAGAAAAAAGTAAAAAACAAAAAAACAAAGAAAAAGAGTCACTTTAGCCTTGTTTGGTAATAAGTCTAAAAAATACGTCCTCAAATTAAAAAAAAAAATACAAAATAAGCCTCAAAAACCATTTCTTTGAAAGAGCACCATTATGTAGGCTTTTTGGTTTTCTATTTTATAATTATATTATTTACTAATGTTAAAGGACCTTTTATAAGAAGCATGACTCTATATATAATTGACAATGATGAAATATTTATTAATATTTTTACACATTTAAATTTTTTGGGGGATAGAATTACATTGAATTTAATATTTAAAATATTATACTATTTATATCTAACATCATTTTGTTTCAACTCATTTTAAGAAGTAATTATTTAACTTTTGTGCCATATTTAATTGATAAAAGCAACTTAGTACATGAAGATCTATATTGTTGAATTAGGAATCCTTAAACAATTAGATAGACTTTTATTTAGTGTGTTTAGTTATTTATATTACAACTTTCAGAATTTACTATGTCTGAAAATGAAAAAAAATTAGAATCAATAATATTTTATCGGGTTAACAATGACGATGAAATCATAGAAGTGAGGCAAATATGGCTAGCAATTTAGACATTTCACAACCAAATGATACCGAAAACACATTGAAAGGAACTATAAAGTCCTCTCCTACAGTTGATGAGAGCCGCAAGAGAAAGTTTATTTGGCTTAAGAGCAAACTTAAAAAGAATGCAATTTGTAGAAAAATATAAAATCAAAATATGAATGTATAAAATCAAAATATTAATTTGTTGAGTAAATTTGTTATTTATATGACAAAGAACAGCAATAATATATGACAATTTTTACTAAACAAATCACCATTCATATTGTATCAAAAAAAAAAAAAATCAGCATTCATAGATTATTTTATATGATAATTCTATTCAAATTTCCTCTTTACAATTAATATAAAATAAGTAGATAATTTATATTTTAAATCAAAATCTCACAAATTTATTAATTGTTAATATACATTGACACACTTATCAAACTATTATATTATAGTAATTTAAAAAATTATTTCAATTTGAACTATTCAAAGCTTAAACAAACTACTATTAGATACCCTAATTTTAGATTAAGTCTCCTGCATTGCATGTGTGCACACCTAGTATATATATATATAAATAACATTCAATAAATAGGTAATGAACAATATTAGTTTGTTCCCTTTGTTTCATTGACAAAATATACTCATCAACTAGTTTTCCATATTCACAAAAACAAAGTAGTACAATTTGTGCAAATTAATAATACCGTACAGGGTTGAGGATTTTGCAGCATCATTGTAACTCTAATCTCATGACGCCGCAATAGTCTGTATAGAATGAATCCAAGCTCTCAAAAGGAACAGAGAGAATACTCTAAACGGTTCTGGAGCTAGTTGATCAATAATATTCTCACGCTTAGAAATTAATACAACAATGGCCATCCGTTTGAGACAAATGGAAAATTAACAAGAAGATCAAGAAGCTCCTTTGATAAAAGCTAAAAGACTAAAACGCAGCGTTTAACAATTCTAACTATCAGACAAAACAATTAACTGGACTAGCTTTTAATACAAATGGCAAAGTCATACGACATCGTTTCAAGATTTGGCTTCTAAAACCAACTGGTGGAAAACGACGCCGTATTGCTTTTCTAAATGTTCTCTCCTAGCCGCCCCACACCCCTTTGTCTAATACCAGATGGTCAGTGACTTGGAACAATCCCAATCCTTCTGAGTGCCTATAGACTATAAAGCAAGCAATGATGTCAGAAATAATTGAAGATGATGATGAAGAAGAGCTCTCCCTCTTTGTAGACACTGCTGTGAGAGGGTGAAGGAGAGAGAGAGAGAGAGAGAGGGGAAAAACAAGATTTACCTTGCCCGCGCTTTTTCTTCTTCAGTACGCATAGTCCTTGATTTCCCCGCTTGTTCCCACCTGTGTCCTTTGTTTTGAAGGGTTGCCACTTACTTCTTCCCCTTCTGTATGCAAAACGCTTCTGGTTCTTCCTAGCTGCTCTCATGTGATAGGTTTGGGAAATGTGAATATGGATTTGGACTGGTGTGTTGGATTTGTATTTGCTGTGGTAGGCTTTTGGTGGGCCCAAAATTACCCTACAGCATATGGCAACCGAGTAATTGAGTTATGTATAATGTATCTGAGAAAGAAGGGGATTCCGAATCATCAGGGGCCCCCAAATTCAAACGAGGAATGTGAGCAATTTTAGGCCAATCCTCTCCTTTTTCCCTTTTACATCTCCGCAATAAGATGGGACATCCCAAAATCCTCAATGTTTGTAAAGAGGTGATACTGCGTAATCCTTCAGGCAATGATGTCAAACTGGGGCAACTGATTAGGACAAACTCTATAAGTGATGTGAGGTTGCTAAACCACTCGGGTATGGCCTTCAAATTCTTACACTTAAAAAATTCAAGTCCCCGTAAGGTAGTAAAGTATTGAAGCCCTTCAGGAGGAGTCTCCAGTCGTGGAAGATCCATGAATGAGAGACACACAAGGCTTGTACAGGCTTTCCATGAAATCACTTCAGCACTGGACATGTCAAGCTCATTGCATCCCATAATACCCAAATTTCGAAGTGAGACTAGATGTTGAATGATGGGGGATAGATGCTTTAACTTTGAGCACCCATCAAAGCTCAGGCTCTCTAGAGATGTAAGGCTTTTGAACCAATTGGGAAGAGAGTGTAGATCATCTTTGATATTACATAGCCACAGATCTTTCAAAGTGGACACCAAATGAGAGAAAGAGGAAGCCATAAGATGTGTAGATGAAGGAGTCGATGATGATGATGATGTTTCTTCTGTTGTAATGCTCATCATTGTTCGATGGAATGGCATCCAAGTTGAACTTTCTAGTGTTAGGTGTGCGATAGATGGGGAGAAGGGCAAGAACTTCAATTTGGGGCAACCCTGAATATGTGAATCAGAAAGACGAGGAAAGTAAAGGAACATGGATGATGATGGCATTGTTGTACTTTCAGAAGTACCATCTGTCACAGTATCTCTCCACCATCCTTTAAGATTAGACAAACCTTCAAGAAACAGAATTTCCAAGGATGGCATCAATGATGCCGCTTTTGATGGAGTGAAGAAGTCATCTGAAATATATTCTATAAGAGGCATGTTAGACAAACAAAGTTCCTTGAGAGAAGGGAACTGATCCAATGGTGGCAGAGTTTGGCATTTGATACAGTTTGACAAAGTAAAGCTTACTAGCTGTTTAAGAGAGGGAACCCAACTTGACAACCTCACACCCCCGTAACCACGTAACTCCAAGCGTTTCAGATTTGGGACTGGCTGGAAGCTCTCCAATGTCATTTCATACTCGTCAGTGCTAGTACTTTCGATGGCGCCTCCAAGATCTTTTCTATCATTTGATGAAGACCAATATAATCTTAAGGATTGAAGATATTGTTTTGCCTTCAAATTTGCTGCCTTACCATCTGTTTTTCCGTGTCTCAAATTTATAATGCAGAGATTTCTTAAGCTATTTAAAGGCATTAGTTCCTTTAGCTCAGCAACATGATCACCACAACCATGCCTCAAGTTTGTCCCTTTACTCAACACAAAATATGATAAGGTTTGAAGATTAGTCAACTGTCCCAGTCCACTTGGCATATGTCTCAAATCCCAAACCCCATCAAACTCAAGGTGCCTGAGACTTATTAATTTTTTCATATCTCTTGGAAATTCTTTGAATTCACCCAACCTGGACAGCTTCAGAGTCTGCAAGTTCTGTAACTTGGTAATGGAATTAGGCAATGCCTTGATTTTTGTACCAGAAAGATCGAGATATCTTAGATGCCTCAATTTTCCAATGGAATTTGATAATGTCGTTAATCCAGAGCCATGCAGATCCAAAGCACGTAAGGACTTGAAATTTGAAAAAAATGCATCACATAACTGCAAACTTTCTCTCAATGCATAACCTTCCCTTTGTTGGCCAGGCAAAAGAACTGTTCGGATCCTATTTGGTGTTTGAGACAGAGAAGTTGGAATCTGTTGGGATGATTTTAAGGAAAAATTGAATGACAAATGACGAGCTCTTCTGTCAATATCTTTTTTGTCTGATGGTAACATAGCACACTTTGCTCCAGCTACATTTAGTGCCAAATCATGCATGAGATCGTGCATTTTACAACAATATATATTACCAAACTTATCTTCTTCCACATCTTGAAAAAACGATCTCCAATATAATTCCATAAAATATTCACGGCCCATATCCTCTAGAGATTGAGTTGCATCAGATAACTTAATAAATCCTTGAGCCATCCAAAGATTTATTAGATCGTCTACATCAATGACATGATCTTTAGGAAACAAGCTACAATAGGAAAAACAATGTTTCAAATTGGAGGTGAGACAATCATAGCTAAGCTTTAATGTGGGTAAAATATCACTATCATCTTGAGATATCTTCGAAAATTCAGTTTTGTGGAAGGACAACCACTCGGTTTCTCGATCTTTAGAGTACAGCATCCTTCCAATGGTTCTTATGGCAAGAGGAATTCCTTTGCATTTTTTGACAATCTCCTTTCCAATTTGGATGATGTTGGAGTTGTTTGGTTCTTGTCCTTCCGTAAATGCCATTTTCTTAAACAAAGACCAAGACTCATCATCATCAAGATTTCCTAAGAGATATGGTTCTAATGTGGTCTTTGTAATCCTTGCAACCACCATACTGCGAGTAGTTACAATTATTCTGCTCCCATCTATGCCATTTAACAATAAATCTTTCAACTTCAACCATAATTCGCGATTCTCATTCCATAAATCATCAAGAACAAGGAGATATCGTTTTCCACTTATTTTTTCTCGAAGAGACTTTTGCAATAACTCCATCTCACAATTTTCAACGTTGTCATTATTAGATATAGATTTAATAATTTTCTGAACAAGCAATCCAACATCAAAATCCGCATCAGAGACACACACCCACATTTTGAGATCAAAATGTTTTTCGACTTTTTCATCATTGAACACAAGTCGAGCAAGTGTGGTTTTTCCTAGTCCACCATGACCCACTATATTAACAACTGATACATTCTCATGGTCAGATTTCGTATACAACAAAAGTTGAAGGATATTCATTCTATCACCATCCCTCCCAATAACAACTTCTCCTTGAGAGACAAACGAGTGAGTATCCCTCACCGCTTTATTATACACTGCTTGAGCCTCTCCTTGGTGGGCCTCCAAATGGAATTGTCTATCATCTCTAATCCCAGCTAGTTTCTTCTTAAGAGACTCTATTTTGTGACTCATCTTGTGTCGAACCACAAGTTGATTCGAGGTCGAGAAGAAGGTGCGTACCTGCTTGGGTATGTTAGTCTTGCTGGTCATCACTTGGCGTCGCAAAGCTTCAGTTGAAACTCCATCCACCAAGTCATCAGCTTCATAGACAACATCTTCAAGTCTACTAAGCCATGTTTTGACCTGATCGTCATGGATCTGCTTCTTCTCTGCATCAGCAAGCACAGCTTTGATGGTTGAAATGGTCTCTTCAAGTCCTGCAAGCTCTTCATTTACACCCCAAAGCAATGCAATTTCTCGCACAGCTTCAGAGCCCAATCTCCCAACGGTCCCTTCAGCAATGCTAGAGACGACTGCTTCCATAATTTGTTAATCAGTTGGACGGGGTAGAACGGAAAAAAGCCAAAAATTGTGCGAAGTTTTCAAGAAAAGGATTTTGCTATGGAGGTAATGGAGTGTCTCTTGCTAATTATGTTGCAGGTAAACGACAAAGAATAAATATAACCTATAAATAAAGAATAAATATCTTTTAACTTTTGCAAGAACAAATAAAGAATAAATATCTTTTAACTTTATGAAGTATAAATGTCTTTTAACTTTAATAAAGTATAAATATCTTTTAACTTTAATAAAGTATACATATCTTTTAACTTTAGTAAGAACAAATAAAGATTAAATATCTTTTAACTTTAATAAAGTATAAATGTTTTTTAACTTTAATAAAATATAAATGTCTTTTAACTTTAATAAAGTATAAATATCTTTTAACTTTACTAAGAACAAATAAAGATTAAATATCTTTTAAAATTCCCATGTAAAAAAAATGCAAAATAGAACATGCGTGTTACGCCACCTAATCCACGTCAAGGAAAAATCAAAAACAAAAAACCAAAAGCGAAAAAATGAAAAAGTAATGAGGCCGAAAGGTAGCAATCATCGGTCCAAGTTGTTAGTAATTTTAATTTTGACGGGCCCAGAAAAAAAAAAAAAAAAACTGGCGGTAATTACTAATTTGTTATTGTAATCATAAAAAGTTTTCAAAATTCCAGTCGTTTTAACATGCGGACTAATTAATTAGTTATAAATTTTGGTTTCGTACATAAAATGCAAGCCCAAAATTAAATAACTTGTCCATGTTTTTAACCTTAAAACCAATGATTTTATTTAAGTTGAATTATCATTTTTTTTTCAAAGCAATGATTTAAATATAAAACTAAATTCTACTTATTTACACTCACAAATATAAAATAAATAATAATAAGATATTATAATGATCATCGAATAAAAGACTATTACATAATAAAAATATAGCATTTCAATTTTTTTTTTCATATAACATGAAAGGTAAAAAGTACAATTAAAGCACATTTTTAGGATTCATTTTATTTTTTTTAAGACTAAAAAGAAAAATAAAAGAAATAACAAGAAAACAAAACAAAATAAAATAAATACAAAAGTAAATATAGAAAATCGGAAAAATAGAATATGATTTATGGTAAAACAAATATAGAGAAGCAGATTGATAAAAATTTTATAGTTGTGTCTTTATAGATAAAAACAAAAAGCATATAAAAATAAATATAAGTCACACAAGGGTTTTATATTTTTCTATTTCTTTTAACAAGACAAAAATTTCCAAAGAGCTATTTATTTTGGTTTTAAACTAGTTAAATCTGAAAAAATATTTTTTTCTTTTTTCAACCAATAATTTTGCATGAAATAAGATATAAATATATTTTTATTAATTACGTTTGCATATTTGACATTTACTATGCATTATTATATAGGTTGTCTTAATTATATTTGATCATATTTAATTGTGATATGAGTTTCAAGAATAATAAAAAAAAATCTTGCTAGTTAATATATGTTCCCTTTTTATCTAAAAAATACATATCCAACTAATTTTTATATATATTTTTGGATCATTTTATCTCCAAATTTGTGCTATTAATTTTAACAACAATAAAATCCTCCTAGAAACTCTTTCCCAAAAAAGAAAAAAAAAATACATAAGTATATATCTATTACATAGCTATGACTATAGTGCCTCTATAATTGTGGAATTTTGTGCCGTTGCATATGTTGCACACCCTCATGACCAGCCTTTATCATATGCGAAGATATTTTACACACTTATTAAACATTACAATTTTTTTTTTGTTTTTTTCAAACAATGAAAAGGATTTTGCTTATCATAACTTTTCTTTGTATTCATTTAATTAAATGTTATTTTTTGCTTTCTAAAAATGTTTGCTCCACTTTTTTTATTTTAAATTCGTACTACAAACTTTATAAAAGAAAGTTGATAATCCAATCCACAACACCTTAATTTGAATCATATTTTATATTGCTAATTATCTTTTCCGTTCTATATATATATTATAATTTATATCAAAATTAATATCACCCTTTGTCTGAGTATGTGGGTTTGTGAAACTAACCCAATTCCTACAAATATAATAAAACCGTGGAACCGAAAGCATCCTCTAATTATCTGCACGGATGTGAGCTATGTTGTACAAATTTACTAATTTCTTGGTATATTCTTATTTCTTATTTCTCTTTCACACTTCAAGGGTAGTGCTACCATTTTCTTCCATATCTATATCTTCATTATATATGTATATATATATATATATATATATTATAACTTCCTTTTTTTGCCATTGAATAATACTTTTCTATTGGTTCTGCTAGTAATTTCCTACTTCTAAAGAAGCAGGAATCCAACCACATATTACACTGCATCATTGTGATTTCCCATAGGTACTTGGAACCAAGTATGTAGGATGGGTTAGTTGAGAAATGGTGTATGTTTCGTATTCTTAGCTTATCTTAATTGATTTTCTGCAACTAGTCTCTATGAAGAGAAATAAAAATAGAGAACATTACTTGTTCACCATTGTTCTCAATAATTTATGCTTTTAGAAAATTTACCAAGCTATGAATATTGAGTTTACATAATAATAGACGGTTTCAACAACTATATGATCAATTAATTTATTTGTGGATACAGAAAAGATTTCACTGCTTATGCAAATATATGCTTAAGAGAATTTGGTGATAGAGTTAAGTATTGGACTACTTTAAATGAGCCTAATGTGTGTGCAATTTGGGGTTACAACATCGGATTTTTTCCACCTGGCCGATGTTCGTCTCGGTTTGGATCCAATTGTGTTAAAGGAAACTTCTCAACTGAACCGTGCATTGTAGTACATCATCAGCTATTAGAAAATGCATCAGCTACTAGATTATGTGAGAAAAAGGTACAGCGTAAAAATACCAAGATAAATTCTTAATTGCATAGAAAAGTTTCATCGAACTTTATGCTATTCATAAAAAGAATTCAGTTTGATCAATGAAAGCAAATATTTAAAATATGTGATAGATTAAATCATTTATAACCAAGAAGTGCAAAATTAAGTTTACCATTTCCTCTTCATCTTTTTTTTTTTTTTTTAATTTTTATTTTTTTATAATCTTTATCTTCACAGCTCAAAAAACTAAAAAGAATTCATTGTTGGAAAACTGGTCAAGAGTGAAATTCATTGCTTGATGCTATAAGGTATATTCTATATATCTATTTCTACTCTCTGCTGAATGCTTCTGTGTTGATAATTAGTCAATTACAAAAGCATATTTAAGTCTACTAAAAGATTTTCCTTTTTTTTTCCCCTTTGGAAATTAATTTATGCACTTGTTTACATACAATTATATATATGATTCGTACTTTACCATATTAGGTTGTTTGCTTCCACAGAAATCTGCAGAATATATTTTCCCTGACTAATTAAGCACAAATTTACCCACAAAACTTTTTGTTTCAAGATACTAGTGAAAAAATGAGATGCTATAACTAGCTAGTTTAATATAGTGTAAATATAAAGTCCCATGATATGTTTTACAAGATATCTAATTTTCTTTTTCTTTTTTTTTCCTTCCAATTTTATATTATGGATCAAATGTTAAAGCTTAAAGCCTAAACATTTTCTGAATAGAAATCAAATCGGTATCTATGTTGGTTTTATTTATTACTTTTTTTTACTACATTTTGCTTTACAACATTTCCACTAAATTGAACTCTGTAAATTAAAGTATTAAAATAAAGAACCAAGCCAAACTCACTTTGTGTTTGGATAATTGTTGTTTTTATGAGAGAGAGAGAGAGAGAGAGTATTGCGCAGATTTTCATTCATTCGTTTACAACTTTCAATGCGATTATACAAAGTCCAAATCAAATGGGAGAAGAATCAAATAGAATAAGTGGGAATTATGTAAAAAAAAAAAAAAAATGATATAGAAAATCATAATGATTTATAGAAAATGATACAAATAAAGAATTTTCTTTATTTTTATATTTTGTTGAAAATGCTCATTATTTGATTAAAAATATGCTTTTTATCCTTAATAATTCGGTTGAATATTGGAGATATGTTTTATACATATTATTATTATTATTATTATTATTTTGGTGGTGGGGGGCAATATAGCACTTATACAGTTGAATGATTATGTAACATTTTTCTTATGTTTATGTCAACAACATTATGTCACCAAGTTCACGAGATGCCCAAATTTTATCAAACCTTCCAAAATAAAAAATTACAAGAAAAACCCAATTTCAGCTCCAATCAAGAATGAAAAGTTGAAGCCCAAACCCATGCGGGATGGTCCACAAGATTGTAGTTTTGCAAACATGCCTCTAGACATTCACCTGTGCTTCTTGGCTGGGAGTGGCATGCATAATGAGTACTCAATGGAAATTGCACCATTAAAGAAAATTCTCATGGACTTGTAACTAATTTGTCATTTTTTTCCACATTGGAAGTCAAATATATATTTATATATAGATATATATCACATTTATTTTAATTATTTATTTTTATTGTTTTACCTTTTATAGAGAATTATTATTACTACCTATTTTTGGGGTAAAAATCCTCTTATGGAAGATTTGGGAAGATAAGGCATAGTAGTGGGAATAAATAATAAGAGAGGACTTTGCAAAATAAATAAATAAATAAATAAGAATAAGAGAGGATTAGAAGTGAGACAAAGTTCGAAATTACACCATGTTGGAGTTGAGCCTCTCAACAGCATCTTTTAAATTTGTAGTGATAAATATAGCACTTTTTGTAGTTTTAGTTCATGGAGCAAATAGCTTTACCAGAGATGACTTCCCACCTGGCTTTGTTTTTGGTGCTGGTTCTTCAGCTTATCAGGCTGGTGTGTCTTCTTCTTCTTCTCTCTCTCCTCTCTCTCTCTCTCTCTCTCTCTCTATATATATATATATATATATATGAACACATGAAAATGGCAATTGTTTTAGACTTTCTTTCTTCTATTTTTTTTTCTTTTTTTTTCAGTTGGTTTTGAATTAATATTAAAATTTTGAGTTAAATTTGGGGAATGGTGAAGGTGGAAGGAGCATCAAACCAAGATGGAAGGACTCCAAGCATATGGGATACCTTTGCCCAAGCTGCTAACCATTTCTTTTATGTAATTCCATGTCAATGATGATGCTCATCAGCTTTCCTCTATAATTTTCTTCTCGGTTAATTTTCTTAGTCAATATAACTTTTATAGATCAAGTACCAGTTTTTTCTCATTTGGTAAGGTTAAGATATATGTGTGGCCAAGTTGTGAAAATTTCCGATTATTTAGACAAAATTGTGTGTGGATGTTAGTTGTAGGTTTGGGTCTGATTCTCTTGATGGAAATTGCGTATAGAATATATAAACAAAAAAATTAAGGAGTCAGAAAGAGAAAAACAGAAATAAATTCTGTGTTCATGGTGTATTGTGGGATTCAAGCATATGCAATGTTTGTAATTTCAGAATTTTGGGTGTCATTGGTAAATATATTTTTTCAGTGAAGACATTGGAAGTTCTCAAGGTACTGTCTTATTTATTAGATTTTGATAGAGAAAAAAAAAAAAGAATATTTTAATTTTTGCTGAAACAGAACATGGTCGCCACTTTGTAATTTCTATTCTTTATGATTTATCTTTGATTGTGCTTACCTAGGTACATTAATGGGAAATACCAGATATCTTTCCATATTTAGAGGAAATGCATCGAGTTACCTTTAGTAGTTCAATAAAAGAAAAAAGAGGGGACAACATATGCCATAGTAGTACAGTTTTTTAGAGAAATGACTAAATATTCTCGATTTTAAACTCTTCTGGATCGAAGTTGACTCATTGGAAAAACGCAATGCATGTATGACAAAAAAAAAAAAATATTGTTGTGCTTAAGATGTGTATTACTACGAATTGCACCAGTCATGGAGCTCATAATACTTTTAATTTACGAATTATGCATAAAAACTCGAATTATACTGTTATAGAACCAGTTAGAATCTGCATATGCATACAACAGGGTTCAATTCAGTTTTTCTTTGTATCAAATGGAAGCTCTATGAATCACATTCATTAAGTTGAGATTTGTTTATTGAATCACCTTGGTTTATTGTTTTAACTTGATTACATTTTCAGGGAGTATGCATGGAGACACAGGAGATGTAGCATGTTATGGATATCACAAGTACAAGGTTTATCTCTGTAGAAAGCAACTTACTTTTTGTTGAGATTTTCCTTCCAAGTCATGAATATTTGAGGTCAATTTGATACTCTTGTTGTTTTTTTGGACCATGGACAATCACAAGCTAATTTGATAGTTGTTTAAGCAACTTATAGTAAAAAATATAGGTTTGTAATCTGATTGAAACACATTGCACACTTATACTTGGAGTATAATCCATGCATCAAGAAGTTCGTTTGAAACTCTTGCAGGAAGATGTTCAACTCATGGTGGATACCGGTATAGATGCATATAGATTTTCCATCTCATGGTCAAGACTTATCGTTCACCTGACTATCACTTCCATTTACCAAAAACTAACTGATTCAGTTTTGTTTTCTCATACTTAAATTGCTGCTTTTCTCCCCTTCTGCAGATGGAAAAGGAGCTATAAATCCTAAGGGTTTGCTGTATTACAACAACCTAATCAGTGAATTAATCAGCTATGGTAGTTACCAATATCCAAGCTATGAATACAATAATATCATTTAGTGAATTTTAACTGGTTTTGCCTCTTTGAAATTACCAAAAAGGAAAAATGAACTTCTAATACTTTTCTTGATCAAGCAGGAATACAACCACATGTGACATTACACCATTATGATCTCCCACAGGTACTTGAAAACGAGTATGGAGGGTGGGTTAGTCGAAAGATTGTGTATGTTTCTTATTCTGAACTCTTATCAATAGATTTTGTAGACCTATCAGAAAACAGGGAAACAAATATCGTCAAATAATTTACTTGTTGATGCAGAAAAGACTTCACCGGATATGCAGATGTGTGCTTCAGAGAGTTTGATGATAGAGTTAAATATTGGACTACTGTAAATGAGGCGAATGTGTTTGCGCTTGGGGGTTATGACAGTGGAAATATGCCTCCTGGTCGATGTTCTTCTCCATTTGGAGTTGTAGATAATTGTTCTGCAGGAAGCTCCTCAACTGAGCCCTACTTAGTAACTCATCATATCTTGTTAGGACATGCATCAGCTGCTAGATTGTATGAGAAAAGGTACAAGGTAATCATTAAGCTTTTCGATGTCATGTGCTTTGACATGCACTCAAGTAGTTTTGATCATAAAGCTTTATGCCATCTAGAGCTCCCAGTTTGCTTTTCAGATCTCATAGTGAAAATTTAGAAGAAAGATATAGTTCTTACAAATATTGTGCAATGCAGGATAAGCAACATGGATTTATAGGGATGAATATTTTTCAATATTGGTTTGTTCCTTTTACAAATAGCATTACAGATAAAATTGCTGCTCAAAGAGCCAAAGATTTTTATATCGGTTGGTAAGTTACATATTGAAATATGTTTCATTTTTTATATATATTTGTTTTGAGTATTTATTGAGCGTTTGGCTATTGTTATTTTTGTCAATTCTGTATTATAGGTATTTGAATCCTTTGATCTTTGGAGATTATCCAGAAATCGTGAAGAAGAATGTTGGCTCAAGGTTTCCGGCCTTCACGAGTCCTGAATCCAAAAGAATTAAGGGCTCATTTTATTTCATAGGAGTGAATTATTATAACAAGATGCATGTCAAGGAAAAATCCAGCAGCCTAAAGTCGAAAATCAGGGACTTCTTTGCAGACACAGGAGTGGAGCTTATATGTATGTTTTTTTTCTTACTTGTAGACTAAGTAAATAAATTTAAATATGTTTTAAGAAAAGTGATACTTAGTCATTAGCCGTAAAGACTATAAACTTGTTATGTATTGTTAAAGAAAGTTACTCTCATATAATAGTATGTGGCCCCGACAATGTATATCAAGCCAATAAACAGTAGGCAGTTTCTTCGACTGTTCTTAGGTTTATTAAGTTAGATCTTGTTGCCGGATTAAACAATCCTGCATTATTGACTGGATTGTTTTCTTGTGGCAGTTGTGCGAAACGAATCTGCCTATGAGATGAAAATCTGAATATCGACTGTTATGTCTGTCTACTGGTGGGGATTATTTCAGTTTACTAGATCAACTTGTAGATGATGGAGATCAATAATGTAAACAGAGAGATGATGGATTTTAGTGTTTCTTTAGTAATATTTCCGAGTAAAAAAAAGAAAAGACATACGTTACCAAAACGAGCTAGCTTTAGAATTGTGTATAAGTATTTTTTTTTTTTTGGGCCAACAGAATGTTTATAGGTTTAAATGCATTTGATTTGAATCCTTGAAGTATGCTATCATTTTAGCAAAATGAACACATATATCATTAAAATATGTGATAGATTAAATCATTTGTAACCAAGAAATGCAAAAACTAAGTCTATAATTTCCTCTTTACCCGTTTTATCTTTTTATCTTTTTTTTTTTTTTTTTCCCCTTTCTTTCTTTGTTAATCGTCATCTTAGAGTTCTAAAATCTAAAAAAATTCATAATTGAAAGACTGGTCAAGGGTGAAATTCATGAATGCATAAATTGGGAGTTTGCTTGATGCTATAAGTTATATATCTATCTCCACTCTTATAAGCTGAAATTATCTAGGTTGATAATTAATCAACTGCAAAAGTACATATATATTTATATATATATGTCCAGTTAAAACGCTTTTTTTTTTCTCCCTTTGGAAATTAACCTATGCAGTTGTTTATATACTTTACCATTTCCTATGTTTTGGTTGTGTGCTTCCCCAAAATCTGCCAAGAATGTAGTTTCCCTGATTAAACACAAATTTACCTGCAAAACTTTTTGTTTCAAGATACCATTACTATTGAAATATGAGAACAAAACTTGTGTCAAAAATATTTCACCATCATATATATATATATATATATATTTTAAAATGAAATGCTATACTAGCTTGTTGTTTAATATATATATATATATATGTAGATATATAGTTGTTGAAACACTATTTAATATAGTTTAAGTTTCCATTGCATGTTTGACTTGATATATATTTTTTTCCCCTAAAAAATTAGGGGAGAGGAATTTTTTATCTAGAACATGTTTGAATCTTGAATTTACGATGTATTTTTAATAATTTTACCCTTGGATTAAACTTGAGAATACTACTTGATGCATAGTGCTTTTTTTTTTTTTTTTTCCTTTTTCTTCCTTCGTTTGTTAAAATATAGGAAATGATTGAATTTTTTTTTTTTTTTTGCTACGTAAATGGGGGTTGTATTAACCAAAAAGGAGGCAAAATACACATAACAATCCAAGAACAGGTAGAGGGAATTAACCACTCTCCTTGTTCATCTCCTTAACAAAAATTATAGGAAATAAAGAGGGGGGTACATCCCCATTCCAACCATTAGACAGGCCCCATTGGGCTTATATAGTGAGCTAGTATATTATTGTTTCTTGGGACTCAAGCAAAACATACAGAAAGCAAATTTGAATACAAACCTAGACTTTCCTTAATAAAACCTGAGGAAGACCAGTGACCAGATGTAAAACCTAGATTGTTGAGGCTTTGTATAACAGCATTGAATGATAGAGCTTACTTTTTGTGCTCGCTTATGGATTTATTCGAACTGCTCGATGGCTGTGATTCAATGTCAACCTTTGGCTTGTACTGCGTTGATTTGGAAGACCTGGATTTGAGAAGAATACCTAAACTCTCTCTCTCTCTCTCTCTCTCTCTCTCTCTCTCTCTCTGTGCTTGTTGGTACAAACATTTTCTAAATAGAAATCAAATTCAGTAGCTATAGATGGAATTTTTATTCCTTGCTTTCACTAGATTTTGCTTTAGAGCATTTCTACTAAATTGAACTCTTGTAAAGTAAAATATTGAAATAAAGAGTGAAGCCAAACCACTTTGTATTTGAATATTTTGTTGTAACTTTCATTCAATGTTTTCATCAAATAGAAAAAAAAAAAAAAATTTCATTCAATGATTTACAACTTCCAATATCCATGCAATCATACAAAACTAAATGGGAGAAAATGCAATAGAATAAATGGGAGGAAGTTATGAAATAAAATATATTAATTATTTAGAGAGATGACAAAAATAAAGACTCTGTTTCTTTATTTAAGATACTCATTATTTGATAAGAAAGATTATATATGTTTTGTTATTATTATTTTTTTTTTAATGCCGTTGAGACACATTGTGTCACCAAGTTCATGAGATGCCCAATTTATTATATCAAACCTTCATTTAAAAAAAATATTAAAATTAAATAAATAAATTTAGGAGTATATGTTTTACGATTTTAACCTAGTGGTCTTTACCTAACCACAAACAATTGGGAAATTTCTGGCTCAATCCAGGATTTTAGAAATGTAAACATTTTCTTTATTCCTTAAAATGTAAACATTTTAGAAATCATTTGTACTTTCATTTTTTACGTGCACTTCCATTTGAGTTTCTTTTTGTTTGCAATTTATACCTTTCAATAAAATAGACAAATTGAGTTAAGCTTCCAAGAGAATAAGACAAAAAATCTGCAATTGATAAATTGCAGAGTTCCATTGAAAGATTGTTTTTTTTTTTTTTTTTTTCCATCGATAAACTTTAAAAAAAACAAATAGAGTTTTTAATAATAACTGTAATGCAGTGGGTGTTTGTCTGTAAGTTTGTTATAATCTTATGATTTTTCAAAAATCATGGATGAATTTAATTTTACATATTATTTTCTTGGTTTGGATAGAGCTTTTGATTTAATTTGCCAAACAAAATGTAATCCAAAGTATAAGCGAAAAAAATTAAAACACAATTGGAATAAAATGTAATTTTTTCTGGTTTTGTTATCTAATTGAGCTGAAGAAACGATTTTTCATACATATGGCCGTCCGAGAAAAACAGAAAATTAACGGAGAAGAAGAGCTCCTAGGTAAAAGACTAAACGCAGCGTTTAACTAGCTTTCATACCAAAGCTTGGGAACAAACTTCCTCTCTTTCGGCGAAAACAGAGAGCTGAATGCGAAATTTGTTTAATAGCAAGCGTTCATCCCCAGTCTTGATTCGGGAAACGTCTAAGGTCTGCAAAATAGTAGTGGCTATAGTGTTTATCAAGAAAAAGTAATATATATATATATATATATATAGTGATGTTGCTTGGGAAGCAAGCAAGCTAGTTAGTTAAAAGAAAGAAGCAATAATAGTGGTGGAAATAAACATCAAAGAAACAATTCTATTTTGTTTGAATATTCAAAGAATTCTTTGAATATATTGTGTTTCCTCAGATGCATCAGTTTTTTCAAATTTCTCCGTCTGCAACAAAATTGTAGGATAGGCGATATTTTTTGCATCCAAAATTGGAAAGCTTTGCAATCTTTATTTGCTCATTAAGCAATATTTTACTAGCAGATTGTTCTTTGTTTAATGTTTTGCCTTTGGTTTCTGATTTTAATTCTTAGTGCGAATGAAATTTATTATTATTGAATGTTAATTCAATACAGAAACTCAATCACAGCATCAAGAAAGATAGGAAAAAAACACAAATAACACACAAGGATTTTACGAGGTTCGATCTAGAAAAGATCTACATCCTCGGTGAACTCCATCCAATAAGTTCTTGCACTATGAACAAAGATCAAATACACCATTGCAGCAGTTTCTCTTGGTTTTACAGATTTTCTACACCCAGAAACCAAACCAGAAACCCCTTTACAACCTCTCTCTTTCTCACAAATCACTCATCTAGAATGATCCTAAACAATACCAAGAGAAAGAGGCTACACGAAGAAAAGAGAAAACAAGAAGAACAAAGGCTTTGATCGAGAACTAACAGCTTCTGTCATATATTTCTGTTTCTGCAGTTTAGCCATTATTTACAAACCTCCAAAACAGAAAACTAACTGCTGACTCATCCTAACCAATTCCTTAAGTGCAACGACACCGTTTCATAACTGATGCTTATAGCAAACGTTGACTTTTGACCTCCTCTCAATTGAATCACAACCAGCAATTATGACCAAAAAATATAAAAGAAATACATCAACATCTTTGTGTTGTGTGGGGTACCATATTTGGTATCTCTCCAGTAATATATTATTCTAGAATGGAGTGTAAAATATTTCACTTCTTTATTTGATCCAATTATTTATAACTGTAACAACAAAATGCATCACCTTCACCTCATCAACCTAATTCGCGATAAAAGAAGTAAATAAAATAAATAAAATAAAAATCAATCATAGAGTTATGATAATATATATTGAAGAAACATATATATAAGATTTAATAAATTAGTATTGATCAATATTAATTTGTTCCATTGTTTCATTGAGAATAAATATACTCATCAACTAGTATTCCATAGTCACAAAACAAAGTAGCAAACTAATTGTACCGAACAGGGTTGAGGATTTTGCACCATCTTTTATTGTAACTCCAATCTCATGACGTCGCAATAGTCTCTATAGAAAGAATCCAAGCTTTCAAAAGGAACAGAGAGAGTACTCTGAACGTTTCTGGAGCTAGTTGATCATTAATTAAGGTCATCAACTCAAGCTCAGGAATTGATACAACAACGGCCATCCGGTTGAGACAAATGGAAAATTAACACGAAGATCAAGAAGCTCCTTTGATAAAAGCTAAAAGACTAAGTTAACAAATTCTACAATCCGACAAAACAATAACTGGACTACCTAATAAAGCTTTTAATACAAATATACGACATAGTTTCAACATTTAGCTTCTAAAACCAACTCGCTGAAAACGGTGGCCGTATTGCTTTTCTAAATATTCCCTGCTAGTCACTCCACACCCCTTTGTCCTATACAAGATTTTGAGTGACATGGCACAATCCCAATCCTTATCCTTCTGATGCCTATAGAATACAGAGCAAGCAATGATGTCAGAAATAATTGAAGATGAGATGAAGAAGAGCTTTTCAGAGCTTTTCTTTGTAAATACTGCCAAGAGAGAGAGAGAGAGAGAGTTAGGAAAAAGAAGAGTTACCTTGCCCAAGCTTTTTCTTCTTCAGCACGCACATTCTTTGATTTCCCCGCTTGTTCCCACCTTTCTTGTTTGTTTTGAGTGGCTGCCACTCCTGTATGCAAAAGGCTTCTGTTTCTTCCTAGCTGCTCTTATGTGATCGGCTTGGGAAATATGAATATGGATTTGGGCTGGTGTGTTGTGTTGGTATTTGGTAGGCTTTTGGTGGGCCCAAAATTACCATATAGCATTTTTTGAAGGGGAATTTGGCCCGATGTCCTTTTTATAAGGGCTATGATGATATATACCATTTCATTGGTCAATTTTTTTTTTTACCCTTTAATATCCATTACATCCTTAAAAAAATTTTAAAAGACCTGTATGTCTTTTATTTTATATTTAATATAAGGAAACCTTTTATGGCTCTTCCGATCTGGATTCTGGGTTTTTATCAAAAACCAATGCTAAGATTCTAGGTTGATTTTGAGTTTGGAGAAAGCAATGCTCAGATTTTCAGGTTAATGCTTGACGATGCCCATCTTCAATCCCGCCTTTATTTCTATGAGTATCAAAATGCTTTTACCTTCTCACCTGTGGCTGTTTCTTCTCTGCTGCTTCAGAAATACTTGAATGGTGGATCGGAAGAATCTGGGTCTTTAGCAAATGGTGGTTTTGTTCCGGTTCTGCTAGGATTTGTGGGTGTTTTTAAGTTTCTCACATTGCTTGTTAGGGTTTCTTTTGAAAAATCAGCATCAAGGAGGTCGGAGAAGCCGTGAATAGAATCACCAAAAATTCTGACAACGTTATCAAATTGGCAAAAAAATTTGGTTACTGTAGGGCCTTCGGTAATTACTGATGAAATCTACGGTAATCAATTTGTCCTTGCTGGAAAAATTACCGTAGATTTCATCGGTAATTACCGAAACCCCTGTGATAATCATATTTTACCAATTTTTTGGCCCCCACAAGTCCCCTAATGTGTGTTAAATGCAACAACATGCAAAATATACATTCTTCAATGATTTTAAGGAGAAAAAACTCCAAACGTTTGGAAAAAGTTTTCAAATTGGCAAAAAACCTTGATTACCGTAGGGGCTTTAGTAATTACCAATGAAACCTACGGTAATCAGTTTAAACTTGCTAGAAAAATTACCGAAGATTTCATCGGTAATTACCAAAGGCCCTACGGGAATCACATTTGACAACTTTTTTAGCCCTCATAAGTCCCCTAATGTGTGTTAAATCCAACAACATGCAAAATATACTTTCTTCAATGATCCTAAGGAGAAAAGACCCCAAAGGTTAGGAAAAAGTTCTCAAATTGGCCAAAAAAACTTGATTACCGTAGAGCCTTCGGTAATTACCGATGAAACCTACTGTAATCAGTTTAAACTTGCTGGAAAAATTATCGAAGATTTCATCGGTAATTATCGAAGATTCTACGGTAATCACATTTGACAACCTTTTTGGCCCCCACAAGTCCCCTAATGTGTGTTAAATGCAACAACAAGCAAAATATACTTTCTTCAATGATCCTAAGGAGAAAAAACCCCAGTATTTCTGAAAAAAAATTCTCATATTGGCACAAAAATTTGATTATCATAGGGCCTTCGGTAATTACCGATGAAATCATCGGTAATAGATTTATACTTGCTGGAAATGTTACCGATGGTTTCATCGGTAATTACCGAAGGCCCTATGATAATCAAATTTTTGTGCCAATATGAGAATTTTTTCATAACATTTGGGGTTTTTTCTCCTTGGTATCATTGGAAAATGTATATTTTGCATGTTGTTGCATTTAACACACATTAGGGGACTTGTGGGGGCCAAACAAGTTGTCAAATGTGATTATCGTAGGGCCTTTGGTAATTACCGATGAAACCTTCGGTAATTTTTCTAGCAAGTTTAAAATGATTACCATAGGTTTCATCGGTAATTACCGAAGGTCCTACGACAATCAAATTTTTGTGCCAATTTGAGAACTTTTTCAGAACTTTTGGGGTTTTTTCTCTTTAGGATCATTAAAGAATGTATATTTTGCATGTTGTTGCATTTAACACATATTAAGGGACTTGTGGAGGCCAAAAAATTGGTAAAATGTGATTATCATAGGGGTTTCGGTAATTACCGATGAAACCTACGGTAATTTTTCCAGCAAGGACAAATTGATTATCGTAGGTTTCATCGGTAATTACCGAAGGCCTTACAGTAACCAAATTTTTGTGCCAATTTGAGAACTTTTTTAGAACTTTTGGGGTTTTTTCCCTTTAGGATCATTGAAAAATATATATTTTGCATGTTTTTGCATTTAACACACATTAGGGGACTTGTGGGGGCCAAAAATTGGTAAAATGTGATTACCATAGGGGTTTCGGTAATTACCGATGAAACCTACGGTAATTTTTCCGGCAACTACAAATTGATTACTGTAAGTTTCATCGGTAATTACCGAAGGCCCTACGGTAATCAATTTTTTGTGCCAATTTGAGAACTTTTTCAGAACTTTTGGGGTTTTTTCTCCTCAAGATCATTGAAAAATGTATATTTTGCATGTTTTTGCATTTGACACACATTAAGGGACTTGTGGGGGGCCAAAAAATTGGTAAAATGTGATTACCATAGGGGTTTCGGTAATTACCAAAGAAACATACGGTAATTTTTCCAGCAACTACAAATTGATTATCGTAGGTTTCATCGTTAATTACCGAACGCTCTACGGTAATCATATTTTTGTGCCAATTTGAGAACTTTTGGGGTTTTTTCTCTTTAGGATCATTGAAGAATGTATAGCTTCATGTTTTTGCATTTAACACACATTAGGGGACTTGTAGGGGCCAAAAAATTGGTAAAATATGATTACCATAAGGGTTTCGGTAATTACTGATGAAACCTACGCTATTTTTTCCAGTAACTACAAATTAAATGCTTTCACTTATTAATGTCGTTTTTTCTCTTACTTTGTCAACAGTTATCATTAATCAAACTAGATTTAGCATGTTCTTAGTGGAAACACACATGATTGAAGTTGTCGGATGGAATTGTGGTGATTCTTTTACGATGGTGGATAAATGTCAATTACCGACGATGCATCGGTAATTACCATTGGGTAGTAATAGCATTTGTGAAACAGTTAGAAACCTACAAAAAATTGAACACATAATGATATTTTAAAAACACAATATGACAGGTGACTTTGCCAACAAAACAACACATAAAACCAACATCTATTATGCTAAAACACATGTTAGCGGTTGAGCTACTAATTGCATTCCTTACTACATTGCATAACACACGCATACCGCATAACATGCCCCCATTGTCTTAATATAGCGTAGAGCAATTTATGGTCCTTCGGTTGAATGGTGCTGTTGGTTGGTAGTGCTATCAAGAGGTACGACGGCCTAGCATGATCGGTTGCTGTGACCAATGTGTTTGCATCTCTTTCATCTATATTGAAGACGCTCCTCTCCTTGAGATTGAATCCTCTTCTTTCTTGGTCTTCTTGACTGTTTGTCAATCTTAGGTGGATGTACAAGCTGGTTTATGACATCATCTCGAGCTTGCCACTGACATTTATCTCCAAGTGGATATATGGTTTCTGAATATGCATCATGGAGTGAGTCAACTGAGTAATGCGTTGAGCAAAGGATATATGGAGAAATATGTCGATGCTTACATGCTGCAATTGCATGGACACAAGGAAATCCATCAATGTCAAATTCCTTGCATGAGCACGTCTTACTTTCTAAGTTGACTACTCCAATGAACACGCCATATCCAACAATTTGAAACTCGTATAAGTTCAATGGAATAACACGTAAGCCTCTGCCATTATTTGAGCGCTCTTGCATGATATTTTCCAACCAATTAGTAACAAGAGTTTGCATTGCAACTGTGTTATTTTGACGTTCATAACCCTTGTTGATTAATTCTTTAATCATGTCGGCAAACAAAACAGCTCAAAAACATTACAAACTCTAGTTTTGCCCTTCCTCCTCATGATAATTATAGCAGACCATGCTTTCTAACGCAAGGAAAAAAAACTGCTAAATTATAACAAAACCAATATAATATCAACCAATATAATATTAAACACATTAATCACATAATAAAAGCATAAAAAGTTAACTAAAGACTATAACTGTGTTTTCTGCAATGGTTGGTTAGTGTGAAGAAAGGCTGAAAGGTACGTAACTAACAAAAGAGAGAGAGAGAGGGAGACACACAGGATTCATTGAATGTGGTAGCAGGGAGAGAAAGAGAGAGAGATAGAAGTCAATGAGGGTAGATGAGAAATGGGAGATGATAAAATAATTTGTTTAAATATTTTCCACTTTATTTGACAGTTAATGAGAAATAAGGGTAGATGAAGAAGGGGAGATGGTTCCATTTATTCAACACTTTCATATCCATTTATTTAAATATTTTCCACAACTACACAATTAATTCCCTCATGACTACTCTCTTATGGATATACTGTCATGGAACCGCATTTTAAAACAGATTGGAAGAAGCTTTCAAGCTGGGAATAGTCTCTAATTTAAAACTAACTAAATTTCAATGCATACCATTCAAACAAGTTCAAATCGTCTCAAACTAGAGAGCCAATATTTGAGAACTCAATTACCATCCATTTAAATTCTCATCCTTCTTATTTCTTGCTTTTCCGCTTCTCAAACAATATGGAGAATTTAATAATGAAATTGGGTCCTTACACTTCATCTTGACATGAGAATCATGTAGAAAAACTAAAAACTAAATTTGAATTAGCAAGCGAAAAATGTACAAGTATTTTATGAATAAAAACTAAAGAATATTACAGCTTCTACAAAAGGTTATGTTGGTATCAAATCCATGGTGTAATTGTTTAAAGTAGTATTATTCCTTAAACATGGAACTACTTTAAGCTTTTTACATTGAAGTTATACTCACATTTATGTCGATTCATAATCAGATTAGCCAATATGAGATTACTGTCCAATCAAAGACAAAACAAGTAGAAGCGGTGCATCAAAATGAAAGGCTAGTTTTAGTTACAGATAAAGCCTAAAAAGCATAGACTGCATCTGTCAATTTTTTCAAGTTAAAAATCATAAATGTAAATGTAATTATGGCAAAAGCTGATAAAATTGTAACTATATAATACCATACCACGATGAATGTTGAACGTACATGAACGAGTGCTGTCAAAACTGATATACTAGCAAAGAGACAATATTTAACCAAATAATACACAGACAATCATGTTTATCTAGCCAATGCATTGAAAATAGAAGTAAGATTTCAATGTGTTCCAAGTATATATCTTTCTATAATATCAATTCAACTGAGTGAATTTGTTTTAGCTGCAAGATGAATACTTGCTTAAGTGGTGCGAAGCTTCTTGTATATCTGCACAAAAAGCTGCTTGTGCAGATTTTCAGATTCCTCATCGGTCATGTTCATTGCATCTGCATACAAACACCAGTAAAATAAAGGTTAAAGGTAATTAAGATAAAGTAGCTTATTATCAAATTTGGCTTCTCTACATTAATTCTTTCGTGTTTAAGCACAGCCACTATGTACAAAACAACAGAAAGAAACTTGAGCTTGAGCACAAAGAAACATTGCAATTCAGCTTTCCAACTATAAATTATCATATTCTATACCTTGAAGCCTTTGGAGAAGGGAAGCAGGGGAACCGAACCTCAACATTTCTTCCTTTTGTCTCTCAAGCTCATGTAGCTTCTCCTCTACAGCAGCCATCTCTGTTGTTCTCATAATTTTTGCACTGTGTACCATACAAACAGGAAAAAATGTTTCACAATCAATATAATAATTTCGACACCACCTAAAGAAAGCAAGATAAATATTACCTGATTCCTAAGCTCCATAATGTACGATTCCTTTTCCAAGTTCTCCCTGTGAGTTTAAATAAATTCAGGATCTATTTCTCCATGCATAATTCAATTGTGCTTGACTAATATATTTATATATATATATATATATATATATAATTAAAAAAAAAATCTAGTAGATATCTCCATGCATAATCCAATTGTGCATGACTAATATAGCAAAAACTAGTAGATAACAAAAAAAGAATAACTCGCTAGCTGTAGTCTTTCTTTGCGAATTTCATCTCTAAGCTTATAATTGTCAAGTTGCCAAAAAAATCTAGGAAAAATAATTAGAGCATAGACTCAATATCACAATAGCGAAACTACTATATATGGGGATGGCATAAACCACCATGCTCATTAATAAACCATATAAATCAAGCACAAAAGTCATTGTATTAGCACAATACCTAATATTCACTAACAAGCATTTTAAAAAGGGGTTGATGCATGCACTTTATGCACTTAAGTACTACAGACAGATTCCCAACTGAGAGAATGTTTAACCCAACTGCAAAATAACATATCAAAATGAAACAAGAGAATGATAAATATTAATTAATAATGTCTAGCCCAACTGCAAAATAACATTTCAAAGCGTAAAATGTAACAATAATCGAATTAAATATGAAGTTTATGACTTTTACAAAGATGATTTATATTTTCAAAAATAGCAAAACAGATTATTTGTCAACTAGGCTTTAGAAAAATAAAATTAAATAACATAACAAAAGTGTAAGTAGAAATTAGTTTTCTCTTCGTAATAGACAGAGAAGGGAATAAGCAAGTGATGATGATACTATTAGAACAGTTTGATAGAATACATGCTTGTCTAAAGATTAATTAACCTGGTTCCATAAAGTTATATGAGTAATAAATATAAAATTTAGTCATGAGCATGACCAACCTTACGTCTTATCCTTCAAACCAGCAATTACACCTGCTGCTTCAACAATTACACCCACAAACCATACAATAGATGGTTTGACTAACAAATAAATTTATATTATCATAATTACCGAAAATTTGTATTATCATAATTTCAACATAAAACCACCAATAAACCCACTTCCTTTCTACACAAAATGACTAATAGAATATATTTGTATTGTATTCTATTTTCGCTCTATTACCTTCAATGCCCATCAAAAAGACCTCAAATTTTCTTCTCGTTGAAGCAAGCAAGCAAAGAAGCAAGGCTTACCATAACTATTCATTCCAACCCATATCCTAAGTGGCATATCAAATGCAGTCAAGCAATGAGTGGTATCAAACACCATTGCATCACCAAATATCTTATATGACTTGATAGAAGATGCATATGACCAGACAATGCTCTATAGTTGCTTGTATCCTGCCAGCAAGCACATATATATATATATATATATATATAAACATATATGATCATTTAGAAAAACTTTTACAACTTCATTTAAACATAGACGTCGAAGGAGAATTACAAGGACCTTTACCTGATTCCAAATTGGTTCACTAGGAGGTCCAATGACTGTGGTTTTGCTATTCTTTTTGCTGCGTATGACTTGGTCCCCTAGGCTTAAAATAACGTATGGATCGGTCTTGTCTGGAAAGAAAGTTCAAAACTAAAACTTCAAGAGGAACTAACAAGAGATATTTGGGTGAATATTAACCAGATATGTACATAAATATCAATGCAATCCAGTCAAGAATAATATGATGCAAAATTTCGAACAAACCACAAATCAGCTAAAAATCTAAAAGGAGCAAACATATCAATGACTAAAAGCAGCTAAATTTCACGAATACATAAAGCATAATGGAATTATCTTGTGAAATACATCTAGATAAAAGCATATAGTTGTTAGCATAGAAGAAAAAATATGAAATGGTTTTCGGTTTTCATCTCCTAAATGTAGGATGGAAGCATAAAAAGGAAAAAGAAATGGACGCAACTGTTGTCCATTATCCTCATTGGAAAGAGAAAAACAATATGATCCCACAAAATGGTTAAAAAAGAACCTTCATTCTTGCAAATTAGCATTTCCATAATTTTGCAAGACATATAATAGCAAATGTAATAGATCAACAAAATGTTTATTAAAGAGAGGACTTGCATATGGTAATTTCAATTTAAAAATGCACATTCCACTATCTGGGAAAGAAAATTTTGAACCAAACTGTTAAGAATAGTCGAAATGAACAAATATATAAAAAAAAATAAAAATAAAAAATAAAAAATAAAAACACATAATTTAATTCCTATTTATAGCAATCGAATACTCATTTCCAGTTAGGGGAAAATAAACACAAAAAAAACAAAAACAAAAACAAAAGTAAGAACATTTGGCAATTTATTGGAAGCAAAGAAAAAAGTCTTATCCACCAGAAGCAAGCCAGATGAAATTTGCTTCAGGAATACAACTCTCTTCCCTTTAAATCTCCCAGCCAATATAATCAACACCGTCCCCGGTGTAATACTCATCCTGAAAAGTTCAGACCCAGTTAACAAAACAACAAAAGCCAAATAACATGTAGCCAAAACGCATTAAATACATTATTCAAAAAAAAAAAAAAACTTTTCGGAATTGAACCTGAGCTTGGTGGGCTTGTGCTTGCGCTTGTTGACAAGCAGTTTCTTGACGTCATCAGCGGGGTAGAACTTAGGAGGTTTTTGAGGTGGGTTCTTTGCGGCAGGCTTCGGATCGTGGCGAGGGAAAACGCTGCCTTTTTTGGCCTTGATAGCCCAAAGTCTTCTCTTGTGGTACATTTTAGACCTTGAATACTTGGTGACCGAAGAGATAAAACGGGGCTATTTGGTAAAAGAGCAACTAAGTGAAGAAAGCTTGATGAATGATAAGAGATGAGTCAGCTTTGGAAGAAAGGCGGTGACAGAGAAGAGAAAAGTCGGGTGAAGAAAAAAATAAATAAATAAAAATATTTAATTTAAAATTATTAAAAACTGAAAGGGTAGAAAAAAAAAAACCAAATAAAAAGGTAAAAATCGTTAAGTTCGTCACTATAAGGATATTGGGCCAAATTTCCCATAAATAAAATAGGAAAATTCGGCCCAATACCCCTATTTTAAACTGCATGACGAAAATTACCCACTCTACTTATATATTTTTTATTTTACCCATCTACTTTATAATATTCCCAAATTATCCCTTTTAATATAAAAAAAACAAAAGAAAAAAAAAGGTCAAGGTGAAAAACTACTCTTCTTCTCACCACTTTTCCTGGCGAGCAGATATACAACAAACTCCTTGCTCCTTCCTCCTCCCTTCTTCTTCTTCTTTTCACCACTCTTCCCATTCCTCTTGCTTCTCACTAACTCTCTTCACATTTTCAGCTATGCCTCCCCATTTATTCAGGCAATTGTTTTGAAGACCTCTGGCACATGAGAATGAGACATGCTATGCGTCTTCAAGTTTATTGTAGCCTCCACCTCAGATTGCCGACCAGACAGAGAAACTGCTCAAACCAAAATATGTCTATAAAAATCCAAAGTCGTTCTTTTTAGGCTCTTTTTAAGCTCTCCAATCTTTGCTTTTTGTTTTTTTTTTTTTTTTTAAATTATTTGGAAAGCAATTTATAATTCTTGTTTTCATTTTGCTTCCTCTTTCCTCCTCTGCCCTCATTGTTTCAGTAACTTCCTCAAGCTCATGGACTCCTCCTTATCCCCTCTTTCTCCTCCTCCGACATCCCCTTACCCCTCTCCACTTCCGTCAACGACAATTCCCTCCTCGACACCCCCTATCTCCACCGATTTGTCCAGTAGCAGCCGCAAGTTCTGCATACTCAAAGTTCAATGAGATTAAGGATTTTGTCAGGGAAAAAGGAACAAAGGAAAGCTGTTTCCTGGGAAGTTTTTTTTTTTTCAATTGGATTGTAGGCTGTCTCGGAAGAAAAGAAAAAAAAGAAGAAGTAATTTTTTATTTTTATTAAGGGCAAAATTGAAATTAAAGGATAAATTAAAAAAATCTGAAAAGGACGGGGCAAAAATCCTGACCCACCTATTTTGGGGGATATTGGGTCAAATTCCCCAATAAAATATAAAGAAACTTGGCCCACCGGCCACCCAAATCCTAATGCAGTGGATCTCGACCCAACTGATAATTTATAACAGGCTTTCAGAAAAAGACCAAAAAAACATAAATAAGAATCATAATAGTGTGTAAAATATACATTACTAAAAACAAACTGAATTACGAAGGCCATTACCAACCTCAAATCTGACTTTGTCAAATAATAATATAAAGGTTATCCATCGTCAGGGCCTACGTCAAAATTCAAAAGCACAAGGCGCCAACGTTAAATTTATGGTCAGACCCGCACGCCTCACAATGATCATGTCAGAGTCCAAATTCATTTGCGCTGGCGGCCACAATAATTAACTATACCATCCACTTCTAATTCTATATAAAGCTCCTTCATCCACCTTCTAATTCACAATTGCACATCTACACGGAAAAAAATAAAAAATTGAAACATAATTCTCTTATTATTTCCTTCTCAAAGTCTAACAACAACAATTTAATGGCGGAAACTAAAGTACATGCAGGGAGCCCTGCTCTGTTTTCTCTTTACAAGATGGGAAAATTCGATCTCTCTCACAGGTTAGTTCCCCGGCTATAAATATACATAGATATATACATATACACGTCTGTTAATTGATTTGTTTGCATTACCTCTTTTATGGTTCAAATGTACGTAAAATACTCATTCATTATTAGTTAAATTTGTTTGAAGTTTCGAATATATAAAATGTGGATGTGGGATATAAAAACTCGGGGTTGATTTGGTGGCAGGGTGGTACTTGCTCCATTGACGAGATGCAGAGCAGTGAATGGGAATCCTGTGGAGGCGCACGCTTTGTACTATTCCCAGAGAGCAACTCACGGTGGATTTCTCATCAGCGAAGCAACTAATATCTCTGAAACAGCAAATGGGTAACTAATTAATTTCAAAATTAAACTACCGAAGTTTCTTCAATTGAGTAGTAGTCATACGTGATATTATATACAAGAGTAATGATTAAGCATGATACATATATTAATAAATATGGTCGTTGAAGCAGGTATCCAAATCTTCCAGGGATTTACACTGAAGAACAGGTGGTGGCATGGAAGAAAGTTGTGGATGCCGTTCATGCAAAAGGCAGTGTCTTCTTTTGTCAACTTGGGCACGTAGGCCGTGCATCTCATCAAGGTACTACATATCAGCTTATATAAATATTTTCTTAATCTGACATGTTGTTGAAGATTGTTATAGCAAAGACACTGAACATGATTTTGAATTTGATTAATGTCCTCAGTTTATCAACCCGATGGGGGTTTGCCCATATCGTCCACCAGCAAGCCCATTTCAGAAAAGTGGGATATCCTTCTACCTGATGGAACCCATGATGCATACCACTCAACGCCTCGGGCTTTGGAAACCTATGAAATTTCACAAGTTGTGGAACACTTTCGTCAATCTGCCATAAATGCTATCCGTGCAGGTTTTGATGGAGTTGAAATCCATGGGGCCCATGGTTTCCTCATCGACCAATTCTTAAAAGATGGTGTTAATGACCGAGTAGATGAATATGGAGGATCACTCGAAAACCGTTGCAGACTGTTAATGAAAGTGGTCGAAGCCGTAGTTGCGGTCATTGGTGCTGAAAGAGTTAGTGTCAGAATTTCACCAGCAACTGAATTCAACGATGCTACTGACTCTGATCCACTGGGCCTGGGTTTGGCAGTGATTGAGAGGCTTAACAAGCTCCAACTAAAGCTTGGCTCAAAACTTGCCAATCTCCATGTGACGCAGCCAAGATTCATATTTTCTGTTGGCAACGAAGAGGAAGAAGCAAAGTTTATGAGGACATTGAGAAATGCGTACAAGGGAACGTTCATTGCTAGTGGCGGATTTACTCGGGAGCTTGGAATTAAATCTGTAGAAGAAGGCGAGGCGGATTTGATATCTTATGGTCGTTTTTTTATCTCGAATCCAGACTTGGTTTTGCGATTTAAGCTCAACGCTCCATTGAATAAGTATGATAGGAAGACCTTCTATACCAATGATCCTGTTGTTGGTTACACAGATTACCCTTTTCTCACCCAGGCAAGTGATGAGAATTAGAGGAATAGCATTTATGCCGCTGATACATTCTTTCTAGTTAGAGACTATAATAAACTGGATTACAAAACTAAAAGCATACGTTCTGATAGGAAAAAGAGTTGTTTAATTAATTTATTGTTGTACGTAATTATTTTCCTTAGTTCTAAATCATACAGTGTGATTGTATTCATTATATAGTGTGTTATACAACAAAATAAAATAAAATAGTTGCTATTTGGTTTCCAATACAAGTTATAAATTTTGCTAGCGGCAACTAATAAATGTCCAATCCCCTTCCTCTAATCTGTTAATTCTAGCATTCCTATATTTTTCAAATAATAGAAAGATTATTTGACTTTTTTTTTTTTTTTAATGGTCAAAAATGATTATTTGATCTTGAAACAGAGGAATGTCTGCAATTTTTATGCTAGTTTGCACTAGCAGACATATAACAAAAAATCAAAATCATATTTTTGTTTTTGTCTGATTTTTTCCCCTTCGAACTTCACGGTTTGGTTATCTATGTGTCTGGCCTACCGAAACACAAAAGAATATCGTTCACTATTTGTAACTTGTAGCCAATGAATATAAATAAGGTTGTAACTTGTAACGTGCATGCTTAATTATGAAACTCATTTTCTCTCTTTCTTTTTTCAAATTTTCTTTTGGGCTGTTAAAATATAATATAATAATTTGATATTCGAAAACAGTTAAACTATAAAAAAATTTTATAAAAAGGAAAAATCTATAGTAATTTATTAATTTCTGAACTCGCAAAAAGATTTACAACTAGAAACAGAACTCTTTCTTGATCGGCTAACAACAGGATTGATTTTCTCACAGAAGAAAGAGAGCACGCAACGTAGCCAATGATGAACGATAATCCAAACAAAAAGAAAAAAAAAAAAAAAAGAGAAATTTAAAATGATGAACGATAATCCAAACAAAAAGAAAAGAGAAAGAGAAATTTAAAAAGTTGACAATGTCCACGTTGGAAAAATATTTTGGATGTGGGCTCCATCTTATAACCACCAGCAACGACGTCAGCAACTCACCATCTCTCAGCAAGGAAATTTCTGGACTATTCCAGTGGTTATAATTCAATCGTCAGAGCATACGTAAAAAAAGCTCTGAAGGAGGAGGAGGTTGAGAGTTAAAATCCCATGTTGCTCATTTTCGAGACCAAATTCATTGCGTTGATTAATAAGCCACCATATATATATATATATATATAAATATATATTCATATTTTTACGTTTTTACCCATTCCCTCCCTGCCTATTTATTGATCTCCTCCCGTCTTCTCATTTTCCCCTTCATCAATTTCTTTTGTCTGTTTTTTCACTTCTTAAACCTATTATATTTATACATTGATTTTCCCATTATATTCTGTTGAAATATAAACTTGATTTTTTGGGTTATTATTTTGTGGGCCTTGATTACTTAGGGTCCAAGTTTTTTTATAGTCCAAGTTTTAGAAACTTCTTTTAGGGTAATTTTATGATGTTTTATGTAGGTAGGGTTAAGTATTAGTATAAATATTGTTATGTTTTTTTATTGGGTGTGCTGAAAGCCACAAAAGCTGAGAATCATTCAATAAACCAGCAGTTGCAGTTTTCTTTCCTTCCTTCGTGTTTTGCTCTATGTTTTGCTGTTTTGTTTTGTTTTGTTTTGCTTCTGGTTTTTGTTTCCACTCAACAAAGTGATATCAGAGCTTGGTTGAACAGTTTCGTGAACAGTAGCGACGTAAACAATAGCGTAAACAGTACCGTGATAAAAAAAAAAAAAAGGCCAATAATGGTATGGTCCCTTTCCAAGTTCCAACACTCAACAAGAATAACTATGACAACTGGAGTATCAAGATCAAGGCTCTCCTTGGCACCCAAGACGTATGGGAGATAGTGGAGAAAGGCTACGTCGAAACAGAGAATGAAGTTAGTTTATCTCAAAATCAAAGAGATAGTTTGAGAGACTCAAGAAAGAGAGACAAGACAGCTCTCTATCTAATCTATCAAGGATTAGATGATGATGCATTTGAGAAGATCTCGGAAGCCAAGTCGGCTAAAGAAGCATGGGAGAAGCTTCAAATCTCTTACAAAGGAGCCGATCCAGTCAAGAAGGTACGACTTCAAACCTTAAGGGCCGAGTTTGAAACGCTGCATATGAAGGAAGGAGAACTCATATCTGATTATTTTTCTAGAGTTTTGATGGTGACCAATCAATTAAAAAGGAATGGTGAAAAATTAGATGATGTTAAGATCATGGAGAAAATTCTTAGATCATTAGATTCAAAGTTTGATCATATTGTTGCCATTATCGAAGAAACAAAAGATTTGGAAGCTATGTCATTGGAGCAGCTCTTGGGTTCGTTGCAAGCTTATGAAGAAAAGAAAAAGAAGAAGGAAGGAATAGTGGAACAGTTGTTCAAGACCCGAATTGATGCAACTAAAGAGGAAACCAGCAACTGTCACAATGATCGAAGCCAACAAGGACGAGGCCGTATGAGAGGACGTGGCCGCTGGCAAGGACCTGGACGGGGCTGGAAGTTTGATGATGATCATAACAGCAACTTTCAAAGAGGAAGAGGATCAACAAGAGGCCGTGGAAGAGGTTTTTCAGCACCAAGGTATGATAATAAGTCCCATGTAAAGTGTTACAAATGTGGGAAACTCAGTCATTATGCTTCCAAATGTAGAACCCCTGGCTACAATAAAGTTGAAGAGAAGGCCAACTATGTTGAAGAAAGAAGTCAAGAAGATGGTACCTTGTTGTTGGCTTACAAAGATAATGAAAGAAGTGAAGACCATACATGGTACTTGGATACCAGTGCAAGCAATCACATGTGCGGAAGGAGAGGCATGTTTGTGGAGCTTGATGAATCCGTGAAAGGAAATGTATCTTTTGGGGATGAATCCAAGGTAGCAGTAAAAGGAAAAGGCAGCATCCTCATTCGGTTAAGGAGCGGAAAGCACCAGTTCATATCAAATGTATATTATGTGCCGAGTATGAAGAGCAACATCTTGAGTCTTGGACAACTTTTGGAGAAAGGTTATGATATTCATCTAAAAGATAACCATCTTTGTATAAGGGACAATGCAAGCAACTTAATAGCCAAGGTGCCGATGTCAAGAAATAGAATGTTCATGTTCAACATTCAAAATGATGCTGCCAAGTGTCTCAAGGCATGCTACAAGGATGGGTCTTGGCTTTGGCATCTTAGATTTGGGCATTTAAATTTTGGAGGTCTAGAGTTGCTGTCCAAAAGGGAGATGGTGAGAGGATTACCTTGCATTCGTAATCCGGATCAAGTTTGTGAAGGGTGCTTACTTGGAAAGCAATTTTAAAAAAGTTTTCCCAAAGAGACAACTTCAAAAGCTCGAAAGCCGCTGGAACTTATACATGCTGATGTGTGCGGTCTGATGAAGCCTAGTTCACTTGGTAAGAGTTATTATTTCCTTCTTTTCATTGATGATTTTTCGAGAAAGATGTGGGTATATTTTTTGAAAGAAAAATTAGAGGTATTTGATAATTTTAAGAAGTTTAAGGCTCTTGTTGAGAAAGAAAGTGGTTGTTTGGTTAAAGCTATAAGATCTGATCGAGGAGGAGAGTTCACATCAAATGAATTCCAGAAATATTGTGAAGAACATGGAATTCAAAGGTTTTTAACAGTACCAAGATCCCCCCAACAGAACGGTGTGGTAGAAAGGAAGAATAGAACAATCCTAGATATGGCAAGAAGCATGCTTAAAAGCAAGAGATTGCCGAAGGAGTTTTGGACAGAGGCGGTTGCATGTGCTGTCTACCTATCTAACTGATCTCCAACAAGTAGTGTGTGGGGAAAAACACCTCAAGAAGCTTGGAGTGGAAGGAAGCCCGGTATTTCACACCTAAGAGTGTTTGGAAGCATAGCTCATGCACATGTACCTGATGAGAAAAAAAGCAAATTGAATGACAAAAGTGAGAAGTATGTCTTCATTGGCTATGACATAAACTTCAAAGGGTACAAACTCTACAATTCTAAGAGTAGGAAAACAATAATCAGCCGGGATGTTATATTTAATGAAGAAGAAGAGTGGAATTGGGAATCACATGATGAAAGCTACAATTTTCTCCTATATCTTGAAGAGGAAGAAGCAGAACAGCCAGGTATGGAGCTAATAAGAGAGGAGCCGATCACCCCACCAGCTTCACCAACAGCAGGTCTTCAAGAATGCGGAAATTCAAGTAAAAGGGCCCCACGGTTTAGGAGTTTACAAGAGGTATATGAGGTAATCGAAAACCAGGATGATCTCACTTTGTTTTGTTTATTTGCTGATTGTGAACCCGTGAACTTCCAAAAGGCAATGAAAGACAAAAATTGGAAGAATGCCATGGATGAGGAGATAATAGCAATCAAGAAGAACAAAACTTGGGAACCAGCTTTACTTCCACAAAAATCCAAGGCTATTGGTGTGAAGTGGGTGTATAAAGCCAAGAAGAATGCTAAAGGTGAGGTTGAAAGGTATAAAGCAAGGTTGGTATCGAAAGGCTATAGTCAAAGGGCTGGTATAGACTATGATGAAGTTTTTGCACCTGTTGCACGACTAGAAACGGTAAGGTTAATCACCTCATTGGCAGATAAACACAAGTGGAAAATATATCAAATGGATGTGAAGTCTGCGTTCTTAAATGGAGTTTTTGAAGAAGAAGTTTACATCGAAATGCTAGAATTGACAAGTATCTCCAAGAAAGGAATTTTATCAAGTGTCCATATGAGCATGCACTTTACATTAAAATTAAAAGAGATGATATATTGATTGTGTGCTTGTACGTAGATGACTTAATTTTCACGGGCAGCAATCCAAGTATGTTTGCCGAGTTTAAGGAGGAGATGACAAGGGAGTTTGAGATGACCGATATTGGGCTCATGACTTACTATCTCAGCATTAAAGTAAAGCAAGGAGGTGAAGGCATATTAATTACTCAAGAAAGGTATGCTAAGGAGGTACTTAAGAAGTTTAAAATGGATGATGCATGGTACACCAACGGAATGTGGAGTCAAGTTATCAAAGCATGAGGAAGGAGAAAAGGTGGATCCAACATTTTTTAATAGCTTGGTTGGAAGTTTAAGATACTTGACATGTACAAGGCCGGATATTCTCTATGTTGTAGGAGTTATAAGTCGATACATGGAGAATCCAACAACAACTCACTTGAAGGCAGCAAGAAGGATTCTTCGTTATCTAAAAGGTACAATAAGTTTTGGTTTGTATTATTCAACTTCCGATAATTACAAGCTTGTTGGATATAGTGATAGTGATTGGGGTGGAGATATAGATGATCATAAAAGCACAAGTGACTTTGTGTTTTATTTGAGAAATACGATGTTTACATGGATGTCAAAGAAGCAGCAAATTGTTACGCTTTCAACATGTGAAGCGGAGTATGTAGCTGTCACCTCTTGTGTTTGTCATGCAATTTGGCTTCGAAATTTGTTAAGGAGGTTGGGCTGTCCACAAGAAGAACCGACCAAGATTTACGTGGATAACGAATCAGCAATAGCCCTTGCCAAGAATCCTGTTTTTCATGATTGAAACAAACATATTGATACGCGTTATCAAAGGAGATGTACAGCTAGAGTATATGAAGACTCATGATTAAGTAGCCGATATTTTTACCAAGCCTTTCAAGCATGAAGTCTTTGTTAAATTGAGAAGTGTAATAGGAATAACTAATCAAGTTTAAGGGGGAGTGTTGAAATATAAACTTGATTTTTTGGGTTATTATTTTGTGGGCCTTGGTTACTTAGGGTCCAAGTTTTAAAAACTTCTTTTAGGGTAATTTTATGATGTTTTATGTAGATAGGGTTAAGTCTTAGTATAAATATTGTTATGTTTTTTCCTTGGTTGTGCTGGAAGCCACAAAAGCTGAGAATCATTCAATAAACCAACAGCTGCAGTTTTCTTTCCTTCCTTCGGGTTTTGCTCTCTGTTTTGCTGTTCTGTTTTGTTTTGCTTTGCTTTTGGTTTTTGTTTCCACTCAACACATTCTCAGTTCAGAAAACTGATATCAAACCTGTTTACTCCTCACAAGATGGGAAAATTTAATCTCTCCCACAGGTTAATCATTAGTCACTTTCACCTTATTTGCATTCAAATCACCCACTTTTTGTTTTGTTTTTTTAATTTGTTATTTTTCCAATGTGGGAGTTAATTATAAACGTGGTTAATTTGGGTTCTTCATCAGGGTGGTGCTTGCTACGATGACGAGATCCAGAGCGGTGAATGAGATTCCTTTTGAAGCTCACGCATTGTACTACTCCCAGAGGGCTACCCCAGGTGGATTACTAATCAGCGAAGGCACTTCTCCATCAAACACTGCTTCCGGTATCCACGTGTTCCAAGGATATACACGGAAGAACAGGTGGAGGCTTGGAAGAAGGTTGTAGATGCCGTTCACGCCAAAGGCAGCATCTTCTTTTGTCAGCTTTGGCACGTTGGCCGTGCATCTCAACATGGTACGTAGTTTCTGAAAGGCTCTACCTATTTTTTAGGTGGCTTAGTAAAGTTTTGTTTAGTTTCACATATTTTTGTTTGGCCTTATATATATATATATATATATATGTATGTAGATATTTGAAGATTGAAATTAAGATGTTATATCATCTTTGAATTTTGTAATTAATGAACAGTTTACCAACCCAATGGCCGTTCACCTATGTCCTCCACGAATAAGCCTCTTTCCGATGAGTTTGGTGCTTGGTTACCTGATGGATCCATTGACAAATTCTCAAAGCCCCGTGCTCTCCAAACCTATGAAATACCACAAGTGGTTCAATATTATCGTCAAGCCGCCTTGAATTCCATCCGAGCTGGTAATTACTTTACATCCTACAATGTATTTCTTGATTTCCTCAGGTTCAACACTTCATAATATAGTATATAAAATTGATGATGATGATAATGATGCGTAGGTTTTGATGGAGTTGAAATCCATGGGGCACATGGCTACCTCATCGACCAGTTCTTGAAAGACGGAGTCAATGATCGGGTAGATGAGTATGGAGGATCACTTGAGAACCGGTGCAGATTCTTAATCCAAGTGGTGAAAGCCGTAGTTTCTGCAATCGGTGCTGAAAGAGTGAGTGTCAGAATCTCACCAGCACATGATGTCAACGATGCTACTGACTCAGATCCACTGGGCTTGGGCTTGGCAGTGATTGAGAGGCTTAACAAGCTCCAACTCAAGTTTGGCTCAAAGCTGGCTTATCTCCATGTGACACGGCCAAGGTACTCACGTGCTGGGGTGAAAGAAAATGTCAATGAAGAGGAAGAAGCTAAGTTTATCAAGACTTTGAAGAACGCATATGATGGAACATTAATTGCTAGTGGTGGGTTTACTGGGGAAACTGGACAGAAATCAATAGCAAACGGTGAGGCGGATTTGATTTCTTATGGTCGTCTGTTTATCTCAAACCCAGACTTGGTTTTGCGATTTAAGCAGAATGCTTCATTGAATAAGTATGATAGACAGACTTTCTACAGCAAAGATCCTGTTGTTGGCTACACAGACTACCCTTTTCTTAACCAAGCAACTGATGGAGTAGAAGAGTAGCATTTCACGTATATCTCTCATTTGGCATTAGTTATGATGCTGTGGTAAAAAGTGTAATGTGATAGAGGTTAATAAACTGACTCAGAAAAATATATACATATATATATATATATATTAATGTTTTGTTTTTAAAAGGTTTTATGTAATTTGTTATTACGCCAATTTATTTCCTTATCACAATTATATTATGTGAATGTATTCGTTATACATAGTCTATTTTTTGTCCATTTTTGTTTTTGTTTTTTATGTCCATGTTTTATGTATATATTTTGTCTCCTCGCCGGTTGGGTTTCCCCTCACCTGACATAATGGTTTAATTAGCATGGTCATAATGTCAATTAGTCAGACACATGAATAATTTAACAGCCCAAACAGACCCATAAAAAAGAGAAATTCATGGGTGGGACCGCCCTACCACACGTCAAAGTCAACCAATAATGTTGCAGCATTTCATCCTGATTTTTCATTTATATCATTTTTAAAATTTAATATATTTAAATTCTAAATTTGGTCGGTTATTTATTAGCACATCAATTTCTTTACTTTTGTGGAAAAAAAAAATCAATTTCTTTATTTGATCCGTTTATCAATATATCTAGTTTCTTTCTAAAAAATATTTATGTCATTTACTTTATTTAAAAATCTATTTAAAAAAATCAAACTGAAAAAACCAAATAAAAAAATTCATCCCAAAAAAGAAACTAAAAAAATTGTTTATACCATGCCAAAAAAAGAAAAAAAAAAACAAACTGATTGGATATTTTTTAGCGTATTATGTTGAAGTAAGAGGACTATCTTGTTAAGCTTTTCTTAATAATGCTAATTTTTCATTAAAAGACTTTTTTTGGGTAAATTTTCATTAAAAGATTTCTTTTTTAATAATTCACCTAATTTATAAATTATTTAAAATCATCTTTTTCTATAACAATTTATGCAATTTATGCTTTTATAAGCATAAATAAGAATACTCTACTACTAGAGCTATCTGCTTCGTTTTTATTAAAAGACTTTAAAAAAACTATTTTATGCATATATGTATTAATGTTTTTATACTAATGTTTTTAACATTAGATACTTTATTATTAGCCTTTAAATCATGTTAAAAAGAACAAATCATTCAATGGTTGTGAAAAACATTTTTCCTTACATTAATACATGCATGCATACATTAGTACATCAAAAGGAAATTGATTTTCTTATTTATTTATTATATATAAGTTTGATCTAAAAATTCAAACACATTATACAGTAGTTTCTAGTTACATGAACATGTTCATCATAATTAATTTCTGAAACTCGTTTTCTATTTGATTAAAAAAAAAATCATTTTTTCTCTTTTTTTTTTAAAAAAAATTGGGCTGCTACCAAGCCTAAAAAAACAAATAAAAATAAAAAATTTAAATTTCTGAACGTGAACCTAATAAATTTTGCAAGGGGGGTTAAATTGAAATGTGAAACCCACCCGGAAAACATTTTGGAATGGGCTCCATCTGCCGACCATCAGCGAGGACGTCACCGAGTGATCACCACGCCATCCCCTCTTTGTCCTCCGTTGGGAAACTTCTGGACCAGAGCAGTTGTTCAATCATCAGAGCTTACGTCAGAAGATCTCATTTAAATAAGAAAGAAGGAGGTTTGCAACTTGGCAGTCAGAAAACGTATTGGATGACCAAAAAAAAGTCATAGAAGAAGAGAAAAAGTCACAATTCCATTTTAGTAAATTTTCTAAGACCAAATTCATTACGTTAAATAGACACCCACACCACCACCCCACCCGCCCCCCCGGCCCGTTCGTATTCCTCATTTCCTCTGCTGATCTCTGCCTTTTGCTTATTTATTGCTCCTCCCATTTCCCCATTGTCCTTCATCGATTCGTTTTTATTTTCAAATCTTATAACCCTATATACAACAATATATTAACATTTTTTTCTCGTTACAAACATTCTAAGATCACAAAAACTGGTATCAATGGCGCCGGAAGCACTCGTACAAGCAGGGACCCCTACTTTGTTTACTCCTTACCAGATGGGCAAATTTAATCTCTCCCACAGGCTAGTCACTCACTCTCATCTCACTTTTTTTTTTTTTTCTTTTTTTTTAATGTTTTTTTCCTCTCCCGATGTGAGAGTGGAGTACTTAATAAGTTAATTTGGGATATCATCAGGGTGGTGCTTGCTCCAATGACAAGATGCAGAGCAGTGAATGAGATTCCTTTTGATGCTCACGCTTTGTACTACTCCCAGAGGGCTACCCATGGAGGATTTCTAATCACCGAAGGCACTTCTCCTTCAAACACCGCTGCCGGGTATTTTCACAAATTAACTCTCTTTTTTTTCTTTTTTTTTTTTTTTTGGTAATAGGCTCTAGCTGATTATTAATCCCTTTTTCCAATTGATTGGTTTTAGTGGGCAATCAATCAAACAAAGCAATATTATTATTTAATTTCCTTATGATGAAGGTGATTATATTATATATATATATATATATTTATTTAATTAATGGAAAATAATATGAAGTGCAAATCTCTAATTGATTGAAGCAGGTTTCCAAACGTTCCTGGGATCTACACGGATGAACAGGTAGAGGCATGGAAGAAGGTGGTAGATGCTGTTCATGCCAAAGGCAGCATCTTTTTTTGTCAGCTTTGGCACGTTGGCCGTGCATCTCATAATGGTACCTAATTTGCCAGATATACTAGTTAGTTTTACATTCTTTTTTTTTTTTTTTTTTAAAACTTTGGCTTTCTTTGAAATTTCAAAGTTGTTATCATTTTTTAATTTGACTATCGGTGGACAGTTTTCCAACCGAATGGGGATTCTCCTATATCGTCCACAAACAAACCCCTTTCGGACAAGTGGGATGCCTTCCTACCAGATGGATCCATTGCTAAATTCTCAAAGCCTCGAGCACTGCAAACTAATGAAATACCACAAGTAGTTGATCATTATCGTAAGGCTGCCATAAATTCCATCCAAGCTGGTAATTAATTACTCCCATCAACTATTTTTTTAAAAAAATTCCCTCAAATTCAGCTCTAGTAAATTAACATATACATATTTATAATTTTCTATGTGTGTGTGTTTGCACTCAAAATCATAAAATATCGATTGCCCCTGGTTAAAAAATATTTAGATGTATGATGAATCAGTCAAATATAATATTATATTACCTTTCATTAGCCCCCATTGCTTTTTATTCTTTTTTGGTGAAATCCACAAGACAATAGCCGTGAGCATGTGTTCGGCTCCTATTATATATGTAGTCAAAGTTGTTGTGGTCAGGCTCCTAGATACATGCAGTCAAAGTTGTGCCCCATGTGGCAGAAAACACATTGTTTTATTTTCCCCACGAGTTGCATGTGAAAAACTCACAACAGATACAGATGTGACAGTTTGTGATAAATTGAAAATAATTTTTTTTCCTTTTCTGAGGCCAGGTCAACTTGTGACACTTTATGACCTGTGATTAATATGGCAGCAGTTTTATATTTTTTTAATACTAGTTCTTGTACCCCAATTCGTCCGTTTATTTCTTTGGAACAGAATTATAAAGATATAGTGGATGAATGATGATGATATAATGTGTAGGTTTTGATGGAGTTGAAATCCATGCCGCACATGGCTACCTCATCGACCAGTTCTTGAAAGACGGAATCAATGATCGGGTAGATGAGTATGGAGGATCAATTGAGAACCGGTGTAGATTCTTGATCCAAGTGGTGGAAGCCGTAGTCTCTGCAATCGGTCCTGAAAGAGTTAGTGTCAGAATTTCACCAGCAATTGATCACAATGATGCTACTGACTCAGATCCACTGGGCCTGGGTTTGGCAGTGATTGAGAGGCTTAACAAGCTCCAACAGAAGTTTGGCTCAAAGCTCGCTTATCTGCATGTGACACAGCCAAGGTTCACAGCTGCGGGTACCAAAGAAAATGGCAATGAAGAGGAAGAAGCAAAGTTTATAAAGACTTTGAGGAATGCATATGATGGAACATTCATGGCTAGTGGTGGGTATACTCGGGAGCTTGGACTAAAATCATTAGCAGACGATGAAGCGGATTTGATATCTTATGGTCGTCTGTTCATCTCAAACCCAGATTTGGTGTTGCGATTTAAACTCAATGCTCCATTGAACAAGTATAACAGACAGACGTTCTACGCCAAAGATCCTGTTGTTGGCTACACCGACTACCCTTTTCTTAACCAAGCGAGTGATGAGAAAGAGGAATAGCCTTCACGTGTGTCTCTGATTGGGATTAGTTATGAAATTATTTCTTCTTTGGTTCAAATGTCAAGAAAAATGTGAGATGCTTACAAATTGGTTCAGTAAAATATATATGTTTATCTTTGTTATGGAAGTGAAAAAAAGTTATTTAATTTGTTATTGTACGTCAATCATTTCCACGCTCCACAGTTTTTCTTTTCTTCACTCTCTTTTTCTTTTCTTTGGAAAGAATTTCTATACTACACAGTTGAATGATGTGATTGTATTCATTTTATACCGTATATTATATACTGCTTAACTAAGAAAAGATTTTTGTCTCAGCCGTCACAATAGTCAGGCGAGCGTTGTAGAGTCAACTAGTCAAACACTTGAATAATATATTGACTTACATATGCACTTTAAGCAAATAATAATAGTAATAAATAACTAAATAAAATAATGAAAAAGTTAGATTCGGCCTTTTTTTTGGTAAAAAAGTTAGATTCGGCCTTAGCGATAATGAGTTGGCATGTTTTTTTTGGTGTCACCGTTCTTGACTCCCCAATTAAAATCCAAATCACCATTTAAAAAAAACGAAAAATTTGGCCTAATATCTTTTTTGGGACGAGTTTAATGATATCTGACTCTTTATTTGCTATTATTTTTTTTCTATCTTTCAATGCCCATTTTAATCTTAAAATAATAAAAAATGACTTAGATATCCATCCATCCCATTCCATATTGATTTTGAAAAAAAAAAAAAACTTAGGTCTTTTTATGTTTGTTTAAACAAACAAAGAACAAAAATCCACTTTTTAAGAAAAAAAAAAAAAAAACAAAGTACATCAGGTAATTGTTTTTACAAGAATACCCAAAAATACAAAAAAAATAAAATTTGCTGTGGAAAAAACAAAAGGAGCTTCATCTCAGCACCCTTAAACAAAAATACAAAGAAAAATAAAAAAAACAAAACTTCATCTCATCTCAACACCCTTGAACGGCTGAGATAATTGTTTTAATATTTTGATAAAGAGGTTCTTCATTTGGGATGCACAATCAAGACAAGAAAAGGTAAGCATTCCACTAGTTGTACTATTTTCCTCACTATCATCTTTAGGTTCCATTGTTCATAAATTGAAACTATATTTTTTATTATTATATTTTTGTTTTATGAATTATACAACTGGTTTCTCATAAGGAGAAGAGAAGGAAATGGGTATTCGGCAGGATAAAGATAAAAAGATTAGCTTCTCTGACTACACCACCATCAGCATTGAAAGAGAAGACAGCAAGTGAGGCAGGAGAAGAACAGAGCAACCATGCTTTTAATGTCACCATTGCCACTGCTGTTGCTGCTGTGGCAATAGCACATGTTGCTGCTGCTGAGGTTGTCCGACTCACAGCCACTCCTCACTCCACCTATGACGCTAAGGAACACACAAAACAAGAATTGGACACCGAAACAACTCCAACCGAGGTTGCTCCTTAAACATGCCAATATGATAAGCAAATCCAAGAATCTGCTGCTATCAAAATCCAAACTGCCTTCAGGGGTTACCTAGTAAGTTTGTTCAAGCTGTTCCTCTTTATTTATTTATTATTATTATTTGCTTTTTTTTATCAATTAGTGATGAACTTTTTTCAACTGGGATTGCACGAATGATTTTGGAAAATCTAAAGAGTCAATATTGTTTGGCATAATGCAATGAGTTAGCATGACAATGCTTAATTATTAACACAATATCATGATGCTTACAAATAAGAAGTAAAGAATTATAGGTTAATAAGTTAATTATTAATCACATACAGATTATTATCTCTCTCATTTTTACTTCAAAATTCCTTATTCAATACAAGCTTTTGATAAAAATATATATATATATAATGTGAATGTGTACTGTAGGCTAAAAAGGCTTTGAGGGCATTGAAAGGAATAGTGAGGCTTCAAGCTATTATTCGTGGCTGAGCTGTGAGACGACAAGCAATTACTACCCTCAAAGCCTGCAGTCCATAAGAAATATTCAATCCCAGGTCTGTGCAAAGAGATTCCAAACCAATGATGGTACTTATCACTGTGACGAAAACAATCACTTGCAAAATTTGAGAGATCGGATATTAAGGGTAGGTTGGCCAATACAACACTTGGTCCCTTGTTAGTGTAAACAATTGTTTTTATTAGAGACGTAGATACATTAATTAAAGTTGCCAAATTTGATCAAAATTTTCTAGGTGGACACGAACAGTCAAAGAAGATGGGATGACAGCCTTCTTTTCATCATTTCTAAGCAAGAAAGAGGCTTTGATCAAGAGAGAAAGGATCAAAGAATACTGGTATAGCCACCGGGTAAGTTCGAGTTCTTCTATAGTCTTTACATAATTTCCTCTATAAAAATAGCTTCAGCTACCTATGAAAATTTTTTTTTCCAAAAATCAGCAGAAACAGAAAGAAACAAAGTAAATGGAAGATGGAGGTATTGGTTGGAGCAATGGGTAGATACCCAACTCAATAAAAGCAAAGAACTTGAAGATTTGGATACAACTTTTCCATCAACTACAAGAAAAAAACGATGAATTTGGAGGAAAACAGCTTAGGCTAAGAAAGATTCATAGCCACTATCAAAACCATGATCACAGAATGGATTCTCCAATATTTGTTCCAAAAAAATCACATAACATTACCATAGGTTGTATCGATAATTATCGAAGGCCCTATAGTAATCAAATTAGTAAAATATGATTACCACAGGAGTTTCGGTAATTACCGATGAAACCTACGGTAATTTCTCAAACATAGGCAAATTGATTATCGTTGGTTGCATCGGTAATTATCGAAAGCCCGACGGTAATAAATTTTTTTTGCCAATTTGAGAACTTTTTCTGAACTTTTGAGGTATTTTTTCTTTAGGATCATTGAAAAATGTATATTTTGCATGTTGTTGCATTTAACACCCATTAGGGGACTTGTAGGGGCCAAAAAATTGGTAAAATGTGATAACCATAAGGGTTTCGGTAATTACAGATGAAACCTACGGTAATTTTTTAAGCAATTACAAATTGATTACCGTAGGTTTCATTGGTAATTACTGAAAGCCCTATGGTAATCAAATTTTTGTACCAATTTGAGAATTTTTTCAGAACTTTTGGGGTTTTTATTCCTTACAATTATTGAAAAATATATATTTTGCATGTTGTTGCATTTAGCACACATTTGGAAACTTGTGGGGGCCAAAAAATTAGTAAAATGTGATAACCATAGGGGTTTCGGTAATTACAGATGAAACCTACGGTAATTTTTTCAGCAATTACAAATTGATTATCGTAGGTTTCATCGGCAATTACTAAAGGCCCTACGGTAATCAAATTTTTATGCCAACTTGAGAACTTTTTCGGAAATTTTGGGGTTTTTTCTCTTTAGGATCATTGAAGAATATATATCTTGCATGTTACATTTAACACACATTAAGGGTCTTGTGAGGGCCAAAAAATTGATAAAATGTGATTACTATAGGGGTTTCGGTAATTACCGATGAAACCTACAGTAATTTTTCAAGCAAGGACAAATTGATTATCGTAAGTTTCATTGGTAATTATCGAAGGCCCTACGATAATCAAATTTTTGTACCAATTTGAGAATTTTTTCAGAACTTTTGGGGTTTTTTCTCCTTAGGATTATTGAAGAATGTATATTTTGCATGTTGTTGCATTTAACACACATTAGGGGACTTGTGGGGACTAAAAAATTGATAAAATGTGATTAGCATAGGGGTTTCGATAATTACCAATGAAATCTATGGTAATTTTTCCAGCAACTACAAATTCAATGTTTTCACTTGTTAATGTCATTTGTTCTCTTACTTTGTCAACAGTTATTATTAATAAAGCTAGATTTAGCATATTCTTAGTGGAAACACACACGATTGAAGTTGTCGGATGGAATTGTGGTGATTCTTTTACGACGATGGACAAATATTTTCCACTTTATTCTATAGTTAATGAGAAATGAGAGTAGATGAGAAATAGAAGATTATTCCATTTATTTGACACTTTCATATCTATTTATTTAAATATTTTCCACAACTGCATAATTAATTCCCTCTTGACTACTTTCTTTTGGACATACTGCCATGGAGCCGCATTTTAAAAGAGACTGGAAAAAGCTTTCAAGATGGGAATAGTCTCCAATCTAAAACTAACTAAATTTCAATGCATATCATTCAAACAAGTTCAAATGGCCCCAAACTAGAAAGCCAATATTTGAGAACTCAATTGCCATCCATTTAAATTCTCATCCTTCTTATTTCTTGCTTTTCCACATCTTAAACAATATGGAGAATTTAATAATGAAATTGAATCCTTACATTTCATCTTAACATGAGAATCATATAGAAAAACTAAAAACTAAATGTGAATTAGCAAGAGAAAAATATACAAGTGTTTTATGAATAAAAACTAGAGAATATTACAGTTCCTACAAAAGGCTCTGTTGGTATCAATCCCAATTTGACCTAAAGTTCACCATCAATGTCAAAATCTCGAACACCAACTAGCACCACAATTGGTATAATGCCAAACTTTAGTGACAGCATTAAAAGCATATGGGACACCTCCACTATAACGGTGACCGATTTGATATCTAGATGAAATCAAACGAAATACCTACAGTTAGATACAATATTTAGCATACAAGTTTCAAAGAAAATAATTAAATACCTAGAGTATCCATAAAGAAGTATAAATGTTCAAATCTAACAATTGCGGCAATAGCTCATACCCAGTAATATCCCTTGCTCTCTATGAATTGTATAGAACCAAAATCCAATATCATAAACTAATTTGCTAAAGGATGCTCAAATTCCCAAAACAGCAAAAAAACCCCAATTTCAATCAATACAATGAGTAGATGGTCAACCTTCAACAAATATTAATCTAGACGGCCAGAAAAATATAAATTTATTCATTCTCCCTTCACAGCCAATGTTAAATTACTGATAACATCTAATGAAAACCATAGTTTGACATACAAATAAAGAAAAAGCTCCATGTTTCACTCGTATATCACAAAAGACTACTGTCTCCAAACTATGCATATTACTTAACTCTCAGGTCTCACACTTCCCCAACATAGACACAAAAGAGAAAAATACATAGTCAGGGGTCTAATAATCAGCAATTTCTCAAAAAGAAAACATAATAGAGGCAATGGAAAACAAGTAATAGCTAAAAACTGATAACAGAAATTGCTACTGGATTTGAATTCAAGCTGCAAAAACTTAAAACTTACTGCAGGTCATTTGCATGACGAGAAGTCCGTCTCTCAACATTTCTAACAAACAACGGCTCATCCCCTAAAGAGAATTGCTTAATTTCCACCCTCTCAACATAATCAGGCTTCTTCAAATTTTCAATGACGGGCTCAACCCAATTATCCAATTCTCAATCCCACCTCTATACACTTTCCACAACTTCCCCAACACCCTATTCACCCATTCCACCGACTCTTTCCTCTGCAAATCCTTCTCCAAAAACAATGAAAAGCTCGTGGGCACCTGTGGCCAAGCTTCATGACGATTTTCATCAACCCATGATTTGTTCTTCTTCTTCCTGGAAGTCCAAAGCTTATCAAACGCAACTCCGACAAAGAAGAAGAAGACGAACAGTCCGACAACGTTTCGATTCATTGGAGGAGATGGGTTCTGAGCTTATCAACAATGGGGTCTTCTTGAACAAGGATGATGAAAGAGGAGAGAACGTGTGAAGAAAAGAAAGAAATAACAGAAAAAGAAAAAAGAAAAAAGTAAAAATATTTAATTTGAATATAAGGGTATTTTGCAATTAACAAAAATTGGAAGGGTAGAAGAAAAAAACGATAGCAAATGAAGGGGCAAATATCATTAAGCTCTCTCTCTCTCTCTCTCTCTCTCTCTCTCACACACCTATAAATCATTATGCCAATCTAGATTTATAGTAGTGTGGTCTCATAATAAAGCTATAGAAACTTAACAAAAGGGGAATTTGGGTGAATGCTCCTATTACAAGGAAGTTGCTTACATACAGAATCCAACAAATTCAGGTCATTGCCTATACTTTAGTCACAAGAATCTCATGTAGTTAAATGAATCAATGAGAACAGGTGAATAATAAAATATGAAGTGTTACCTCTCTGTAGATATTCAGATCCAAATTCGTTCTGTTAATTTCCTAACCTTGTCTACCATTAACAAGCAAGCCTTGAAATTAAGTAGAGAACAGATAATAAGTAGTGAAAATTTCTTTTAAAACTAGGATTGACATACTTCAATTTAAGAACACAGTCTATAATTCACTCTATAGAAATTATAGTATTTCACTATGCATAGTATACATACAAGAATATATGGGATGAAAGTGGATTTCATAGTCCTCTTCTATCTGCCTAACACATCTTCCAAGGGACAAATGTTACATATAAAATTTGGTAGAGAATATTTTCAAGTAAAGACAAGGTGAGGAAGTTATCTACATCTTACAAATATGCCACATAGTATGCCTCACACCCACACCTTTAATGTCGTGGATTTGAGTCACCTCCTTCTCCACCTTAAAGTAGAACTTATAGTAATCCCGATTTTAAAAAATAAAAATAAAAAAGATAAAAGACCTGAACAGCACATGCAATAGTATTTGTTAAGAGAATAGGATCAATTTTTTAAACATTAAACCTCAAAATAACAAGAAACAAATTGAAAGTTGAAAAATTCAAAATAAAATAGATAAACCTGTAGGAAAACCCCAGGAGAAACTTCAAAAACAATGCCACCATTTCCAATTAAATCTACCATTTTGAAAGCACTTAAAACAGCTGGACGAGTCTATTTTGAAATCAATCAAGAACCAGGATCAGAGAATTTATCAAGCTCATAGAAACATAAAACTGATAGAAAAAGTAATACCAGAAATAACAAACCATAAGAAAATTACAACTAGACTAAAAAGTACTAGATGCATCTATTAAGATATTAAAAAGGAAAAAGACTTGCTAAATTATTCTGATACCGAATTAGAAAGATTTCTCTTACTTTTCCCATTATCACCCCTTGATCGGTTGCTAGGTTTTTTGTCCAGGAGGCTTTGGCTGAACACGACGACAGGGATTCTCCCCTGGGCTCTATCTTTTACCGATACTCTACTTCGGGATGGCTTGGATCTTGCTCTACAAAGCGGCTCGAGGACAATAGCCGTGGTGGCCAAACCCATGATTGTAAACCAGGGCTTTCCAGATATATTCGGTTGGCACCGGAGCACCATCACTTGGCCATTTTTTTTGTTCTGTCTATCTGCGAAATTTGAAACTACAAGCAGAAAGCAAAGCTTCTGCTCCGATGAGAGGGAAACTCGAAAACTCAAATCTGGGGTTTTTAGGGGAAAGGGTGAGGAAGAAGAAGAGACGAGCTGGTGAGAAGTGAAAGAAAGAAAAAAAAATAATTTGTTTTTGATATTTCGAAGGGTATTTTAGGATTATTAAAAAATGAAAGTGTAAAATAAAAAGTTTCAGAAATGAGTGGGTATACATCCTCAATGGCCTCCCGATAGGGGCATTCACCCAAATTCCTCTTTTTCGAAAATTAGGAAAAGCGAAAACAGCCATACTCTTATTGTTTTTCTAGCTCAAATTCTTCTCACGCTTCAAGTCGTTACTATTACCAAAAAAAGCTTCAAGTGGTGCTGCAATGTTAAGCGAGAGAAAATAAATAAATAAATAAATAAAATCCTCCAAATTGGCATGGATATTAATTAGGAATAAATATTAAGATTGACGCAGCATATATATATATATATATATAAAATAATTACCTGCCTTGTGATATATTTATTTCATTATTTGTTGCACAGTTGGGGTACTCGAAAGTTCTCAGAGATTTTCCACTTGGACGACCCTGCTTAATTAGAAAATTCATATATGTATATAAAAAGACTACAATGAAAAGTAGGGATGCTTTTGTAGTTGAGTTATATATAATGTACCCGAGACAGAAGAGGATTCCGAGTTATCAAGGGGCTCCAAATACAAATGAGGGATGTGAGCAATTTTAGGCCAATCCTCTCCTTTTTCCCTCTCACATCTCTGCAATAAGATGGGACATCCACTAATCCTCAATTTTTGTAAAGAGGTGATGCTGCATATTCCTTCAGGCAATGATGTCAAGTTGGGGCAAACGTATAATCTAAACTCTGTAAGTGATGTGAAGTTGCTAAACCACTCTGGTATGGCCTTCAAATTCTTACACTCCAAAAATCCAAGATCCCGTAAGGTGGTAAAGTATTGAAGCCCTTCAGGAGGAGTCTCCAGTCGTGGAAGATCGTTGAATGAGAGAGACACAAGGCTTTTACAGGCTTTCCATGAAATCACTTCAGCATTGGACATGTCAAGCTCGTTGCATCCAGCAATATACAAATCTCGAAGTGAGATTAGATGTTGAATGATGGGGGACAGATGCTTTAACTTTGAGCACCCATCAAAGATCAGGCTCCTTAGAGATGTAAGGCTTTTAAACCAGTTGGGCAGATAATGTAGATCATCTTCGATATTACGAAGCCTCAGAACCTTCAAAGTCGATAACAAATGAGAAAAAGAGGATGTGATAAATTGTGTAGAAGAAGATGAAGAAGAAGAAGAAGAAGTCAATGATGATGATGATGTTCCCTCTGTTATGATTTTGTGTTTGAGGTGTTGAAATTCTCATCATTGTTCGATGGAATGGCATCCAAATTGAACTTTCCAGTGCTAGGTATGTGATAGATGGGGAGAAGGGCAAGAACTTCCGTTTGGGGCAACCAAAAATTCTTGAAAAAGAAAGACGAGGAAAGTAAAGGAACATGAATGATGATGGCATTGTTGTACTTTCAGAAGTACCATCTGTCACAGTATCCCTCCACCATCCTTTAAGATTAGACAGATCTAAAAGATGGAGAGTTTCCAAGGATGGCATCAATGATGCCGCATTTGATGGAGAGAAGGAGTCATCTGAAATATATTCTATAAGAGGCATGTCATACAAATGAAGTTCCTTGAGAGAAGGGAACTGATCCAATGGTGGCAGAGTTTGGCATTGGATACAGTTTGATAAGGAAAAGCTTACAAGCTATTTAAGAGAGGGAACCCAACTTGACAACCTCTCACCCCCATAACCTTCTAAACTCAAGCTTTTTAGATTTGGGAGTGGCTGGAAGCTCTCCAATGTCATTCCATATGCGTCACTGCTAGTACTTTCCATGGCAGTTTCAAGATCTTTTCTAGCATCTGAAGAAAACCAAGATAACGTTAAGGATTGAAGATACTGTTTATCCTTCAAATTTCCTGCCGTACCATCTGTTATTGCATGTCTCAAATTTAAAATGCAGAGATTTCTCAAGCTATTTAAAGGCATTAGTTCCTTTAGCTCAGCAACATGATCACCACAACCATGCCTCAACTTTGTCCCTTTACTCAATACAAAATATGATAATGTTTGAAGATTAGTCAACTGTCTCAGTCCGCTTGGCATATGATTCAAATCCCTCAACCCACGAAACTCAAGGTGCCTGAGGTTTATTAATTTTTTCGTATCTCTTGGAAGTTCTTTGAAGTCACGCAACCAGGACAGCTTCAGAGTCTGCAAGTTCTGTAACTTCATAATGGAATTAGGTAATGCCTTGATTTTTGTATGAGAAAGATCGAGATATCTCAGATGCCTCAATTTTCCAATGGAATTTGACAATGTCGTTATTCCAAAGTCATGCAGATCCAAAGCACGTAAGAACTTGAAATTTGAAAAAATTACATCACATATCTGCAAACCTTCTCTCAATACATTTCCTTCCCATTTTTGGCTAGGTAAAAGAACTGTTCGAATACTATTTGCTGTTTGAGAAAGAGAAATTGGAATCTGTTGGGATGATTTTAAGGAGAAATTGAATGACAAATGACGAGCTCTTCTGTCAATATCTTTTACATGTGATGTTAACATAGCACACTTTACTCCACCTACTTGTAGTGCAAGATCATGCATGATATCATGCATTGTACAATAATTTATATCACCAAACTCATCTTCTTCCACTTCTTGAAAAAATGATCTCCAATATAATTCCATAAAATATTCACGGCCCATATCCTCTAGAGATTGATTTGCATCAGATAATGTTAGAAAATCAGAACAAAACAAACACAACACAACTTATCGAGGTTCGGCCAAGATGACCTACGTCCTCGTTGCTCCGGTGAGAGCTTCTGGTCTCTTATTGATCTTGCAGTAGTTACACAAACTATCACCACTTGTATACAAACAGGTTTTCACATAGAAAACACACTCACAAACCCGAAGCCCCTTTCTACACCCTTTCAACTTTGTACAATCACTCAATCTCACTTAGAGATGTTTTCTCACTCAGAAAAGAATACAATTGAAGAAAAGGTAAACATGAATCTTGGAGCTCCTCTCTCGTTCACAATCTTGAAGAAAACTGTTATATCTGTTACTTCCATCAAAGAGAAAGAGTTCTGTGCATATATATTACACACCAGCTTCAAAACGACGTCGTCCAACTTATTATGAAGACTCATCCAGATTAAGACACGTAGCTTGCCGTTATTCTGTTACAATATGTTGGAAATGACCGCTTTGTCCTTCTTTATTTTCAAGTAAATGAAACGATGCGTTTTGCTCTTCTGAGACTTATCCATCGAATTAGCTCAAGTCTTCTCCAAGTGTTGACCTCATGCATACACCAGATCTTTGCAAGATGAATTTGTGGATTAAATCTTCACATGTCTCCACCTAATCCTCAAATTCAACCAAATACAGAAGCTCATCACTATCTCAGCAAAATTCTTCACAAATTGGTCAGCCTGCTCCTATTCGAAGCAGGTTCTTGCAAGTATTAAACTTGCCAATAGTAAGCACTTTTGTTCCCATATCTGAAGGATTAAACTTTGTAGGAATCTTCTCCAATCTGACTACTTTCTGAGCTGTCAAATCTCGAATGAAATGATATCTCACTTGAATGTGCTTAGATCTCTCATGAAACACTGGATTTTTACATAAATGAATTGCACTTTGACTATCTGAGTACAAAGTGACCTCCTGCTTGAGTACTTTAAGCTCTGTCAGTAGCCCTTTAAGCCAAATGGCTTCTTTTGCAGCCTCAGTTGCTGCTATATATTCTGATTCAGTAGTTGACAAGGCCACCACAGGCTGCAACTGAGATTTCCAACTTATGCAATTTCCACACAAGGTAAATGCATAAGAGGACATTGATCTTCTCTTGTCCCTATCTCCTGCATAATCAGAATCTAGATATCCATTAAGCTCCACTTCACTTGAATCCTTCTTATAAATCAACCCTTCATTTGCTGTATGCTTCAAATACCTTAGAAGCCATTTTAAAGCTTCCCAATGACCTCGGCCAGGATTTGCCATAAATCTGCTCAAAACATTAATAGCATGAGCTAAATCAGGTCTAGTTAGAATCATAACATACATCACTGATCCCACAACATTAGTATAAGGAACTGCTATCATGTCTTCCTTCTCCTACTCAGTTGATGGGCATTGTTCACTTGACAATTTGAAATGTCCACCAAGAGGTACACTTGCAGGTTTTGCACCTTCCATTGAAAACCTTGAAACTACCTTCTTTATATATGAAGATTGTATCAACTTCATTTCACATCTTGACCTATTTCTCACTATCTCAATGCCCAAGATCTTCTTAGCTAGTCCAAGATCCTTCATTTCAAACTTTGATTTTAATAAGTTCTTCACAATTTGTATAATTCTGCCATTTGGTCCAGCTAGAAGCATATCATCTACATATAACAGTAGATACACTGCTTTATCTGTCATAGGATCTTTAAAGTATAAACAGCTGTCGAAATCACTTCTTTCAAAACCAGATTTCACCACAAATGAGTCAAAACGTTTATACCACTGCCTTGGTGATTGCTTAAGTCCATACAGTGACTTTTTAAGCAAGCACACCAAATCTCCACCTTTCCCTTTAATTTCAAAACCTTCAGGCTGCTTCATATATATTATTTCTTCCAATTCACCATGAAGAAAGGCAGTCTTGACATCCAGTTGTTCTAATTCCCATTCAAAATGAGTCACTAATGCCAACATGACTCTTATACTTGTATACTTCACAACAGGTGAAAAGACCTCATTGTAGTCTATTCCTTCCACCTGAGTAAATCCCTTGGCCACTAATCTGGCCTTAAACCTCACTGGTTCAGATTTGGACATACCCTCTTTGACCTTGTAGATCCATTTACAATCTACAATTCTTTAATTTGTTGGTGTTGGTACTAAGTCCCAAGTTCTGTTCTTATGGAGAGATTCCATTTCCTCCTTCATGGCTGCTTTCCATTTTGCTGACTCCTTAGAGTTTACTGCTTCTTTGTAACTCCTTGGCTCATTATCAGTAAGTTCTTCGTATGCCACCAAGGCATAAGCAATGCAGTCTGCATAACTGTACTTCCTGTTTGGTTTCACTGTCCTCTTAGCTCTATCTCTTGTCAGCAAATAGCCAAGTGATGCTATATTCTTATTTCTTGTACTTGGTGACTGCTGTTGAGTGTGATCATCTTTAGAATCTTCCTCAGATTGTGCAGGTGTTAATTTTTCTGGTTCCTCACCTTTTTCAGGTTCTTCTATTCCTTCTGAAGTTGACCTTCCCTCAAAGTCTTCACTGTCTTGGTTTTCTACTTCAGGAAACAGACTTATACTTCGTGTCTCCACTTTGTTGCTCATTTCATCACCTGCACTGTTAGTATCTTTGCAAAGCATAGAGTTTTCATCAAAAATGACATCTCTGCTAATAATAACTTTAAAACCTCTACTCTCTCTATCCCAAAGCCTATAGCCTTTAATTCCCTGAGGGTAACCTAAGAAAATACATTTCAAACTCCTAGGTTCAAGTTTCCCTTCAGATTGATGGACATATGCAGCACAGCCAAAAACCCTCAGTTTGCTATAATCAGGCTTCTTTCCAAGCCACATTTGTTCAGGAGTTCTAAAGTTTAAAGCTGTAGAAGGTGACAAGTTCACCAAATGCATGGTTGTCATTACAGCCTCTCCCCAAAACAACTTAGGTAATCTAGATGACACTAGCATGCATCTCACCTTATCAAGTAAGGTTCAATTCATTCTCTCAGCCACACCATTTTGCTGTGGTATGAATTTCACAGTTCTATGCCTTAGAATACCATTTGATTTGCAAAGGTCATCAAATTCTCGACTGCAAAACTCAAGACCATTGTCTATTCTTAAAATTTTAACAGTTTTACTGGTTTGATTTTCAACCAGCAATTTCCACTCTTTAAACCTGGAAAAAACCTCACTTTTGGCCTTTAACAAGTATATCCAGACTTTTCTAGAGTAATCATCAATTATGGACAAGAAATATCTGTTTCCACTCTGTGTTTGCACTCTAGCAGGTCCCCACAAATCAGCATGTACATAATCTAAGACAGACTTGGCCCTATTTGAGCTCAAATTAAAACTGAGCCTATGCTGTTTGCCCAAAATGCAAGTTTCACAAGATTCCAAATTACTGACTATATCCTTCTCAAAAACATTCTATTTATTCAAGTAATACAGGCATTTTTCACTAATGTGGCCTAATCTCTTATGCCATAAAGTAGTTTTATCAGCAGGTGAACTTATAGAAGCATTACTTGAATTAACTAATGGCTTACCAACTAAGACATATAAACCATTTTTCTTCTGACCCTTCATTACTACAAGTGATCCTTTGGTCACTTTCATGACACCATTCTCTGCTTTACAGGACAAGCCAGATTCATCTAACATGCCAAGAGAAATTAAATTTCTCTTCAAATCAGGTACATGCCTTACTGCTGTGAGGGTCTTAATGGTACCATCTACTAACTGCAACTGCACATTACCAATGCCAGTTACTGAACATGATCGATTATTGCCTAACAACACTTGGCCACCATCACACTTAGTATATGAGTTGAAACAACTCAAGTCAGGACACATGTGGAAAGAACAGCCAGAATCCAACACCCACTCAATATGATTTTGACTTGTGGACACTACCAAAACTTCTGCAGGCTCTAAGTTAGTATAGGCCACTGCTAAATCTCCAGACTCTTGACTCTTTTCTTTCTCATCTTTCTTCTTCTTGAAACAATTTTTAATAATGTGTCCCTCTCTCTTACAGTAATAGCACCTTCTACCCCTAGTTCTTGATTTAGACCTAAAGGTCTCCCTAGACTAACTTCTATGGTCACTATGACCCCAACTTCGAGTAGCACTCCTACCCCTCACAGTAAGTCCTTCACCTTTGGATTCAGACTTCAATTCCAAGTCTCTAGATCGAAGGGCACTTACAACAGTATCTAAGGTCAAGGAATCTCTGCCATACTTAATGGCATTCTTTACTTCTCTATAAGTCTCAGGCAATGAGTTCAATAAGATAACAGCATGATGTTCATCATCAAAAGTAACTTTACAATTTGCAAGACTTAAGATTAAACGATTAAAAGCATCAAGAGTCGTGTCTAAATCCTTAGTAGTATCCATCTTAAAGCCAAAAAATTGTTCAAGTAGAAGAATTCTATCAGGTAAGGATCTTACCAGATAAAGCTGTTCAAGCTTTTGCCACATTTGAGAGTCGTGTCCAAATCCTTATATCACCAAACTCATCTTCTTCCACTTCTTGAAAAAATGATCTCCAATATAATTCCATAAAATATTCACGGCCCATATCCTCTAGAGATTGATTTGCATCAGATAATGTTAGAAAATCAGAACAAAACAAACACAACATAACTTATCGAGGTTCGGCCAAGATGACATACGTCCTCGTTGCTCCGGTGAGAGCTTCTGGTCTCTTATTGATCTTGCAGTAGTTACACAAACTATCACCACTTGTATATAAATAGGTTTTCACATAGAAAACACACTCACAAACCCGAAGCCCCTTTCTACACCCTTTCAACTTTGTACAATCACTCAATCTCACTTAGAGATGTTTTCTCACTCAGAAAAGAATACAATTGAAGAAAAGGTAAACATGAATCTTGGAGCTCCTCTCTCGTTCACAATCTTGAAGAAAACTGTTATATCTGTTACTTCCATTGAAGAGAAAGAGTTCTGTGCATATATATTACACACCAGCTTCAAAACGACGTCGTCCAACTTATTATGAAGACTTATCCAGATTAAGACACGTAGCTTGCCGTTATTCTGTTACAATATGCTGGAAATGACCGCTTTGTCCTTTTTTATTTTTAAGTAAATGAAACGATGCGTTTTGCTCTTCTAAGACTTATCCATCGAATTAGCTGAAGTCTTCTCCAAGTGTTGACCTCATGCATACACCAGATCTTTGCAAGATGAATTTGTGGATTAAATCTTCACAGATAACTTAATAAATCCTTGAGCCATCCAAAGCTGGATAAGGTTCTCTACAGCAATATAATGATCTTTAGGAAATAAGCTACAATGGGCAAAACATTGTTTCAAATTGGAGGGGAGACAGTCATAGCTAAGCTTTAATGTGGGTAAAATATCACTGTTATCTTGAGAAATTTTTGAAAATTCAGTTTTGTGGAAGGACAACCACTCGGTTTGTCAATCTTTAGAGTACAGCATCCTTCCTATGGTTCTTATGGCAAGAGGAATTCCTTTACATTTTTTGACAATCTCCTTTCCAATTTGGATGATGTTTGAGTTGTTTGGCTCTTGTCCTTCCTTAAATGCCATTTTTTGAAACAAGGACCAAGACTCATCCTCATCAAGATTTCCTAAAAGATATGGTTCTAATGTAGTCTTTGTAATCCTTGCAACCACCATACTGCGGGTAGTTACAATTATTCTGCTCCCATCTATGCCATTTAATAATAAATCTTTCAACTTCAACCATAATTCTCGATTCTCATTCCACAAATCATCTAGAACAAGGAGATATCGCTTTCCACTAATTTTTTCTCGAAGAGACTTTTGCAACAACTCCATCTCACAATTTTCAACCTTCTCATTATTAGATATAGATTTAACAATTTTTGCAACAAGCAATCTCACACCAAAATCTGCATCAGAGAGACACACCCACATTTTGAGATCAAAATGTTTTTCGACTTTTTCATCATTGAACACAAGTCGAGAAAGTGTGGTTTTTCCTAGGCCACCATGACCCATTATATTAACAACTGATACGTTCTCATGGTCAGATTTTGTATCCAACAAAAGTTGAAGGATTTTCATTCTATTATTATCCCTCCCAATAATTACTTCTCCTTTAGAGACAAACGAGTGAGTATCCCTCACCGCTCTATTATACACTGCTTGAGCCTCTCCGTAGTGCTCCTCTAAATGGAATTGTCTATCATCTCTAATCACAGCTAGTTTCTTCTTAAGAGACTCTATTTTGTGACTCATCTTGTGTCGAAACACAAGTTGATTCGAGGTCGAGAAGAAGGTGCATACCTGCTTGGTTGTCTTGGTGTTATTGGTCATCACTTGGTATCGCAAAGCTTCAGTTGAAATTACATCCACTAAGTCATCAGCTTCATAGACAACATCTTCAAGTCTACTAAGCCATGTTTTGACTTGATCTTTATGGATCTGCTTCTTCTCTGCATCAGCAAGTACAGCTTTGATGGTTGAAATGGTCTCTTCAAGTCCTACAAGCTCTTCATTTACACCCCAAAGCAATGAAATTTCTCGCACAGCTTCAGAGCCCAATCTCTTAACGATCCCTTCAGCCATGCTAGAGACGACTACTGCTTCCATAATTTGTTAATCAGTTGGACATGGTAGAACCAAAAAAGAAAGCCAGAAATTGTTCAAACTTTTCAAGAGCACTATTATGCTGTGGAGATAATGGAGAGTCTCTTGCTAATTATATTCTATTATTAATATTTTGTTTTAACTATTGTAAATATAGTGTCAAGCCAATTGCAACAAAATTTGTAAGAAATTGACGTAATATTCCTGCATTTCATTACTATTTTTGGTATTAAATTTCAAGTTTCAGGTAAACGACAAAATATAATATCTTTCAACTTCATCAGTTGGTGGCCAATAATCTATTCAGGTATTTGAAAATTTCCAAGTCAAAAAATATTAAAAATAGAACATGCGTGTTACGCTGCCTAATCCACGTCAAGGAAAAATAAAGAATAAAAAACACAGAGCGACAAAATGAAACAAGTAATGAGGCCAAACGGTAGCAATTATTGGTCCAAGCTGTTAGTAATTTAAATTTTGACGGGCCAAAAAAAAAAAAAAAAAAAAACTGGTGGTAATTACTAATTTGTAATTGTAATCATAAAAAGTTTTCAAAATTCCAGTCGTTTTAACATGTAGACTAATTAATTAGTTATGAATTTTGGTTTCATATGTAAAATGCAAGCCCAAAATTTAAATAACTTGTCCATGTTTCTAACCTTAAAACCAATGATTATATTCAAGTTGAATTATCAATTTTTTTTTTTTTTTAAATTCAAGTAGATGAAAGATGAGTTTTTTCCAATAATTTTTTTTGTAACAACTAGCTTAAAATGCAAGTTGATAACTTATTTAATTCACTCTATTGTATTGCTAGTGGAATTTGTAAAGCAGTCTCATTATATTCAAGGTTGATCTTGAAATTTGAAATACCTGGTTCAAAATTTAAATGAGTTTATATATAAATATATATATATATATAAAAACATCTTCCATGTATTTAGATTCACAAATATAGAATAAATAATAATAAAACTATTACTTAATAAAAATATAGCATTTTAATTTTTGTTATTGTTGTTGTTGTTGTTTTTTTTTTTTTTTTTTTTTTCATATACCATGAAAAGGAAATGTACAATTAAGGGAAATGTACAATTAAAGCACATATTTGGGATGCATTTTATTTTTTTATGGCTAAAAAGAAAAATTAAGAAATAATAAGAAAACAAAACAACATAAAACAAATACAAAAGTAAATCAAGAAGTTCGGAAAAATAAACCTGACTTAATTATGGTAAAGCAAAGACAGAGAAGCACAATGATAAAAATTTTATAGTTGTGTTGTTCATAAAGAAGAGCAAGAAGCATATAAAATTAGATATAAATCACTCAGCCATGAAAAAGATGAAGTGTTTTACCTTTTGTACTTCTTTTAATAAGAAATAAGAACTATTAATTTTGATCCTAGACTAGTTAAATTTAAATAAAATATGAAGGTATTTTACACGCTTATTAAACATTCCATACATTTTTTTTTACAATTTTTTTTTTGTTTTTGTTTTTTTTGTTTTTTTGTTTTTCTTGTCTTCATTTAATTAAATGATAATTTTTGCTTTCTAAAAGCGTTTTCTCCACCTTTTTCATTTTTTAAATTCGTACTATAAATTTTGTAAGAGAAGGTTGATAATCCAATTCACATACACTTTAATTTGAATCCTATATTATACTGCTAATTATCTTTTCCATTTTATATACCTATTATAATTTACATCAAAATTAATATCGGCCTTTGTGAGTGTAAATGGGATTGTGAAACTAACCCAACTCCTGCAAACAAAATATAACTGTGGAAGCAAAAACATCCTCTAATTTTTGGTTTTACAGATGTGAACTATATTGTAGAAATTTACTAATTTCATGGTATATTCTTATATCTTATTTCTCTTTCCCACTTCAAGGGTAGTGCTACCATTATCTTTCATATCTATTTCTACATTATATAAACACACACACACACACACATATATATATATATATATATATATAGATATACATATATTATTTATTTTTATTTTTTTTTGGCCATTGAATAATACTATTATATAGCTTCTGCTAGTGATTTCCTATTTCCAAATGAAGCAGGAGCCAATCACATGTTACACCACATCATTGTGATTTCCCACAGGCATTGAAAGCAAGCACGTAGGATGGGTTACTCGAGAAATAGTGTATGTTTTTAATTCTTAGCTTTCCTTAATTGATATTCTGCAACTAACAATCAAGAGAAATGAAAACGGAGAACACTATTTAATCATCATTGTTTTCAATAGTTTAAGTTTTTAGAAAACTTGCCAAGCACATGAATATTGAATTAACGTAATCGTAAACGGTTTTAACAACTATATGATCAAATAATTTATTTGTGATAGAGGAAAGATTTCACTGCATATTCAAATGTATGCTTCAGAGAAATTGGTGATAGAGATCATAAGTATTGGACTACTTTAAATGAGCCTAATGTGTGTGTGCAATTGGGGGTTACAACATTGGATTTATGCCACCTGGCCGATGTTTGCCTCGGTTTGGAACCAAGTGTGTTAAAGGAAACTCGTCAACTGAACCATACATTGCAGTACATCATCAGCTATTAGCAAATGCATCAGCTGCTAGATTGTATGTGAAAAAGGTACAAGGCAAAAGTACCAAGATAAATGCTTAATTACATGGAAAAATTTCGTCAAACTTCATGCTATTCATAAAGAGAATCCAGTTTGATCATTGAAAGCAAATCTTTAAAATATGTGATAGATTAAATCATTTATAACTAAGAAATTCAAAATTAAGTCTACCATTTCCTCTCCACCCTCTTCCCCTTTTTTTATTTTCTTTTATCTTTTATTTATTTTTTTTTAATTTTAAATTTTAAATTTTTATATTCTTTGTCTTCACAGGTCACAAGCCTAAGAAGAATTCATCATTGGAAGATTGGTCAAGGGTGAAATTCATGAATGCATATATTGGGAGTTTGCATGATATTATAAGGTATGTTCTGTATATCTATCTCTACTCTCTGCTGAATGCTTCTGTGTTGATAACTAGTCAATTGCAAAAGCATATTTAAGTCCACTAAACGATTTTTTTTTTTTTTTTTTTGGATCCCCTTTGGAAGTTAATCTATGCATTGTTTACATACAATTATATATGATTGGTACTTTACCATATTAGGTTGTTTGCTTCTCTAGCAATCTGCCAGAGTATATTTTTCCTCACTAATTAAACACAAAATTACCTACAGAACTTTTTGTTTCAAGATACGATTGAAGAATGAGGAAAAAAAATTGTTAAAACTATATAACCAATATATATATATATATATATATATATGTTTTTTTTTTTTTTTTCTTAAGGGATGCTATAACCAGTTATCAGGAGAAAAGGAAAAAAAAAAAAATGAGATGCTATAACTAGCTAGTTTAATATAGTATAAATATAAAGTTTCCATTGCAAGTTTTACTAGATATATAATTTTCTTTTTTTTTTTCCCCCCCCTCTAATTTTAAATTATAGAAATGGATCAAATGTTAAAGCCTAAACCATAAACATTTTTTGAATAGAAATCAAATTCGCTGTCTATGTTGATTTTTCTTTTCAATTACTTATTTTTACTAGATTTTGCTTTACAACACATTTCTATTAAAATGAACTTTTATTCAATGATTTACAACTTTCAATGCGATTATACAAACTAAATGGGAGAAAAATCCAATAGAATAAATGGGAATTATGTAAAAATAAAATAAAAATTATGATATCGAAAATCATAATGATATATAGAACACGACAAAAATAAAAAAAATTTCTTTATTTTTATATTTAGTTGAAAATGCTTATTATTTGATTAAAACAATATGCTTTTTATCTTTAATAACTTGGTTGAATATTGGAGATGTGTCTTATACAATTTATAGCACGTATACGGTTGAATGATTATGTAACATTTTTCTTATATTTATGACATCAACATTCTTTTACCATGTTCACGAGATGCCCGAATTTTACGAAACCTCCCAAGATAAAAATTTACAAGACAAACCCAATTTCATATTATAGTTATATATATAGTTGAGAAAAGGATAAATTTTATAATCATCTAATGTCTTTTTAATGCTGACATAAAGTGCAGGTTTTTTTTTTTTTTCATCTTTTTTTCTTTTTGATGGAATGAAGGGGTAATTTATTAATTATCATTATTATTATTATTATTTGGAAGAATAATTTGGCATAAGTTTGGTGTATACAGTTTTCCTTTTGGTCGTTGATAGAGAACAGCCATATGTGCTGCTCGTTTGGGCTTGTGGCCCAATAACATAGACTTAGTACTACCAACTACTGTAGTTAAATGGAGGGTGGTCTCTACTCAAGAACAAATAGTTGGGCTAAAAGTTCAGCTCCTATGAAGAATGAAACGTTGAAGCCCAAACCCATGAAGGATGGTGCACGAAATTCGTCGTTTAGCAAGCATGCCTGTGTGCCTCTCTTTTTGGCTGGGAGTGGCAGTAAAGAAAATTCTCATGGACTTGTAACTAATTTGTCATTTTATTCCACATTGGAAGTAATGTATATGTGTGTGTGTGTGTGTGTGTATATATATATATATATAAATATTTATATCGCATTTATTTTAATTATTTATTATTATTGTTTTACCCTTTATAGAGAATTATTATTATTATTACCTTTTTTTTTGGGGTTTAAAAATCCTTTTATGGAAAATTTTGGAAGATAAAGCATAGTACTGGGAATAAAGAACAAAAGAGGACCTTGCAATATAAGTAAATACATAAATAAGAATAAGAGAGGATTGGCAGTGAGACAAAGATCGAAATTTCACCATATTGGAGTTGAGCCTCTCAACAGCATTCTTTATATTTGTTGTGATGAATATATCACTTTTTGTAGTTTTAGTTCATGGAGCAAATAGCTTTACCAGAGATGACTTCCCACCTGGCTTTGTGTTTGGTGCTGGTTCTTCACCTTATCAGGTTGGTGTTCCTTCTTCTTCTTCTTCTTCTCTCTCTCTCTCTCTATATATATATATATACATATAAACCCATGAAAGAGGCAATTATTTTAGAATCTTTTTTTTTTTTTTTTTGTATTAATTGGTTTTGAATTTATACTAAAATTTTGAGTTAAATTTGGGGAATGGTGAAGGTTGAAGGAGCATCAAACCAAGATGGAAGGACTCCAACAAGCATATGGGATACCTTTGCCCGAGCTGGTAAACATTTCTTTTATGTAATTCCATGTCAATGATGATGCTCAGCAGCTGTCCTCTATAATTCTCTTCTTGGCTAGTTATCGTAGTCAATATAACTTTCTTAAGAGTACCATTTTAGTTTTATCTTAGTTGGTAAGGTTAAGATATATGTGTGGCCAAGTTGTGAAAATTTCAGATTATCTACACAAAACTGTATGTGGATGTTAGTTGTAGGATGTAGGTTTGATTCTCTTGATGGAAATTGCGTATAGAATCCCTGAACAAAAAATTTACGGTGTCGGAAAAAAAAGATAAACAGAAGTAAATTCTGTGTTCATGGTGTACTGTGGGATTCAAGCGTATACAATGTTTGTGATTTCAGAATTTTGTGTTTCATTAGTAAATATATTTTTTTGGTGAGTATATTGGAAGTTCTCAAGGTACTTTCTTATTTATTAGATTTTGATAGAAAAAAAAAATAGAAAAAGAATATTTTAATTTTTTCTGAAACAGAACATGGTCGTCACTTTGTACTATTCTTTATGATTTATCTCCGGGTTGTGTTTAACTAGGTACATCAATGGGAAATACTAGATATCTTGCCATATTTAGAGGAGAACATGCATCGTGTTAGCTGTAGTAGCTCAATGAAAGAAAAAAGAGGGGACAACAAATGCCATAGTAATTCAGTTTTTCATAGACATAACTAAATGTTCACGATTTTAAACTCTTCTGGATCGAAGTTGACTCATTGGAAAATGCAATGCATGTATCACAAAAAAGAAATATGGTTGTGCTTAAGATGTGTATTACTACTAATTGCACTAGTCATGGAGCTCATAAAACCTTAAAATTTATGAATTATGCATAAAAAATCGAATTATACTCTTATAGAGAACCAGTTAGAATCTGCTTATGCATACAAGAGGGTTCAATTCCGTGTTTCTTTGTATCAAACGGAAGCTCTATGAATCAAACTCATTAAGTTGAGATTTGTTTATTCAATCACCTTGGTTGATTGTTTTAGCTTGATTACATTTTCAACGAGTATGCATGGAGACACGGGAGATGTAGCTTCGAATGGTACTGCAATATTAACTCAGAGAGAGAGAGAGAGAGATCCTCCAAAATTGGCACGGATATTAATTAGGAATAAATATTAAGATTGACGCAGTATATATATATATATATATAATAATTACCTGCCTTGGGGATATGTTTATTTCATTATTTGTTGCACAGTTGGGGTACTCGAAAGTTGTTAAAGATTTTCCACTTGGACGACCCTGCTTAATTAGAAAATTCATATATGTATAAAGGAAGACTACAGTGAAGAGTAGCGATGCTTTTGTAATTGAGTGGTATATAATGTACCTGAGACAGAAGAGGATTCCGATCAATTATCAAGAGGCCTCAATTCCAAGAAAGGGATGTGAACAACTTTAGGCCAATCCTCTCCTTTTTCCCTTTCACATCTCCGCAATAAGATGGGACATCTTCAAATACACAATGTTTGGAAAGAGGTGATACTGCGTATTCCTTCAGGCAATGATGTCAAGTTGGGGCAATCCGCTAGTATAATATCTGTAAGTGATGTGAGGTTGCTAAACCACTCTGGAATAACCTTCAAATTTTTGCAGTAATTAAACTTAAGTCGCTGTAAGGTGGTAAAATATTGAAGTCCTTCAGGAGGAGTCTCCAGTCGTGGAAGATTTTGGAATATGAGAGACACAAGGCTTACAGGCTTTCCATGAAATCACTTCAGCATTAGACATGTCAAGCTCATTGCATCCAATAATACCTAAATCTCGAAGTGAGACTAGATGTTGAATGATGGGGGATAGATGCTTTAACTTTGAGCACCCATCAAAGCTCAGGCTCCTTAGAGATGTAAGGTTTTTGAACCAATTGGGAAGAGAGTGTAGATCATCTTTGATATTACACAGCCTCAGATGTGTCAAGGTGGGCACCAAATGAGAGAAGAAGTTGTATAGAAGAAGAAGAAGAAGTCAATGATCATAAGGATGATGTTTCTTCTATTATGATTTGTGTTTGAGGTGTTGAAATGCTCATCATTGTTTGATGGAATGGCATCCAAATTAAGCTTTCCAATGTGAGGGCTGTGATAGATGAGAAGTAGGGCAAGAACTTCAGTTTGGGGTAACCCTCAATTTGTGAATTAGAAAGACCAGAAAAGTAAAGGAACATGGACGATGATGGCATTGTTGTACTTTCAGAAGCACCATCTGTCATAGTATCCCTCCACCATCCTTTAAGATTTGGCAAATCATAAAGCAAGAGAGTTTCCAAAGATGGCATCAATGATGCCGCTTTTGATGGAGTGAAGAAGTCATCCGAAATATATATTATAAGAGTGGTTGTCCTTCCACAAAACTGAATTTTCAAAAATATCTCAAAATGAAAATGATATTTTACCCACATTAAAGCTTAGCTATGATTGTCTCACCTCCAATTTGAAACAATGTTTTGCCTATTGTGGCTTGTTTCCTAAAAATCATTCCATTGATGTAGAAAATCTTATAAATCTTTGGATGGCTCAAGGATTTATTAAGTTATCTGATGCAATTCAATCTCCAGAGGATATGTGTGAAGTCCAGCCGCACCACACTGCACCGACAGTGTGAAACCAACAGCTCACCATTTTTGACAATGGCCATTGCTGCATTTAACACCGAACTCCAACTTGCTCAACAATTGTGGGCAATGTCAGAAGGCCGGTGTTAAACGTCAAAAAAGGTTGAAAATGGAGGACATGCACCGAATTTGTGAGCCTATAAATAGGTTCCATCCCATTGCATGAAAGCCAAGCGGTGCAACCTTAATATCACCCAAGTGAGGAGTGTTGAGAGTAGTGTTTAAGTTCCAGAGAGAGCTTGACAAAAAAGAGAACAATTCCAGAGAGAGGTTCCACATGAGAATCCTCCACGAGAGAAGTTTTTATTTTTGTAATCTATTTCAAGTGAGTAATAGAATTAATTTTTATTTTTCTTCTCACATTTCTTTTCTAAAGTGGTCAGAAAACCACAAAAAGTGGTATCGGAGCTCCAGGTTGAGAGCTTGGGTTCAAAATTTGAAGAAACAGAGCCTCTGTTCTTCAAGTTGGTGTTTCGAAAAGTTGCTCAAATCAATAATTTGACAATACCAGGTGAAAGTAATTGACGAGAAGAGAACAACCAAGTTCGTCAGAGAGAAACGAAGATCCTAACGTGCCCTCACACGCCGCCTGAAATTTTCTACAATAGATCACGCGCCTCACGTGCCACACGCGCCGTCTGGAGGTTGAAGACGACCACATCAGCAGACACGTCATCACATGTAGCCACATCATCTTCCATGCGATCCGACACGTGGTCAGCCACGCAATCGACACATCATCTGCCACGTGTTGACACGTCAACACAATCTGCCACGTCATCATAAGTTTCTGAAATTACGGAACAACCCTTGAATTGTTTGAAATTACAGATTAACCCCTGTAGTTTCTGTATTTACAAGTTGACCTAGAAGTTTTGGAAAATTATATTTTTGCACCAAAAATTCTGGTAATTATATTTTGACCTCGGAAGAGTCAAGTCCACCATTTTCGGCCCTTCCGGACGCAACGGTTAACTCCGTTTTGCAAATTCGGCTCCATGTTTGGTCAAGCCATAATGTCAATTGAAGAATCATCTTCGAGAGCTATGGTTAAGCTCACTGCCACAAATTATACACTTTGGAGACCTCGGATGGAAGATCTCCTCAATTGTAAGGATCTGTTTGATCCTCTAGAAGCTAAAAGAGAAAATCCCGATCTCAGCAAAGAAGCAGAATGGAAGAAATTAAACAAGAAAACGATCGATCATATTAGGCAATGGATCGACCACAGTGTCTTCCATCATGTAGCGAAGGAAACGGATGCATATGCCCTCTGGACAAAATTGGAGGACATGTACCAGATCAAGACTACTCGGAACAGAGCCCTGTTGCTTAAGCGATTGGTAAATCTAAAATTGCAGAGTGGAACATCTGTAGCCGAGCATACCAGTGAGTTCCAGAGCTTGGTAAATCAACTATCTGCTGTGGATTACTAACTAGGGGATGAAGATCAGGCCCTCCTACTTCTAAGCTCTCTTCCAGATAGTTGGGAGACACTGGTAGTCTCTCAGCAATTCGGCCCCGAATCGCAAACTTACTATGTGTATGGTTAAAGATGCCCTATTTAATGAAGAGGCCAGGAGAAAGGACATTGGCATGGATCAGTCACATGCCCTCGTCACAGAGAGAGGAAGACAGCAAAGAGATGGTCGAGATAGGAGGAGAGGCAGGAGCAAGAGCAGAGGCAGATCTACAGACGGTAGAAAATCATCATATAAGTGCTATCATTATGGCTTGGAGGGTCACATGAAGAAGAACTGTAGAAAGTTGTTGAGAGAGCAGAGACTCCAAGGTAATCAGCCGAAGAAGGATGGAGAGACACTAGTCACTGTTATAGGAGAAGTGGCGCTCTACTCCACCGAAGAAGAGACATGCCTTCATATATCAACCCAAGATGTTGAGTGGGTAGTCGATACTGCAGCATCCTACCATGTCACTCCACACAGAGATTTCTTCAAAACGTACAAAGCAGGAAACTTTGGTACGGTCAAGATGGAAAATTCCAGTTTCGCAAAGATTATGGGAACTGGTGATATTCAGGTAAAAACGAATGTTGGTTATACAATCACTTTGAAGGATATCCGTCATATTCCAGATCTTCGGCTTAATCTACTTTTGGGAGCAGCCTTAGACAAGCAAGGCTATGACAACTACTTCAGCAAAGGCACATGAAAAATGACGAAAGGTGCCATAGTTATTGTCCGAATACATATTTGTGGAACGCTGTACAAGACTCATGTGAAAACATGTGCAGATAGCCTCAATATTGCAGAAGGAGAGGCGTCTTAAAATCTATTGCACCAGAGACTCGGTCACATGAGTGAAAAAGGATTGTCCACTTTGGCAAGAAAGAAGCTTATCACTGTTTGCAAGGATGCTGCGCTAGATCCTTGTAGTCACTGCTTGTTTGGTAAGCAACATAGAGTCTCCTTTAGTTCCTCTGCATCAAGAATATCAGAGCTGCTTAGTCTGGTGCACTCTGATGTTTATGGTCCCATGGAGGTGGAATCATCAGGTGGCAACAAGTATTTCCTGACCTTCATTGATGATGCTTCTCGAAAGGTGTGGGTATATTTCTTAAAGACAAAGGATCAGGTATTAGATTACTTCAAACTGTTTCATACCATGATAGAGTGTGAAACAGGAAAGAAACTGAAATGTCTCTGCTCAGATAATGGAGGAGAGTATACTTCCAAGGAGTTCGATGCCTACTGCAGAAGACACGGCATTCGACATGAGAAGACGGTCCCTCATACCCCACAACATAATGGAATAGCCGAAAGAATGAACCGAACCATTATGGAAAAGGTCAGAAGTATGATCAGTATGGCTAAGTTACCAAAGCCATTCTAGGGAGAAGCTGTTCATGCTGCCTGCTATTTAATCAACAGATCACCATCAGTACCATTGAATTTTGAAATTCTGGAGAAAGTGTGATCGGGTAAGATTCCCTCCTACTCTCATTTAAGAGTGTTTGGTTGTTTAGCTTATGTACATGTATCCAAGGAGCTCAGACAGAAGCTCGATGCAAGATCTACTCCATGCATCTTTATAGGATATGGAGATGAAGAATTCGGATACAGGTTATGGGACCCAAAAACAAAGAAAGTTATTAGAAGCAGGGATGTAGTATTCCATGAAAACCAGACAATGGAAGACATTGAAAAGCCTAGAATGTCTCCTAATTGTAGTTCTAGTGCTGAGAATTTAGGTCCTAATCCAGCACCAGCACAAATAGCCACAAAAAGCCTAGAGGATAATGAGGTGCATGAAAATATGCTAGAAGCATACCAGGAGGAAGAAGGGGATATTGAGCAGGGGGAGACTCAATCCTCTCAAGCAGCTGCAGGGCCATCACTGCGGTCAGATGATGGTACACCTCCTAAAACTAGTGGTTTACAAGTTCGGAGATCTGAGCGAGGTCGAATTCCATTAAACAGATTTCCAGAATCTGAGTATATTTTTCTTACTAAAGAGGGGGAGCCAGAGAGTTTCCAGGAAGCTGTTTCTCATCAAGACAAGAAAAAGTGGTTGCAAGCAATGCAAGATGAAATGGAATCCTTGTAGAAAAATCATACTTATGAGTTGGTTGAGCTTCCAACAAGAAAGAAGGCACTAAAGAATAAATGGGTGTTCAAGCTCAAGAAAGATGGTAGCGGAAGGGTGGTAAAACACAAAGTCCGATTGGTGGTCAAAGGATTTTTTCAAAAAAAAGGAATTGACTTTGATGAGATTTTTTCACCAGTGGTAAAAATAACTTCAATTCAAGTCATTTTTGGCTTAGTGGCAAGTCTAAACCTAGAGCTTAAATAGATGGATGTGAAGACAGCATTTCTTCATGGTGATTTACATGAAGAAATCTACATGGAGCAGCCAAAAGGATTTGAGGTTTCAGGGAAAGAAAACCTCGTATGCAAGCTGAAGAAGAGCTTGTATGGCCTCAAGCAAGCACCAAGACAATGGTACAAGAAGTTTGACTCATTTATGGTGAGTCAAAGCTATAAAAGGATTGCAGCAAATCAGTGTGTTTATATTCAAAAATTGTCAGGTAGAAACTTCATTGTACTTTTGCTATATGTGGACGACATGTTGATCGTTGGACAAGATGCAATGAAGATTAGTCAACTGAAGAAAGAATTGTCTAAGTCCTTTGATATGAAAGACTTAGGACCAACTCAACAAATTTTGGGAATGCAAATAATCCGAGACAGGAAGAATAGAAGGTTATGGCTATCTCAAGAGAAGTATGTTGAATGGGTGACAAAGAGATTCAACATGGATAAAGCCAAACCAGTAAGCATTCCATTTGTAAATCATTTCAAGTTGAGCAAGAGATTGTGCCCCTCATCCAAAGAAGAGATAGAGGAGATGGCTTCAGTACCATATTCTTCAGCGGTAGGAAGTGTAATGTATGTATGCAATGGTGTGTACCAGACTAGATATTGCTCACGCAATAGGTGTTGTGAGCAGATTTCTTTCAAATCCTGTAAAGAAACACTGGGAAGCAGTCAAATGGATTCTCAGGTATCTTAAAGGTACATTAAAGCTGTGTTTGTGCTACAGGGGAGGTGATCCAATCTTAGAAGGCTATACAGATGCAGATATGGCCGGAGACCCTGATAATAGAAAGTCTACATCAGGTTATCTTTACACTTTTGTGGGGGGAGCTGTATCATGGCAGTCAAGATTGCAGAAGTGTGTTGCTTTATCCACTACTGAAGTAGAGTACATTACCACAGCAGAAGTGGGTAAGGAAATATTGTGGTTAAAGCGTTTTCTCACAGAATTGGGCATCAAGCAAGAAGACTACAAGATACATTGTGATAACTAAAGTGCCATGGATTTGAGCAAAAACTCAATATATCATTCTCATACAAAGCATATTGACATTCGCTATCGTTGGATACGCGAAGTAATAGATCAACAATTGCTGAAACTAATGAAGATCCACACAAAAGAGAATCCAGCAGACATGTTCACAAAAGTTGTTGCTCAAGAGAAGCTGAAGCTGTGCAGAGACATGGCTGGAATGGATGGCAAATGACCATCAGTTTAAATGCGGCTGGAAGGGGAGAATTGTGATGTCCAGCCGCACCACACTGCACTGACAGTGTGAAACCAGCAGCTCACCATTTTTGACAATGGCCATTGCTGCATTTAACACCGAACTCCAACTTGCTAAACAATTGTGGGCAATGTCAGAAGGCCGGTGCTAAATGCCAGAAGAGGTTGAAAATGGAGGACATGCACCGAATTTGTGAGCCTATAAATAGGCTCCATCCCGTTGCATGAAAGCCAAGCGGTGCAACCTCAATATCACCCAAGTGAGGAGTGTTGAGAGTAGTGTTTAAGTTTCAGAGAGAGCTTGAGAGAAGAGTGAGCAATTCCAGAGAGAATTTGACAGTGTAGAGAGAGGTTCCATGTGAGAATCCTCCATGAGAGAAGTTTTTATTTTTGTAATCTATTTCCAAGTGAGTAATAGAATTAATTTTTATTTTTCTTCTCACATTTCTTCTCTAAAGTGGTCAAAGAACCACAAAAATATGGGCTGTAAATATTTTATGGAATTATATTGGAGATCGTTTTTTCAAGAAGTGGAAGAAGATGAGTTTGGTAATATAAATTATTATAAAATGCACTATCTCATGCATGATCTTGCACTACAAGTAGCTGGAGTAAAGTATGCCTTGTTACCATCAAATGGAAAAGATATTTACAGAAGAGCTCGTCATTTGTCATTCAATTTTTCCTTAAAATCATCCCAGCAGATTCCAAATTCTCTGTGTCAAACAGCAAATAGTATCGGAACAGTTCTTTTGCCTAGCCAAAAATGTGAAGGTAATATATTGAGAGAAGGTTTGGAATTATCCAATGGAATTGTTTCGAAATTCAAGTTATTACATACATTGGATCTTCATAGTTCAGGGATAAAGTCATTGCCAAATTCCATTGGAAAATTGAAGCATCTAAGGTATCTCGATCTTTCTTATACAAAAATCAAGGCATTGCCTAATTCTATTACCAAGTTACAGAACTTGCAGACTCTGAATCTCTCCTGGTTGGATGAATCCAAAGAATTTCCAAGAGATATGAAAAAATTAGTAAACCTCAGGCACTTTGAGTTTTGGGGGTGAGCAATTTGACTTATATGCCAAGTGGGCTGGGACAGTTAACTGATCTTCAAACATTATCATATTTTTTTGTGTTGAGTAAAAGGACAAGCTTGAGGCATAGAAGCAGTGATCATGTTGCTGAGCTAAAGGAACAAATGCCTCTTAAAAGTCAAAGAGATCTCCACATTTTAAGACATGGAATAACAGATGGCACGGTAGCAAATTTGACGGAAAAACCATATCTTCAATCATTAATGTTAGATTGGTCTTCACCAGATGATAGAAAATATCTTGAAGCCGCCATGGAAAGTACTAGCAGTGTCGAGGATGAAATGACATTGGAGAAATTCTAGCCACTCCCAAATCTAAAAAGCTTGCGGTTAGAAGATTATGGGGGTGTGAGGTTGTCGAGTTGGGTTCCCTCTCTTAAACAGCTTGTAAGCTTTTCTTTACCAAGCTGTATCAAATGCCAAATTCTGCCACCATTGGATCAGTTCCCTTCTCTCAAGACTTTTGGGTTGCATAACATGCCTCGATTTCTCGATCTTTAGAATACAACATCCTTCCTATGGTTCTTATGGAAAGAGGAAATCCTTTGCATTTTTTGACAATCTCCTTTCCAATTTGGATGATGTTGAAGTTGTTTGGCTCTTGTCCATCCTTAAATGCCATTTTTCGAAACAAAGACCAAGACTCATTATCATCAAGATTTCCTTAAAAGATATGGTTCTAATGTGGTCTTTGTAATCCTTGCAACCACCATGCTCTGGGTAGTTACAATTATTCTGCTCCCATCTATGCCACTTAACAATAAATCTTTCAACTTCAACCATAATTCACGATTCTTATTCCACAAATCATCAAGACCAAGGAGATATCGCTTTCCACTTATTTTTTCTCGAAGAGACTTTTGCAATAACTCCATCTCACAATTTTCTACCTTCTTATTATTAGATATAGATTTAATAATTTTCTGAACAAGCAATCTCACGTCAAAGTCTGCATCAGAGATACACACCCACATTTTAAGATCAAAATATTTTTCGACTTTTTCATCATTGAACACAAGTTGAGCAAGTGTGGTTTTTCCTAGTCCACCAAGACCCACTATATTAACAATTGATACATTCTCATGGTCAGATTTCATATCCAACAAAAGTTGAAGGATTTTAATTCTATCACCCTCCCTCCCAATAACCACTTCTCCTTTAGAGACAAACGAGTGAGTATCCCTTGACACTCTATTATACACTGCTTGAGCCTCTCCGTGGTGCTCTTCCAAATGAAATTGTCTATCATCTTTAATCACAGCTAGTTTCTTCTTAAGAGACTCTATTTTTTTACTCATCTTGTGTCGAAATACAAGTTCATTCGAGGTCGAGAAGAAGGTGCATACCTGCATGGCTATGTTAGTGTTACTGGTCATCACTTGGCGTCGCAAAGCTTCAGTGAAAACTCCATCCACCAGGTCAACAGCTTCATAGACAACATCTTCAAGTCTACCAAGCCATGTTTTGACTTGATCGTTATGGATCTGCTTCTTCTCTGCATCAGCAAGTACAGCTTTGATGGTTGAAATGGTCTCTTCAAGTCCCATAAGCTCTTCATTTACACCCCAAAGCAATGCAATTTCTCGTACAGCTTCAGAGCCCAATCTCCAAACTATCCCTTCAGCAATGCTAGAGACGACTGCTTCCATAATTTGTTAATCAGTTGGAAAAGCCAGAAATTCTTTAAAGTTTTCAAGAGAAGGATTGTGCTGTGGAGATAATGGAGAGTCTCTTGCCAATTATGTTACAGGTAAACGACAAAGATTATATATAATATCTTTTAACTTCATCAGTTTGTGGCCAATAATCTATTTAGGTCTTTTTAAAATTTCCGTGTAAAAAAATATCTAAAATAGAACATGTGTGTTACGCTACCTAATCCACGTCAAGGAAAAATGAAAAACAGAAAAGCGAAAAATAAAAAAATAAAAAAATAAGAGGCCAAAATTAAGGTAGCGATTATTAGTCCAAGGTGTTAGTAATTTTAATTCTGACGGGCCCCAAAAAAATTTAAGAAAAAAAAAAAACTGTCGGTAATTACTAATTTGTAATTGTAATCATAAAAAAGTTTTCAAATTCCAGTCTTTTTTACATGTGGACTAATTAATTAGTTATAAATTTTGGTTTCATACATAGGATGCAAGCCCAAAATTTAAATAACTTGTCCGTGTTTTTAACCTTAAAACCAATTATTTTATTTAAGCCGAATTATAATTTATTTTAAAAGTTGAAGCTCAACGATTTATCATTTTCTTTTAATAATATTTTCTAACAGAGCTTTTTTTTTTTTTTTGGGGGTAAATATTTTCTAACAGAGCTTAAAATGCAAGTTAATGACTTATTTAATTCTTTTTGTATTTTTTTAATAAGATGAAGGATTTTACCTTTTTATATTTTTTTCATAAGAGAAATTTTTCCAAAGAGCTATTAATTTTGATTTTAGACTAATTAAATCTGAATAAATTATTTTTTCCTTTTTCAGCCAATAATTTTTTATAAAATAATATATAAATAAAGTTTTATTAATTAAGTTTGTATATTGTGATATATACTATGTATTATTATATAGGTTGTCTTAATTATATTTGATCATCTTTAATTGTGATATGAATTTCAAGTATAACAAAAAAATATTGTTAATTAATATATGTACCTTTTTTTTAAATATATATATTCATCTAATATTTATGTTTTTTTTTTTAATCATTTTATCTCCAAATTTTGTACATAATATTTTAGCAACAATAAAATCATTTTAGAAACTCCTTAAACAAAAATAAAAAATAAAAAAAATAAAAAAAAAATTGCATACATGTATAACCTATTATATCTCTATAACAATGGTGCCTTATAATTGTGGAGTTTTGTGCGGTTTCATATGTTGCATGTAACACCCCGTCCCAAATCGCACCGGAATCCGTGCACGTTGACTGAGGTTGACCGTTGACCGTTGACCGAAGGGTCAAAAGTTGATTTTTTGACTCGGTTGGAATTCGAGGTTGACTGAGGTACCGTTACGAAGTACACGTTGGCACGAGTTCGTAGACTGGTAGCACGTTGAAAACGGAGCTACGGTTTGAAAGTTATGAGCAAAACGAGTTGAGGTCCAAACTATCCAAGGGGTGCCGGAGTTGACTTTTTATTCATGCAAGGTTGAGCTTTGACTCATGTATGATTGTGAAGTGCTCGACGATACGAGTCCGTAGACTAGCGGCACGTCCGATTTGGACATGTAGTTTGAAAGTTATGGACCTGTAAAGTTTTTCAAATATTGTATTATTTTATTATTATTTTTAAACGCGTAACGATGTGCCACGTGTGACTTAATGAAGGTGACCATGTGTCACCATAGTGAGGTGCCACATGTCAACCATGTGTAAAATCAAATTATTTTTATTATTATTTTAAATAATAATATTATTATGTAATTATTTAATTATTTTTATTTTTATTTTTCCTTTTTCCTTTTTCTTTTTCTTTTTCTTTTTCTTTTTCTTTTCTTTTTCCCCACGTGGGAAAACACTTTCTTTTTTTTCTTTTTTTCTTTTTTTTCCTTTCCCTTTCCTTCCCTTCTTCCCCGAGCCCGACCGAGATAAACACATGCAGAAATTTTTCTCTCTCTCTCTCTCCTTTGACTCTCTCACCCTCTCTGTTTGACCACCGTCTGGCCGGATTGTAGTTGCCGGAATGCCACACGCGCCGGCCACTGGTGTAGCCCGTCCCGCCGCGACCTCAGCCACCAAATCTCCCGGCCAGCTGCCGCCGGACGCGCCCAGATCGGACTGGCAAAGTCGCGGCGGCGACTTGAAATTTTTCGGCGATTCTCGTCGTTTCCGACCAACCCAGCCCGACCCATACCTCTATCCCACCATTTTTTACCCCTCTGAGTCCATTTCCGGGGTTAGATTGCCCAAAATCCCCACCGTTTGAAAGATCCCTCAAGTTTAAAACTGGCCGAAGCTTTCCGGCCAAATTCCGGCCACCTCCGGCGGAATTGGGGTCGATGGAGACCGGATTTGTGATCCTCGTCCCACGAGCTTCGATTCGGTATATTATTCGCTTATTTTGGTTAAAGTTTGTGTTTGACCCCCTGGGTACCGGATATTATTTATCCGATTAAAATATTAATTTATTTGACTGTCTGTGAATTTTGTTCTAGGAGCACCGGTGAGTCGTAGAATTGATCCCGTAGTGGATCATGGGTTAATTGCGTGCTCCAGGTGAGTGACCCACCTTCAAAAATTATTTTGGGCAATTAATTATGTTTAATTGGTATTTAAATTGATATTTAAATTATGCTCATGTCATGTGATTTAATTATGGTTTTATGGTGGTTTAATTTATTTATTATGCATGAGTATAGTATGTTTCGGTATTAATTGTACGTGGTTTTCAGTATTAATTTTTCGGGCATAATTGGGTTAAATATTTTTACGAAAATATTTGGTTAAATTTATAAATTATGCCCGCGGTATTTTTATGGTTGCATCTCGTATTTCGAGAAAATTGTGGTTTGTTGGTTATCAATGTTTCGTACCGGTTTGTTAAATAAAAACTAGTGGGATGGTAAGTGTGAAAATTTAATGTATTTCCCACGGTGATTTTGGAAAAACGGTACGGTTGGTTAATAATGTTTATTTTTAGACGCACTCATACAGTATTGGTGTTCTGTTGTATGGTGTATGGACACGTAGTAGCGCGCGGTTATTATGTGGTTTAACGCGTGGTTATTACTTCACCCGTGAGTTGCCATTGGATCGTGGACAGGCAAGTTTGTTGTTGCGCACAGCCGCCCCCCTCCTTGGCCGGGTTGATGGTTTTAGCAGTCAGTACTGTCGGGATGCCGAAGTGCCGTTGCAGGTTTCTCTCTTTAACCCCCCGCCAGTCGGTGCTCGGGACGCTGGGTATCGGAGGGCATCACGGTATATGGTGTGGTGCGTCGGTGTAAATTGCAAATAATGTTTTAAACCCCAAAGGTGTTCTAAAATTATTTATTATAATTTATTGCAGTTTATTTATATTTGGGGTATTTATTTATTTAATTATTGTTTACCAAATGGTTTAATCCTTTGGTTTTCGGGGAGTATGTACATCGGGTTTTGTGAAAATGTTTTAAAAGGGGAACATTTCCAACGGAGTGAATAGTGAGAGTTTTGAGAGAAAATATTACTTCAGTTGTTTATTTATTTATTTAATTAATTGTTCGGTATTAATTAATTAAATCATTTTATTTGGTATATTATTAATATTAAAAGTGTTCAGTAGTTAGGGTCACTCACTGAGATGATTAGCATCTCACACTCTTAAATTCCGTTCCCCTAGGTCCAGATTGGAGACGTTGACTGTCCGGGGCGAGCCCAACGTCTCAGTTCGTTGCCGAAGGTTCAAGAAGTTTTTCTTCCCTTTTTCCTCTCAAACTTGTATTGCTTCTTTATCTGTCATTTTATAAATTCCACATTTAATTGTATAATGCTCTGTATACTGTATTGGACGTGTGATTGTTATTTATGCACTGGGTTGCTGCTGTTGATATTTGAAGTGCTGAAATTTGTGGAACAATTTGTAGTACTGTGGGAGGAATAAGGGGATGTTTTTAGAAGTGTGTTTTCAGTGCAGGTAATTTGTGGTAAGTCCTACCCTTAGGGGAGGTGCTGCCGGATTTTCCGTTGGAAGATTCGGTAGTATTTCCCTAGGATCAGGGCTTATCTAGGATTCCGAGTAAGGAATTCTGGACGGGTCCTGACATTGCACAACCCCAAAACTAGCCCCGATCATATTCTAAGGTATTTTACACATTTATTAAACATTCCATACATTTTTTTTTTCAAACAATGACAACGGATTTTGCCCATCATGCATTATTTTTTTGTCTTCATATAATTAAATGTTACTTTTTGCTTTCTAAAAATGTTTTCTCCACCTTTCTTATTTTAAATTCGTACTACAAACTTTGTAAGAGAGAGTTGATAATCCAATGCACATACACCTTAATTTAATCCTATATTATATTGTAATTACCTTTTCTATTCTATATACCTATCATAATTTACATCAAAATTAATATCGGCCTTTGTAACTGTACATGGGATTGTGAAACTAACCCAATTCCTACAAACATAATAAAACTGTGGAAGCAAAAACATCCTCTATAATTATCTGTTTTACGGATGTGAACAGAGGATTTCTTGGTATATTCTTATTTCTTATTTCTCTTTCCCACTTCAAGGGTAGTGCTACCATTATCTTCCATATCTATATCTACATTTTATATATATATATTATAATATCTCTTTTGCCATTGAATAATACTTTTATATAGCTTCTGCTAGTAATTTCCTATTTCTAAATGAAGCAGGAATCCAACCACATGTTACACTACATCATTATGATTTCCCACAGGTAATTGAAACCATGCATGGATGATGGGTTAGTCGAGAAATGGTGTATGTTTCCTATTTTTAGCTTTTCTTAATTGATTTTCTGCAACTAACTATCAAGAAAAATGAGAACAGAGGATACTATTTGTTCACTATTGTTCATAAAAGTTTAAACTTTTAAAAAATTTGCTAAGCTATGAATATTGAGTTAAAATAATAGCTGGTAGACGGTTTTCACAACTCTATGATCAAATAATTTATTTGTGGATACAGGGAAGATTCCACTGCCTGTGCAAATGTATGCTTCAAAGAATTTGGTGATAGAGTTAAGTATTGGGCTACTTTAAATGAGCCTAATGTGTGTGCAGTTGGGGGTTACAGCATTGGATTTATGCCACCTGGCCGATGTTCGCCTTGGTTTGGAACCAATTGTGTTAAAGGAAACTCCTCAACTGAACCGTGCATTGTATTACATCACCACCTATTAGCAAATGCATCAGCTGCCAGATTGTGCGAGAAAAATGTACAAGTCAAAAGTACCAAGATAAATGCTTAATTACATCGAAAAATTCCATCAAACTTCATGCTATTCATAAACAGAATCCAGTTTGATCATTGAAAGCAATTCTTTAAAATATGTGATAGACTAAATCATTTATAACCAAGAAATGCAAAATTAAGTCTACCAGTCCCTCTCCACCCTTTTTTTTCAATGTTTTAATTTTTATTTTTTATAATCATTATCTCCAATGGTCAAAAAACTAAAAGAATTCATCATTGGAAGATGAAATTCATGAATGCATATATTGGGAGTTTGCTTGATGGTATAAGGTATATTCTGTATATCTGTCTATACTCCCTGCTGAATGCTTCTGTGTTGAGAATTAGTCAATTACAAAAGTATATTTTAGTCCATTAAAAGATATATGTATTTTGTTTTTTTCCTTTCGAAATTAACCTATGCAGTTGTTTACATACAATTAAATATGATTCGTATCTTATCATATTAGGTTGTTTGGTTCCCCAGAAATCTACCAGAATATACGTTCTCTGACTAATTAAACACAAATTTACCCACAAAACTTTTTGTTTCAAGATACTATTGAAAAAATGAGATGCTATAACTTACAGTGTAGTTCCCATTACATGTTTTACAAGATATACAATTTTCTTTTCTTTTTTTCTTCCAGTTTTAAATTATAAGAATTGATCAAATATTAAAGCTTAATCCTATACATTTTCTGAATAGAAATCAAATTCGGTATCTATGTTGGTTTTTGTTTATTACTTTTTTTTTTTTAACTAGATTTTGCTTTCCAGCATTTCCATTAAATTGAATTCTGTAAATCAAAGTATAAAAATAAAGAACCAAGCCAAACTCATTTTGTATTTGAATATTTGTTGTTTTTATCACAGAGAGAGAGAGAGAGAGAGAGAGAGAGAGTGAGTGATAATGATTTATATGATATAGAAAATCATAATGATTTATAGAAAATGACAAAAATAAAGAATTTTCTTTATTTTCATATTTTGTTGTAAGTGCTCGTTATTTGATTTAAAAAAATGTGCTTTTTATCTTTAATAACTCGGTTGAATATTAGAGATATGTCTTATACAATTTTCTTTTCTTGGGGCAATATAGCACTTACACAGTTGAATGATTATGTAACGTATCGTTTTTCTTATGTTTACGTCAACAACATTATATCCCCAAGTTTACAAGATGCCAAAAGTTTATCAAACCTCCCAAAATAAATATTTACAAGAAAAACCCAATTTCATGTTAGTTATATATATATATACACACACACTTGAGACAAGGATGAATTTAAACATGCTTTTGTCTTTAACAAATCGGTTGAAGATTGGAGATGTGTGCAATATAACACTTACATAGTTGAATGATTATGTAACTTTTTTCTTATGTTTTTGTCAACAACATTATGTCACCAAATATTCACGAGACGCCCAAATTTTATCAAACCTCCCGAAATAAAAATTTATAAGAAAAAACCAATTTCATGTTATAGTTCCATATATAGTTGAGACAAAGGAAAAATTTTATAATCATCTCATGTCTATTTCAAAAACGAAAAAAAAAATAAAAAAATGTTGAAATAAAGTGAAGTTTTTTTTTTTTCCCCCCTTTTTTGATGGAATGAAGGGGTAATTTATTAATTAGCATTATTACTATTTGAAAGAATAATTTCGCACAAGTTTGGCTGTATAGTGTTTTCCTTTTCGGCGTTGATAGAGAACCACAAAATATGTTGCTCCTTTGGGCCTGTGGCCCCGTAAAATAGACTAAGTACTACCAACTAGTGTATTTAAATGGTAGGGTGGTCTCTACTCAACCAAAAATAATTGGGCTAAAAGTTCAGCTCCAATCAAGAATGAATAGTTGAAGCCCAAACACATGAGGGATGGTCCACAAGATTTGGAGTTTAGCAAGCATGCCTCTAGATATTCACGTGTTCTTTTTGGCTGGGAGTGGCATGCATAATGAGTACTCAATGGAAATTGCACCATCAAAGAAAATTCTCGTGGACTTGTAACCAATTTGTCATTTTTTTCCACACTGCAAGTTTGATATAAATATATATATATATATATATATCTATATATCACATTTACTTTAATTATTTATTTTTATTGTTTTACCTTTAGAGAGAATTATTATTATTTCCTATTTTGGGGGTAAAAATCCTGTTATGGAAGATTTGGGAAGATAAGGCATAGTGGTAGTGTGAATAAAGAATAAGAAAGGGCTTTGAAAAACAAATAAATAAATAAGAGAGGATTAGAAGTGAGGCAAGGGTCGAAATTTCACCATGTTGGAGTTGAGCCTCTCAACGGTATTCTTTAAATTTGTTGTGATAAATATAGCACTTTTTGTAGTTTTAGTTCATGGAGCAAATAGCTTTACCAGACATGACTTCCCACCTGGCTTTGTGTTTGGTACTGGTTCTTCAGCTTATCAGGTTGGTGTTTCTTCTTCTTCTTCTTCCTCTCTCTCTCTCTCTCTATATATATATATATATATTATAAACCCATGAAAGAGGCAATTATTTTTTTAGACCTTTTTTTTTTTTTTTTTTTTGGGTATTAATTGGTTTTGATTTAATATTAAAATTTGAGTTCAATTTGGGTAATGGTGAAGGTGGAGGGAGCATCAAACCAAGATGGAAGGACTCCAAGCATATGGGATACCTTTGCCCAAGCTGGTAACCATTTCTTTTACGTAATTCCATGTCAATGTTGATGCTCATTAGCTTTCCTCCATAATTTTCTTCTTGTTTAATTATCTTAGTCAATATAACTTTCTTAGAGTACCATTTTAGTTTTATCTCATTTGGTAAGGTGAGGATATATGTGTGGCCAAGTTGTGAAAATTTCCAATTATCTACACAAAACTGCATGTGGATGTTAGTTGTAGGATATAGGGTCTGATTCTCTTGATGGACATTGCGTATAGAATCTATGAACAAAAAAACTAAGGTGTAGGAAAAAGAAGATAAACAGAAGTAAATTCTGTGTTCATGGTGTATTGTGGGATTCAAGCATATGCAATGTTTGTAATTTCAGAATTTTGGGTGTCATTGGTAAATATATTTTTTCAGTGAATATATTGGAAGTTCTCAAGGTACTGTCTTATTTATTAGATTTTGATAGGGGAAAAAAGAAAAAAAAAAAGAAAAAGAATATTTTAATTTTTGCTGAAACAGAACATGGTCGCCACTTTGTAATTTCTATTTTTTATGATTTATCTTTGGGTTGTGCTTGCCTAGGTACATTAATGGGAAATACCAAATATCTTGCCATATTTAGAGGAAATGCATCGTGTTACCTGTAGTAGTTCAATGAAAGAAAAAGAGGGGACAACAAATGACACAGAAGTTCAGTTTTTTAGAGAAATGACTAAATGTTCTCGATTTTAAACTCTTCTGGATCGAAGTTGACTCATTGGAAGAACGCAATGCATGTATGACAAAATAGAAGTATTGTTGTGCGTAAGATGTGTATTACTACGAATTGCACCAGTCATGGAGCTCATAATACCTTTTGATTTACGAATTATGCATAAAAACTCAAATTATACTGTTATAGAACCAGTTAGAATCTGCATATGGATACAACAGGGTTCAATTCTGTTTTTCTTTGTATCAAATGGAAGCTCTATGAATCACATTCATTAAGTTGAGATTTGTTTATTCAATCACCTTGGTTGATTGTTTTAACTTGATTACATTTTCAGGGAGTATGCATGGAGACACAGGAGATGTAGCATGTGATGGATATCACAAGTACAAGGTTTATCTCTGTAGAAAGCAACTCACTTTTTGTTGAGATTTTCCTTCCAATTCATGAATATTTGAGGTCAATTTGATACTCTTGTTGTTTTTTTGGACAATGGACAATCACACGCTAATTTGATAGTAATTTAAGCAACTTATAGTTAAAAATATAGGTTTGTAATTTGATTGAAACACATTGCACACTTATACTTGCAGTATAATCCATGCATCAAGAAGTTCGTTTGAAACTCTTGCAGGAAGATGTTCAACTCATGGTGGATACCGGTATAGATGCATATAGATTTTCCATCTCATGGTCAAGACTTATCCCAAGTATATATATGTTCACCTGGCTATCAATTCCATTTACCAAAAACTAAGTGATTTCTGCTTCGTTTTCTCATACTTATTGCTGCTTTTCTCCCTTTCTGCAGATGGAAAAGGAGCTATAAATCCTAAGGGTTTGCAGTATTACAACAACCTAATCAATGAATTAATCAGCTATGGTAGTTACCAATATAAAAGCCATGAATATAATAATATCATTTAGTGAATTTTAACTGGTTTTACCTCTTTGAAATTACCAAAAAGGAAAAATGTACTTCTAATATTTTTCTTGATCAAGCAGGAATACAACCACATGTGACATTACACCATTATGATCTCCCACAGGTACTTGAAAGCGAGTATGGAGGATGGGTTAGTCGAAAGATTGTGTATGTTCTTATTCTTAACTCTTATCAATAGATTTTGTAGATCTATCAGAAAACAGGGAAACAAGCATAGTCAAATAATTTACTTGTTGATGCAGAAAAGACTTCACTGCATATGCAGATGTGTGCTTCAGAGAGTTTGGTGATAGAGTTAAATATTGGACTACTGTAAATGAGGCTAATGTGTTTTCGCTTGGGGGTTATGACAGTGGAAATATGCCTCCTGGTCGCTGTTCTCCTCCATTTGGAGTTGTAGATAATTGTTCTGCAGGAAGCTCCTCAACTGAGCCCTACTTAGTAACTCATCATATCTTGTTAGCACATGCATCAGCTGCTAGATTGTATGAGAAAAGGTACAAGGTAATCAGTAAGCTTTTCGATGTCATGTGCTTTGACATGCATTCAAGTAGTTTTGATCATAAAGCTTTATGCCATCTAGAGCTCCCAGTTTGCTTTTCAGATCTCATAGTGAAAATTTAGAAGAAAGATATAGTTCTTACAAATATTGTGCAATGCAGGATAAGCAACATGGATTTATAGGGATGAATATTTTTCAATATTGGTTTGTTCCTTTTACAAATAGCATTACAGATAAAATTGCTGCTCAAAGAGCCAAAGATTTTTATATTGGTTGGTAAGTTACATATTGAAATATGTTTCCATTTTTAATATATATTTGTTTTGGGTATTTATCGAGCATTTGGCTATTGTTATTTTTGTCAATTCTATATTATAGGTATTTGAATCCATTGATCTTTGGAGATTATCCAGAGATCATGAAGAAGAATGTTGGCTCAAGGTTTCCGGCCTTCACGAGTCTTGAATCCGAAAGAATTAAGGGCTCATTTGATTTCATAGGACTGAATTATTATAACACGATGCATGTCAAGGACAAATCCAGCAGCCTAAATTTGAAAATCAGGGACTTCTTTGCAGACACAGGAGTGGAGCTTATATGTATGTTTTTTTCTTACTTGTAGACCAAGTAAATAAATTTAAATATGTTTTAAGAAAAGTGATATTTAATAATTAGCCGTAAAGATAAACTTGTTATGTATTGTTAAAGAAAGTTCATATAATAGTACGTGGCCCTGACAATGTATATCAAGCCAATAAACAGTAGGCAGTTTCTTCGACTGTTCTTAGGTTTATTAAGTTAGATCTTGTTGCTGGATTAAACAATCCTGCATTATTGACTGGATTGTTTTCTTGTGGCAGTTGTGCGAAATGAATCTGCATATGAGGTGAAAATCTGAATATCGACTGTTATGTCTGTTTACTGGTGGGGATTATTTCAGTTTACGAGATCAACTTGTTATTCGATGCAGTTTCCAATTACACCCAGTGGCCTGGTAGGAATTCTAGAAGATATGAAGCAACATTATGGCAACCCTCTTACTTACATCCATGAAAATGGTCTATCTCTCCCTCTCCCTCCCTTTTTATAGTTAGTGATATAAACTATGAACATTTTCACAGAGCAGAGAAGTATCATCATGAAAATTTTGTTTTTTGTGTGTATGGTTTTGATCTTTGATCATTGATTCTGTAGTTTAAAAATAGATCACAGTTTCATGTGGAGAAGACTAAATCACAGTACTCATAATTCTTTGATACAAACAATCAGCTGTATATAAATTAATGTCCTCTGCTAGATTCTGTACATGTTTCAATGCTCTTTTATTTTTAATTACTTCATTTAGCAACTGAACAGAACTATATCAAGCTTAAATCAACATATTCCCAAATTGTTCTGTCTCTCGCTCTCTCTCTCTCTCTCTCTCTCTCTCTCTCTTAATCTGTCTGGTTCATCATCTTGATGAGAAAGTCTGACATTGGAATGGCTTTGTAGGTCAAAGAACTAGACGCAATTCATCGTTGGAAGACTGGCCGAGGGTGAAATACTTACATGCTCACATCCAAAGTTTGCTGGAAGCTGTAAGGTAAAATCTAATCTCCATGACTGAAAGGATTATTAACCTTGGTTAACAAATATCATATTACAAATGCAACTGTATAGCGTAGTTTTATGTTCTTAATCTTATATGTGTGTATGTTTTTGTTTAAGGAATGGATCAAATGTGAAAGGTTATTTTGAATGGTCATTGTTGGATGCATTTGAGCTGTTGGATGGGTATGAATCAAGCTATGGCTTATACTACATTGATTTGGATGACCCAGATTTAGTAAGACAGCCTAAGCTCTCTGCTTATTGGTACTCTCATTTTTTGAAGGCAAACAGAAGTTTCAGTTCAATTGGATTTATTAAATCTCTTTCTCATGATTACTTCTCCCACTAGATTTTGATCTACCTAGTTGGATAGTGGTTGGTATGGATTTTGATTTTACATAGTTGAATTTCATTTTTATTTCACTTAATAAATTGTTCAATAATTTTGCAAATGTTATTGATTTCCTAACATTACAATGTCGAAATCTTAAAAGAAATCAAAATTTTGATGACAATCATAGGTCCTAGAATCTCCTTTATTTAGTGTAACAGATGTTTGTAGTACAGAAACAAATATGTCAGCACAAGTAGTTTTTTATTCGTAATAACACAGGCATGCCTTTTTTTTTTTTTAAATAAATAAATTCAAAATTTTACATCTTTTTGTGAGACATAAGATCATCTACATGGTCATATAAGCAAACCTTGTTCTTATTAAAAAATAAATAAATTCAAAATTTTAGATCTTTTTGTGAGACATAAGACCATCTACATGGTCATACAAGCAAACCTTGTTCTTATTCATCCCCAGGGAAATTAAACCAAAAAAAAAAAAAAAAGGGATTATGGACCTTAGTTTTCACCAAGTTTGATTTTAGCTCCTTGACTTTTTGGTGGTTTTGGTCCTTCTGGACACTCTGAAACAGTCTTCGATATAACTTTTATGCTTCTACCTTAAGATGGAATATACCGGATAATACCGTTTTGAGCCAATTGCAGTTTGGTGGTGCTTAGCATTTCCACGTAAAATATATAATATACGTAAATAAATAAGCAATCAAAAACAAAAAGAATGCAAGTTTTTTCTTCTCTTTTTCTCTAAAATTGGGAAGCCAAAACCAACTCCCAAGAAACAGAGTAGATAAAAACTAGTAATATAAAGACTACTAACCCATGTAAAATATTAACAATGTGAATTCCAACCCAGAACATGCAATAAATTCTTCCCCAAAATGGTTTTCCAGCAAAGCAGAACCAATATCTATCAACATGGGCAATTTTTGCTGCTGTATATATATATATATATATATAATAGTTCTACGTCCGCATGCATGCGCATTATATATAAACCGATGCTTTTTGGAAAAAAAAAAAATATGGATTTTGTTGTATACATTGTGCATACATATACAGTAAAATCGATATTTTTTTTTTTTAAAATGTTGGTTTAGATATGAGCCGTACCATAAAAGTTTACTATTTATATATATATATATATGTATGTATATATATTGTAGAATATATTTCTTAGTTGTATGTTAATTTGTTGCTTGCATTTTCAACTCTAAAATGGATAGTACTGAAGCAGTTGTACATGGATTTTAGTAGACTATAAATATGTATATATATATAGACTTAGGACGAATTCTAAAAAGTGGGATTTAAAAGATGATGGAGATTAGAAATGTAGACAGAGATGATGGATTGTAGTGTTTCTTTAGTAATATTTACAAGTAAAAATAAATAAATAAATAAAAGACACATACGTTGCCAAAACGAGCTCGCTTCAGAATTGTGTATAAGTATTTTTTATTTTATTTTTTTTTTTTTTTTTTGGGGGTCAACAGAATGTTTATAGGTTTAAATGCATTAGATTTGAATCCTTGAAGTATGCTATCATTTTAGCGAATGAACACATAAATCATTAAAATATGTGATAAATTAAATCATTTGTAACCAAGAAATGCAAAAACTAAGTCTTTAATTTCCTCTTTACCCGTTTTATCTTTTTTTTTTTTTTTGGGTTTTTGTTAATCGTCAGCTTACAGTTCTATAATCTAAAAAAATTCATAATTGAAAGGCTGGTCAAGGGTGAAATTTATGAATGCATAGACTGGGAGTGTGCTTGTTGCTATAAGTTATATATCTATCTCCACTCTTATAAGCTGAACTTATCTAGGTTGATAATTAATCAACTGCAAAAGCATATATAAGTCCAGTTAAAAGGCCTTTTTTTTTTTTTTTTTTTTCCCCTTTGGAAATTAACCTATACAGTTGTTTATATACTTTACCATTTCCTATGTTTTGGTTGTGTGCTTCCCCAAAATCTGCCAAGAATGTAGTTTCCCTGATTAAACACAAATTTACCCACAAAACTTTTTGTTTCAGGATACTATTACTATTGAAATATGAGAATAAACTTGTAAAAAATATTTCACCATCATATATATATATTTTAAAATGAAATGCTATACCAGCTAGTTTAATATATGTTTGTTGAAATACTATTTAATATAGTTTAAGTTTCCATTACATCTTTTACTTGATATATAATTTTTTTCCCCTAAAAAATTGCGGGAGAGGAATTTTTTATCTAGAACATGGTCTGAAGCCTGAATTTATGATGTATTTTTAATAATTTTAACACTGGATTAAACTTGAGAATACTACTTGATGCATAGTGTTTTTTTTTTTTTTTTTTTTTTTTTTGGTGTTAAAATATAGGAAAGGATTGAATGTTAGAGCTTAATTGTTGTGCTCGCTTATGGATTTATTCGAACTGCTCGATGGCTATGATTCAATTTCAACCTTTGGCTTGTACTGCGTTGATTTGGAAGACCTGGATTTGAGAAGAATACGTAAACTCTCTCTCTCTCTCTCTCTCTCTCTCTCTCTCTCTGCTTGTTGGTACAAACATTTTCCAAATAGAAATCAAATTCAGTAGCTATAGATGGACTTTTTATTCCTTGCTTTCGCTAGATTTTGCTTTAGAGCATTTCTACTTAAATTGAACTCTTGTAAAGTAAAATATTGAAAATAAAGAGTGAAGCCAGACCACTTTGTATTTGAATTTTGTTGTAACTTTCATTCAATGTTTTCATCAAATAAAAATAAAATAAAATTCATTCAATGATTTACAACTTCCAATGTCCATGCAATCATACAAAACTAAATGGGAGAAAAATGCAATAGAATAAATGGGAGGAAATTATGAAATAGAATATATTAATTATTTAGAAAGACGACAAAAATAAAGACTGTTGCTTTATTTAAGATGCTCATTATTTTACAAGAAAGATTATATATTTTTTGTTGTTCTTATTTATTTATTTTCTTTTTAAGTGCGGTTGAGACACATTATGTCACCAAGGTCACGAGATGCCCAATTTATATCAAACCATAAAACAAAAAATTAAAAGAGAAACCCAATTTCATATTACAGTGATACCTTATAATTGAGGTAATAGAATGGAACAATCAATTAGATAATGAATTATTGGTTCTAAACCATTTCTGATTATGAATCAACAATTTAAAATATTTTTCTTATTTATTTTTGATAAACCAGCATCTATATATAGATGCAGGAAAATCTGTTAAGTAAAAAGCCCTTTGAATATCTCTTCATCTTCATCTGCAAAGAATTCTTAATGTTTTTTCTCTCCTCTTTTTTATAAAATATAGAAAACTTTTAGCAGCTAACAGTAGTTCCCCAGTGCATGGAGCCCATTTTTGATACTCCAGAAGTATAATGAGAAAAATAGGTGGAATCCATGCATGCAGCTTCCACGTGGATCCCACCCATTTGTGAACCCTTTCTATTCTACAGCTACAGGCAATGTCAAATGAGGTTGACTGATAGTACTCCAGTTGATTCCATTCATATCGTTAAGTCAGTCTAGAAAGTAGTATAACCCTAATTGAGGTGGTTGGGGAGTCACATTGATAGTCTCGAGTCCACTAACTCGTTTTGATGGATGGAATAGGTAATTTATTTATCCATTCAGTAATGCTACTTATCAAAACCCGTTTTGAGGGAAGGAAGGGGTAATTTATTTACTCATTCAATAATATTACTTATTAAAATGTTTATAGAATTTTTTTAGCAAATAATATAATAGATGAGGTGATAATATTTGATTGATTTATTTTTTAATTTAGTTTTTTATATTTAAATTATATAAAATATGTCCATTAATAATCTCTTAATATATATACCATTTATATAAATATTTTAATATCTATACCATCTGTTTTTCATTTGTTTGAAGGTAATTTGCTATAAATTTATTTATTTTCTTTTTAAGAGTAATTTGGCATAAATTTCGGTTTATAATGTTATTTTTGCAAACGTTGATAGAGAATAATAGAATCACCTTACATGTTGCTCCTCTGGGCTCGTGGACCGATAACATAGGCTTAATAGACAATTAGTGCATATTGCTTTCATTTCTATTTCAGCAGAAGACCAAAAAAAACAAAAAAAACAAAAAAAGAAATTTCATTTAAAAAAATATTAAAAATAAATAAATAAATTTAGGAGTATATGTTTTACGATTTTAACTTAGTGGTCTTTACCTAACCACAAACAATGGGAAATTTCTGGCTTAATCCAGGATGAAGAGTTGACATGAAACGCTTTATAGAGGGATGGTCCACAAGATTTGTAGTTTAGTAGACATGACTCTAGATATTCCTTTCTTTTCTTTTCTTTTTTTTTTTTTTTTTTTTTTTTTGGGTGGGGGGGTAAAATAAGCCTCTAGATATTCACGGCTACGAGTGGCATGCGCATGAATGAAAATTCTCATGGACTTGCAGTTAATTTGTCATTTTTTTACCACATTGAAAGTTTGACTTATATGGATATATATATATATATATATATCAAATTTACTTTAAATTATTTATCTGTATTGCTTGTCCTTTTATGTAGAATTATTACTATTATTATTGTTATTATTATTATTATTAAATTATTTAACTTTATTGCTTTTCCTTTTATGTAGAATTATTTATATTATTATTGTTATTGTTTGGTAAAAATCCTCACCTTGCCAAGCCTGAAGAAATGAACAACTTAGAAACCTCCTTGTTCACTATATTCCTGGTTTGCTAAAAGGGTCCTTGGGCGGCCCATTCTATCTCTATGGAGATCTGGGAAGATAAAGTAGTATTGGGAATAAAGAATGAGAGGATTGGGAGAGACAAAGTTCCTAGTCTTCACCATGTTCGAGTTAAGCCTCTCAACAGGATTCTTAAATTTGCTGTGATAAATATAGCACTTGTAGTTTTAGTTCATGGATCAAATAGCATTACCAGAGATGACTTCCCACCTGGCTTTGTGTTTGGTGCTGGTTCATCAGCTTACCAGGTTAGTGTTTCTTCTCGTTTCTACATATATATATTATATATATTATATACACATGAAAGAGGCAATTATTTTAGACTTTTATATTAGTTGGATTAAAATTAATACTAAAATTTTGGTTTTAATTTGGGGGGTGGTGAAGGTGGAAGGAGCATCAAACAAAGATGGAAGGTCTCCAAGCATATGGGATACCTTTGCCCACGCTGGTAACCATTTCTTTTACGTAATTCCATGTCAATGATGATGCTCATCAGCTTTTAGTTCAATAATTTTCTTCTTGGTTTTCTTAGAGTGCAATTTTAGTTTTTATCTCATTTGGTACGGTGAATGTATATGTGTGGCCGAGTTGTGTGAATTTCCCATCATCTACAGTGAAACAGTGTGTGGATGTTGGTGTAGGTGATAGGGTTGGATTCTCTTATTGAGATTGCATGTAGAATCCATGAACCAAAAAAAAGAAGATAAACATAAGCAAATTCTGTATTCATGGTGTATTGTGGGATTCAAGCATATGTGATATTTCTAATTTCAGAATTTTGTATTTCAAGGTGAGTTTATTCTTTTCCCAGTAAATATATTGGAAGTTCTTAAGGTACTTTTTTATTTATTAGATTTTTAGGAGGAAAAAGAAAAAAAAAAAAAAAAAGAAGAAAATATTTTTCTTTTGCTGAAACAGAACATGATCATCATCACCTTGTACTTCTATATGACATAGCATGCGTTTAGTGTTTACTTGGGTACATTAGGAAATACCAGTAATCTTGCCATGCTAGATGAGAAACCTTTGTCAGCAAATGCAATTTTTCCAGGAACTCACTGAATTTTAACTCAATTTTAAACTCCTTTTGGATCAAAGTTGGTTCGTTGGAAAATGCAATGGATGTATCACAAGAAAGAAATATTTTTGTGCTTGGGATATGTAGAAGTCATGCATGGAAACCTTAATACCTTATAATTTACGAATTATGCATAAATACACAAACTACAGTCCCCATAAACATGGAACTGTTATAACGCCAGTTAGAATCTGCACATGCATACATGCAAGAGAGTAAGTTCAATTCAGTTTTCTTGGTATCAAATGGCATTTCTATGAATCACATTCATTCATTTATTTGTACATTATTGATGGTTTTTGAGATTTGTTTATTCAGTCACCTTGGTTGATTGTTTTCACTGCATTACATTTTCAGGAAGAATGCATGGAGACACTGGAGATGTAGCATGTGATGAATATCACAAATACAAGGTTAAACTCTGTTGAAAGCAACTTACTTTTTGTTGAGATTTTCCTTCCAATTCATGAATATTTGAGGTCAATTTGATTCTTTTATTGTTGTTTTAGACAATCATAAGCCAATATGCCAATAACTTAAACAGCTTATAGTAGAACATATATAGGTTTGCCATTAGATCGAAACACATTGAATATTTTTGTGCTTGTGCCCATGCATCAAAAAGTTTGTTTGAAACTCTTGCAGGAAGATGTTCAACTCATGGTGGATACCGGCATCGATGCATATAGATTTTCCATCTCATGGTCAAGAATTATCCCAAGTATCACTTCCATTAACCAAAAACCAAATGAATTCTGGTTCGTTTTCTCAAATTTAAGGTGCTGATCGTTTTGTGCTTTTCAGATGGAAGAGGAGCTATCAATCAGAAGGGTTTGCAGTATTACAACAACCTTATCAATGAATTGATCAGCAATGGTATTTACCAATATCCATGCTATGAATATATAATATCATTTAGTGAATTTCGTATGGTTTTACTTTTTGAAATGACCAAAAAGGAAAAATGTACTTGTAATATTTTTCTTGATCAAGCAGAAATACAGCCACATGTTACATTACACCATCATGATCTCCCACAGGTATTTGAAAACGAGTATGGAGGATGGATTAGTCGAAAGATTGTGTATGTTTCTAATCCCTAACTCTTCTCAATTGATTTTTTAGACCAATCAGAAGACAGGGAAATCAGCATGATCGAATAATTTACTTGTCGATGCAGAAAAGACTTCACTGCATATGCAGATGTGTGCTTCAGAGAGTTCGGTGATAGAGTTAAATATTGGACTACTGTGAATGAGGCTAATGTGTTTGCACTTGGGGGTTATGGCAGTGGAAGTTTGCCTCCGGGTCGTTGTTCTGCAGATAATTGCTCTGCAGGAAACTCCTCAATTGAGCCCTACTTAGCAACACATCATATCTTGTTAGCACATGCATCAGCTGCTAGATTGTATGAGAGAAGGTACAAGGTACTCATTAAGCTTTTCGATATCAAGTGCTTTGACAGGCACTAAGGTAGTTTTGATCATAAAGCTTTATCTCATATTGAGTTCCGAGTTTGCTTTTCAAATTTCAGAGTGAGAACTTACAAGATAAATATAGTTCTTACGACTCTTGTGCAATGCAGGATAAGCAACATGGATTTATAGGGATCAATATTCTTCAATTTTGGTTTGTTCCTAATACAGATGGTACTGAGGATGAAATTGCTACTCAAAGAGCCAAAGATTTTTATATTGGTTGGTAAGTTACAGATTGAAATGTGATTCCATTTTTTATTATCATCCCCTATGTGTTCACTTTGAGTATTTATTGAGCATTTAGGTATTGTTATTTTGTGTCAACTCTCTGTAACAGGTATTTGAATCCCTTGATCTTTGGAGATTATCCTGAGATCATGAAGAAGAATGTTGGCTCTAGGTTTCCAGCCTTCACAAGTCTTGAATCAGAAACTATTAAGGGCTCATTTGATTTCATAGGTGTGAATTATTATTACCCAGTGCATGTCAAAGACAACTCCAGCAGCCTAAAGTTGGAAATCAGGGACTTCTTTGCAGACGCAGGAGTAAAGCTTATACGTATTGTTTTCTTACTTGTAGGCCAAGTAATAAATTCAAATGTATTTAAGAAAACTGATGCTGAATAATTAGCTGTAAAAATTTTAAACTTGTTAAATAATGTTAAAAGAAATTTGGCCTCATATAATAGTAAGTGCTCCCGACTATGTATATAAAGCTAACATAGCAGACAGCTTTAACACACTTAATAGTGGGACCACTGACGGTTGTCAGGTTTCTATAACTGCTTAGGTTTATTTAAGTTAGATATTTTTCTCCAGATAGATGAATTCTGGGATATTGACTGGATTGTCTTCTCGTGGCAGCTGTGCTAAATGAATCTGCATATGAGGTGAAAATTCTGAATGGTAGATTGTTAAGTTTGTTTACTTCTGGAGATTGTTTGAGTCTAACAAATGAACTCGTTAAGTTGGTGCAGTTTCCAATTACACCGAACGGCCTGGTTGGAATCCTGGAAGACATGAAGCAAAATTATGGCAACCCTCTTACTTATATCCATGAAAATGGTCTCTCTCTCTCTCTCTCTCTCTCTCTCTCACTCACTCTCTCTCTCTCATAAACCATGAAAATTTTCAGAGCAGAGTTTTGTCATAGTGAAAATTTTGTTTTCATTTGTATGTTTGTTCATTTGATCATTGATTCGTTAGTTTAGAAGTAGATAATATAGTTTCATGTGGAAAGAATCAATGACAGTCATTATCGTTTGATACAACAAATCAGCCGTATATAAATTAATGTCCTCGCTTGGAAGTAATTCAACTATGTAGATGCTAAATTCTGTGCGAGTTTATATCCATTTGATTTTTAATTCCTTCATTTAGTATTTGAAATAAATATATCAACAGCTTGAATCAACATAAACACTCATAAGCAGTATTGCAACATATTAAGCAATTTTTTTTTTTTTTTTTATTAGTCTGTTTCATCATCTTGATTAGCAAGGTCTGAGATGGGAATGTCTTTACAGGTCAAAGAACCAGACGCAATTCGTCATTGGAAGACTGGCCTAGGGTGAAATACTTAGATGCATACATCCAAAGTTTGTTGGAAGCTGTAAGGTAAAATCTGTTCTTCATGACTAAAAGGATTATTAACCTTGCTTAACAAATAATATAGGATGTTACATATCCAACTACATGTAGTTTTTCGCTCTAAATCTTATATGTTTTTTTGTTAAGGAATGGATCAAATGTGAAAGGTTATTTCGAATGGTCATTGTTGGATGCATTTGAGCTGCTGGATGGGTATGAGTCAAGTTATGGCTTATACTACATAGATTTGGATGACCCAGATTTAGTAAGACAACCTAAGCTCTCTGCTCATTGGTACTCTCATTTTTTGAAGGCAAAAAGAAGCTTCAGTTCAGTTGGATTGATTAAATCTCTTCCTTATGATTACTTCTCCCACTAGACTTTGATTTACATGGTTGGACAGTGGCTTGGTGTGGTTTTTTCCTTTTTTGTTTTGTTTATATTATTTCTTGAAAATCTTCTTGTTGATATATTGATATGAAGAATTTCATTTTTATTTCACTAAATAAGTTGTTCAATTATTTTGCAAATGTTATTGATTCCCTAAAATTACAATGTGGAAATCTTAAGAGAAATCAAAAATTTTGAGGACAATCATAAGTCTCAGAATCATCTTTATTTAGTGTATCAGAGATAAGTAGTACAGAAACATACGTGTCAGCTGCACAATAAGCTTTTTATTTGTAATAACATAGCCATGCCTCTTTTTTTTCCTTTTTTTTTTTTTTTAAATAATTTTGATTTTTGTTTTTCTTTTTTTCCCTTTTTTTTTTTTTTTTTTTTTTTTTGGTGGATGAATAAGGAGGTTTGTTTATATGACCTTGTAGAAGATCTCATGTCTCATAAAAAAGATGTGAGAATATTTGAACAAAAACAAAAATTATGGGCGTTAGTTTCCACCTTGTTTGATTTTAGCCCCTTGACTTTTGGTGGTTTTGGACACTCCGAAACAGGATTCGGATATAAGTTTTTTGCTACTCTAAACAATACCATTGAAGCCAATTCAATTGGTGGGTGGATTTCAAGAATAGCTTTTCTATGTAGAATATATTATACAAAAAACCAACCAAAAAAAATAAAAGAAAAGAAAAGCAAAAAGCATGTGAGTTTTTTCTTCTCTTTTTTCTCTAAAATTGGGAAGCCAAAACTCCCAAGAAACAGACTAGGTCAAAACTAGTAATATGAAGGCTATCCCATTTAGAATATTAACAATGTGCATTCCAACCTAGAACATCACTCAATTCTTTCCTAAAATGGTTTTCCAGCAAAGCAGAACCAAAATCTATAAACAAGGGCACTTTTTGCTTCTGTATATATATTAAAAATTAGTTAACCACAAATGTACATGAAACACAACTCTAATAGTGCACGGGAAGAACCACAACTTGGTGGTGAAAGTCCGAAGCATCTCCAACAGGAAGCCAAAATACTTTGTCCCAACAATTGGAAATCTATAAACACTTTGCTGTGCGGTTGAAATCAGAAAGAAGCCGAACTTGTTCTTCGAAGCTGATATTTCGGTTCAGGTGAGGATTCACATGGTAACATCTTCTCAAATTCCTATGGTGAAAAAAAAAAAAAAAAAAAAAAAAAATCATAAATAGAATAGAATCATCTAAGGAAATACAGAAGAAATTGTGCATGGAAATATGTAGCAGGGGTAACTCTTTCCCCTTCAATTCCTATGAGGATTGATATCCCCATAACCATTATGATAATATACCCATATGCTGGGCTAAAAATTAAAAGAAACACATTCTATCCACGATAAGCATTTGACAACCCTCTGAACCAGAGCTTGACTATAGTACAACTTGTAAGTGCACACCCACATAAGGACCAGAAGCTTTAGAGACATCTTAGCATCATCTATAATACCAAAGTGAGTTTGGCTCATTAAAAAGATGGAATCACTTCTAAGTTTTTTTACCAAAGAAAATATCGAGCAGAACAAAAACGACCACATAGCATAAGCACATCGCTAATGGAATTTAAATCAAAGCATTTCATATTAGTTGAACTTAAATTAGAAGATCATTATACTCGTTGGATAAGCTAAGTGCAAGATTCATAAGAGAACATGTACAACATCTCGCAAAGTTTCAGAGATGGAAATTCTACAAGTCTGCCAGCAAACAAAAGCAAGTGATGTCACGTCAACAATCTGTCATTCCATTTAACTTCACTTAAAATACTAAAGAATAACATCCAAACACATAAGGAACTCAAAATGCACATTTCAAAAGATCATATTTAAACTTGCTTTTACCGTGTCACTCAAGCAGTTTAATAAACTGTTTGAGCATGCTCAGCCTACCAAACTATAAATCATTTCTATGACTAGATAATGTGGAGGATGAACAATGGTCCAGGATGAAGGCCCCAGTTAAGTTTAGATACATAATCCATTGATCTATATGAGCCTTTTTCATGCAACCAATTTGGAATTACCTTTTGTCAGGACACACTACCATCCCACTTTGGACATTATTACAGTTCAATGATAAGTTATTGAAAATAAGAATACTGATAGAATAGAATGGATGTGCATAAGAAGATGACTGCTAAACTTCAGCTATATCTTTCAACAAGTAATTTTTGGTCGCTGACACATCTCATAAACTCCAACACTAACCATTGACAGAGTTCTAAATATGAACAGGGCCAACATGTAACAGTCCCTCCCAAAGCCCCTACCTTCTCTAAATAAGCTTTAGTTCTATTAAAACTAAGCAAGTCTCCCCCCAAAGTACTCTTCTAGATTGAACTCGAGGACTGAAACACCCTTAAGAGAGAATCATTAGGCTATCAAGATCCACATAGCATCAATATATAATCGCAGAAATTTGCAAAATGCAACTAACTTAAAACTACCCTCTTATTACAATATATAGACTATAGCTGGTCATTTAATGAATTGAACTTTGAAAGGAACACCTACATGCACTATTATAGGATGAAGATATCATTGTATGAACATCTTAAATACGTAAGGCATTTGCAAGCAATATCTTGCAATCTACTAGACTATTCATCATCAAACAAATAACAGCAGGATGAAGTTCATGCCATTTAAACCAAAAAACCTTCAATTTTATAGATTTGAATCTCATGAATAATATATGGCAAATCAAACAGTAAGAGAAAAGATATGAAACAATTGGAATTTAAAGCTTTGAGCAGAACACACAAAAGATGCAGTGAAAAATCCCTCGCCTTCTCTTTCTTGAGCTTTATGTTCTCCTCTTCAAGACGTGAAACCTTGGTCACCAACTCGTTGTGGTAAGCCTGCGTGCAGTCCAATGAATCATCAAATAAAAAAAGTGAACAATTACTCAAGATAACAATTCTCGAATAAAAGATAAAAAATTAAAAATTAAAAAAAAGAAAAAAAGAGAAGAGATAGTGATAGAGTAGAAGATACCTGTTTCCTTGCCCGTGAACGGGCAGCTGATTCTCTGTTCTTGATCTTTCTTCTTAGCCTCCTCTCCATAGTCTTCTCCAATGCATCTGATGCATCTCTTTTCCGTCCTGGTGTTGTTGGGTCTGATAACGCACCAATTGAAGGAGATGATGACAAGCCAAATGTATGCTGATAAGTCTGAGGGGTGGCTGCATCTATTGAATCTAGTGCCATTGCAGAACTCAAAGAAGCTTCAGCAAAAAGGCCTGCCTGTACCAGGAAATCCTCCAAGGTTGTTTCACCAAGAGTGAGCTCTCTATTCTGACCTTTCATATCCTCGCCAAATCTCCTCTTCTGCCCATGCTGGATCTCTCTCCATACCTCATCGACAGTCTTCCCACTCAATGCTCTAGCCAACGTTAGACTGGCCTGCCGCTGGAGCGAATTTGCAGAGGAAGTGTTCTCGACTTTCACCTCAGCAGATTGATTTGCCTCAGTAGTCCATATGTTTTGAAGAAGCTCATCGAGATTCATGCTTCCAAGAGGTTTGCCAATGTCTCCCAGATGACTTTTAACTTCATCGAGAGTCAGGCTATACCATGAGTTTTGCCTTGTTAACGGGGATGGCTGAAAATGAGACTGCTGCCCATTACCTTGAGATGCCATTGTCTGAATCCCCATCCACCATTCACTGTGAAAAAAACCTTCTTTGCAAAAACAAGAAAAAAAAAATTAAAATTAATAAATTTCTTAGGCCAAAAAGATCAAAAGGCTAGTAGAGGAAACCAACATTCAAGCAAAATTTTCTAGTTTCTACATAAGAAGAAACTCTAGCCACAACAGTGTTTGTTGCTGACCTTAAAGGGCCTTAAAAGTCCAATGCTCCATTGAGATTAAAAATCTCAGGAGGTCAAAATGCCCTTTTTTTTGCAATGCTCCTTTGAGATTAAAAATCTCAGGAGGTCAAAATGCCCATTTTTCTTAGTTTACTATTCTTTATTCTTTCAAAGAACACAAACAGAAAGCGACGAATACCCTGAATTCGACAAAATTAAGGACAAAAGTAATAACTGATGCCAAGAAGGCCATATCTTTTGCTGTACATTGAAATCCTTGCATTTCTAACATGGAAGAAAGAGAACCCAAGACAAGGAAGACACAAAGAGACGAGGTTCACTTTTCATTTTAACAAAGATCCTCGACAATAACACAATTAACATAATAAACCAACCCAATTCCCAACAAATCAACCCACACTGACTCTCATCAATTTACAAAACACCCCATTTCAGAAAAACTCAAAATTCGTACAAAAAATCAACAAAGAGAAGCACACTCAACTATGCAATAAGTTTTCACCAATCAAGAAACATACGCCAGTTTGTACTTCCAAATGATCCCAAAAGCCAAATGACCCGCTAAAAGGAACAGAACCTGAATTTTGCATATTAAAAAAACTATTTCATTGCATATGATTGATACAGATGGGAAAAAAAAAAATTCACACCTGTTTAAACAACGAATTAGAGTCAGTCGGAATTACAGGATCTGATCTGAATCCTACCACTAAAAACAGAAACGGGACCCAGAAGAAGGAAAAGGACTTTTCTTTCGCTGGTTTTGGTGTTACACAAAGAAAGCAAGCGTTTTTGAAGCGTCAAAAAGGCATTCGAACTGAGTCTCAGACGTTTTTGTATTTTGGCAACCAAAAACATGAAAAAGCACTGCTCTCTCTCTCTCTCTCTCTCTCTCCGACTCTTCTTCTTTGCTCGTTGCGAGCCTAATTTCATGCCCACTGACAAGACAAGTGACAGGTCGGATCGGGAACTTCGGGCCGAAATTCTTTTTGTTTGTATTGAGAATTCGGGTCTGGTTTTGATGGGTCTTGTATTTGGACTAGGAACCCTAAATCCCAGTGTTAATTTGAGTTCAGCCCAATACAATTCGGGCCACAAATGTACCCAGCTAGTGGTTTCCAATGCTCTCAAACACAATATATGTTAAATGTGTTTAAAATCCAGGACTATAATATAAATCTTAGAAGTTCGTTGGAATCAGAGATTAAGAACAAGTATCGATTAATAAAGAAAAGGTTAGGTTCAATTTAAGGGTATTATGTATGTATCTAACTCATAACTTCTTGGTTTATTTTGGGGCTTTTAGGAAAGTGTGTTTGCATAGTATTATTGAATCCCCAAAAAGCAAAAATTATAGTAGGAAAGTACTTCCCTCAAAATGATGAAAAATAAAGATATGTAAAAACTAGAAATTAACAATATATATGTGCCATAAGTTTTTCTCTTTTAAGGGGGGAAAAAAAAAAAGGGGGAAAAAAGAAAGGTAAAAAGTGTAATGGTTTGATTATATATCATCTTAAGAAATGTCAACTCTAAGGTTAACCCCTGAAGTGGAAGAGTTTCAATGAGGTATTGCTTTTGAAGAACATGTTTATCGCAAATAACTGGAAGATCTGTTTGAAGGCTCGTGAGTCCAACCATCTTGCTATACAACTACTAAGCTATCTTTTAGCTCTTAGTTCTTGCTTTTAATTTTGATGATCTTTTGGTTGGGACATGTTCCAAACCTCGATCATATTTCAGTTTTTCTAAGACAGTGATCATTGTAAGCTCTTCTAAGGACCCTCTTTTGTAATTTTAATGTAATTAAAGTTATCAAAAACAAAAATAATGCATTGCATATCTCAAAATTGCTAAAAATTAAACTAAAAATAGTTTTAAATATCAAAATGTATTAAAAATTAAAGTTGAGATGCAAATAATAATAAGTTTGGGGACTAATAAATTTAAAAAATCCTAAATATATTACAAAAACTTGTATTGATTTATAAATCAATACAAGAAATGTCAATTCTAAGGTGCATATATATATATATATATATATATATAAATTGTTTGGAGAATTAATTTATTATCAACATATGTTAATCATAGTTAAATAATAATAATAATATAATATAAATATTAAAAAATTAAAATATATATCAGTCACCACATATTACTTTCAGGTTGCAAATTAGTAAAGTCAATCTTCTGAAAAAATAATGAATATAGTATTAACAACTGGGATGTACCACACTTTCAATGAAAGAGACTCATACCAGTCCTCTTTCTATGAAAAAATCGACTGCAATAGTCTTCTTGTTTGTCAAAAACCAAATGGTGGAGATGATGATGAAGATAGAGATCATTAGAAAAGCAACAATAAAACCATCTTCTCCAACTCCCAATAATCACCTAAAAAACTCCAAGCTCTCTCTTCTTGATCAAAATATTAATCTTCTAACTATATATATATATATATATCCACATACAAATTGTTGGAAGAATTAATTTATTATCTATATTTGGTTAATCATGCGTAGTTAAATAATAATATATTATATAATATTAAATACTATGTGTATAACTAGAACTTTCAAGTTGCAAATTAAGAAAGTCGATCATCATACAAACATATGTTGGTAGCAGATCGAGTTTGAAGTTTCAACCAATCATATATTTTTGTTAAACTAGTGCAATAATCTTACTGTTTGTCAAAATCCAAGTGATGGAGACAATAATGATAGGGATGGCAATTTCCCTCGCCTCCCTCGATTCCCAGTGGAAATTCCTAGTTAAACCTGAAATCCAGACGGGACGGAATAAAAATCCATGCCTTGGGTCAGAATCAGTGCAAGAACGGAGATTATATTCCTTACCACTCATATATAGATATATATATATATACAGTCCGTCTATGGTGCAGACGGTTTTCATGCGGATCACAATATTGGTGACAGTTTTTCATAATATTAGTGACGATTTTCTAAAAAACCATCGTTAATACTATGAAAAACTGTCACTAATACTGCGGTCCTTATGCGGATCGTCCTCACCATAGAATTTCCGCACATATATATATATAATAAAAATATATATTTATAATTATAATTTATATTTTTTTTTATATTTAAATATAATTATATTAATAAATATCAATACATTTTAAGAATATATAATATTTTATTATTTTTAAAACTTTTTTATGATGGGGAAACGAAGAATTTCTACCTTGTTTCCACACCAGAAAATTCCTCACCCGTCCCAATTAAAAATTTAAAATAATAATAATAATAAAAGTGGAAATTGAATTAATTTTTGGAGGCAGATTGGGTAAGGAAGGCCGCCCCAAACTTTCCCTGCCCGGTTGTGATCCCTAGATGATGATGAAGATGGAGATATAATTAGAAATAATAATAATAATAATAATAATAAAAGTGGAAATTGAATTAATTTTTAGAGGCAGATTGGGTAAGGAAGGCCGCCCCAACCTTTCCCAGCCCGGTTGTCATCCCTAGATGATGATGAAGATGGAGATATAATTAGAAATAATAATAATAATAATAATAATAATAATAATAATAAAAGTGGAAATTGAATTAATTTTTGGAGGCAGATTGGGTAAGGAAGGCCGCCCCAACCTTTCCCTGCCCGGTTGTCATCCCTAGATGATGATGAAGATGGAGATATAATTAGAAATAATAATAATAATAATAATAATAAAAGTGGAAATTGAATTAATTTTTGGAGGCAGATTGGGTAAGGAAGGCCCCCCCAACCTTTCCCTGCCCGGTTGTGATCCCTAGATGATGATGAAGATGGAGATATAATTAGAAAAGCAGTCATAAAACCATCTTCACCAACTCTCCCAATAATCACCTAAAAAACTTCAACCTCTCTCATCATGATCAGCTTATTCTTCCAACTATTGATCCTTGTGTGCTTCTTTTCTACCCCAACAATCACAATCACAAAAATCCCAACCGACCAAAAATTGCACAAACTCAAAAACTGTTTGTCCCAAGTCTAACATGTCCATTGATTATAAAGCCTTAACTCACTTCTACCCACTTAATTCAAGCATATTACGATCTATTTTAGTTTGTATTAGATTTTTTGCTTTTCATTATTTTGGATATGATTGAATCGAATGTAGTCAAAATTGTCCATTTGAGAAGCCATGATATTGGCAGTGGTCATATCCAGATTAGACCTGCTTTCCCAATCATGAAAGAATTATGTACTCGGTCAAAGTTTAATAGAAAATTGAGAATGCATGTAAAAGTTTATAGATTATTTCGTTTATTTTTTCTTTTTCTTTTTTGTATTATTATTATTATTTTTTTTCTTCTTCTTTTTTAACTCACTAGAATACTATTAAGAACAGCCAGTCTCTGCCATCACTAGTGGCAGATTTATAACTCCGTTCCCACTCATCCACAGGCATGGTTTGCGCATGACCCTCATGGTGCATAACAAATTTTCTAATGCTTTAAATAAAAGAAAAAAACTTTCTAATGCTTTAGATGTTTTGGGTAGTCAGCCTTTTCTCTTTCAATTTGCTATCAAAAGTGAAACATAACCTAGGATCAATCTACTTGCAATTAACCTTCAGACTGAAATTAGAATTTATATACCATAGCAAACATGAACTATTGTAATTACAATTACTTAAAAAAAAAAATCCTACTGTAATTGCTTCAATTCCTTTGAACCGGACTATTATACGATTTCCTTAAATATTGCACTGAAAAAATATGTACCATTTCATTAAAAAAATACTTTATGCATGCTAGAAAAACATAAAGTTATCTGTAGGTATACATGTCAGGACCCGTCCAGAATTCCTCCCCGAAATCCTAGACAAGCCCTGATCTCAGGGAAATACCACCGAACCTTCCAACGGAAAATCCGGCAGCATCTCTCCTAACGATAGAACTTACCAAAAATTTCCTGCACTGAAAACACACTTCTATACTCGTCCCCTTATTCCTCCCACATTACTACAAATTGATTCCACAAATTTACAACACTTCAAATAACAACAGCAGCAACTCAGTGCATAAATAATAACTACATGTCCAATACAGTATACAGAGCATTATACAATAAATGTGGAATTTATACCATGACAGATAAGAAGCAATACAAGATAGAAAGGAAAAAAGGAAGAAATACTTCTTAAACTTTCGGCAACGAACTGAGACGTTGGGCTTGTCCCGGACAATCAACGTCTCCAACCTGGACCTAGGGGAACGAAATTTAAAAACGTGAGATACTAATCATCTCAGTGAGTGACCCTATCTACTGAACACCTTTACTATCAATAATATAACAAATTAAGGGATTTAATTAATACCAGCAATTAAATAAATAATAAACAATTGAAGTAATATTTTCTCTCAAAACCCTCACTATTCACTCCGTTGGAAATGTTTCCCTTTTAAAACATTTTCACAAAATCCGATATTCGTACTTCTCGAAAACCAAGGGATCAAACCATTTGATAAATAATAAATAAATAAATACCCCAATATATAATTAAAATGTAATAAATCATAATAAATAGTTTTTGAACACTTTTGGGATTTGAAACTTTATCTGAAAATTTCACTTGACGCACCACACCATATACTAGTGATGCCCTCCAATACCCAGCGTTCCGAGCACCGACTGGCGGGGAGATTAAAGAGAGAAACTTGCAAACGGCACTTCGGCATCCCGACAGTACCGCTGCTGAAACCGTCATTCCGGCCAAGGAAGGGGCGGTTGTGGCCAATAACAAACTTGCCTGCCCACAGTCCAATGGCAACCACAGGAGACATAATACTTGCGTGCTAAACCACGTGTACATACACCAGAATACCAATACTGTATGAGTGCGTCTAAAATAATTATTAAACCAACCGTACCATTTTCCAAAATTACCGTGGGAAATATATTAAATTTTCACACTTACCATCCCACATATTTTTATTTAACAAACCGGTACGAAAACATCGATAACAAATAAACCATAATTTTCTCGTAATACGAGGTTCAACAGATAAAATACCGTGGGCATAATTATAAAATTAAACCACCAATTTAACAAATATTTTCATAAAATATTTAAAACAATTATGCCCAAAATAATACTTAAAACCACGTACGACTATTACCAAAATATACTTTGCTCATGCATAATAAATAAATTAAATCACAATAAAACCATAACTAAATTGTACCACATGAGCATAATTGAAATACCAATTAAATATTATTAATTGCTCAAAATATTTTTGAAGATGAGTCACTCACCTGGAGCATGCAATTAAACCATGATCCACCATGGGATCAATTCCACAACTCACTCGTGCTCCTAGAACACAGTTCACACACAGTCAAATAAATTAATATTTTATTCGGATAAATAATACCCGGTACCCGGGGGGTTAACCACAAACGTTAACCAAAATGGTCGAATAATATACCGAATCAAAGCTCGTGGAACGAGGATCGCATTACCGGTCTCCATCGAACCCCAATTCCGCCGGAGGTGGCCAGAATTTGGCTGGAAAGCTTCGGCCGATTTTCAATTCCTTGTATCTCGCAAAGCGCTTCGAATTTTTGAGATTGGAGGCTATATTTGAACTCATAGGACCCAAAATAGGGGGAGAGGGGTGGCAATTTGGACTGGGCTGGCCGGAATACACACAAAAAGAGGAGAGAGAAAATTTTCCGGCCGGCGGCTTCTCCGGCCCGATCGGACCACGTCCGGCGGCGCGTGTGGGCAATGGGTGGTCGGAATTTAAAAATACAGTGAGGCCGAGAGGGAGAAAGGAAAGGAAAGGAAGAAGAAAAGAAGAAGAAGGAAGAAGAAGAAGAAGAAGAAGGAGAACGGGGCTGGGTCCCCTTTTTTCCCACGTGGGGAAAAAGAAAAAAAAGAAAAAAGAAAAAAAAAAGAAATAAAAGAAAATAAAATAATTTAATTAAATAATATTATTATATCAATTAACAATAATAAAATAATAGAGTATTAAGCATGGTTGACATGTGGCATCTCCACATGGTGACACATGGTCACATTTATTAAGTCACACGTGGTACATCGTTACTTGTTTAAAAAATTAATATTAAAATAATACAGTATTTGAAAAACTCTACAGGTCCATAACTTTCAAACCACATGTCCAAATCGGACGTGCCGCTAGTCTACGGTCTCGTATCGATGAGAAATTTACAACCATGCATGAGTCAAAGCTCAACTTTACATGAATAAAAAGTCAACTCCGGCACCCCTTGGACAGTTTGGACCTCAACTTGTTTTGCTCATAACTTTCAAACCATAGCTCCGTTTTCAACATGCTACTAGTCTACGAACTCGTGCCAACGTGTACTTCGTAACGGTACCTCAGTCAACCTAGAATTCCAATCGGATCAAAAAGTCAACTTTTGACCCCTTCGGTCAACGGTCAACAGTCAACCTCGGTCAACGTGCAAAAATTCCGACATGGTTCGGGACGGGATGTTACAATATAACTTTTCAATTTTTTTTTTTTTTTTTGGGGGGTGAAAATTGAGATCTTGTTGGTTATTGGGTAGCAATGTCTTGCAAGAACAGCTCTTTTCAATTAATTATTAACATAGCTTACCTTAATTTATTATTTTCAATCAGTTTAAACTATATATTGAAATTTGGTTATTTAAACTTTTATCCTTTTATTTTAATAAAAAAATGCACACCTTAACTATCAAGGGAAAAACAAAATGTTTAAGATTTTATTTGTATAAGTGAAAATCAAATAATCCATATGGTCAATTGCATTTACGTTTTTAGTTTGAGAATGTTACAGGTTCGACTTTCAATTTTAAAGTTTACCACGTTGAGCTCTCAATTTTTAACTTGTTGTAAATTGGATCATAGTTTTATTTGCAATTATAAATCCATATATTTTTGTCTCCTTTTTCTTTATCTCAATCCTTGTTCGCAGTTGATATATTAACATGTCATTTATAAAAATTAACAAAGAGAGAAAGTGAACTAAAATAATAAAATTAAATAACTATTTTTTAAAACAAGGTGAAATTTTATCATTATTGGTCAAACAGAAGCGAGGATTGTCTGTTTTTGTTGTCTTAATGGAACACCAGAAATACAGTAACATAGCAAACATGAACTATCTATATAACATTTCCTTTGAAACAAATTTGACTTTCCATTGTCCTATAACTTAAACGATGTACATTGTGTGCATTTGCATATGCGCTGAAAAAAGTGTACACATAAAAGAAACTCCTATAGCAACTGAAAAAAATTCAAAAAAAAAAAAAGTTCAAAAACAAAAACAAAATGAAAAAACAGATAAAAATAAAAAATAATATATGCTAGTTTTTAAATAATGGAACCAGAGACTCTCTAAAGGTTAAGAAAGTTCCTTTATAAGACAGAAGACTCGTAGCTTGTTGGGTAGGACTAAGAGTGTCAAGCAAAAGCAGTTCTTTTTCAGGCACAGATCTCTTCTTGCAAAATTTTTTTAGCAAACACCTTACCATCCCCCAAAAATCCCAATACTCGACCAACTCTTTGAACAGGTGCAATAGTGAATATCTTCTTCCATGACTCGTTATCACCATATTTACCCAATACCCATATATCAAAAGTTTTTCTGCTCCAACTAGTGGAATCGTAACAATGAACGAGAGTCAAGGACTCCTTAAAAACCAAACAATCTCTTTTATTGCTCTTAGAAGAAGGATGAAGGTCACTAACAGTACTAGGAAAGAGTGTAGTAATTATGGTCCCACTACTCATGTCTAGCATAATAATCTTATCATGCAAAGTTCGACCATCCTTCTCCTTATAATATGATGCTTTCCAAGAAATCATTCCATTGCTGAAAACACCAAAACACCAATGATTTATCTGTAAAACCTCATGTGAATAAGTTGCTATAGTTGTCCAAGAGTTTTTCTCTAAGCTGTAAATCTCAACCACCACAGTGTCACTGCCAATAAACAATTTGTGGATCATGACAACCTTGTAATCCATACTTTTGGTATCAAAACCAAACCCAACATGTTTGCAATTATACCACCTAGGACTTAGGCTTTCATCCAAGGCTTGGAATGAGGAAGATGGAAGAATCTTAGCCTGCCCAGTTGTTGGGTTCCATAGGCCCCACTTGGCTAGATTCAAATCAGAAAAAAAGACCAGACCATTGCAAGTAGAGTCTACGCGAATTGTTTTCATAGGAATCAATTGGTCGATTAAGGGAGCGTAGTAGTGCTGAAGTAGTACTGTCTGCATAGCTTCTAGTGCGTAGTAAGAAAGCCTGCGTTTGGTTTCAATTTCATGAGCGAAAGCGAGACAAAGATTGGAGGCATTATTGGCGTGGTTTTGGTGGAGGGCGTGTTGTACGGAGAAAGAAAAGCTGTTGATGGTGGAGAACCATTTCTTGCACACGAGCTTGAATCGCCCTAAGGATTTCGGAGGCAACCTTAACAGGATTTCGATCATCAATTCCTTTGGAAGAGAGGAATCATCATTATGTTCCATCCCTATTTTCTCTGACGGCCAACAACAGCGAACAATGGCTTCCACGACCCCAGCTTAATGTATATACATCCTGATGTGTTTAAGGTTATCACTGACCCACCCAATAAGGTACTTATATATCAATTTTTTTTTTCATTTTGGATCTTTTTTTTTTTAACCTAAAAAAAAAAAAAAAAAACTAAAACTAAACCTAAACCCTAATATAGTCACAACTTAATTTAAAAATATAAATTATTGTATACTAAAAACATAAATGAATAAATAATATATATATATATATATATATTTGATATTAATGAATGAATAATATTGAAATAAATAATCAATTATAACATAATCATCCTTCAAGTAAGGTTGGCAGCCCAACACTATGAAGTTGTGAGTTGGAGAGGATCATGGATAGGGGAATTTAGCCCAATACCCACAAAAATAGAGGGCTAATGATATTTACCCCTTCTTCGTCAAGTATTTTTTATCTACCCCTTGCTTCCTTTTTTGCCCCTACTAAAACAAAAAATTACTTTACTTTTCCTTTTCTCATTCTTAAAGCCAATAATTCCGGGTTCCTGCACCTCTGCTTTCCTTTCTTTCTTCTTGCCTGAGAAAACCCACAAATAATCCCATTAAAAATCCTGCTCGACCTCTTTTTTCCTTTCCCCCATGAAAAATCAAATTTACACCTTTTTGATTTTTTCTATGTGAATTCTTAGCTAATATTGCTGTATCGGTGGCCTTGATATGTAATTGGTGCTTTGTAGGGCAAATTTATATGCTGGTACCGACAGTGTAGAGCTCAAAGGCATGAAATAATTGCTGAATTGAATTATTTCTTAAGGCATTGTATCTGCAAGTTGCAAGTGTATATTCTTTTCTCAAAGAAGCCGTTCCTGGCGTTTTTAGAATCCACCGGCTACTCTCAAAAAGATGTGCTCCTTCAGAAGCCCAAAGCTGGGGTATGTAAAGCTTCAAATCATTCTTAATCAGAATGCTTAAATCACCCTTGAATCAGGCTTTCTGATCTAGATTCAGATGCGGGTTAATATCAGTTACTGAGTAGTATAATGCTTGCAGCTCTTGAAGCCTACTTTCACAATTATATGTGATAAAGATTCAAAATGCTTCCTTTGATAAAGATTCAAAATACTTCCTTTTATTGATTCGTGGAACCCATAGTATCAAAGATACACGAACACACAAATATACGAAAATCCCAAAATTTCATAAAAGTGTCTCAAATTTTGCAAAAACATTGGATGACCGTTCACCCTCGGTAATTCCCGAGGAAATCGTCGGTAACCAACAAATACCCTCTGGAAAAATTACCGACGATTTCGTTGGTAATTCCCGAGGGTGTACAGTCTATAACATTTTACCAATTTTTTGGGCCCCACAAGTCCCATAACGGGTGTTGAATGCAAAAACATGGCAAATAGGGATTCTAAAATTATGCTAAGTAGAGAAAATCCCAAAATTTCATAAAAGTGTATCAAATTTTGCAAAAAATTTGGATGACTGTTCACCCTCGGTAATTCCCGAGGAAATCGTCGGTAACCAACACATACCCTCTGGAAAAATTACCGACGATTTCGTCGGTAATTCCCGAGGGTGTACAGTCCATAACATTTTACCAATTTTTTGGGCCCCACAAGTCCCATAACATGTGTTGAATGCAAAAACATGGCAAATAGGGATTCTAAAATTATACTAAGGAGAGAAAATCCCAAAATTTCATAAAAGTGTATCAAATTTTGCAAAAAAATTGGATGACTGTTCACCCTCGGTAATTCCCGAGGAAATTGTCTGTAACTAACACATACCCTCTGGAAAAATTACCGACGGTTTCGTCAGTAATTACCGAGGGTGTACAGTCCATCACATTTTACAAGTTTTTTGGGCCCCACAAGTCCCATAACGTGTGTTGAATGCAAAAACATGCAAAATAGGGATTCTAAAATTATGCTAAGGAGAGAAAATCCCAAAATGTCCTAAACTTGTCTCAAATTTTGCAAAAAAATATGATGACTGTTCACCCTCGGTAAATACTGATGAAACCGTCGGTAATTTTTCCAGAGGGTATGTGGTTGGTTACCGACGGTTTCCTCGGTAATTACCGAGGGGGTACAGTCATCCAATTTTTTTGTAAAATTTGAGACACGTTTATGAAATTTTGGGATTTTCTCTCCTTAGCATAATTTTAGAATCCCTATTTTGCATGTTTTTGCATTCAACACACGTTATGGGACTTGTGGGGCCCAAAAAACATGTAAAATATGATGGACTATACACCCTCGGTAATTACCGATGAAACCATCGGTACTTTTTCCAGAGGGTATGTGTTGGTTACTGACGATTTCCTCGGGAATTACCGAGGTAATACAGTCATCCAATTTTTTTGCAAAATTTGAGAACTTTTGAAGCAATTTTGGGATTTTCTCTCTTTAGGATAATTTTAGAATCCATATTTTTCATTTTTTTGCATTCAACACACGTTATGGGACTTGTGGGGCCCAAACAAATTGGTAAAATGTGATTGACTGTACACCCTCGGTAATTACCGACGAAACCGTCGGTAATATTTCCAGAGGGTATGTGTTGGTTACCGACGATTTCCTCGGGAATTACCGAGGGTGAACAGTCATCCAAATTTTTTGCAAAATTTGATACACTTTTATGAAATTTTGGGATTTTCTCTACTTAGCATAATTTTAGAATCCCTATTTGCCATGTTTTTGCATTCAACACACGTTATGGGACTTGTGGGGTCCAAAAAATTGGTAAAATGTTATGGACTGTACACCCTCGAGAATTACCGACGAAACCGTCGGTAATTTTTCCAGAGGGTATTTGTTGGTTACCGACGATTTTCTCGGGAATTACCGAGGGTGAACAGTCATCCTATTTTTTTGCAAAATTTGAGACATTTTTATGAAATTTTAGGATTTCTCTCCTTAGTATAATTTTAAAATCCCTATTTTACATGTTTTTGCATTCAACACACGTTATGGGACTTGTGGGGCCCAAAAAATCGGTAAAATGTGATTGCCATAGGGTTTCAGTAATTACCGACGAAACCTTCGGTAATTTTTGAATCAAAAACAAATTGAACGTTTTCATTTTTTAATGCCGTTTGATCACTTACTTTTGCCAGAATTTATCATTAATAATGCTACATTTAGCATGTTATTGGTTGGAACACACATGATTGAAGTTGCCGGATGGAATTGTTGTGAGTCTTTTACAACGGTGTACAAATGTCAATTACCGATGATGCATTGGTCATTACCATTGGGCAGTAATATCATCCATGCAATAGTAAGAAACATACAAACAACTGAACCAAAAACTGAAGACGGAATGATATGTTATCAAAACAATACGACAGATGAATTTGACAATAAAAGAACACATAAAGCCGACGTCTATTATGCCAAAACACACGTTATGCGGTTAACCAACTAATTGCATTCCTGACTACATTTCATACACACGCATACCACATAACATGGCCTCATTGTCTGAATATAGAATCATACGATTGATGGGCGTTCGTTTCAGTGGTGCTGTTGGTTGTTAGTGCTATCAAGAGGTACGGCGGCGGAGCATGATCGGCTGCTGTGACCAACCTGTTTGCACCTCCCGCATCTATATTGATGACGCTCCTCTCCTTGAGATTGAATCCTCTTCTTTCTTGGTCTTCCTGACTGTTTGGCAATCTTAGGTGGAAGTACAAGCTGGTTTATGACATCATGTCGAGCATACCACTGACATTTATCTCCAAGTGGATATATGGTTTCCGAATATGCGTCACAGAGTGAGTCAACTTAGTAATGCACCGAGCAAAGGATATATGGAGAAATATGTCGATGCTTACATGCTTCAATTGCATGGACACAAGGAAATCCATCAATGTCGAATTTCTTGCATGAGCATGTCTTATTTTCTAAGTTGACTACTCCAACGAACATGCCATAGCCAACAATTTGAAACTTGTATAAGTTCAATGGAATAACACGTAAGCCTCTGCCATTATTTGAGCGCTCTTGCATGATATTTTCCAACCAATTAGTAACAAGAGTTTGCATTGCAGCTGCGTTATTTCAACGTTCATACCCCTTGTTGATTAATTCTTCAATCATGTCTGCAAACAAAATAGCTCAAAAACATTACAAACTCTAGTATTGCCCTTCCTCCTCATGATAATTATAGTAGACCATGCCTTCTAAAGCAAGGAAAAAAAACTGCTAAATTATAACAAAACCAATATAATATCAACCAATATAATATTAAACACAGTAATCACATAATAAAAGCATTAAAAGTTAACTAAAGACTATAACTGTGGATATTTAGATATCATAAAACATCAACAGCAAGTAGACTTCTCATATAAAACATTTAATATGTCCCCAAGAAGATAATAATCATCAAATGCGGCTCCTACCATGGACCTACCAATTATCCAAACCACAACAGCTGTGGTCCTTGTGGTCCTTAAAATTTTGAATAGAAACCTAAAGTGAAAGAGCTTCATGATATCATAATATGCTGACAACACAAATACAATTGAGTGAATAATCTTCCACCAGTTCCTTTCACCCTAAAGAGAAAAAAGTTCATCCCACATAACAAATAGCAGGGAGGATTGAGCATTTCTTAAAAATTAACAATGTTTCAGAACATGTGACAAATAAATTGCTTAATTTTTAAAATCCTAAAAACTAGTTATTAAGTGCACAGGAGAAAAAAGGTTCTTAGATAAAGGTGGAAATTCTGTGGTTCGATAAAATAAAGTAGAAAGCTAAAGCATAGATATTAATTTGAACATTGTTATACAGATAATGAGGATCCATTAATAGTTCCAACCAAGTCAGAGATCAAAATGCCAACTCCTTGTGTGTAGAATGTACAAATATACAACAATGAAAGGAACTCAATGTTGACCTTAATTTGAAGGTCAGCAAATATGAACTGAACAAGAAGAATATAGGTAATAATACTATTGCACCACTTTGACCAATATAGGAACCAAATGGACCTCCAAAATTCAGAACATCTAAATTTTTTAGTCTGGCTAATGATGAAATGAGGAAAAGCAACATCTAAATTTTGAAGTGCATGTAAATGTTGATATCTATTTGTGCAATTTCAATTGGTTTACTCGTTTTTTCATATGAACACCTTATTTTACATTCATTGTGATTTTGCCTGTTTTCTAATATCTTTTCTTGGCTTTTTTCCCCTTAATGTGTGTGTATTTGTCAATACAATAGATAATATAGTGGTGGCTAACTTCCAAAAAGCATAATTGATTCGCAGCCAAACCTAGGAACTCATATAAAATGTCTTCCTTGCATAGCTCCCATAGTTTTCTATTATTATCATACGTTAACCTATCATTGCATCTTTTAACATGAAGTGCAGAGGGAAATGATTCCACAACATCATAACTGGAGTTTGAGTTAAATCAATAAATGAAAGCCCCAATGGACTGTTTAAATCAATAAACATGTATGAGAAATGACTAAATTAGAAGGGGATAAATACAAAAAATATCAACAAAGAAAATGGAGAACAATATTTGTGAAGTATCTCTTTGACACAAGAATAATTTACTTGAATAAAAGATATTAAAGTAATAATAATAATATAAATAAAAATAGAAAGAAAAATGCATGCTGATACAAAAAAATAAAGGAAAAACAAAGTGCATTTACATTGGATATTAAGTGTTATGAAGTGGTACGAATGCAAATACTTTAAATCGAAAAACTCATTCATAGAACTCAAAGAAAGGCACTGAAAACAATATCACTAACAATTCACTTCGTAAACCATGATTAATGCTGCAGAATAACACTACCCCAGGAAAACTTAACTCGTAGAGCCCAAATCCAACTAAAGCTACCAAAGGAACAGCTGAAAGTGGACGCAAAAACTTGAAGAATAGATATAGAAAATCTAATTAACAACAACTTCAGAATTCCAATTGTTTTTATGACAAAACTATTTTGGAGAAAACATTAAAAGGCATCAGTGCAAACACTCAACAGCCTTAACAAATATTTGACAATAGTTTTTGTAGTCGAGTTCTATTACTTTACTTTCCTCTCCATTTTCTTCAATCTATATTCCTAGCCAAACCACTGAAAACCATTCTGAATAGGATCATTACAAAATTGTTCAAGATGGTGATAAACAGGATTGGCACACGTCCTATGTATGCACAATCATACAAAGAAACCAAAAGATATTACGTGTTACTGTTTGCATTTAGATGGAAATTTCAATTTTTAAATAAAGAGAAGCACTAAAACAAAAGTTAACATCACATTGATAGAACATATTCTCTAAATGAATCAAAGAAACCAAGTTGGCCAGGAAGAGTTTCCAATAACCTACTAAACGGATGGCTAATATTGATTTAGATTTTCCATTTTCAAAAGAAAAAGTCAAAGAGTAGTTTTAAATTCTCCAAGATTCTTCATATGCTATCACCATTAATGCAAGTACCTTAAACATTTTTTAGCACAAGAAGAATTACGTGTATCATGCAATCAGATTAATCCAATCAAACAACCAATATCAACCAGGAAGACCAGATTGTTTATACCTTTATGTACCTTCCAAATTTAGTTCCTTGATCTTTTCTAATAGTGGAACAACAGGCTCTATGACAATATAGATAGCAACCTTTGTAGTATTACCACAAAAAGTTTTAGTCTCCATACTATAAAGGAATGATAAAATATTTGGTTGTTTGACCTGAAAAGAACAAATGTGACCTTTTTATACTAGTAGGTATCGCAGAAAAATTCCTTTACAGAAGGCTAGTAACAGAAGGATAAAGTAGCTAGACAGGGAAACAAAACATGTATTAAAGCTTTAGAAAAATAGGCATACTATCAAACAAAACCTATGGACTCTGAAAAAACAACCATGTTGAGTTAATGCTTGATAAAATAAAAAATTTAAACATTTTTTTACAAAGATATTACACTTAAATTTTATCAGATTATTGGATTTCAAATTTCAAGGATGTGAGAATCTTTCATATCAATTCCCTCTTTGATTTTGATAGGTGTATGTGACAAGAAAATCCACAATGCATCAATCCGCTAATATCTAAATTCAAAAAAGTAGCAACCAAAATATTGAAAATTGCAAATAGAAGAATATTTAAACCAATCCAAGAAACCAAAGAGAATAAGAACTTTCTCAAGAAAAATACTAACCACATCAAAGAGTAAAACAAATGAGAACTTATAGTTCTGAGGCGCTTTACACCATTACGACCAGCAGCTAAATGTCCATCTTGGGCATTACTTCCAGAAAGAGAAAATATACATATAACAGATCCATCATCCTAAAATACCAATTAAAAGTATATCAACATATCATGTATTTATATATGATAAAATTTTCTTAGATTAGAGGAATTGGAGATTGAAATTTGTAATTGACGTATAGGAAATAGCCAATAATAAGATCTTAGGAAGATCTGAGCATATAGACACATCCAAGACTTTAACAGAACAGGTTATGGAATAGCTTCACTACTAAAATTTTCTCTTCATTTGTATGAGCAAAAGCATTATATAATTTCTACCACACACACGCAACCTAATAAAACATATCAACAAACAGTTAAAATGCATATGATTTTGGCCCCAAATAATAAAACCCAAAAGTAATAGCATTCTAAAAACAAGTTCAGTAATTAATAATTACTATATCCCATGTATAAGATCCATTAACTTAATATTTCAATTGTAATAATCAACAAAATTTCCAGAACAGCTAATAAAAACAAAAGTAAAAGCAGACCCAAAAAACTGAACGGAACAAAAAGTAAAAGAAGATTTAAGGGGGCTGAATGATCATCGTCACCTGATGAGGTTATTGTTTTAGTTGTCTCAGTGAGTCAGTGAGAAGCAGAGGAATGGGAAGAGTGGTGAGAAGAAGAAGAAGCAGAAGAAGAAGAGGAAGGAGGAGTTTGCTGTAGACCAGCTCGTCGACTCTGAGGCTAAGATCGAGAAGGGCATGACAGAGCTGATTGCTGAGCCTTGGATGCTTCCTCCACTCGCTCCTCCTCCTGAAGAACTCCGATTGTCCCACAACGCTTCGCCATTCTCTCTCACTTTCTCTTCCTCTTCTTCTTCGTGCTCCGTTTAGGTGGAAAAATGGCATAACCTTACATCTTCATTCTTCCTTTTCACATTTGCAAAGGGTAATATGGGGATATTTGAAAATAGAAGGGTAAAACAAAAAAGGTTGGAAACGGGTGGGTAGTTTTCATTAGAGCCTTTAAAACAAGGGTATTGGGCCAAATTCCCCTCATGGATACTGCCTTTTCTTTTGGACAATTACTGCATGAAAAGTATGGACAAAGTAACTATAAAATGGAAAGGCTGAAAATTTTTTTACATAATGTAGATCCAAGATTATGGAAGCATTAATAAACAGGGTCTAGATGCCACAAATAGTCGTCGAATAGCCTAAAAACGGTTCTTATAAGATCAAGTATAGAATGTTTAGTATGTAAAGAATTCTTAACTAAACCACCAGTTTAAAGTTAACAAGTACATTCAAATTACTTGCAGATTACGTATCTTTTTTAAAGCACTGTGCAGATATTTAGTTATGGGTTGTTTTTCTAGTCAACCAATAGGACTCCGAGTACTTGTAGGAAAGTTTTATAAAACTAGTCCACCGGAGCATCAGTTTGAAACCGTACAAAGTGAGCCTTGTCTCTGGCATAGTATGCCTTGTCTTTGGCTACTGAAAACTTGAAAATCTTTGGCAGATTGATTATAGAAACTAGCTATGTCATAGCACAACATTAGCAATTTTCCTCGCTGATTTTAGTCCCCTACCTCCAATCCTGGAGCAGCTGCATTTGCCACTCCCTATTTATGAATTTTGCTACACCCAAAATTACATGAAAGTTCAATATTTTCTAATTCATTATACTTTCTAGTGGGAACAAGAACAGCCCATCTCTCTGCCACTGCCAGCTGCAGATTTATAACTCCTTTCCCACTCATCCACAGGTGCAGCTTGCGCATGAGGGACATGACGAGGATGTTTCTCTCTCTTATCTCCTTTTAACTGCTTCAATGCATGTTTAAGGGCAGGCAACAAAGCCTCCATGCACTCAGCAACCGCATTAGGATTCCCAGGCATATTAATAATCTGTAAACAAATCAAAGAAATGGAAACACCACTCATTAATAACCAATTTATGATCCTGACAATCTCATGTAAAGTTTACAGCCACAGCAAATGTTCCACTTATGATATATAAAGGTAATGAAAAGCAAGATCATTGCCTAAATATAACAAGCTAAAGCTCAAGAACAACTATAAGTGGAAATGGAACCTTAACAGAAATACAGTTGCATTACAAATTTTATAGACTCTAGTTTAACAGTAGCCACATTATCTTATGACTGTTAGGAGTTCAAATGATTAATATCAAATATTATTTTCAAATAGATTGCTCCAGTTACTTAAAATATAACATAAGTTTTATCTGACTTAATTTCCAACTTTCACATTACAAGATGAGAGAATAAAGTTTCCATTTTATTCAAGGTTAAGTATTCAACTTTGCTTGTCCAACTCATTCATAGTATCATGAAGGCTGTAAAGGAAACAGAGGGATCTTTGTACCTTCGTTACTAACTTTACTTATATGCCATATTTTAGGTTTTTTTTTTTTTTTTTTTTTTTTTTTTGGTTAAGACCTCTTAAAAATTTAGTTTTCTCTGTCTGCTGGTCTTACTTTACCAGCTTAAAGATTCCTCTATTCCACAAGAGTTCAAAATTAGGAAAACGTTTCATTTAACAATAAAATACATTCTAATATGAGGAAAAACATCATAATAAGAAATGCATTCCTCTCCACATTTTTACTAAACAACTAAAAATATCAAAAAAAAGAATTCCAAAATGACGTTGTGGTTTACCAATGTAGATCCTCTTATTCCAGCTGCAGAGCGAGAGAGCATAGCAAATGGTGTCACCTGTAGAAGAAGAGGGTTAAAATTTAATTAAATCGATAAGATTACTTCTTTATGGACTCTAATAAGAAACGGGCCAAATATAGCATTCAAGTTAAATTTTAATAGCAAGGATTTTTGTGCAAGTGATGGGTTTCCATTAGCCTTTGACAAAAAATAAGAACATTAGGGTATACTGGTTCTTTTGGTGCACTGAAACTCAGGGGAAAAAACTCAGGGGAAAAGTTTCAGGGTGACTATCCCAAAATAAATGTTAGCTTCCAACCGAATTTAATTTGACGCTTGAACTTTTCTCTTCCACTCTTCCTCCAAAATCCTACAGCTTTATCCACTCGTCACCAACAAAAATGTTGCTGTCAAATGTTCACCAACAGCAACAGCATGACCAACTCAGTCATACAGCCATTGGTCATCAGAATTGAATGAGGCAACACACACACACAACTTACTAAGCCATATATGAAACTATAAATTGACATAGCATTCTCATTTCAAATAAATTTTCCAATAAAAGTATGCTACTCTCAGTTCATGGTCCAAACTAAAAAATTACTAGAATCCAGTCTAAAAGTCAAAGACTAAAGTCTCACCTTCAAACTTTCTTGCATCATGACATACAGAAGACCAGGCGTTTCTTTCTCTATCAACTCTTTGGTTGCTTCAGGGGTTACATCCCGTGAGGTGAAGCCAGTGCCACCTTGTTCAGGACAATTCAATCGAGGTAGATATGAGGAGTTGAAGTAAAACCATATAAGCAAGATTCCACATTCATCAAAATAAACAAACAAGCAGAAGAACAAGAAACTTAAACTTACCAAGGGTAAGGATGAGATCCACTTTGTCAAAATCACTCCATCTCTGTAGAGCATTTTTTATTTTGTTCACATCATCAGGTACTACAGCAGTTGAAACAACTCTAGCTCCTCCCAATTTTTCTGATGATGAATTTACTACAGAAACTGCCTTAGGACCACTGAAAATTCAAAAACTATTTTTAAGGCATTACTTTTTACAAAAGAAGAAGGGGAGAAAAATACAAAGTTTTGAGTCTAAGTTGATCTTATCCCAAAAGGGTAAACCTAACTTGTATAGTTTTGTATTCATAATGCATCCAATGAAATTGCTTTTTAACTTTTCCTCTAATTTTTTCAATAAACTTTACATTTCTAATTGACCAAAAATAAATAAAATAAAATAAAATAAATCCTCCTAAAAAATGAAACTGCTGCAAGACTATTCAAACCTGAAACTATATGTGGTCATTTTTTTAAGGCTGGCTAAAGTAAACAATCCACCACTTTTTGAAAGAACAAGCTGTGTTGACAATGTTTATAACAAACTACACTAATTCATTCTATTTCATATATGTTCACAGGAGTAGGGAAAAAGTTACTGAGCTCTTATTTAGATACCATAATTATTGTAGCATCTTCAATTCTACTGGAAAAAAGGTGTAGAACCAAAAATGAAATCGCCACCTTTGAAAGTAAAAAGCACCCACAGTGTAACTTAGGAGGACACTAATCGCTAAGGTATCGAGAGCAAACCAAGAACCAGCTTTTCCTTTCTTCTAACTAGGAGTATACAAGACTGGAAGGAAGGAAAAAAGCAGAAAATAAAATATCAAAGATCATAATGGAGCCCACTGTGAGCATTTGCATAGCTATTTCAGACAGATTGTTGCAAAGCATTAAGTACATCCAATTCTTTACTTTGATAAGGAGCAATATCAACTTTGCGCATTACTTTGGCATCTATAAAGTGGCCCTTTTGAAAAAAATATTCAAAGAGGAGTATCCAGATGCAGTAAAGTTTAGACATTGAGCTTTCTAAAACCAGTCCAAGGACAATACAATAATTACTAGATTGATCCAAAGTGCAAATATACCATTGCCACTAGTGGGTCAAAACCAGGTGTTATATTGCAGATAAATCATCCTTGCATATCAAACTTCAATAAGAAGGATCATCAACTCTACTCCAATTTAGCATCCATAAAATGTAACTTTGAAAACTAATTCAAAGAGAAATATCAGATGCATTTGTCTAAGAATCGAACTTACTATTCTTGAGAAGAAAATATTACATGGAATGCTAGTTTTATACATGGAATGCTAGTTTTACCTTCACTAGAGTTAATAAATTATCAAAATCTTCTTTTGAATACAACAGGCATCTTGTAACATAAACAAGATTTATCTTTTGGTTCATCAAGTTAACTTTTAAAAGAGCAAGAGTAACTTTAGAGAAATGCAGCATTAAGCCAAGCAATCAAACTACAATGAGAACCAACCTTCCAACAAAAAACCAAAAAAATAAAAAATAAAAAAATAAAGGGAAAAAAAAAAAAAAAAAAAAAAAGAAAAACGGATGAATTCCAAATGAAAGCAATGGCCTATTGGTAAGACTATACTTCAGAGTTCAAACTCTCAAATTTCAGTGTCATTTCCAGATGAACAAAAAACAGAAGAAATAAATCTGATAAATGCAAGTATTGGTGACATCATCTTGATCAAGGATAGCATGTTTTGTGTTTTAAATCTGTATTAGATTTTCTATGTAGAATTTTTCATTACCTACTGGCCATATATTTCCTTTCATGATCATGGATGTTATTCCTAGTTTCTATTACAACAAAAGAAAATGATATTTCTGATATTTTATTGAAATATTGAACATTAAGATGCTTCTGCATGGAACAGATAGAGTTTATATCAATTATACCAAAGAAATTATAACAACTTAACTCTGTCACTGACCCAATATGTTTTTCAAAGAAATGCAATACAAAGCATCATACCTTCTATCTGGTCCAGCCCCTGATGCAACAGTATCACTCACTGTTAGGATAGCTACTTTGAATTCAGAATCAAAAGATTCACGGGTAGTTACTTCTATAGAACTATCTTTTTGCAAAGGGAAAGTTGGATCCGACATTAAGGAACTTTTAGCAATAGCTGTACCACTCAAATCAGAAAATATGATGGCAGGCACAGAAGTCCCAGCAGCTAGCACACCACCTTTTACTGGCAACTCTAATAGAGCATTCGCAGTCTTCATGCTTAGAAGACGGCTGCTCATCTGATGACCAGTACTCTCAGTAACAAAACTAAAAGGCAACCAGAAATAAGGGAGAAAAAAATATTATTACAATAATAATAGTTTCTTTAATAGTAAAACAAAGAGATTCACAAAAAACGATTCTTTTTGGAAAGGAAAATAAAATGTTCCTTTTCCTAAGGGAAAAAAATAGAAATAACCTACATGCATTTAAAAGGTTCAAGTAGGTAAGTACCAGTAAAAAATAAAAATAAAAAAAAATAAAAAAAGAAGAAAAGGAGGAAGAAGAAGATGTAAAAAGGCAATTTCTCTAAATGACTTGCCCTGGGTTGCCTGATCCATCGTTGACCTCCCATCTAACAACAGCACGATGGTATTCTGGACGGACTGGATCTGTCCTTAGGGGCTGGTAAAGACGGGCCCGTACCCTGCACATTGCAGACAATGGAAAATATGATAGCTGTCAGCATCATATCACCTACTATACCAGAATCTCTTCAATAGAAATTGAAGAGAGAGAGGGAGTTCAATTTTCAGAAAAGCTCCAACAACCTCACAAGATGAGGGTTCACCCATCCAGCAAGATGACGGATGGTGGGTACTACAAAGAGATGAAAACAGACTAAACAGCTCACTGGATTTCCAGGCAGCCCAAATGCAAGAATTTTTTTCCCCACCATATTTTCTGCTAGTTTGGAATTGATCTCCGCAAAAGTCAAAGGTTTCCCTGGTTTCATGCAAACCTGAAGAGCTAATTAAATACGAAACCAACATTTTTACTTACAATTTGATTATTATGTTGTATACCATACTCAACAATTAGTTCCTGTTATGAACCTATAAAATTGTGCCAATTTTATTTTGGAAGGGAAGGGAAAAGGGGAGAGAGAGAGAGAGAGAGAGAGAGAGAGATCAGAAGAAACGAATAGAAAAAAATAGTTTACCTTGCTGAAATACACAGTCCCTCTCTTTCCAAAAAGTGGCTTGACAAAATCCTTGTCTCCCATGGAGACACCTCCAGAAGTAAGAAGAATATCTACCCCAGAAGAAAAGGCAGTATCCATGACCCTCTCGAGTTCTTCTTGATCATCTCTGGCAATGCCGAGGTCAAGAACTTTACAATGCTGTTGCATTGCAGCTGCCAATATCATAGCTCGATTGGAGTCCCTAATCTGCACAAACGATGAATCAGCTTATAAGTTCAATTGTTAAGACCACAGAGAAATAAAGCCAACCTCGATAAATCCATTGTATGGTTTACAAAAACTTTAAGAAATCCAATGTTGAATTATTATAAAGGGTAATTGTGATTCAACATTATACAAATATTGAATGAAATGTGTACTGCACTAACTTATATACATCATTGGCTTTTCTACAATAAGTATAGATATATTACCTGGCCACGCCGTAGATTCCCGGTTGTTGGCTCTACAAGTTCATCTCCAGTAGAAAGCACAGCAATATTTGGGGTCCGGTATACCTACCATGACAGCAAAACCATCAGACCATCAGTACTTTAAAAATATATCAATCACAAAGGAAAACTATTTTAATACCTTCACCATTGTTACTCCCACAGTAGCAAGGAGGCCAATTTCTGAAGCACCAATTCTATCCCCAGATTTTAATACTACAGCATCTTTCTCAATATCACATCCCTGGCTAACAGATACATAAATGAGCATATACTAAGCAGATTCAATACATGAATGAGCATACACTAAGTAGATTCATTAAATATCTTAGTACAGTAAGCTTGAAAAAAAAGAGGTCTTCATCAGATCACAACGATGCAAAGACATAATTAAGAAGAATGATTTAACATCAATAATACGCTGTTTGAGCCATACAGTGGCTTGGCAGTCAGACGCTTAAGTTTTGTAATCTACAAATTCTTAACCAACACATAATGAGGCAATCATATGGATATTTTCACTTGTGCATTCACTCTTGCATAATGGTAATAAAGAAAAGGTGATGATGACATCAAGTGATGTTACTCAATGGTTTACTTCAAAACTAACTCATTCCATTCTTAGTGATAGGTTTCCGCAAACAAAAAACCATATTTGACTTTTCTCAAAGAGGAAATCATTTTCGTTGTCTTTCTCACCTCTTCTATAACCTTCCATTTCTTAGAAGCTTAGGTTGCATCCTATCTGAAGTCTCACAATGGATTTTGGAGCCCTAAGCTTTTTCTGAGGACTTGCAAGATCAAATTTAAAAAGGGCTCAAATCTTACCAAACTCTTTTGAAACAAGAAGTATGCGAGAAAATTTTTTTATTCATGAAAAGCCAAATACCATGCATCTTAATGCGTTTTAAAGGTGTAGATATCTAGCTGGTTCAATCCAATAATATTATACTATTATGGGCTAAAAAAACAGTCAAGAAATAGAGGATATAACTGTATTAACTGCACTGCATTAAATTATTATAGCAATTTAACAAGCTTAAAATTGAGGAACAAAGACATACCACTGGACGGATATCAGCCCCTTTGCTTGTTTCTACCAGTATTCTCACTCTCTTCGATTGAAATGAAGAATCCTCAATTTGTTCAGTGTCCTCAACTTGAATAACTGCATCGGCACCATCTGGTATTGGTCCTGCAGGAAGCCACAACAACAAAAGGGAAGGAGTAGAAGTCAAAAACCAATTCTAAAATGGAATTTCTTTAGGAAAGACTTCTGATATGAGTCTGAAAATACTCAATTATATGAATTATATAACTGAATTCATGATCACGTTTAGAGTGTCTTTAACAACAACATATTTTTAAGCTAGCAAAACAGAACAGTAAGATTGCCATAGCAAATTGGATTTCTCAAGAGTTCATACGAGTTTTCTCCTAGATTAAAAGATTTCATTTTATAGTTCAAGGACAATTACTGTATGAAAAGCATGGGCAAAGTAACCATAAAACAATTTTAAAAAAAAAAAAAATTAAAAAAAGGGCTGACAAAATTTTTTTTTTCCATAATTTAGATCCAAGATTATGGACGTATTAATAAATAGGGTGGGTCTAGATGCCAAAAACAATCGATGCAGAGCCTAAAAACGGTTCTAAGTATAGAATGTTTAGCATTTAAAGAATTCTTAACCAAACCACCAGCTTAAAGTTAACAAGTACATCCAAATTATTTGGCAGATTACGAATGTTTTTGAAAGCTCCATGCAGATATTTAGTTATGGGGGAATTTACAGTGGAAAGTTCTAAAGATCGTTTGTTGTGAGTTGTTGTTCTGGTTAACAATTCTTGAGGCTATAGTAGAACCATTGTACCAAAATAAATGAGACTAACCAATAGATTTCTGACTTTTAATTCGCACTTCTTGGAGCCAGGTCAATTTTAGTTTAGCGGGTTCAAACATTTTTCTATAAGTAAGTTAATACCTCCAGTTGTGACATAAGCAACTGTTCCAGGAGTCACCGTCACGCCGAGTCCATCGTTTCCGGCTCTTGCTTCGGCAATCACCGGATAGTCACCAGGCCCATCTGAAGCCACCACAGCATATCCATCCTGCACCCAAAAAATTTATTTCTCAAAATGTTAAAACTGTTAACTGAATGAATAAACAAGCTTAAAACTAGTTCACAGGAGCACAAGAATCCCAAAAATGAATCTCTTCAAACCAAAATAATAAAATAAAATAAAATAAAAAATATCAAAAATGGGCAACATTATTAACTTGGAAGGAAAATCATTCAATACCCACTTGCTGATTAACTCAAAATAATAATAATAATAATAATAACAAAAATGGAAAATCATTCACTACCCAGTCGCTGATTAACTAAAAGAAGGAAGTCACAAAATGAAACTTCGATCAAGTTGAAAATTTGTAATGGTTGACCTTGATGGAAGCAGGGTAAGGAGGCAAAGGGTCTGGAGCTTGAATATCCTCAGCCAAAACCTTGCCAAGAGCATCCTGAAGAGGCACAGTTTCAGGTGGAAGGCGCTGAGCGACTCTGAGGACCAACTGGAGAGCTTCATCGACCGAAATCATCGTATCAAAAATGAAAATGATTGGACAGAGTTCATTCAATTCAACGAAAGGAAACGATAGACAAAAGGTTAAAAAAACAGAGCAATTTATAGGATTTGGGTTTGAACTGCTGGTCTTGGAGGAGTGTAGTAGGGTCGGAAGAAGCGGGTTTTGGGTCTTGTCAGTTCGGGTCATGGTCATGGACTGTTTGGAGTTACGGAACGTCCCCGTATTGGACTTTTCATTTTTGTGGTGCACCTGTAAATTCATTCTATTTTTTGGATAATTTAAATTTTTCTGGGACATTACAATTTTGGGATTTTGTTTTAAAAAAAAAAAAAAGAAAGAAAAAAGACATACCTTTTTTTGGAGGATTATCAACTTTTAAAAGTTCCGAAATTGATTGATTAATTCAATTATTCTGAATTATAATTAGTTTCAGATTGTCAAATCAAAACTTAAATAATTAAAAATTATGAACGAGATTAATTACATCACAATGATTTTTTTTAAATTGTTTCATCAATTTTGTTTTGAAAATATGTTTTTATTCAAATATATATTATTTATATGGCTTATGTAAATATTAGTTGATCAATTTTTTTTTTTTTCCACAACTTTGACAGAGAATAGCATATATAGAAGAGCTAATCGACTTTATGACATGCCAATATGTCTTCATCATCGTGCGCATTAAATAAATAAATAAAGCTCTCAGAAAATTTTGAGATGAAAGCAATACCAAAAGAAATAAAATTGACAAATTCATGAAATTTTGTTGAGCCATATAAAAATGGAACTCAAGGATTTGAAAAGCAAAGCAACAAACTTTGGCCAAGGAGATTATGGATGAAACAAAATGGAAATGACTTTTTATGTAATTATGATATAATACTTTCAAGCTCAGATAACCTTTTTTTTTTTATAAATAATTTCAAGTTAAAATATATATATATTTTTAATAAATACTTTCAAGGTAAAATAATGTTGATAAAGAATGAAACTTAAATACAAAGAGTTATTGTAGCAAGTCCTATTCCAGCTAGCATCATTAACATCAACATTTCAACCACGCTCTCCGCATTGCAAGATGAATATATATTTAATTTAACTCGATATAAAATATTGGTAAGAACTAAGAACAAAATTTAATTGGAAATCTAAATGTCTCAGATAGAAGGCATCATTAATTAATTAACTGAAGAAGTCAACTCAAAGACTTGGCCAGGGATCCGATTTTCTTCTTCCATATAACATTTTTTTTTTTTTTGGGGGGGGGGGCCTAAAATCTATATAGCTTATGTTAATTATTATATATAGAAAACATGACATTTATATATACTAATTGTCATAGTATAATATAAAAAAAAATAAATAAATAAAGTTCTAAAAGTCAAAAAAGAAAAAAATTTCGTATTGTTTTGTATATAGTTTTATATAGATGAGAGTTAGCAATCAACTTCAGAAATATTGTGAATGTTTCACAAAGTTTATTTTATATATCATATAAAATCAGATTTCCATCAAATCAAATCGATTATGATTTTATCATTATAATTTTTTTTTTTCAATCCGTAAATCATTTGAAAAGTTTAGATTAAAAAAATTCATTTGTGGTATTAAGTGTATAAGTATATATATATAGATATATATCAATTTTTGACTGCCCAAATTGGTCGCAGATCATAAAGAGAGATTGGGAAGCAATATAATTTAAATATATTTTGACTTTTTTTTTTTTTTTGGGGGTTAAATTGTGGCTAACATAAATCTTGCAAGTAGAGTTGTGACTAATATAATTACCTTCAATAATAATAATAAAAAACAACAATAATAAATTTAGTGTCATTCTAAAAAAAAAAAAAAAAAATTGTGGCTAATATAATTATTGCAAGTGGTGCCATCACTTTGAAAGTATACTCAAAGCTGCTGTCTCATTCAGCGGCAAGTATCTTTGTCACAATTTCTTTCTTTTGACAATTCACTGATTCTATCATTCTCATGATTCAATTTCTCTAATTTGTACTTGCTTTTCTCTACATCAAATTCAAAAAATCAAAATCAAAAGACTAGTCAATGAAGGGATGGGCATAGAGAATGAGAAAATTAAAGTTAGAATTTGAAGATTTGAATGTTGATTTCACCTTGGTATCTCCCGTCGTTTGCAACATTGGCGGAGTGGCTAGTTAATCGAACAGGGCTGTGAATTGCAGGAGGCATCCTATCTATATGGCCCACATCAAGGTTTTAGTGTTATGTTTTTCTTTATTAATCTTAAGATTGTTTTAAATGTCAAGATTTAAAAATAATTAAATTTAATTGACATACAAAAATCTTTAATAGAAAAATAAAAATCTATATATATATATATATATATTTGAAAAACATAAATATTATTAAATATGAATCATGTTAGATAGCAATAAATTCATTTTACTAAAGAATAAAGTATATTTAATTATACAAATTGTATAATTAAATTTTATTAATAAAAAAATTATATTAATATTTTAACCAATAAATCATTGAAACCTCAACATTTAAGTAAATATTTATAGATGTCTTGTACCCTTTCCATTACTCGTTAATTATAAGGATTCAAGTAGCCCGGAAAACATTCTGTTAGGTTTTTTACCATTACATTGAATCTTTACACTGTGAAATAATAAAATGTAGCTCCTTCAAACTAATATGTTCATTAATAATAATAAATAGAAATCCACAGACTGCATAAAGAACAACATAAAGAACAAGTAAACAAACTTTATATATATAGACACACACACACACACACACACACATATATATATATATATATATATATGTAATGTTATACATTCAAAAGTGCTTTTGGCTTATTCATAACTGTTTTATGTTTTCATATTCCCAATTTGTTTTGTTGTTTAATTATTTTGTTACTTTTTTTTTTTTTTTTCTAAAGCAGTTACAGTACATGTATGGATCAAACAAATAGAGGGAACTTACAGATTGCCCTCATCATTACCTCAAAGAAGGTGGAAAGAATAGGGTATGAAGGTGAACCAGATGAAGATGAACTGCGCTGTATCTATGGAAATGCTTATTATCGATGATTGAAATTTTCGCCCATGGCCACCATCCAGATGGCCCAAGATCATTCTTAAAAATGCCAGAGATCATGCTTAATCGTGATTATAATTTAAATTAACTAATTTTGCATTACCAAATCAATAATTTGTTTGTGGAGAATGAGACTAAAGTTATTATATTAGTCACAAATTTTTTTTTTCTTAATACCTTTAGTTTAACCAATTCTAGTACTTGCGCATTTTAGGATGAATGTCGAATTTTTATTTTTTTAATTTTTTCTTTTCACTCTGTGAAAATAGCACATTATGTTTATCTTTATGCAATTATAAGTTTTTAAGGTAAACTAATGTTGATAAAGCAAACGTAAGGACTATTAGTGTTAAGCATCATTGATCAATAACAATAACTATCAGGCGCTCCACATTATATATTCATGTAATCGATTTGGTAAGAACAAAATTAAATTAAATTTGAAATCTCTCAGCAAAAATAATAATAATAATTTTGAAATCTATGTCTTGAGATATATAAAAGGCTACTAAATTAATTAAGTGAAGAAGGCAAATCAAGGACATGGCCGAATATCAATTCAATTTCTTCTTCCATATAATCTAACATATCTTACTAATGTTCCAACCACTAACATTTTGCAAACATGAAAAAACCGATTGTCAAAGTATAAATATAAACAATAAAATAATCGGATTTCATTAAAATTAATTAATATTGTGGTCAAAATATGTGTGTGACATAACCATTGGTTGCTGATCATCAAAGAGCTAAGGAAGCTTGGAGTGTTTGGTGTACATGAGAGTTAGCAATCAACATTTTGAGAAAGTTATATGAACTGTATTTTATATATATATATATATATATATATAAGCATATGATATATTTCTTACGTGCCCAATATTAAAAGAATAGATAGATATTTGGCAAGTAAGCATGGTTGGTAAAGGGTCTACAACTTCAAACAATATATTTGAGGACTTGTGAACCAGAACCCAAATTTTAATAATTTGCATTACATATTCAGCCTAACAAAGATGCCAAATTGCCAATGCATGTGATTAATGTGTTAATTAAATAATTAACACTAATTACAGTATATATGTTTGCTTCACACAAAGTTGCTTCAATTGAGGTTTCCCTATTTCTCATGCACCTCATATTATATGTACATATATACACTCCATCTGATCTTAAAACGACTGTTTGAAAGCAACTTATGCCCCTTGATTTGCTTTGCCACTAAGACTACGGGTTGAGAAATGAGAAAGCTACCTACATATAACCTAAGTTTGTTTGAATTATATATGGAGCTTTGGTCATCTTTTACTTTCTATTGTATTTTATTTATTTGATAAAATATGACTAAAAGCATGTAATCACAACCCTCTTGTCATTGTCCTTGCATTGACAGAAAATAAAGCATATGCATGGAAAGTAGACCAAAAAGAGGAATATAGGATTGTCTTTGACACCACTCTAAATATAGTTGCTCTAACCACAGGTTCCAGTAGATTAAACTGCTTCTCATTATTCAATATTCTTAATTACACCACGTACTCGAGATTATATGCATATAGATCAACTTCACCAAATCAACCAAACAAACCAACCTTCTTCAAGGCCTATATATACGCACATTTCCTCAAAGTCGTTCCATCAAACAAAATAACCAAGGAAAGAGTGGTACTTGAAACGTCAGCTCCATACACATAATAGACTAAGAAGAAAATGGGTTTTCTTCCATTTCCTCCTAGTACTACACCAGCCTTTCAGAGACTCTGCCTCTTTGTTCTCTTCATCACATTGTCTTTCATTCCTGAGCATGCATTTGCAGCCACAAGGCACTACAAGTTCCATGTATGAATTTGTATTTGTATATATAGTTTTTATTTTTTTTCCTTTTTGGGTGAAGTTGGATATCTAGTTTCTTATATATTGGTATTGCAATTTATTTGTTTCTTCTTCTAATAACACACTTCTCTGTTTGATTGTTAATATTGATATATTGTATGCAGATCAAACTGCAAAATGTGACACGGCTCTGCCACACCAAGAGCATTGTGACCGTAAATGGACAATTTCCAGGACCTAGAATTGTAGGGAGGGAAGGTGACCAACTTCTGATAAAAGTGGTGAACCATGTCCAAAACAACATCTCCATCCATTGGCATGGCATTCGACAACTTCAAACGGGTTGGGCAGATGGACCTGCATATGTCACCCAATGCCCCATTCAAACTGGACAGAGCTATGTCTACAATTTCACCATTATTGGCCAAAGAGGAACTCTGTTCTGGCATGCTCACATATCATGGCTAAGATCAACTGTCTATGGTCCTTTGGTCATTCTTCCTAAGCTAGGCGTTCCTTACCCATTCACCAAACCTTACAAGGAAGTTCCTATCATCTTTGGTAATTAATTCACCATTTTTCCTTTCTCTTTTAAGATTGCTAATTAGCAAAAATGTCTACATTATATAATGTTTGTATATATACATATATATATACACACTACAGGAGAGTGGTGGAATGCAGATCCAGAGGCAGTCATTGCCCAGGCCATGCATACAGGTGGAGGTCCAAATGTTTCTGATGCTTATACCATGAATGGACTGCCAGGGCCTTTGTATAATTGCTCTGCCAAAGGTATTATGCTACTCCAAATTAAGATACTAAATTCCAGCATTTTGGAAATTCAGAATTTACAACTAATCATGTTTAAATTGGATGTTAAGGTATAGATACACTGAAGGTGAAGGTGAAGCCAGGAAAGACTTACCTTCTGCGACTAATCAATGCAGCACTCAACGACGAGCTCTTCTTCAGCATTGCAAACCACACTCTCCAAGTGGTTGAAGCCGATGCTATTTATGTAAAACCCTTTGAAACAGAGACCCTTCTCATGGCCCCTGGACAAACCACAAATGTTCTTCTCAAAACCAAACCCCACTTCCCAAATGCCACATTCTTCATGACTGCTAGACCATATGTTACAGGTTTAGGCACATTCGACAACTCCACAGTTGCTGGTATTCTTGAATATGAACCTCCATCTCATTCAACATCACTCTCCATTAAGAAACTTCAACTCTTCAAACCACTTCTTCCTGCTCTCAATGACACTTCTTTTGCAACAAAATTCACCAATAAACTCCGCAGCTTAGCCAATGCCCAGTTCCCTGCTAATGTCCCCCAAAAGGTTGACAAGAGATTTTTCTTCACAGTAGGCCTTGGAACAAATCCTTGCCAGAATAACCAAACATGCCAGGGGCCTAATGGAACCATGTTTGCTGCTTCTGTCAATAACATTTCCTTTGCACTCCCAAACACTGCCCTCCTCCAAGCCCACTACTTTGGGCAATCCAATGAGGTTTACGCACCAGACTTTCCGAGCAATCCCATTTTCCCATTTAACTATACAGGAACTCCACCAAACAATACAATGGTGGGAAATGGAACAAAGCTTGTGGTTCTTCCATTTAACACTAGTGTGGAGCTGGTGATGCAGGACACCAGCATTCTCGGTGCAGAAAGCCACCCTCTCCATCTTCATGGATTCAATTTCTTTGTTGTTGGTCAAGGTTTTGGGAATTTCGATCCAAATAAAGACCCTGCAAACTTCAATCTGGTTGACCCTATTGAAAGAAACACTGTGGGCGTGCCTTCTGGTGGTTGGGTTGCTATTCGTTTTCTGGCAGATAATCCAGGTAAGTTCAAGATTTGTACATATATAGCACAAAATTCACACAAGCAAGATATACATAATCAAGTACTATTAAATTTGATGGTTTTGAATTATGATGTTTCGAACAGGTGTATGGTTCATGCATTGTCATTTGGAGATCCACACGAGCTGGGGCTTGAAGATGGGTTGGCTAGTCTTGGATGGAAAGCTTCCCAATCAAAAATTGCTTCCTCCTCCAGCTGACCTTCCCAAATGTTGATATTTTACTACCTCCTTTCAGAATTTCCTAACCTTAAATTGTTTCTCATAATCTTTAATTTGTTAAGCGATTTTTATTCTTTGCATTGGTATTCTTTTTTGGTTCATGGAAGTGTGGAAATAAAGAGTGTGAGCTAATTTTTGTAATACTACTCGAACATCAAAATCTCAATAATATTGTCAAAGTATATATATACATGAATCTATCTATTTCACTGACAATGTTCTTTGTCAATGACAATATGACAATATAGTATTTCTTATTGAAATTCACTATTTACATGTCTCAAAGTCTCAAAGTCTCATATACAAAATGAATAATCAAACATATTCTGAATTCTTGTTGTCTCTGTCAATGTCCTTCCAAGAAATTGATGTTTTCAACGGAGTTTATTAGTGGTTGTGTGAAGATTCATCAAACACAGCCATTGAAATCTTGGAGTTAGTGATTGAGGATGAAATAGAAAACCTATTATTCTTATTCTTCTTCGCTGCTATGAGCTTTCTTTTTGCTATTGCCTTCTTCCTTTCTTTAGAAAGTTTGTTAAGGATAGAAATTCCACCCATTAATACTTTTCCACATGTACAACATACCCTGCCATAAAAATAAATAAATAAACTACATCCATTAGAAGAAAACACAGACTCACCCAAAAAAAAAAAAAAAAAAAAAAAAAAAACCAAAAATAAATAAATAAATAAAAATTCTCACGTTTATAGAAGTCATCAACCTCTGTGACCAGTAACTTATAAAGTCTTTTTCTTTATTTTTCTTTTTTTTTTTTTTTGAAGTCAAAAATATATACAGCCATAAATTGTAATAATATATATATATATATCAAAGGATAAAAAAAGAATTCTAAATATATATATATATATAGAGAGAGAGAGAGAGAGAGACTGAAATTACTCACAAAAAATCACCATTCGATTCCGCCCTGCAGTCTGCGAGGCAGTGACCGCACCATGCCATTGTTGCTCTGTTTTTTATTTTATTATATTTCCTATAGAGAGAGAGAGAGAGAGAGAGAAACAAAAAGCAAAACAAAACAAAAAGGAAATTAATTAAAAGAAATCGAGTGTGAGTATAGGCAGGTCTTTTATAGGGCACAGAATTCTTGGGGTGCAAGCAACTAGTGCCTTTTGGTCAAACGTTGTGCGTCCCGGCTATTGATCGCACCGCCTTGCTACTTCTTGCCTTTTTCGTTTTTTTAGTAATTTACCCGTCCAAAAGATTAAAAAATATATATATTTTTTTTAAAATGGTAATTTAGTCCAACTAAAACTTTTTAAAAATAATCCCAATTGAAAAATATTGCGTATATATATATATATATATATATATTTGAATAATTCATTTCAAAAGAAAAACATACAAATAATCACAATATATAGTTACTCCTTTGATTATAATACTCTTGGAACTTTTATAATATTTTATAATGTACATTGATAAAAATCATCGCTTTTTAATTAATTACCATATTATTATAAATAGATGTCAGAACATTTTATTTTATTTACTAAATTTAAGTTATTGAACATGTATTTTATGTTTTTCCTTTTTCTTTTCTAAAAAGAAACTTATTTTCTTATTAAGTAAACTTAATTTAGTTGATAAACTTTTCACCCCTACATTAAAGATGGCTTATACTCTTTGATTTTTTTTTTTCACGGTACAATTGGAATTAAGCTTCTCTTATTATTATTATTATGATTATTATTATTATTTTGGAGAAAAAAATAGTATGCCGTATTTTTTATGGAAAAATAAAGTATTATTTTTCTTCACTTAGTACTTGGACTAGATTTGAGAAATACTAATTTATTCCTATTTGACATTTTAAAATCCTAAAAATTCCATTATAATCTATTACTTTTAGATTTTTATGGGTTTTATGAAATCTTAATTTAATTAAAAGCCCTTGAATAACAAGCTTGATTTGTATGGACTCTATATGATTAAAATCTTAATTGACTCTTCATAATGGTAATAAACCACAAGAAGGGAGATTAATGTCTCATCCTAAAAAGACTCAATTTCTAAATTACTTGGCCACCCAAACTCTAATGAATTAATAGTAATTGATCATACCCAATTTTGCTAAATATATAAAGGAAATACAAATAAAGTTAATTTCCTAGTCAAACTTGAACATAAATAAAAAAGAAAAATATAATCTGGGTAATTATACCAGCCCGTTTTCCATTCCAAAGCACTAACATATAAACCTCAGTCGTACACTATTGTCTTCTGACTCTATTAGAGGAAGAAACGATGAATTATAAAGTTTATAGAAGAAAAACACATTGTAGGTTGTCTGAATTACCAACGGAGCTCCTAACAAACATCTTGTCTAGACTTTCTGTGAAAATCATTCTCCAACTTAGAACCGTATGCAAAACTTGGTATCAAATCCTCACCGATTCCAGGTTCATTACAATGCATGCCAATTGGTGCGCCACCAAGCAACATGGATATTTAACCTGTTTCCCACGATGTCAAAAGATCAAACACAAAGATAAGGACCATGAGCTTTTAGAGATTCTGAAAATTCCAAGAATGGACTCCTCGTCATCGTCGTCGAAATTTGATGTGATTGGTTCCTGTAATGGTTTGCTTTGCTTGACAAAAAAGACTAATGTAAAGCATCAATTTCCCTCTACATACCTATGGAACCCTTGCATTAGGGCATACAAAAAACTCCCAGAAATCACCCATCCGCAATATCGCCGCAATGCTTCTTGTGTTTCTGGATTTGGTTATGATAGTCGAACCGATGACTATAAGGTCTTTCACACCGTGCTAATAAAACTGAATAAGAAAGAAAAATTAAGGAATATTAGAAAATCATCAGAATCATCAGATTATGTTATAATCAATCAGCTTTACTCTCTCAAGACTGATTCATGGAAAGTGATAGAATTAGGGTGTGATGATGATTGTGATTATGATTCGTCAACATATCCTTTTGGCTGCCGTCGATGCCGAGCCTATTTCGATGGAGCTTTCTACTGGATACCAACAAGTAGTCTTACATATATCATGTGGTTTGATTTTTGTGATGAAAAACTTCGGAAAGCGAAGCTGCCAATAGTGTTGGCTGATGCTAGGGAAAAGTTCATATGTGTGAGACAATTATCAAACCAACTTGCTCTGTTTACATCAGAAACAGTACTTGGGAGTGGACCTTTCGCATTCAATGTATGGATGATGAGGAAGAAAAAATTAAGTAGCGATGTGACATGGGATAGGGCACTTTCAATTTCAATGGTGGTACGCCCAGCAGCAACAGTAGCTAAAATTCAACCGGTTAATCATACATTTTGTTATTCAGAAAGTATGTTTTCCCAAGAATCTTGGACAAGATACTAGAACGACTCTATTAATTCTTCTTCTTCTTCTTCTTCTTCTTCTTCTTTTTAATTTATTTTTATTTAAGTGTCAGCTTTTGATTTTTTTTTAATTTTATTAGTTGAGTTTCACACAATGAATTATGGAATTTGCTTATTTTAGGTTAGGATAATAAATGGCATGATTATAGTTAATTTATAATCGATTTGGCTGCTGTGAACATCTCCTGAATATTGGAGGTTGAATATAACAATTCTCACACACTTGATTTCGCATTGTTTGAAATCCACTTAACGAGTAAAAGGAGTTGTTGTTTTGCACATAACCCATCTGCTCATCCACTTCCACTTCTTTGGTGCTCATGTCCTGAATATTGGAGTTTGAATATCACGATTCACACACACTCAATTTCACATTGTTTGGAATCCACTCAACAAAGGAAGAAGAGTTGTTGTTCTGCACATTCCTCATCTGCTCAGCCACTTATACTTCTTTGGTGCTCATTTTGCTCCTGAAAATATGGCTGAGGCTGTGAGGTAGTGACCATAAAGTTGGCCTGCAGATAGCAGCATAGCATCTTAATTTTGGCATCCCACATTTGCTGAGTGAGTTCTGGGACAGTACTGTTAAGCAAATGCAATCCTAAGAAGTAAGGTTCACTACAAGTTTCCTTAGATCAGGGGTAAGCTGGCCTGGGAACTTAATGCATGCAGCATGTCACACCACTCATGGTTGCAGAAATCAAATGATTCAGATCTCCAAAGGCAAAACATAGGTAATCTTCTAAATGAAATGGAATAGTACTAAAATTCTGAGAGACATCCTTAAACTCTGCCTGTAAAGAGTTGGTGAAATTACAACCATTTCTTCCAAACAATTTGTATCTTCTATACATATTATTGGTCAACATACCACTAGTTCACAAGTATCTATCTAGAGACTGTATTGCTCTCAGAATGGGGTGTCAGTGGCTGATGTAGGTACTTGTCCAAGTTGGATCTGTCTGTTTAGCAAAGTTTTTCCACATATTTGGAGTGTCCAACAGCCATACCCTTATCAGTCTCCAAGACATAATTTAGCCTAGAGATTAAGATGTCTCAGAAAATAGTCGACCTTCTCAAGGGCAGGTTTAAAACTATTGTGAGTCCTAATACATATCATAATATTTATCTAAAATTAAACTAGACATGATTTATGGTTTAAACAGAAACATCAACCTGAACTATTAATATGGAAAAAAAAAAAAAAAAAAAAAGGTTTCAGTCATTTTCACGACGAAAAATAAAAAAATAAAAAAATCAGCGATCAATCAAAACCTGTGCTCATATGTTGCTCCTTGTACCACCATTAAAGCATCCTTGATATGCCCAACATATTCCACCTGATACAAACAAAAGATAGGAGCTATTGTAGTAGGAAAAGGTAATCATAATGATAATAATGATGATGATAATAATAATACAAGAGAACAAAAAAGCTTTACATTAACAAATGCACAAACTCACCATGAAAATTATTTCATTTCATGGAGGGGGCTTAATGGACAAAGCTTGGCAAGCTTCACGGAATTGTCTTTCAATAAAAGACGGAGACAAATCTTTATTCTGATAAAGATTCACCACCACAACAGATACTGTTCATGATGGAGGGAAATACACAATAAATAAACCATGCACTTCAGATATACTGAAATAATTAATAGAGAAATGATAGAATTGGTATGCTATCATGACTAGGATGATATTATAGCATGTAAAGAGTAGAATAGTTCTTTTCTGAAATGCATTTTAAAAGCAGGCAGAATATATATATATATAAATAAGTTGTTTCTTATCAACAAGATAGAGACATCAAAATTAAGAAATTACGAACATAATTGAGAAGGAAATTTATAAAGCAAGTCATCACCTCCATTAACCAACAAAAGTAAGGGCTACATAAGTAAAAAACAATAGAAACAAATTGCTTTGTGTGCAACTTTAAAAGTCATAAAATATTAAACTTACAGGGAGGGCGAAAAATGAGAGACTTGGAAAGAAATGGATAAAAGCACTACATGCACATACAGCCATAGCAAAGAACTAAGTAGGATAAACTAGTTTATACAGAAGCTCAATACAAGTCTCTATCTAAAATGTTCTAATTGAGGCCTTCTAAAAGGGCCATTAATGATGGAGACTGATGAAAGTGACTGAAAATTTTGAAAATATACAAATGAAATTTCCTTTAAAGACTTTTCGGTGTCAATCAAGCATTACTACATGGGAGATTCTTTTCACAAGTTAATTAATTTTTCACATCATTTGTTCCTTGTTGAATTCAATTGTAATTATCATGTCACATCAAGAATTGTTATAAACTTGAGAATCCACAAGTATTGTCAAATAAAATATATTATGAAAAGTTATTGATTGAGAAATAATCAGTCCTAACAGATGTGATGATGGAAGCAATCAATTTAAGCAAACCAGAAAAACAAAAGCAAGCACCGACCAACACAACCACAAACATCAATTGGCAGAAAGAAATACCGGTGTATAATTGATACGAAAAAATATATATTACTTCAATGTCCATATTCAGTTATCCTTCCACTTAATAGGAGAAAACGAGAAACTAGGATTGCACAACTTGACATCATTTACAAACTCAGTTTTCATTGTTTGACCGACAAAATGCAATGCATTGTAGTTGCCCACATAATCAGTTCTGATTTGCCCATAGCACCCATATAATTGCAAAAATAATCTGCTTTATATAAAATAACTAAGCACCTGAAATTCCTTACTCAATTTTTTCTTCCCTAAAGCATTATTGACAAAACAGATTATTGCTATTTTGACACAGACATAATAGATCAGATTAATGCAATATGAAAACGAGTTGCTCAAAACAATGCTAGGATACAGCAAAGATGGTCATTTTTGTTGGGAAAAACACCACAACAGTTTTTAATCTCCATGTAAATATGGTGTCTTGGATGTTTTATGCAACATGTTAAACCTTCCCTACACTTTCCATATCAGATTGCATGTACCTAAAACACTGACGAACAGCAGAAACGAAGGGAAACAGAAAAAAGTGAATTACCAACATCTCAAGAAAAGGCATGAAGCATGAACAACAAAGATATTTCCAAATCAAAGTCCAACATGGGTTTATTAGTTCAAAGTAACAGAGAAATAGTCTTATTGTCCAGGAAATTACCTGTGTACCTGTGATTCAAGTAAAAGAAAGAGAAGTGCTCCAGATAAGAGCATTCTGTAGTAGTCTTCATCTGCAATTCACTCAGACCCCAGCTATCTTGGACATTTCACTTCTTAGCAGTTTTATCCTCCTTACAGATGCATCCAATCTGAACAACTGCATTAAACTCCAATGTCACCTTTGTTTCACAAATCCCCAGGTCAAAGTAACAAAAACATATCAAACTATATCCTTTCCAAAGGTAATTCCTCCTAAAATGGGTCATTTATATACGTCAGTGAAAGGAAAGAGCATAAAAAATACTAGAGACTGTATAAAGAATTCATTGATAAAGTTTCTTTTCTATATGGTGAATAACATAACTAGCAACAACGAATAAAGTGATGATATAGCTTAACCACCATGAAAAAGAAACCTAGGCAACTTGTAAAATTTACAAAACAAATGATCACTGATAAGTAAAACCTGCACAAGCCATGCATAAGAACCATGGATGCATTTTTTTTTTCGTTATTGTTCTTATACTAGAGATACACTGACCTGAACTTCTAGATCTGCAAGAAGAGCTGACAGGTTTTTGCTTTCTGCTCTAAACTGATCTTCATCAATTATGACCTACCAAACTCATAGAAAGAAAAGAAAATTTAGAGTTAGAAACCCTTTCACACAAGAAAAAAAAGGAAACGGAATCATAATTATTACTTCAGAAGTTTCACCAGAAATACCTCATAGAGATTATAAGCCTGCCTACCGTGAGGGAGTATCCTAGAAATTTTCCTTCTAACGGAGCTTTAGAATTGAGGTAAAATACTCAAGGAACAATTAAAGGAGTCTAATGCATGATTACTTCCACAACCACCCAAGCAAAAAAACTGGCCATTCTGAGAAGTTGAAGCTAATTGTATAATCTGAACATAGAATGATGTGATTAATCCGTGGCAGAGAAATAATTACAGCCAAAAGATTTTCAAATTAGATGAAAGCATTAGACGCCAGTGGCGGCGTGTTAGGGCTGCTTCATGCCGCCTAAAATATGAACTAACACCTGTTCTGCCCTGGGCTTCTTTTTATGATCTGTTGCACTGCTGAGCAACTTAGAAATACTATTAGAATGATGTGGAGACTTTATATTGCCCAATCTATCAAAAAGACCAAAAATCCATTTTCCATGATTATAGAAAACTAACTCAAGCTAGCACATACATAATAGATACCCGTGACATATGATGGTTATCCTCTGGGAGGTCTAAGTCCAATTAAGCTCAACTGGGACTAGATGATATTTATAGATGATAACAACGCAACTTAAAGACTTTTGTGGTTCTTGATCTTCCAAAGGTGACTGCAAAATTACAATGAGGCATTCATCACTTCCACTAACGTGTTTTTTATGCCAAGTCGTTTCCATCTGATACTTTAAACAAAGTGAAAATGGAAAAGATTTAGCTTTCTCCCATTTACATTTTTTATTTTTTTTTTCTGCTGTCCCTTGCCATAAGAACAAACTTGTAAAAACCGTCAGACACTCGAACCATAATTTCTTACTCTTCCTTTCACTTTCTTATTAACCAAACAGACCCAAAAAAAAAAAACGAAGCTGCGGCTAATATACCACCAAAATTGAAACAAAAACCATGTGAATTGAGGTGAAAATAGAACGAACAAACTAATGAAGCTAAAATTGATTAATAAAATCAACTCAGGGAGCAAATTAAGGACCAATCCGAACCTCTTATCGCCTTCGGAGAAGAGTTCGACCCATCCCCCAACCTCGTTGGCCTCGAGCTATTCCTCACCCGTGCCTATGAGCTTCTTGGAGCCTCGAAACACTCTGCCTTCCCATTGTCGGTTTTTTGCCGTTCATTGTTTCGGTCCGTAAAAAGCTGATTTCGGATTGGAAAATGATAAATTAAAAACAAAACAAACAAAAAAAAAAAAAAAAGAAAAAAGAAGGGGTTTTTCTGAAGGCCTTTGTGATCTGAAACTGAAAGTGGATCCGCTGTGACAGCGAGCGACTGAGGGCCTCGGGCGTCTTTCCCGCGCTTTGTATATATGCTAAAACGGTTCTATAGACGTAAATAACCCTGACAGTGCTCGAAATTTTCAACAGTACCACAATTTGATCTGCTATTCCTTTCCCGGGTTCCCCGTGCAGTGATTATTATTATTATTATCATTACAATCTATATCTATATAATATATAAAAATAAGATAGTAAATAAAAAATTTTACCACTTATTATTTTTATATTTATTTTTTTTTTTTTCAAAAGTATTAAAAAAATAAAGTTTAAAAATAAAATTATTTATAAAATTTTACAATCTTAAAATTATTATCATATGTTATTTTTATGTTCATTTTATTTCCTTACAAATATATTATAAAAAATATTAAAGTTTATAAATAAAATTATTTGTAAAATTTAATAATCTAAATAAAACTTGAATAGAATAATTTGATCTTGATTTTTGAAAACTTACCTAACATGTGGGTGTTATCTAGATGTGGCCATACATTTTTTAAATAACATGTAAAACGATTTTAGCATAATTTATATAATAATATATTCACAAATAATTTACATAAATAATATTTCTACAAATAAAAATTCAACAATTTTCATAAAATTTCAAGAAAAAATTTGATCTTGATTTTTGAAAATTTCCATATATATATAGGTATGAAGATTTTATTTTTGATGATAGAGCGAAAATTGGGAAGAGGAATTTTGTTTCTCTGTATTTGCTTTTTTTTTTTTAAGATAAGATAAAAAAAAAACCATGTATATAATAAAATATCTTTTTATTATTAAAATATTTTACACAAAAACTCTATATACTAATACATATTTATATTTATATATGGATATGTAATAAATATAATTTTATTGTAAAATAATAAAATTAATATACAATAATTAATAGTAAAATTGATCTTTTTATTAGAAATTTAAAATGGATAATACATTTTTTTTTCAATATTTTTCTAAAAGTGCTGAAAATGTATTTATATATATATATATATGACAAGATTTCAACAATGTGGAGCAATATAAAATCAATTTAATACAAAATGTTGATTTCATATTTAAAAGTGCAATTTGATACTTTTGGGTTTTGTGCTTAGGATTTAGCATTTAACTATTTAAGGTAATGTAAATTTTTTTGGTAACTATACAATATATGGAAATTATATAAAACTAATGACCATCAATTTAATTTTTAATTATGATCAAGTTGATTATTTTATTTTACTAAATTTTGAATCTGATTGTTAATTTGTTATTCCATGCTAATTTTATAATTTTATTAAATAATTATTCAACTATTTAATTATTTTTATAATTATATTATTATATTATTGAATATAAAAAATAGATAAACTTGAACTATAATGACATTTATTAAATTTAAATTTAAATTGAAAAATTGATTATTATCTATAATATTACTATTTAATATTCAATATTAAATTATCTAATATTTAATATTTATTATCAAAGATAATTGAAAATTTCTCAGAAAATATATCAAGGAATGGTTTTTATTAATCATAAATATACATATTTATATAGGATTTGACTAATATCTACAATGTAAGATATTCTATATATGGTACAAATAATTATAAATAGAAATAATGAGCTATAAAATTTAACGAAAATAATTGTTTTACTAAAAATATTTTAAAATATATATAAAAGGAAAGATCCTTAAAATTAAAAGAAAAAAATATATTAGATAATGGAAGAAATTTATGGGAATATAATTATTCTATTTAAATCAAATTATTTATCTAATCAAATTGAATCTTTTATATGGAAAAATAAGGTGTATCTGAAATTTATATATTGATGGAGAGATAAAATATATTTTAAATTCATATTTCAAAATATAAATTTCAATAATCAAAATTTCAAAGACAAAAATTAAATTAAACAACAAATTGAAATTCAAAATCACATTTTATCAAAAATATTACAACTTTATAAATAGAGCGAGAAACCAAAAAAAGAAAAAGATCTTAGGAAAGTAATAGAAAAAGGTTAAAAAATACAAAGAAGAGAAAAAGTGGAAAAAATAAAAAGAAAGAAAGGAAAAGTATATTAAAAAAAAAAATATTGACATAGATATAGATGTTATGCGAAAGTTTAATATTGTAACTAGTATAGATGAAAATTTTTTAATATAAAATTTTATCTTTAAATTATTTATTTTATGTATGATTGAACATGATAAATACAAATTGTTTGATATAAATAAAGTTGATCATACAGTGGTTTATGTTTTTATAATTGATTTTTTTGTTAATTTTGTTAAAAATATAATTAAAGAGGTTTTTGTTAAAAACAATGCTAAGTGCTAAGAATCTTGTGGAAAGACAAATAAATTCATTAATACTGTGCTTCAAAGCTAGAATTTATTTCATCTATGATTATTTTAAATGTTAAATGATAATTTTATTTGTATACATCATTAGACTAGTTTTGATATATATTTTTTCATGTTTAAAATAAAATAAATTTAAGTATATTTTATAGATGAATTTCGATGTGAGATTAATAGTTATCTAACAGTAATTACCATCTTTATTGTGCCAAAAAAATTTTAAAATTATATTAATTTATAATTTTTAAAATTTATATATATATATATATATATATATTCTAATTAAAAATTTTATCTATGGAATGCTATTTATACAATGCTTTAATATTTGATTTAATTATAATTAATTAACTTTTATTAATAATTGTCGAAATTAGCTATTATGATTATATTTCCCATGCATCGCATAGGCTAAACACTAGTTATTAAATAGAATAGTGTAGTCTAACGCGCCCCGGGGGGGGAGGGAATCATATATTTCTATTTTGAGAAATGACTCAAAATAAGAAGAAAAAAAATGATTTCTATTATAAACTTAGAAAACAATCTCGATTAATCATCAATAACTTTGTTCCAAAAAGAAAAATAAAAAATAAAAAATAATATTCATCAGTTACCAATTACGACTCATAATAAAGTGTTGATAAGAGTGAGATGAAAAAGGAGGACATGGTTACAGAACTCGTAACGTATTGTGTTAAATCATGTTAGTATCGTTTGTTATATTCATGTGAAATTGAGTTAACCCAAATATGATACGTTACGTTTTCGTATAGAAACAGATAAATCCGAACCTATTGTTAAATTATCGTGTAACCAATAACTTGATCCGTTAATCTATTAAGAATATATACAAATTTAAAAATTTAAATTTGACTTAGCTTTCAAATAATAAAAATAATATTTTTTTAAAAAAAAATTTACAAAGAAACTTGTTTATTTTTTTTTAAATTAAACTAAAAAAGAACAAATGAATACACATTTAACAATAATTTACGTAATTTTAATATAAGAAAACTTGTATAATTACAAAAATATCTTTGATTTAAACCTGTAAATTATCTTGCAGGTTTGTATTGTATTATCGTGTCTATAAGATTTCACCAGACCTACATGATTACTTTTCATTGTCCTCATCTTAAGGACAGACTCATCATCGTCGGCTTCTTCTTCTTCATCAGCATCTAGAGTGGTTGATGGTGGCACTTCTTCAACTTCATCAGCATAGGCAAAATTGGGATGAGTCTTGCTCTCCAGTAATTGAGCTCCTTCACTTTTATTGTAGGGAAGTTTGTCGTTATCATTGATAGTAGACATTTGAATCAATGTTTTGGCAACGATCATTTCTTGCCTTGCTTCCATTTGGTAGGAAACCCCAATACTAGTTCAGCCTCATGTAATGCCAACCTCTGTTTTGCCAATACCGATGGTGTATTGGTTGAGAACTCTTTGCATTAGTTGAGAACTCTCTACATTAGCACCACAACTAATACCTCCTCCTCCTCCTCCTGGCTGTTCATTGCAGATTAAGATGTGCTTATCCAACTTCTTTCGAGACTAGATTGGCATACCATAATGGACAACCTGGTTCAACAATTGCATTTTCTGGAACAGCCATGGGTCTTTTTCCTCTCTTTCAATCTTCACTCTTAGGATCTTCAGCCACAACCACCAGTGCCACTAGATCTTTCTTTAACCCTTCTTTGCAAGTGCTATACTGCGTTCCCCTAGCTTTAGTCGTTTGGAAAGTCTTTTGACACTTCCTATCACACCTTATGTCTATATACTTAGAATGTAATAAAGTCATACTTATAACACTTAATAGAACTTATAATGCAGGATATAAAAACGCTCCAAACATCATTAATAAATAATATCTAAAATATCTCCATAAAAAAGAAGAACAAAAATAAACTCTAATATCCAGAAGGTCTTCTATACTAACTAATATAAAAATTAAAAAAAAAAAAACACTATTATCCTATGCCAATCCAGCTACGATGAAACTATGATGTACTTGAAACCATAATAATAAATGATGAGTATAAAACTCAACAAGTTATTGGATTTTTAATAAATACAAAAACAAAAAACAAAAATACTTAAAATGATAACAAATAAATATTCAAAAATAATATTTAATAACATAAACAGAATTTTCATATAAATTCTAATTGTTAATTATTTATTAGGACTTGACATAATATAATTTTATCCATCGGTAATCCATATCAATTTGCGTGTGAGGCATGTAATGAGTGGAAAGATATAAATTTTAATAAAAATAAGCTCTTATACCTGAAGTTATTAGTCATATCTTTACTGTGATCATTAGTAGGTCTTTCCACATGAAGCAATACATCTAAATTCGAAAGTAAAGAACTGTAGATCACAAGAAAAATACCCTAACATGATTTATCTCAACACCTGAAAATATATCATAACATATCACATAAATGCCTACTAAATACAACAACTAAAGCATAAATACATATACCAATAATCTAATAGTTTATTTGTGCAATCTATTTATATATTTCATAAAACATAAAGTTATAGAAAAACATAAAATAAATCAATAACATAACTACATATTTGTTATGATTTCAGGAAAAAGTACAGTAACTTATCTTGATTAGCAAAGTTCATAGATAAACTAACTTATGGATAACACCGACAATCTCTCATAAGTATAAAGCAAAATTATCATATATCAAAATTAGTTTACATATAAATCCTAAAATCAAGCGCTTAAACTCAAATTAAATAAATAAGAGTTGATACCATAGGAGTATCATAGCCTAACTCTCAAATTTTAAAATCATAAGCCTATAACAAAATCAAATCACCAAAATTCGAACAAAAACCTATTAATCCAATAAATTGACTCTAAACAAAAATTTAATTCCTTATTCAAATGACATCGAATTTCAAATGAACAAATCTTATAAAATTTCAAATGAACACTTCTTGCGTTTGTTGGACTCTCTTCTTTTCGCCATACGATCAGACCTTCATCCCTGTCAATTAACCTTGGCTGCTTTCTTGCGAAATTACCAGGATTGCACTTCTTCTTGTGCATTCCGAACCCACCTCCATTCAAGAACGTCTTTTTGCAGATTTCACATTGTAAACCCCTGTCTACTGCTTCTAGAATGCCAGAGTATGAAGAATTCTTGATCATTGCACCAGCAATAATTTTCACTCCTTCTTTGGCATCACGATATAGACTCGGACGTAGCATGCATTTGCCATCGCCAACCACCCTATTGTTGATTGCTTTCTATATGCTCTTCTTTGTCGTAATCCTTCCATACATCTCTTCTTTATCGGCAACTTCGTACCTATTGCTTTCTTTACCTTCTCCCCTGCTTCATTCTTTCTAGGTTCTTAATCTTCTTGCCGGTGATCATCTTCAAAGCATCCTTTCTCCAACGCCGACAACTTCAAGGCTTTATCAGTTTACTTCATCTTCTCATTACTCTTGCCATTTTTACCCTCACCATTTCCATCCTCAAGCCATTTTCGATTTCTTTTTCTGTTTGTTTTTGAAAATGAGAGAGAGAGAGAGAGAGAGCAAGAGTTAGAAACCTTTTTTTTTTTTTTTTTTAAGAAAAAGAGTATGAATACAAAAATTAATTTATTATCTGATCACTCTAGATTTATCCTTATATAATTTCTCAAGTTTGTAACTTATCTATATAATATATAAAAGAAGAACCGTATGCAACACGTATCAGCATACGCTACATCCAAATTCCCTCCAAAAGTACTTTCTTTATTTTTATTTTATTCATTTATTTATTTATTTATTTATTATTTTACCTTTTATGTTTATACCCAAATATGTATATAATCAACAAATATATATATATATATATAATCAATTTTTGATATAACTATCAAACAATTGATAAAAGAACATATGGTAATAATTTTAAAATAAATAAAATATTTGATTTGATTTTATATTTTTTTTATCAAATAAGTCAAATACGTAAAATTTATTTGCATATATATAGTTTTCTTAATTAAATATATGTTAAATATTTTTACATAAAAAAACATGGTTACATGTAAATTAATAAAAATATCTTTTTATTTGGATATAAAAATATAATATCATAAATAATAATTGTTAAACGTAGCAAAATAAGATTTATTTCAAAACAAATTATTTGATCTTATTTTATTACCAATTAATATATATTTTTATTATTATATTAGACAGACGGCTGATGAAAAACAGATTTTGATCAAATATATTTGGGTCAATAGGGAAGATCTTAGAGATCATTACCTAAAAACGCAGGTATTACCGTTTTTAAATTGTATATATTTTTATTCTTATATTCTAATATTATATAATATTATATTATATTATCTATATAATATATAAAAGAAGAAAAGCCAGTGCTGTATGTCATCGTAATATTCTTTCAAATTTTCTCCAAAATCATCAATAAAATAAAATATCATCTTTTTTTATTATTTATAATTCTATGTAAATATTAAACAACAATAAATTGAATAGCTATTTAAAGCATGAGTTTTTTTACCTTTTATGATTGTATCCAAAAATATATAAGATCTATTATTATAATGATTATATATATGTATATATATACCTATGACATTGAGTATTTCTATATATATAATAGATTTGGATATGAATTGAAAGAATTGATTGAAAGAGTATGATATATTTACCTTGTATTGGTTGTACTAAAATATATATATATATATATATATATTATAATATTATATATGTCATAAAGTGTATTGGCATATATATGGTTACCTTAATAAAATGTATTTTAATTATTTTGATATATACAAATCTGATTATATAGAAATTAATAAACATATTTTTTTTATTTGGATACAAAAAATTTCCATAAATAATATAATTTTATTTTATCAATGAAAAAATTTGAGATATTATTTTCAGAATAAAATTGTTGAACAAGAAAAAGTAAGATTTATATTAAAAAAAAACTATTTGATTTTAATTTATTTACCAAATAAGTCAAATACATTTGGTTATCAATTATTAAATGTCACCTTCCGGTTATTTAAAATTTCGATGTTCAATATTTTAATGATATTTATTTTTTTTATATTTCTGTTTTAGTTATTTAAGTTATCAAATTTTTTTGTTTTAATTGATTTTTGAAAACTGAGAGCGATCTAAGAAAACCAAGAGTTGACTGAGAAAAAAATGTTTTTGGGGGCTTCAATTGAAACTAGCTAGCTGATGGAAAAAATTGATTGGTTTTGCATTTTGTTTTTGGTTTTTTATTTTTGTTTTTCATTATTTTATTTTTTTGTTTTCTTTTTCTTAGGGCATTGTTGAAAGGAATGTTAGTGTACGTCTCCTCCTCATATCTCAATTGAAGCCTAATGGGTATGAGAGTAATTACGTGTTTAAAATGAGGATAATTTGGAGACATAATCTAATCATTTTTATTGTTGTTTTTTTTTTAAATAGTTTTTAAATGTTTAATTGGAGACTTGGATTTGTTAGAAAAAATTAAATATTAATTCGAGAAAAGAAGAAAACATTAAAATAATTTTTCTTTTTTTAATTTAGAAGATGATTTTTTTTCTCCCTCTTTTACTTCCTTTTCGATTTAGTTTTGGTAGAAAGAGATGGAGCACACTACATGCTCACATACCTAATGACATATATCAAATCAATTGTAGTTGTCATTGAAAAATAAAAAAATAAAAAAAAAAAGTAAAAAGAAGCATTTTTAATTGTTAGTAATTTTGCTTGAAATCAGTTTTAAATATTTTTTTCTTAAATTTAAATTAGACTTATAAATTGAAATCTATATAATATATAAAAGTAGAATAGTCAATAATATATGTTATCATAATGTTTATAAAGATAATGACACCATCAAGTAGCGAGGGCAATGGACACAACATTGGGGAGTAGTAGGCACTAGGTAGTATAGTAGTAAATAGTAAGCTTCATGAACCATGCTCGGCATATTTTATATACAACTTGAATTTTTTTTTCTAATTCTTAAATTACTCTTTCACTTCTATTTTGAACTTTTCATATTTCCATCAAAACCTATGTTTTTAGTTATTTCAAGTTTATCAGTTATACAGTGACAATGGTTGATTTTCTCAAGTAGATCTCCTTAATTCTAAAATCAAAACGTGTCTAAAAAGATAGTTATAATAAAAATATTTTAAAAATAATAATCTATATATTAATATTTTTATTGTTTTGTTATATTTATTTTATTGCTAGATAATAAAATTTTACGTATGGTAATTAATAATAAAATAGATCTTCTTATTTGTATAATTTATATATTAATATCTTTAATCCTTTATCATATTTATTTAATTGTAAAATAATAAATTACCTTACAATGTAAAATATATGTACCCATTGATAAATTATCTTACAAAGTGAGAAGTAAATAATAATAATAATAATAATAATAAAGATAATTAAATTTATATTATAAGGATTTAATATAAAAAAATTAATCGTTAATAAGGAATAAAAAGAAAAAGATAGTCAAAATAAAAAATATTAAAAATAGATTTATAATCTCTTTATTAATATCTTTGTTAGTTTATTATATTTATTTTATTGTAAAATAAAAAGATATTATATATGATAATTAATAATTAAATTCCATATATTAATACATATACATATATAGATATGCAATAAATAAAATTTCAATATCATAATATATAGATTTCAATAATAAAATTGATTTTCTTATTTGATTTGAATAAAATATATCTAACCATAAATAAATTATCTTATAAGGTTATATGGTAAATAATAACGATAATAATAATAGCTAATAAATATAATTATATTATATTATGAGAATTAAATATAAGTAAATTAATTAATTACAATATCATAATATATATAGATTTCAATATCATAATATAGTTAATTATTTAAGATTAATTATGATAATTTAATATTATAATATATAGATTTCAATAATGAAACTGATCTTCTTATTTAATATTCTTAAAAGAGGAGTAGTGACCATACATGATCAATTTTCAAATTAATTCAAATAATGAAAAAAAAATATTTAATTTGAAATGATGGCTTGATTTTAGGAATTAAAAAAAATTTATATTTATTATTCAGAACAATATTTGTATCTTTATCAAGTTTAAATATCTTCACCTATAAATAAATAATGAAACAAATTATCTTTAACTCTCAATCAATTATATATATAACTATTAAAAAATATTTTTTTAATTTTAATTTTTATTATAATAAAAATTATATAGTTAATTAATTTGATTCGATTTAAATATAATTAATTTTTAAAATTATTTATTGTAGTTATATATATCATGCATCGCCACGGGATTAATACCAGCTTTTGTTATACTCAAACAATGTCACCATGTTTTTTCTAGACCAAAACGCACCGTTTTGGTCATGTCCTACATAAAAATTTTGTCCGGGTCACTCACACACTCAAAACACCAACACTCACTCAAGCTCCGATTTCTCTGTCCGAAATTCACCCACTCAGCCCTGTTTTCGATCATCCCCATCTGATACATATCTGATCTCTTCCTCTTCATTTCCCTCTCGATCTTCAGTCTCCGTCCTACACCTTAAATATTTGATGATGTCCGTACGATGTCTTTGGCGGTGGCCCTATATTCTATGTCACCCACGGGTACGCCATGGACATGCCGCCGTTTGAATCCGACGACGGAATTGGGCAAAAGTGATCGAGAAGAAGGAAGTGGAAGAAAGCTGAGACTAGCTCAAGCTGTGCAGGTGACCTACTATGGTTTCAGAATCGGACGACGACGATGACAGGTTCTGTTCCGTTGAAGCTTAATTATGAGGGAATCTTAAATGCTTGGTCTGATAAAGGTCCGCTTTTTACATCCCATGGCGATTCCCCACATTCTGTTCCTGATTTGCAGGACGACAAATCTCTTCTGTTTTTTTTTTTTTTTTAATCTTCCATGTATTCGGAGACTAACACTCCCTATTGTCATCAATTGCGAGGATAATGATTGCTTAAACTGCCCTTTCGATAATTTCTTAATGATCACATATGTTTCTTTCAATAGGTCTGGCTTTGCTATTCAATGTTCCAAGGGACAAGAATATAAATGGTATGTAATTCTTTATGTTCATTTATGTCTGAATGTTGGCTTTTATTCTTTTTCTTTCTCATGACGAGTTTCTTTCTCAACGTCTGTGAGCATCTAATCAAACAAAATAATATTTTAATTGATTGAACCAAATTTCAACCATGCCTCTTGACACATGCCTATTGTTATCATTTTTATGCAGCTGAAGCTATGATGTTTTTAAATATTCCAAAGGGGGTATGAAGTGTGCTCTTCAGGACATTAAACATTGACAGGTAAACTGAGAATAACTGTGCTCATCAGCATGATATTGCAGTAAACTAAATATACAATGATAGTTAGGTCTTTTATTGATGCACATCGGCCACAATCATTTCTCGTGTTTTTGTCAGTGAATCTAGCTGTATTGTAGTTTTCTTATGTTTGATTTTTTGGAATTTCAAGCTGTTGTCTATCACTATCACTGGGGTTTGTTTCATTTTCATTTAAGATGGTGATAACAGCAGGCAAAATTTTCCTGTGCCTTACTATATAGGTTGTGCAGAAAAAAAAAAAATATTTAAAAAATACCCGTTTTGTCTTTTAAGTCTTCTTATTATTTTCTCTGGAATTAGGACAACTAACAAATGACAATTTCTCTTAAAATTTACTTAGGTTTATTTCTTGTCATAAGTGACCTTGTATAGCTTTCATGACATGAACATATGTAAAAGTTTGTTTAGGGGTAATGAATCTGTCATATTATTATTCTACTAGTTGAATCAACCGCAAAAACATTTATGAAATCAGCAGGTTTGAATTTATAATACACTGACAAAGCAAAGAGACAAATTGGATAATATGACACCTTGTTACAACAAGGTTTAGGATATAGAAGATGATATTGAGAACGAATCCAAGATTTAACAGTCACAAAGAAAGAAAGGGAAGGAAAGATTTGGTTAATCAAACAAATTCAAGGACTTCATGTGCCCCCTGAAAAACATGTGGAGCAACGTCTACAAACTTTAATGGAGCCCCGATATGAAACTCTACTTCTAACATTTGTCTAAAATGGTGTGTTTTTGTTTCCGTCATATACTTTGCCCTATGCTGCCTAGCCATATCTAACCATATCTAACTTTACTGAAAGTATCACCCTAACATCTAACCCAAGCTATAATTCAGAAGAAAAGGCCAACCCCCCTTTATCTATTGTAGTTGCTCAACTTTCTTCATCATAATCTTCCTCATCCTCGTCTATATTCCTATTTAAATTTGCAAGTTGTATGGGATCAATGGCCATGTTTTCCACATCAGCCAAAGACCAACCGGGATATTCTTCGTGCTTCATTTCAGGTGTGGTCTGTGTTGCTGAACTAGCAGGGACAGCAGTGGAAACTTCTGTTGCCAAACTGGCAGGGGCAGCAGCTGAAAGATTTGTAGAGTCCCCATTCTCATTCAAGTCCACATTCAAGTCAAAGTTTCGGACAGATGGTTCTGAATCTTTGTCAACTGACATATTCTCCTTTTTCAACCCTTCATGCTCGGTCGCATCATCTGGACTTTCAAGGCTTTGATCATTCTTGTCACCGTCCTTGGGAATGTCTACATCATCTTCAAACTTCTCATCATGCAAAGCTGTCTCCCTCTCTATCAGCCGACTGCTACGTCCGCGACCTCTACCTCTACCCCTACCCCTTCCCCTGCCACTGCCAGTACTCTGACCAGCCTCATTCTGCAATGGAAACCAGAACAGCCGTAATTAAAATTTTAAAAATTCTGTGATAATACTTGGGCCAATGTGTTACTTATGCCTAGTGTAAGTACCAAAAAAGAGAAATTCTATGAAACGGGTAACAGCTTGTAAAGCCAAAACAGGCTCAAAAGCATTTGTAACCTATAAATTCATGCAAACAACATATAAGTTAGCCTCCAGTGATAACTTTCGTAACTAAAAAAAATACATGTTGAATCATCTTTCACTTGATGCATAGCTTATTCTATTTTTAATGTCTGTTTTTATTATCATTTCCTAGCTCTAGTTGCTGTAGATTGCTTTCCAGTAGCCAGATTACAACTAAACCTAATATTAAAGCACCTGCTGTTGCTTTGTGAAGTAGTGTTAAAAATATCTATTTGGATTACAATTTGAACCATGTCAATCCGGACTGTCCAAATTATGCAGTTAAGCCCTAAAACTTCCTGTCTCAGTTTTCAATCGAAAATAATAGTTTTTTATTATTATTATATTTTTTTTTCTGTGTTTTTATTCATTTAAATAGGATCAAGCTTTGAGAGTAAGTAAATAAAGACAATCAACTTAAATTTGCAAGACTTAAGCTTCTAGGCCTATGGAAATTGTTCACCAATGCATCAACTGAGTGACTAACACTACAGGGTGAACAATTGTAATCAAAGTACCAAAGCAACAGTTTGACTGTTACCATTTTAGTCCTCTTGGAATCTTCTTCACTGTCATTGTCTTCATCATCAACAACTTTCCTGAAAGTATAACAACTTGCTAAGACATCACCAGTTTTGAAAAACCTAAGATATCCCACTAAAAAGGAAATTAAAAGTTCACACTCGCCCTTACCTTCTTTTGACAGTAGAACGATCCTCGCCGGCTGTATCAGAACCACCCAAATCAGGAACTTTTTTCACAATGTGCCTTAGGAAGTCAAAAACACTAAAGGTTTGCACACACTGTTTCCTGTGTATTCAAAACCAATTAAAACATCTCATTATTGAATTGCTCCATTAAAATAAAAATAATATGTTCTCAGGAAGTAAGGATACACCTAATCTTTTAATGCATGTCATTAATGTTTTTGGCATACACAGAACCAAGCATTTTTCTAGAGAAATAGAGAGTAAAATTTCTTTCCCTTTTGACAGTATTTTGCACCCAAAATAGACAACTCTCAAAGAATAGCCACAACAAAAAATTTTAAAAGAATATGTGTAGCAATGACCAAGGGGGTAGAACTTTTGCCCAAGACCAGAAAGTTTTGTCTCCTTTTCAAATGACAATGCAAAAATTAGCCCAATATTAGTTTAACTAAAATGTCACACTTACAAATGAAGAGAATTCATTGTCTTTGCTCCTCTCTTCAGTGTTATTTCATACGTTCGGTCACAAAGATCTTGCAAAAATAGTTCCAATGCTTTGGCTGCATGATGTATATACAAAAGGCAAAGATAATTATAGAAAGTAAACAACAGGATGGAACTATTGACAGGAAACAACAGAATACAAAAATTTAAATATTACTCACAAACTAGAAGAGGCACAGCCATAGCAATCTTCCCAACATCCTCATCAGCTTGCATAATCTTCTTAATTCGAGCCTACAAAATGATTATGATATGATTAAACCAAGCACACGATTGGATGATATTATCTTTCAATCACTGATACAGTCTTATAAATTTAATGTAGCAGACATTCTTGGATTAAGTAACAAGATATAACATTTAATTACTTTAGCAAATAGGTCTATTAGAGGCATGCTCCCTCATCTTATCAAGTCTAACCCGCTATATTCCCAAAATTTTATCGAGGTCTCCCATAAAGGACTGCAACACAGTTGCACAACAAACCGGTACGCAATTCATTATTCAATACGATATTACAAAATTGACACAGAGGTTTGGAAGGAGGTAGACAGAATAGGATTCTGGAGTAGGAAAATCTCAAAACAAATTGGATAGTCAAGTAGTGACAGCAAACAAAATTTAAAATACAGCCAAAATGGTCTGTCTTCTAATCCAAACAGCCAGGAAAAAGAAAGCTTCTACTTTTGTAATTAAATAAAATTCTGGACCAACCGAAATCCGATAAGACCCCCAAACAATCTTTTCTTACCCAGTATGGTAAAACCTTCTTCCTTAAAATTAATGTAATCCAAGCATTCAAAAAATCAAAATAATCCATAAAAGAAAAAACAAAGAGTCTTTAGGATTCACTTAAAAGAAGCCCAATAGTAGCATGAGAGGCTAGGACTACAGTCCTCATGAACAGTCATCGCTGAAACCGTTTCTCTTTATTTATGTAGCATCTCATTCATATGAGGCTCTTGGAAAAAAATCCTAACAGAGTATAGTTGACATGCATTCTTAATAAAACAATAAAAGATTTAAGAAAACCTAAATACTGACATCTGAAAGCCTTCAAGTATATGAACAAAACAACCCAAGCAAAGCAGACATTTGAAAAGACCTGAGAAACTCATCAAACAAATGAAAAAAATCATTGAATAAAAGGAGTGAATAATGAGAAGATCAAGAAAACATTCACAATCGAAATAACATAATTAAAATCAAACGGGAAGCACGTTCCTACTACAAGAAGGCAAATTCATTCGTAAAAATTCAGAAGCTATTTGGCTTTTCTTGATTTGGAGAACAGTTGCAAAGCAGCAACAAAACACAAGAGCTTGCTGAACTCAGCAAATAGAGAGACTTCTAGGTATAAACCAACCCCAAATTCAAATTGCCGTAAAAACAACAACCTGCTTTTAGAGACTTTCTTTGAAATGGTCTTTTTGGGGTAAACACACATAAAGAGAAGCCAAAGAAATTGCTATTGTCTTTGCCATTACAACTTACGTAGAAAATAGAAGGTTATACTAATTATAGGATAGACTTACTATCCAAGAGAAGCACAAGCTTACAGCCTTTTGAAATTCAGCTGATAAAAACAAACAAAGTTTCTAAACCCAGTAAAATGAACCCATAGAAGCAATAGCACGGACTCTCAAAAAGGCAATGAACAACAGCCAATATCAAGAGTATCTAAAGCCTTTAAGCCAAAAAAAAAAATAACAATAATTATTTAAAAAAAAAAAAAAAAAAAAAAACAACAGAAGGGCATGCTTGATATCTACAACTACGTAGTTGTATTCCCTTCACTCATCCCATGAATATAATACAACCCAAACCCACAAACAAACACCCACTTTAAATAAAAATAAAAAATAAGAAGAAGCAGAGAGAGAAAGTCAGAACCAAAAACCCAGAAAGATAAGATGACTTACGGCTGGGAAACGGGTATCAAGCTTCTTCCTCATGTTGTCAAAGTCCAACCATAAACAAAACCAAAAGAGAAGCTCAAAGTGTCAAAGAATCCAAAATCAAATCCCTAAAAGTCTCTGTCTTTCCGGCTGGTAAATAATCTCAAGAAAGCATACAGAGGAATGAAAACCGTCCAAACCAAAGAAGTCCAAAAGAATTTAAAAAAACAAAAAAAAAATAGAAAAACAGAAGAAAAAAAAACCAAAGAATATTGGAGATTCGCTGGGGAGTCTGAGACTGAGAGAGAGAGACAGAGAGAGTCTTTTTTGAAACAAAACCGGTGTTCCCGGAAGCAGAGGAAAAGCGTGCCACGTTTATAAATACTCCCTCTTTTCTCTCTACTTTTTTCTTCCGCTCTGAAATTTTTTATTTTATTTTATTTTTTTTGTCTCTATTTTCCTTATTATTTAAAAAAAAAAAGCAAAAATTTATAAAAAGAAAAAAGGAAAAAAAAAAAATCAAACTTTTTGATTTGCCATTTGGAACTTGACTGGTCTACGACCTTCTGGGCTTTCTTTTTCTTCTTCTGTCCTTGTCGTTATCCATTCCGGAGGCGGCCACATCAGCAAACGTGTATAAGTGTTTGGGTTTCACTGTTTAATCATGTTTAACCCTTTAGAGTATTGTGTTTTTATTTTTATTTTTATTTTATTTATATAATATATATATATATATATATATATTTCTCATAATAACATATATGGTAATTAATGGCTCCTATGATTCAGCAAATAAATAAATAAATATCGGTAGCTTTTATGTTGTGATTGCCCTCTTCTCTTGTTTTGGTTTTGATTCAGGAAAGTGATGTTGGTGTAACTACCTTAATCGGCGCTTGGTTTCTGCCAGCCTTTCCCTTTTGGGTTGTAATAGAATCTCTGTTTCGCCCAAAAAAACAAAAAAAAAAAAAAAGCTTTTATGTTGTGACTGAAATTTTAAAATTCTATTTTTGTATTTGCATTTAGTTTTAACATGCTTTGTTTGTTCATGCTAAAAATCAATAGATTTATTATTATCATTATTATTAAAGTACTACTATAACAGATAAATTTATTTATGAAATTTAGATGTTAATCGATTTCACATTATGTTAATAATTTATTAATTAATTAAATTTATTACTTGAATAAATAATTCCAATTAGACAGTATTATAGTTATCGGTATTTTAATTTAAATTCAATGACAATGGTCCTTTAAAAAAAAATGATATTCACCCAAGAAAAAAAAAATGATATTAGTATTATTCATTTAGTGAACGGTCGTCCTCAAAAAGTTTCAAAGGAACATTACAAATTGTTATTGATGTGGACGTACTCAAGCCCCTGGTGGAGTGGATTAGTCATGATAGATATATATTAATTATTATTATTATTTGTCTTGTATTCCAAAAGTAGTAATTTCAACAATAACAATATATATATATATATATATATATATATGTGCAGCTATATTGTTTTTAGCCTAGTAATGAAAGCCTCAATGAAACTGTATGGTGCTAAAAAATAAAAATGGCACTCTAGTTAACCTCACATATCTCTTATATATATATATATATATATATATATACACCAAATAAACTGTTATAGTTTGGGCCTAACTTGAGTGTGAATGATTTGTTAATGGGCCTTAGGTTTTAAATGTTTGTTTCTGTTATTGTTGGTAATTGAGGAAAGTAGTGGGTTTTGATTTTTTTTTTTTAGATAAATAATAATATTTTGAATTAGATGGATTGAGAGTTTCATGGAAACAATAACTCTTTTTTTTGAGAGGTTTAAGCATACACGTTCTTTCAAAGTTCTTTTCAACGTATTTTTCAGTTTTTAGAAAATACAAAGAAAATAGGATTTCTCAGAGAAAAAGAAAATACATGAAAAACACAGAGAAAAAAAATTACAGTAATTTTTTATCAGTGTGGTAAAGCACAAATATGCTGAAAGTTCAAAGAAAAAAGTTTTGGAGGTGCTAAATCTGAAAGCTTTTGTAGCCATTGTATCCTGGGAGACGACCGTTAGAAAATATTTGCACCGGTGGGATGGAAATCGTCTTAAAGAGACTGTGGTACCACACAGACCTCGGCTAAACTTTCAGAAAGTAGATTAATTAAGAAAATTCAGGTTCTAAATATTTTAATTATTTTATGTAATTTTATTTATTTATATAAATATTTTCACATGTATATACATATATATATTCATATATTATTTTCAACAATCTTAAGACGATTTCAAAATTTTATATATGTATATATATGTGGAGATTTGATTTATTTATTATGTTAATTGATTGTTGTGGTTATAATGCATACATATGTGTATATGTTTATATATATACATTTTTTTGGGGGGATATGTGCTTCTGTATATTTCACATTGAAAAAAACAAAAAAAAAACAAAACCATCAAACCCGTGTGTATATGATGGACGTATATTATTTTGTTTTATTTATTCATTTATTTTTGTTTGTCTAATCATTGAAATACAGAGCCCTTGACTTTATATTTTGAGGTGGATGTTTGTTTTATGTATTTATATATACTTTCTGGCTGCAGTGAGTAAGAAAAAAAAAATTGCATCAAACCCATGAGGTTTAAAAAAATTTTGGGCAATTATTAAATTTTGTCTTAAATAAAAATTGTTTCCAAAATTGATTTGCCCATGAATTTCTAAACCTTTTGGTGATTTTTTGGACATTTTTTGACTGCCGGAACAGTAAAAATTGGCTGAAAAATTGCAACCAGGTGGGATGACCCGTTTACCAGAAAAACGGGTTAAAATCGACCCGGTTGGAGAAGGGTAAAAAATGGCTTTGGGCTGGTTTTGGACTAATGGGCCTATTTTCAAATTCAGTTGAGCCTGACCTAACTCTAAAGCCCAGTCCGTAGTTAGAACAGGCTACTGTTCAGATCAAGAGTCAGGATCGATTCAAACCTAGGCCCAAGAGAAACGGCCTAATTGAAAATGGGCTCACCACGTGTCTCGATGACAAAGTGCCATGTGGCGAGATAAACGCTGACAAGTGGCGGACTGTGGCAAGGCCAGGTGTTCAATAGAAGTTTAGCCACATGTCGCGCAATGAGAGAGCCACGTGTCGACCTGTTACAGGTGACACGTGTCAATCTATACGAGCATCACATGTCGGTTCTGGATCATACCACGTGTCAGGCTCTATGCATGCCATGTATCGGCCTCGAAGCGTGCCATGTGTCGATTTCAAGTGTGTCACGTGTCAACTTTTTAGAATGCCATGTGTTGACCTAGTTCAGGTGACACGTGTCAGCCTTTAAATGTGACACATGTCAAAATCTTACGGCGACATATGGCAGTATTCTATGGTGACACATGGTCGTGAAAAGTATCGATGAACAATGCCAGTAAATAGTATACGTGAACAGTATTTTTTAGATGTATATAGTAATTTTTGTGGTGTATACAGAAGTCCTAAAAATCGTATATTTTATGTTTTCCTATTGGAAATTGCTTATAATTAGTTTGTTGAGATAGAAATTAACAACTAATTGATTTCTGTTTTGTGATTTTACAAAAATGGCAAGTGGAGACAATAGGACTGTACCTACTCAAATTTCTGGGATTCAGATGCCTCCATCTACTAGTCATGCAAATAAGCTTAAGAAGTTTAACGGAGTAAACTTCAAGAGGTGGCAGCAGAAGATACTATTTTACCTGACCATTTTGGGACTTGCGAAGTACCTGACTGAAGATGCGCTACTCAGTGAGAAAGAGAGTGATAGGGAGACACTCATGGCGGTGGATGCATGGAATAATTCTGATCACTTATGTCGAAATTATGTCCTGAATGGCCTTTCTGATGCCCTGTATAGAATATACTGTGGCACGAAGTCAGCTAAGGAGCTATGGGAAATACTGGACCGCAAGTACAATACTGAGAATGCTACGTCCGGAAAATTTATTACAGGCCGATTCTTGGAATACATGATGGTGGATACGAAACAATTAATAAATCAAGTACATGAGTTGTAAGTGTTGAGTCAGGAAATGCTTGCTGAAGGGATGATCATGAATGAAGCGTTATAAGTGGTTTGTATGATTGAGAAGCTAGCTCCAAGTTGGAGTGACTTCAGGAATTATCTAAAGCACAAAAGAAAGAAGATGGATATGGAGACTCTTATTGGCAAGCTTCGCATTGAAGATGACAACAGAAAGTTTGATAAGAGAGCTTCAAAGGCTGGATTGAAGGCTAATGTTGTAGAGCATGGTCAAAGCTCCAATAACAAGAAGAAAACTAGCAAATCTTCCAAGTTTGGGCCTAAAGGAGGAATCTCAAAGAAAGTCAAGTTTCAAAGCAGGTGCTTTAACTGTGATAAGATGGGTCACAGAGCTAAGAAATGTAGACTGCCAAAGAGAAAAAGAAACTAGGCACAGGTGATGGAAGATATCACTCGAGAGGTTGATGAGATTGAGCTTAGTGCTGTGATATCTGAGGTGAATTTGGTGGGATCCAATCCTAGATAGTGGTGGATAGATACTAGTGCAACCCATCATGTTTGTTCAGATATGAGTATGTTCATTTCCTTCGAACCAAAGAAGAATGGGGAGAAGTTGTTCATGGAGAATTCATCTATTTTAGAAATCCAAGGTGAGGACAAAGTAATCCTAAAGATGACCTCGGGAAAAGAGCTGACTTTGAATAACGTATCGTATGTTCCAGACATTCGCAAGAATCTGGTATTTGGATTGCTGCTGAGCAAACATGGTTTTCGTTTAGTGTTTGAGTCAGATAAGGTTATTTTGTCCAAATTTGGAATGTTTGTGGGAAAATGCTATGTAGTCAATGGTTTATTTAAACTCAATGTAATGACTGTAAAACCTAAAGAAATGAATAAAGCTTGTAGTTCTTCTGTTTATTTTCTTGAGTCTTCCATTCTGTGGCATGGTAGACTAGAACATGTTAATTTTAATTCTCTGCGGAGGTTAATTAACTTAAATCATATTCCCACATTTGAAATTGATTGTAATCATAAGTGTGAAACTTATGTGGAAGCAAAATCAACAAGGTCATCATATCAAACAATTAATTGAAATAATGAACCTTTGGATTTAATATATAGTAATGTATGTAATTTGAAATCGCACTGAGTAAATGTGCTAATAAGTATTTTATCACCTTTATTGATGATGGCATGAAATATTGCTATGTATACCTACTAAAGAGTAAGGATGAGGCTATAGAGAAATTTATTCTCTATAAAACGGATGTTGAGAATCAACTTGACAAAAAGGTTAAAGTGATCAGAAGTGATTGTGGTGGAGAGTATGTGACTCCATTTAGAGAGTATTGTGCTCAATAAGGTATAATATATGAAGTTACTCCACCATATTCGCCACAATCAAATGGTGTGGCTGAACGGAAAAATAGAATTTTAAAAGAAATGATGAATGCAATGCTTATAAGTTCTAGAGTACCTCAGAACTTGTGAGGAGAAGCCATTTTATCGGCGAATGACCTTTTAAATAAGATGTCCAGGAAAGATCAGGTAAAGACACCCTATGAGTGTTGGAAGGGAAGAAACCTCCTATAAATATTTACGAGTGTGAGGGTGTTTAGCCAAAGTAATAATAGTAGTACCTACACCTAAGAAGGTGAAGATAGGTCCCAAAACTGTTGATTGCATATTCATAGGATATGCACAGAATAGTAAAACATATCGATTTCTTGTGTATAGGTAAGAAATTTCTGATATTCACAAGAACACAATGATGGAATCGAGAAATGCATAATTTTTCGAACATATTTTTCTGTATAAAGTGGAAGAAGGACCGAGTTCATCTAAACGAACTTACGATTCTATTGGTGGTGATGATAATAATGATAGTGATAGAAAGCGAGAGAATGAAGATGAAACTGAGAACGAGATTAGACGTAGCAAAAGAGTAACAACCGAAAAATCCTACGATCTAGATTTTCTTACTTATATGCTAGAAAGTAAACTTCAAAACTTCTAAGAAGTTGTAAATTCTCCTGAAGGGAATTTATGAAAAGAAGCTGTAAAAAGTGAGATTGATTCCATTTTACAGAATCACACTTGGTAATTGGCAGATCTTCCTCCAGGTTGTAAACCTTTGGGTTACAAATGGATCTTTAAAAAGAAGATGAAAGTAGATAGAACAATAGATAAATACAAGGCAAGACTTGTAATTAAGGAAAGCAAGCAAAATGAAGGCCTTGATTATTTTGACACTTATTCTCCAATAACGAGAATAAATTCCATAAGGATGGTACTGGCGATCGCTGCTTTGCGGGATCTTAAAATGCATCAAATGGATGTGAAAACAACCTTTCTGAATGGAGATTTAGATGAAGAGATCTACAACGAGCAACTTGTAGATTGGTAAAGCCCTTATATGGACTTGAACAAGCTCTAAAGTAATGGCATCAAAAATTTGATAATGTCATGCTAAAAGATGGATTTAAAATAAATGAATATGATAAATGTATCTATGTAAAAGATACAGAGAATGGATATATCATTCTATGTTTGTATGTAAATGACATACTCATAATAGGTAGTGACGATAATATGGTCCGAACTACAAAAGCCACGTTAAATTCTAAATTTGACATGAAAGATATGGGGCTTGCAGATGTGATTTTAGGTATGAAAATCACAAGGACTTCAAATGGAATCATTCTTAGTCAAAGTCATTATGTAGATAAAATACTGGTTAAATTTAGTAATAATGATACTAGTATAGTCAGAACACTCATAGATTTGAGTTTACACTTATCCAAAAATAAAAGGGAAAGTGTATCTTAAGTGGAATATGCTAGGGTGATTGGAAGTCTGATATACTTGATGAGTTGCACCAGACCAGACTTAGCCTACGCTATAAGTAGACTAAGTAGATACACAAGTAATCCAAATGAAGATTATTGGAAAGGGATCGTTAGAGTATTAAGATATTTACGATATACTCGTGAATACGGATTGCACTATACAAGATATTTTGCTGTATTGGAAGGGTACAGTGATGCAAATTGGATATCAGACATCAAGGACTCAAATTCCATTAGTGGCTATGTGTTCATATTAGCGGGTACAGCCGTAACGTGTAAGCCCTCAAAACAAACTGTGATAGCTCGATCCATGATGGAATCTGAGTTTATCGCATTAGATAAATATTGTGAAGAGGCAGAATGGCTACGCCAATTTTTAGAGGACATTCTTAGGTGGCCTAAATTTGTGCCAGCAATAAGTTTACATTGTGATAGTTAATCTGCGATTGGCAGGCCACAGAATATTATGTATAATGGAAAGTCTAGACACATTCGTCGTAGACACAATTCCATCAGATAGTTAATCTCAACTGGAGTTATCTCAACAGACTATGTAAAGTCAAAAAATAACATTGCGGATCCATTAGCCAAAGGGTTAAATAGAGAATTAGTTGAGAAGTCGTCAAAGGAAATGGGATTGAAGCTCATGAATAAAGTCAATACGATAGAAACACAATCTAGTTGACTGGAGATCCCAAGATTTAGGTTCAATGGGACAATGCAATTGTAAAGATTGGTATGGATCACTGTGGAGGTTAATCCTCTGCCCATTGCTATGATGAAACAGTGATAAAAATAGGTTAAGTATAAAGTATACTTTTAATGATTCCTACAAATGTGTTTTTGGTAATCTATGCATAATCATGCTGATTACAATGGTAATAGAAATCACCTATATGAGAGAGAAGAGTAGCCACTTCAAAGGAGAATTGTTGAAGTCGCAATTCTTTAGAAACTCTTGCAGAACCAAGGAGGTGTATAGGGCCAAAATGAACACAACAGTAAGAACTGAAGTGTACTAAGAAGGAATCATGTGTGGGCTATGTTGTTATTTACACAAAATATGAAATGGTTCAAAGATATCGCATCTACCATAAATCAGTAAAGAAGATATAGTCTCATAAGGGAAGGTTCAAAAAGTAACATCTACCTATCCTATGCAAGTTCCAACTGCAAAGCCTTACCACCAGAGTCATGCTTTCTTTTAAAAATCAAATCATTCATGTGGGAGATTGTTGTAATTTGGATCCAACTTGAGTGTGAATGATTTGTTAGTGGGCCTTGGGCCTTAAATGTTTGTTTCTCTTACGGTTGGTAATTGAGGAAAGTAGTGGGTTTTGATTATTTTTTTTTAAAAATAAATAAAAATATTTTGAATTAGATGGGTTGAGAGTTTCATGGGAACAATAACTCTTTGTTTTGAGAGGTTTAAGCACACACATTCTTTCAACGTTCTTTTCAACGTATTTTTCAATTTTTAGAAAATACAAGCAAAATAGGATTTTTAAGAGAAAAAGAAAAATATGTGAAAAACACAGAGAAAAAAAAATTACAGTAATTTTTTATCAGTGTGGTAAAGTGAAGGTACGCTGAAAGTTTGAAAAGAAAAGTTTTGGAGGTGCTAGATCTGAAAGCTTTTGCAGTTGTTGTATTCTGGGAGACGACCGTCAGAAAACATCTGCACCAGCGGGGCAAAAATCGTCTTAAGAAGACTGTGATATCACACAGGCCTCGATTAAATTTCCAGAAAACAGATCAATTAAGACAATTTGGATTCTAAATATTTTTATTATTTTATGTAATTTTATTTATTTATATTAATATTTCTACATGTATCTACATATATATATTCATACATTATTTCCAACATAAACAAAATAAGTTTATTTAACATCTTCCACAACTAATCTCCCTCAAAGAAAATATTCAATTAATTCATGGGGGAATATAGAAATTATAACATTAATTTACCATATATCTATATTATATACACACCAAAGCTTTGTTACGGATAAATGAAACCATTTTCAACTGCCCTAATTAAATCTTGGACGTTTTATGATCATTATAATTATAAGCAAGCGTCAAAAAAATTGTCAATTTTTATCCAATAATTGTGCAACATAAATTCAAAAAACAGAAGAAAAATTAAAAATGATGACATTAGAACATTTCTACGTGGGGCGATGTCGCCTAGCGTAAGCTGGATGTCTCTGCTACCTTTTTATTTTATTTTATTTTATTTATTTATTTATTTTGGTGGTGCAAAGGGATTGATTTCATTAAGGGAAAAAAATACATCAGTTCAGTTCATCAATCAAAACCACAGAGGTTTCATGAGGAAGAATGATAATCGAACCACCATCCAACAGAAGTAGGATTACACACCCAATCAAAAATATAATTGTATATATAAAAAATATAAATATATATTATATATACACCATTTGAGCCTAGCTAGGCTGAAAGTGATGATAAGTTTGGTCAAAAACCAAGTATAAATTTTTCATATATATATATATATATATAAGGATAAGCAAATTAGCAAACTAAGAAAGTTGACAATCCTAGGATTGAGGAATAAAATAACTTTTTTGGGTCATTATTAAGAATTTGGTTTATTGCCAAAAAAAGTTATTAGACCTGTGTAGCAGCACCATCAATTCTCAAACCATGCACATAAATCAGACATAATTAAAATATATTTTAATGCCGAACAAATTTCACTTGACAAAAAGGGTTTGATTGGAGATTCCAAATCAAAATTTTCCTCCAAACATCCCAAAACCCATATATACAAACACAAACAATCAATTGGTTGATTTTCTCTTAAAAAAACAAATCAATCAATTAATTTTAAACCCATAGATTTTTGGTATTGAATATTCTAATTGAAGATATTACCCAGAAAACAATGCATTAAATTATTGAAATAATCCTTTATATATACATGGTATAAATCTACACCATTTCATTACTTTTTACACTGACCACAAAATTGAGGTTAATATTAATATTCCTCTCTTTCCTAAATATATATACACGTGTATATATATATAAATGTATAAAACCACCTAATTAGCCTTCTAGAGTGGTGTCTCAACCAAAATGCAGCTTCTTCCTCCATTTCTTATCATTTTAGTAGCATTATTTAGCACGTGTTCATCGGCTAGGGTTTTCAGCAGCTTTTCACAAAACAATAATATTGCAAATGGAAGTGAAGGTTCCTTAGTTACAAGCAAAACCGTTACAGTTGACAAGTCTGGCCATGGAGATTTCTATACCATACAAGCTGCCATTGATTCAATACCTTCTCTCAATACTCAATGGGTTACAGTCCAAATTTCGCCTGGCATATACAAGTAAGAATATATAAATATATTCTTGTACTATAGTTTATATTGATCATACTATATATCTTTGCGATTATGTATGTATGTAGATAATGATTTATTATTTTTACCCAAAAAAAAAAAAAAAACGACAATGATTTATTATGTGTAATCTTATTTTATCAAATAAATAATATTGCAGAGAGCAGGTACAAATTCCAATAGACAAACCTTTTATTTTTCTTAACGGAATCAAGGGACGTGAACAAACAATTATCACTTTCGATGCCAATGCAGAAACAGATACAAGTGCCACATTCACCTCTTCCTCAGCCAATGTTGTTGCTCAGGGCATTACCTTCGAGGTTTCTCAATTATACTTTCTTTTTTTGTCTCTATAAATTTAAAGCTTTTACATTTATTTTATGCAAAACCCATTATGTTTTATTTTTTTAGTGAGGTTCTCTTTTCGTTTGATGCTTTTAATTTCTTTGGTTATCATTAATTTACAAACCAAAAAGCTATTTTGAAAAGGAATATATATATATATATATATATATATACATTTATGTTTTTGTGGCTGTCTAAACAAAGCATCCATTTATTTGTATATATATATATATATATATATATATAATTAAAAAAAGAGATTTCGTCATAAAAATTTAAAAAACACACACACACACACAAATGGTCTTTTATTAAGATGTAACCATTTAATTCGCCTGCTATATATATATATTATATCCAATCTGGCTTGCATAACAATTAATATTTGTTAACTAAGTAAAGTTATTCTCAATAAAAAAAAATGCTATATTTAAAATGTAAAATTATTTAATCCGATAGCTTTCTCATGATAAATTAAAATGAGAAATAGAAATTGAAAATTATAATATATAGTGCACCAGAAAATTGAAAATAAAATATGTAAGATGAATTTATGCATTGTTTCAGAAAATTGGCTTTTTTTTTTTTTTTTTGGGTTACTGCTTGTTACTGCTTATGAATATTGATATGGCCTAAATGGTTTTCATACGTAATATTGTGTTTTATTTTGAAGATCTTCACAAGAAATAAAAATAGTTTTGATGTTGCAGAACTCTTTCAATCATGTAACAACTGCACCAGCTATACAATATGTGGCTGGAAACGGAAATACCATAAAACCAGCAGTAGCAGCAAGGATTTTAGGTGACAAATCTGCATTTTTCGAATGTGGTTTCATAGGTCTTCAAGATACATTGTTTGATGCTCATGGTCGCCATTACTTCAAATCCTGCTATATTGAAGGCGCTATTGATTTCATTTTCGGTTTTGCCCAATCTTATTATGAGGTAAGGAATTAAACAAAAATATTTTATGTGGAAGATATTTAGAATCCACCTGAAATATGCCTTATGGGATTAGATTGGACTAAACCAAAACTTCTTTATGACTTCACCATGTGGCATGTAATTTTTATTAATGCTTTACCCGTTGCAACAAATAGTAATATTTCTTATATAATATCATAAAATTTTTCTAATTTAGTATAAACTAATTAATGCAGGACACTATGATAAATGCTACAGTTGGGACATTAACAAAAGAAATTGCAATAGGATTTATAACAGCACAGGGTAGAGGTTCGTCTAGTGACTCCGGTGGGTTTGTATTCAGAGGAGGATTGGTATATGGGAATGGTGGCCAAGTTCTCTTAGGTAGAGCTTATGGTCCTTATGCAAGAGTGGTCTTTATAGAAACAAAATTTGATGCTGTGGTAGCTCCTCAAGGATGGAATGCTTGGAAAAGCAGTGGCCACGAGTAAGCTCCACTTAATTTCTAACCAAATAGATATATGTTATATACATATAATAAAATTTTTATCTAATTATATGTTAAATACAATCCTTCGGAAGAGATGTGTATCATATTTAGAAATAATTAAAACATTTCCTATGAAAATAATTGGATTAGTAAAATACCACATAGACTTTTTGTTTCCTCAATTGTTAAATATTGGTAATTTTTTATTTATTTATTTTTTTATGTTGATTAGTTTGTTATTATTTTCTCTTAACCATGCAACAATTCCAGGAATAACATAATTTTTGCGGAGGTTAATTGTCAAGGACCAGGATCGGATACTTCCAAGCGAGTTACATGGGAGAAAAAGTTAAGTGAATCAGAGCTAAAGGAATATTCAAAATCATCCTTCATTGATGAAGATATGTGGACTTCCCATCTACCTATACCAAACACTTGATAATTTTTTGGGAAATAAAATTAATATGTAATTTATGGCTAACTCTATGATCAGCAACAACTATTTTAATGTTTAGCTATGTTATTGAAGACTCATTGACTTTTAATTTTGGTTTTTATGAAACAATGATAATAAATCCGTTTGATCACTTTAATCTGTATCTATAAATTTTAATTAAGCAATGAAATTAATTTAATAGTCTTAAATTCCTTGTGATTCTCCATATTAATACATATATAATACCTTTAATGTGATAAATGCTAAATTGTATTTGGGTGTGATAGTTCACACCAAATTATACATTATACCAATAATATTAATGATAGTTCGTACTGAATTGTACGACCATACCAATAATATATTACATCAAAATTTGAAGTTATATGTATATCGCACTAAATTATAAAATTGATGTGTATATTATAATTATCAATAAGATTTTTTAGGGAAATAATCTAAGTTTTTATATATTAATAAAATGGGTTACATATGTTTTTATATATTAGTTTTGTTAATTTAAAGCATTTTTTTAGAGAAATTTTTTTGTTTAGAGAATAAAATTTAGGAATAAAAAAGCATAAAAAAATTATATATATATATATTAGTTCAATTTGATATATTATTGAGCCAAAAAAAAGATATTTTGAAAAATTTCAATTGATGATGCATCTTTAATAATTCAAATAACAACTTATGAATAAAAATTTATCGTAATGTATATGAAATTTCCCACAGACCATATTAAATTTCAAAATCAGCCTTGATAATATTGTAGTTTTTCAGTCCAAACTATATGTAGGAAAAAAATTGAAAAAGCAAAAAAATGCATTAACTAATTTTATTGCCACAAGTGTGCAATACAATAAAAAAAGATACAAAAAAAACAACAAAAAAGTTGATGTTGGCTTCTGGAGAGATTGCTGGTCCGTACAGGACCATTGATGTTTTCAAATTTTTGAAACAATTCTTAAATTGAAGGCAATAAGCAAGTTCAAATGTTAGATTTGAAATTGCAACCATGACATGATTCATATCAAGGTCGTGCTTTGTGGTATCAAAATTAGAAAGTAAGTTAGAAAATCTGAAACAGTATTTTGTATAATTTTTACCTAATACGCGTGTTTCGGCACATAATGAGATACGTGTGGACTCTATCGCTTAGGATAAAATAAATAAATAAATAAATAAAAATTATTATATAACTCAATATATATAATATACAAATATAAATAGGTGGTATATAAGGTTTGATTACTATTTCCTTAAAGATTTGATTACTAATTAAGTATATAAAACCAATTCATACATAAATATATAATATTAGCTCAAGTAAGATTGACTAGCTATAAAAACTTGCCATTTACTACTTGATCCTCGTGCGCCAGTAACTTGTTATGTTATGATAGGTTTGATGAGTTTTTTTAATAAAATATAATTAATATCTAATAATAATATAATTTAGAAATTTTATACTAAAATGCCTTTTAATTTGATAAACAACTACCGATAAATTATGTATTATACCAATTTTTCTGTTAAAACATAAAAATTAATTTATTATACCAATTAAATATCACTTGAAAAAATAATTTAATTTTTGTGAAATTTTTATTTATCAAAATATTCACTAGTTTTTACTTTTATAATGAGTCTGATATCTAAATTTGAAACTTTATTATAATTTTTTTTAAATACAAATTAGATTAAGAATTTATTGTGTAGAATATAAGATAAGCTACATCAATATTTGATATATATTTTATTTAGTATTTCATATTTTAGTATTCAAAGGAATAATTATTTGTTAATTTCAACAAATATTAATTCTTTGGTGGTATTTTTTTTTTTAAAAAAAATACCAATTTTCTTTTCCATAATGCTATTTTCTTTTAATGAGGAGAAAAAATCTATTTGAAAAATAAGTAATAATAATTATTAAAAAAAGGAGATATTGACATTAATGCATATTAAATTACAGATAATTTGGCAATTTTAAATGTAGAAATAAAATTATAAAAGCAAGCATTGAGTAATTTTATTTCCACGTTGTGCAATACAATAAAGGCACAAAGAAAAACAAAAATTTGATGTTGACTTCTGGAGAGATTGCTAGTTCATACAAACCAATTAAAATATATATATTTTTGAAAGGAACCAATTAAAATATTAAGGAAAAAAAATAATTTCAGAGGTAAAGTGTAAATATGTATAATTTAGGAAGTATTGGTGTAATAAGCCTGTCACTAAAAGATGGATAATAAAGTCATTTCACTATGTTTGTAATTACTTAAGAACCCTCTGGACAAGTTGGGGCCTTCTCTTGAGCTTCTTTTTTTCCTATCGACAATTCCCATCGGTTTCTTCCAGTTTCCCGGAGAATGAGGGAATAGAAAAAGAAAAAAAAAAGGAAAAAGAAGAACCAAAATCATAAAATTAACCAAAACACAAAGAAAAAAAACAAAAGCCAAAACCGAAATAAACCCTATCCAGCCAAATACCGAAAACCCCAATTCATAATTTCCATTTTAAAATCCCCAGAAGTTCGAATCAACGAAATTCCTCTAAACCCCTACCACCCAAAAATTTTCTCGCCAAAAAAAGAAAAATCCAATTTTCCCATGAATTTCGCTTTTCCGCGTTGATAGAAAAAGGAGGACTAACAGTACCAGCAAAAAATTCCATGGCCAGTTCAACTGCGCCTGACAAGAGTCCTTTGCTATCGCCAACTAGCTCAAGGTCCGTGACGGAGACGGTAAACGGCTCGCACAAGTTCGTGATCCAGGGTTATTCTTTGGCTAAAGGCATGGGGGTCGGAAAGCACATTGCGAGCGACAATTTCACAGTGGGAGGTTACCAGTGGGCGATATACTTCTACCCCGATGGCAAGAACCCCGAGGACAACTCCGCTTACGTCTCCGTCTTTATCGCGCTGGCTAGCGAGGGCACGGACGTTAGGGCCCTTTTTGAGCTCACCCTTGTTGATCAGAGCGGCAAAGGGAAGCACAAAGTTCATAGCCATTTCGATCGCTCCCTCGAGAGTGGTCCTTACACGTTGAAGTATAGAGGCAGCATGTGGTACGTGTTGTTTATTCCTCTGATTAATTAAATGGGATTTGCGATTAAGTTGAATTTCATTAATTTTTGATAGTCTTTTTTATTATTATTATTTTTTTTTGGGAGGGTTAAACTACAGGGCTTTTGGGTTTATGCATAAGCTTATATTTGTTATTGATGATGACTTTAAAATGTGATAAGTTTGAATTGCTTTAGATATCAGTCACTAGGTTAGATAGAGTTTGTATTTACACTGACCAAATTGTGGGAAGAAATATGGCAACCCATGCTAAAGTTATGTGTTGTAGTAAGCTATATTTATTTTATAATATTCGCTTCTGTAAATTTGTTGTCCTGTGTTTTACTAAATCTCATGAGCGGACAATTGTAAAAGCAATATTTAATTAAGGTCAATAACTCTTAATTTTAGGGGCTGAATATCTGTTGGAAGTACTCTAACATGAACACAGCATGCTAGTATGCTAATGTTGTGTCTGCACTAGTGTAGTTACATTTTCTGATGCTCATTTTGAAAATTTGTTGTTTTGTGTTCCACTGAATATCTAATGGTGGACAATAGAAAGAGGAATGTGAAGTTGAGCGTCAATAACTGTTTATTTTATGGGTTAAATACATCATGTAGGCATTCTTATATTTTCCTTTCAATTAGGATCTCTATTTACACACTTAATACAATAGAGGGAAATTTAAATTGCACCTAATAATATGTCAAAAATTAGAAGTCACACAACAAAGCCACACGTCCCCCCAACTGACATGTGAGCCCGGAAGTTTTAGATTGTTATGTTGCAACTTTGATTGCATAGCTTGATGGCATGGAAAATTCAGTATGATTGTTCGTAGCTTTAGAAATTTCACTCTTGTGGAGCTTATACCTGATGTAAGAGCATTTCTTACATAAGTAGACAATAGAAGGCTTCTCAAGTCATATCTCATTGTCCACACCCTCTTTTATGCATTTTTTTTAACGGTGCATCTCGTAGTTATCTAGATAACAAAGAGAGTTTGGCTGTGCACAGACAAGTAGAGGGTAAGAGGGACTGTTAAGTGATAAAATCGAGAGTGTTACTTGCTATGTAAACTAGCTTTGTGGAGAAATTGCAAATATTCTTGCCAGAGAAGCATAAAATATTGGACTAGTTGTTTCTTCAAAGAATATATTATTCTGATCTTTGAGGAAATCCTGGGTAAGGAGCTCTAGGGGAATTTGCATTCTCATCCCATTCTATGATTTTGTAAGTCTCTTTTTTTAAGGTTGCATTTTAAGGCTAACTCAAACGGTACCAATTTAAGAGATTTTTCCCTGTATTTAAGATTTGATGTTCTATTTCTGTTTTAAGGTTTTTCATCTGTTTTGGTCTTCTATCATCACTGGAATTATAGGTTGGTGGTTGTTATTTGTACTACTCTTTTATACTTTTATGCAGGTTGTACATAAGTTTGTTATTCATTGATTAATTGTTGACCTGTCCAATGTATATGGTCGGTCAGAAATTGGTATGTGTCAGTTTTTGCTTCACGTGGCTTCATTCTTTCTTCTTGTAATATAATACTCTTGTCTTGGCTGTTTTATAATAAGTCCTAGAAATGTATTTGATGTGCCTCTGATATTACAAGGACACCTGTAATTTTCCATCTCATTATCTGTCAAAGCCACCTAATTATTTTTGGTTTTCTGATAAACCTATGCATAGGATACTCTATGAATTGAGTTTAGCTTTCTATTTTTCAGATCTCATCTCAATGTGATGAACATTTTGTTGATAGGAGTTGCCTGTGAATGTATTTTGTATGTTTGAACAGTGTGAGCTGAATACACGAGTATGGATGTTTGTTAACATGTTAATTTGTCTTGTCAGGGGATACAAGCGATTTTTCAGACGAGCTTTGCTTGAAACTTCAGATTATCTCAAGGATGATTGCTTGAAAATCAATTGTACCGTTGGAGTTGTGGTTTCAGCTGTAGATTGTCCTCGGTTACATTCAATTCAGGTGCCAGCCTCTGATATTGGAGCGCATTTTGGCATGCTACTAGAAAATATGGAAGGGTCAGATATTACTTTTGAGGTGGCTGGTGAAATTTTTCATGCCCATAAGTTGGTATTGGCAGCTCGATCTCCTATGTTTCGATCTAAGTTCTTTGATGGATCAGAGGAAGATAAGGTGGTGATTGTTGTTACAGATGTAGAACCCAAGGTTTTCAAGGTATGAACTTATTTTCAATTTAATGTTTTTTTATGCTTATATTAAGACATGAAAAAGTACTGCTGATCCTTAGGAGGAATTTAGGATTTTTTTACTGCCATTCTTGGGATTTAAATCTGAAGTTCGTCCTTCTCCAACAGGCCATGCTGCATTTTATATACAGAGATTCTCTCACAGAGGATGTTGAGCTGGAAGCACCAAGCTCATCTTCATTATCCTCGGTATCTGACTCATTGTCAGCAAAATTATTAGCAGCAGCTGACAGGTATGGTCTGCAAAGGCTCCGGTTGATGTGTGAGTCTCATCTCTGCAAGGATATATCTGTGAAAAGCGTTGCTGAAATTCTAGCCTTGGCTGACCGATGTAATGCCTCTGATTTAAAAGCCGTTTGTCTAAGATTTGCAGCTGAAAACCTCGCAGGTAAACTTCAATTATCACATTGGGTTTTCTTATCTTTTAATATTGTTACGAATTTTAGATACTTCTTGTGGAAAAAAATTGCTTGATATATATATATATATATATATATTTTTTTTTCACATAAAATTTTGCTTTAATAATTTTTTTTCAGTTTGTAAGTAGTGAAAGATAGCCAATTTCACTTATAGTTATGTTCTTTTATATTTCTAAAGTTAGGAAAATTCCAGCATTCAAGGTTTATGTTAAGTGTCCTAGATCGCTTCTGCAACTGGCCTTTGATACCGGGTTCTGGAGAGAGAGATGAGATTAAAATAGAGGAAAAATGAGACTGCTAAATTATAAAGATGTTGCATCAAATTTATGGAGTTGGTTTAAACTAAGTTACAATGAAACCCACCCTTTTTGACTAATAAATAGATGTTTAGTAAACACGTAAATCAATTTTGAATTGTTGAATTACCATTGATATGTAGACTAAAGAAACACAATATCTTTTAATAGAAAGAGGAAAACAGTATAGAGTTTTTAGAGGTGGACTAGCTAGCATAACTGGCCAACTTTCTTTGATAAATGGAATTAGGCTGGTCACCTACTTTTCAAAAGTAGTATATCTCAAGTACCATTGAGTGGGTTTGGCTTTTGAAAATGGACCTCCGATCATCTTTATTTTCAATGTATTATTTGTCGTCTGTGCATGCTGTCTTTATATTTATTTTTCTTCTCTTTCTTTGGTTTTATTTTTATTTTTATTTTTTTACAATTTGTTTATTTATGGTGGCCAAGTGCCTATGGGCCTGTCCCTAGTAGTAGACATGTGAAAAATCAGACACCTTGACATGTATCCAAAGTCCAAACCTTGCAACCCAAGATTTTTTTTTTGGGGAGGGGGGGGGGGGGGGGGTTACCCTAGTTGATTTGTTGTAGTGGGATAAGATACCAAAATGTACTATTTATGGTGTATGCATTTTTTGTTCTCCTCTTTTCTTGTTCTTTAAATTTTTTTAACCCTTTTGATCAATTACCAATGGGTCCTTAGTAGTACACACGTATTCGATGAGACACACCTTGACATGTATCTATAACTGGCACTCAAAACCCAAGTTGATTTGTTGTAGCTTAGCATATTGTCTTCATCTAAAGTTTTAGTAGAATACAGAAAATGGAAATATCATTTGATTCTACTGGTTTATACCCTCATAGTGAAATGGTTGCTGATAGTTGGGAACCTAAGTAATGGGCCATGTGAAGAAGGATAATCTATTTAAGAGGCTTTACAGTCCAAATTTTAGGAACTACCGAAGTAACCAAACTAGGAAGTGAGGCATTGCCTTTACATGTGCTTTGGCATAGGGGGATGATTAAATGATTCCTAAACAATTAATTCTACCATTTTGGTTACAGTCAAAATTAAGGGTTTGATTGCTGTTTGGAAAAACTGGTCGTAGTTGGTACCTTAGCCTTAGTACAGTTTATTTTACATGTGATTCTCTTGTCGAGCTTGTTATAGAAGCATGCTCAAGTAGATAACCAAGTAGTTGTAATACCTGAAAATTTACGGCAGGATGTAAAATTTTTCATTCTATATTTGGAAACCCTTTGCTTAGAATGCTTAGTATGCTTGGTTCTTGATACTGCCCTGATCTTCTTGTTACTACAGCTGTTATGCAATCGGATGGTTTTGAGCACCTCAAAGAAAATTGTCCATCACTGCAATCAGAACTACTGAAGACAATCGCAGGCTGTGAAGAAGATTGCAGCAGTGGAGGGGGAAAATCGCGGAGTGTTTGGGCCCAACTTTCGGATGGTGGTGATACCAATGGTAGGAGGGTCAGGCAAAGAACATGATTTCTGAGATTTATTGTTTTGTAAATGCAAGTGATACTGTTGAAAAAAAAAATTGTAAACAAAACAGAAACAACGTTAGCCATGTCCAACTTCTGTTGTAATTTCCAGGTATAAAAAAGAAAAAAAGGAAAAAAAAAAAAAAAGAAAAAAAAAATCCGACTGATTTTGAAGAAAACTAGGTGTTAAAAAATGCAGGTTTTGTTGTAAACTGTATCTGTATGCTTGGTAATTTTGCTAGTGCAAAGCAGCGTTGGGCCCATTTTGTTTTTGGGCCTTACGTGAGAAAGAAATGGGCCTTTTTAGTTCAACAGATTTTTATTATAAATAATATTAATTAATTTATGTTAACAATATTTACATATTATTTTTATAAATTCTTTTTTGTTTTTTGTTTTTTTTTTTTTTTTTTTGTTTGTTTGTTTGTTTTTTTTTTTTTTTTTTTGGGGTCTCGCTTTGTTTTGAATGTAGTTGAAGATGCGTTTTACACCTTCATTGGGGGATGTCTGTTTTTCTTTATTTCAATTATAAAGGGATATTGGCAAGCATTTATGTTATACAGTTGTATATTCTGATTAATAAAAAATGGAGGGAATTTTCATAATTTGAAATTAGAATTGACTGTTTAAACTGTTGTAGAGTAGAAGCCTATAGCAGTTTTGTGGTTTACAGCCTCTGAAAGCAATGAAGCAAATAATAGATATAGAAAAAATTAACCAAAAAATGATACTAGGAAAATACTGATAATGAAAAAGTTGAAGGTAGATATTGAGTAAAATAAACATATTTCATCTTCGTACATATGGGTTAAAAACAAAAAAAAAAAAAAAAAAAAAAAAAGGAATTGTAAGGAAGGAAGCAAAGAAATTGTATGACAAGCAAGGGGATTGGTACATAAGCATTTATCGTTTGGTGCAGGGTCTGCAACTTCAAAGCTTATTTTCTCTGACTTGTCAACCAAAATCAAAATTTTACTTTTGCCCATTATCGAAACAAAATTTTAATTTTATGGGGATTAATTAATTTCATGTAGACATGACATTGTTTTACATAAAATATATGATTGCTTTTTGTAATGTTCTCAGTATATTATATATTTGTAATATAAGTTTGCTTCACTCAAAATTGCTTCAATTGAGGTTTCCCTATTTTTCATGCATCTACAAAACTACCGTATACATATATCTGACTTCAAAACCACTGTTTGAAAACAACATAGACCCTTTGATATGCTTTGTCATTAAGATTAACGGTTGAGAAAGCTACAACTGCATGCCATATAAGTATAATTAGTCTTCGCTACCAAAATTATAAATGGTTGGGCGTTAGCAGATTGAGACATGCCTAAAAGCAAGTAATGATCACAACCCTCTTTTCAGCCTTTCAGGTACTGTGTTATTGACTACATATAACATGAAAATTAAGTTTTTTTTTTTTTTGCTATGCTTATGTATGCTTGGAATTAGTAGGTCAAAAGGTTTTCATTGATTGTCTTTGACACCACTCTATATATATATATATATATAACTGTAGATTCATATATACTCATTATTCTATGTTAATTAAGCTCTCCAACTAACTAAAAGCCCAAAAGTATCCAGTCTGTTCATTACCTAATCAACCATGAACATATATTCTTCAAGGCCTATATATAGGCAGACCTTCAAAGGACCTTCCATTAAAAACTCTCAAGAATTCAGTAGTGCTACTTTGGGTACATCCACATTTATCTGTGTTTCATATCATACATTATAGGCTAAACAAAAATGGGTGTTCCTCTTCCTTCAAGTACAGCACCAGCATTTCAGAGACTATGTCTCTTTGGTTACTTGATCACATTGTCTTTCATTTCACAGCATGCATTTTCAGCCACAAGGCACTACAAGTTCGATGTATGAAGTTTCTTATATATGTGTATTGCTATCTACTTATTTCTTCTTCAAACTGCACTTGTCTGTTTGATTATTAATATTGATATACTGTTTGCAGATCAAACTGCAAAATGTGACACGGCTCTGCCACACCAAGAGCATTGTTACAGTAAATGGACAATTTCCAGGACCTAGAATTGTAGCAAGGGAAGGTGACCAACTTCTGATAAAAGTGGTGAACCATGTACAAAACAACATCTCCATCCATTGGCATGGCATTAGACAACTTCGAACAGGTTGGGCAGATGGACCTGCATATGTCACCCAATGCCCCATTCAAACTGGACAGAACTATGTCTACAATTTCACCATTGTAGGCCAAAGAGGAACACTTTTCTGGCATGCCCACATATCATGGCTAAGATCAACTGTCTATGGTCCTTTAGTTATTCTTCCTAAGCTTGGAATTCCTTACCCCTTCACCAAACCTTACAAGGAAATTCCTATCATCTTTGGTAACTAATTCACCATATTTTTCTTTGCATTATTTTTAATTCGTTCTTTTTTATGGGTGCTAATTATCAAAATTGCCTCTGCATATAATCTTTTAAATATACTACAGGAGAGTGGTGGAATGCAGATCCAGAGGCAGTCATTGCCCAGGCCATGCAAACAGGTGGAGGTCCAAATGTTTCTGATGCTTATACGATGAATGGACTACCAGGGCCTTTGTATGAGTGCTCTGTCAAAGGTGTGCTTATTTTCTTATGCTACTTCAAAATAAGATACTAAATTTCTGCACTTTGAAAATTCATAATTTTCAAGCAATAATCATGTTTATATTGGTTGTTGACATATAGATACACTGAAGGTGAAGGTGAAGCCAGGGAAGACTTACCTTCTGCGACTAATCAATGCAGCACTCAATGACGAGCTCTTCTTCAGCATTGCAAACCACACTATCCAAGTAGTTGAAGCCGATGCTATTTATGTAAAACCCTTTGAAACAGAGACCCTTCTTATAGCCCCTGGACAAACCACAAATGTTCTTCTCAAAACCAAACCCCACTACCCAAATGCGACGTTCTTCATGACTGCTAGACCATATGTTACAGGCTTAGGCACATTCGACAACTCCACGGTTGCTGGTATTCTTGAATATGAACCTCCATCTCATTCAACACTACTGTCCATCAAGAAACTTCCACTCTTCAAGCCACTTCTTCCTGCTCTCAATGACACTTCTTTTGCAACAAAATTCACCAACAAACTCCGCAGCTTAGCCAATGCCCAATTCCCTGCTAATGTTCCCAAAAAGGTTGACAAGAGATTTTTCTTCACGATAGGCCTTGGAACAAATTCTTGCCAGAATAACCAAACCTGCCAGGGGCCTAATGGAACCATGTTTGCTGCTTCTGTCAATAACATTTCCTTTGCACTCCCAAACACCGCCCTACTCCAAGCCCACTACTTTGGGCGATCCAATGAGGTTTACAAGCCAGATTTTCCGAGCAATCCCATTTTCCCATTTAACTATACAGGAACTCCACCAAACAATACAATGGTGGGAAATGGGACAAAGCTTGTGGTTCTTCCATTTAACACTAGTGTAGAGCTCGTTATGCAGGACACCAGCATTCTCGGTGCAGAAAGCCATCCTCTCCATCTTCATGGGTTCAATTTCTTTGTTGTTGGTCAAGGCTTTGGAAATTATGATCCAAAAAAGGACCCTGCAAACTTCAATCTGGTTGACCCTATTGAAAGAAACACTGTGGGTGTGCCTTCTGGTGGTTGGGTTGCCATTCGTTTTCTAGCTGATAATCCTGGTAAGTTCAATATTCATGCATACATAGCATAATACACATACAATTTAACACCAAACTGCTGGTTTTGAACTATGATGTTTGAACAGGTGTTTGGTTCATGCATTGCCATTTGGAGATCCACACAAGCTGGGGCTTGAAGATGGGTTGGCTAGTCTTGGATGGAAAACTTCCTAATCAAAAGTTGCTCCCTCCCCCAGCGGACCTTCCCAAATGTTGACATTTGACTCCATTTGGATTTTCCTAACCTTAAATTGTTCCTCAATCTTTATTTTGTTGGTTTTGTTTCTTGGCATTATTTATTTTGGTATATGGAATTCAGGGAATAAAAAGGGTGGGACAAATTTTTGTTGTTCTCTAAGATAAAGGAGAGGAAAGGCTTGATGTGTATCTGATTAATTTCTATTAACTATTTCTTCGTCTCTTGTTTGACAATACATGCTTGCTAATTCGGAATATTTGACTTTCTAGTTATACTCTGAACTGAAAGACTTAACGACATATGTATATATGTACACACACACACACACACACACACACACACATATATATATATACACATACATACCTGCTGACACACAGATCATAAAAAAAATTGTAATAATAAAATAAAATAATCATGATAATAATAATAATAATAATTATAATAATAATAATAAATTAGACCCCTCTGCAAGTAATCCAATACTTATCTAATACAAGAAGAAAAATTAAAGAAAAAAATTGTACTGGATAAAGTGTTGAACTAATTCTTGAACTGGTGGAAAAAAGGCAAAAAATAAAAAAATAAAAAAAAAAAATAAAAAAGAAAAACGAAACTAATTCTTGGACTTGATCTTGGATCGACTCAGCTTATAGGTCAGTGGTCCAATCAATTCAACTCTATCAAACGTATTTGTTATGAATTTTATATTACTTTTCGTTTTACTGTATTTTTTTTTTTTTTACCACTAAAATCTCTTTTATAAGATTTTTTTTTTTTTTTAAAATTGTAGATCGATATGAATCAAATTCATATTGAACTGTATTAACAAATATAAATACATCAAGTTGTGATTAGAAGAAAGACTTAAATACAACGTTTTAGTTTTAGTTCAAGTTTTTAGCTTTCCACAATAATGTAGAAATTACTTAAGGGAGAGAAAATAAAATAGTACTATTTTATTCCATAAAAAATACGGTATATATTCTGCTTTTTCTTTATTTATTTATTTATTTTTTCAATGAGAAGCTTCCAAGTGAGTGAGCCATAAGGGGGAAAATAAAAAATAAAAATTAAAGAGGAGAAGCCGTTTAGAAACATAAAATACATATTTTATAACTCGAAGCTCTGTTGCATTTTACAACTCAAATTTATTAAGTAAAATAAAATATTTTGACATTCATGCACGGCCCAAGCAGGGCCCAGGAGACGGACCTTGAGCCCAATTTGTTGGCATCGCAAATCAAACAAAACTTATTTATTTATTATTTTTTTCATAAGATATCCAAGGCTGAAGGCGTGCTTCTCTTAATTTTACTCTGCATATTCCAAATTCAGTTTCATAGCTTTCTCTGTCTTTCTTTCTTTTCTTTTTTTCCCCCTTTTTCTTAGTTTATTATGTTTTATCACACTTATCTGATTTTTTTGGTCTCTATATATAGGCTTTGAAGAAGTTTTGTTTGGTTGGTTGATTAGGATCTATAGAAATAACATATATAATGATAGGCCAATAAAATGAGATTTTATAATAATTAAAGATGTCAGGGAACCAATCCATTCAGGCAGCGACTTCAATTTGGGGCAATCATCAATAGATAGTATCTTTAGCGATTTGAGGTTGCTTATACATTCCAGAACAGACTCCAGGTTCTAACATTCAGAAATAGAGATAAAGTGGAGGCTAGTAACTTGTGGAAGCCCTTGAGGCATAGCATCTAGTTTTTGAAGGCTGGACAACTTACAAATGAGAGAGTCTTTGTAGTTTTTTGGAGGCTGGACAACGTCAACTAACATGTACCTTTTTTTTTTATTTACTAAAGTTATAATTAGATGACCAACTTGCATAATATAGCAAAATACGCCTATTTCTATAAGAAGCAATCGTTTTCTTCCTTTTGTTCTAATTCTGCAAGGCTTTTAAGTCCATCGTGACTACAATACTCTAATTCACAAGTTGTTCTTTTGCATAGAGTTGCATCTTCGACACTTATACTTGGTATAAATAAGACTTGCCTACGTATCACTCACGGAGTCTTTTAATTTTTTTATTAGCCGTTCTTGTTTACATTGCAGAATGAGGATGGTTAGAGTACAGACAGTTGTAGAGGGGTAGAGGTAGAGGGCGTAGACGTGGTAGTGGAATGATTGAGAAGGAGACAGCAATGCATTACCAGTAGTTTGAACATGATGTAGGCATTTCCGAGGTCAGTGAAAAGAATAAGCAAAGCCTTGAAAGTCCAGATGATGAGGCAGAGCACTAAAGGGTTGAAAAAGGAGAGTATGTCAGGTGACAAAGATTTAGACTTGAATGAGAATCGGACTCTACAATTTTTTCAGCTTCTGCCTCTGCTAGTTCGGCAACAGAAGACCATGAAGAATATCCCGGTTGGTCTTTGGCTGATGTGAAAAAAATGGTCATTGGTTCCATACAACTTGCAAACTCATATAGGAATATAGAATAGAGTCACTATACTATAATTGTTGTAGCTATCTTTATAAATTCTTAAATCATTTTGTCTCTCACTATCTCTTATATTTTGAACACCAAAAAACGACTTGGGTTGACAAGTGCTTTTAGGACAAAAGGCTTATTTTTCTTTTTAAATTGTTAGAATTTGGTGCCTTTCGACCAATTAGACATCACATAATCTATAGCGAATTAAGAAAACATGTTTTCAGAAAAATGTTATATAACATAGTAATGGATGATATCATATATAATTATATCATTTGTGAATGAGAGATTTCTCAGGAATCCCTAGATCAATGTTTTCAAACTTAAGAATAAATTACTAGGATTTTAATAATCAAATAATTATATTAAATAAAAAAAGGTTTAGATTATTTGATTAAATAGTGAAAAATTAATTTAAGTTTAACTTAAATGATTTAATAGCCTTTTTTACAAAAATGAAGATATCACTCATGAAATTTCGATGTTTGAATAGAGCTGCCTATTATTTTTCTTCTTTCTATTCTCTTAGTAGTGTCTCTTTAATGGTTTGCTCCTATTCATCAAAAAAAAAAAAAAAAAAATTGTTCCATGAGCTAATTGGTCTTTGTGAGATTCCATTATAAAAGTTAAAGTACAATTTAAAAAAAAAAAAAAGAACAAAATTACTTAACTGAATTGACTTTTTTAATGGAAAAGTTCTAAAAAGAAAATATTACAAACAAAAATTAAGATTTAAAAAACATTCATATAATTAGTTTACAAAGAAACCATAAGAAATTAAATTAACAATAGTATCTTCATATATATATATATATATATATATATTAAAATAACATGTAATCAATTCAAAAAAATAAAATAAAAGGAAACTAGTAAAAAGGCATATGAAGAAATTAACGGCAAAAAAAAAAAAAAGTGAATTATTAATTAAACATTAATTCACACTAAAAGAAAACAGTAAATATAAAAAAAAATTAAGTAAAAACTTTACCCAAAAAAAAATTCTAAAAGAAAAACACAATAAAAGATATGCGTAAACAATTAAAAAAAGGAACAATTTTAAGAAATATGTAAAAATATTAAAAATGAGTAATAATTAAAAAGTATAAGTCTAGAAAATGCCAAAACAACCTAAAATAGTATATTAGATGCTATAGAAAATATTCAAAACACCCTAAGAAACTAATTAAAATATTCAACTGACTAATATATTGTTCTAAATTAAAAACAACAATATAACATAAATTAAAAAAAAAAAAACGTAAAAGAAGTAATAAAATAAAATGTGTTGGAGATAGGGAAAACGACTTTAAAATAAATTTTAGAATTTAATTTATTTGATACAAAATTTTAAACAATAGAAAACTCAAGAGAAATTAGGGATTTTTTTTTTTTTTGTGTTTTTTGTGGGAGTAGCTCTGATTATATATATCTTCAATGATAATTTATTATGTTAAAAATTTCTACCACTCTACATTGTAATTTGCTTGTCCATGGACTAAAAAACAATAATATCAATTCGAACCTGTTGAATTAAAACGTCATTCAATGTTGGAGAGACAATAGAGAAAGTAGATGGTGGATTATAGAGAAAGTAGGGCAGAAAGGAGGAATTGGATACAGAATGAATGCAGAGAGTGAAAATTGAGGGGGAGAGAGAGGACTAGAAAGGGAATTTAAGAGAAATTAGAGATAATAGCTTTTTTTTTTTTTTTTTTTTTTTTTTTTGGTTATACCTTCAATGATAATTTTTAAACCAGTGAAATTACGATGTCAAAAATTACTATACTATTTAATATTGTAATTTGTTTGTCAATGGTTTAAAATGAAATAATATTCAAGTCCTACTATTGAATTAAAACGCCATTCAATGAAAGCCAAATAGATAAACCACGTAATAAATAAATTGTTAATAAGGACAATTTGATGGGCCTAAATTTAGCTTCTCAAACGTTGAGATCAAACTAATAATCCATAATAACTTAAAGAGATTCACTATAATCCAAAGATTCAACAAGGTGGTTACATGTATCCAATCAAAGAGATTTTCACTAAATCAAAGATTCAACAAGGTGGTAACATGTATCCATTCACAAACTTTACATAATTCAGAAGACAATGATATATATATATATATATATATATATATCATTTTTCCAGAAAAGGATTTACCTCCATTTATGAATGGAGTTCATTAACGTTATTATGAACTTAGGCTTCAATTAAGCATGGTAATTTCTGAAAAGTCACCATCACCTGAAATTAAAATTGAAAAAACATTTCAGCAAAGTTTTTGTTTTTTAAAAAATTAAAATTGAAAAAAATTGGAATGATAAATTGGCAATGATGTGTTAAATTTTTTAATACAGGATGTTTTATTACTTGGAATGTTACCAGCTGATGTGATAACACGGTTTTATGGAAGATTTTCTCCAGAAGAAAAGACCACGCACTCCTTATGTTTTTGTAATTCACAAATATCATTATTTTCCTTATGTTACAAGAGCATGCAAACATGGGAGTGTCCCTTACTACTCTCATACTTTCAGCACTCTCTATCTGCCTCTCCCCCTCTCTTTTAGTATCAATTTTGTTTCTATCTCTTTTTTCTTTATTCTTTTTTCTTCATCACCGTAAGTTCCTCTTCTTTGTCTTGTTGATATATAATTGCTTTGTTGTCTTTGTATATTAGATTGTTCTTCTCAATGGAAAACTTTTCTTGGTAACCTGTAATATACATGATACTTTTTCTTATGCTATTAGAACAACAATTAAAAATAAAAAATGAATGAAATTAATATTATAAAAGGTCATTTTTGGTCAATTATAAATTTTAATAAGTTTGATTACATTCTGACTATGGATAGAGTTAAAATGTCTTTTTTTAACAGAAGGCCCATTGGAAATGACAAACCCCACGCGGCCAACATGTCCAATCCACTTGCAGAATAGGTCTCACAAGAAAGAGAAAACCTTGCATACCACCGCATTGCCACGTCAGTTGGTAACACCGCAAGTAATAAACAACATGTGTTAAAAATTTAACACATCATCACTAGCTTACCATTCCAATTTTATTTTATTTTTATTTTTTTCTAAAAAGTAAATATTGAAGCTTTTTTTACTATCTTCCGTCTTTAAAATTCTGTCCTCAATCCTATTCTATTAATAAAAAATTAACACCTTATCCAAAATAATATTATATATTTTTTTTTATGTTTTCACGTTATTTACCGTTAAGTTATACTAACGGAAGTTTTCTCATGTCTGCAAAACTTCAACTGGATCCACTTTATTAAAATTTAAAAACAAAATCCTTTATGATTCTTTTTCTTTTCGTTTATGTTCTTTTTTTCTTTTTTTTTTTTTGTTTCTTGTGCCATTCTTGCCGTTCTTCTCCCTTTCAATTGTAACTTGTATATTTTTTAATTATTATTATACCAATCGGATCCCACTCATTAAAGTTTCAAAAAAGTCCTAAATTATTCTTCTTTTTATTATTATTATTATTATTATTTTTATTTCTTGTACAATCTCCTGCCAGTCTTCACTCTTTGATCCCGTAGCTGTTATATTTTTTTTAATTACTATTATTTTTTTCTACCGTGCGGCAACAGCAGCCATTAGGGCTTCTTTCTCTATTTTTCTTTCTACCAGGCACTGCAGCAATTTCTTTCTCTAGTTTTTTCTGTCGTGAGGCACTGTAGCAACCATCAAGTCGTACCTATCATTCTCGAAAAAAAAAAAAAAAAAAAAACAGGTACCTTCTTTATTATAAATTCGAAACTTCATCGGTAGTTTTCGATAAGTGATTATTACTTTCTATATCAACATTCTTGATTATTTGCTTGAGTAAATTTATGTAATTATTATATTCGATATTGATTTCAATTTTATTTATATAATATTTAATCTAACCAATAGAAAAAACATATAAAATTTAATAATATATCTTTTTCACTTATGTGTTTCGTATGGTAATGCATCCACAAGAGGGTTTAAAATATGATATTGCATTCTTGCTATATTCTAATATTTTATAATAAATTAAAATATTCTAGGCTTTAAAATATTATTATTTTTTATTTTGCTTTGATATTATATTTTCTTTTAATATGATTAAGCTTGTCATATATATATATATATATATATATCTATTTATACCGTTATTTTTAATTTTTATAATTCTAATTTTTTTTTTATGATATTTAATTATAGTGCTGAAGATCATGGATAATGATAGTTATGTGGGTAAAGATATTAATATGTCATTAGAAGATGAAGATAAAAAAGATGAAGGAAACATAACTGGTCAAGAACAAATAGAAGCGATTCATTGTAAAATTTTGGATGAAATGATACCAAAAGTTGGAATAGAATTTAAAAGTGAAGATGAAGCTTATAACTTTTATAATGCTTATGCTTACAAGGTTGGTTCTGGCATTCGAAGGGGTAAGGGACATAAAGATCAAAGTGGAAAGATGAAAAATAGAACTTTTTGTTGTTGTTGTGAAGGCTTTCCGGAAAAGGATAAACGAAATATTAATGTTAAATCTCATCATGCTAAAACAAGATTTGGTTGTTTAGCTAGAATGAAAATAAATTTGGATCAGACTGGTAAATATTGTATTACCGATTTCATTGCCCAACATACACATGTGACATCAACTCCTAGTAAAAGTCATTTGCATAGGTCTCAGAGAAAGTTAATTTTTGTCCAAGCAGCTGAAATAGATATAGGTGATAGTTCAGGAACTGCTCCTAAAGCAAGTTTGGAGTTAATGGCTAAGCAAGTAGGTGGATATGAAAATCTTGGATTTATTTGTGATGATTACAAGAATTACTTGAAAACGAAAAAAACAATTCAAATGAAGGTAGGAGAGATAGGTGGTGTTTTGGAATACTTACAATCTATGCAATTGGAAGATCCTTACTTTTTTTATGCAATACAAGTGGATCAAGATGATTTAATAAGTAATATTTTTTGGGCAGATGCAAAAATGATGATTGAGTACTCTCATTTTGGTGATGTAGTTAGCTTTGATACAACTTATAGGAAAAATCAAAGTGCTTGACCTTTTGCTATGTTTCTAGGGGTGAACCACCATAAGCAAACTACTATATTTGGAGCTGCATTATTATACGATGAAAATGTTGAAACATTTATCTGGTTGTTTGATACTTTTGTAAAAGCAATGTCAGGTAAAAAACCAAAAACTATTCTTACTGACCAAGATCCAGCAATGGCAAAAGCATTAACTTCTCAATGGCCATAAATATGTCATCGGTTGTGTATATGGCACTTGTATCAAAATGCAGCAAAACATCTTAGTGGAGTTTTTGTCAAATTTCGAGAGTTTACCAAAGATTTTAGTAGCTGCATATATGATTATGAAGAAGAACAAGAATTTTTTCTAGCTTGGAATGCAATGCTTAAGAAATATGATCTTAAAGATAATGATTGGCTTATACGAATGTTTGATTTGAGAAAGAAATGGGCATTAGTTTATGGCAGAGAGACTTTTTGTGCAGATATGACTACTACTCAACGGAGTGAGAGTATGAATAATGTGAGTAAAAATTATGTCAGCTATCAACATAATTTATTAAGGTTCTTTGAGCATTTTCAGAGGTTAATTGAAGATCATCGTTATGAAGAACTAAAGGCTGATTTCAAAGTGACTCAAAGTACTCCATCGTTATCATTTCCAGTTGAAATTCTAAAAGATGCAGCAAGTATTTACACCCCAACAGTATTCAAGGTGTTCCAAGATGAGCTATGTAAGGCTTATGATTGTGCTATGCAAATATTTGATCATATTGGGATAGTGACGGAGTACAAACTTACCAATCATAAAAAACAATTTCAGCATAATGTTAGATATGATTTTTCTGATAACACAGTGATTTGCAGTTGTAGAAAGTTTGAGTTTACAGGAATTTTGTGCTCCCATGCTCTTAAAGTTATTTCTTCAAAGGATACAAAGAAAATTCTTATACAATATATATTGAAACGATGGACAAAATCTGCAAAGTTAGGAAATTCTGAATTTGTATTTGCAAATACAATAAATGAAGACCCTAAAGTAAGTTTGGCAAGACGTTATAAGGATTTGTGTAGATTGCAAACTCAAGTGGCAACGAAGGCAACAGAAACAGAAGAAACATATAAAATTGCAAGAACTGCTCTTGCTAAGATTTTAGAAGATGTGGATGCATATTTAAAAGACAATGATATTGGAAAATCCATTTCTAAAATCATAGAGGCTACAACCGTACCAAGTGCTAGTGAGAAGATTAAAGGAATAAAAAATAAAAAAAGAGTACATGGAAAATCTACAAGGCCAAGAAATGCTCTTGAAAGGGTGCGAAAGAAGAAAAATGTTGCACTTGGAGAACCATCTCAGCAACAATCACATTCTAGTGAAATAGCACATAATGATGTAAGAATTCACGTTCAATTCAACAAACTTAGTTATTTCAATATTCCATTCAATGCAGTTATAATTATTATTAACCAAAATTTTGTCTATGTTATTTATATTAATATTTAATATATTTGCATATATTTTCACTTGCAGGTTTCTTCTAATTTTAATAGTCAAGATCTATTAAACTTGCCATTCAACATTGTGCATGGATACCATGGTGATCAAGTAATACTATATTTTTAATTACATTTCATCTTTGTGGTTCATGCTTTATTTTTTTTATGGTAAAAATTATTAATATTATTTTATTTTCTTGTTTTTTATATATATTAAAATATTATATATACTAGGTTTGTGGTCATGTTGCTTCAACAAATTTGATTCAGAATACAAGTATGTTGAATTTATTAGAACAGGTATTTCAAAAGATTATCAAATATATATATATATAAAGTTTTATTTTTTATTCTAAAGTTTGCATTATTTTTATAGGAAATGACATGTATTTGTGTGTCCTTTTGTAGGTGCATGCAATCCCCCAAGAACACCAATGTTTCGGATTCAATGACAATTATATCATTGATAATAACAAGAATATATAGAAGTTTGATACAAGGATATAGAAACATTGAAAATAAGTTTTATATTATTTGTTTTTACTATTGAGAATAAGTATTATATCATTTGTTTTTACTATTTAATGCACTTTAGAAACATTTATTACATTTCTTTAGAGTTAAAAATAATATTCTTTTATATATATATATATATTTGATGAATAAAGTATTCTTTTATATTCGATGATAGATGTGTTTTGTTAAAATTGTAAATTGATTTTTTTTTAATATATAACATAACATAAAGAAATTGCTGCAGTGCCTGGTAGAAAGAAAAATAGAGAAAGAAGCCTTAATGGCTGCTGCTGCTGCATGGTAGAAAAAAAAATAATAATTAAAAAAAGTATAATAGTTAGAGTGAAGACTGGCAGGGGATTGCACAAAAAATAAAAATAAAAAAAAATCAGAAAAAAAATGATTTAGGATTTTTTTGAAACTTTAATGGGTGGGATTCGATTGGTATAATAATAATTTAAAAATATACAAGTTATAGTTGAAGAGGAGAAGAATGGCACAATAATTTAAAAAAAAAAAAAAAAAGAACGGAAACGAAAAGAAAAAAAATGGTACAGGACTTTATTTTTAAATTTTAATAAAATGGGCCAATTGGAACTTTGCAGCCATAAAAAAGCTTCCCTTAGTATAATTTAACAATGAATGATGTGAAAACAGAAAAAAATATATGATAATATTTTAAATAAGGTGTCAATTTTTTATTGGTGGGATAGGAGTGGGGATAAAGTTTTGGAGACAGAAAATCTGTATCCCTTGTTACCGGTGATGTTTCGTCTTCCACGGAATGGCTCTCCTTCATTGGAATGATAAGTTGGCAATTATGTGCGAAAATTTTTAATACATGTTGTTTTATTACTTGGAGTATTACCAGCTGACGTGATAACACGATGTTATGGAAGATTTTCTCCACAAGAAAAGACCACGCACTCTTTATGTTTTGGTAATTCACAAATATCATTATTTTCCTTAAGTTACAAGAGCATGCAAACATGGGAGCGTCCCTTACTACTTTCAGCACTCTCTATCTGCCTCTCCCCCTCTCTCTTATCTCTCTTTTTCATACTTTCAGCACTCTCTATCTGCCTCTCTCCCTCTCTCTTAGTATCAGTTTTGTTTCTGTCCCCTTTTTCTTTTTTCTTTTTTCCATCACTGTAAGTTCCTCTTCTTTATCTTGTTGATGTATAATTGCTTTGTTGTCTTTGTATATTAGATTGTTCTTCTCAATGGAAAACTTTTCTTGGTAACCTATAATATCCATGATACTTTTTCTTATGCTATTAAAACAACATTTAAAAATAAAAAATAAAAAATAAAAATTGAATGAAATTAATATTATAAAAGGTCATTTTTGGTCAATTATAAATTTTAATAAGTTTGACTACATTCTACGGATAGAATTAAAATGTCTTCTTTTCACAGAAGGCCAATTTTTCAAGGAAAAACTGCCCGTTAAGGAACTAAATTGAAAACAAGAATGTAAGATAAATTTTAAAAAAATAAAATGTAAAACAAATAATAAAATAAAATGTGTTGGAGATAGGGAAAATCACTTTAAAATAAATTTTAGAATTTAATTGATTTGATACAAAATTTTAAACAAAATAAATGTGACTAATTGATATGGTATACATATAAATAGAATTTTACAAAATATAATTAGCTTTATGGAATTAACTATTTTTCGTTTTTTTAATCCATGACAATATTATCAAATGAAGTACTTGAGTGGAGCAAAGGAGTAGGGAAATAATCTAAAAGTGGAGGAAGTGGGAAGTAAAGAGAGAATGCAAGAAGAAAATGTGGGGAAAAATGTAGAGAGAGCATAACTAAAAAGGGGAGGGGAGGGGAGTGAAAGTAGATGGTAAAGTAGAGAGAAAATGAGAGTGGATTAATAGAGAATGTACGGTAGAAAGAAGAGGAAGTGGATAAAGAACGAATGCAGAGAGGGAAAATTTGTTTGGTGTTTTTTGGGGGGGGGGGGGGGGGGGGGGGGGGGGGGCGGGGTGGGAAGAAAAATTAAGAGAAATTAGGGAATTTTTTTTGGTTGGGAGTAGCTCTGATTATAAATCTTCAACGATAATTTATTATGTTAAAAATTACTACCACTCCACATTGTAATTTGCTTGTCCATGGACTAAAAAACACAAAAAAACAATAATGTCAAGTCGTACCTGTTGAATTAAAATGTCATTCAAAGTTGGAATGAGCAGGTTTGAATTTATAATATGGTGACAAACATGATATAGCAAAGTGACAAATTGGACAATATCATAATTTGTCACAGCAAGGTTTAGAATATAGAAGACGATATTAGGAACAAATCCAAGATTTGACAGTTATAAAGAAAGAAAGAGAAGGAAAGATATGGTTGAATAAATAAATTCATGGATTTCATGTGCCACCTGGAAAACACGTGGAGCAACATATTCTACAAATTTCCACGGACGCCCAATATGAAACTCTCCAACATTCGTATAAAATGGTGCGTTTTTGTTTCCTTTATATGCCTTGCTCTATGCTGCCTAGCCATATCTAACTTCATTAAAAGTATCACCCCAACGTCTAACGCCAGCTATGATCAGAAGAAAGAGCTATCACCCTTTTTTCCATGGTACAATTCAAATAAGGTTTGACCTGTCCACATTAAAATTAATAACCAATCATTTTCATGTCTTCACTTATATACCCTTTTCAAGGACTATTGCTCTCATTCTCTCTCGCTCATTTTTCACTTGATAAAATTGTTATAACTTACGGGTATAGATATATATAATAAATTCCATCAAAACATAAATTATTAACCTCCAAACGCAACTATTGATAAAGTAAATTTTTAATCCTGCAAAAATATAAAACAACGTAAAATAACGCTTATGAACATATAACTCTCAACCACTCTCAATGATTTCTAAAAATCCTAATCTCAAAAATATTGTATGTATCTGTTTGCTTGCCCTTAACATTTTTATAGTCTCTGCAAGTCAAACTTATTCATTAATTTTAACGCACACCAAAATAATAATAATTTAATAATATAATAATAATAGAAAAATATGGATAAGTCACTAGACTTATAAAGAGAGTTGGTCCTCCAATCCAATGGGCCAACTGGAGTATTACAGAGAGTGTGTGACCACGGATCCTACTACAAAATAATAAAATAAACAAACCAGTCTCATTAATGACATAAATAGATCCTGTAAGCAAGTAATTGATTATGCGAAATGGACAAATTATTTATTTAATTAACAAAAATGCCTATTTATTCAAGAAATTTGATTATTTATCTTATTTGGTTTTTTGGTTATTTTGATAATTATGTAAATTAGATATTTCATACTTTTTTTCTTTAGAAATTGCACTAAGTAAAATAATTAAATTTATTTTGCGTTAAATTTATAATAGATGTACCATCTAAGAAATAAGCAAGAATGAAAAGAATTATATCAAATTTTAAAAGCGTTAAAGATCACATTGTATATATAATAATTAGTTGATTTTTTTATTAATTTAATATTTATATTAGAAAGCTTTTTTGAAATATACATATATATATATATATATATATATATTATAATTTATTTCTTATTTTCTGTTGAGGCTATCTTTTTATATTTTAAATATCCTTCATTGTTATTATTAGAATTTATTTTGTTACATAAATGATTAGTCAAAAAGTTAGAATTAGATATAATAGAAAAATAGAAAAAAATACTTGGAACGTGGCTTTAGTTTAATAATACATTGCAAAATTTTTAGGTTAATACTTTTATAAAGAGGGCAAGTAACTTTGTAAAGTTTTTTTCTTTTTTTTTTTTGTTTTTTTGGTAAGAAGCCCATGTTATGTAAATACCAAAAAAGTATCCATGTTGTGGACAATGATTTGCATTTTTGCCCCTTTAGGATACTTTAAAGTGCATTTAACCCTAATATAAATGTGTAAGTATCTTCGTGAAAAAAAAAAAAAATTTTAAGAAAAATTTGTACCGTTGAAACTAGTTTCTTATTTTTTTATTATTTTTATTGTTTTAATGTAACAAGAGCATGCAAACATGGGAGCGTCCCTTACTGCTTGCATTCTCTATCTGCCTCTCTCTTATCCCTCTTTTTCGTACTTTCAGCACTCTCTATCTGCCTACATTGCTGCTTGTCACCAATATTCTATAGAACCAACCCGAGACAACGAACTTACTTTGGACGAGGTTACGGCACAGGCTGGTTCATATAAAACCATCCAAGTTGAGACCATGGCTGACTTGAATGCTGTCCTGGAATTAAAGGATATGAAGAAGTTTGAAGGCAAACGTTGGATAATTTTCAACAAGGACCATCAACAAATTCAAAACACAGCTAAGGATAATGGTATAAGAGTTATAGGACATTGTTAGAAATAGTTGTCTAATTTATTAATATGGGTTTTATGTCCTGATAGCATTAGTAACGGTGGAAGACTAGCAATGGTGGAAGACTATTTTGACTTGTTATGTTGGGTTTTTGATGTTGGGTTTTTATTTGGGTTTTATGTCCTGATAGCATTAGCAACGGTGAAAGACTATCTGCCTCTCCCATCCCTTACTACTTTCATACTTTCAGCACTCTCTATCTGCCTCTTCCGTCCCTTACTATAACTGTTGATTGTCTTTTCTAATCGGTGCCGCCGATTTTGACATTTTTTATTATTGGATTTGAATGGATTTTTGTCAATAATTATTTTTTGTATTTGGGTTCATTTTTTCTTAGAATCATAGTGGCTTTTCTGCTGATTTTGGATGGCTGCTAATTTTTAATTTTTGACCCTATTTAGTTAGTTTATTTGTGATTGAAAAATGACCAATAACTATAATTCGAATAACAATACTCTGTTCTAATTGCTAAAGGTTTAGTGCATAAAAAGTTGGCTAGTTTAATATAAGCTCTTGCAGAATATTTTAAAGAAATAGAATCAATCATAATATACATATACAATTTAGCACTAAACTGCTGGTTTTATCATGTTTGAACAGGTGCACTAAACTGTGGTTTTATCATGTTTGAACAGGTGTTTGGTTCATGCATTGCCATTTAGAGATCCTCACAAGCTGGGGCTTGATGGGTTGGCTAGTCTTGGATGGAAAACTTCCTACTCAAAAGTTGCTCCCTCCCCTAGCGGACCTCCCCAAATGTTAGACATTTGATTCCATTTTGGATTTTCCTAACCTTAAATTGTTCCTCAATCTTTAATTTGTTGCCCAATTGGGTTTTATTTCTTGGTATTATTCATTTTGGTATATGGAATTCAGGGAATAAAAAGAGTGGGACAAATTTTTGTTATTCTCTAAGATAAAGGAGAGGAAAGGCTGGACGTATATGTGGTTAATTTCTATTAACTATTTCTTCGTCTCTTGTTTGACAATACATGCTTGCTAATTTGGAATATTTAACTTTCTAGTTATATTCTGAAAGATTTTACTATATATATATATATATATATATACATATTTGCTGACACCCAATCTTAAATAATAATAATAATAAATTAGACCCCTCTGCAAGTAACCCAATACCTATCTAATACAAGAAGAAAAAGAAAAGAAACAAAGTATGCTGGAAAAATTGTTGAACTAATTCTTGAACTGGTGGAAAAAAGGCAAAAATAAAAAATAAAAAAGAAAAAAAGAAAAACGAAAAACGAAAAACGAAACTAATTCTTGGATCGAAAACTCGGCTTATGGGTCAGTGGTCCACAAGATTCAAAAAATCGATATCGATGGAAATATCGAAAGTTTAAAATATGGAAATTTCCATGTAAATATTGGAAAATATCTAATATGGATAAAAAATTATAAAAAATGATAGAAATTTGTTTCAAAAAAATGGAAATTTTAATTGAAACTTTAGAATTACCTTATTTAATCCATCATTTATCAAATTAATTATAAAACTTACTAAAATATCAAATAGATGTTATATTCTTCTTAGTGAATTGATTTAGAATAAGCATTAACGATCATAGGTGAATTATTATTAATAAAAATATGTCAAAAAATACATATATAATAAAATTATTTATTAATTAACATATATAAAACAATTATTGCAATTACGTTATAGTTTATAAATGTCATCTTAATATCACATAAAATTTTTGGGTGGCTGAAAATCATCATTTTCTTCCTCATTTTGATTTTGAGATATGAAATGTGAGAATTAGTTATGAAAAAATGTATTTCTCTGATAATTTTGCATATAATTATTAATATATCAACCATGTAGATATTGCATTATTGGTTGATTATGTGTATAACTACTACTCTCTGATAGTTGAGTTTGAGATGGTACCCATAAGTTGCTACTTTATGACATTCCATAAATATCCATTGAATAAAGGTTATGAAAATAACTTCCAACTCTCATAGATTCAAAATTCATAGAAATCGAATAATTTTTTTGTGGTGACATCTCCATTATCAATTTCTCTTTACGTATATAGTTTTTTCTAACAATACCAAATCCTTGACTTGCATCTCTACTCCCATGATCTTCATCTTGTGTTGTATGTGTGTAATATTGTTCATCAGTAAATGGGCTTAATCCAACTTCTCGACTTGTTGATTCCCTTTGGCCACTACCTCTTCTAACTTCTAATTCATATTATTTATTTAAGTTATGTTCATCAGCGCTGGAGCTAGAATGACTATTAAGAGTCTCAAATTGTGAATGTATACCTCCTGATGGAGTTGAAGCACTAGTAGTTCTAATTGGCTTTCTTATAAGCCTTTAAAATAAATTACTACCACTAGAATTTACTTTTTCAGCAATCATTTTTTGAACATTTATTCCTTATTTGTCAGCTTGTTGAGCAATTTTTGGATCATGATTCCCTTCATGATCATCTAAATAAACATCTCTGATCCATTGGTACATTTGGTTCCCTCTTCATCATCATTTTTCATTATAGTTTCAAATATTATTGTTGGATCCAAGTCTTTATGATTTTCTTCTTCAGCTTCCATATCCCTCAACTTGAGTTTCATATTATAATAACAATAGACTAGTTTTGCTTATATCATTAAATGTCTAAAAAGCAATTAAAGGGTAAAAAAATTATTGATGAAGCTAATTTGATAAAATTTTTTACTAAATATCAATAATATTTATGAATTTTTAAAAAAATAAAATAAAAAATGCCATGGATATTTTCGAAATTTCAATGGAAATTATAGATTTTTTAACCAAATAGGTAAAGATTTGATGTGAATATTTTACGGAAATTTCCATAAAAATTTTGACGAAATTTTGGAAATTTCGATGGATATTATGAAAGTTTTATCCATTTTAATTTCGAACCTAAATTTTATTTCGACCCCTTCAAAAAATAAAAATATTAAAGAAATTTCGTAAAAATATCAGATATTTTAAACCTTGGTTTATATAAATATCCAAAACTTCAAAAAAATTATATATATATATCATTACATTTTTTTGCTTAATTTTTTTTTTTGGGGCTTAAAATAAATATCATTACATTATACAATGTGTCCAACCTAAAAATAATTCCTAGGTCCGTCACTGTTGGCATTTATTTATAATTATATGATCATCAATCACAAAAAGGTGACGTTTGTCAATGTAACTTATAAAATATTAGGAAGCGGAGTAACAATATGTTGTGATTATTCATATATATATATATATATGTAAATAATATTATATTAATTAAGATTATTTTGAAAAAAAGTTTTAATTGGCGTTAATTACCATTTTCTTTTCTCTTGGACGGGGTTAATTACCATTTTTTTTCCCTTTTTTCCAAAAGGTTAATTACCAATTTAGCATACATTTATTGTAATATATTATACACACAATAATATATGACCAAGAGCCAAGAAATAGCAAGGCGGTGGGGTCATTAGCACAACACTTGACAATATTATTGAGATTGATGTTTGAGTCAAGGTTCAAAATATCGATGTCGACGGAAATATTGAGAGTTTAAAATACGGAAATTTCCATGGAAATATCAGAAAATATCGAATATTGATAAAAAATTATAAAAAACAATGGAAATTTGTTTTAAAAGATGGAAATTTTTATTGAAACTTTAGAATTAGCTTATTTAATCCATCAATTATCAAATTGATTATAAAACTTACTAAAATATTGAATGGATGTTATGTTCTTTTTAGTGAATTGATTTATAATGAGCAATTAAACATTAAGAACCATAGATGAATTATTATTAATAAAAATATATCAAAAAATACATATATGATAAAATTATTTATTAACTAAAATATATAAAACGATTATTACAATTACATTGTAGTTCATAAATGTCATCTTAATACCACATAGAACTTCTGGGTGGTTGAAAATCATCAGTTTTTTCCTCATTTTGATTTTGAGATGTGAAATGTGAGAAGTAGTTATAAAAAAATGTATCTCCATGATAGTTTTGCATATAATTATTAATATGTCAACCATATGGATCTTACATTATTGGTTGACTATGTGCATAACTACTACTCTCTGATGGTTGAGTTTGAGATGGTACCCATGAGTTGCTATTTGATGACATTTTATAATTATTCATTGAATAAGGATTATGAAAATGACTTTCAACCCTCATAGATCCAAAATTCATAGAAATTGAATATTCTTCTTGTTGTGACATCTCCATCATAGATTTCTCTTTACGTGTATAGTCTTTTCCAACAGCACCGAATCCTTGACCTGCATCTCTACTCCCATGATCTTCATCTTGTGTTGCATGTGTGTAATATTGTTTACCAGTAAATGGGCTTAATCCAACTTCTTGACTTGGTGATTCCCTTTGGCCCCTACCTCTTCTACCTTCTAATTCAGATAATTTATTGAAGTTATCTTCATCACCACTAGAGCTAGAGTAATTACTAAGAGTCTCAAATTGTGAATGTGTACCACCTGATGGAGCTGAAGCACTAGTAGTTCTAGTTAGCTCTCTCATAAGCCTTTGAAATGAATCACCACTACTAGAATTTACTTCTTCAGTAATCACTTTTTGAACATTTATCCCTTCTTTTTCAGCTTGTTGAGCAATTTTTGGATCAGGATTCCCCTCATGATCTTCTAAATGAACATCTCTAATCCATTGGTATATTTGGTTGCCCTCTTCATCATCATCTTCCATTATAGTTTCAAATATTATTGTTGGATCCAAGTCTTGATGATTTTCTTCTTCAGCTTCCATATCCCTCAACTTGAGTTTCATATTATAATAACAATAGACTAGTTTTTCAATTCTACTATATGCTGGTCTATTTCTTTGTTTTGTATGTATTAGTGCAAAAGTGCTCTAATTTCTTTCACAGGCAGAGGATGATGCTGTTTGTGACAAAACTTTCAATGCCAATTTTCTTACTGTAGGTGCACTATCACCATACATGACCCACTATTCAACTGTTACAAAATAATTATTATATGATTACATATTTGTACTATTAGATCAATTGATATTCACATACTACAATATTTAAACTTACCAGGAGACATCTCTTTTCTAGAAGCAATTGCTGTTGGTCTTGCAAATCCTTTCCTTGCATCCTTGAAGTATGTAAGCTGTAAAATAAAATAAAATAAAGTTATAAACCCTTAAAATATATTATGTTAATAAATTATCATCATTATACCTCCTTTCCAAACTGGCTAATTGCGGCTGATTTAGGATCCAATGTAGCATAGACATCGTGTACAGTTTTTATAAGATTAGAATCTTCTCCAACCCTAGGTCTATATTGATATTGAGAATTTAAATAATAAGCAATATAAAAGGGAAAAAACAAATATATTTTAGTTTAATTAGAGATAAATAATGAAAGATATAAAGTATTTTACATTAACAAAAAAATAAAAGTCTAACATATTTTATATAAATTAACTATGAGCTCATACCTGCTGCATGTAATGGATGCTTTAAGGTTTTATTCCACCTATTATTGATAATCTTTAATATCCACTTTGCACCATGCATGTTGTCAAGTTCCTCTTTAACAATTCACATCAACTCATACACTGCTCCCATTGTTGGATAAACTTCGGTGTCACAATACGTAAAAACTTATATAAAGGCTCAAGCAATTGACACACCTTATGTGCTTGATCCCAAAAAGTATGATTAAGTACTATATTTTCCACTGTTTGGCCTTCTTTTGAAGCACTATAATTATGATTAGTCCAATCAGTAGATATGAATAGTTGCTTAAGTCTTGCTTTCTTTTTAACCAAGCTATCAAGCGCAAGATAGTTTGTGGCAAATTGTGTAAGTCCCGGACAAATGATGTCACCTTTGCAAGTTTCACACATCTTTGCTAGCAACCAATTATGATTGTAGATGTAAGTTGTGATTGCTCTAGCTTGCTTGATCACAATAGCCATATTCTCATTCTTCCCACTATCTTCAAACATGAGATCAATGTAATGTGCTGCACATGGAGTCCAATACAAATTGTAATCTCCCATCAATTTCTTCCCGGCTTTAACAAATGCAGAGCCATTATCTGTTACAATTTGTACCACATTTTTCTTTCCAACTTCCAGAATTAGTTTCTCCAATTGCTCATATATGTATTTATGATCCTTTATTTGATTTGAAGCATCAATAAATTTTAGAAAAACTGTGCTTCCTTTTGAGTAAACAATGAAATTAATAATAGACATCCTGGTGGGACCCGTCCATCTATCACACATGATTGTACAACCATAGGTTTCCCACTTCGCTTTCATTTGTTTACATGGTCTTTTATGTCAGGACTCGTCCAAAATTCCTCACCGGAACCCTAGACAAATCCTAATCCCAGGAAAACCCTACCGGACCTTCCAATGGAAAATCCGGCAGAACCTCCCCTAAGGGTTGGACTACTACAATTTTCCTACACTGAAAATACACTTCTAGAAACATCCCCTTATTCCTCCCACATTATTACAATTTAATCCACAACTTTCAGCACACCGATAAAATAAACAGGAAATTCATGTAGTATTAATACAATAGGTCCAGTAAATGTACATAGCATCAAAGTTACAGATGAGTGTGAAAGTTATACAACATAAAATAGAAAACAATAATACAATAGAATACAAGGAAGCATAACTCTTGAAACTCAACAGCAACAAACGTCGAGTTGATTCTGATGTCATCTACCAGCCCGAACCTAAGGGAACGGAATTTAAAAACGTGAGATGCTAATCATCTCAGTGAGTGACCCTATCTACTGTACAATTATAATGGTAACGAAAATTATAGCATATTTGAATAATTAACAATAATTGAGCAAATAAATAATAATTAATTGAAAATAATAATTTCTCTCAAAACCCTCACGGTTCATTCGGTTGGAAAGTTCCCCTTTTAAAACATTTCACAAAACCCAGCAATTGTATTTCTCCAAAATCAAGGTAGCCAATAAATAATTAATTAAATAATAACTAAATGGAATATCAACATTTAAAATACAAAATCATGCAAATAATAATATAGAGCACCACAATTTATATGAAAATGTTTAATTAATAATTACCAATAAAATGCAACAATTTTTGGAACCCAATGCACTCAGAAAAATAATCCGGAATAAAGTAAATTTTGAATAACAATTAATAAATCATATAGAAAAATACCACAAAATTATTTGTTTGAAATAAACAGTAAAACTTAAATAAATTAACCATTTTATTTGAATAGTATTTCCAAATAATAAGCTTGAAAATTCAAATCGAAAAATAGCCTGATGCACCACACTATATACCAGTGATGCCCTACGGTACTCAGCGTCCCGAGCACTCTTAGGCGGCGATTAAAGAGAGAACCGGCATACGGTCGCTTCGGCGTCCCGACAGCGCCGCTGCTAAAACTTGTCATCCTCGCCTAGGAGGAGGGCGGTTATGTGCACTATACTAAACCGGCCTGCCCTCAGGTCCATAGGTAACTCGCGGGAGACTAAAACCTGTGTGCTAATCACAATCTCATGTACAGTACAGAACACCAGTACTGCATAAGTGCGTCCAAAATAATTAAAATAAAATAAATACCAATAGCCCATTTTTATTATTACCAAAAATTTCCGAAATTTACCGTGGGAGTTATAAAAATCTCAAATCCCACATTCCTTGCATTTCTCACCATATATCAGCAATATAGAAGAAATATGGTTTACTCAAAACCATGAAATCAACCACCTCGCATTATAAATGCAGAATTACCTTTTTAAAACATACAGTACCATCATACCAATATTTTTCTTCAAATCCTTTAAATCAATTTTTTTTTCCTTCAAAATAATATATAAGGCTCACAAAAATATTTAAATATATTTTCTCTTCATAAGCCCTTGATTGTACATGAAAATCCTAGGTAAAAATAATAATAATAACAATCCAGAATTTAAATAATAAATTCTTTGAATTTCTCCAATATTTAATCATGGCATCAAAATATATATATATGCATATAACCAAACATCCGAAATTTGACATTATAAAATAAATATCAAATTTTATAAAATTCCAACCACATACATATATTTTCCAAATATTCAAATATCACCAAATAAATATAAATCATCATCCGAAAATAGTTTTTAAGGTGGGTCACTCACCTTAAGTGTGTATGTCAATCAAGATCCTCCACAGGATCAACTCCACTACCCCCACGTGCACCTAAAATATCCACAATACACAAAACCAATTATTTTAATATTTTAATCGGGTAACACCCAAATGGGTACCCGGGAAGTGAACACAAACGACAACCAAAATTGACGAGCAATATACCGAATCGAAGCTTGAGGGACGAGGATTACGAATCCGGTCTTACTTCCCGGAGATTGGACCCGAGGTGGCCAGAATTTCACCGGAAAGCTTTCGGGATTCAACTCTTCGATTCTCTTGAATCGTCACAAATTGGAGGAAAATGACCCCGGATTTGGATTCAGGGGGTCGGAATTAGTGGGGAGGGATCGGCGGTGTAACTGGGTACTCACCGGAATAGTGATTTCCCCGGCGAGCTGTCGCGGTCATCGGCAACCGTCGCAGCCGGCGGCGCGTATGGTGGCTGGTGGATGAGATTTTTGGGGGTTTTGTAGATCGAAGGGAGAGGGTCTCAACGGGATCGGAGGTGACAAGAATGGAGGCCGGAATGTGGAGATCTCGGCAGTTGAAGGAATCGGAGCCGCCGCCGGAAAAAGCCCTGATCTGGGCGCATCGTCGGTCGGTTGGCCATGAAATTTTGGGGTTTGGCTGGGAATGGAGAGGGGCTCCTATCTGGCCGGCACGTGTGGCAAGATTCGGCCGGAAAAATTGACAACTCCGGCGGCCGGTGGTTTTCTCTCTCCCTCTCTCTCGCCTCTCTCTCCTTCTCTCTCCTCCCCCCCCCCCCCCCGTTTTGCCAAAATAAAAGCCACCGTGGGTGAGACTATTTACACATGTGGACCTCTCAGATGTCGACATGTGGTGTCACTGTTCACTTAAGCCAAATATAATAAAATATTACGATATTCGGAAAGCTTCACATGTCCATAACTTTTTAACCAGATATCTAATTTAAGCGTGCCGCTAGTCTATGAACTCGTATCGACGAGTACTTTACAACCATATGAAAGTCAAAACAAAATTCTACAACCATAAAAAGTCAACTCCCGGCATTTTTTGGACAGTTTGAATCTCGACTTGTTTTGGCCATAACTTTCAAACCGTAGCTCCGTTTTCGACGTGCTACTAGTCTACGAACTCGGAGCATCATGTACTTCGCCACGGCACCATGGTCAACTAGAAATTTCAACTGGAACAAAAAGTCAACTTTTGACCCACTCGGTCAATGGTGAACATCGGTCAATGTGCAAGAATTTCTATGTAGTTTGGGATGGGGTGTTACATTTATCTCCTCATACTCTATATCCAAATATTTGTGCTGATCTCATAAGGGGTTGGAGGTTCTATACCTGGCCCTTCTTGTTGGCATCCTGCTATCAAATTCTTGAAATAATGGGATGATGCTTTATTTGTTAGTAAATTTTAATAAATAAAAAATTCTTCCCATACCTTCTTTTATTTTTCTTCCAAAAAGAAATTTTTTTACATTTTTTTGCTTTGCTTTAGAGGACTTGTATAAGCTTGGTGCAACAAATCTTGATTGTGGATCTTTAAAACTCTTTGTTTGTTGTACTGCAGGTTTAGCACGACTGCTAGATTCGCCTCCTTCAGCTTGATATCGAACTTTGTGGAGATGACTTCTTTCCAACTCTGATTGTTTAGAAGCACCAATTGCCTCCCGATAATCATTTTTCTCATATGGATCCATCCCAGGTGGATATGCTATGTCATCATCATCCTCATCATCCACATCATATGTTTCAGCATGCAGTTGTCCTCGTAAATCTGCATGAATCTCTTCCATTCTATTTGGTTTTTGGATCTTACATTGTTGTTTTCCTTTTAACGAATCTATTATGAATTTTTTAACTTTAGGAGGCACTTGACCACAAGGTTGTACATTGTGTGAAGGATCAATACCACTAAGGTGGTATTTTAATCGTGTTACTCCACCACTCTTCATCACACGATTACAATATTTGCATATTGTTCCACTTTTATTACCTTCAATTGGAAAATCATGTTCCCATGCAGGATCACGTCTGCTTCCTCCACTAGCCATTATCCTATAATAATAATAATAAGAGTAACAGTAGTAGTAACAATAACAATTTTAATATTTATCTATGAATATATATATATATATATATATATATTTGAATTTTTGATCGGAATTGGATAGAGATATTTGATTAAAATATTTTCTTATAACTATGTAAAATAATTTAGTATAACAAAAAAATCAAGATCTTTGAAATTAAATAATTCATTTTTAATGAATGTACCTAGTACGAAAATGATTCCTTATAGATCTCCAATGCCTTGAGTATAGATGTTTACAATTGGAACAGGGACAAAACACTACATAAAGAAATAACCAATATTTTCAAAGCAAAAAAAGAAATAACCAATATATTTAGGAAAATTTAATATACTTTAACAATGTATATTCTAGCCGACATATATATATGTATAAGATTTATTTTCTAATCAAGTTTTTATTTATTGTTTATAAGTTTCAACATATTATATTATGAAGTTTTGCTTACGTAGAAGACAACATGAAAAAATTAAATGACAAAGTGGGTTTTTTAAGTTATGCTTTTTATCCAGTAAGAAAAAATAATTATATTTTCAATCACACATCATACATTAAGTTTAAGGTATATATTAAATTTGGATTTGTAAATCTAATCATTTATGATTACTACATATATATATATATATATACATATATACATGTTACATTTTCACCATATATATATATAGAGATAGATACATATGTTAATATATAATTAATTAGCTTACAATTAATAATTCAAATAACAATAATACAAGTGAATTAAAGAATTTAGATCTTAAAGTATAAAAGTATATATAAACCTCTTTTTTTTTTTTTTAAGATAAAGAAACTAACCTGTAAAAAGGATATCCAAAGAAGTTGTATGAAAGAACTTGAAATTTTGTGAGAACCGAAAATATGTATAAGAAAAAATGTTAAGAACAAAACATCAAACTTGCTCTTTAAATAAAATAATAATGTGAATTTTTTTTTCCATGGAATATTTTATGATCAAAAGCACACTCATGACTCATGAAGAATATGTATTGGCTCTGGTAAAATATAAAAGACACGTGAAATTATGCAAAGACAAGATAGTGGACAACCAAGTGTAGTATATAGAGACAAGAAAGTGCCCAAGCAATGGTCAAACACACATTTATGAATAATATTTTTTAATTTCAAAACTACATAATGATATACTAATATAAAAGACACATAAAATTATGCAAAGATAAGAGAGTGAACAAGCAAATGTAATATACAGAGACAAGAAAGTGTCCAAGCAATGGTCAAACACACATTTATGAAGAATATTTTTTTAATTTTAAAACTATATAATGATGTACTAATATAAAAGACACGTGAAATTATGCAAAAACAAGAAAGTGGACAAGCAAGTGTAATATGTAGAGACAAGAAAGTGCCCAAGCAATAGTCAAACACACATTTATGAAGAATATTTTTTAATTTCAAAAGTCTATAATAATGTACTAAGATTCTCTAGCATAAAAATATTTTTTCAAAACTATATAATAATGTACTAAGATTCTCTAACAAAAAAAATAATTTTTTAATTTTAAAACTATATAATACTATTGTAAGATACCCCATGGTATAAGAAATTCATGGAGAGTATTTGGTTGATTGATATAATTGAATGATATATTGTCTTCTTTTTAAAAGAAAATGAAAAATAAAATTTATGAAGTTTTTAAAAAATTATGAATTTTCTTCTTCAATAATATTTATGAATTTTAAAAAAAAAAATTTCATAGATATTTTTGAAATTTCCATGGAAATTTTATGGAAATTTTAGAAATTTCCATGGAAATTTTTGTGAAATTTCGGAAATTTCCATGGATATTATGGAAGTTTTATCCATTTTTATGTCAAATCTAAATTTTATATTGACCCTTTCAAAAAATGAAAATATCAAAGAAATTTCGAGGAAATATCGGATATTTTAAACCTTGGTTTGAGTAGCATTACAAAAATCTCTCTCTCTCTCTCTCTCTCTCTCTCTCACTTCCATATACCAAAAAGAATATTAATGCCTAAAGGATAAAAATCGCTTAACAAATTAAAGATTATGAGAAACAATTTAAGGTTAGGTAGTTCCAAATCAAATGTCAACATTTGGTAAGGTCAGCTGGAGGAGGAAGCAACTTTTGATTGGGAAGCTTTCCATCCAACACTAGCCAACCCATCTTCAACCCCCAACTTAACCATACACCTATTCAAACATCGAAATTCAAAACCAACAGATTTATTACATGATTATGTATATCTTGTTTACTATATGTAAGAGTATGGAACTTGCCAGGATTATCTGCCAACATAGAAATTGAATCCATGAATTCTGCACCTAGAATGCTGGTGTCCAGCGTTACCAACTCCACACTAGTGTTAAATGGAAGAACCACAAGCTTTTTTCCATTTCCCGCCATTGTATAGTTAAATGGGAAAATGGGATTGCTCGGAAAGCCTGGTGTGTAAACCTCATTGGATTGGCCAAAGTAGTGGGCCTGGAAGAGAGCAGTGTTTGGGACTGCAAAGGAAATATTATTGACGGAAGCAGCAAACATGGTTGCATTAGGCCCCTGGCAGGTTTGGTTATTCTGCCATTGGCAAGGAGTTGTTCCAAGACCTATTGTGAAGAAAAATCTTTTGGCAACCTTTTTGGGGACATCAGCAAGCAGTTAGGCATTGGCTAAGCTATGAAGTTTATTGGTGAATTTTGTTGCATAAGAAGTGGCTTGAATAGTGGAAGTTTCTTAATGGAGAGTGGTGTTGAATGAGATGGAGGTTCATATTAAAGAATACCAGCAACCGTGGAGTTGTCGAATGTGCCTAAACCTGTAACATATGGTCTAGCAGTCATGAAGAATGTGGTATTTGGGTAGTGGGTTTTGGTTTTGAGATGAACATTTGTGGTTTGGCCTAGGGCTATGAGAAGGTTCTCTGTTTCGAAGGTTTTACATAAATGGCGTCAGCTTCAACCACTTGGAAAGTGTTTGTCTGCAATGCTGAAGAAGAGCTGATCATTGAGTGCAGTATCGATTAGGCATGGAAGGTAAAACTTCCCTGGCTTCACTTCGCCTTCAATGTATCTACATGTCAACATCCAATTTGAACATGATTATTAGTTGAAAATTCTGAATTTCGAAAATGCCAAGTGTCTTATTTTGGAGTAGAATAAGAATATAAGCTTACCTTGGGCAGTGCAATTGTACAAAGTCCCTGGAAGTCCATTCAGGGTATAGGCGTTAGAAACATTTGGACCTCCACTTGTTTGCATGGCCAGGGTACTGACTGCCACTGGATCTGCATTCCACCGTTCTCCCATAATATATATAAACATTATTTATATAGACATTTTTGCTAATTATCACTCTTGAAAGAGAAGGAAAAAATAATGCAAAGAAAACATGTTTTAAGAAAAATGTTATACAACATGGCAGTGGATGATATTATATATAATTATATCATTTGTGAATGAGAGATTTCTCAAGAATCCCTCGATCAATGTTTTCAAAATTAAGAATAAATTACTAGGATTTTAATAATCAAATAACTATATTAAATAAAAAAAGGTTTAGATTATTTGATTAAATAGTGAAAAACTAATTTAAATTTAACTTAAATGATTTAATAGCCTTTTTTACAAAAATGAAAATATCACTTATGACGCAGGGAATTGGTTGCAGTCCAGAATAGAAATCGAAAACTATCTGAAAAAGAAATTTGAGGACTTGTTCAAAGCTGAACCTATCAAGTTTTGTGAGTGTCTTGATGAATACATCCAACGAGCTATCAAAGCTGAACCTATCAAGTTTTGTGAGTGTCTTGATGAATACATCCAACGAGCTATAATTGATGCAGATAATGTGAGATTGGATGCCATTCTTACTGCTGATGAAAATTTTAAAATAGTGAATAGCATGCATCCCATCAAGGCCCCTGACCTGATGGGATACCTGCTATTTTCTTCCAAAAATACTGAAATGTGGTGAGAGATGAAGTAGTTTAGCTTGTTCAAAATGCTTTCCAATCAACTACAATTCCGAGGGCCATCAACAAGACTTTTTTCATGCTCTTACCGAAAGCCAAGCATGTATCTACATTCAATCACCTCAGGCCGATCAGTCTTTGCAACACAACCTACTTGGTCATCTTGAAGCTTGTAGCAGAGAGAATCAGGCCTTTTCTGGACAACATTATCTCACCCTCACAAGCCGCCTTTGTTCCTGGCAGATGGATAGGTGAGAATTCCTTATTAGTTAATGAAATTGTGCACACAATGAAGAAAAAGAAGATAGGTCCTGGTCTGGTTGGTCTCAAAATAGATATGATGAAAGCCTATAACCGAGTAGATTGGGGATTTCTGATTAGAATTCTTTCGAAGTTTGGTTATTCTTACAAGTTGAATAAACTTATCCTGGGATGTATATCTACTGAATCAGTAGAGCTTCTACTAAATGGGAGTGTTTTTGGTAAAATGAAGATGCAAAGGGGCCTCAAGTTAGGAGACCCCCTTTCCCCATTTCTCTTCATCATTTATGCCGAATTGCTTTCCCGAATGCTTCTGAAGTTGGAGCGAGACAAGAAGATACACGGAAATAAATTAGGAAGATCTAGCCTGTCAATATCACATCTGTTTTTGGCAGATGATATCCTTCTTTTCTGTAAGACCAATCTGGAAGAGATCGAAGAGTTAAGGAACTACCTCAATTCATATTGCAGATGGACGGGACAAAAAATAAATCTCTCGAAGTCAGGTTGCTTCTTTTCAAAGAATATTCAAGGTAGCTTAAAGGCAAGAATAAAAAATTTGTTTGGTCAAAACGAATTATCGAAAGAGGCCAAGTACCTCAGAAACCCCATGTTCGTTGGAAGAAACCACTCTAAGGCATACAAGGATTTGAAGAGGAAAATAGAGGCAAATCTCCAAGGATGGAAGGCTAAATTGCTCTCTCAAGCAGGAAAATCCACCCTGATAAAATCAGTTATTAGTGCAATTCCTCTATATGCTATGTTGGCCTATAAACTCCTAACAAGCTGGTGTCAGGATCTAGAGAGGATGGCAAACCCTTTCCTATGGCACCAAGAGACAAATGGAAAAAAAATTATTCTGATCTCTTGGTCAACGATTTGTAGGCCAAAGTTTTTTGGTGGTCTAGGTATCCGAAGATTAAAAGATATCAACATGGCTCTTCTTAGTAAGCTGGCTTGGTTCCTAGCTAGGGATGCAGATAAATTATGGGTGAAAGCTTTAAAAGCTAAATACTTTGCTAGAAGTTCCTTCTTGCAGTGAAAAGAAGAAAAACCGTTTGTGGAACTAAAGTGGCATTCTTCAGTCCAGGAAGCTTATTTTAAATGGCCTATGCTTCCGAGTGGGTAATGGAAAAGATATAAACTCTTGGGAAGATCCTTGGGTGCCAAACAATCCAAGTTTCAAACATATTCCTAACTCAGCTAAAGCTCTCAACAATTGTGGCATGGTCAGCTCCCTTATGGAGTCAGATGGTAGTTGGAATATGGAAAGGATCCGACTCTTGTTCAACAGGGACACAGTTAACAACATCTGCAAGATACCATGCACCAACAGAAACCTTGATCACAAACTTATTTGGATTGGAAATTCCAATGGGTGCTTCTCAGTCAAATCAGCTTACAAGATGGAATTCTATGATAAAGGTGTCGTTTCTCAATGGTGGAAGCATATTTGGACTTCCAAAATACATGAGAGATTGAAATTTTTTCTCTGGAAGTTAGCCAACAATGGCCTCACCACTGCGTCCAATCTTCTGTCTAGAAACATGGTTATAAATCGAAGAGATTGTGTTCATGGTTGTGGACAACTTGAATCTAGTTGGCACCTGTTTTTCCTCTGCCAGATAACCAGAGCTCTATGGTTTGCTATGCCTTCGAGCATTAAGTGGGATAGCCTTCAGGATAAATCCCTCAAACAGAAGTTAAATTTGCTAATCAATCCTTCTGGAACTCTCCCGGTCCACTCTATTGACAAAGAGGATTTCTTCCTCTATGCCACTCTCATTTTAGACCAGCTATGGAAACTAAGGAATAAATCTCTTTTTGACAGACAAATGTTCTCTCTAGCATCCCCTATGGACAGGTTGAAAAGGCTAAAGCCATATTATCGCAGACACGGACTGAAGGCATGGCTACTCATTCCAACAATACGCTATGGGAAAAACCTCCATGCCAGTCCATAAAAATTAACACAGATGCTGCAGTAAAAGAAGGCAAATCTATGATAGGAGTTGTGGCTCGAAATCACTTGGGTGAAGTCCAGAAAATAAAGGCTGTGAGGCTACAATCAGACATACCGGAACTAGCAGAAGCGTTTGGAGTTTTACAGGGTCTGAAGTTAGCTAGTAAAGAAGGCTGGTCCAAGGTTTGGTGTCAGTCAGATGCTAGGAACGTGATCACCAAAATCAACAACCCAACTGGTCAAAATACTCATTGGGCTGCTGAAGGAATTTTCACAGATATTGTTCGATTGAAGCATCAATGTCTGGTTCACTTGGTCTCCTAGAAAAGATAATTTCTTAGCACATTTTGTTTGCAATTGGTGTATCCAAAATGATGTTTCTGGTTCTGTTGATGTTGATTATCTTCCTAGCATTTTTTCCTTTTTTTGTAACCCAGGAGAGTGGCAGAGAAGCCAACTCCTTTTAAAGGATGTTTTCCTTGGGGTTTTTTTGGTTTTATATTTCCAGAGCCAAAAAATAAAAAAATAAAAAAAAGCCGCCTGTTATTTTTTTCCTTTCTATTTTCTTAGTAGTGTCTCTTTAAATGGTTTGTTCCTATTCACCCAAAAAAAAATAATATATATATATATATATTTGTTCCTTGAGGTAATTGGTTTTTGTGAGATTCCATTATAAAAGTTAAAGTACAATTTAAAAAAAAATAGAACAAAATTACTTAACTGAATTGACTTTTTTAATGGAAAAGTTCTAAAAAGAAAATATAACAAACAAAAAATTAAGATTTAAAAAACATTCATGTAATTAGTTTACAAAGAAACCATAAGAATAGTATTTGTATATATATATATATATATTAAAATAGCATGTAATCAATTCAAAACAAAATAAAAGGAAACTAGTAAAAAGGCATATGAAGAAATTAACGGCTAAAAAAAAAAAAAAGTGAATTATTAATTAAATATTAATTCACACTAAAAGAAAACAGTAAATATAAAAAAATTAAGTAAAAATTTAAAACAAAAAAAAAATTCTAAAAGAAAAAAACCAATAAAAGATATGCGTAAACAATTAATAAAAAAAAAAGAATAATTTTCAGAAATATGTAAAAATATTAAAAAATGAGTAATAATTAAAAAGTATAAATCAAAAAAATGCCAAAACAACCTAAAATTGTATATTAGATGATATAGAAAATTTTCAAAACACCCTAAGAAACTAACTAAAATATTCAACTAACTAATATATTTTTCTGAATTAAAAACAAGAATGTAAGATAAATTTTTAAAAAAATGTAAAAGAAATAATAAAATAAAATGTGTTGGAGATAGGGAAAATCAGTTTAAAATAAATTTTAGAATTTAATTTATTGGATACAAAATTTTAAACAAAATAAATGTGACTAATTGATATGGTAAACATATAAATAGAATTTTACAAAATCTAATTAGCTTTGTGGAACTAACTATTTCTTCTTCTTCTTCTTCTTCTTCTTTTTTTTTTATCCATGACAATGTTATCAAATGAAGTACTTGAGTGGAGCAAAGGAGTAGGGAAATAATCTAAGTGGAGTAAGTGGGAAGTGAAGAGAGAATTCAAGAAGAAAATGTGGGAAAAAATGTAGAGAGAGCATAACTAAAAAGGGAAGGGGAGTGAGAAAGTAGATGGTAAGGAGAGAGAAAATGAGAGTGGATTAATAGAGAATGTACGGTAGAAAGAAGAGGAAGTGGATAAAGAACAAATGCAGAGAGGGAAAGTTGAGGGGAGAGAGAGAGGACTGGGAAGAAAAATTAAGAGAAATTGGGGATTTTTTTTATATTTTTTTTTGGTTGTGAGTAGCTCTGATTATATATCTTCAATGATAATTTATTAAGTTAAAAATTACTAACACTCTACATTGTAATTTTATTAAGTTAAAAATTACTAACACTCTACATTGTAATTTGCTTGTCCATGGACTTAAAAACAATAATATCATGTCCTACCTGTTGAATTAAAACGTCATTCAATGTTGGAGAGACAACAGAGAAAGTAGATGTTGGATACAGAATGAACGCAGAGGGGGAAAATTGAGGGGGAGAGACAGGACTAGAAAGGGAAATTAAGAGAAATTAGGGATAATAGTTTTTTTCTTTCTTTTTTTTATTTTATTTTTTATTTTTTTAGTAGTTTTGGTTATACATTCAATGATAAGTTTCAAAACGTTGAAATTACGATGTCAAAAATTACTATACTCTAATTTGTTTGTCCATGGATTAAAAGAAAATAATATTCAAGTCCTACTATTGAATTAAAACGCAAAGCCGAATAGACAGACCACTTCATAGATAGGACAATGTGATGGGCCTAAATTTAGCTTCTCAAACGTTGAGATCAAACTAATACTCCATAATAATTTAAAGAGATTCACTATGATCCAAAGATTCAACAAGGTGGTTACATGTATCCATTCAAAGTGATTTTTCACTAAATCAAACATTCAACAGGTAACATGCATCCATCCACAAACTTTACATAATTCAAAAACTTTACATAAGTCAAAAGATAATTATATATATATATATATATATATATCATTTTTCCAAGAAGGATTTACCTCCATTTATAAATGGAGTTCACCTTTAACGTTATTATGAACTTAGGCTTCAATTAAGCATGGTAATTTCTGCAAAGTCACCATCACCTGAAATTCAGAAAACATATGTATATCTATTAAACAAAAATAATTCCAATGATCCTAAGACGCTATAATCAAAAAGTACAAATCAACAGGTCGTCCTTCCACAAATATTTAGCAATTTTCCTATTTAATTCGTTTGGTGAGTTCAAATGTCAGACAAAACAAACATTTTTTTTTTTTTTTTTTGTTTTGGGTAACCAAACTTGAAAGCCATGAACAACAACATTTTTAACACCAGTGATTTTCCACAAACGATCTAAGCAGAGCATTTAAAGAGAACAGTTCCGGTGATGAAATTCTATTTTCTCAACGGCTCTTCAAGTGTCACCACGCAATCTTTGTATTCTATATAGATTATGACTGTAAATAAATAATCGTTCAAATTTCAAAGAATGGCCAACCAACTCTACGGAATATATATGAGCTAAAACACCTTTATTACCAAAAAAATAATGAGCTAAACAACTAGCCCGACAAAAGGTGTCATGCCCTTGAGTTTCCACATAAATTTTCATGTAGAAGAAAGAATAGTTTCCCTACAGAAGTCCAAAAGTATCCATCTCATAATCATTCTAGATCATGTTACCTAATCTTTGTCTCAAACTTTTTAGTCCTCTCTATCCTCCAATGTCATATGTGGATTTATTTTCCTAAAGTAATGTTTGGCACAGCTACTTATTTTTCAATTCTCAAACATAATATTAAAAATCAAAAATAAAAAAGGTAGCCAACCCGAGGTTCCAATGTCATACAACATATATGACGTAATGGATTCTAATAGTTTTTGGAATAGATTTTAGTTTTTTTCTTCATAGTGTTTAAAATCCCAAGGATAAGTTAGACGTTATACAAGGTATTAATCTCTATATAGCAGCAATAATTTATAGATAGAAAGTGGCTACTTAATACAATTTGCTCAGTGGGTGTCTAATACGACATAAGAGAGAGTGACTGATAGAACCTAAATACTTAGGAATAGGTAGAAAAATCAGTATACATTAAACTTTAAGGTTTAGGCTTTCACTACCCCACTGAAACTCTTTCTATACAGTTTGAACATGAATAAACACATACTTATGTGATTCTATCATTGCCTTTTCTTTTCTTTTTTTTCCTTTTTTTTTTCTTTTTTTTCCTTTTTTTTTTTTCTTTTTTTCCTGAAAGAAACTAATTTTCTCATGCAAATTTCGAAAGTATAAAGGTTATGAAACATTCTTGGATTATTAGAATCCAAACAAGATCTAGGAACCAATATAAAACTGCGAAGAATAAGTGATGGATTAGATAAAAACTTCTAAAGCATTCAATACTAAATTTGATGAGGGATCGTTATTGGTCACAGAGACATGGAATTTGCTCACAGGTGAAAACTAAATACATGATTTATATGCAGAGTTACTATAATTAATTCTTCTGTTTCCAAAAACTAAACACAAAGCAAGGAAAACCAATTGGCTTGCACAGTATCTACCTACCGACGAAATTAACAATTTGGAATAAAATTCCATATTTACAAAGGGGCAAAATACTTGCTAAGATAATACTAGATACAATACAATAATGGTAAAAACAGAGACATATATGCAAACAGGGAGTTTTTAAACAATCAGCCAGCTAGCTTACCAAGCTAAGCACTAGTGGTAGAGGTGGTAGAGGTGGACTCACTAGGAACATCACCAATAAGTTTGAATTCCTGCACCTCCTTGAAGTTCTCCCATGGCTTCACCCAGACCTTGGCTTCGTAAATTTTCTTCTTACCTCCATCGATTGCTTCAAGGGTTATGTAGTACAAAGTACCAGAAACGACCTGCTCTTTTGTGTTCACCACTTTCACAAACTCCAAAAGAGCATTCTGAACAATACCCAGGATTCTATTATCAACCACAATCAATTTCCACATACTATTTTCCATAAAAAGTTACACCAAAACCCCAAAATTCCCCTAAAAACAAAATTTCCCTAAAACCAAACAAAACCCATAAGAAAAATTCATCCAAACACATAAAAATCTGAATATTTGAGAGATGAGGTTGGAGCAGAGAAATGGGTATAAGCAGAAAACGAACCTCTTTCTTGTTGTAGTCGTCAACGGCGTAACGAGCCAGGTTTTCGATCTCGACACTGTTCTCGTTCCCTTGCACTTCCTTGATGCCACCCAAAGTCGCCATTATTGCTCAAATTGTTTTTGCTTTCTCTCTATAAACTGTTCTACACTCTCTTTCCTTCTCTTTCTTCTTGTGAAAGTGAACGAACGAATGAATGAATGAATATATAAAGGCAGAAGATTGGTGGGGGCCATTGATGGTTCACAGTCTATAACGCGTTTTATGGCTTTCTGTAAATCGCCGTGGTCAGTTTTGCCTCCGTAGGTGCCGGAATCTGGTGTTGCTGCTCTTCTTTTTCGCTTTCTGCACCAGCCACCTCTCACCAATCAAACTGTTACATGGTGTGCATTATTGTAATTTGACTCCTTTTGACATTTGACTTGTTGCAAGTGGATTATTGAAAAATCATACGTCTATCAGTAATCTCATGGTTATTTTCTCATGTAACGTGGCGTATATAAATTGGTTGCAGTTTGGTCGTCGAAGACTTTTTGGTAGAATGGATTACTGTGGATTTTGCCCCATGTAATGCATATCTACTTTGAAAAACAAATAAAAAAAAAAAAAAGATATATAGTGAATTTTGCTTAGCTGATAAGCTTTTGGAACAGATTTTCCATTAAAAAAATTGCTTTTCGAATTAGATTGTGTGGTCCATTCCGAGGGACTAATGGCCAATCGTATAATAAATAAATGTAAAAATAAAACTATATTTATTTTTGGCATTTCTTTTCTAGAAAATCTGATTTTTTGGATTATTTCTTTCTTGTGGATGCGATTGAACACGTTTAACATAACCAAGGATACAATTGACAATCTCCCAAACAGATATTTACTATACATGAAAATGATGTTTAGAAAATGACAAACAATCTACAAATCCTATACTGCTCAAGACTTTTGTCGTGGGTCATGATTATTCATATTAAATTTAAATATCAACCAAATTAATAAATATTAATACAAAAATTAAATTTAAATTATATTTTGAGTAACATATTGGTTTTTATTTTTTAATCTAATTATGTGTAGTTTAAATTATTTATTGGTAAACCTGGTAATTCGTGTTCGTTGGTTGTGTTCGTGTGAACCCGTTTAATAATCGTGTCAAAAATGCCTAATCCGAACACGACCCATTTATTAATCGTGTTAGGTATCCAAAACACTAAACCGACCTGTTTATAAACAGGTCAACACTACACGGCCCGTTTAATACGATTATTTTAACGGGTCGTGTTGACCTATTAATCCGTTAACCTGAAATTGACCTATTAACCCGAAAACTAACTTATTAACCCGTTAATCCGAAAATTAACCTATTAACCCGAAAAAAAATTTTATTTTTTTTATTTTTATGTTTTTGTTTTATTAAATATGTATTTTTTGTTTTTAAAAAATTAGTAATAGAAAATTATTTTTATAAAATTTTTAATTTATAATATTTTTTAGTTATTAAATATTATATTAGTGATAAAATATTAATTTAAAATTAAATTTAAATGGATTATAATAGGTGTATAATCGTGTCGGGTTGAAACTGACACGTTTAATAAATGGGTCGTAACGGATCAATTTCAAGTTAAACAGGTCAATCCGAAAATGACACGATTAATAATCGTGTTAAACGGGTTGACCCGATTATGACCCGAATCCATTTATAATAAACTCAAACCTATTTATTCCCTGTCGTTTTCGAGTCGTGTTACCGTGTCATGATCCAAATTACTAGGTCTATTTATTGGTGCTAGTTAATGTTATTAAAGAGGAAAAACAAACTATAAATACCAAGGTAAAAATCAATTTAATTTGAAAATCCTATCGGGACAATTAATAGTGTTTTCAAGTTCCAAACTTTCTATCCCAATATCAACCCCAAAAAAAAAAAAAAAGTTTTAAAATAATTGAAATGCTAAAAGACTTTAATTTTTATTAACACTAGAATTGAAGTAAACAAATTGAACCTATGGGTTGAGGAAAAAACAAAAACAAAACTTAAAAACACCTTATCAAACGGTGAATGAGTTTTTTTATAGTTTCCTAAAATATATATGTACATGTATAAAAACTCTTAAAATAATTGAGATGGTAGTGCTTTTTTTCTCAAAAATATAAGATATAGATAGAAACAAAGGAAACAAATAATAGATAATTTTAAGATTAATATCACATAGACTCCCTTAGATTTACTTCTACTTCAAATAATAATATATAGAGGTTTCATACATTTTAAAACATTCCATTATTAGGTATATTTCGTTAATTTTAACTATGAAAAGAGAAAAAAGTAAAGTGATTAAACCATCTAAAAAAATTAAAATTTTATCTTATATGTATTAAAAACGGTGAAATTAATGAAAAATTCATTATTGTTGCAGTTCCTTAAAATAAATGCTCTATATTCCAAAAAAATTACTTATTAATTTTTTCTTAGGCTGTAAATTAATAACTGTTTATTATCTGTTATAAAATGAAAAGAAAAAATTAGTTGTTGATCTCCCAATATAAAATGTTCTAATACCTAAAATTGGAAATTAATAAACCAATTATTATATTTTTTCAAAAATAACAAAATATTTAATTAGTTGTTGTTCTTCCTAAATAAAATGCTCTATTACCTTAAAAACTATTTATTCTCCTTTATGTTTTTGGCTAGAAATTAATTAACTAATTATTATATTTTATAAAATGAAGAAAAGATAAACAAAAATAAATAAATAAATTAGTTGTTGCTCTACCAAAATAAAATGTTTTGCTACCTAAAAAATTAATTATCCCCTGAAATATTTTTTAGCTTGAAATTATTATCTTTAATTAATATGTAGTTTAGTCAATTCGACTATTTGATATCATCTTCCATATATATAGTACATAATGATAAATTATTAGAACTATTAATTTTTTTCTCCAATTTATAATTTTTGTATTTAACTTTGCTTTCGATTCTTTTTTATATACTGTAAAAAAAAATTTTTTTGATTCCTTTTAATATGATTCAAAATTTGTTTTATCAGTATTTATTCATTGCTAGTATCTTTAATTTTTTCAGTCTATTACTTGGTATTAATGCTGAGAATTGTGTTTGTATTTCTAATTTACTTATCTAATATTATTTTTTGAATAAAAAATTACATGAAATATTTTTGAGAGTGAAAAATAAAATAATTGATGGATAAATAATAAGAAATTTTTATTGTTGTCAAATTTTTATATGGTATTAACCCTGCCATTTTTTAAGACCATTAAAATTTGTTTTTCCAAAAAATATTAATTTTAAAAATATATTATGATTTCAAACAAGTGAAGAATAAAATTGAAGCTACTTATAATAGATATGTATATATATATATATATATATTATTTAAGTGAAATCCATCAATATTTTAATGTTACAATGTAGTCATTTAATAATATGTATAAAAAGTTATATACATATAGCTAATTTTCAAATTAAGTTAATCTAAATATATAATTACATAATAAAAAAATAAAAAAAAAAACAGTTGATGCAATATTGTAAATTATGCAACAAATATAGAAATGGTAAAATAGTAAAATTAAATAAGCAAAATATTTTTATTATAATGATAATAGGTAAAGTAGTAATAAAGATACATGTGAATATTTAATTTTTGGACAACGGTATATATCATACAAATTATATTAGTAATTAAATGTTATTTTTGAATCGTGTGTATTAATATCCTTTGACCTTACTTCGTAGGAGAGAAAAAAAAAATTATGGAAATTAAGGGTATTTTTTAAATGTTTGAAACTTTTTTTTTTCCCTCTTTTTTGGGAGATAAAAAAGTGTGAAGAAAGGAGATGCGTTAACCTCAGACCTCATTGAATATAAAATATGCAAAATATCATTAGTAGCCATAATAATTTTATTTTTTGATCAGGTTTAGTAGCCTTAATTTTTTTTTTTTTTGAAAAAAAAAAACTTTCATCAACTAAAATCAAGAAAAAATGATTTTTAATATAGGTTATAAAACATTAAAGTCCAATTATACAATGAAAATTTTCAAATCTCCATGTCTTCATTTATTTCTAAAAAAGAAATTTACACTTTGAAAACTTATAAAAAACTATACAGAAAATTTTTGACCAATTAATATAAAAAGCAAAAAATTAAAAAAATTAAATAATCATCGTATAATATAATATTATGCCACAAGATAATGTGTACGAACATTATGACTTAGTTCGGGCCCACAAGGACCAGTTGGCAAAAAATTGCCAGCTCGGCCCTTTTATGACTCGTTGACTATTACACTCTTCCTCTTGCTCTGCGAAGTATTACATATGCACGGCTATAACAAAATCGACGCAAAAGGTTTTTGATTTGAGAGAGCAGCGAAGTGCGAAAATGGACGACGTAGCGACTGGTAATGCCGAAAACCAACAATGCAACGACCTGAAAACCCTAATCTCATTCTACTCCAACTATCTGTGGAACCGAGCTCTCACTTTCATTCCCTCTTCCGATTCCAATTTTCTCCACAAAATTTCCAACCTCTATCATCATTCAGCTCGAGCCAGGTCGAGTAGGCGTCGAGCATCTCTTCCTCTTCCATTGCCTTCCAACGCTCTCGACTCTTCTCTGTACACTCTTTTTCCATTTTTTTGTTAATCAAATTTTTTCTGCTTTCAGTTATGACCTGTTTGGTCGGGGAGAAAATTGAGCAATATTTTGACGTTTTATGTAGCTGGTTTGTTATGTGTGTGTTGTATTTTTGAGTTGGAAAAGGTTAGCTTTTGTTTTTTTTCAGATTGAGAGCGTTCCGTTGTTTTTTGATCTTCTGCATTTGGTTCTGATCTGTTTTGTGGTTGCAATGCTCGAAACCTGCTCTGTGCTTGGTAGAGTTCCATCTCACTTTCCATTTGCAGTGATTTATTTTTCTCGTTTGGTGGTCGTGTTTGATCAAATTGGACGTTTTTGTTATTATTATTATTATTTTTTTATGTTTTTAATGTTTGAATCAAGTAAACATAGTTGTTTTTTGTTGTCTAATCTTGTATTTCATACATTTCTGTACTTCTGCCCTATATGTGGAGGACTCCCACGTACTATGAGGCAATTTTTTCCTTTTTTTTTTTTTTTTTCCCCCCTTAAATTAAATGACCTGGTGAACCAGTAGTCAAGTGCTATTTATGTGATGCCTACTTGAGTTCATGGCAATTTTTGTTTTCTAGGTATCTTGGGCAGCTGTATAAAAAATGACTTGGTCAGTTTTACCAGTTATTGTCTTTTCGTTTTAATGGGCAGTTAGGAGATTCTTTAAATGTTATCCAGAAAGCATTATCATATTTTGCTAGCACATAAACAGCTATCATGTAATAATATGTATTGTTTATCCAGCTAGTGAGTCTTAAGTGATATCTCCAAAGATTTTGGTCCTCTAAACATGCAGGGTAAAAACAGAGGCATCTAGGGTTTTTGAGGTTCTGGAGGACATTTTGGAGCACAGCTGTTTGAACTTGCATAACATTCAGAAGAACTTGCAATTTTGGCAATCTAAGGCTGAGGTTAGTGAATTAGGCATAGATTATCTATTCTTGATAGCTAAAAAAGGTGATTTGGAATGGAAAATATTTCTCACTTAATAAACCATGTCTTCAATGTGTTCCAAAGTATAGCTAACAACTTGATAGCATTTCGTTCACCATTAGTTATAATATGTATATCATTTCTGATTCAAGGATCAAATGCTCAAAAAGTATATTTTATGGTTTTTGAGAGAGGCCCACGGGCTTTTATTGACGGAACAATTCAGCTGATACGTGAATATGTTGCTGAAGGTTCTTCCTTGCAGCAACTATCTCATTCTGCATCTACTTACATTCATGAAAGAATATCTATTTTAATTAGCTTAAGGTGTTCACTTACCACATTTTTGGCCCAGGTTTTCTTCACATTTTGCTTGACTGATTTTTTTTTTTTTTTTAATTTTCATTTTTAAAGGATGATGGTTTCCAAATATACACTTGATTGAATTTGTCTTTCTTTTACAAGCACATGGAAGGTGTCACGGTCCCATCGTTGTAAGTGTACAATGGGGCCATGCAGTGCTTACTCGTCCCTCGCGGATAGCAAGCCAACCGTTAATGTCCCTTGCAAGCAAATAATTCACACGATATTAGTATTGTGCAAACAACAAGTAAGCAATAAAATAAAGCATGTAACCACAATAGTTAGAAAGGGTCAATAAACAAGGCAACAACACAATGAAATGGAAATGCGTTGTCACTACGAAATGCGTTGTCAACGGTTTGAGCCTCTAACACGGTGTCATTTTAGCTTCTAGTTACTTAGATAACCACCTGGAAAATGCTTCTGTTTATATTGTTGTCTAATAATATCTAACCAAACTAATATAAAAAGATATAAAACCTCAGTTAAGAGGACTGCTTATGTCTAAAATTCAAAATTAATTGTGTAAAAATGTAGTTTAGAGGTTCATGGTTAGAAATAAAATGATTGCAGAGGATCTGAATGTTGTTCTCGTTGCTGTTGTTTTTGGCTGTCTTTTTATTTGTACTTAAGTGGAGCTGAAAATGAGTTGTACTTCATAGGAATTGAAATTGAGCGCAGAAAATTTGAAGAAAAAGAATAATTGACTAAAGTTTTTCAACCTTTCTCTTAAGACCTTCTGGATGAAGTCTCACTATTAAAAGTTCATTGAAGGAAGAGGAGAAATTAAAAAGTTTGATCGCGTAAATTTTCTTGAATGTCAATTGCATGAAATTCTTTTATATATTAATTGATTTTTATTCTTTTAAATATCTTCTTGGGTTAAAGGGGTTCTTGTACATATAGAACTTGGTTGTGGCTCTATGATGAGTTCGTCCTTTCAATATGCTAGGGTGAAAATGGAATTGCCTTTCGTTGTGCCATAACTGGTTTTAGAAGTTCCCTTCTACCATGTTTATAAAAGCTTACTATGGTTGGCCTATAACATCTTGTTTAACTTTCATTAGTGACTAGGCTTGCATTCTAATTAATTTGACAAGCCTTTCCGGCGTAGTGAAATACTTAGTTAATAGATTAGATAGAATTTTCATAATATCCATCTAAATTTTAAAATTTTATTGAAATTTTATGAAAATTTTCATTAAAATATCTATTTTAAATATTTATCAATTTGATTAAAAAATTAATAATATCCATCGAAATTTTAAAATTTTTTATATGAATTTTTTTTTATTTTTTTATAAAAAAATTCATAACTATTATTGATGTTTAGTAAATTATTTTACCAAATTTACATTAACAATAGTTTTTTTTTTACTTTTTAATTATCTTTTAAATATTTAATGATATAAATAAAATGGAGTGAATTAAATTGAATAACTTTGATAGGTTTTATTTATTAATAAAGTGTATATATATATATATATATTTACTCTACATTTTGTATAAAATGGATTAATTAAAATTTTGTAATTACAAATTAATAGTTGATTATGTAAAAATGAAAAATAATAACAGGAAAATATAATATAATGTAGAATTGGTAGTGATAATATTTGAATTAATAAAATTAAGCAAATAAAAAGAACATGATAGAATATGTTATACTAAATATTAAGGACAATTACATTTAATATAAAATTTTTAAGGTTGATATATTAATAATTATATGAAAAATCATCAAGAATATACATATTTTAATAATTACGTTTTATATTTTTAACCACTTAAGAATTCTATGAATATTTAGATGATATTTATGAAATATAATATAATTTTAATAATTATTTTATCTTAATTAATAAATAATTTTTATAAAATATATATATTTTACATATTTTCATTAATAATTATTTATTTATAACCATTATTATTTACTATAAATTAAATTGATTAATAAAGATATAATATCTATTTAATATTTTTGCAATTTTTATAATCAATTTAATAATCGATTGATTAAATAAGTTAATTCTAAAGTTTCAATAAATAAATTTATTTTTAATAAATTTTCATCAATTTTTATTATTTTTTGTGAGTTCTTATTGATATGTACTATTTTCTAATATTTTTATGAAAATTTTCATATTTTAAATCTTTAATATTTCCATCGATATTGAAATTTTGAACCTTATTCTTCATAATATATATATTGAAAGAGATTCACTATAATTTTCATTAAGAAAGGAAGAAAGAGAGTCACCATAATTCAAAGATTCAACAAAATGGTAACATGTATCCATTCAAAGAGATGCACCATAATTCATGGCTGTAAGATGTATCCATCCACAAACTTTGAATAATTCAAAAGATAAGTATTTATTTATTTATTTTACTTCTACAGGAAGGATTTACCTCCATTTATTAATGGAGTACATCGTTAATATTATTATGAGATATTATTATGAACTTAGGCTTCAACTAAGCATAGTAATTTTTGCATAGTCACCATCACCTGAAATCCAGAAAAAAATACGAACTAAATTAAACAAAAATAAATTCAATGATCCCGATGCTATAATCAAAGTATAGATGCTTAGAGGTGTTGAAGTGTGGCAATTTTGCCACTTGATGGTGCATGTCACCGCCTAGCATGCACACCTTGGTATCAAATCCTTTCCTTTTATGAGTTTATATTTTTTGTATGTTTTTAATTGATTCAAGGTATATTTTGATAATGTTTTGTGCCTAAGTTATGTATGCAAAATTATAGGCAAAATTATGCACAAAAGAGTAGGAATGTTATGCTTGAAGTGCCTATGGTGCTGGATTCATAATTTCCAGCAACATAGTTCTACTATTTATCTTATATCTCAGGTTGCAAATGGATTTTTGGGCTGAAATTTTGAGGGATGTCTACAGACATATATAGAAGACTATGGTTCAAATTTCAGATCCAAATGACATGGGAAAGTCCATTTTCTATTCCAAACAGATTGCTGTATCTGATGGGCCCAGTATGCAGAGTATGGGTCAGTTTTGGAGCTGTTTGGCCCATGATCCGGTTCCAGAACATTCCTATCTCTTGGAACAATATTTATTGATGACCAAGGATGCTTCAAACTAAGTTTCATAAGCAGATACAAAGGGGAACTAAGTAGGTGAAGCTAGTTTGGTTGTTTACCCAAACTAGTTAAACAATAGGAACTTAGTTCAAACCATGCGCCACTTTTTACTATATTTGGAATAGACATGTTGCAGCTGGTTTTTGACTCTTTTGTGTATGAAAAGTTAGGTGTTGACCATTTTACTTTTTAAATTTCAAATACTTTACTCATTTTGTAAGCTCACATGCTTGGCATGTGTGAACTAGTTGTAATTTCAAGTTTATATTGTAAAATGAATGAAATGGCTACACATCCAAGCCTCATTTTCAAAACCCAACGTGGTCCCCTTCTTCTCATCTCTTCTTCAACACCTTAGAACACTTTAGGAACCCTAAAAACCAGAAAACACCATAACCAAAACCTAAAAACACAACTCACACACAACCATTCCCAAGAGCATCACCAAAAGCTTGCTTGTTGCTAACACTTCAAGCTAGCTTGCTCTTGGTCATAACCTTCTCACCCCAACAAAGTGGTATCAGAGCTAGGCACATTTTTGTGAGATTTGTGAGGTTTTTGGGCTGGTTCGTTCCTTGAGAGTGAAGAGATACTTGAAAGAACAAATATATTTTCATATTCCTTCATACTAGAAGGCAACATTCACATGGCTTCTTCAAGTTTTTCAACTCCTTCTCCTCCTATCTTCAATGGGGAGAACTACAACATTTGGAGTATCAAGATGCAAGCCTACTTGAAGGCTTATGGTCTTTGGGAGGTCACCATAAATCCCCAAGAACCCGAGCCTTTGAGACAAGGGGCAACGGTCAACCAAATCAAGCACCATGAGGAGGAATTGGCTAAAGGTTTCAAGGCTCTCACCGCCATTCATTCTTGTATTAGTGATACCATTTTCACAAGGATAATGGCATGTGAGAGTGCCAAAGAAGCTTGGGACAAACTTCAAGATGAGTTCCAAGGGAGTGCAAGGACAAGGCAAATGCAAATCCTTAACCTAAGGAGGGAGTTTGAGACCATCAAGATGAAAGACAAAGAAACGGTTAAGGAGTTCACCACAAGGCTTCTTAATGTGGTGAATCAAATTAGGGTGCTAGGTGAAAGATTAAGTGACCAAAGGATTGTAGAGAAGGTGTTGGTCTCCTTGCCCGAGAGGTTTGAAGCTAAGATATCTTCATTGGAGGAGTCAAGGAACCTAAATGAAATTTCCTTGACCGAGTTGGTGAATGCCTTGCAAGCTACGGAGCAAAGGAGGAGGATTAGACATGAAGAATCAATGGAGGCTGCATTTGTGTCTAAACAACATCAAAAGACACAAAATCAAAAGAAGAACAAGCTTAAGGTCATAAAGGAGAAAGGTGAAACTAGCAAACCCGAGAGGAAGTCCTATGAACCTTGTCACCATTGCAAGAAGAAAGGTCATCATCCAAGAAGGTGTTGGTGGAGGCCGGATGCATTTTGCCATAAATGCCAACAAAAGGGTCATGTGGAGAGAGTATGCAAGGCAAACAAGAAAGATAAGCAACAAGCAAATGTTGCTAAAGATAATGCAAGTGATAGTGAATCCGAAGAGTTGTTTGTTGCTACTTGTTTTAGTAGCATCAAGAATGATGAAGGATGGATCATTGATAGTGGAGCAACACACCATATGTCTCACAAGCATGAGTGGTTCACAAACTTGGATAGGAGCAGCCACAACAAAGTCAAAATTGGAAATGGAGCCTTGATGGAAGTGAAAGGCAAAGGAGATGTGGTGATACACACCACCAAAGGTATCAAAACTATCCATGATGTTCTCTATGTACCTTCTTTATGTGAGAACTTACTTAGTGTAGGTCAAATGCTTGAGAACAAATATGCATTACACTTCTCAAACATGACATGCACTATAGTTGATCCACATGGAAATGAATTAATGTGTGTTGGAATGAAGAACAAGAATTTTAGGTTTCAATATGGATGAAAATGGTGCATCGGTTGCATTAAACACCAAAGTTGAGAACATCTCTCAACTTTGGCATAAAAGACTAGGCCATGCTAGCTTTAAGTCATTGGTAGGCACACATGAACTTGTTAGAGACATGCCATTGGTGGAGAAGCAAGAACATGTGTGTGAAGTGTGTCAAAAAGGAAAGCATACTAGGCTAGCATTTCAATCTTGTTCTTGGAGATCAAAGGAGAAGTTAGGACTTATACATTCGGATATTTGTGGTCCTATGAGTGTTCCATCCTTAAATGGCAGCAAGTATTTCATAACTTTCATTGATGATTACTCAAGAATGTGTTGGGTGTATTTCCTTGAAAGAAAATCACAAGCTTTGGAGAAGTTTGTAGAATTTATGAAGTTAGTGCAAAATCAATCCGGTTGCACTATAAAGGTGTTAAGGACGGACAATGGTGGGGAATACACAAGTGAGGCTTTCAAACAACTTTGTAAGGATCATGGTATAGTTCATCAATTCACTACACCATACACACCACAACAAAATGGTGTATGTGAAAGGAAGAACCGTACCATCATGGAGATGGCTAGATGTTTGTTGTTTGAAAGTGGCTTGCCAAAGAAGTTTTGGGCCGAAGGAGTTAATACATCCATCTACATCCAAAATAGGCTTTACTCCAAGTCTTTGAGGAGTAAAACCCCATTTGAGCTTTGGTTTGGATATAAGCCTTCTCTTGATCATCTAAGGGTATTTGGAAGCATTTGTTACATCCTAGTACCACAAGAGAAGAGAGGAAAGCTTGATGAAAGGTCACAAGTTGGTGTCTTGGTTGGCTATAGTGATGTGACCAAGGGATATAGAGTGTATAACTTGGAAACCAAGAAACTTGTGATAAGTAGAGATGTGAAAGTTGATGAGGAAGCTAAATGGGTTTGTAGTAAGGAGGAGTTGGCTAGTATGGATGAAGACAATCGACTTGAAGCTCATGATAATGATGAGGAACAAGGAAATGATGAAGGTGCTGCCCATGATGATGAATATGATGAGAATGAGCTAGAAATCTCCATAGGGGCTGACTTGGAGATTGGTGATGGTGTGAGAGGCACAAGACCTCTTAATGAGATTTATGAAAGGTGTAATGTGGCATTGAGTGATCCAATCAATGTCCATGAGGCTATGGCAAGAAAAGAGTGGAGACAAGCCATGCAAGATGAAATCGATGTGATAAACAAGAATGACACTTGGAGCTTGGTAACAAAACCGAAGGGAAAGAATGCTATTGGGGTGAAGTGGATCTTTAGGACCAAGTACAATCCGGATGGGTCCATAAATAAGCACAAGGCAAGGCTTGTTGTCAAAGGATATGCACAACAAGCCGGTGTGGATTATGGAGAGACTTTTGCCCCGGTTGCAAGGATGGAAACCATAAGACTTCTTCTTGCAATTTCGGCACAAAAGTCTTGGAAAGTATATCACCTTGATGTGAAGTCAGCCTTCTTGAATGGAATATTGAAGGAGGAGGTCTATGTTGTGCAACCCGAAGGTTTTGTGAAGAAAGGAAGTGAAGAGAAGGTATACAAGCTACACAAGGCCTTACAAGCTCCTAGGGCATGGTATGCCAAGATAGATGGTTTTTTGACAAAGCATGGATTTAGGAGGAGTCCTAATGAGCCTAAATTGTATATTAGGACTCATGGTTGCATGGTGTTGGTTTCTCTTTATGTTGATGACCTCCTAGTGACCGGTGGTAATGAGAAAGAAGTGAGCAATTTCAAAAGTGAGCTAGAATTGAACTTTGAGATGTCTAGCCTTGGAGAGATGAAATACTTTCTTGGAATTGAAGTTGTCCAATCATCCAAGGGCATCTTCATATCTCAAGAAAGCTATGTGAAGGAGCTGCTCAAGAAGTTTGACATGGAAGATTGTAATAGCGTTGCCACACCTATGAATGAAGGCACCAAGTTGGTGAAGGATGATGATTCTCCAAAGGTAAATCCTTTCATCTATAGAAGTTTAATTGGTAGCCTTTTATATGTATGCTCTACTAGACCGGATATCATGTTTAGTGTGGCTGTTTTGTCAAGATTTATGCATAGTCCATCACAAAATCATCTTAGTTGTGCAAAAAGAATCCTAAGGTATTTGAAAGATACTAGTGATTTTGGTATATGGTACAAGGATGGCATGAATGAAGCTTTGCTTGGTTATAGTGATAGTGATTGGGCTGGTTCTTTGGATGATAGCAAGAGCACATCGGGCTACATTTACACTCTTGGAAATGGTCCTTTCTCATGGAATTCCAAGAAGCAACAAACCGTTGCACAAAGCACCGCGGAAGCCGAGTATATTGCTTGCTCAAGTTGTGCTAATCAAGGTGTTTGGCTTAGGAAATTATTGGAGGACTTGAGCTTGAAGCAAGAGGAAGCCACGGTAATATTGTGTGACAATACTTCAGCAATAGCAATTGCACAAAATCCAGTCCAACATGGGAGGACCAAGCATATACCGGTCAAGTATCATTCCTTAAGGGAATTTGAAGCACGTGGTGAAGTGAAGTTGGAGTATGTGACTTCCGAGGAGAACTTGGCGGATATCTTCACCAAGCCATTGGGAAATAAGAGATTTGAGATATTGAGAGGACTTCTCAATGTCTCATACAAAATTGCCAAGGAGGAGTGTTGAAGTGTGGCAATTTTGCCACTTGATGGTGCATGTCACCGGCTAGCATGCACACCTTGGTATCAAATCCTTTCCTTTTATGAGTTTATATTTTTTGTATGTTTTTAATTGATTCAAGGTATATTTTGATAATGTTTTGTGCCTAAGTTATGTATGCAAAATTATAGGCAAAATTATGCACAAAAGAGTAGGAATGTTATGCTTGAAGTGCCTATGGTGCTGGATTCATAATTTCCAGCAACATAGTTCTACTATTTATCTTATATCTCAGGTTGCAAATGGAGTTTTGGGCTGAAATTTTGAGGGATGTCTACAGACATATATAGAAGACTATGGTTCAAATTTCAGGTCCAAATGACATGGGAAAGTCCATTTTCTATTCCAAACAGATTGCTGTATCTGATGGGCCCAGTATGCAGAGTATGGGTCAGTTTTGGAGCTGTTTGGCCCATGATCCGGTTCCAGAACATTCCTATCTCTTGGAACAATATTTATTGATGACCAAGGATGCTTCAAACCAAGTTTCATAAGCAGATACAAAGGGGAACTAAGTAGGTGAAGCTAGTTTGGTTGTTTACCCAAACTAGTTAAACAATAGGAACTTAGTTCAAACCATGTGCCACTTTTTACTATATTTGGAATAGACATGTTGCAGCTGGTTTTTGACTCTTTTATGTATGAAAAGTTAGGTGTTGACCATTTTACTTTTTAAATTTCAAATACTTTACTCATTTTGTAAGCTCACATGCTTGGCATGTGTGAACTAGTTGTAATTTCAAGTTTATATTGTAAAATGAATGAAATGGCTACACATCCAAGCCTCATTTTCAAAACCCAACGTGGTCCCCTTCTTCTCATCTCTTCTTCAACACCTTAGAACACTTTAGGAACCCTAAAAACCAGAAAACACCATAACCAAAACCTAAAAACACAACTCACACACAACCATTCCCAAGAGCATCACCAAAAGCTTGCTTGTTGCTAACACTTCAAGCTAGCTTGCTCTTGGTCATAACCTTCTCACCCCAACAAGAGGAAACTAACAAATCATGTATTTAATTGAGATTTCAATTGATTTTTATAAAATTGAAAAGTATAGTCGTATTTAATATAGACTTTTGAAAACTTAGTATGAATTTTAAAAAACTTTTAAAAGTCAATAAAAATTATGAAATATATAATAAGGGTTTTTTAAAAAATCAATAAAAATCATAAAGTATTTAATTTTAGATTTTTTAAAATCCATAAAAATGAAGAAGTATTCAAATTATCAACCATTTTTCGAGACTTCAACAAATCATAAATTTTAATTGACTTTTAAGCTAAATATAAAAATCTTTGCTTTAAAATTCTCCTCTCAATCATTTCAAAATTTTGAAGGCTTTCGAAAAATTCAGAATGACAAAACATTTTTTAAAACCTTCCATCACCCATTCGTTCTCCCCTCCGCTCTCTACCCTACACAAGATATGAAATAAATATTTTTTCATTTTTTTTATAAGAATTACATAAACTTTTTTGGTGCATCATTTTTATTTTATGTCAATGGACTAAACTTAAAAATATTTTTGTAATAACAAAGAAATATTTAAAAAAAAAAAAACAAAACATTTATATTTACAAAAGTGTAATAAACATTTATATTTCCCTTATTCTTCTTTATATTTTCATTTATTTTTGCCTGTACCTAAAGTAAAATACCTCACTTACTTTTAATACTAAAAAAAAATTATAAAACCATTAAGAATTTTTAAAACTAATTTTTGTAAACAAATTTTTACTTCTTAAATGACATATTTTTTAAAAGTTTTTAAAAAATATTTTATTAACAAAGGAAATGCAATTTTATTGTTACAAAGTCTATATTATATTTAAAAGTCAATGAAAGTTTCATCAAAATCTTTTGAATGAAGTTTACAAAAGTTTATTAAAATCATTAATAATTTCATAAAGTCTGCAAACGTCTATGAATATAAAAGTCTTCAAAAGTCATTTATAATTGGATAAACTCTTTAAAAATCCATGAAGATCTATAGTTTCTGCAAAAATTAATCATTTTAAAAAAAAATTATAAAAATCTTTTAAAATTCAAATTGAATAACCACCTTGATTTATAAATTCTGCAAAAATAAGTGACGTCCACAAACGATCTAAGCAGCATTTAAAGAGAAAAGTTCTGGTGGTGAAATTCTATTTTCTCAATGGCTCTTTGATGGTCACCGCCTAATCTTTGTATTCTATATAGACTATGATCGTCAATAAAGTGATTCAAATTTTAAAGTCACTATGTAGAAAGGGCTACTTGATGCACATTGCATAGTAGGTTTCTGGGATGACATAAGAGAGAGTGACTGATACAAATACATTAAACTTCAAATTTTAGTATTCCACCTCACGGAAACTCTTTCTATACAGTATTGACATAAATAAACAGTAAACACATAGTTTTGTGATTTTCTCATTGTTTATATACATATATATATATATTGAAAGAAACTAATTTTCTCAAGCAAATTTCAAAAGTAAACAGGATATGAATGAAACATTCTTAGATAATCAGAATCCGAACAAGAACTAGAGACCAAAGTAAAATTGAAAAGAAAGAGGGATTGGTTCAGATAAAAACTTCTAAAGCATTCACTACGAAATTTGATGAGGAATTGTCACAGAGACATTAGAATTTGTTCACATGAGGTGAAAACTAAAAATACATGATTTATATACGAAGTGACTAGAATTAATTCTTTTGTTCCCGAAAACTAAACAGGAAGCAAGCTGGAAAACCAATTGGCTTTCACGGTATCTACCGACTGAATGAATTAAGCAATTTGGAATAATTTTCAAATCTACAAAAGGTCAAAATACTGAGAAGATAATGCTAGATACAATAATGGTAAAAACAGAGACACTTATGCAAACAGAAACAGGGAGCTTTAAATTTAAACACTTAGCTAGCTTACCTGGCTACGCGATAGTGGTAGTGGTAGTGGTAGTGGCAGTGATGGAGTCAGAAGGAGCATCACCAATAAGTTTGAATTCCTGCACCTCCTTGAAGTTCTGCCATGCCTTCACGCAGACCTTGGTTTCGTATACTTTCTTCTCACCTCCATCGTTTGCTTCCAGGGTTATGCAGTACAACATACCAGCAACCACCTGCTGTTTTGCTTTCACCACGTTCACAAACTCTAAAACAGCATTCTTAACAAACAAACACACACCCAAAATTCTATCAGCCACCACGATCAAATCAATTAAATTTCCACATACATTTTTCCATTAAAATAAATAAATTATACCATAACCTCAAAACTCACCCTAAAAAAATGAATAAACAAACAAACCCATCACGAATATTCATCCAAACACATAAAATAATCGATCTGTAATTATGAAAGAGATTTAGAACGAGAAAACAAGACATGGGTACGAGCAGAAAAGGACCTTTTTCTTGTTGTTGTCGTCGACCGCGTAGCGGGCGAGGTCTTCGATCTCCAACCAGTTATTAGCGTTCCTGTTCACATCCGTGATGCTGCAAGGCATCACATTTGTTTTTTCACTCATTTCCTATCTCTCTATAAAGCTACGTCTTCACTTTCTTTTTCTCTTTCTTATTCTGAAGGTGAATAATGAATATATAAAGGCAGAGATTGGTGGGCGCCATTGATGCCTCTGAGCTGTCAAGCTCAATCTATAATGTGAATGGCTCTTTCAGAAAAAGGTTGATGTACGATTGGCATGCCATTTACATTCACACTTAAAAAGTCAGTGAATCGGAGACTGCTGGGGAAATTATTATAAATAATAGTAATAATGATATATACTAAGGCTCAATAAATGGCCGGGCGGGACGAAATCTGGCGTGGCTACACTTCATTTCCACTTTCTGTACCCACCTCCTACTCACCAATCAAACGGTTTAAGGTGTGCATTGCATCATTGTAATTTGAGTTCTTTAAACAATTGACTTGTTTCAAGGGGATAATTTCAAAAATCACACGTCTATTTTAGGTCTCTTATCATAGTATCAACTATGAAATAATATCAAATTTCATTTTTAATTAAGTTTTTTTTTATAAAATTGATAACTTATTATTTATTTATGTTTTTAATCAATTTTATACAAAAATATAAACAAATAATTTAAACACGGTTCATTTACTCAAAATTTAAAAATATATACATCGATAGGAAAATTATAATATGATTTGTTTTTAAAAAATACAGTACAAAATATACATCTAGTCATCTCATAATTATTTTCTCATGTCTAGCGTGGTATATTTAAATTGGTTGTAGTTTGGTCGGCAGGGACTTTTTTTTGTAGAATGGATTACTATGGATCTTAGCTCAGGTAATTCGATTTGTACTTTGTCCCATTGAAAAAAAAAAAAAAAAAAAAAAAAGAATGGCGCTTTTAAATTAAAGCTTATTTGCACCGGTCTCCCCTAACTTTTTGTGTTTTTTACAAGTTGCCCTTAGAATTTAAATTTGGCACCAATCCTTCCATTATGGTGAAACATTGTATCGATGCTCCAAACACTGCTTTCCGTCAATTTTGGCTATTTAAGCTGGGCATGTATTCAAACATCTGAAAATGGGGTAATTTTGTCTTTCTCTTTTTCTCTCTCTGTCTCTGGTAAATTAAACTCTTTCTCAATTTTTTTTCTGTTTCCTCTCTCCACTTCTTGTTCCTTGGAGATGTCTGTTTTTCTCTCTTGGCATGTAAGCCATCATTAAAAACTTCGAACTTTTGATTTAGGGCTTATTTACCTTCTTTTTCCCCCAATTTTTTTAAGCAACAGCTTAGATGTTACCGTTTCTTTAATCCCAGATTAAACAGCAGACCTTGGATAATATTAAAGAGTTCCATTCCCGCTTGAGAATCTCTTATTTTGTATTGATTTTGACTGGTAAAATAATAAAGGAAAATTAATGATTGTGAAACAGAGGATCAAAAAAGCAAATTTTTTTTTTTCATTATGATAGAAATGAAAGGAGCAAATTTTATACTTGATGGGATTTCTAAAGGGTTTGATATGGTCATTAATAGAGGGATTAAGAAGACCTAAAAGACAAGGTATAGGGATTAAGGGTTTGATGCAGCTTCTTTCTCATTCTTTCCCTGTTGAGTTTTGTTTAGACGTTCTTTGTAAAGAAGTGAATTTGAAACAATAAATTTGTTTGTAAATTCTAGTCTCGGGTGTGGTAATACTAGCATATATGTGAGCTTGAATCTTTGCTTTCAAGTTTTTTAATTCCTCTTTGATTTTCAAAACCCTGATTTCCTTTCGTTTTTTTTTTTTTTTTTTTTTTTTTTAAAAACTTTTGAACGAGGAAGAGAGTAACAATCTTGACAAAGAGAGAGAGAGAGAAAGGTGAAAATTCCCCGCTCTCACATGTTCAAAAATCATATGTACCACACCTGTCTAGCTTAAGCAGCCAAAATTGAAGGGGGGCAACATTTTGGGCCGGTGGTACACCATTTGACTATTATAAGAAGATTAGTGTCGATTTTAAAAATTAAGGATAACTTGTAATTAGGGTTCAAAATTTTGATATTGATAAAAGTATCAAGAATTTAAAATATGAAAATTTTTATAGAATTAATGGAAAATATCAAATATCGATAAAAAAATTATAAAAATTTATTTTAAAAAATAGAAATTTTTATTGAAACTTTAGAATTAACTTATTTAATTTATCAATTATAAAATTCATTATAAAACTTGCTAAAATATTAAATGAAACTTATATTCCTCTTAATCAATTGATTTATAATAAGTATTATCAATCATAAATAAATTATTATTAATAAAAACATATCAAAAATACATATTTGATTAAATTATTTATTAACTAAAATGTATAAAACAATTATTACAATTATATTATATTTCATAAATGTCATCTTAATACCATATAAAACTTCTGGATGATTAAAAATCATCGGTCTCTTTCTCATTTTGATTTTGAGATATAAAATGTGATAAATGGTTATGAAAATATGTATCTTCTTAATAATTTTGTATATAATTGTTAACATACTAACCATATGGATCCTAGCTTTATTGGTTCACTATGTGTATAATTATTTTTTTCTGATGGTTGAGTTTGAGATGATACTTATGAGTTGCCACTTGACAACATTCTATAAATATCCATCGAATAAGGATTATAAAAATAACTTACAATCCTTATTCATCCAAAATTCATAGAAATCGAATCTTTTTCTTATTGTACCATCTCTATCATGGGCTTCTTTTTACGTATATAGTCTTTTCCAATATCACCAATTCCTTGAGCTGTATCTCTACTTTCATGATCTTCATCTTGTATCGCATATGTCTAATATTGTTCATCAGTAAATGGACTTAATTAAACTTCTTAACTTGGTGATTTCCTTTGGCCACTATCTCTTTTAATTTGTAATTCAGAGAATTTATTGAAGTTATCTTCATCACCACTTGAGCTAGAGTAACTAGTAATATTCTCAAATTGTAAATGTGTACCATCTGATAGAGCTGAAGTACTAGTAGTTCTAGTTGGTTCTCTCATAAACTTTTGAAATGAATTATTGCTAGTAGAATTTACTATAAAAGCTTATGAATTGTCAGGAATATTTTTTATTTTTCAAACAAACATTATTATTTCACATATACATGTTTAATAATCTATTTACCTACACTTGTAAAAAACAATATTATCGACAATGAGATTTGCCAGATTAAAAAATATAAGCCAAAATTTTTGTATTTTTATTTTATCAATATTCAATAAATAGAACTTATTAATGTTATTCAGTTCAATTTATTCTATTTGTTTATATCACTAAATATTTGAAAGATAATTAAAGGGTAAAAAAACCTATCAATGAAATTAATTTGATAAAAAAATTTATTAAATATCAATAATATTTATGAATTTGAAAAAAATTAAAAAAATTAAAAATTGCACCGATATTTTTGAAATTTTGGTGGAAATTTTATATAAATTTCGGAAATTTCTATAGAAATTATAAATTTTTTAATTAAATTGTTAAGGATTTGAAAAAGATATTTTGATAGAAATTTTTCATAAAAATTATAAAAAAATATCAAAAATTTCGATGGATATTACAGAAATTATATCCATTTCCATTTAAAACTTAAGTTTTATTTTTATCCTATAAAAAAAATAGATATATTGGTGAATATTTTTGATTTTTTAAACTTGTTTGTAACCAACCTCACAAGTTATGAGGGTGAAAATAATCTTCAAATTAATAAATTACAGCTAGCTGTTTTGATTTGGACAAGGACGAAGACATGTGATTTTCTTTTTTCCACAACCACCAAAATTAATGTACGTGTCTGCATGGGAATGAAAGAATATGGGCAAAACACGTGCCAAACGACAATTCAATGCAAATAACAACCGACAACTCATGTTCTACATGTTGTTTCCTTTGTTTGCCAAGGACCAATATAAATATACATTACAATCAAGATCAATGTCAACTTTAAAAATTAGGGGATAATGTGTAACACCCCCAAAAGTTAGGAGGGTGCAAATAAAATCAAACTAAATAACCCAAATTAAAATAAATAAGGGTACTAAGTATCAAATTCAAAACCTCTCAATCATCAGGACTTTAATATTATGTTAAATTATTATTTATTTTAAAAATTTTAGGTGACAAAAATAGATCCAATAATGTAACACCCCATCCCAAATCGCATCGGAATCCGTGCACGTTGACCGAGGTTGACCGTTGACCGTTGATCGAAGGGGGTCAAAAGTTGTCTTTTTGACTCGGTGGGAATTTCAAGTTGACCAGGGTACCGTGGCGAAGAGCACGATGCCCCGAGTTCGTAGACTGGTAGCACGTCGAAAACGGAGCTACGGTTTGGAAGTTATGGACGAAACAAGTTGTGGTCCAAACTGTCCAAGGGGTGCCAGAGTTGACTTTTTGTTTATGGGGAAATGAGCTTTGACTCGTGCATGGTTGTGAAGTGCTCGTCGATACGAGTTCACAGACTAGCGGCACGCTCGAAACGGACATCCGGTTGAAAAGTTATGGACGTTTGAAGTTTACCGGATACCGTATTATTTTAATGTTTTTGGGTCGGTGAACAGTGAAATGCCACGTGTCAGCTTCTGATTGGTCCACATGGCATGACCAGTGTCACACATGGGTTTTTATTTGTTAAAAGTCTCGGGGAAGAGAGAGAAAGAGAGAGAGGAGAGAGAAAGAGAGAAAGAGAGAACCGCCGGCCACCGGAATTTTTGCACTTTTCCGGCCGATCTACAGTGCACGCACCGGCCAGCAAGCTTGCCCTCCTCATTTCCGGCAAAACCTCCAAATTTCACGGTGAACGGCCGCCGGATGCGCCCGGATCGGAGCTCCGAAGTTCAGCGGCGAGTTTTTCCCCTCCACCGCCGGCCACGGCAAATCGACCCTTTTCCGGCAATTTTCCGACCACATGCGCCAGCTAGCCTTCATCCTCTCCTCAAGTCCGGCCGACCCACCAAAAATCACGGCCATCGGACCACCGACGCGCCGGGATTGGAGCGTTTTCCGGCGAGGGGCCGGAAATCTTCAAACGGTGATTTCTCCGCCGTCCGACCTCCGTTTTGCTCATCGCCGGTCCCGTTGGGTTGCTCTCCTCAAGATCTACAAGTCTGCAAAATTTCACGACCAACGGCCACCGCACGCGCCGCCGCCTGCGACGGTTGCCGGTGACCGTGGCGGCTCGCCGGAAAATACTGTTCCGGCGAGTACCCGAAATTCCGGCCAGCTCCAGTCCACTGTGTTCGACTTCCTGAACCCGAATCCGACTTCCGTTTCAGTCAATTCGCGACGGTTTGGGAGAATTGTGGAGCCGAAATTCGAAAAGCTTTCCGACGAGATTCCGACCCCGTCGGGTTCGATCACCGAAAAGTAAGACCGAATCCATGATCCTCATCACGCGAGCTTCGATTCGGTATATAACTCGTAACCCTTTAGATGTCGCTTGCTGTTCGCTCCCCGGGTATCCATTTGGGAATTACCCGAATAAAATATTAATATTTTTGGTTTGTGCACTGTGGTTGTTTAGGTGCACGCGCGAGTTGTGGAGTTGATCCTGAGGAGGATCTTAGTTGATTTGCGCGCTCCAGGTGAGTGACCCACCTTCAAAAATTATTTTAGGGCAGTTAATTATATTTAATTGGTACTTAATTTAGTATTTAAACTATGCTCATGTGGTGTGGTTTAATTATGGTTTTAATGTGGTTTAATTTAATTTATTTGTTATGCATGAGCAAGGTATGTTTCGGTATTAATTTTACGTGGTTTCAAATGTGATTTCTCGGGCATAATTGGGTTAAATATTTTATGAAAATATTTGGTTAAATTTTATAAATTATGCCCGCGGTATTTTTATGGTTGCATCTCGTATTTCGAGGAAAATTGTGGTTTGTTGATTATCGCTGTTTCGTACCGGGTTGTTTAAATAAAAATATGTGGGATGGTGTTTTGTGAAATTATGGTATACTTCCCACGGTGGTTTTTGGAAAAACGGTACGGTTGGTTGTTATTGTTAATTTTCAGACGCACTCATACAGTATTGGTGTTCTGGTGTATGGTGTATGGACACGTGGTAGTGCGCGGTTATTATCTGGTTTAGCGCACGGTTTTTACTTCACCCGTGAGTTGCCATTGGACCGTGGGCAGGCAAGTTGTTATTGGCCACAGCCGCCCCCCTCCTTGGCCGGGTGATGGTTTTTAGCAGTCGGTACTGTCGGGACGCCGAAGTGACCGCTGCAGGTTTCTCTCTTTAACCCCCCGCCAGTCGGTGCTCGGGACACTGGGTATCGGAGGGCATCACCGGTATATGGTGTGGTGCGTCAGGTGTAATTGTCGGTGTAAATTGCAAATAATGGTTTAAACCCCAAAGGTGTTCAAAATTATTTATTATAATTTATTACATTTTAATTATATATTTGGGGTATGCATTTATTTAATTATTGTTTATCAAATGGTTTAATCCCTTGATTTTTGGGAGGTATGTACATTGGGTTTTGCGAAAATGTTTTAAAAAGGGAACATTTCAAACGGAGCGATTGGTGAGAGTTTTGAGGGAAATCATTATTTTCCAAAAGTTATTATTATTTATTTATTAATTGCTGGTATTTGTTCTATTCCTTAATTGCTATTACTATTATTTTTATTATTATAAAAGGTGTTCAGTAGTTCGGGTTACTCACGGAGATGATTAGCATCTCACACTCTTAAATTCCGTTCCCTTAGGTGCAAGTGGTGGTAGACGTTCTTCCGGAGCGAACCAAGTTTTCCGCTGCTGTTGTGTTTCGAGAAGTACTTCTGTACTCTTTCATTTCAGTGTATTATTTCTTTCTAGCCTTGTTGTATTTCTGTTGTTTAGCACTTCTTAAAGCTCTGTATACTATTGGGATACTTCTGTTTTATTTATGCACTGGACTGTTGTTGCTTTTGAGAAGTGCTGAAGTTTGTGGAATCAGTTTGTAGTTGTGGGAGGAATAAGGGGATGTTTTTAGAAGTGTGTTTTCAGTGCAGGTAGTTTGTGGTAAGTAAATCCCTTAGGGGAGGCTCTGTCGGATTTTCCGTTGGAGGGTCTGGTAGGGTTTCCCTGGGATCAGGGCTGTCTAGGGTTCCGGGGAAGGAATTCTGGACGGATTCTGACAAATAATATATATCAAATTTATTTTCCTGTAAGATATATATTATAATTTCATTGAGTTCGACAATATTCTCAATATTAATGCTGTTGTTATTAATTTGTGGAATTTACGTTATCAAATAAAATGCAAAGCAAAAAACTCAAAAAGAGTCCCCGAGAAACTTGTTGTTTTAGTAGGAATGGGAAATCTGTCACTGCCTAAGTTAGAATTAGGGTATTATGATCAGGGCATGTTAATTATCAAAGCTTGATATATTAATTTGATCACGAGTTTGATATTGTTGGTTTATTGTTGAACAATGAATCTTCAGATTAACCTTCAATATATATGCAATTCATTCGTATATATGCCTGTAGGCCTCCAATAATTAGGGTGCTGCGCAACTCGAACTGTGAAATTCGTAGTCCACTTAGACAATTCGCACATCATTATTTTAATAGTTTGGAATGGATTATTTTATAACTTATTATATGCACCAGTCATTTATTTTAAGTTGAGAATGGATAATTTTATAACTCATTATATGCACCAGTCATTTATTTTAAGTGTGGTTTGATAACATGTTTAGTTTCTGTTTTTTCTTTTGTTCTTGTTTTTTTTAAATTGAATGTAATTTGCTTACTTTAATAGTTTGTTAATATTAATTAGTGCTAATTAAATATTTTTATTAATTTTAAATTAATTTAAGGAAAAAAAAAAGCATAAACATCAATTGAAATACAATTTGAAATTATATTTATTTTTATTCTAGTTTTTTTTCTTTCTTCAAATTTATAATTATTTGATATATATAGTAAACTTTATTTATCACTAATTAAAACTAACAAACATTTGAAAAGGGAAAAATAAAAATAGAACACGTTAACAAAAGACACTAGAGCGTCCCTATCAAATACCATAGAAACAGCTAACCCCCTTCATCATGTTTGGGAGAAAAATGTAGAGCATTTGACTTGTGTAAAACCAAAGACTTCATGAAGCATTAACTAGTTTAGGTATACTATTGATGGCACAGGGAAATTGAAATGTCACTCACCGATTTTTATTTTTATTTTTATTTTATTTTTCTGAAGATTCACCGATTTTGAATTGTGAATGAAAAAGCAAGAGTTTTAGGGAAGAGGCTAGAAAGGATCCCACAAAGGATTTTTCAAGTGTATCTCATTTTAAGGAGTCAATATTTAAAAATGAGCTTAGATTTTTTATTTTTACTTTTTAATATGGCAAGTTGGTTTGAATTAAGTATAAATAACCAAATTCATTATTTATTTTAGTATTATATTGATTTAATTTAATGTATATCTATAACACATGTTCTCACACTATTAATATAATATTCAAAAAATAGTTCATACTAAAACATTTAGGATTTATAAGCAGAGCACTCAATATTTCTGGAGAAAAAATATAAATAAAAAAAATAAATCAAGAGTATTTTGGAGAGTCTTTTAAAATTTTACTCTTTGATCAAAAGATTTTTTTGTTTATTATTATAGAATGTATACTCTTTATTTTATTTATGAAGATTTTATTTATTTATTTATTTTTTTCACTCCTTCAATCATTGTTGACACTCCCAAATTCCGGCATCCATAAAATATCTATAAACAAGGAGTTAAAGCCCAAATACAAGAAACCATACACAAGAAATTTACATAGCCCCTTTAAAATAAAGAGAATTGTCTTTACGACAAAGGACATGGTTAAACATAAAAAATGAAATTTTGAAATATATTTCAACAATGTTCCTACATTATACTATTTATTTTTATTTTTTATTTTTCTAAAAAACAAAATATCACTATGTTAATTTCCCTCTCTTTTAAATTTAAATTCCCTCTCAATTCTTAACAGTTAAAAGATGTGTCAATATATATGTATATAAGCAATAAAAATTGATAATTTAAATGTGATAATCGCATGATAATTTATTTAATAATAAATTAAAATATACAATATTCAATGAATTTACCTGTCTACATTTGAAAAACCAAACTAATATTTTATTTTAAAAAGTAAAAATCAAAAGTTTGTTGAAGCATATTTTTAATAGATTGACTTTATAGGATGGACAAAGAGTCCATGATCTAACTCCTTGTTTATAGATATTTCATAAATAAGCATTAACCTAATAAATAAATGACTGGTGTTATCAAGGTTTAGGCATATAATAAGTTCTAAAATTATCTCTTCCAAACTATCGAAATGATAATATGAGAACTGTCTTATTGGACTATGAATTTCACACTTCCGAGTTGGGTAGCATCTGAACTATTGGAGGCCTACAGGCATGCGATGCAAATGATCAATTCATAAATATTGAAGGTTAATCTGTACATTTATTATTCAACACAACAAAACAACACTATCAAATTTATGATCAAATTAATTATATAAAACTTTAAAATTAACATGCCCTGATCATCAACGTAATTCTGAATTAGACAGTGATATATTTTCCATTCCTAATATAACAAAAAGTCCGGGACTTTTCACCAAAAAACAAGTTTCTCAAAGACTCTTTTTGAGTAGTTTGCTTTCCATTTTATTTGATAACATAAATTCAACAAATTAACATCAAAAGCATTAATATTGAGAATATTATTGAACTCGGTAAAAATATATCGTAGATTTCCTTGGAGACTTACCTCATACTTTGTTTTGTTTTATTTTTTAGTTGTTGGTAATTCCTTTCTCGTATTTTGTTACCTATTGAGAGAAGCTGGGGCATATACATTAATTTTGGTGGTTGGCGACAAAAGAAAATGACATGTCTTCGTCTACCAGAATTAAAACACCTAGCTACATTGTACGTAATTTATTAATTTTGGTGAATTTGCTTAGCAAGTAAGATTTAATTAGGAATAGATTGTGTGGTCCATTTCAATGGCTAATGGTATAATAGATAAATATAAAACCAAAAATACAATTATTTTTGGCGTTTTCCCTTATAGAAAATTTGGTCTTTGGATTATCTTATTCATGTGGGTACGATTGAGCACGTTTAACATAACCTAGGATACAACTTAGAATCTTTCAAACTGACATGAAAATGTTGTTTTCGATCTAATGCTAATAAATTTTTTAATTTGTTATTTTTCTTCCCAAGTGGTTAACATGCATGGGAAGAAAGATGAAAAATAGCTTCAGAATTTGATCAACTTTCCCCCAAAAAAAAAAAAAAGAAAGAAAAAGAAAAAACTGTTTGATAAGGAAGCTAATAAAATTATAATCAACATTATTTTGAAATTTAGTTAGTAGTCTTGGTCAATATACACGGTTTAACAATTTGTCAAGTAGCAGCAAATCTCCCATTCGAACCGTCAAAATGAGAGAGATAAAACAAACTACTGTATACAAATCATTTTCTTTTTCCCTATTCATAATAATCAAACATTTAAATTTCCTTTGTAGTAATATTATAATTTTTATTATATAATTATAATCAATGTACAAGGTTTGGCATGAATCCGACAGGTGCATGTTTCACTGTTAATGGTTTTCTCTTGTTACACGAAGAGGAGCCTGGAAGCTCGGACTGTGGAAGGAAGTGGGCGGAGGAGTTAAATATAACACCCCGTACCAAAAATTATACATGATTAAACAAGTTTGACCAAATTGACTAAGTTTGACCAAGTGAACAATATATGGATTCAAGTTGACTTTTCCAATAGCCAATATTTTTTGTTTGACTAAGGTACCACTGTGGAGATCTCGTCGATATGAGTTCATAGACTGGCGGCATGCCAAATTCTGAATTACGGATAAAAAGTTATGGTTTTGAGAATTTTTAAGCACAAGTTTTAAATCAGTATCCAAGCCAGTCCCCAGTTTTTGTCTGTTAGTGACTCAAAGCTTTATATAAGCCTAGATAAGTGTGTCAAACAGGAAACAAAGCCCAAAATATCCATTTCTTCCCCAAAACCCGAGAAATTCTCTCCTCAGCCTGTGGGTCCGAACTGGATCGTTTCGACCCGTTTATCGTTGAATCGGGTCACCGTCGTTTTGTCCATTTCCGGCCAACCACCACTTACACGCACTAGCCAACTAGAAAGATCACTTGAAGGCGAGCTCAACCGTGAAATTTCACGGCAAGAAGTGGCTGGATGCACCCAGATCGGGTCGGCGAAGTCCGCGGCGGCCGGCAAGGTGGGGCGTCAGATTTTCTCATTTTTTGGCCGTTTCAAGCCAACCCATACACTTTTTCCACTATTTTTGATCCCTCTGAACTCATTTCCGTGGTTATTTTGTCCAAATTCCTCATCGTTTGAAAGATCCGACAACGAGAAGTTCGGCCGAAGCTTCAACAGTGTTTTCCGGCCACCGGAGGAAACTTTGACCAAGGTGAGCATACTAATGAGTTCCTTGTCTCTTGGGCTTTCCGTCAATATAAAGTTTGTGAGTTTTGGAGGTCGTTTGATAATTTTTTCATTTTTGGATCAATTAGTTAATTTTCGGATAAGTTAGGGACTATGTTTGGACAAAATGGGTCAAGTTAGTTAAAATTGGAGTTGAATTAGTGAAATTGGATATTATTAGGACCCATTAGGTGGTTTGATTTTGAAATATTAGGTTTCGGGTGAAAATCCCCAATTTTGGGTACCGGATCCTAAGGACACGCGGTATAATTGGATTGTCTGGTGTCCAATTTATGCAATTTTATAGTACTGTAAATTATTTTGAGACATTTGGATTATACAAGTGTCTCTGGTTTAGTTGTTTGGAGCCTGAGGAATATTTTATTATATTATAGACACTCGAGTTGAGCCTGAAGGTGATCCTGTGAAGGAGCAGACGGGAGCATCTAAAGTACTGTGAGTGGTTATATCATTTTTAAATGTTTGGGTATATAGTATAATATATATGTGGTTTAAATATTTTACGTATATACCATTTGATTGAAATGTTGTTTTATGCATATATAAATATTTGCTTTCACATATATGTGTTATCATTTTATATAACTTTTGATAATATTTTAAGTGATTTCCAATTTTAATGGGTCCATAAATGGACTTGTGGTATTTAAATATTTTGGTAATTAAATTGAGGTTTTAAATCATTTTGGAAACTATTTGGTTTGAGAAACCAGATTGAAAATCATATAAGTTTAAGTATGATCAAATATTTTATAATTTTATGTGCTTAAAATTGGTTTATGGTGAATATATTTCACTGTGGTATTTTTGATTTTCGTATAAAATGATGTTTTGAGATTTTTGGAGTATTTAATTAAGCGGTGGAAGTTTAAATGTTAAATTATGATTTATGATACAGTATCATTTAGAAAAGTATATATATAATCTTACAAGATTGTTTCATGTATACTGTATTGATTATTTCTAAATTGATGTACCATGTAATGCCAATACCTTGAATCGGTATTATATTATATTATATTACAGCGCGCTGGGTTTACCACGGTGCCGTGAGGTTGGTTTCATCCAATGGTTATCTATTATTACCACGGACTGTGAGATCGGGTTTATCTGACGGTTTATTATTATTACCACGGTGCCGTGGGGTTGGTATCATCCAACGGTTTATTATTACCACGGACCGTGAGGTTGGGTACGTCCCGATGGTTAATTATTATTTCCATGCCACCGTTCATATATTGAGGGTCGTGAGGTGGGTGTATCCCACGATTTACAGATTGGTACATCGTATGATACATTGTATATGTTGTATATATTGTTGATTTACAAATATTGTGGTGATTTCTGCATTTTCATATTTATTTGGTGGAACTGTATTTATTATAGTTTATGCTCAAATGTTTATATCTTGATTTGAGACATTTCATAATATTACAATGATCGTTCATTCATACTTTTAAGCATCGGTTTTTATGATATTAATTGGGATACAAGTTTGGATTTTGTGAAATGATTTATAAACGGGAAACTTTTCAAACGAATGGAATGAGAGGTCTTGAGAGAAAGATTTTTCAGAAATAAATCATTATTTTTCTATTATACTATGCCACTCACTGAGATTTTTTTATCTCACGTTTTATTGTTTTAAATTTGTTCCTCTAGGTCCAGGCAGCTAGTAGCAGTCTACCTTGCGCACAGCTTATCGTTTTGTTCCTTCCACGACAGCAGTCGTATTTATCTTTTCTTTACCTATTGTTATCTTCTGGACTTATTTATTACTTATTTTACTCATAAACTTTGTTGACACTCTTAGAATGCTCTAATTTTAAATATGGGACTCAATAGAGACCATGGTACTCATGTGTGTAGTTATGGCCTGTAGTACAATAGGCCGGTTGTGGACTTATTTATATATATATATATATATATTGAGGTATTAATGTTAATGTTGGTGTTTGATTATCTACATTTTAAGGTGAGATTCCATTAGATATTTTTTAGGAATTGTACAGTGGGACCTCACTAGACAAAATCACCCGGGAGATAGACAAAATCACCCGGGAGATCTTGGAAGGGTTTCCGGGATGAGTCCTATCATTAAATGTATGATGAATTATAGAAAATTTTTTTTTTCTCTTTTTCTCACTCATTGTATAAAATAAATATATAACACCTAAATTGTAGGATTTCCTGTGACTCTCTCAAAAGCCAATAAAGTTGTTAACTTTTGTCCTAATCATACACGGATTTCACTCCCACTACTTCCCATTCTTCTACGTAAATCCAAATATATCGCTCCTACATGGACTACTACTCTCTCCTCATATATATTCTATTACTTAAAAAACAAGAAAAAGAACAAGAAAAGAAAAAAGAAAAAAAAGAAATGTAGAATAATCTACAAGTACTCTATTAGTCAATAATTTTGTGGTTCGTGGTTATTCATATTAAATTTAAATATGAACCAAATTGATAATATTAAAACAAAATTGAAATTTAAAGTGTAGTTTTGGTGATATTTTGGTTTTTAATTTTTTTTTATCTACTTGTAAGTAATTTAAAGTGTTTGTTAGTGTTAGTGTTGTTAGACATAACCATTAAAATTAAGAGGAATAAAAAACCTATAAATACCAAGTTGAAAATCATTTGTAGTGTCATTAGACGTATCAATTAAAGTTAAGAGGAACAAAAAACCTATAAATACCAAGTTGAAAATCATTTAAATTCGAAAACATGTGGAAATCAGTGAAATGTTTTTGAATTTGAAACACCCACTCTAATATCAATAGGGAAAAAAAAATTTAGTTAATTGATACGCATAATAAATTTTAATTTTCACAACACATAAACTACAAACAACATTTTATCAAAATGATAAATGAGTACTTTAGTTTTAAAATATAAAAGTACATAAAATTTATATAAAAACCTTTAAATAAATGAGCAGCTAATGCATCTTTCTCCAAAATATAAGACATAGATGGAAAAGAAGGAAACAAATAATAGTTAATATAATTTCAAAAAAAAAAAAAAGAGTTAATTCTGAAAGACCAATAGTTAATAAAAATTATTTTTTGCTTTTCATAATAAAGATGCTAGGCAGGAATAGAAGAAGAAATAAATTTAGTTAGTTTTTATGTTAAGGAAAAAATATACCTTTTTTTATTTTTTTATTTTTGAATCTAAGAATAAGTATTCATCGGGATTAATGATTGCCCATTTTAATAAACAACTATTCCTTTTCAAAATTTAAAGAATAGTCCTTTCTTAACCCAAGTAGTGATAAATATCTAACATAAAATTGATAATTCTTAAAAATATTAAACTTGATATAGTATCTGTATATCAAAAATAGATAAATACAAATATTTTAAAAATCACATTAACATAAAAATTATGATATAAATTAAATTTAAAAATAATAATTACACATTTAATCAAATATAAGAAATTTGTTTAAGTAAAATTATAAAGATTATAAACAATTAAAAATTTCATAAACCTAAAAAATATGATATAAATTAAATTTAAAAATAATACTTACATATTTAATTAAATATAAGCAGAATTTTTAAATAAAATTATTAAGATTATAAACAATTAAAAATTTCAAAAGAAAAAAATAGAAGAATTTAAAATAAAAAATATGTATTTTTTGTGCTAGTCATTGGATTTAATCCATTGGCATAACCCCAAAAAAAAAAAAGGATTATTAATTCTATTTCCCTATCTTTTATTTATTGAAATGATTATTTTCAATCATGAATAGTTATTGTGAATATGAGTATATCAAATGATAAATGCCATTTCGACATTTTTATTTTTAAAATTTGACATTAATATGAGCTTTCTAATAATAAAAATCAACATTATTAAATTTTAGCATCTGCACTCTAACAGTAAGTGTTAAAAAACACGAACGCCAAATTATAGAACTCATTTTTTAACAATTAAAGAAAAAAGATAACAATGTTTAGTTCAGTAAAAGATTATGGGGCCATATACTTTTTTGGTTGTGAGACCTAATGCTAAAAAATGATGATACCAAATTTGAAACCAATTTTTGCATCCCCATTTGAGACACTACATGGAAGGAAAATGCCAAATCATAGCAATGACATGCCAAATCTAATGTCACAAGTTACGACACTAAAGTTTATTTTGTTTTTTTTTTTTTGGTTGGAATATAAAAATGAAGTAGGGAGATGTATCAACTCCAACCTATGCAATTCAATTATACGGTGAAAAATTTTAAAACTCCATGTCTTCATTTATTTTTAAAAAAATAAATTTACACTATGAAAACCCATAAAAACAAAAATGCTGTACGGAAAATTTTGATTAATTACTTAATTATGTAACAGCGTGTGTCCCACCAAAAAAAAAAAAAAAAAAAAAACCATCAAATAATACAACTTGCATTCTACATGGATAATGTGTACGAACAGTATTACTTCGTTCTGGCCCATAAGGCCCATCTGGCGTATCCATTTTGTTGAAAAATTGCCAGCTCGGCCCGTTTTTATGACTCGTTGATTATTACTCTTCCTCTTGCTTGTTTGTACTTCCTGTCTGCGAAGTCGTACATTTACAACGTTATAGCAAAATAGTCGAAAAGGTTTTTGATTTGAGAGTGCAGCGAGGTTCGAGAATGGACGACGAAGAGACTGGTAATGCCGAAAACCAACAACGCAACGACCTGAAAACCCTAATCTCGTTCTACTCCAATTATCTGTGGAACCAAGCTCTCACTTTCATTCCCTCTTCCGATTCCAATTTTCTCCGCAAAATTTTCAACCTCTATCGCCAATCAGCTCGCGCCAGGTCGAGGAGGCGTCGAGCATCTCTTCCTCTTCCATTGCCTTCCAACGCTCTCGACTCCTCTCTGTACGCTCTTTTTTTCTTTTTTTTTTTAATCAATTTTTTTCTGCTTTCAGTTATGACTAGTTTGGTCGCGGAGAAAATTGGGCAATACTTTGACGTTTTGTGTAGCTGGTTTGTTATGTGTGTGTTGTATTTTTGAGTGGGAAAAGGTTAGCTTTTTTTTTTTTTTTTTTTTCCCCCGAATTTCTACTGTTGTTCCGTTTAGATTGAGAGCGTTCCGTTTGTTTTTGATCTTTTGCATTTGGTTCTGTTCTGTTTTGTTGTTGCAATGCTCGAAACCTGCATTGTGCTTGGTAGAGTTCCATGTCACTTTCCATTTGCAGTGATTTATTTTTCTCGTTTGGTGGTCGTGTTTGATCAAGTTGGACGTTGTTTGTTATGATTATTATTATTTTTTTATGTTTTTAATGTTTGAATCAAGTAAACATGGTTGTTTGTTGTTGTCTAATCTTGTATTTCATACATTTATGTACTTCTGCCCTATATGTGAAGGACTCCCACGTACTATGAGGCAATTTTTTGCTTTTTGTTTTTGTTTTTGTTTTTTATTTTTTTGTTTTTTATTTTTTTGTTTTTTGTTTTTTGTTTTTTTTTTTTCACTTAAATTAAATGAATTCGTGAACCAATAGTCAAGTACTATTTATGTGATGCCTACTTGAGTTCATGGCAATTTTTGTTTTCTATGTATCTTGGGCAGCTGTATAAAAAATGACTTGGTCTGTTTTATCAGTTATTGTCTTTTCGTTTTAATGGGCAGTTACGAGATTCTTTAAATGTTATCCAGAAAGCATTATCATATTTTGCTAGCACATAAACATCTATCTTGTAATAATATTTATTGTTTATCCCGCTATTGAGTCTTAAGCGATATTTCCAAAGATTTTGGTCCTCTAAACATGCAGGGTAGAAACAGAGGCATCTAGGGTTTTTGAGGTTCTGGAGAACATTTTGGAACACAGCTGTTTGAACTTGCATAACATTCAGAAGAACTTGCAATTTTGGCAATCTAAGGCTGAGGTTAGTGAATTAGGCATAGATTATCCATTCTTGATAGCTAAAGCAGGTGATTTGGAATGGGAAATATTTATCTCACTTAATAAACCATATCTTCAATGTGTTCCAAAGTATATCTAACAACTTGATAGCATTTCGTTCACCATTAGTTATAATATGTATATCATTTCTGATTTCAGGGATCAAATGCTCAAAAAGTATATTTTATGGTTTTTGAGAGAGGCCCACGGGCTTTTATTGATGGAACAATTCAGCTGATACGTGAATATGTTGCTGAAGGTTCTTCCTTGCAGCAATTATCTCATTCTGCGTCTACTTACATTCATGAAAGAATATCCATTTTAACTAGCTTAAGGTGTTCACTTGCCACATTTTTGGCCCAGGTTTGCTTCACATTTTGCTTGACTGATTTTATTTATTTATTTATTTTTTCAAAGGATGATGGTTTCTAAATATACTTTTGATTGAATTTGTCTTTCTTTTACGAGCACATGGAAGGCATATGTGCATAGTGTGTGTGTGTGTGCATAGTCTTTTACTAGGCAAAGCCCATTTTAGGCTGCTAATCATGCTAACCATAAGAGGCATTTTAAATTAAGAGCTGAAATCATTAGTTTTCAATGGTTTGAGCCTCTTAACACGGTGTCATTTTAGCTTCTAGTTATTTAGATAACCACCTGGAAAATGCTTCTATTCATATTGTTATCTAATAATATCTAACCAAACTAATATAAAAAGATATAAAACCTCAGTTAACAAGGCTGCTTATGTCTAAAATTCAAAATTAATTGTGTAAAAATGTAGTTTCTAGGTTTTGGTGGATGGTTAGAAATAAAAAGATTGCAGGGGATCTGAATGTTGTTCTCATTGCTGTTGTTGTCGGCTGTCTTTCTATTTGTACTTAAGAGGAATTGAAAATGAGTTGTACTTAATTGGAATTGAAATTGAGTGTAGAAAATTTGAAGAAAAAGAATAATTGATTAAAGTTTTTCAGCCTTTCTCTTAAGACCTTGTGGATGAAGTCTCACTATTAAAAGTTCATTGAAGGAAGAGGAGAAATTAAAAAAGTTTGATCGCGTAAATTTTCTTGAATGTCAATTGCATGAAATTCTTTTATATATTAATTGACTGTTATTTCTTTAAATATCTTAAGGGGTTCCTGTACATATAGAACTAGGTTGTGGCTCTTCAATGGGATAGACCTTTCAATATGCTAGGATGAAAATGGAATTTCTTTTCGTTGTGCCATAACTGGTTTTAGAAGTTCCCTTCTACCATGTTTATAAAAGTTTACCATGGTTGGCCTAGACCATCTTGTTTAACTTTCATTATTGACTAGGCTTGCATTCTGATTAATTTGACGAGCCTTTCCGGCGATGTGAAGTACTCAGTTAATAGATTGGATGGGCTTGTCCTTTTAGTGTTCTGCTATGGTTGCTCTCTCTCTCTCTCTCTCACTACACAAACACATTTACATGAAAACACCACATATACACAACATTCTGTATGGTCAAGACTTTTCATTCTATTCAGCATCTCAGTTATGTATTTTGCTATATACATTATGTATTAGAATTTTTCTTTCTTCTCAAGCATATTTAAGATATTTTGTGATATCATTTAATGTTGAATTTTACAGGTCTATGTTGCAGTTGACCAGTCTGGAAAGGAGTTAGTGAATGATCCAGAGAATTCACTGCCATCTTTATTGGTTGTAATTAATTCTTTATTCTCACAATTAGAGACATCCATTGGCAATCTACATGCCATGCGTCAGGTAGCTATATCAACTTGAGGCCTACTTATGTAATTATACTGCCCATACATGTGGTGGTCATGTTACTCTGGTTATTTTCAATTATTCAGTTTGCTGGATACATATATCGGAACTTTACTTTTCCTTCATGCGATGATAATACAGGTTGATTCATCAATTGATGCAAGCTACTCATTTCCACTACTGTTTGAGAAACTGCCAGAAGTAAATCAAGAAGGATCCCAGTGGACAGATTGTGAAATCAAGGATACTATCAACTTGGTTTATCTAAATCTGAGCAAATTGGATTCTTACTTATCGTTTATTGTAAGAACTTCTTCCATTTTTTTTTTTTTTTTTACCTTTGATTATTAAAGATCAGATTGTTTATCCATTTCAAATATGCTAGAGAGTTTAACTTTTGATTATTTTCCATGTTGGAGATGACGAAAGTCTCCTTTTAGCATTTCCTGTGCTTCTCTTGTAGCAGTCCTACTCCCAGCCTTAGGAAATTAGCTTATTATCACATTTTGTCTTTTCTAGTTGTTGCCACTCATCCATATCAACTAAAATTGTTTTCTAAATATTTTTACTCTTTTAATGGTAATTTATGTCTTCGAGCATATATGACTTTAATGCAATTTCTTAGGCCTTTCTTTAACTTCATAGGTCGTTTACAATTTTTCAGGACCACACATGCACTCTTCTCTTCATCCATTTTACTTTGATTCAAGGACAACGTCCTCCTCAACTTGGATTCTGCTTATTGGTTCTTGTTTCAAATGTGTTATAGATATCTGTAATAGGAAAATTTTCTCTTTTGGGTTAGGTTGCCAAGCATCGTAAACCAAGGAAGGTAACTCAATACTGGATCCGCTATATGTGTGGGGCTGTTGGCCTTTCAGTTTGTTCTATATGGCTCCTGCAACATAGTAGTTTGATGGGAAGTCCTGACATTGACAATTGGGTTCGTGAAGCAAGGAATTCCACTGTTAGCTTTTTCAATGATCACGTAGAGCAACCGGTAACTTCTCTATGACTTGATATCTCAATCTTTCTTGTTTTCATCTGTTGATTATGGGTGTATTACTTTTAGTGATTTGAGGCAGTGACACTTAGGGATTTCAGTCCTTAATGATTAGATATTGCGTTCTCATAGCACCATATAATTGTGTCATCTCATGTTGCTCTCATTTTTGTTAGCACATGATGTTGTGTATATTTATAGATATATCTAAAACATGAATTATTTGACTCATTTTTTACCAGCTTCTGTCTATTAGAGATGAACTTTTTGAGACATTTAGAAGGAGACACAGAGGTGTAATGGAGCTTGAAGAAGTGCAGTTAACGTCTAATTCTCTACATAGGTTATTTTCTCCATCTTCCACTTATTTATTTATTTATGTATATTTATTTTTTATTTATTTTATTCTGGATGTTGTCCTTAGTTCAATATCAGGTAGTTATTGCAAACTAGTAAATTTTGGATTTTCTTCTGTCAAACAAACAGTTAGTACATCTTTTTACTTGTTCAGTTAGTGTATGGTTCTGTATTTCCAGTGGAGAAAAGCAGAGGGGGTGTCTGAGTGGATGTAGACTCTTGGGTATTTTACTTGCGTAGTTATACATGCACTTGAGCCTTCCTGCTCTATTTCATGGAAATATCCTCCTCAATGTCTATATTCTTATAATTGATTGATATTAAAGGTTTGACAATAAAGTTATTGTCCATATACTGATAGTTTTATTTTTTCTAAACTTTAATCTACATACTCGGTATTATTCCTATTTAATCTTAAATCTTTAGCCTTTTGCTCTTCCATACTAGTTTTAAATTAGTCTGACTCTGTTATGGTGTTATCACAACACCACCATGATCTGGATTGATATTAATTTTGTTAAGCTGATGCAAACATACTGTAACTGGAACATCTAGTTCCTTCACTAAATTTCAGCTCTCACATTTGTCTTCATATTGATAAATTTACGAGGATTAAGCTGTAAAATCTTTTGTAAAAATTTATAATAAGTATCAAAACCAAATGAAAATTTTCCCCTCGAATTCTTCCCCTTATCCTTAAGAAAGTAACTTGTCTTGGCATGAAACCTAACCGAGTCTTGTTTTTTTGTCTTTTGCTCTAATCATTCTCATCTCCTATAGTTTCATTTTATCAGGAAGTGTGATGTTGAAAAATGCCTTTCTGATATTATTTTTGCCTGTCTTGCTCATGTTAATAGTCCTCTCCTAAAGGTTTACTGTAAAAACACATGGATTTTATTCCGTAATTGTAAGTATGAGATTGAATATTGCCTTTATTCTTATAATAAGGAACTATAAGAGCTTACTTATGAGTTATGACACTTATTCATTGCATGGCATTTCTTTATTACTTTTTTTGTGAAGTTTGGTATGCTTGTGTTTACCCATACTGCCTTAGCAATCATTTTCAGTAGGTACCACTTGCTTTCCTAAAATCATCGTCATCATTATGCCATGTAGTAAACCCACCTTAAATATGTATAGAAACTCTAATATTATTTACCAATAAACTACAAAAACTTGGTTCGCTACCAAGAATAAAGATTTTTGGTTCAGCAGGAAACAAATTGTAGGCTTCATATGTCCTGCCTTTCCTTTCTTAACTTCTATACTTTATTGCTATTATTAAATTTCAAATTTTATGTTTATGTTTTGTGACCTATCTTGTTGATTTGCAGGATGTTGTTGGCTTTTAGTGAGCAGACAAAAGGGCAAAAGTTCCCAGAGAATGCATCAGATCAGGAAATGCTTGAAATAGTTATGGCCAGGTGAGTCCTTCTCTTCATGCTTAAAGGTAGTTATTTGTGGTGGTTAATTGGATACTGATGTAGTGATGTATATACCTCATAGAGCAAATTCAAAGTTGCTAAGTTAAAAGAGTTGTGTTGGTTTTTCTATACACAGGTATGAAAAGGAACTTACGCATCCCATCCAGAACCTTCTTAGTGGAGAGCTTGCTCGTGCCTTGCTCATCCAGGTGGTATCAGTTTTCTTGACTGCATGGTTGCTGCTGTTTATACTGTATCTCATGTTACTTCAGTTTTTTGTCATTTCAGGTGCAGAAACTAAAGTTGGATATTGAGACGTGAGTCCCAAACTGGTTTCTTAGTAGATAATCAAAATTGTATATGTGATATCTCTTCTCATGTTTTACTTCTTATGGGTAGGGCAATGCTTGAACTCAACCAGATTCTTAGGGCGAATGAGATCAACTTTGCTATTCTAGCTGCATTACCTGCATTTTTTCTCTCCCTTCTTTTGCTAATGTTAGTCCGTGCGTGGCTTAAACAGGTACAGTTCTCTAGAACTTATCAGCCTTTTCTTTAATTGATGCATTTGCTTCTTTTTTGTTGAAATGCATATGCATCTAGAATTTAAATAATGGAAATATGGAATCATTAGATCCAACCATCTGCTTCTAAGTCAGATGATTGCCTGGCATGGAAATAGTCTTTCATTAGCATTAGAGACAACCTAATTGGAAATCCCAAACTCTTTATCAGGATTTAGGTTTTAAGTACATCCAAAGGAGATGTAAAGTTCCCTTAGTTCTATTGAAATTAAAGTCCCTAAGCAATAGAGTTTTCAAAATCATCACTCACAACCAAGTGAAGGATTGTGACATCTCTTTAAAGCAGTTATAAAAACATCTTCTACAGGATACTAGAGCAGAAGGAAGGGGAAGAATTGCTCGGCTTCAGAGGAGGCTACTTCTTGTGGAGGTTGAGAAAAAGATAATGCAATATCAAACTTATATAGAACAAGGGCTGGTGAGAATCTATTTCACAATTTTTCTGCAACATTTTCAGTGTATTTATTTTTCTTTTGTCTTTCTTTTTCTGTTATCATTTTGATTTTCCTGAAAGACAATAAAAGAATTTTTGTGGTTATTCATGATGATGAATGATGCCTATTTGGGTCCTTGCCTTTGAAATTCACTTTGTTTCAATTTCTATTTTAATTTAGCACCATGTTTTATTAATTTTTTAATAAAAAAATTGTAGTTGTTATTGTATGCTTTTTATGGCTTATTTATTGCTGGTAAAATAAACCAGGACCATATGTCTTTTTCTTAAAGACATACTCCAATATGATGAGAGTGTGTGAGTTTTGCTGGACGTATTGGCATATTATGAAGTAATTTTTTTTAAAATTTTTTTTATCTCAACTTATTTGTCAATACTTTGTCCTGCATTTTTCATGAACGGATTTTTATTTGCTGCTTTGTATGTTCTTTTTTTAGGATCCCATTAAACAATTTTCTTTTCCAACTTAAGTGCAACAAATATTTGTTTTTCGTGATTTCACAGGAAAGCGATGCACAATGCATGTTTGGATTGCTATTATATAGTTTGGATCGCCTATACCTTGCTGTTGAGAGACATGCAAAAGCAAGTGGTGAATGGCAGTGGTGAGTTTCAATTTATTCTAGTGGGAGTGGCATATTTTCATTGATCATTTTGTGCATATTTGGTATTTTTGCTAATAAGTTGAGTCACTATATACAGTTTAAAGCAGGATATCATTGACTTAGGAAAGCCTGGGCTTCAAACTGCATATAAGCTCACTGTGACGTCACGTATGGAACGGATGTATGACTCTCTACTTCCCTCACTGAAACGACAATAGCTTTTGTTTTAGGTTTTGCATTTTTTTTTTTTTTCACAATTTTGGTCCGTGAATGCCCGATTTAAAATTCTGTATGGATTATAAAATTTTACGTCTAATACAAAAGTGAATTCAGGATTTTAAATTTTATGTGTTGTATAATTAGACACAAGTGGAGTTGGTTTGACCTATGATTAATTTTTAAGTTACATGTTAGAAGTGAAATATTTATACATTATGAGATATTCCAATAGAGTAAAAGAGTTTATAACGATAGAACCAATAATTTGAATGCCAAAATAAAAAAATAAAAAAATGGAGGCTGACAGAAATATTCTGGAAATTTTTAATTTCAAAAAACTTCTATAACTCTCAAAAAAAGAATGGTATATACATGCAGGAAATAAAATTTTTGCGAGTTCCAACAGATAATAATATATTAATTTGAAATATTATGGTAACTGATGATGATAAAAACTCTCACATGTTGTAAAAAAAGGAAGCTGCCCTGAATTATAAAGATTTTCGATTAATCAAATTCAAAAGATATCATATACTTAAACAAACAATCATTTTTAAAATTTTAAAATTTTATATTTTACCAAATATCGATATAGTAAAATATTTTATTATTTACCAATTTTATCCTTTAAAAGAAAAAATCAACCAAAGGCAAAAAAAAAAAAAAAAAAGAAAAAAGAAAAAAGAAAAAGAAAGAATTATATATAAAAATATTTTATTATTCACTCATTTTTCCTTTAAAACAAAAAAATTCGACTTGAAAGTCAAAAAATTGATTCAAAGATTGCCAAACATATTATAAAAAATTTAGGCGTTTTATTATCATTTTTTCAAAAAATTTCATATTCTCTATTTTTATCTGATCAAACATTATTTATTTTTTACCAAAATTTATTACTTGAAAAATTATCTCTCTTTTTTCAATCTTAATCACATTTTTTAACAAAATGATTAAATAGTATTAAATGAGATAAATCAACAAAATATAATATTACATTTAAAAATATTTAAATAATAAAGTTAAACAGTTTTTAGAGAATCAACAAAATAACGTAAATTTAATACTTTATTTTCTCACAAATCCAAATGTTTTTTTTCCCTAATATATGTTAAATTATTTTTATTTTTCAATAAAAATGAAGAAAATATAATTTTTGTTCCCTCAAATCGATAAACTCTTAAAATTCTTCTTAAAAGAGAAACATTTATGTATTCAGATTAAAAATACACAAAATATTCAATATGTCAATATAATATTTTTTTTGGTAAATATTAAAAACATAAATAAATAATGAGAACTTTTTTTTTTTTGAAGAAAATAATGAGAACCTATCGCTTAGATATAAAATGCATAATTAATTTTTTAAAAAGATATTCGTTGTAAGGATTAGAACAAATTTTAGACGAAACGGATAGATTCAATGATAGAGTATTTTTATTTGTGTCTATAAATCCACGAGTTTGAGTTATAGGAAAGAAAAATTTTAGATAACTTGTAAATTAGATGAATTATTAAAAAAAAAAATTAGAGCAAAATTTAAAATAAAATAATTGTAAAAAAGAATGAACTTTAAAGTATAAAAAAATGTGCATTTCAAAGCACTTGGATAAAGCACTGCAAAGCACGTGGATAAAATCTATCTCTATATATAGCTTCGTGCCGTTTATGGCACCTCCCTATACTTGTCATGTAAAATCTATTTTGTTGGATAAATATATTTGTCATCTAAAATCTTACCTATATAATGCGGATTTATACATTTTTCTTTTTTACCATATGCACACACATTTATAATAGATATATTTTGTACAATATTATACATAACTTTTTTGGCCACACTCAGCCACCTTCTCTTCTCATCCCTTTATAATAGCTTTAATTTCCACCTGAATGTCCAAGTATTCCTCTTCTTCATATTCATTTTCGTACTATTCATGGAGAACTATCAAATGTTCTTTCCTTGTTCATCTTCAATGAGTCAATCAGGTTTCCTATGGCATCAAACATGGGAGCTGCAAATTTTATGGGATTTAATGGTTGACAAGGAGAAAGTTTAAAGGGGTTTTTAAATTTGAGGACAGAAAGCCAAGTCCTAATTAGAGGAGAAGATTGAAAATACCATTCTCAAAAGTGGAAGCATTATATATACATATGTATGTATGTATAAGAAAAAGAGTAAGATCATCATATCCATTAAGTATCAATTTTAGCTTCTTCAGATTTGTTAACATGAGAAATTCAACAAGGCCACATTAATAAAATTAAAAAAGTAACTTACAATAGATAAAGCTTTTGTATTACCGGTAAGTAAAAGCTACGGAGCCTAATAAATAATTTCTGTATATAGAGTAACATATGTTGTACACAATAAGCTAATTTAACTATGTTTCCTATAATTGTATTCACAATATATATCTGTATATATATATACATACATATTTCCTCTACTTACAAAAAAAAAAAATAAAAAATAAAAATAATAATAATAAATAATAAAAAAAATCTGAACCTAGGTGTAAATTCCTAACCCCCCAGGTTATAGAAATTTTCTCTACCCACTCTAAATTTTGTCTTTTCATAATCTCTCATATTTTTCTCACTTTTTTTTTTCTTTACCTTCTCTTTTTATTTTTCTCCATATACTACTTATTTTCTCCAAATACTACTGTGAAGTTTTTATGAGATTACCCCTTTTCTTTACAAGAGAAATTACTGCATTGCTTTTTCAGCCCCCAAAAAAAAAAAAAAAGGAAAAAAGAAAAAGAAATTACTGCAGTGTTCTTTTACTTTTATGGTAGACCTTTCACCATCAACTTTTTTATAAAATGGTGTATGTCTCACTTTATTTGAATTTTTCCTTCGGCACAAATTTAGATTTATGGACGAAAAAAAATATTTATATTTAGAAATTACTTACTCTATTTTATCAAATTGTCTGCGATTCTTATTCGCATTTTTTATGCAGTGATGGACAGCGTTAGTAATGAAGCACATATCCAAACAACCATCAATCATGACAGCAACAAAAAGGAAACAGAGGAAGTCAACCATTCTAGCTAGCTGTTAAGGTTACATATGGCAATATATATTCTGGAAACACCTTTCACGGGAATGCATGTCTATAGCTCCCTTTATTATTTTATACTGTTGCTTTGTTTCTTTCCTTTTACAAAGATTGATCTTTTGTATAAAGACTTGGTTGAACATCTTGTTAAGTCAAGAAAGAGTGAATAAGAATTTTCTTCACTTCATTGCTTTTTTTTTTTCTTCATTACTTTCTTTTTCAAAATCATTATGGTATCAGAGCCTTCCTCCATTGTTTCTGAAATGAGCTGCCATGATGAACCAAAGCTTACAATCCATCATTCCATCAATGTGCTAGCCTTATTTCTATCAAACTTAACCCCTCTAATTTTTTATTGTGGAGATCACAGGTTTTGCCCTTGATTAGAAGTCTTGGAATAGCCCATCATCTCACACACGGGAAACCAGCAGCAGAAATCTTGGAAAAAGATGGCATGAACACGGAAAATCCATAATATGAGATATGGATAAACAATGATGGTCTACTTGTAACGTGGCTTCTTGGTACAATGACTCTGGAGACACTTACTATGATCAATGGAGAAGACATAGCAAAACAAATCTGGACAAGTCTAGAGGAGCAATTGCTCCCTAACACCATTGAAAAGGAAGCACTCTTAAGAGACTCTTTTTGCCTTGAAGAAAGGCTCTCTCTCTACTGATGAATATGTACGGAAATTTAAAGGAATCTGTGATAGTCTTGCTGCCATCAACAAACCAATCTCAGAAACTGAAAAAGTCTTTCAATTTGCTCGTGGATTGGGTGTCAAATATCAAAATTTTTGAATTGCAATGCTCTCTAAACCACCATATCCCTCACTTAATCAGTTTGTTCTCTCCTTACAAAACCATGACCAAAGATTTGCTGCACAAAATGAGGAAGGAAAGAAAGAGATTGATCATAACCAAGCCTTTTTTGGGCAAAGCGGACGAGGAAGAAATAATAGAGGTGGTCGATTCAACTCAAGAGGACGAGGATTTCCTCCCGCTGGACGGTCTGAGAACTCCAATCCTCATCCACACAAAGGCACACAGGGATATAGAAGCTCTAATAACAGCTGGCAGAACCCACAAATCAACAGACAAGGCTTTTATAGAGGAAATTCAGGACAGGTACGATGTCAAATTTGTGGACTCAACAATCATACTGCACTAAAATGTTTTCATAGATTTGACTACGCCTACCAAGAAGAAAACATACCTGAAGCTCTTGCTGCCTTCACCATTCAAGATGGTAATGATCCAACCTTCTATGTCGACTCCGGAGCAACAACACATATGACCAATGATGTTGGTAAGCTAGTCTCTGCACATTCTTATCATGGTGATGATGCTGTTTATGTTGGTAATGGAACAAAACTGCCTATCTTACACACAGGAAATGCACTCTTAAAAACATATGATGGTAATCTAAAATTAAAAGATGTGGTTGTTGTTCCTAAGCTAAAGAAAAATCTTTTATCAGTTAGTCAATTAACACGTGATAATGCTTGCATTTTTGAATTTGATGGTAACGGCTTTGTGATAAAGGACCCAAACCAAAAGATTCTAGCGAGAGGGAGTAAACAAGGACAGCTATATGCCCTTGAAGAAGCACAAGTGGAGGCCCTTGCTGCTATTAAAACACATATAGACACTCCATCAAATCTCTGGCACCAAAGATTGGGACATCCTCATTCAAAACTTTTACAAGTCCTTAAAAAAAATAGTGTCATTGGCATCTCTAAATGGCTTAATAAAAATTTAGTTTGTACTAGTTGTCAATTAGGCAAACGTTGCAACCTACCATTCTTTGATTCTAATAAAATTTGTCAATTTCCTTTAGAAAAAATTCATTGTGATATATGAGAGCCTGCTCTTATTTCTACTATACAGAATTTTATTTATTATGTTATTTTTATTGATGATTGCACTCGGTACACTTGGCTATATCCTCTTAAGTATAAATCAGACTTTTATGAATGATTTTTAAAATTTCAAAATTGGTAGAAAACCAATTTGATAGAAAAATTAAAATTTTTCAAAGTGATGGTGGAGGGGAATTTACAAATTCTATTTTCACTAACCATCTTGCTCAATGTGGAATAGTTCATCAATTATCCTGTCCAGGTACACCGGAGCAAAATGGGATCGCTGAAAGAAAGCATCGTCACATTGTAGAAACCGGCCTCACTATGATTTTCCATGCAAATTTACCTCTTAAATTTTGGATTGATGCTTTTCTTACAGCAACCTTTTTAATTAATAGACTACCCTCTTCATCACTTCACATGAAGACTCCTTTCTTTTTTTAAATTATATAAAAAGCACCCAAATTATAATGGTTTAAAAGTCTTGGGCTGCAAGTGTTTTCCTTACTTGAGATATCAAAACCAAAATAAGTTTTTAAAGAAAACCTTTCCATGTGTGTTCTTGGGATACAGTCCCAATCATAAAGGCTATAGGTGTATGGATCCCACCACTAATAGAGTTTGCATCTCTCGCCATGCAGTTTTTGATGAAATTTTTTTTCCTTATTCTACTAACTCTGCTCCAAGTAATAATGTGCAGGAACTTGTTGTCACTACCTTTCCTGATCAAGATGAGTGGTACATCAAATCAAATACCTCATTCTCACCATCAAGTAGCTCAATTATATCTCACAAGGAGACCTCGTATAATGGTCCTATTGGTGCCTCATAACCAAAGTCCTTTACTTACTGTCCTGATCCTCCTGACATTCCCACTACTATAAATGATGATGTCATCACCACTTCATCTCAGGAGCAACCCCTTGAGTCAAGCCACGAAGATGCCACCATAGACAATGATACTCTTGAAGAAACAGCAGTTCATAACCAGCTATCGTTTACATCTAGGTCCTCACGTAATTGGCGACCTCCTATTTATTTGAGTGACTATGTCTACCAACATATTTCTCCCTCTAATACTGCTCTTGTCATGACACAAGACTACCCCACTCAAGAATCCAAAATCTTGAAAACAGCACTCAAATTTCCTCATTGGAAATCTGCAATGGAAGAAGAATTATTAGCTCTTCATCAAAACCATACTTGGAGTCTTGTTCCACGTCCTCAACACACAAATATAGTTGGATCAAAATGGGTATACCGAATTAAATATAAAGAAGATGGTCCTATTGATCGCTACAAGGCACATCTTGTAGTTAAAGGTTTTACTCAAGTTCCTGGCCTTGATTATGAAGAAACTTTTAGCTCCATGATAAAGCCAACTACCATAAGACTTATTCTTTCCTTTGCTGTAACATCTAATTGGTCTATTAGACAACTAGATGTCAAGAATGCATTTTTTCATGGTTTTCTTACAGAAAGAGTCTATATGGAGCAGCCACTAGGTTTTATCAATCCAAAATTTCCAGACCATGTTTGTTTATTACATAAGTCTCTTTATGGTTTAAAACAAGCACCTCGTGCTTGGTTTGATAGATTATCTCAATACTTACTTACTCTTGGTTTTTTGTGCAGCAAAGCCAATTCATCTTTATTTATTTATAAGGAACACAACGATATTATTTTACTTCTTATTTATGTTGATGATGTACCTCTTACAAGAAGTAGTTCAAGACTCATCCAATGTCTCATTAACAAACTAAGCAGTGAGTTCGCACTAAAAGATCTTGGTCCTCTCCATTACTTTCTAGGAATTGAGATCAAGTACTTTTCTGGTGGTATCTTTCTTTGCCAAAAAAAGTACACTTGGGATCTTATCTCTCGAACACAAATGATGCACTCATCTCCTCTGTCCACACCTATAGCTGTCAAGCCGCCTGCATTAGCCGATGATCACACTCTAGTCAATGAAAAGGATTTTCGTAGTATTGTCGGGGCTCTCCAATACCTCACTTTCAGGCTGGATATTAGTCACGCTGTCAACAAAGTATGCCAGCATATTCACCAACCAACTCTTGCTCACTTTCGTGCTGTCAAACGCATACTTCGCTACCTCAAAGGCACAGTTACATATGGCCTTCGTATTATCTCCCAAAGTGCTTTAACTCTCAATGGTTTCTGTGATGTTGATTGGGCTGGATGTTCTCTCACTCGATGAAGTACAACAAGGTTTTGCATTTATCTTGGCTCAAATTGTGTATCATGGTCTTAAAAAAAACAACCCACAGTTGCTTGCTCAAGTGCCGAAGCTGAATATCGTGCTTTTGCCTCAACTGCAGCTGAGTTAACTTGGATTAGTTATTTGCTTCGTGATATTGGTGCCACCTTGTTACATCCCCCTCAACTATTTTGTGACAATATAAGTGCTCTCCACATGACTAAAAACCCTGTTTTCCATGCTCGAATGAAACATATCGAGATTGACTATCATTTTGTACGTGAAAAAGTTGTAATTGGTGCACTTGAAACTAAATTCATACCATCATTGCAGCAAGTTGCAGATGTGCTTACAAAACCACTGCCAAAACATTCTTTCAGAATCTTTAGAATCAAGCTGGGAGTTCATAATCTTTCCCTCGCCAGCTTGAGGGGGCCTAATGAAGCACATATCCAATCAACCATCAATCATGGCAGCAACAAAAAGGAAACAGAGGAAGTCAACCATTCTAGCTAGCTGTTAAGGTTACATATGGCAATATATATTTTGGAAACACCTTTCACGGGACTGTATGTTTATAGCTCCCTTTATTATTTTATACCGTTGCTTTGTTTCTTTCCTTTTACAAAAATTGACCTCTTGTATAAAGACTTGGTTGAACATCTTGTTAAGTTAAGAAAGAGTGAATAAGAATTTTCTTCACTTCATTGCTTTCTTTTTTCTTCACTATTTTCTTTTTCAAAATCATTAGTTAGTTTTTCTCCTTCTTGACTTCGCTGTGTTTTCCTTTCTTGTAAGTAGCTCTAATTTCTTTTACAAATTTTCTAGTGTCTTTCTTCTTTTCCTTTAATTTTTCTCAAATTTTCTTGTAATTTTTGCTCTCATATTCTTTGCAGTGATAGAGAGCATTAGTTTTTCTCTTTCTTGGCTTCGGTGTGTGTTTTCGTTTCATGTAGGTAGCGCTCACAAATTTTATGGCGTTTTTTTTTATTGCTCCTAATTTTTCCACATTATCTAATTAAAGTCTTAGCTTCGTATTTCTTTGCTTAAATGCAACCTCTCTGGTTTTTCTACCGTTTTTCCACGGTCGCTTAAAGTAAGAAATTGCTATGATCTGATATGAGTATATGGATTTAATTTTACTAATTCCATTTAACCCTAACTGTAATATGTAATGTTCTTATAAAATGAAAAATCTTCCATAATGTGGGCAAGTGCTTAATATAAGCCCAACCAAGTTGCAACTCAGAGTTAATTTGTGATAAAGAAGAACAAGAGTGGTAGATTTATATAATAATGAAAGTGCATGCATTTTCCCTGATTTATAACCAGCTTTTCTTTTCGAAAATATAAGTTTATGAACAATATTAACGCATAAGACTGAACTGCAAAGTGGCAAAAGCCATTATATGAGGCACCAATTTTGCTTCAACAATAACTATAGTCCCAACCTAAGTTCCCTTTCAACTGTTTGCGTGTATATGTAATATGTGTGTTTGTGTATATGTAATATGTAATGTATGCATGTGTCTACTATATAATGTGTATGTGTAATATGCAATATGTGCGTGTATGTATAGAATTTGTATTGCTTATACTACAATTTCCCTAGTGTTGACTTGTGTCAAGCATGGAAAGCCGATAGTGAAATGTTAAATCAAATTCTGTCGAACATGAGGAATGCAATTGGACAATGTTCTTAATTTAACATTTCATTTTAGACATTAATGCTTTATGTGGACTGTTGATTGGATATCATATTTTACCAAAGCCATTATATTATCTGATTTTGAGGGTTGATCACTATCTTTTTGCTCTTGTTGTATGGTGGTGCTTGTGAGTGTAATATCTACAGTTAGTAGTCTTGATTTAGATCTAGATTTGTGTTTTTTCTTGAATATGTGCGTTTGTGCTTGTGAATGTAATATTTACAGTTTAGAAATTGCTTTCAACTCTTTGAGGTATAAGATACTGTCTCTGTGGCAGTATTCGAGTGTTCTTTCTTGTGAATGTCTAAGGTCTTTAATGGGTATATGAATTTTGGTATAACTTGATTGGAAATCGTTTTGAATCATTATTAGGTTCAGTTCTTGTGTAATTTGGGTTTATTATTTTTAAGAATTGAGTATTTTGGATTGCTACTTTTGTTGCTAATTTAAAATTTCTGATGATATTTAGTTATAAACTGTTTATAGTTTCCAAATATATGCAGTGGTTCATTAAAACATGGATAGCCAAAAGTTATGAATAAATTAGTTGAATTTTTCCTAGCCATATGTATTTTTTGAATTCTGTTTTTGTCTTTTTTAGATTTAATATTTTTTTTATGGAGTTAATTTGAAATTGTAAAGTGGTAATTGTGAAGATGGAAAGCTCAATTTGTATTATTAATTAAGGTTAATTATTCGTTAAGGTTTATTGTTCCTTAAGACAGTACCTCATTCTTAATTGCAGATGAAAGGCTCAAAGGACTAAAAGGAATTTAAAGGCTTGTCAGACTTGTTGATTTTCAAGGCTGCGTTTGAAAACTACATTGCAACTCTTCAAAAGTACAACAATGCAAAGGACTTGGAAAGAGATGATGAGGAGAAGGAAATGGCTGAAAAGGACTTGAAACATGCTATGTCTATGGCTGTCACCCACCGGGCTATAGAGGTTTACAAGGAAGTTCATCTGCATTGTAACACCCCGCCCCAAACTACAACGGAAATTTTCCAACTTTGACCGAGGTTGACCGTTGACTTTGACTTTGACCGTTGACCCAAGGGGTCAAAAGTTGACTTTTTGACTCGGATAGAATTCTAGGTTGACTGAGGTACCGTTACGAAGTACATGTTGGCACGAGTTCGTAAACTAGTAGCACGTTGAAACCGGAGCTACGGTTTGAAAGATATGAGCAAAACAAGTTGAGGTCCAAACTGTCCAAGGGTGCTGGAGTTGACTTTTTATTCATGCAAAGTTGAGCTTTGACTCATGCATGGTTGTGAAGTGCTCGTCGATACGAGTCTATAGACTAGCGGCACGTCCGATTTGGACATGTGGTTTGGAAGTTATGGACCTATAGAGTTTCTCAAATACTATATTATTTTAATATTATTTTTAAACGTGTAACGCATTTACCACGTGTGACTTAATAAATGTGACCATGTGTCACCATATTGTGAGCACATGTCAACCATGCTTAATATCATATTATTTTATTATTGTTATTTTATATAATAATATTATTTTGTTATTATTTAATTATTTTTAATTTATTTCTTTTTCTTTCCTTTTCTTTTTCTTTTCTTTTCTTTTTTCTTTTTTTATTCTTTTCCCCCACGTGGAAAAAATGCCCAGCCACCCGAAGCTCTCTTATTCTTCCTTTCCTTTCCTTCTTCCTCTAGGACCGTTGCCGTTTCTTAGTTTCCAGCCACCACCTTGCTACACGCGCCGGCCAGAGATGAGCGGGGGACAGAGGTGAGCTCGGCCGCAAAATTTCACGGTCACCGGCCGCCGGACGCGCCCAGATCGGACCGGAGAAGCTGCCGGTCGGAAATTTTCTCTCTCCTTTTTTCTTGTGTTTTCCGACCAATCTAGCTCGATCCATACCTCTATTCCATCATTTTTGACCCCTCTGAGTCCATTTCCGGGATTAGATTGCCCAAAATCCCCACCGTTTGAGAGATCCCTCAAGTTTAAACTCGGCCGAAGCTTTCCGGCCACCGCCGGTCGAATTGAGCCCAATGGAGGTCGGTAATGTAATCCTCATCTCACAAGCTTTCCATAGACATATAAGTTGTCAATTTTGGTTAACATTTGTGTTAGACCCCCCGGGTACCGGGTATTATTTACCCGAATAAAATATTAATTTATTTGACTGTGTGTGAATTGTGTTCTAGGAGCACGGGTGAGTCGTGGAATTGATCCCATGGAGAATCTTAGGTTAATTGCGTGCTCCAGGTGAGTGACCCACCTTTAAAAATGTTTTGGGGTAATTAATTATATTTATTTGGTGTTTAATTAATATCTGCAATTATGCTCATGTGGTGAAATTTAATTATAATTATGGAAAAATATTATTTTATAAGTACATGTATGTTTATTGATGCTAAATGGAATTTTGGGTTATTAAGAAATTCCTGACTATTATTATTTATTGTGATTTAATTTTATTTATTACGCATGAGTAAGGTATTTTCAGTAATAAATCGTATGTGGTTTTAATATTATTTTTGGGCATAATTGGTTTAAATATTTTAAGGAAATTATTTGTCTAAATTGGTGGTTTAAATTTTATAATTATGGCCGTGGTATATTATTTGTTGAACCTCGTGTTACGAGAAAAATTATTGTTTTATCGTAATTGATGGTTTCGTACCGGGTATGTTAAAGAAAAATATGTGGGATGGTAAATTTGAAAATTTGTATATTTTCCACGGTGATTTTGGAAAATCGGTACGGTTATGATTAATTTAATAATTATTTTTGACGCACTCATACAGTATTGGTGTTCCGGTGTATATGTGGTTAGCGCGCAAGTATTATGTCTCCCGTGAGTTGCCATTGGACCGAGGACAGGCAAGTCTTATATATTGCGCATCAGCCGCCCCCCTCCTTGGCCGGGATGACGGTTTCAGTAGCGGTACTATCGGGATGCCGAAGTGCCGTATGCAAGTTTCTCTCTTTAATCTCCCGCCAGTCGGTGCTCGGGACGCTAGGTATTGGAGGGCATCACTGGTATATGGTGTGGTGCGTCAAGTATAAATTTTCGGATAGAAATTTCAAACCCGAAAGTGTTCAAAAAATTATTTATTATATTTTATTACATTTTATCTATATTTGGGGTATTTATCTATTGTTTATTAAATTAATTGATCCCTTGGTTTTCGGGAAGTACGAATATCGAGTTTTGTGAAAATGTTTTAAAAGGGGAACATTTCCAACAGAGTGAATAGTGAGGGTTTTGAGAGAAAATATTACTTCAATTGTCGCTATTATTTATTTATCTAATTGTTGGTATTAATTAAAATCTTTTATTTGTTATATTATTAATATTAAAGGTGTTCAGTAGATAGGGTCACTCATTGAGAAGATTAGCATCTCATATTTTTAAATTCCGTTCCCCTAGGTCTAGGTTGGGAGACGTTAATCGTCCGGGATGAGCCCGACGTCTCAGTTCATTGCCGAAAGTTCAAGAAGTATTTCTTCCCTTTTTCCTCTCCATCTTGTATTACTTCTTTATCTGTCATTGTATAAATTCCACATTCATTTGTATAATGCTCTGTATACTGTATTGGACATGTAGTTATTATTTATGCACTGAGTTGCTGTTATTCATTTGGAGTGCTGTAAATTTGTGGAATTATATTGTAGTAATATGGGAGGAATAAGGGGATAAATATAGAAATGTGTTTTCAGTGCAGGAAATTTTTTGGTTAGTCCTACCCTTAGGGGAGGTGCTATCGAATTTTCCGTTGGAAGGTTCGGTGGTATTTCCCTGGGATCAGGGCTTGTCTAGGGTTACGGTGAGGAATTTTGGACGGGTCCTGACAGTTGGTATCAGAGCTCTAGGTTTTAGTATTATTAAAGGACTGTGCATTGTTGTGCATCCCATCAGTGTCTAATCTCTCATTTTACCTGTCTTAAAGCGTTCTTTCCGTTTGTCTCGAAGCAAATTTGTTGCTCGAGTTTGAGTAACTCTAATCTTCGAGGGTGTCAATGAGAATCACCTATCCTAACGGGGAATTCCCATGGCCTAGTCGATGGTCGAGGATTGCCTTTTCTTTTTGAAGGTCAAGTAATGGGGGCAGATCCAATTCTGTGAATCTTTTTGGGATCTGAAGTGGTCCTAGGTATGGAGTGAGTAGTTCTTATGTTTATGGACCGCTACCATAAAGGAGTAAAGTTAAAGTGATTCAGCTTACCGGAAGTGGTGCTTTGTGGAGGAGTTAGGAAGCTTTTGCTGTGGTTAATTTCTGTCCTCGTCTCTAAGGAGCTATCGGAGAACGGTTGTTAGGGTCTATGGCCCAGGTGGTTTGTAACACCCCGTCCCGAACCATGTCGGAATTTTTGCACGTTGGCCGAGGTTGACTGTTGACCGTTGACCCAAGGGTTCAAAAGTTGACTTTTTGACCCGATTGGAATCCCAGGTTGACTGAGGTACCGTTACGAAGTACACGTAGGCACGAGTTCGTAGACTAGTAGCACGTTGAAAACGGAGCTACGGTTTGAAAGTTATGAGCAAAACAAGTTGAGGTCCAAACTGTCCAAGGGGTGCCCGAGTTGACTTTTTATTTATGGGGAAATGAGCTTTGACTCATGCATGGTTGTGAAGTGCTCGTCGATACGAGTTCACAGACTAGCGGTACGCTTAAAACGGACATTAGGTTAAAGAGTTATGGACGCATGAAGTTTGCCAGATACCGTAATATTTTAATATTTTTGAGTCGATGAGCAGTGAAATGCCATGTGTCATCACCTGATAGTGTCATCACGGTGGCTTTTATTTGACAAAAATCTCAGGGAAGAGAGAGAAAGGGAGAGAGGAGAGAGAGAGGGAGAGAGAGAAACGACCGGCCACCACCGGTTGGCCACCGTCCGGCCACCGGAGGGCTACATGCGCCAGCCACCGGTGAAGCCCAGTTCCCCGCGACCTTAACCTCCAATTTTCACGACCGCCGGACGCGCCCGGATCGAGGCGGCGAAGTTCGGCGGTGATTTTTCCCTCCACCATCGGCCATCGCCGTTTGACCCCTTTCCGGCCGTTTTCTGGCAACACGCGCCAGCCACCCCTCACCACCTCCTCAAGTCTGGCCTACCCACCAAATTTCACGGCCACCGGACCTCCGACGCGCCGGGATCGGAGCGTTTTTTGGGGAGGGGCCGAAAATCTTCAAACCCCGATTTCTCCGTCGTTCGGCCTTCATTTGTCTCACTGCCGGTCCCGTTGGATTCCTCTCCTCTCAATCTACAAAACTACCAAAAATATCAGCCAACGGCCACCGCACACGCCGTCGTCGGCGACGGTTGCCGGTGACCGCGGCGGCTCGCCGGAAGTTACTGTTCCGGCGAGTACCCAGTCGCACCGCCGGTCCTTGTCCACTGTGTTCGACCTCCTGAACCCGAATCCGGCATCCTTTTCCACCAATTCGTGATGGTTTGGGAGAATTGAGGAGTCAAAACCCGAAAGCTTTTCGGCGAGATTCCGACCACCTCGGGTCCGATCACCGGAAAGTAAGACCGAATCCGTGATCCTCATCACTCGAGCTTCGATTCGGTATATAACTCGTAAATTTTAGATGTCGTTTGTGTTCGCTTCCCCGGGTACCCATTTGGGAGTTACCCGATTAAAATATTAATATTTATGGTTTGGTGTATTGTGGATGTTTTAGGTGCACGTGCGAGTAGCGGAGTTGATCCTACGGAGGATCTTGATTGAGATACGTGCTTAAGGTGAGTGACCCACCATCAAATTAATTTCGGAATTAAATTGGTGAATATTATGTGTGATTTGAATATTTGGAATTTAAATTCTATGTGCCAAATATTTAATTGATTTATTATGGAATTATTGGTGAATTTATTTTGATTAAAGAAAGTATGCATTATATAAATTTATGCAAATGTGAAAATTATTTTATGGTATTGAGGATTGCGAAATTCTTGTGGTTTTAACATTAATTTGGGCATGATTTGATTTTCAAATATTTCAAGGAAAATATTTGTTTATGTTGGTGACTTCAATTTTTATAAAGTATGCCCATGGGATATTATGTGATTTAATTTATTATAATTCAAGAATTATTTATGCTATTGGGAAAAATTGGAATATTTAAATTGGTGGATTTGGGAGTTGGTGGAGTTGAATTTTCATGGAAATTATGACGTTGATTATAAAGAAATTGTGGAGAATTTCCGGGTTTAATTGGACGGAATAAACCCGGTATATTTAAGGAAAATTTGAGATTTTGAGATATAAAATAAATATGTGGATTTTATGATTTTTAGATGCACCGTGCACGTACTGGTGTTTTGTTTATATGTGATATGGTTAGTGTGCACACGGATGTGATTAGCGCGCAGGTGGGTGTGAGTAGCGCGCAGGTGATTTTATGAGGTTGTCCTGTGGTTGCCATCGGATGAGGGTAGGCCGCCCTTCCATGGCCGGGACACCAGTTAGCAGCGTTGCGGTGGGACGCCACGCGACCGTATGCCGGTTTCTTTCTATAACCTCCTGTCTAGCGGTACCTTGGGACGCTAGGTACTGTTGGCGCCACTGGTATATAGTGGGTGCATCAAGTGATTTTCAGAACTGGAATTTTAAATAAATATTTTGAAATTGTATTGAAATTAAAAATATAATTATTACTGTTTCTGGTATTTATTTGATTGGGGATTTTAAATATTTTGGATGCTTGACTTATTATATTTTATTTGATATTTGGTGAATTAATCGATGTCTCGGTTTTCGAGGAATACGAACAAAGGGTTTTGTGAAAAGGTTTTAAAAGGGGAACTTTTCCAACCGAGAGAATTGTAAGGGTTTTGAGAGAAATTATTATTTCCAATTAATTATTATTTATCTACTTTACTACCGTGGTATTATAATTGTATAGTAGATAGGGTCACTCACTGAGATGATTAGCATCTCACGTTTTTAAATTCCGTTCCTCTAGGTACCAGGTTGTCGGTGTTCATTCGGAGCGGACGTGACCTTCATCGCTGTCTTAGTTCGTGAAGTACTTTGATCTTCTTTTATTACAGTTGTAATACTTCTTTCACTCTTGTTGTATTCTATACTTAGCAGTACTTCATGAAGCTCTGTATACTGTATGGGACACTTATGTATTTATTATGCACTGGATTACTGTTATTTATTTTGGAGTGCTGAAATTTGTGGAATCAATTTGTAGTATTGTGGGAGGAATAAGGGGATGTTTATAGAAGTGTGTTTTCAGTGCAGGAATTTGTGGTAAGTCCATCCCTTAGGGGAGGTTCTGCCGGATTTTCCATTGGAGGGTCCGGTAGGGTTTCCCTAGGATCAGGGCTTGTCTAGGGTTCCGGTGAGGAATTTTGGACGGGTCCTGACATGGTTGATGCCAAAGAAGATGGTGAGCGTTGGAACCGCTAATAGTGGGAAGCGATTCGAAAGCATTTTCCCAGCAAGTTATCTGGATTACGACCGTAAAAAGGATATCGAATCATTATTGATTTGGCTTTGGACACCGATCTATTTCAGTACCGCCATGCTGTGCGACTCCATTAAAGTTAAAGGACTTAAAAGCTTAGCTGCAAGATTTGGTGAATAAAGGTTTCACTAGGTCAAGCTTATCATTGTGAGTGGCATTTATTTCATTCATGAAGAAGAAGGATGATTGCCTAAGGGTGTATATCGACTATCAACGATTTAGCAAGGTCACCACCCATAATCGATACTTGTTGTTGAGTATGGATGTGTGTCGATCAAACTCAAGGTGTCAAAATATTTTTTTCCGACCGATTATTAAAAAATTAAATACTTTTCAAGGTGATATTGAAATTAAAGGTATTTTATTCAAGTGCTTTTTGTTTATGTTCGTACATGTATTTGTATGTTATATTGTTTGATATTATACTGCATATACTGCACCATACGGAGGCAGCGAACCAATGTGGTCCATGTAGAGCTAGCCCCATAATCATGTTGCCTACGAGTCCAGGGGATCGGACAGCCAATATAGGCAACCACCCTGGTTTGTATTGGTAGCGGAGTGCCGGCGACAGCTGGAATCATGGATTACGTAGCATGTTAGAAGGTATCGTACATATCTCCATTACGAGCATGCATATTTCATTTTATGCTATGGATTTTAAGATATGATTTTATGCATTTATTTGTGTTTTTATTGTTGTTCCAATGTGGAGTTTTGACAATTGCTTATGCAAGTTAAGGTATTTTAAACTAATTAAAATAATTTTTGTATTATTATTATTATTATTTCATTGATTTAATTAGTAGATTTCATAAATTATATTTTGATTTTTGAAGAAGTTTGGAAATTTAATTTGGGTTGATAAATTGTGTATATTTTATGTTGGTGGTATATTTGAAAAATATATTTTATTATTTGTTTTATGTTATGGTTTTTCCAAGAGCGACTTAAGGTTTAAGTATTAGGATATCGTTGAGTTCAAAAAGGAGATTCTAAAGGAAGCACGCGATTCGATGTATGCGATACACCCCAAGGGTACAAAGAGGTATGCAATGCCCACTAGATGACATTATGGTTTGGCACGATAAAGGAAGTTGCAGGATTCGAATAAAGGTACTTAAGTCACCGACAAGTAAAAGTGGGGAATAGAAATGTTTGAGGTAGTTTCAATCCTTGCCCATTTCCGTGTCGGGTGGGGAGATGTAAACATGGATTTCGTGCTTAAACTATCGTTCACAAAGAGAAGGTACTACAGCGTTTAGAGAATCAAACAAAACCCGGATAGCGATTAAAGTTCTACTTGGTTGTTGATGAGGTTAAAGTAGTGATAGTGGATGAGGTCTCTATTATACTTGCTAAGTTAAGCTGCTCAGGTTCGGAAGAAGAGCTATACAGCTGTGTGTATACAGATACACTTGGAGCGAGACTTAACGACTGCATCGCCTTTCACCATAGGCCAATGGACAAGCAAAGTGCAGAATTCACACTTGGAAGTTATGTTGAGACCGTGCATTATGCAATGTCGAAAGAAGCTGCATTGAGCAATTAGCAAACACCTACGAATGATTACGAATAAGGCGAAAGTCATCCGAGAGAGTTTGAAAGCTGCTCAAGATCGACAAATGAGTTAAGTCGACATGCATGGAAAAGATGTTGAGTTCAAAGTCGAAGATTAAGTTTTGAGATTATCTCCGTAGAAAAGAGTCGTACGCTTTGGTTGACAGAGAGAGCTAAGTTCTCGTTGTATTTGTTTCTACGAGCTAAGTTAACCTAAATTCATAAATTATCGAATGAGTTCGTAGTGTGTTACCGTGTAGTATGAGATTTTGCCAGATTTTATCATGATACGATATTGTTAACCCAAACCCAGAGGGTATAGATATCATCTTGCGAATTTCGCACAAGGTACAGATCACGTAGTTTGAATGGTTTCAATTTGAATGGTTTCAAACTAGGCTTATACATCGTAACTGCTTTTCCAAACTTGTCTAGAAGAGCCTTCTTCATTTTATTGTTTGGATATACTTTTGTGATTTTTCTAACTTCATTCTGCACATAAAAAGTGCAGTGGAATAAGTGAAAAAAGATAAAAGTTAAGTTTTTTCTAATAAGTGAAAAAAGATAAAAGTTAAGTTTTTGTTCACCAATACAACATATAATTTTTTGTTAGTTCCATGGTTGAAAATTATTGTTTCTATTTTTCATTCTTATTTTTAATTTGTAGTTTTGTCTTGTGAGAAATAATTACAATGTTAATAATTATATATCATAAGAAATAATTATGAATGTAATTATTAACATGAAAACTATAACATTATCATAATATATACGTTAAGCCTTTTTTGGGTTCAATTTGTATTTTTATGTCTGTTTAATAATATTTTTAAATTTTAATGAAAATTAAATTTAGGAATACTTTTAAAAATATTTTTAAGATCTTTCACATACTCGATGAGTTGAAGAATGGAGGCTTCTGGACTAGTGAGGTTAAAATCGGAAACTCAGAGAAGCAATTTTTCCTTACCTCATTTTAGGAAACAATCAATCTTCGGCATCAACTGATCAAGCGAGAGCAGAAGTACCCTAAGAAAAAAAATTGCGATAAAATTCAAAGTCGACGAAATCAATCTAAGAAAATATAGATGGCAATTGACAGCTACAAAGCGGTGAGTGCAGAGCAGAAGAACCCTAAGAACAAAAATTGAGATGACATGATTCAAAATCGACGACATAGATCGCAATTGATAGCTACTAAGGGTTAGTGCGAGAGACGAAGAACCCTAAGGCTATAATATATTACATTATAGTAATTGATTTGGATGTTATTATTGTTGCTTATTTTGTCTGCTTTAACATGTGGCGGACTTAGGAATTTTTTCAGAGATGGCACTATTAGATAATAACTTTTTTAAGAAAAAAATATTAATATAAATAATAAAATACAAAATAATTATTTATAAGATTCATAAAAGTATTTAATAAAAAAAATCAATATTTGTTTTTGGGGGCATTTTCAATTTTCATGTTGATTTTGATATTAAAATATTTTCAATGGTTCATTTCAAAAATATATATTTTCAATAAAAATATAAAATAGTTCTATATGATATTAAGATAACTTATAAATCAAGATTAATTATAATCTAAACAATATTTAAACAGGTATATTTAAAAATTAACAGCAAATTTATACAAAAATAGATAATTTTTTTAGTAATTAATCAACTAAAAAAAAATTTTAAATAGTGAACTCAATCATTTATAACAATCAAAAAAATATCCTACCAAACTAAAAAACTATGTGAACAATTTAAATTAGTGAAATTTTGAAAAATTTAATTTAATATTATTTGTTAAATTATAGTTTTAAATCAAACTAAAACTAGAAGAATTTAAGACAATCAATTTTTAATACAAAAATCTTAACCAAAAAAGTTAAAGACCGAGAACACCATGAGCGGACCCACATTGGGCCGTGGGACACGTGGCCCCTTTATATTTTTTCTCTTTTGAATATTTTATTATTTATATTATCTAATTACTATTTTATCACCTATAAACATAAAGAGTGACTCCATCAATGCCTAGTTTCCATGCGTGGACTGCATGCCCTGGCAAAGCCTTTCCAGCAAGCTTATAATTATTTTCTATCTATTTGGACATAGCTTGTGTTGGAATGTGAACGGGACAGGACGGGATCGATTTTTAAAATTTCATTTTCGTTTCTATTTTTGTGGAAAAAATTTTATCCCATCTCTGTGGTTTTCTTCGTTTTTTTTTTAAATGTGGGGTAGGGACGGCGATTCTCCATTCGGAGACGGAACGGGATGGTTTTTTCCCTTTTTTCATAATTGATTTTTTTTTAAATTTATATAAAAGATTTTTTTTATAAATAAAATAACTAAAATATAATAAAATTACAATAAAATGCATCAAGGTCCAAAATAAAAATACAATAAAATATATAAAGGTTTAAATTTACAATTATATAAAATACATCTTTAAAAAAATACAATACAATGTATCCAAATATAAAAACATAAAGTTATAACTAATACTATTATTGCCGACACATATATGCAATTATTCCAAAGCTTGCCTCCTTTACTTCCTGTCAATCTTCATTAACTAATACTATTATTGTAGACCAATATGGAACACCAAGCAAGTAGTAAATTAATAACAATAAAAAAAAAAAAGAAACTGTAACAATTCAGCGGATAATTCAATTAATTAGAAATTGAAGCAATGCTCAGAATAAAGATATCCTCACTAACTAGCACATGGCTTTCCCATGGATAAGATCTCGACGATTCCTTTAATTTTTTATTTTTTATTTTTTATTTTTGGGTCTTTGTGATTTATAGTTTACTTGCATTTGGTTATGATGTTTTTCTGCTGTTTTCCCACGAGCTAAAGATTTTAAGGAGGATGAAATATTTGTTTGAAGATGGTCAAATTCGTATAATTGTAGGGCATATATGGGCTTTAATTTCATATATTCCATAGATCTTACATTCTAATTTGTTCATCATATTCTCAGAAGGATCCCAAAATGCAGATTGACCAATTTATTCTTACAAACTAAGTGATCATAAAGGAACCATACGCTTAATGCATTGAAAAATGAAATGAAGGACTGACCTTTTGAAGATATGAAGGTGCGGCAGCTCTTGAAAACCTGCTAAATCATCAGATAATGAAGGTGCGGTAGCAGCTCAGCTGTGAGGTGAGGTGGTGAGGTGAAGGTGGGGCAACAAGAAAAGCAAAGGAGCTGTTTAGGTGAAAGTACGGCAGCAAGAAAAGGAAAAAAGTTGTTTTTCTTAGGCTTACATCATTTTTAACATAAAATAAATTATATAAAAAAAAATACATATATATATATATATATATATATATCTATATCTGGCCGGGTTTGGGCCTGGGTTTTCATATCCCGAGCCCGTCTCGGCACCAATCGGGATTTTAATATATTGCCTAGCCCCCGGCCTGCAACCTCGATTTTTGGGGGAAAAACTACCCCGTTAGGGCTGGTGCACTGCAGGTTTCAGGGCGTGCAGGTCAAATTGCCATTCTTAAGCTTGTGCAGTGCACTTTTGACAAGTTTCATAGAAATGCCTACTTTCCTACAATCTAGGTTGAACCTTTTAGTAGGATTTGCTGGATCAACAAGAAATTGTTACATGATTCAACTTCTCTTTCACCTCTTTTTGCGAGCTAGCCCAGTGCCCCATATGTTAGGACCCGTTCAATATTCCTTAACGGAACCCTAGATAAGCTCTGATTCCAAGGAAATCCTACTGAATCCTCCAATGGAAAATCTGGCAGCATCTCCCCTAAGAGTTGGACTTACCACAAAATTCTCTATATAGAAAACACACTTCTCACAATATCTCCTTATTCCTTTCATCTTACTACAATTTATTTCCACAAAGTTCAGCACTTCAAAAATTAACATAGAACCAGTGCAATATTATATAAATGCATCCATACAGTATACAGAGCATCAAGAGTTTACAAATAATTATGGAATTCAATACAACAAAGGATAAAAAGAATTAGTACAACATAGGAAGAAAAAGAAAGAAAGAACTTCTTGAAATTCGGCAGCAAACCAAAACGTCGAGCTTGTTCCGGACGATCAACGTCTACTAACCTGGGCCTTGGGGAACAAATTTAAAACCGTGAGATGCTAATCATCTTCGTGAGTGATCCAATCTAATACACAATACTAATAATAGCATAATAATAAATTTGATCAATTAATAATAAATAAGTTAATAATTAAATACCAACCATTTGAAAATGTATTTTCTCTCAAAACTCTCACCATTTCACTCAATTGGAAAAATGTCCCCCTTGTTAAGATATTTCACAAAACCCAATATCTATATACCCTAAAAATCAAGAAATAATTAATTAGATAAATTACAAATAAAATATGATAAATTAAAGATCTAAAATATATAATGAAAGTAAAGCAGAAATACAAATAAAAGTAATTTTTGTAACAATTACTAAATGATAATTAAATTCAATAACAATTATTAAATTGTCACACATTGTCATAGAAGAATAAAACAAATCACAAATAATTTAACCAAGCCAACATTTAATTCAACATATAATCATGACATTTACTAATCATGCCAAGTGAATAATCAAGGAATATTAATAAATAAAATGCAAATAATATACAACAAATCAATTTAGTAACAAAGGGATTTAACGTAAAACAAAATTGATTTTAATAAATAATTTATAAAAATTATGCTAAAAACATTTAATAAAATAATAGAAGACATCGTAGAAAATCTTTTTGATAAATTTAAAATTTATATAAGCCTTGAAAACATGGTAATATATATTTTTGGACACAATTTAAATAAAATAATAAAATCAATATAAATAAAATCATGTTAAAATCTCGATTTAAATAAATAATAAAATACATGAATAAAATACTTTAAATTTCAAATATCACTTTAAAAAAAAAACATTTAATTTTTGATAAACGATCGGGAAAAATATCTTGATGCACCATACTATATATCAGTAATGCCCTACGATACCTAACGTGCCGAGCACCGTCTGGTGGGAGGTTAAAGAGAAAAACTTGCATACGATCGCTTCGGCGTCCCGACAACGCCGCTGCTTAAACCGCCATCCCGACCATGGAAGGGGGCGGCTATGGCCAATATCAAACTTGCCTACCCTCGGTCTGATGGTAACTCACGAGAGCATTACAACTTGCGCGCTAATCATATCCACATATACAGTACAGAATACCAGTACTGTATGAGTGCGTCTAAAATCAATTACTAACTTTATTGTTAAAATACCAAGTTTTCCAAAATTTACGGTGGGAATTATACCATTTTTCAAACCCACATTCTCTTGAATCCTCATCATAAATCCATAGCATAAATTCCATCAATTTCACCATAAATAAATCAATCCCATAATATTCAATGCGTAAATATTTTCTTCAACATAATTTTAAAACAATAATTTAATCCTCAAGGTCCAAGATAAATGGAATTCCAATAAATCACATAAAAATTCAAATTTTCATAAATTCATATAAATGCATTTTTATTAATCAAAATAAAATCACAAATAAATTCCACAACTAAATCAAATAATATTGAATTCACAATTCCTTTAAATATCAAATTTTCATAAAATCTAAATTTCCATAATTTGTCAAAAATCATATACTTCAAATTATTCAATTATTGGCATCAAAATTTAATTCACAATTTATTTAATAATCAACATAGAATAAAAACATTTAAATATTAAAATATAACGAAATATATTTAATTTGACACCAGAAATTAATTTTGAAGGTGGATCACTTATCTCGAGCATGCAATTCAATCAATATCCTCTACGGGATCAATTCCACAATTCACACGTGCTCCTAAAATATCAATATTACACAACAACAAATAAATTAATATTTTATTCAGATAAATAATACACGGTATCCGGGGATCTAACACAATGGTATCCAAAATTTGCGAGTAATATACCGAAATGAAGATCATGTAACGAGGATCACGGATTGAGGCTTACCTCCCGGAGATCGGACTCATGGTGGACGGAAACTCATCGGAAAGCTCTCAAAATTCAGGTCCTTGATTCTCTCAAACCATCACGAATTGGAGGAAACCAAGCTCGGATTTGGGTTTAGGGAGATCGAATTAGTAGGGAAGGATAGGTGGGGTGATAGAAAACTCATCGGAACCGGGTTTTCCGGTGAGCCACTGTGGTCACCGGAATCTGCCACCTCCGATGGCGCGTCCGGCGACCACTGGCTGTGAAATTTGATGGGGAGGTAGATCTGGTGATGGGTAAACCAATGGAATTGGGGGTGAGGCAAACAGAGGTCTGGTTTGGAAGAAATCTATAGGAGAAGGAAATGGGCCACTCACTGAAAAACACCCCGATCCGGGTGAGTCGCCAGCGATCTAGTCGTGATTTTTGGCTGGCAGGCCAGTTTTGATGGGTGGGTCACGGTGGTCAGGCACATGTACTGTTTTGGTGGCTGGAAATGGGTGAACGGCGGTTGGCCAGTCCACCACCCTTTTTCTCTATCTTCCTCTCTCTTCTTTCTCTCCCCTCTTTCTCATTTCACACGATTTCACCCAATCAAAAAGCCTCCCGTGGATGCCACTGTGCACTCACGGATTGTCTGGATTTTTGACATGTGGCACAACTGTTCACACACATACAGATCAGTGAATAGTAAATGTTGTCTTGGAAAAACTTCGCTGGTCCTTAGCTTTCAAACAACATATCCAAATCGGGCGTGCCGCTAGTCTATGAACTCGTATCGATGAGTACTTCATAACCATACATGAGGCAAAGCTTAACTCAATGTGAATTCGACGATTGAACTTTGCATTCTTCCTATTCTTGACTGGAATGCCAAGACTGTTTGCCATGTAAACCATCCTTTTGCCCCCCTACTCACTATTTTGTCATCAATTCTCCAGCAAGACCCGTCGTTCAAGTCCTTGACAGCAAGTAAATCGTCATTCTTCTCAATTTCAAAATATTTGAACATCCCGGCTTTGCCACCAAGACGAAACACCTCCTTCGAACTTTCATCTACCTCCTCCTTCAAACTTTTATCCATCTCCTCCTAATTTTTATATTTGATTTTATCTGATAACTACTAATACCTATTAAGTTTCGCCTTAAACTACCTCAGGGCAGTTATAAGGCTAGATCAAATTCAAGCAACACACATAAATCCATGTAAAGTATACAATAATAGGTTAAAACACAATCTACAATGCAATAGTGAAGACCAACAACGATGAGCATGTCTAGTAGTGGAGTAAATATATATTATTACGTTTAAAAAATGTACATTAGTATAATATTCATGAAACATACTCAATCTCCAAATTCAAATAAATCGATGTTTCTATAAGAAAAGAAATATCTTCATTGTAGGCCTTTTTGTTCTAAAATAGAAAAAGGAAGGAATCGAGAATCGAGTATTCTCAAGGAGCAAATATGCTTTTGATAGCATAAAGAGGTTTTGGGAAAATAATAGTTATATTATTCAGTTTGAAAATTACAAATATATGTTGTTATAAAGACATTGTACAAAGAAAGAAAGTGAAAAATACAAAAAATAATTATAGGAATGAAGTTAAAAAAGCTATACCAAATAATAAAAGAATGGAATGTATAGATCTTAAACAAAAGGTCTACAATGAAGGTGCTTCTTTCCTTATAGTTTCCGTGATGTGTCTTATCATTCTTACATCACGTTTTATGCAAAAAGTTGTCGAATCCTTAAGGCATAGTGTAACACCCCGTCCTGAAGTACATCGAAAATTTCTAAAATTTGATCAAGGTTGACCGGGTTTGACCGTCGTTGACTGATAAGGGGTCAAATGTTGACTTTTTGCTTCCGGTGGAATTTCACATTGATTGAGGTATCGTTAAAAAGTACACATTGTCACGAATTCATAGACTAGTAGCACGTAAAAAATGGAGCTACGATTTGAAAGTTATGAGCAAAACAAGTTGAGGTCCAAATTGTCCAAGGGGTGTCGGAGTTGACTTTTTGTTCATACAAAGTTGAGCTTTGACTCATGCATGGTTGTGAAGTACTCATCGATACGAGTTCATAGACTAGCGGTATGTCCGATTTGGATATGTGGTTTGAAAGTTATGGACCTATAGAGTTTTTCAAATACAGTATTATTTTAATATTATTTTTAAATATGTGAACAGTATGCCACGTGTGACTTAATAAAGAATACCATGTGTCACAATGGTGACATGCCACATGTCAACCATGATTAAATACCATAATATTTTATTATTATTCTATACAATAATATTATTTTAATATTATTTAATTATTTTCTTTTCCTTTCTTTTTCTTTTCTTTTCTTTTTCCTTCCCCCACATGGGAAACACACACCACCCCCCGCCCCCCCGGGAACCTTTCTTCTTCTTCTTTCTTTTCCTTTCCTTTTCCTCCTCTCAGGTCCTTGCCGTTTCTCAATTTCTGATCATTGGACAGCCACACGTGCCGGCCAGGGAAGGAGCCCATTCCCCGGCGATGCCAACCTCCAAATTTCCAGGCCAAACGCCGCCGGACACGCCCAGATTGGGCCGGTGAAGTCGGCGGCGATGGGTTGAGTTTTCTGGCGATTCTCACCGTTTCCAGCCAGCCCAGTCCGATCTTCCACCCCTTTCTCCCTATTTTGGATCTTCTGAGTTCAAATATGGTCTCCAATTGTTTAAATTCGAAGTGGTTCGCGAGTTATGAGGAGGTGAAGTTCGTCCGGTACTTTCCAGGCAAATTCCGACCACCACCGGCGGAATTGGGGTTAATGAAGGCCGGTAATGCGATCCTCATTCCATAAGCTTTGATTCGGTATATTACTCGCAAATTTTGGTTAACGTTTGTGTTAAATCCCCCGGGTACCCGGTATTATTTATCCGAATAAAATATTAATTTATTTGAGTTGTGTAATATTGTTGTTCTATGAGCACCTGTGCGTCGTGGAATTGATCTCATGGAGGATCTTGAGTTAATTGCGTGCTCGAGATGAGTGATCCACCTTCAAAATTATTTTTGGATGTTAAAATATATATATTTTGTGTTAATTGGTTATTTGAAAAATATGCTTAACGTGTTGAATATTTAGTAAATTTATATTTGGAATTTTGTTGCCAAAATTGAAGAAAATTAAATTATTTGTGTATTATAAATATTTTGGGTTTTAAGAATTTTCATGAATTAAGGTTTAATTTAATAATTATTGAATTTTGTTGTTGGAATATTTTATAATTAGATATTTGAAAAATATGTTTTATGTATTTGATATTAAGAGAATTTCCATATAAATTATATTGCCAATGCATGTTGTTTTAATATATATTTGGGCGCCAAAAATATATTTGGGATTAAAAGAAATTGTGATTTCAATTTTCTTTTATAATTATTAAGTTTATCATGTGATTTAATTATATTTTGAATTTTGAAGAATTGAAGGAATATTTATTTTAAATTATTGTTGATTTCATTGATAGATTTGAAATTGAAGGAATTTATATCGATGGATTTATGCTAGTGATATTAAAAAAAAATGTGGGAATGTGAATTTGAAAAATGGTATAATTCCCACGGTGAATTTTGGAAAATTTGGGTATTTTAATAATAAACTGGGTTATTAGTTTTAGACGCACTCATACAGTACTGGTGTTCTGTACTGTATATGTGGATGAGCGCACAAGTTATAATGTCTCCCGTGAGTTGCCATTGGACCGAGGGCAGGCAAGTTTGAAATTGGCCATAAGCTGCCCCTCCATGGCCGGGATGACGATTTAAGCATCGGCGCTGTCGGGACGCCGAAGCGACCGTATGCAAGTTTCTCTCTTTAACCTCCTACTGAATGGTGCTCGGGACGCTGGGTATCGTAGGGCATTACTGGTATATAGTGTGGTGCGTCAAGTATTATTTTTCTGATATAAATATCAAATCCTAAAGTTTTAAAGCAGCATTCAAATTAAATGTATTTAATTTATTTTATCATCTATTTCCAATTAGTATTTTCTAAAATGTATTCATTCATATTTTATGACCCTTATTTTAAATTAACGTTTTTTAAATGTATCTTGTCATGTTTCTATTATATAGATTGATTGAACATTTCAAAATGAATTTTATAATATATTTCTATCACTTATTTTACATGATTGAATATAATTATTTAAATTATATATTTTGCGCCGTTTATTTTAGTTTATTAAATCAAATTGTACGAATTATATATTGAATTTTTCTTTTATGTTATATTTCTTTCATGCAAGTATTCTAAATTTATTTTATTATATTTCATTATATTTTATTCGTATTTGGATTATTTAAATTTTATTAAATTAATTATTACTTGATTTTTGGGGCATAAAAGATTAGGTTTTGCGAAAATGTTTTAAAAGGGAAACTTTTCCAACGGAGTGAATGGTGAGGGTTTTGAGAGAAAATATTATTCTCAATTAATTATTATTTACTTACTTATTTATTCTTAATTAACCAAATGTACTATAATTATCGTTACTTTATAATTATACAGTAGATAGGGTTACTCACTAAGATGATTAGCATATCATATTTCTAAATTCTGTTCCTCTAGGTATAAGGATCGGGAGACGTTGATCGTCCGGGGCGAGCCCGATGTCTCAATTCATTGCCGAAAGTACAAGAAGCATTTCCTTCTTTTTTCCTCTTCATCTTGTATTGCTTCTTTATCTGAAATTGTATTAATTCCATATTTATTTGTATAATACTCTATATACTGTATTGGACACATTTTATTAAATACTGCATTAATTCTTTGTTATTATTTTGGAGTGCTGTAAATTTATGGAAACAAATTGTAGTAAGATGGGAGGAATAAGGTGGTGTTTATAGAAGTGTGTTTTCAGTGCAGTAAATTTATGGTAAGTTCAACCCTTAGGGAAGGTTCTGCCAGATTTTCCATTAGAATGTCCGGTAAGATTTCCCTGGGATTAGGGCTTGTCTAGGGTTCCGGTGAGGAATTTTGGACTAGTCCTGACACATAGCTAAAAGGTTTTAGATTTTTTTAGAGAATTCAAGAAAAACCTAAACTAATATAGAAAGAAATCTCTTTAAAATAGTCCATATGTAAATATCTAGTAGAATAATGTAGAGCTTCAATAAGAGTTATGCCATATATACATATCTAGAATCTTGTAAATATTTATGGTATGAACCAAGCCCTCTATAAAAAGGGCTCGGACTTCATTCGTAAATCATCCAAGAATTCTAGTAATACAAGTTCTTTACATTCTCTCAAAACCCTCTCAATATCTCCTACTAAAATAAGAAGTTCTTTGTCCATGATTCTACTAAAACAAAAACCAAAGTCAAAACAAAAAAACAGATATCATCTTGGACTTCCTAGCTTATTTCTAATGCCTGAAAACTTTATACCATTCAACAAAGATTTCTCACGAATTTCTTAATGGTCCCTGTTGAAAATTTTCTGAACTTGTCTTTTAAAATGCTTCAATTCTTTCAAAATTGTAGGACTGCTTTAAATTTAGACATTTTCTACTCCGATAGTGTCATAGGAGCCAAAGAAAACAAGAGGGCAATGAACTGCCTTCTTGTTTTCTTTGGTCGGGTTTCTATTGTAATGCACGCAAGTACCAACGTAGTTTCTCAAAACATTTTTAGATTTCTTTAGTTTTATTCTGTATAAAGAAAATTTAATAAAAAATACAAGACAAACATATACCTCATTTCTTATACAACCATACCCCTTAAAATGTATAAATTGCTCCTTATACATGAATTTAATTAGCAACCAGTGCTAAATAGTAAAATAACATCTATTTCAATAATTCAGCAATCGAAGAAGCAAATGAAAAGATGAATTGGAAAATGCCTTTAGCCAGTTGTTGTAACTCACTTCTTTTAATTTTTATTTATTATTATCATCTTTTTCACCTTATAAATTGTTCATATTTCTTATTGTAAATACTTATCCATTTATACATATGATCATTTATACATATGATTGATGTGTAAGAGTAGATATGTGTTCTCAATGTCGGGTGTTTTTTTGCATGTAAAATACATTTCTTGTAAATCCGTACTGTTTGGTCGAAAGCTGAAGGAATTTTATTTTATTTTATTTTTTTGGGGATTTAAAGCTGATAATAACAGTGTCCTAACCATATAAAGTTACCCAAAGACTAAAAATTCCTTTACAAAATAAAAGGTCTAGAAATTAAGAAGATCAAAACACTAGGTAATTTCAGAACTCAATCTTCTTTTCGCCTATTTTTTATGCATCTTTTATTATTTTTCGTTCTCTACCCTGAACAAACTTGCATTGCTTTACAAAATAGCCACATCACTGTCCTCATTAACCTGATAAACCAATCATAAGAAAACAAAACCTACAATGTAAAGGAATTGTGTTGGAAATCAGAACTAACAAACAACACAAATCTTATTGAGGTTCGGCCAAGATAGCCTACGTCCTCGTTGCTCCGGCGAGACCTTCTGATCTCTTATTAATCTTGCAACAATTACAGAGAAAACAACACTTGTACACAATCTGGTTTTCACACAGAAAACACAACCAAAACCCGAAGCCCCTTTCTACACCCTTCCTATTTTGTGTATTCAATCTAATTCACTCAGAGATTTTTCACAAAGAAAAATGAACACAATAGAAGAAAATGTAGAACACAAATCTTGGAGCTCCTCTCTCTTTCTCAATCTTGAAGAAAAACTGGTATTTCTATTACTTGGCTCGAAGAGGAAGAGTTCTGTATATATATATTGCATAACAGCTTCAAAACGACGTCGTCCAACTTATCATGAGGAATCACTTAGATTAAGACACGTAGCTTGCAGTTATTCTGTTATAATAGGCTTGAAATGACTACTTTGTCCTTTTTTATTTCCAAGTAAATGAAACGATGTGTTTTGCCCTTTTGCTACTTAATCATCGAGTCTGAGAAATCACACCAGCTTAAATCCTCTCCAAGTGTTGACCATACACACCAGAAACTTTGCAAGATTGAATTTGTGGATTAAATCTTCACATATCTCCACCTAATCCTCAAATTCAACAAACACAGAAGCTCGTCACCATCTCAGCAAGATTTCTTTACAAATTAATCAGCCTGCTCCTATTCGAAGCAGGTTTTTGCAAGTGTTAAACTTGCCAACAGTAAGCACTTTTGTACCCATATCTGAAGGATTAAACTCTGTAGGGATCTTCTCCAATCTGATTACTTTCTGAGCTGTCATATCTCGAATGAAATGGTATCTAACTTGAATGTGCTTAGATCTTTCATGAAACACTGGATTTTTACACAAATGTATTGTACTTTGACTATCTGAGTACAAAGTAACCTCCTACTTGAGTGCTTTAAGCTGTGTCAGTAGCCCTTTAAGCCAAATGGCTTCTTTTGCACCCTCAGTTGCTGCCATATATTCTGATTCAGTCGTTGACAAAGCCACCACAGGCTGTTACTGAGATTTCCAACTTATGCAATTTCCGCACAAGGTAAATGCATAAGAGGACATTGACCTTCTCTTGTCCCTATCTCCTGCATAATTAAAATCTAGATATCCATTTAGCTCCACTCCACTTGAATCCCCCTTATAAATCAATCCTTCACTCGCTGTATGTTGCAAATACCTTAGAAGCCATTTTAAAGCTTCCCAATGATCTCGGCCAGGATTTTCCATGTATCTACTCAAGACACTAATGGCAAGCGCTAAGTCAGGCCTAGTTGAGATTATCACATACATCACTGATCCCACAGCATTAGAATAAGGAACTGCTATCATATCTTCCTTCTCTTGCTCAGTTGATGGGCATTGTTCACTTGATAATTTGAAATGTCCACCAAGAGGTACACTTGCAGGCTTTGCACCTTCCATTGAAAACCTTGAAACTACCTTCTAAATATATGAAGATTGCAGCAACTTCATTTCACATCTTGACCTGTTTCTCATTATCTCTATTCCCAAAATCTTCTTGGCTGGTCCAAGATCCTTCATTTCGAACTTTGACTTTAATAATGTAATACCCCATCCCAAAGTACAACGGAAATTTTCCAACTTTGACCGAGGGTGACCGTTGACTTTGACTTTGATCGTTGACTGAAGGGGTCAAAAGTTGACTTTCTGACTGGGATGGAATTCTAGGTTGACTGAGGTACCGTTACGAAGTACACATTGGCACGAGCTTGTAGACTAGTAGCACGTCGAAAATGGAGCTATGGTTTGAAAGATATGAGCAAAACAAGTTGAGGTCCAAACTGTCTAAGGGGTGCTCGAGTTGACTTTTTATTCATACAAAGTTGAGCTTTGACTCATGCATGGTTGTGAAGTACTAATCGATACGAGTCCATAGACTAGCGGCACATCCAATTTGGATATGTGGTTTGAAAGTTATGGACCTGTAGAGTTTTTCAAATACTGTATTATTTTAATATTATTTTTTTAAACGTGTAACGATGTGCCACGTGTGACTTAATAAATGTGACCATGTGTCACCATGTTGAGATGCCACATGTCAACCATGTTTAATACCAAATTATTTTATTATTGTTATTTTATATAATAATATTATTTTTAATATTATTTAATAATTTTATTTTATTTTATTTTATTTTTATTTCTTTTCTTTTTTTTTCTTTTTTTTTCTTTTCCCTACGTGGGAAAAAAGGGCACGAGCCCCTCCTTCTTCTTCTTCTTCTTCTTCTTTCTTTCCTTCTTTTTTCCTTCCCACCGGCCGTCTCTCTCTCTCCCATGTTCATCTTTCTCTGGCCACCACAAGCCACACGCGCCGGCCACCGTCCAAGACCACACGCCGGCGAGCTCACCAGCCAATTTGGTGGCCGGCCGGCCGGCGACGCGCTTAGATCGAGCCGGTGAAATCTGCGACGGCGAGTTTAAATTTTTCGGCAATTCCGCCGTATTCCGTTCAACCCAGTCTAAATTAAACCTCCTTTTCCCCTATTTTGGGTCTTCTGATCCCAAATATGGCCTCCAATTTCCAAAATTCGAAGCGGTTTGCGAGATACGAGGAATTGAATCTCGGCCGAATCTTTCTGACCAAATTCCGGCCACCACCGATTAAATTGAACTCAATGGAGGTCGGTAATGTGATCCTCATCTCACAAGCTTTCCATAGACATATAATTTGTCAATTTTGGTTAACATTTGTGTTAGACCCCCCGGGTACCGGGTATTATTTATCCGAATAAAATATTAATTTATTTGACTGTGTACTGTTGTTGTTCTAGGAGTACGTGTGCATCGTGGAATTGATCCCATGGAGGATCTTAGGTTAATTGCGTACTCCAGGTAAGTGACCCACCTTTAAAAAATATTTTGGGGTAATTAATTATATTTATGTGGTATTAAATTGATATCTGGAATTTATGCTCATGTGGTGAAATTTAATTATAATTATGGAAAAATATTATTTTATAAGTACGTATATGTTTATTGGTGCTAAATGGAATTTTGGGTTATTCAGAAACCCCGATTTTATTATTGTGATTTAATTTTATTTATTATGCATGAGCAAGGTATTTTCGGTAATAAATCGTATGTGATTTTAATATTATTTTTTTGGACATAATTGGTTTAAATATTTTAAAAAAAATATTTGTTTAAATTGGTGGTTTCAAATTTGATAATTATGCCCGTGGAATATTATTTGTTGGACCTCGTGTTACGAGAAAAATTATTTTTATATTGTTATCAATGGTTTCGTACCGGGTATGTTAAAAGAAAATATGTGGGATGGTGAAATTGAAAACTGATATATTTCCCACGGTGATTTTTGGAAAATCGGTACGATAATAATTAATTTAATAATTATTTTAGATGCACTCATACAGTATTGGTGTTCCGGTGTATATGTGGTTAGTGCGCAAGTATTATGTCTCCCGTGAGTTGCCATTGGACCGAGGGCAGGCAAGTCTTATATATTGTGCATCAGCTGCCCCCCTCCTTCGCCGGGATGACGGTTTCAGCAGTGGTACTGTCGGGACGCCGAAGTGCCATTTGGAAGTTTTTCTCTTTAATCTCCCGCCAGTCGGTGCTCGAGACGCTGGGTATCGGAGGGCATCACTGGTATATGGTGTGGTGCGTCAAGTATAAATTTTTCGGATAGAAAATTCAAACCCCAAAGTGTTCAAAAATTATTTATTATAATTTATTACATTTTATTTATATTTGAGGTATTTATTTATTGTTTATTAAATTAATTGATCCTTTGGTTTTCGGGAGGTACGAATATCGGATTTTGTGAAAATGTTTTAAAAAGGGGAACATTTCCAACAGAGTGAATAGTAAGGGTTTTGAGAGAAAATATTACTTCAAATGTTTATTTATTTAATTGTTTGGTATTGATTAATTAAATCCCTTTATTTGTTATATTATTAATATTAAACGTGTTCAGTAGATAGGGTCACTCACTGAGATGATTAGCATCTCATATTTTTAAATTCCGTTCCCCTAGGTCCAGATTGGGAGACGTTGATCGTCCGGGGTGAGCCCGACGTCTCAGTTCATTGCCGAAAGTCCAAGAAGTATTTCTTCCCTTTTCCTCTCCATCTTGTACTGTTTCATCTGACATTGTATTAATTCCACATTTATTGTATAATGCTCTGTATGCTGTATTAGACATATAGTTATTATCTATGCACTGATCTACTGTTATTTTGAAGTGCTGTAAATTTGTGGAATCAAATTGTAGTATCATGAGAGGAATAAGGGGATGAATATAGAAGTGTGTTTTCAGTGCAGGAAATTTGTGGTAAGTCCAACCCTTAGGGGAGGTGCTGCCGGATTTTCCGTTGGAAGGTTCGGTGGTACTTCTCTGGGCTCAGGGCTTGTCTAGGGTTTCTGGAAGGAATCTTGGATGGATCCTGACAAATAATATCAGGACCCGTCCAGAATTCCTCCCCAGAACCCTAGACAAGCCCTGATCCCAGGGAAATACCACCGAACCTTCCAACGGAAAATCCGGCAGCACCTCCCCTAAGGGTAGGACTTACCAAAAAATTTCCTGCACTGAAAACACACTTCTATACTCGTCCTCTTATTCCTCCCATATTACTACAAATTGATTCCACAAATTTATAGCACTTCAAATAACAACAGCAGCAACCCAGTGCATAAATAATAACTACAAGTCCAATACTGTATACAGAGCATTATACAACAAATGTGGAATTTATACAATGACAGATAAAGAAGTAATACAAGATAGAGAGGAAAAATGGAAGAAATACTTCGTGGACTTTCGGCAACGAACTAAGACGTTGGGCTCGCCTCGGACAATCAACGTCTCCCAACCTGGACCTAGGGGAACGGAATTTAAAAACGTGAGATGCTAATCATCTCAATGAGTGACCCTAACTACTGAACACCTTTAATATTAATAATATACCAAATAGAGGGATTTAATTAATCAATACCGAACAATTAAATAAATAAATAAATAAACAATTGAAGTAATATTTTCTCTCAAAACCCTCACTATTCACTCCATTGGAAAAGTTCCCCTTTTAAAACATTTTCACAAAACCCGATATTCGTACCTCCCGAAAACCAAGGGATCAAACCATTTGATAATCAATAAATAAATAAATACCCCAATATATAATTAAAATATAATAAATTATAATAAATAATTTTTGAACACCTTTGGGGTTTGAAACTTTATCTGAAAATTACACTTGACTCACCACACCATATACCAGTGATGCCCTCCGATACCCAGCGTCCCGAGCACCGACTGGCGGGGAGATTAAAGGGAGAAACTTGCAAACGGCACTTCGACATCCCGACAGTACCGCTGCTGAAACCGTCATCCCGGCCAAGGGAGGGGCGGCTGTGGCCAATATTAAACTTGCCTGCCCACGGTCCAATGGCAACCACGGGAGACATCATATTTGCGCGCTAAACCACATAATACTTGCGCGCTAAACCACGTGTACATACACCAGAACACCAATACTGTATGAGTGCGTCTAAAATAATTATTAAACCAACCGAACCGTTTTCCAAAATTACCGTGGGAAATATATTAAATTTTCACACTTACCATCCCATATATTTTTATTTAACAAACTGGTACGAAAACATCGATAACAAATAAACCATAATTTTCTCGTAATACGAGGTTCAACAGATAAAATACCGTGGGCATAATTAGAAAATTAAACCACCAATTTAACAAATATTTTCATAAAATATTTAAACCAATTATGCCCAAAATAATACTTAAAACCACGTACAATTATTACTGAAATATAATTTGCTCATGCACAATAAATAAATTAAACCACAATAAAATTCATAATTAAATCGCACCACATGAGCATAATTCAAATATCAATTAAACATCGATTAAACATAATTAATTGCCCAAAATATTTTTAAAGGTGAGTCACTCACCTGGAGCACACAATTAAACCATGATCCACCATAGGATCAATTCCACGACTCACCCGTGCTCCTAGAACACAGTTCACACACAGTCAAATAAATTAATATTTTATTCGAGTAAATAATACCCGATACCCGGGGAGCGAACACAACGACAACTAAAAGCTACGAGTTATATACCGAATCGAAGCTTGAGCGATGAGGATCACGGATTCGGTCATACTTTCCGGTGATCGGACCCGAGGCGGTCAGAATCTCGCCGGAAAGCTTTCGGAATTCAACTCTTCGATTCTCTCAAACCGTCACGAATTGGCAGAAAAGGATGCCGGATTTGGATTCAAGAGGTCGAAAACAGTGGACAAGGACCGGTGGTGCAACTGGGTACTCGCCGGAACAGTAACTTCCGACGAGCCGCCGCCGTCACAGGCAACCGTTGCCGGCGGCGGTGCGTACGGTGGCCGTTGGCTAAGATTTTTGGCAGTTTTGTAGATCGAGGCGTGAGGGTTCCAACGGGACCGGCGATGAGGCAAACGGAGGCCGAACGGCGGAGAAATCAGGGTTTGAAGATTTTCGGCCCCTCGCCGAAAAACGCTCCGATCCCGGCGCATCGGAGGTCCGGTGGCCGTGAAATTTGGTGGGCTGGCCGGAAATGAGGAGGTGGTGAGGGATCGCTGGCGCGTGTGGCCGGAAAACGGCCGAAAAGGGGTCAAACGGTGGTGGCTGGCAGTGGAGGGAAAAATCGCTGCCGAGCTTCGGCGCCTCGATCCGTGCGCGTCCGGCGGCTGGCGGTCGTGAGATTTTGGGGTTTGGCCGGAAATGAGGAGAGGCTTCCGTCTGGTCGGCGCGTGTAACAAGAATCGATCGGAAAATTGGTCGGAATCCGACGGCCGATCGATTTCTCTCTCTCTCTCTCCCTTCTCTCTCTTTCTCTCTCTTCCCCGAGATTTTTGTCAAATAAAAACCACAATGGTGACACTGTTCATCCACGTGGACCAATCAGGTGACGACACGTGGTATTTCACTGTTCATCGACTCAAAAACATTAAAATATTACGGTATCCGGCAAAGTTCACGCGTTTATAACTTTTTAACCGGAAGTCCGTTTTAAGCGTGCCACTAGTCTGTGAACTCGTATCGACGAGCACTTCACAACCATGCATGAGTCAAAGCTCATTTCCCCATAAATAAAAAGTCAACTCCGGCACCCCTTGGACAGTTTGGATCTCAACTTGTTTTGCTCATAACTTTCAAACCATAGCTCCGTTTTCAACGTGCTACTAGTCTACGAACTCGTGCCAACGTGTACTTCGTAACGGTACCTCAGTCAACCTAGAATTCCATCCGGATCAAAAAGTCAATTTTTGACCCCTTCGATCAACGATCAACGGTCAAAGTCAACAGTCAACAGTCAACCTCGATCAACGTGCAAAAATTCCGACATGGTTCGGGACGGAGTGTTACAAATAAGTTCTTCACAATTTGTATAATTCTGCCATTTGGTCCAGCTAGAAGCATGTCATCTACATATAACAGTAGATACACTGCTTTATCTGTCATAGGATCTTTAAAATATAAACAGCTGTCAAAATTACTTCTTTCAAAACCAGATTTCACCACAAATGAGTCAAAACGTTTATACCACTGCCTTGGTGATTGCTTAAGTCCATACAGTGATTTCTTAAGCAAGCACACCAAATCTCCACCTTTCCCTTTAATCTCAAAACCTTCAGGCTGCTTCATATATATTATTTCTTCCAATTCACCATGGAAAAAGGCAGTCTTGACAGCCATTTGTTCTAATTCCCATTCAAAATGAGTCACTAATACCAATATGACTCTTATACTTGTATACTTCACAACCGGTGAAAAAATCTCATTGTAGTCTACTCCTTCCACCTGAGTAAACCCCTTGGCCACTAATCTGGCCTTGAACCTCACTGATTCAGATTTAGACATGCCTTCCTTGACCTTGTAGATCCATTTACAATCTATAACTCTTTAATTTGTTGGTGTTGGTACTAAGTCCCAAGTACTGTTCTTATGGAGAGATTCCATTTCCTCCTTCATGGCTTCTTTTCATTTTGCTGATTTCTTAGATTTCACTGCTTCTTTGTAACTCCTTGGCTCATTATCAGTGAGCTCTTCGAATGCCATCAAGGCATAAGCTATGTAGTCTGCATAACTGTACTTCCTGTTTGGTTTCACTTTCCTCTTAGCTCTATCTCTTGTCAGCAAATAGCCAGGTGATGCTATATTTTTGTTTCTTGTACTTGGTGATTGCTGTTGGGTGTGATCATCTTCAGAATCTTCATCAGACTAAGCAGGTGTTAGTTTTTCTGGTTCATCACCTCTTGCAGGTTCATTTACTCCTTCTGAAGTTGGCCTTTCATCCAAATCTTCACTATCTTGGTTTTCCACCTCAGGAAACAGATTTAAACTTCTTGTCTCCACTTTGTTGCTCATTTCATCACCTACACTGTTAGTATCTTTGCAAGGCATAGAATTTTCATCAAAAATGACATCTCTACTAATAATGACTTTAAAACCTTTACTTTCTCTATCCCAAAGCCTATAGCCTTTAATTCCCTGAGGGTAGCCTAAGAAAATACATTTCAAACTCCTAGGTTCAAGTTTCCTTTCAGATTGATGGACATATGCAGCACCGCCAAAAATCCTCAGCTTGCTATAATCAAGCTTCTTACCAAGCCACATTTGTTCAGGAGTTCTAAAATTTAAAGCTGTAGAAGGTCACAAGTTCACCAAATACATGACTGTCATAACAGCCTCACCCCAAAATAGCTTAGGTAACCCAGATGACACTAGCATGCATCTTACCTTATCAAGTAAGGTTCTATTCATTCTTTCAGCCACACCATTTTGCTGTGGTGTGTATTTCACAGTTCTATGCCTTAAAATACCATTTGACTTGCAAAAGTCATCAAATTCTCTATTGCAAAACTCAAGACCATTGTCTGTTCTTAAAATTTTAACAGTTTTGCTGGTTTGATTTTCAACCAGCAATTTCCACTCTTTAAACCTTGAAAAAACCTCATCTTTAGTCTTTAACAAGTATATCTAGACTTTTCTAAAATAATCATCAATTATAGACAAAAAATATCTGTTTCCACTCTGTGTTTGCACCCTAGCAAGTCCCCACAAATCAGCATGAACATAGTCTAAGACAAATTTGGCCCTATTTGAGCTCAAATTAAAACTGAGCCTGTGTTGTTTGCCTAAAATGCAGGTTTCACAAGACTCTGAATTACTGACTACATCCTTATCAAAAACATTTTGTTTATTCAAGTAATACAGGCCTTTTTCACTAATGTAGCCTAATCTCTTATGCCACAAAGCAGTTTTATCAGCAGGTGAACTTATAGAAGCATTACTCGAATTGACTAATATCTTACCAAGTAAGACATATAGGCCATTTTTCTTCTGACCCTTCATTACTACAAGTGATCCTCTGGTCACTTTTATGACACCATTCTCTGCTTTACTGGACAAACCAGATTCATCTAACATGTCAAGAGAAATTAAATTTTTCTTCAAATCAAGCACATGCCTTACTACAGTAAGAGTCTTAATGGTACCATCTACTAACTGTAGCTGCACATTACCAATGCAAGTTACTGAACAAGATCGATTATTGCCTAACAAAACTTGGCCACCATCACACTTAGTATATGAGTTGAAACAACTCAAATCAGGACACATGTGAAAAGAGCAGCCAGAATCCAACACCTATTCAATGTGATTTTGGCTTGTGGACACTACCAAGACTTCTGCATGTTCTAAACCAGTGTAGGCCACTGCTAAATCTCCAGATTCTTGACTCTTTTCTTTCTCATCTTTCTTCTTCTTAAAACAATTTTTAATAATGTATCCCTCTCTCTTACAGTAATAGCACCTCCTACCCCTGGTTCTAGATTTAGACCTGAAATTCTCCCTAGACTTACTCTTGTGGTCACAATGACCCCAACTTCGAGTAGCACTCCTACCCCTCACAGTAAGTCCTTCACCTTTGGATTCAAACTTCAATTCCAAATCTCTAGATCTAAAGGCACTTACAACAGTATCTAAGGTCAAGGAGTCCCTACCATACTTAATAGAATTCTTTACTTCTCTATAAGTTTCAGGCAATGAGTTTAATAAGATCACAGCATGATGTTCATCATCAAAAGTAACCTTACAATTTGCAAGGCTTAAGATTAAACGATTAAAGGCATCAAGATTTGCGTCTAAATACTTAGTAGTATCCATCTTAAAGCCAAAAAATTGCTCAAGTAAAAGAATTCTATCAGGTAAGGATCTTATCAAGTAAAGCTGTTCAAGCTTTTGCCACATTTGAGAAGTAGTACTTACATCATCGACTTGCCTTAGAACACTATCAGAGAGATGCAATATAATTGTGCTCATTGCAATCTCATCAATCTCATGCTTCTTTTCATCAGTAACATCAGTAGTATAAATTCCATCGATTGCCTTAGCCACCTTCATCTACACCAGTACTGCTCTCATTTTCTTGAGCCACAACAAGAAATCTCCTTTGCCATTGAAAACATCAATTTTCAATTTTGTAGACATTCTTGACTTCTCAGAAAATTGAAGACCCTCACAAAGATGATTCTCACAGAAAAATATAAAAACCAAGTATCAAGAACACTTAACCAAGCTCTGATACCACTGTTGGAAATCAGAACTAACAAACAACACAAATCTATTGAGGTTCGGCCAAGATAGCCTACGTCCTCGTTGCTCTACCGAGACCTTCTGATCTCTTATTAATCTTGCAACAATTACAGAGAAAACAACACTTGTACACAATCTGGTTTTCACACAGAAAACACAACCAAAACCCGAAGCCCCTTTCTACACCCTTCCTATTTTGTGTATTCAATCTAATTCACTCAGAGATTTTTCACAAAGAAAAATGAACACAATAGAAGAAAATGTAGAACACGAATCTTGGAGCTCCTCTCTCTTTCTCAATCTTGAAGAAAAACTGGTATTTCTATTACTTGGCTCGAAGAGGAAGAGTTCTGTATATATATATTGCATAACAGCTTCAAAACGACGTCGTCCAACTTATCATGAGGAATCACTTAGATTAAGACATGTAGCTTGCAGTTATTCTATTATAATAGGCTTGAAATGACCACTTTGTCCTTCTTTATTTCCAAGTAAATGAAACGATGTGTTTTGCCCTTCTGCTACTTAATCATCGAGTCTGAGAAATCACACCAGCTTAAATCCTCTCCAAGTGTTGACCATACACACCAGAAACTTTGCAAGATTGAATTTGTGGATTAAATCTTCACAAATTGCAAACACTATTTTCAGGTTTTAAAGTAAAATGTGAGAATATATAAAAGAAGGAGGAAAAAATAAAGTATCCAGAAGTAAAAAAAGAAGAAATAGCAAAATGTTTAACAACCCACTTAGAATCTAAATACCTTAGGCATTACTTTCCCATATACCGCATTACTGCCATCATTAACCTGCTAAACAAAACATAAGAAAACAAAAACTACAATAAAAATGAATTGCAGACACTATTTTCAGGTTTTAAAATAAAAAGGAGATGAAGAAGAATCGAAGCATCCAAAAGTAAAAAGAGAAGAAATATCAAAATATTTAACAACCCAATTAAAATCTAAATACCTTAGGCATGGGAACTGTTGAGTTTCACAAGTACATAGCGGTCAACATTACTTGTTTATCTGTCCAACAATTTTTTTTAACTGAAATCAAAGGCAATGAAACATTAAAAGCTTCACAATAAGTGAACTGATATGTATAAAACATAGTAATGCAATCAGAAAGTGCTGATACCTCTATCTCTACCTCTACATTTGGCCAGGACTGCATATTGATCCTATCCAATTGCCATATAACAATGGATTCCAGTAAAGCTTACACAAAATACACTGGCAAGTCTGTAAATGCAAATTTAGGAACAATTAACCATAGTTTCCTATTATACCTGTTTGGAGAAAACTGAGAGTAGTTTCTAATGGGAGGTACAATCCGTGACAGGGTATCAGACATTCCTGAGACAAAAACTTGCATTTACAAAGACTTTCAAGTAGGGAGAGGCTAACATATATAAGAAGATAAGCTGCAGAAGCATAACAAATTTTATCCTTAGTTTGCATATTTAAATTTTCTTTACTTACCACAGTTGCACCATCCCCAATCATGACTAGTATCTTATAGTTGAGAACCTGAAATAGCGGTTGAATCAGCTCTGTAAACATCATAGACATAAAGTAGAACATGATAAAAATGAAATGCATTTCTTTAGTTGGCCACAAAGAAAACATTACCAACTTGACCATAAAGAAAATAATTTTCTTGCTGCCTAGGAAGTGTGGTCACCTGTGCACATGGAATAAATGCATTCTTACAGTGTTTTTATCATCAGTTCAGCCCACATGCAAGTAAGATAATAACAACAAATAAACTCCAGAAAACAAAAGAAATCGTTTACAAACCTTTAATAAATCACTAGTAATAGGAACATCCACTTCTTAATTCCTGAAAGATCAAATTTCCTGGTTAGATTACAACAGTAAACGGCATGCTTATAAACAGTCAAAAACTGACAACAAGAGCCATTAACTCCATTCCAAGTCCAACCTTTTGAGAGACAACTTCTGTATCAATTTGAACAAAACAAGCAGACTTCATTTACGACATTTACCAACTAGCAACACAATCAAGAGAAAATTTTGGAATTAAAGCCGAAATACCACTGCCTACTAGATTTACACCCTTCTTCCTCTCATGATTAGATAGATGTCTTCCTAATAGCATGGGCTTGAAACTTTCTTTATGGGTTAAAACATTGTACATCTACATTCATCTTCGGGTTTAGATCTCTCTAAAAGTTCCACAAACTCTGTAGTGAGACAAACATTCAGATAAGGTAAGGGAAGCAACTTCACAAATTAATGGAGCAAAATTTAGCATCAAAGACCATTCTTTTCCATTTCTTTTCCCCCTTAATTTGTATGATTAAGCAGAGAGTGCATTAAAATTGCTATAGTTTATGCTTAATTCTGTAGATATTGGTTTTGGGAGAGATATATATAATTGCCCTGAATCCCGCCATTAGTACAACAAATATTAAAAATAAATAAATAAATAAAGCCTTTAATACGGTTATGTTTGTTACAAAAATACCCCATTGGCAAAAAAGTTCACAAACGATGAAATAGGGAGTGGAGAATTAAAATAAAAATAAAAATTACCACCTGGACGAAAGTTCATTGTAGACTTCTTTCACTTCTTCTGTAGAAGAATACTCTTTATACCCAGAACTGCAAAGCACAAACCAAACAACCACTATCAGAGCATTAAACAGACAGAAAGAAGAGAGAGAGAGAGAAATGTTTCGAGTGGAATGGAAAAACAATTCGTCATGATAAGAGGGAGGGAATGATTTGGGGCAAAGGTCGAGAGAGTCGGGGAATCAGAGAGGAATGTTGGGAATTTTCCTTTTCTGAAATGGCTGAAAAGGATTACTCGGTCCAATGGCGGTCTTGCTTCGTCACCGGAAGCGTGGACCCTCCTACATTGAGCGCATCAACCAAACGGGGTGGGGAGACGATCACTGAGCGTACGATCATGACCCTGTTCGATTTCTGAAGGGAGAGATCAAACAAATGCTGCTACCGAGTTCACCTGAATCCCTGCGTAGTTGGAGACGATCAAAGACTCTAGGGGGATGGAGATACTGGGTGAAATGAATAATGCTGAGCTGAAAGCCTGAAACAAGCCCGGTACACGGAGGGTGGTGGACTTGGGAGGCTGAAGTGGGTGGGTGTTTTAGTTCAGCGTTTTCAGTGACTTCGAAAAAAATTTCGCTTTGTTGGACTCGGCCAATATTTTTGGGAATCGATCCCCTAAACGCAGTGTTTTAGGACTCCAAAAACATATTGACAGCTTTCTTTTTGTCACTGTTGGAGCTGAACAGGTCAACTCCATTTGTGTAGGTGACAGAGAAAATTTCAACACAAATTTTTCAAAAAATTGGAAGGATAATTGGCGCCTAATTTCTTTTTTCTTTTTTTGACAATTGTGGATGGGTGAAACGTGATACTGTCCATGATAATGGAAATTGTCTAGAATTTGTTATCATTGGGATATTTTTATTAATAATAGAAATTTTGCGACTGCAGCGTTTCGTCCTTGTTTATATTTGATTTTCAATATTAATTATTGATTGTTAATTTAATGGTTAAGATCGTTCGGATAACAAAAAATATTAATAATAAAAAATAAGTAAATTCAATTTACACACTCTGACATATAATTACAGTGTTAAAAAAACAAGCACACACAAACATTCAACTAAAACAATCAAAGAATCCGTATCCATAGGGCAAACCTATGAGTACAAAAAGAAATAAAGTTATGAAATAAATTAATTTACTGTGCATTATAAAAAAATTAAATTATCAACTATTGAAGTGAAAGAAAAGATTTAAAAAAGAATATGGATTAAACTAGATTAGTAACAAATAAATCTTTTATATAGAAAAAAGTTTTGATATTTTTGGAGATAAAATTCAACTTCAAAGTTTGATACAGTCTAGAAAGCACTTGATTATAATTTGTAAGTGTTTGTTTGGTAGAATTTTTTTTTTTTTAGTCAAAAGTTCTATTTGAAAGTTAAAAATTTTTTTGTTAAAAAATAAAGATGTTTGTCAAGAGTCTACAAACAATTATTGACTAAAAAAATAATTTTTTACAAGTTCAAATTTTATACTTTTCTAAAAAGCTTTTTTTATTTAAATTATATGAAAACTCAATGAACATTTAATGCATCTTAAATAAAATTTAATACAATTTTTTTTTTATTTACAACCAAATATTTATTAGTTTTTTAATATTAATTCTTTTTCATAAAGATTTATTGTACAAAGTTTTACATGTTATAGCTCTATCTTCATCAGATATATCAAACAGATGTATAAAAATCGAATTCCTTATAATGAATTGTTATTTAAACTCCCAAAAAAAAATTTGTTAAATTTTTTTCTTATTCTTATATAAAATCATTCATATAAGTGTGGATACTGTAACAATTTTTTTATTTTTGCATTATTAATATGGATCTTATTGTTTCATTTGATTCGTGCTCTAAGAACTTTTTACATCTTGATCATTAAATTTCAAAAAATTAAAGAAATACGTTGACATCAAAGTTATAGAGTAGAATTGCATAAAAGGAAAAAAAAAAAAAAAAAGAAAAAAAGTAAAAACTAAAAACTAAAGGAAGTATTGTATAAGACGTAGTTATATGTGGTTCAACCTATGATTAATATTTAAGTTACACATTACAAGTCGAATCTATCATTTTTTTCCCATAAATAAACTATTAATTTGGTAATTAGTAAAACTCTTTTTTTTTTTAACTTAAATACACAAATTAGAAATTAGAGGCAAATAAATGCTATAGTTTTCGGAACGTTCTCTTACATATGCTTCATAGCAGCGGATCATAACGCTTAAGCCCCAATGACAATAAAAAATAATAAAAAAATAACAAAAAAATGAAACAAGGTTTAAAGCATCGAAGATTTCAAGGCCTTTAAGATTAATATAATGCCTTATCACCAAATGCTTCAATGCAAGCAACTGCACAGAAACCCTTAAATTATCAATATATCTAAATCTGCAACTTCTAATAGTTCAAGAACAGGATAATTAATTTACCCAAAAAAAAAAAAAAAAAAAGAAAAGAACTGGAGGATTACGCAATAAGGATTTCAAAACCTCGTGATCAGTTGATGCCGAAGATTCATTGTTTCCTAAAATGAGGTATGGAAAAATTGCTTCTCTGAGTTTCTGATTTTAACCTCACTAGTCCAGAAACCTCCATTCTTCAACTCATCGAGAATGTGAAAGATCTTAAAAATATTATAAAAACATTCATAAATTTAATATTCATTAAATTTTGAAAATATTATTAAACACATCTAAAAATACAAATTGAACCCAAAAAGGCTTAACCTATATATCTTATGATAATGTTATAGTTTTCATGTTAATAATTACATTCATAATTATTTCTCACAAGACACAACTACAAATGAAAAATAGAAACAATTAATAATTTTCAACCATGGAACTAACAAAAAATTATATGCTGTATTGGTGAACCAAAACTTAACCTTAATCTTTTTTCACTTATTCCACTGCTCTTTTGATGTGCAGAATGAAGCTAAGAAAAATCACACAACGCATATTCAAACAATGAAACGAAGAAGGATCTTACAGACAAGTTTGGAAAAGCAGTTAAGATGTATAAAACTAGTTTGAACCCATTCAAACTACGTGTGAAGCTGATCTGCACCGTGTACGAAATTTGCAAGATGAGCTGAATCTGGAAGCTAAGCATAAATGGGTTGCAGTTGTCCATCTGGGTTGCAATAGTGCCCTACTTAATAAGGCAAGGAGTCTTGGTTTGGAAATCAATAAGACAAAATAGTCCAAATAGGCATTCTCCATTGCTACAGTTGCTATATGAATTTATTGTAAATATAATTGATCTATGAATTGTAAATAAATTATTAGAAATAGAAGTGCTATAGTATATTACATTATAGTAATTTATTTGGATGTTGTTATTGTTGCTTATTTTGTCTGCTTTAACCTGAAGCGGACTTAGGAATTTTTTCAGAGATGGCACTATTAGATAATTTTATTTGTTTTTTTGAGAAAAATGTTTTGATATAAATAATAAAATACAAAGTAATTATTCACAAGATTCATAGAAGTATTTAATAAATAAATAAATATTTCTTTGGGGGGGCATTTTCAATTTTCATGCTGATTTGATCTTTTTAAAATATTTTCAATGGTTCATTTCAAGATATATATTTTCAATGAAAAGATAAAATAATTCCATGTGATACAAAAAAACTTATAAATCAAGATTAATTATAATCTAAATAATATTTAAACAAATATATTTAAAAATTAACAATAAATTTATACAAAAATAGATAATTTTGTTAGTAATTAATCAACTGAAAAAAGCTTAAATAGTGGACCCACGTTGGGCCGGACACGTGGCACCTTTAGATTTTTTGTCTGTTGAATATTTTGTTATTTATGTCATCTAATTACTATTTTATCCCCATAAACATGAAGGGTGACTCCATCAATACCTACTTTCCATGCGTGGACCGCATGCCCTGCCACAGCCTTTCCCGCAAGCTTATAATTATTTTCTCATCTATTGGTCGTAGCTTGTGCGGTGCGCCTTTGACAAGTTTCATAGAAATGCTTACTTTCCTACAATCTAGCTTGAACGTTTTGGCAGGATTTGCTGGGATCAACAACAGCAGTTGTTACATTATTCAACTTCTCTTTCACATCTTTTTGCGAGCTAGCCCAGTGCCCTACAAACCAGCTTTTCTCAAAACCCCGGGGGGGAGAGACTAAAAGCTGTTTCTTGAGCTCGGCTAGCTCCTTTTTAATTGAATATGCATAAGCTACAGATAAGCTTAGAAAAATGTTCCCCTGATCCAAAAACCATTCAACCCTGATGAGTGTTCTAAACTCATTTTAGTTAAACTTGGTCGACGAAGAAATAATCCATAATGCTTTGAGTCCAAAAACTTCACCGAGATCAGTCTACATATCCTTCTATCTGTCCTATAGTTTTGATTTTTTTCCCCCTCTTAATCCACTTTTCCTTTATCACACATATATTTTTATTTATATTGGTGATGACTTAGCGATCAATACTGCTATTATATTAGATACAAGTAGAGTTGATTTCAAATCAAACATATCATTTTGACCATAAACGAATTATTAATATCGTAAGGGTAGAGTAAATAAAACTGTATTTTTTTCTTAAATTATAATTACCACTACTATAATGTCCACATAAATTAAAAAATAAATTAGAGTAACATAAATTCTATAGTTTTCGGAATCTTTTTTTGCATATTTTTCCTAGCATGACATCTCGCATTTTCTTCCTTCTCTCGGGTTACACTTGTTTTTTCCCCTTGATTGAAGGGCCCTTCCTCAAATATGCAAGGATTGATGGTGATTTTGTCCAATGAAACTGCATGCTCAATAAGGTAGAGAATAAGTTCATCATTAATTGGAAGACTTGAATAGCCCGTTATTTCCACTTCCTCGAGGAGAAGATGACGAGGGCAATTTTCAGGTTTAGGAATTGACCCTTGTACCTCTTTCGACCACCTCAACTGCAATTATTTTGATATCAAAATCAAGAATGTCTACTTTAGCCATCATAACACAAAATTCAATTCAAAATGTTAAGTTGGAAGCAGAAAAATATAATAAAATATTAATAGAAATAGAACATTAGATACATTTAATTGAAGCCTCTTCAAGTTAGGTGCCATCTTGAAAAAAGAAGGTATATAAAAAAGAACATGATTATCATATCCTTTAAATATCAATTTCAACTCCTTGAAATTTGTTAACATAGGAAATGTATAAAATTCGCCAGTAAATTCCTGCAAGACAAATTAAGGTAAATTGTAATAATCCATTCCAGACCACCCGCATGTAGATATTGTCCGCTTTGGATCTGGGGAATCCTCTTCCAACCCAGCACTCACGGGTTTAACACGCTTGTTAACATAGGAAATATAGCAGTCCAGACCACCCGCATGTAGATATTATCCGCTTTGGGCCTGGAGAATCCTCTTCCAACCCAGCACTCACGGGTTTAAAACGTGTCTACAAGGGAAAGGTATCCACAAGCTTATAAGTCATACTTCGTTCCCCTTCCCCTTTCCAACTGATGTGGGGTTTCACAATCCTCCCCTAAAGAATCCTCTTCCAACCCGCATGTAGATATTGTCTGTTTTGGGCCTAGAGAATCCTCTTCCAACCCAGCACTCACGGGTTTAAAATGCGTCTACAAATATTGTCCGCTTTGGGCTTGGAGAATCCTCTTCCAACCCAGCACTCACGGGTTTAAAACGCGTCTACAAGGGAAAGGTATCCACACGCTTATAAGCCATACTTCCTTCCCCTTCCCCTTTCCAACCGATGTGGGATTTCACAATCCTCCCCTGGAGAATCCTCTTCCAACCCAGCACTCACGAGTTTAAAACGCGTCTTAAAACGCATCTACAAGGGAAAGGTATCTACACGCTTATAAGCCATACTTCGTTCCCCAACTCAGCACTCACGGGTTTAAAACGCGTCTACAGATATTGTCCCTTTGGGCCTGGAGAATCCTCTTCCAACCCAGCACTCACTGGTTTAAAACGCGTCTACAAGGGAAAGGTATCCACACGCTTATAAGCCATACTTCGTTCCCCTTCCCCACGCTTATAAGCCATACTTCCTTCCCCTTCCCCTTTCCAACCGATGTGGGATTTCACAATCCTCCCCTGGAGAATCCTCTTCCAACCCAGCACTCACGAGTTTAAAACGCGTCTTAAAACGCATCTACAAGGGAAAGGTATCTACACGCTTATAAGCCATACTTCGTTCCCCAACTCAGCACTCACGGGTTTAAAACGCGTCTACAGATATTGTCCCTTTGGGCCTGGAGAATCCTCTTCCAACCCAGCACTCACTGGTTTAAAACGCGTCTACAAGGGAAAGGTATCCACACGCTTATAAGCCATACTTCGTTCCCCTTCCCCTTTCTAACCGATGTGGGATTTCACAATCCTCCTCTCTTGGAGCCCAGCGTCCTCGCTGGTATACCGATCTGGGTACTGGCTTTGATACAGCGTCCTCGCTGGCATACTAATCTGGGTACTCATTCCCCTTCCCCTTTCCAACCGATGTGGGATTTCACAATTCTCCTCTCTTGGAGCCCAGCGTCCGGCATACCGATCTCGGAGCCCATCGTCCTCGCTGGCATACCGATCTGGATACTGGCTCTGATACCATCTGTAACAATCCAGTCCAGACCACCCGCATGTAGATATTGTTCGCTTTGGAGCTGGAGAATCCTCTTCCAACCCAGCACTTATGGGTTTAAAACGCGTCTACAAGGGAAAGGTATCCACACGCTTATAAACCATACTTCGTTCTCCTTTCCAACCGATGTGGGATTTCACATAAATGAATAATGCAATAAAGTAACTTACAAGCGAATGGTGTATGTGTATATATATATATATATATAAGTGACATAAGTAGTAAGTAATTACCTCTAGCTCAGAAACAAACAATTGAAGAATCTGTAACTAAGAGACACAGCATGAAAGCATGGTGAAGATACTATGTAGCTCGAAGGAATGGAGGTAAACGTCAACAAGCTTAGCTACGTTTCTAAGAATCAGTCTTATTGGTGAACGCGTATAACACATGAAATAAAATGAAACAAGGTTTAAAGCATCACAGATTTCAAGGCTTTCAATATCGGAACAATAAGACAACTTTAAATGCTTCAATGCAAGCGATGGCCCAACAACTTTTAAACCGGTCAACTCCCATGAATCTATAACTTCTAATCATTCAACAAGTGGACAATTACCCAGTAAGGATTCCAGAACCTCTTGGCAGACTTCTATGCATATCGAACGAAACACCTTGAGGGACTTGAGCTTATTAAACTCCAGGTTGGAAGGGAATGTATGAGGAGTTGAAATAACCCTCCGACCACCCCATTCTAACAACTCCAATTCAATAATTTGAACTCCGTTTTCCATGGCAAAGTGAATCCACCCATTGAGCGAAGATGAATTTTTATGACTAAGATGGAAGGCAATTCTCAAGCGCTCAATGAGGCCGCCATTGTGCTCATCGTGCTGATTGATTACAGAATTGACCCAGTTGATGTATTTTGGGGTCATAGGGTCCTTAAGTGTCTCTTTGGAATAAGATTTTGAATTGAAGCAGTCAATAATTTGTTCTCCTTCGAAATTGAGATTTGTAGCAGATGTCCATACGTATCGCCATCGCCGCGAAAGGACACTTGTAGCTGCTGCATCCTTTAGTGGCAACGTACAAACTATTTTCGCCAGAATGTCATCCGACAATTGGCTGATTTTGACTATTTTCGAAATTGATATATAGTAGACCAAGACAGGATAGATAGAGAGCACCAAAAAGATTTATAAAAAAAAAAAAAAAAGATGTTTCCTTTTTACCTCGTTATTCTGTAGAGAAGAACAGCTGCAACCTTAACGGGAATTCTCCGTCTTCTTCCTTAAGAGAAATTCTAGCTTCCGATACCACCGATCTGAATTTTCTGCGATCTTATATTAACTAAAATCTAACTTTAATTTTGAGATTGTGGCTGTTTCTGCGTCATATATACATATATATATATATATATATATATATGTATATATATAACAAAAATACCAAATCCTTGTTAGATTTAGTTTTCTTAAAAAACAAAAAAGAATTTAAATTATACATAATGAAAAAGGAAAATTTCTTTTTTTTCTTAATATATAGTCTTTTTTTTTTTTTTTTTTTTTAATCTTTGTCGGTGTGTATATATATATATATGTATAATAACATTTTACTAGGCAACCTAAGGCATTTTTACATTACTTACAACTGTCATAATTACGTTGCTTGTCCACCATCAAAAATCGGGTCATCTCTCATAGTAGCAAAATACATAAATCATAACTATATATATGTATAATAATATTTTATTGTGAAAAAAAGACATTGATAATATTATTAAAAAAAAAACTTATTAGATTAACCCTAAATATTTTGACTGAAATTGGTATTAAAGTGTATTAATGGGATTTTTTAGTTGTCTTTACGTTTTGGTTTTTGTTAGCGTATGGGTTTTGAAAAAAAGGAATCTATATTTATATAATATATAAAAGAAGAACCGTATGCACCACGTGTCAGCATACGGTTCTTCCAAATTCCCTCCAAAAATACCTTTTTTATTTTTATTTTATTTATGATTTTATCTTTTATGGTTATACCCAAATATATATATATTTAAAATCAATTTTTGATATAACAATCAAACAATTGATAAAATGATATTTGGTAATAATTTTGAAATAAATTTAAAATAAACAAAATATTTGATTTTATTTTATTTACCAAATAAGTCAAATACGTAAAATGTATATATAGTTTCCTTAATCAAAAATATTTTAAATATTTTTACATATACAAATATGGTTATATGGAAATTAATAAAGATATCTTTTTATTTGGATATAAAAATATAATATCATAAATAACAATTGTTAAACATAGCAAAATAAAATTTATTTTCAAAACAAATTATTTAGTCTTATTTTATTACCAATTACTATATATTTTTACTATTATATTAAATAGACAGCTGAAGAAGATCAGATTTTGATCAAGTATATTCGAGCCAATAGAGAAGATCTTGGAGATCATTATCCGAGAATGCAAGTATTACCCTTTTTAAATTATATATATATTTTATTATTATTATTATTATTATTATTATTATTATTATAATATTATATAATGCAATATTATATTATATTATATTATATATATTTATCTATATAATATACCTTTCTTTAAAACTCCTTCCAAAAGTCATTTTTCTAAATTTTATTTATTGTTTATTTGTTTATTTATTATCTTATATTTTATGGTTATAACCAAATATGTACAAAATCAATTTTTGATATAACTATTAATAACTATCAAACAATTAAAAAAATGATATATGGTAATAGTTTTGAAATAAATTTAAAATAAATGAAATGTTTGATTTTATTTTATTTACCAAATAAGTCAAATACCTAAAATATATTTGCATATATATAGTTTTTTTAATGAAATATTTTTTAAATATTTTTACATAAAAAAATATGGTTACATGGAAATTAATAAAATATGTTTTTATTTTTATATAAAAGCATGATATCATAAATAATAATTGTTAAACGTAGCAAAATAAGATTTATTTTCAAAACAAATTATTTGATCTTATTTTATTACCATTTAATATATATTTTTATTATTATATTAGATGGATGATTTAGGAAGATCATATTTTGATCAAGTATATTCAGACCAATGAAAAAGATCTTGGAAGTCATTACCCTTTTTAAATTATATATATTATTATTATTACTATAATATAATATAATATAATATAATTTTAAAAGGTATTATTATAATAATGAAATTATAACATTTGTTGCATTCAATAACTACATACGGTAATAATTTTGAAATTAAATTAAAATAAACAAAATATTTGATTTTATTTTATTTACCAAATAAGTCAAATATATTTGGCTATAAATAAGTCAAATAAATTTCAATTATAAAATTGATTTCTTTATTTGATCTTCATATATATATATATATATAAACATAAATAAATTAGTAATGAGATTGATCTCTTTATTTGGTAAAAAAATGTATATAATAAATGATTTTCTTATTATTACTAAATATATTTTACCTAGAATTTTCATATATTAATACATGTTCATATATGTATATTAATAAATAGAATTACATTATTAAATAATAAAATTAAAATAGAGTAACTAATAATGATATTGGTCTCTTTACTAAGAAATTTAAGGTAAATAATGCATTTTTAAAAATATTTTTCAAAAAATGTTTAAAAAAAAAAAAACACACACACACACACGCATATATATATATATATATATATATATATACATATATAAAATTCAATAACAAATGATGGGATTTATTTTCTTATCAAAAAATTTATGGTAAGTAATGCATTTTTTTAATATTTTTTAAACAATGTTTAAGATGTATTTATATATATATATATACACACACACAAGTTTATAAATGAAACAAATGCTTAAAAAAATTTTAATATATATAATCTTAAAATTATAATATATATATATATATATATATGGTAAAGAATATTGTACTTATATATATCCATACCATCTTCTCAGCAAAAAATAAAAATAAAAAATAGCAAATCAATGATAAATAATATATATATATATATATTATTAGTTTATAATGTTTATTTTATTGTAAAATAAAAACATTTTATATGCAGTAATTAATAATGAAATTAATCTTTATATTTTATTATATAATAAAAAAATTCTTTTTATTTTACAATTAAAAAAATAGAAATGGTATATATATATATATATATGCCTCTTTTTAAATCTAAATTATTGTTAATTAAGTTATTGTTATAATAATAACAATAATAATAATAATAATAATGATAATGATAATGATAAATACAATTAAATTATATTATAAGGATTTAACATAGAAAAATTAATTATTTGCAAAAAATATAAAAATATATTTAAATTTGAATTTGAATTCCATAGATGAAAAATATTATATAAATAAATTTGAATTTGAATTAAATTATATAAATGCATTTGAAATTAAATTTGAATTTAAATTTTATAGACAGAAAAAATTAAATAGGTAAACATTGTAAAATTTGAATTCCATAAATAATTTATCTTTTAAGGTAAAAATATTTTTATAGGATAAATAATTATCATAAATAAATTACATTATGAGTATTTAATATATGAAAATTAATTATTTGTAAGAAATCAAAAAATACATTTGAATTTGAATTCTATAGATGAAAAATATTTGGATTTAAATTAAATTATATAAATGCATTTGAATTTAAATTTATATTTTATAGATGGAAAAAAATGGATAGAAAAATTCCAAGATGAAAAAAATTACACAAGTAACCATTTTTGAATTTGAATTATATAATTGAATAATATTATATATAGATGTCAAATTTATAGTTATTAATAAACTTTTTATAATATAGATTGAAGAAAAAATTCAAATATACTTATTAACAATAAAACTTTTAAATAGGCTTTCAAATATAATAAATTATTATAGATTATTTTTAAAATCTATCTGTTATGATTACACATATCGTACATCGTACGGGAATGGATACTAGTTTTGAAAAACAACAAGAGTGCTGCTTTTTGAATTTCTTTTTGCAAAACAGAGAGAAAAATTGTGAGGAAAAATAACCTTTTGCATTGTTGGTAGTAAAGTGAAGGTACAGAAGGTTCGTAAATAAAGGCTTCGGTAGTGTAGTATCCAAGCTTTAACATCTTTTATATCCTAGAAGATGATCGTCACAAATCCATTTGCACTGATGGGATAAAAATCGATGGTGACATGTGTTGGACCGATAGAGTGCCATGTCTTAGCCTGTGGTTTGTGACACGTGTTGCCCAATGGGGAAGGACACATGTAATAGCCCAGACCACCCACATGAGATATTGTCCGCTTTGGGCCCGGCCCACATGGTTTTGTCAAAACGCATCTTGATGGCTAGGGGTCCTACCCCTTCACCTGCCAGTCCCATTGGCCCAGGCCTCCCAGGCCCAATCAAGATATTGTCCGCTTTGGAAGTTAGGCGGTGAGCCCAATCCTACCCCTCTTGATTGGCCCTGGGAGGCCCGGGCTAGTGGGACTGGCAAGTGAAGGGGTGGGACCCCTAATCAAAGAGACGTGTTTTGATAAAACCGTGTAGGCCGGGCCCAAAGTGGACAATACCTCATGCCGGTGGTCTGGGCTGTTATAGTAAAAAAGTTTGGACCATTTCTCGATTTATGCATGTCATCCTTGCAGGGCCATGCTAATATTCTCTGTATCATTCCAATTTTATCGGATGTCCCCGGGAACGGGTCTCAAGGGAAAGTAAAAACCGTGAGGGGTAGGATTGGGCTCACTACCTAGCTTCCAAAGCAGACAATATCTTGATTGGGCCTGCGAGGCCCGGGCCAGTGGGAATGGCAGATGAAGGGGTGGGACCCCTAACCATCGAGACGTGTTTTGACAAAACCATGTGGATCGGGCCCAAAGAGGAAAATATCTCATACGGGTGGTCTGGGCTATTACACTTGGTATCAGAGCCAATACCTGGATCGGTATGCCAGCGAGGATGCTGGGCCCCAAGGGGGTGGATTGTGAGATCCACATCGGTTGGAAAGGAAAACGAAGCATTTTATATAAGTGGGTGTGGATACCTTTCTCTTGCGAGACCTTCCCATGAGGGAACGTAAAGCCGTGAGGGCCAGGCCCAAAGCGGACAATATTGTGACTGGGCCTGAGGTCCAAGCCAATGGGACTGGCAGGTGAAGGGGTGGGACCCCTAACCATTGCGAGGCCTTTTGGTTGTAGGAATGGGACTCCTCCCAAAATGTAAAACTATGTGGGCGGGACCCAAAGTGGACAATATTGCATGCGGGTGGTCTCGGCTTTTACAACACATGTTAGCCTCTGACATTTGACACGTGTCGCCCAATGGGTTGGACACGTGTTGACCTCTGGCATTTGACATGCTTTGGCCAATTGGCAAAACATGTGTCACCTAGATATATCGCCACGTGTCAAGCTTAAGCAGTGCCACATTAACATGAAGTCGATGATGATGTCATCTGATTACAATGATGATATCAGGTAGTGGGTGTATAAAGCAATTTTGTATGTGTATACAACAATTTTGTGGATGTACTCAGAAATTTTTGTAGTGTATACAAAAATTTTAAAAAATCATTTTGTTATATTTTCCTATTAGAAATTGATTTTAATCAGCTTGTTAAGATAGAAAACTAACAACTTCTTGATTCTTGTTTTTTGTGATTATATTGTAACAATTTTGATATAATTTCCAAACTTCTTCAAAAATCAAAATATAATTTATGAAATTTACTAATTAAATCAGTGAAATAATAAATAATAAAAAAATTATTTTAATTAGTTTAAAATACTTTAACTTGCATAGGCAATTGTTAAAATTCCACATTGAAACAAAAATAAAAACATGAATAAATGCATTTTAATAATCATTTTAAAATAAGTAAAATGAATCGATTAAATAATAAAAGAAATATTTAAAACATGCATTTAAAATAAGAGTAACAATATAATAAAATTCATTTTAAATCAACCAATCAATTTAAACAATAAAGTCATAGTAAAATGCACTTTAAAACATTAATTGAATAAATGATAAAAACACATTTTATGTAACCTCTCATGATCAAGGTAAATTATAAAAACATGTCAAAATATATTTTAAATCACAATTTTAAATAAATAATAAAATCAATGTAAATGAAATTCATGCTAAAACATCGATTTAAATAAATAATAAAAATATGAATAAAATACCTTTAATTTCAAATATCACTTTGAAAAGCATTTAATTGTTGATAATCAATCGGAAAAATATCTTGACACCTTGAGGTTGATCGACACACATTCATACTTGGCAACGGGTATCAATTATGGGTGGTCAACTTATTAAGTCGTTGGTAGCCGATACACACCCTTAGGCAACCATCCTTCTTCTCCATGAACGAAACGGATGTCATTCACGATGATATGATTGATCTAGCGAAACTCTTATTCACTAAATATTACAGCTAAGCCTTTAAGCTCCCTTAACTTTTATGGAGCCACATGGTATGGCGGTAAGGAAAATAGATCGGTATCCAAAGCCAATTCAATGGTGATTTGATATCCTTTTTACGGTCATAATCCAAGTAACTTGTTGGGAAAACGCTTTCGAATTGCTTCCCACTATGAGCACTTCCATCGCTCACCGGGCATCAGCCACATGGGTCAAATACCCTTGACAACCATTCTCTGATAGCTCCTCGGAAACGAGAATAGAAATTAACCACGGTAAAGGCCTCCTAACTCCTCCACGAAGCACCACTTCAGGTAAGCTGAAACACTTTAATTTTACTCTTTTATGGTAGCGGTCCATAAACATAAGATTCATAACTACTCAATCCATATCTAGGACCACTTCGAATCCCAAAAAGATTCACAAAATTAGATCTGCCCCCATTATTTGACCTTCGATAAAGAAAAGGCAATCCTCGACCATTTACTAGGTCATAGGAATTCCCCGTTAGGATACGTGATTCTAATTGACACCCTCAAAGATTAGAGTTATTTCAACTCGGGCAACGAATTTGCTTCGAGATAAAGGGAAATAACGCTTTAAGATGAGTAAAACAAGGGAATAGAGGCGGATGGGACGCACAACAATGCACAGTCCCTTAGGAATACTAGAACCTAGAGCTCTGATACCAACTGTCAGGACCCATCCAAAATTCCTCACCGGAACCCTAGACAAGCCTTGATCCCAGGGAAACCCTATCAGACACTCCAATGGAAAATCCGGCAGAACCTCCCCTAAGGGTTGGACTTACTACAATTTTTCCTGCACTTAAAATACACTTCTATATACACTCCTTATTCCTCCCACATTACTACAATTTAATTCCACAAATTTACAGCACTCCAAAATAAAAACAGGGAATCAATATATAATTCAATAAATGTGTGTCCAATCAGTGTACAGAACATTATACAAATGATTGTGAAATTAATGCAATGACAAATGAAGCAATTCAAGATGGAGAGGAAAAAGGGAGAAAATGCTTCTTGGACTTTCGGCAATGAACTGAGATGTTGAGCTCACCCCGGACGATCAACGTCTACTAACCTGAACCTAGGGGAACGGAATTTAAAAACATGATATACTAATCATCTCAGTGAGTAACCCAATCTAATATACAATTATAATAATAATATATGGTAAATAACTTAGTTAATTGATTAATAAGAAATAAGTAAATAAATAATAGGTAGTTAAAAATAATATTTTCCCTCAAAACCCTCACGATCCACTTAGTTGGAAAAGTTCCGCTTTTTAAAACATTTTCACAAAACCCAATAATTGTACCAGAAAAATGAAGGAATAATTAATTAAATAAATTATAAATAAAATGCATTAAATTAAAGATCTAGAATGTATAATAAGAAACAAGAATAATTTTAATAACAATTATTAAATAATTAATGCATGTCATAACAATTAATACCGAAAAATCTCACATTAAAACAATTCTTGAAATAATTAAATAATTAAAATAAATCAATTTATTGAATAATTAAGCAAAGGAAAAATTAAATAAAATTAAAACCTCCATTTGAAATAAATAATAAAAACAACATTAAATATATTCTTAATTTAAATACAATTTCAAAATATTTATTTTGAAATCCATGTTCTGAAAACCATTTGATGCACTCACTATATACCGGTGGCGCCAACGGTATCCAGCGTCCCAAGGTACCGCCAGATAGGAGGTTAAAGAGAGAAATCGGTATACGGTCGCATGGCATCCCATCGCGCCGCTGCTAACAGACGTCTCGGCCATGGAGGGGCGGCCTATCCTTATCCGATGGCAACCACAGGACAACCCCATAATCACTTGTGCGCTACTCACACCCACCTGCGCACTCACCACATCCACCTGCACACTAATCATATCCATGCATAAAGAACACCAGTACGTGTATGGTGCATCTAAAAATCATAAAATCAATATATTTATTTTCAAATCTCAAAATTTCATAAATACTACCGGGTTTATTCCATTCCATTAAACCCGCAAATTTTCCACAATTCCTTTATAAATCATCGTCATAAATTCATCACACAATTTCCATCAATTTCAAATCCATCAACTTTCAAATGCATCAATTTTCCAATCCACAATATTCAAATGCGTAAGCATAATTTTTAAAATAATATCTTTAAATCCTTAAAATTCAAGATAAGCATAATTTCATTAAATTCCCATAAATTTTCCAAAATTCGTAAATCCATATAAATGCATTTTTATTGCTTGAAATAAACTCATAATAATTTCAACAATAAATCAATAATGTTAAAAATCATAATTTCTTTAAATATCAAATTTTCATAAAATAATTTCCATAATTTATCAAGATCATAACATGATTTAATGCACATATACATTTCAATTTATTCAAATTGTGCCATCAAAATTTCAAATATAATTTTGCTAAATATTTAGCACATAAATATTAAATCCAAACATTTAATTATCACAAAATAAATATAATTTAACACCCGAAATTAATTTTGAAGGTGGGTCACTCACCTCGAGTATGTAATTAACCTAAGATCCTCCATGGGATCAATTCCATGATGCACACTTGCTCCGAGAACAACAATATTGCACAACTCAAATAAATTAATATTTTATTCGGATAAATAATACCAGGTACCCGGGGGGTTTAACACAAACGTTAACCAAAATTTGTGAATAATATACCAAAACGAAGCTTATGGAACAAGGATCGCGGATTGAGGCTTACCTCCTGGAGATCGGACCCGTGGTGGCCGGAATCTCGTCGGAAAGCTCTTAGATTTTAGGCCTTTGACTCTCACAATCTGTTAAGAATTGAGGAAAGTGGACATTGGATTTGGGTTCAAAGGGTTGGAATTAGTGGGAAAGGATGGGCGGTGTAACTGGAAACTGGCCGGAAAGTCGATTTCCCGACAAGCCACCGTGGTCATCGGAATCCGCCACCGCCGGCGGCGCGTCCGGTGGCCACTGGTAGTGATTTTTGGTGGAAAGGTAGATTGGGGAATGGGTGACTCAACGAGACCGGTGGTGAGGCAAATGGAGGTCGGAATAGGAAGAAATCTGGGTTTGAAGAAATCGACGCCGCCACCGAAAAAAGTCTTGATCAGGGCGCGTTGGCGGTCGGTTAGCCATGATTTTTGGCTGGCCAGCCAATTTTCATGTGGGTGTCAAGCTAGGGTGGCGCGTGTACTGTTTTGGTAGCCGAAAATGCGTGAACAGTGGTTTGCCGATTGGGTTTCTCTCTCTAGCTCTCTCTCTCTCTCTCTCTTTCCTCCCTTCTTTCTCTCTCCTTCCTCGGCTCACGTGTTTTGCCAAAATAAAAGCCACTCATGGATGACACTGTTCACTCACGGGGATTGGCTGAAAATACGACACGTGGCACACACGGTTCACTCAAGTCAAAATATATTACAATATTACAGTATTCGGAAAACTTTGTATTTCCATAACTTTTTAACCAGATGTCCAATTTAAACGTGCCGCTAGTCTATGAACTCGTATCGACGAGTACTTCACAACCATGCATAAGTCAAAGCTCAACTTTGCATGAACAAAAAGTCAACTCCGGCACCCCTTAAACAGTTTGGACCTCAACTTGTTTTGCTCATAACTTTCAAACCATAACTCCGTTTTCAACATGTTACTAGTCTATGAACTCGTGACAATATGTACTTTTTAATGGTACCTCAGTCAATGTGAAATTCCATCAGGAGAAAAAAGTCAACATTTGACCCCTTCTTGGTCAACAACGGTCAAACCCAGTCAACCTTGGTCAAATTTTAGAAATTTCTGATGTACTTTGGGACGGGGTGTTACATATATGCACTCCATATGTTCCACTATAATTTTTTTTTTTTTATGGGTTGCTACTTTGACTTTGATGTTAACTTGTTCCTTGAATATTTTTTAAATTTAATGAATGGATTCGTCTTTTACTAGCTACTACTAGATCTATGGATTGAGTGAAGCAAATTATGTTAGATATTGATCAAGGAAGGCTCCTTTCTACTCTAGAAAGGCGATGGGGAGAGATCGCACTCAACAAGCATCCTTAAGCGTTAAGCCCATGAAACGTTGATCTATCCTTCAATAACACATCATTCCAAGAACAGCACAAATTCGCTCTAAATTAGCTCCAGAAATCATTCCATAAGTCGTTAAAGACAGTAGCCCTCCATGCATCAACCTTCGATCACCTGTTTAGAAAATCAATTGTGCATGATTACGCAAAGGTTATTTATGCTTATAATGGTACTGAAATTTGTTTACTGATTTTTGTGGTGATGCCATTAAGCATATTTTTTGAAATTCTTTAATTGATCCATTAGATTGAAAAGCTTTTTTTAAAAATTGAGGTGACTCATTCTTATTTTATTAAATTATATTATAATAAGAAAAATGATATTTGTCATCAGTAATAACTGTCACTATCCTATATGACAGTAGATTCCATGTATATATATATATAAGTAAAAACAGTTTATATACCAGTGGGTTTCATATATATAAAAACCACATAAATATTAAACTCAAGCCTATAAAGTGATGATAGTTATCACTGATGACATATAGTGATACTATTATATTGCTTATATAATATTTTGTATGTCTTAAAATTATGGAATTAGTTATGAGACAAGCACATGACTTTTCTATAGGATAAAAGGAGTTTGGATGCACATGCATGCGTGCACATACAAAGACACACACACACACACACACACACACACATATATATACATAAACACACAAATAAAAAAAAAAAAAAAACAAAAACCATATTTTTTTTTTCTCTCTTTGATACTTTCTATTTATCTGTTTTAGTCTATCAATTTCATATCTTTGAAATACTTGAATCTTAATCCTTATTAATTCTTTCACATTTTTTTCTTTTTATTATTTTTTGGGATTTTTTTAAATGTACATATATTATGAAAAATATATGTTCTACGTTACTTTTTTAATTTTACTTTTATTTTATTTATTTGGCTTTCAGATCTTTATAAAGAAAATTGTTGCATTATGTAACACCCCGTCTCGAAGTACACCGGAAATTTCTAAAATTTGACCAAGGTTGACCAGGTTTGACCGTCGTTGACCGAGAAGGAGTCAAATGTTGACTTTTTGCTCCTGATGGAATTCCACATTGACTGAAGTACCGTTAAAAATTACACGTTGTCACGAGTTCATAGACTAGTAGCATGTCAAAAACGGAGCTACGATTTGAAAGTTATGAGCAAAACAAGTTGAGGTCCAAACTGTCCAAGGGGTGCCCGAGTTGACTTTTTGTTCATGCAAAGTTGAGCTTTGACTCATGCATGGTTGTGAAGTACTCGTCAATACGAGTTCATAGACTAGCGGTACGTCCGATTTGGACATGTGGTTTGAAAGTTATGGACCTGCAAAATTTTTCAAATATAGAATTATTTTAATATATTTGGCTTGAGTGAACAGTGTATACCACGTGTCGCAATTTCAGCCAATCCCATGAGTGAACAGTATCACCCATAGTTGGCTTTTATTTTGGCAAAACACGAGAGCCGGGGAGAGCAGAGAGAAAGAAGGGAGGAGAGAGAGAGAGAGAGAGAAAGAGAGAGCTAGAGAGAGAAACCAACCGTCCACCGCCGTTCACCCATTTCCGGCCACCGGAACAGTACACATGCCACCCCACCTTGAAGCCCACTTGAAAATCGCCAGTCCCGTTGAATTACCCATCACTAGATCTACCTTCCCACCAAAAATCACGGCCAGTGGCCACCGGAAGCGCCGCTGGCGGTGGCGGATTCCGATGACCATGGTGGCTCGCCGAAAAATTGACTTTCCGGTGAGTTTCCAGTTGCACCACCCCTCCTTTCCCACTAATTCAGACCCTCTGAACCCAAATTCGATGTCCACTTTCCTCAATTCGGGATGGATTGTGAGAATCACGGCTTAAAATTCGTGAGCTTTCTGGCGAGATTTCGGCCACCAAGGGTCCGATCTCCGAAAGGTAAGCCTCAATCCGTGATCCTCGTTCCATAAGCTTCGATTTGGTATATTACTCGTCAATTTTGGTTAACGTTTGGTATATTACTTCCATAAGCTTCGGGTACCGGGTATTATTTACCCGAATAAAATATTAATTTATTTGAGATGTGTAATATTGTTGTTCTAGGAGCACGTGTGCGTCGTGGAATTGATCCCATGGAGGATTTTGGGTTAATTGCTTGCTCGAGGTGAGTGAGCTACCTTCAAATTAATTTCGGGAATTAAATTTGTGAATATTTTGTGTGGATTGAATATTTGAAATTTATATTTTATGTGTCAACTATTTAGTGGATTTATATGTGGAAATTTTGATGCCCATATTTGAATAAATTGAAATATATGATTTTTGATAAATTATGGAAATCTAGATTTTATGACAATTTGATATTTAAAGGAATTGTAAAAGTAATATTATTTGATTTATTATGAAATTTATTTGTGAATTTATTTTGATTAATAAAAAATGCATTTATATAAATTTATGCATTGTGGAAATTATTTTATGGGATTGAGGATTTGTGGAATTAAATTATATATGAAATTCATGTGGTTTTAATATTATTTTTGGACATAATTTGATTTTAAATATTTCAAGGAAATATTGGTTTAAGTTTGGTGGTTTCAAATTGTATAATTATGCCTTGGAATATTATTTAATTGATTTTATGATTTGGAAAAAATTAATTGTATATTATTATTGATGAATTTATGCTGGTGTTATTAAAGAGAAATGTGGGATGGTGAATTTGAAAAATGGTATAATTCCCACAGTGAATTTTGGAAAAAAATTCGTATTTTAATAATAAATTTGGTTATTTGTTTTAGACGCACTCATACAGTACTAGTGTTCTGTACTGTGTATGTGGATGAGCGCGCAAGTTATAATGTCTCCCGTGATTGCCATCAGACCGAGGGCAGGCAAGTTTGATATTGGCCATAAGCCGCTCCCCCATGGCCGGGATGACGGCTTAAGCAGCGGCGCTGTCGGGATGCTGAAGCGACCGTATGCAAATTTCTCTCTTTAACCTCCCATTACACGGTGCTCGGGACGTTGGGTATCGTGGGATATCACTGGTATGTAGTGTGGTGCGTCAAGTAGCTTTCGATATTATTTCCAAATAATAATGTTTTTAAAGAGTATTTAAAATAAAAATGTATCAAATGGAATTTTTATAATTTATTTAATCAATGTTTCTAAAATGCATTTTACCTTGATTATTTTACTATTTAAATGGATTGGTGTTTTCAAATAAATTCTTTTATAGTTTTATCATTTACTTCAAATAGATGATTAAATTGATTTAAGTATTTCTTTTATTAGTTAAATGATTTATTTTACTATTTATATTAATTTGCTGGTTTTAAAGCGATTTTACTATGTTCTTACCATTCATTTTAAATGAAGATTTTAATTTGATTTAATTATTCATTTATTTAATTGTTCAATTAATTTATTCATTCTAATTATTTTATTATTTCCTGAATTGTCTTAATGTAAGTTTCATTAATATTTTTGTATTATTTGTTTATGACATTTATTAATCATTTAGTAATTGTTACGAAATTATTTTTATTTCTATTCCTATTTTATTTTCATTATAAATTTGGGATGCTTGATTTATTATATTTTATTTGATATTTAGTTGACTAATTGATTCCTTGGTTTTAGGGGAATACAAATAACGGGTTTTGCGAAAATGTTTTAAAAGGGGAACTTTTCCAACGGAGTGAATGATGAGGGTTTTGAGAGAAAATATTATTTTTAATTAATTATTATTTACTTACTTATTTATTCTTAATTAATCAAATGTACTATAATTAACGTTGTTTTATAACTGTACAGTAGATAGGGTCACTCACCGAGATGATTAGCATCTTATATTTTTAAATTCTGTTCCCCTAGGTCTAGGTTGGGAGGCGTTGATCGTCCGGGGTGAACTCGACGTCTCAGTTCATTGCCAAGAGTCCAAGAAGCATTTCCTCCCTTTTTCCTCTTCATCTTGTATTGCTTCCTTATCTGACATTGAATAAATTTCATATTTACTTGCATAATGCTTTGTATACTGTATTGGACGCATTTTATTAAATACTGCATTAATTCCTTATTATTATTTTGGAGTGCTGCAAATTGTGAAATTAAATTGTAGTAATGTGGGAGGAATAAGGTGGTGTATATAGAAGTGTGTTTTCAGTACAGGAAATTTGTGGTAAGTCTAACCCTTAGGAGAGGTTCTGCCGGATTTTCCGTTGGAAGGTCCGGTAGGATTTCCCTGGGATCAGGGCTTGTCCAGGGTTCTGGTGAGGAATTTTGGACGGGTCCTGACAGTTGGTATCAGAGCTATAGGTTCTAGTATTCCTAAGGGACTGTTCATTGTTGTGCGTCCCATCCACATCTAATCTCTCATTTTACTCATCTTAAAGCGTTCTTTCCCTTTATCTCGAAGCAGATTCGTTGCCGGAGTTGAAATAACTCTAATCTTCGAGGGTGTCAATTAGAATCACCTATCCTAATGGGGAATTCTTATAGCCTAGTCAATGGTCGAGGATTGCCTTTTCTTTATCGAAGGTCAAATAATGGGGGCAGATCCAATTCTGTGAATCTTTTTGAGATTCAAAGTGGTCCTAGATATGGATTGAGTAGTTATGCATCTTATGTTTATGGACCGCTAGCATAAAGGAGTAAAATTAATGTGATTCAGCTTACCTGAAATGGTGCTTCGTGGAGGAGTTAGGAGGCCTTTACCGTGGTTAATTTCTATCCTTATCTCCAAGGAGCTATCGAAGAATGGTTGTCAAGGGTATTTGATCCATGTGGTTGATGCCCGAGTAGATGGTGAGCGTTGGAATTGCTCATAGTGGAAAACAATTTGAAAGCGTTTTCCCAACAAGTTACCTAGATTACGACCGTAAAAAGGATATCAAATCACCATTGAATTGGCTTTGGACATCGATCTATTTTAGTACCGCCATACCGTGCGACTCCATAAGAGTTAAGGGAGCTTAAAGGCTTAGCTGCAAGATTTGGTGAATAAAGGTTTCACTAGACCAAGCTTATCATCGTGAATGGCATCGGTTTCGTTCATGGAGAAGAAGGATGGTTGCCTAAGGGTGTGTATCGGCTACCAACGACTTAATAAGGGGACCACCCATAATCGATACTTGTTGTCGAGTATGGATGTGTGTCGATCAACCTCAAGGTGTCAAGATATTTTTCCAATCGATTATCAAAAACTAAATGTTTTTCAAACTGATATTTGAAATTAAAGGTATTTTATTCATGTTTTTATTATTTATTTAAATCGATGTTTTGGCATGAATTTCATTTGCATTGATTTTACTAATTATTTAAAGTTGTGAATTAAAATGTATTTTGACATGTTTTTATAATTTACCTTGATTATGAGAGGTTACATAAAATGTGTTTTCATCATTTATTCAATTAATGTTTTAAATGTGCATTTTACTATGATCTTATTATTTAAATTGTTTGGGTGATTTAAAATAAATTTTATTATATTGTTGTTCTTATTTTAAATGCATGTTTTAAATATTTCTTTTATTATTTAATCGATTCATTTTATTTATTTTAAAATGATTATTAAAAATGCATTTATCCATGTTTTTATTATTGTTGTTTCAATGTGGAATTTTAACAATTGCCTATGCAAGTTAAGGTATTTTAAACTAATTAAAATAATTTTCTTATTATTTATTATTTCATTGATTTAATTAGTAAATTTCATAAATTATATTTTGATTTTTGAGGAAATTTGAAAATTTAAATTGGGTTGATGAATTGTATATATTTTATGTTGGTGGTATATTTGAAAAGAATATATTTATTAATTGTTTGATGTTATGGTTTTTCCAAGATCGATTTAAGGTTTAAGTATCGCCAATTGAGAATCCAAGAGTAGGATATCCTTGAGTTCAAAAAAAAAAAAAAAGAGATCCTAAAGGAAGCACGTGATTCGACGTATGTGATACACCCCAAAGGTATAAAGATATATTGAACGCTCACTAAGTATTATGGGTGGATTGGCATGATAAAGGAAGTTGTCGAATTAGAATCAAGGTGCGTAAGTTGCCGACAAGTGGAAGAGGGAAGTAGAAATGTTAGCGCACTTTTTACTGGTATGAGAGTGGTTCTCACTGAGACAAGTCGGCCAGGCTGTTCGTAAAGCGTATTATGAGTCTGCATAGAGCATCAATCGCCATTACGTCTAATTGAGATTAGAGCTTTACTTCAAGACTATGACGAAGGTTAACAGATACACTTGGAGCGAGACTTAACTACTGCATCGTCTTCTACCACAGGTCATTGGACAAGCGAAGTGCAAAATGTATACTTCGGAAGTTATGCTAAGACCAGGCATTATGTAATGTCGAATGAAGTGGGAATAAGCAATTGTCGTTGATAAGGTCCGTTGTAATATTAGCTACCAAGTGAGCATCGAGGTGTCTTCGTATGAGATTCTATATGGAAGGCAGTGTTGAACCCCACTATATTGGAGTGAGGCAGGTGAGGAGAAGCACCACACGACGACCAACGTGAATTGCATGCCAACACCTACGGATGACTATGAATAAGGTGAAGGTCATCCGAGAGAGTTTTAAGACCGCTCAGGAATCGACAATGAGTTAAGCCGACGTGCATGGAAAAGATCTTGAATTCGAAGTCTGAGATTGAGTTTTTTTGAAATTATCTCCGTAGAAGAGAGTTGTACGCTTTGTTTGATAGAGAGAGAGAGATAAGTTCTCGTTATCGTAGTTTCTACAAGGTTATTGGAAGAATTGGTTTTGTGGTATGCAATTAGTATTTTCGGGAAAGCAGACATGGGTATGCAGCGTAATTCACGTATTGTTGCTATGAAAGGACATCGAAGACCGTCATGAATGGAGCGAATAAGATAGATTTTTTAAGTCATGAGGAATGTGTATGGGTCAATAAGAATATTTTCTTAAATTAAAAGTCTCGTGGTGAATTAATCTAGTCGAGAAAGCGACGTGGAAGCTCAAGGCTCAAATCCACAATCAATATTCTTATGCGTTTCTGTAACATATAAAATTTTGAGGATGAAATTTTTGTAATGGGGGAAGATTGTAACACCCCGTCCCGAAGTACACCGGAAATTTCTAAAATTTGACCAAGCTTGATCGGGTTTGACCGTCGTTGACCGAGAAGGGGTCAAATGTTGACTTTTTTCTCCTAATGGAATTTCACATTGATCGAGGTACCATTAAAAAATAGACATTGTCACGAGTTCATAGACTAGTAGCATATCGAAAACGGAGCTACGGTTTGAAAGTTATGAGCAAAACAAGTTGAGGTCTAAACTGTCCAAGGGGTGCCGAGTTGACTTTTTGTTCATGCAAAGTTGAGCTTTGACTCATGCATGGTTGTGAAGTACACATCGATACGAGTTCATAGACTAGCGGTATGTCCGATTTGGACACGTGGTTTGAAAGTTATGGACCTGCAAAATTTTTCAAATACAGTATTATTTTAATATATTTGGCTTGAGTGAACAATGTATGCCACGTGTCCCAATTTCAGCCAATCCCGTGAGTGAACAGTGTCACCCACAGGTGGCTTTTATTTTGGCAAAACACAGGAGCCGGAGAAAGGAGAGAGAAAGAAAGGAGGAGAGAGAGAGAGAGAAAGAGAGAGCTAGAGAGAGAAACCAACCGGCCACCGCCGTTCACCCATTTTTGGCCATTGGAACAGTACACATGCCACCCCACCTTGAAGCACACCTGAAAACCGGCAGGCCAGCCAAAAATCACGGCCAACCGATCGCCGACGCGCCCGGATTGAGGCTTTTTCGAGCGGCGGCGCCGATCACTTCAAACCTAGATTTCTCCCTATTCCGACCTTCGTTTGCCTCACTGCTGGTCCCGTTGAATTACCCATCACCAGATCTACCTTCCCACCAAAAATCACAGCCAGTGGCCATCGGACGCGCCGCCGGCGGTGGTGGATTCCGGTGACCACGGCGGCTCACCAGAAAATTGACTTTTCGACCTGTTTTCAGTTGTACCGCCCCTCCTTTCCCATTGATTCCGACCCTCAGAACCCAAATCCGGAGTCCACTTTCCTTAATTCGCGACGGATTGTGAGAATCGAAGGCTTAAAATCCGTGAGCTTTCCGGTGAGATTCCAGCCACCACGGGTCCGATCTCCGGGAGGTAAGTCTCAATTCGTGATCCTCGTTCCATAAGCTTCAATTTAGTATATTACTAGTTAATTTTGGTTAACGTTTGTATTAAACCCTCCAGGTACCGGGTATTATTTACCCTAATAAAATATTAATTTATTTGAGATGTGTAATATTGTTGTTCTAGGAGCACGTGTGCGTCGTGGAATTGATTCCAGGGAGGATCTTGGGTTAATTGCGTGCTTGAGGTGAGTGACCCACCTTCAAATTAATTTCGGGAATTAAATTTGTGAATATTTTGTATGGATTGAATATTTGAAATTTATATTTTATGTGTCAAATATTTAGTGGATTTATATGTGGAAATTTTGATGCCCATATTTGAATAAATTGAAATATATGATTTTTGATAAATTATGGAAATCTAGATTTTATGACAATTTGATATTTAAAGGAATTGTAAAAGTAATATTATTTGATTTATTACGGAATTTATTTGTGAATTTATTTTGATTAATAAAAAATGCATTTATATAAATTTATGCATTGTGGAAATTATTTTATGGTATTGAGGATTTGTGGAATTAAATTATATATGAAATTCATGTGGTTTTAATATTATTTTTGGGCATGATTTGATTTTAAATATTTCAAGGAAATATTGGTTTAAGTTTGGTGGTTTCAAATTGTATAATTATGCCTTGGAATATTATTTAATTGATTTTATGATTTGGGAAAAATTAATTGTATATTATTATTGATGAATTTATGCTGGTGTTATTAAAAAAAATGTGGGATGGTGAATTTGAAAAATGGTATAATTCCCACAGTGAATTTTGGAAAAAATTTCGTATTTTAATAATAAATTTGGTTATTTGTTTTAGACGCACTCATACAGTACTGGTGTTCTATACTGTGTATGTGGATGAGCGCACAAGTTATAATATCTCCCGTGAGTTGCCATCGGACCGAGGGTAGGCAAGTTTGATATTGGCCATAAGCTGCCCCCTTCCATGGCCGGGATGATGGTTTAAGCAGCGGCGCTATCGGGATGCTGAAGCGACCGTATGCAAGTTTCTCTCTTTAACCTTCCGTTACATGGTGCTCGGGATGCTGGATATCATGGGACATCACTGGTATATAGTGTGGTGCGTCAAGTAGCTTTCGATATTATTTCCAATTAACAATGTTTTTAAAAAGTATTTAAAATAAAAATGTATCTAATGGAATTTTTATAATTTATTTAATCAATGTTTCTAAAATGCATTTTACCTTGATTATTTTACTATTTAAATGGATTGGTGTTTTCAAATATTTTACTTTTATAGTTTTATCATTTACTTCAAATAGATGATTAAATCGATTTAAGTATTTCTTTTATTAATTAAATGATTTGTTTTACTATTTATATTAATTTGCTGCTTTTAAAGCGATTTTACTATGTTCTTACCATTCATTTTAAATGGAGGTTTTAATTTAGTTTAATTATTTATTTATTTAATTGTTCAATTAATTTATTCATTCTAATTATTTTATTATTTCCTGAATTGTCTTAATGTAAGTTTCATTAATATTCTTGTATTATTTGTTTATGACATTTATTAATCATTTAGTAATTGTTACGAAATTATTTTTATTTCTATTCCTATTTTATTTTCATTATAAATTTTGGATGCTTGATTTATTATATTTTATTTGATATTTAGTTGACTAATTGATTCTTTGGTTTTTGGGAAATACAAATAACGGGTTTTGCGAAAATGTTTTAAAAGGGGAACTTTTCCAACGGAGTGAATGATGAGGGTTTTGAGAGAAAATATTATTTTTAATTAATTATTATTTACTTACTTATTTATTCTTAATTAATCAAATGTACTATAATTAACGTTGTTTTATAACTGTACAGTAGATAAGGTCACTCACTGAGATGATTAGTATCTCATATTTTTAAATTCTATTCCCCTAGGTCCAGGTTGGGAGACGTTGATCGTTCTGGGTGAACTCGACGTCTCAGTTCATTGCTAAGAGTCCAAGAAGCATTTTCTCCCTTTTTCCTCTTCATCTTGTATTGCTTCCTTATCTGACATTGAATAAATTTCATATTTACTTGCATAATGCTTTGTATACTATATTGGACACATTTTATTAAATACTGCATTAATTCCTTATTATTATTTTGGAGTGCTGCAAATTGTGGAATTAAATTGTAGTAATGTGGGAGGAATAAGGTGGTGTATATAGAAGTGTGTTTTCAATGCAGGAAATTTATGGTAAGTCCAACCCTTAGGGGAGGTTCTGCCGGATTTTCCATTGGAAGGTCTGATAGGGTTTCCCTTGGATCAGGGCTTGTCTAGGGTTCCGGTGAGGAATTTTAGATGGGTCCTGACACATTATTTCCTATGTTAACCAATCTCATGGAGATTAGATTGGTACTCAATTCTAGTTATGATGATCGCATTCTTTTTCTTATACTTCCTTATAGAGAAGGCACCTAACTTGCAAAGATTTTGAATTGAAGGTACGTAACATTCTTATCACTTGGTTAAATATAATAATAGTAATAATAACAATAATAGTAATAATAACAATAATAATAATCCTGTGATGTGAATATTGTAACACCCCGTCCCGAACCATGTCGGAATTTTTGCACGTTGAACGAGGTTGACTGTTGACTTTGACCGTTGACCGTTGACCGTTGACCGAAGGGGTCAAAAGTTGACTTTTTGACACGGTGGAAATTTCGAGTTGACCAGGGTACCATGGTGAAATGCACGATGCCCCGAGTTCGTAGACTGGTAGCACGTCAAAAACGGAGCCACAATTTGAAAGTTATGGACGAAACAGGTTGCGGTCCAAACTGTCCAAGGGGTGCCAGGGTTGACTTTTTATTTTTGGGGAAATGAGCTTTGACTCGTGCATGGTTGTGAAGTGCTCGTCGATACGAGTTCACAGACTAGCGGCACGCTCAAAATGGAAATCCGGTTAAAAAGTTATGGACGTTTGAAGTTTACCGGATACCGTATTATTTTAATGTTTTTGGGTCGGTGAACAGTGAAATGCCACGTGTCAGCTTTTGATTGGTCCACGTGGCATGAACAGTGTCACACAGGGGTTTTTATTTGTTAAAAGTCTCGGGGAAGAGAGAGAAAGAGAGAGAGGAGAGAGAAAGAGAGAGAGAGAGAGGACCGCCCGGCAAAACCTCCAAATTTCACGGCGAACGGCAAAACCTCCAAATTTCACGGCGAACGGCCGCCGGACGCGCCCGGATCGGACCTCCGAAGTTTGGCGGCGAGTTTTCCCCTCCACCGCCGGCCACCGCGAATCGACCCTGTTCCGGCCTATATACAATACACGCGCCAGCTAGCCTTGATCCTCTCCTCAAGTCCGGCCGACCCACCAAAAATCACGGCCATCGGACCACCGACGCGTCGGGATCGGAGCGTTTTCCGGCGAGGGGCCGGAAATCTTCAAACGGTGATTTCTCCGTCGTCCGACCTCTGTTTTGCTCACCGCCGGTCCCGTTGGATTGCTCTCCTCACGATCTACAAATCTGCAAAATTTCACGACCAACGGCCACCGCACGCGCCGCCGCCGGCGACGGTTGCCGGTGACCGTGGCGGCTCGCCGGAAAATACTGTTCCGGCGAGTACCCGAAATTCTGGCCAGCTCCAATCCGCTGTGTTCGACCTCCTGAATTCGAATCCGACTTCCGTTTCCGCCAATTCGCGACAGTTTGGGAGAATTGCGGAGCCGAGACCCGAAAAGCTTTCCGGCGAGATTCCGACCCCGTCGGGTCCGATCACCGGAAAGTATGACCGAATCCGTGATCCTCATCACGCGAGCTTCGATTCGGTATATAACTCGTAACCCTTAGATATCGCTTGGTGTTCGCTCCCCGGGTATCCATTTGGGAATTACCCGAATAAAATATTAATATTTTTGGTTGGTGCACTGTGGTTGTTTAGGTGCACGTACGAGTGGCGGAGTTGATCCCGAGGAGGATCTTAGTTGATTTGCGTGCTCCAGGTGAGTGACCCACCTTCAAAAATTATTTTGGGCAATTAATTATATTTAATTGGTATTTAAATTGGTATTTAAATTATGCTCATGTTGTGTGATTTAATTATGGTTTTACTGTGGTTTAATTTATTTGTTATGCATGAGCAAAGTGTACTTCGATGGTATTTGTATGTGGTTTTCAGTATTAAATTTTCGGGCATAATTGGGTTAAATATTTTATGAAAATATTCGGTTAAATTTTATAAATTATGCCCGTGGTATTTTTATGGTTGCATCTCGTACTTCGAGGAAATTGTGGTTTGTTGGTTATTAATTGTTTCGTACCGGGTTATGGAATAAAAATATGTGGGATGGTGTTTTTGTGAAAATATGGTATACTTCCCACGGTGGTTTTTGGAAAAACGGTACGGTTGGTTGTTAATGGTTATTTTTAGATGCACTCATACAGTATTGGTGTTCTGGTGTATGGTGTATGGACACGTGGTAGTGCACGGTTATTATCTGGTTTAGCGCACGGTTATTACTTCACCCGTTGTTGCCATTGGACCGTGGGCAGGCAAGGTTATTGTTGCGCATAGCCACCCCCCTCCTTGGCCGGGTGATGGTTTTTAGTAGTCGGTACTGTCGGGATGCCGAAGTGACCGCTGCAGGTTTCTCTCTTTAACCCCCCGCCAGTCGGTGCTCGGGACGCTGGGTATCGGAGGGCATCACCGGTATATGGTGTGGTGCGTCAGGTGTAATTGTCGGTGTAAATTGCAAATAATGTTTTAAACCCCAAAGGTGTTCTAAAATTATTTATCATAATTTATTGCAGTTTATTTATATATTTGGGGTATGTATTTATTTATTTATTGTTTATCAAACGGTTTAATCCCTTGGTTTTCGAGAGGTATGCACACTGGGTTTTGCGAAAAGGTTTTAAAAAGGGAACATTTCAAACGGAGTGTTTGGTGAGAGTTTTGAGGGAAATTATTATTTTCCAACCGTTATTATTATTATTTATTTATTAATTGTTGGTATGTGTTCTATTTCTTAATTGTTATTACTATTATTTTTATTATCACAAAAGGTGTTCAGTAGTTCGGGTTACTCACGGAGATGATTAGCATCTCACACTCTTAAATTCCGTTCCCTTAGGTGCAAGTGGTGGTAGACGTTCTTCCGGAGCGAACCAAGTTTTCCGCTGCTGTTGTGTTTCGAGAAGTACTTCTGTACTCTTTCATCTCAGTGTATTATTTCTTTCAGCCTTGTTGTATTTCTGTTGTTTAGCACTTCTTAAAGCTCTGTATACTGTTGGGATACTTCTGTTTTATTGATGCATTGGACTGTTGTTGTTTTTGAGAAGTGCTGAAATTTGTGGAACAATTTGTAGTTGTGGGAGGAATAAGGGGATGAATTTTAGAAGTGTGTTTTCAGTGCAGGTAATTTGTGGTAAGTAAATCCCTTAGGGGAGGCTCTGTCGGATTTTTCATTGGAGGGTCCGGGAGGGTTTCCCTGGGATCAGGGCTGTCTAGGGTTCCGGGGAAGGAATTCTGGACGGGTCCTGACAAATATCCACAGGTTAAACTTGTAGATTCACACCCATGTTATGTGAATTTTAAAGTTTGCATTTGTTCAAACCATAAAAAAACTTTGTATAAATATTTATTTTTACCTTTGTTGTGCTCCCCACCACTCTCAAGAATTTGTGTCAGAATAATATATGATGACTAAAGTAGAGACTCACGGTTTCGATATCAAAATAATTGCAGTTGGAATGCTATGGTGTTGATAAGCCTGATACCGAACAGCTTAATATGGAAAGAAAGAAAATTCCTAAACCTGCAAAATGCCCTCATTTTTGCCTCAAGGAAGTGAAAATAACAGACTATTCAGGTCTTCCGAATGATAATGAACTTATTATCGACCTTAGAGACAATGCAACTTCATTGGAGAAAATCATTGTCAACCCTTGCAAATTTTTGGAATCTCCTCTCAAACTATGGAGAAAGACGAATGAAACTAGAAAGATGAAAAATCTCATGCAATGAAACATATGAAAAAGAAGATTCCCAAGATTATAAAATTTATGTGCCTCTAATATATATTTTTTGTAACACCCTATCCCGAAGTACATCGAAAGTTTCGAAAATCTGATCAAGGTTGACCGGGTTTGACCGTCGTTGATCAAGAAAGGGTCAAATATTGACTTTTTGCTCTGATGAAATTTCACATTGACCGAGGTACCGTTATGAAGTACACGTTATCACAAGTCCATAGACTAGTAGCACGTTGAAAATGGAGCTATGGTTTGAAAGTTATGAGTAAAACAAGTTGAGGTCCAAACTGTCCAAGGGGTGCTGGAGTTGACTTTTTGTTCATATGAAGTTGAGCTTTGACTCATGCATGGTTGTGAAGTACTCATTGATACGAGTTCATAGACTAGCGGCACGCTTAAATTGGACATCTGGTTAAAAAGTTATGGACATACAAAATTTTCTGAATATCGTAATATTTTAATATATTTTGACTTGAGTGAACAGTGTGTGCCACGTGTCGTATTTTCAGCCAATCCCATGAGTGAACAGTGTCACCCATGGGTGGCTTTTATTTTGGCCAAAACACGTGGGTCGGGGAAGGAGAGAGAAAGAGGGGAGGAGAGAGAGAGAGAGAGGGTAGAAAGAGAAACCCAACTGGCCAACCGCCGTTCACCCATTTTCGGCCACCAGAACAGTACACGCACCACCCTAGCTTGAAGCCCACCTGAAAACCGACCGGCCAGCCAAAAATCACGGCCAACCGACCGCTGATGCGCCGGGATCGAGACTTTTTCCCGCAGTGGCGCCGATTACTTCAAACTCAGATTTCTCCCTATTTCGATCTCTGTTTGCCTCACCGCCGGTCCCATTGAGTCACCCATTCCCCGATCTACCTTTCCACCAAAAATCACAGCCAGTGGCCACCGAACGCGTTGTTGGCGGTGGCAGATTTCGGTGACCACGGCGGCTCGTCGGGAAATCGACTTTTCGGCGAGTTTCCAATTCTACTGCCCATCCTTTCCCACTAATTCTGACCCTCTGAACCCAAATCCAGTGTCAAATTTCCTCAATTCGTGACAGAATGAGAGAATCAAGGACTTAAAATTTGAGAGCTTTCCCGCAAGATTTCAGCCACCACGGGTCTGATCTCCTGGAAGTAAGACCAGATTCGTAATCTTCATTTCACAAGCTTCGATTTGGTATATAACTCGTAAATTTTGGTTAACATTTTTAGGAGCACGTGTGCATCGTGGAATTGATCCCATGGAGGATCTTGATTTAATTGCATGCTCGAGGTGAGTGACCAACCTTCAAAACTATTTTGGGGACTATTAAAAATATATATTTTGTGTTATTTGAAATTATGAAAAATAAATGTGTTTGATGTTGAGAGGAATTGATATTTAAAATTTATAATGTCAAATTATGATTGATTAATATATGTATTGTCATCGAACTATGTTTTGGGATTGTCAAAATATATATATATATATATATATATATGGTGCTAATTGAATTTATGAAAAATATGCTATATATGTTTAATATTTAAGAAATTGTTATTTGAGCTTATGATGATGATTTATGTTGACTTAGTGCATGTATTGCATCAAAAATTATATTTTGGGTTTTTAAATAAATTATGTTTTAAATTGTTATTAAATTTATTTTTGAATTTATGATGCCAAAAGTTTATTGATTTAAGCATATATTGCAGGGAAATCATATATTTGGTTTTAAAGAAGTTATGGATTTAAATTATGATCGATTATTGCTAAATTTATATTATGGAATTTATTGCGTATAATAAATGTACTTATATGGATTTAAGCAAATATGAAATTTATGTGATTTTGATATAAATTGATTTTAGGATTTTGAGAAAAATAATTGTATTAAAGTATTGAGTCAAAATCCGTATTTATACGTTTGATTATTTATGGATCAGGTTTTCATGGTGTTGAAAATTGTTATATTTAAATGGATGGATTTGAAATTGATGAATTTTAAAGTGATGGATTTATGATGAGGATTAAAGAAAAAAAAATATGGGATTGTGAATTTGAAAAATAGTATGATTCCCAAGGTGAGTTTTGGAAAAATTGTTATTTTTAAAATAATATGGTTATTTGTTTTAGACGCACTCATACAGTACTGGTGTTCTGTACTGTGTATGTAGATGAGCGCGCAAGTTATAATGTTTCCCGTGAGTTGCCATCGGACCGAGGGCAGGCAAGTTTGATATTGGCCATAAGCCGCCCCCCTCCATGGTTGGGTTAACGGTTTAAGCAGCGGCGCTGTCGGGACGTCGAAGTGACCGTATGCAAGTTCCTCTCTTTAACCTCCCGCTAGATGGTACTCGGGACACTGGGTATCATAAGGCATCACTGGTATATAGTGTGGTGTGTCAAGTATTATTTTTTAGATATAAATTTCAAATCCTAAAGTTTTAAAGCAGCATTTAAATTAAATTTATTTAATTTGTTTTATCATCTATTTCCAATTAGTATTTTCTAAAATGTACTTATTCATATTTTATGTTACTTATTATAAATTAATATTTTTAAAATGCATCTTGCCACAAAAATATTATGTAGATTGGTTGAATATTTCAAAATGAATATTATAATATTTTACCACTTATTTTACATAATTGTTTGTAATTATTTAAATTATATTTTTGAAACTGTTTATTTTATTTTATTAAATCAAATTTTACGAATTATATATTGAAATTCTCTTTTATGTTATATTTCTTTAATGCAAGTATTCTAAATTTATCTTATTATATTTCATTACATTTTATCCGTATTTGGATGATTTAATTATTTATTAAATTAATTATTCTTTGATTTTTGAGGCATAAAAGATTGGGTTTTACGAAAATGTTTTAAAAGAGGAACCTTTCCAACGGAGTGAATGGTGAGGGTTTTGAGAGAAAATATTATTTTCAATTAATTATTATTTATTTACTTATTTATTCTTAATTAATCAAATGTGCTATAATTATCGTTATTATTATAATTGTACAGTAAATAGAGTTACTCACTGAGATGATTAGCATCTCATATTTTTAAATTTCGTTCCCCTAGGCCAAGGTTGGGAGACGTTGATCATCCGGGGCAAACTTGACGTCTCAGTTTATTGCCGAAAGTCCAAGAAGCATTTCTTCCCTTTTTCCTCTCCATCTTGTATTGCTTCTTTATCTGACATTGTATTAATTTCATATTTATTTATATAATGCTCTGTATACTGTATTGGACATATTGTATTAAATACTGCATTAATTCCCTGTTATTATTTTGGAGTACTGTAAATTTGTGGAATTAAATTGTAGTAATGTGGGAGGAATAAGGGGGTGTATATAGAAATGCGTTTTCAGTGCAGGAAATTTGTGGTAAGTCCAACCCTTAGGGGAGGTTCTGCCGGATTTTCCATTAGAAGGTCCAATAAGGTTTATCTGGGATCAGGGCTTGTCTAGGGTTCCAATAAAGGATCTTTGACGGGTCCTGACATTTTTAATTTACGCAGAGATTATTGTAGTGAATTCATGTGCCTCTAATATATATTTTTTAATTTATGTATAGATTCTAGTAGTGATTGTGATATAAGAAGAAAAAAATTGCTTTACCAAATTTGTAGTTCGGTTTTGTGGAGAAAAATGGTAGATTTGACTTCTAATGTACAGCTTAAAATTAATAGTCCAACCAACTCTACTTGTGTCTAATTCTTTTTTATTTTTTTGGGATCAATTATTATGCAAAGACTTCCTTTGATTTAGTTTGTTTCTTCTCCTTCTTTCTGGTGGTAATATTTGCACTCCATACGTTCGACTATGATTTTTTTCGTTTCATTTTTTCCATTTTCATGCAATGCTACTTTGACTTTCATGTCAACTTATTTCTTGAATATTTTTTAAATTCAAATTTTAAAAGTCTGACAATTTAAATTTTATTTTATTATTGGGTGGTTGAGTCGTTGAATTTTAATAAAAATTCTTGAAAAAAAAGAAAGTACGAATACCAATACAAGTATTAGGACATCTGTAATATATTGGTCAAAAACCATGAAGGCTTATGGTTCTTTAATTGTTGACCTTCCATAGGTGTTAATGCCAACGAGGAACTATCACCTACATGAAAGGATAGCTAATTCTGCTACGCGTTTACTTGCCACATTACATTGTTATTTGTCTAGTGGAACCAACGTATTACATGATAATTTAAGTTAATGTTAGGTTAATTTTTTTCATATGGGATTCTTGTTAATTTTATATTAGTAGTAAGTTTAATTGCTTAATGTGTAATCTGTAATATGTTTGTTGAATGGAACTACGTTGAATTAGATGAGATTATTTCAATTCTTGTCCAATCAAATTGAACTATTTATAAAATAATCCAATCAGTTTAACAAATAGCAGTATTTGGTTTTTTTATTTATATTTTCTTTGGGATGTTTTAAAAGAATTTTATTTTATTGGATAACATCTCATCTACACTGAATTAAATGAGATTATTTTAATTATTGTTCAATCAAATTGAACTATTTATGAAATAATCCAATACGTTTAACAAATAGCAGTATTTGATTTTTTTTTTATTCATATTTTCTTTGGGATGTTTTAAAAAAAAATTATTTTACTGGATAACATCTCTAAATATGAAATGAAAAAATTTGAACATGCCACCAACGTTGGTGGAATGTACACATTGCCCATCTCAAACTAAAGATATCCTTTTATGGCAAAACACATCTTGATTAAAAATACATAGATTCAGCAACTATAAAATGTATTTTACCTAAATTATTCTTTTATGAATCTTTTTTTTTTCTACAATATTCTCCTATTAATCTTTTACAAATGAAAAATAAAATAAAATAAAATAAACCCGACCTAAAAACCATAACAAAGAATTCACACTCATTTATTATAAAAAAGGAAAGGGTGCTCTCCCTTAAAATTTTTTTATAGTTATTTATTTAAGCTAATTATATTTCTTTTGAATTTTAAATTATATTTTTTGTTCTTGTATACTTAATTATTATTATAATTTGATTATATCTGTACTTTGAAAATCAAATGCTGGATATTAATAATATAACACATATTGTACAAAAATAATTCTTTTTTCTTATTATTTATTTATTTTTTTAAAAAAAGTATTATTTCTTTCCTTAAACACCTTTTATTGAATTCCTAAAATATTTTTTTTGAGGCAATTAAAATATTATATAACAAAATCATTTTGGTTGTCTATAACATTATTTTTCTTTTGTAATTATTTTCTATAAATTTTATAAAAAAGAATTTTGTGTGTGTGTGTGTGTGTGTGTGGGTGTGTGGTTTCCTTTAACCTTTACTTGCATTTGCCCCCATTGCTTAGAAATCTTGGCTCCGCCCCCCACTCTCGCTCCTTAGGGCTCTTTGTTTCTTGCACCAAGCCTTTGTAGCTATCAATTGCGATCTATATCGTCGATTTTGAATCACGTCATCGTAATTTTTGTTCTTAGGGTTCTTCTGCTCGGCACTCACCGCTTTGTAGCTGTCAATTGCGATCTATATTTTCTTGGGGATTGATTTCGTCGATTTTAAATCATGTCATCGCAATTTTTTTCCTGGTATTTCTGCTCTCGCTTGATCAGTTGATGCCGAAAATTGATTGTTTCCTAAAATGAGGTATGGAAAAATTGCTTCTCTGAGTTTTCGATTTTAACCTCACTAGTCAAGAAGTCTTCATTCTTCAACTCATTGAGTATGTGAAAGATCTTTAAAATATTATAAAAGCATTCCTAAATTTAATTTTCATTAAAATTTGAAAATATTATGAATCACATATAAAAATACAAATTAAATCCAAAAAAGGGCTTAACGTATATGTTATGATAATGTTATATTTTTCATGTTAATAATTACATGCATAATTAGTACAATTGATCTATGAATTGTAAGTAAATCATTACAAAAAGAAGTGCTATAGTATATTACATTATAGTAATTGATTTGGATGTTATTATTGTTGCTTATTTTGTCTGCTTTAACCTGAAGCGGCCTTAGGAATTTTTTTAGAAATGGCACTATTAGATATATATATATATTTTTTTTGGGAGAAGAATGTATTCATATAAATAATAAAATACAAAATATTTACTCACAAGATTCATATACGTATTTAATAATAAAAAAATATTTGTTTTGGGGGCATTTTCAATTTTCATGCTGATTTTGATCATTTTAAAATATTTTCAATGGTTCAGTTCAAGAATATATATTTTCAATGAAAAGATAAAATAATTCCTTGTGATACTAAAAAAAACTTATAAATCAATGTTAATTATAATCTAAATAATATTTAAACAAATATTTTGAAAAATTAACAACAAATTTATACAAAAATAGATAATTTTGTTAGTAATTAATCAAGTGAAAAAACTTAAATAGTGGACCCACGTTGGGCCGGACACGTGGCCACTTTAGATTTTTTATCTTTTGAATATTTTATTATTTATGTCATCTAACTACTATTTTATCCCCATAAACATGAAGGGTGACTCCATCAATACCTACTTTCCATGCGTGGACCGCATGCCCTGCCACAGCCTTTCCCGCAAGCTTATAATTATTTTCTCATCTATTGGTCGTAGCTTGTGCAGTTCGCCTTTGACAAGTTTCATAGAAATGCTTAGTTTCCTACAATCTAGCTTGAACCTTTTGGCAGGATTTGCTGGATCAACAACAGCAGTTGTTACATGATTCCACTTCCCTTTCACTACTCTTTGCGAGCTAGCCCAGTGCACCACAAGCCAGCTTTTCTCAAATACCCCGGGGGAGAGACTCAAAGCTGTTTCTTAGGCTCGGCTAGTTCCTTCTTAATTGAATGCATAAGCTGCAGATAAGCTTATAAAAATGTTCCCCTGATCCAAAAGCCATTCAACCAGGATGAGTGTTCTAAATTCATTTTAGTTAAACTTGGTCGACGAAGAAATAATCCATAATGCTTTGAGTCCAAAAACTTCACCAAGATCAGTCTACATATCCTTCTATCTGTCCTATAGTTTTGATTTTTTTCTCTTTTACATTTTCTTTTCCCGTCTTAATCCACTTTTCCTTTATCGCACATGTATATTTTTATTTATATAGGCGATGACTTAGCGATTGATACTGCTATTGTATTAGAGTTGGTTTTAAGTCAAAATCTATCATTTTGACCATACACGAATTATTAATATCGTAAGGGTAAAATAAGTAAAACTGTTTTTTTTTTTTTCTTAAATTATAATCACCACTACTATACTGTCCACATAAATTAAAAAATACATTAGAGTAACATAAATTCTATAGTTTTCGGAATCTTCTTTTGCATATTTTTCCTAGCATGACGTCTCGCATGCTCTTCCTCCACTCGGGTTTCACTTGTCTTTATCTCTTGATTGAAGGGCCATTCCTCAAATATGCAAGGGTTGACGATGATTTTGTCCAATGAAACTGCATGCTCAATCAGGTAGAGAATAAGTTCATCATTAATTGGAAGACTTGAATAGCCTGTTATTTCCACTTCCTCGAGGCAAAGATGACGAGGGCAATTTTCAGGTTTAGGAATTGACCCTTGTACCTCTTTCGACCACCTCAACTGCAATTATTTTGATATCAAAATCAAGAATGTCTACTTTAGCCATCATAACACAATTCAATTCGAAATGTTAAGTTGGAAGCAGAACAATATAATAAAATTTTAATAGGAATAGAACATTTGATACCATTAATTGAAGCCTTTTCAAGTTGGGTGCTATTTTGAAAACAGAAGGTATATAAAAAATAACGTGATCATCATATTCATCAAATATCAGTTTCAGCTCTTTGAGATTTGTTAACATAGGAAACGTATCAAATTCGCCAATAGATCTCTGCAAGTCAAATTAAAGTAAATAAATAATGTAATAAAGTAACTCATAAGCTTTCTACAAACACCAAGTAAATGGTACATATATCAAGTGATATAAGTAGTAAGTAATTACCTTTGGAACAAACAATTGAAGAATGTGTAGCTGAGAGACACAGCATGAAAGCATGGTGAAGGTACTATGTAGCTTGTAGGAATGGAGGTAAACGTCAACAAGCTTAGGTACGTTTCTAAGAATCAATCTTATTCTCGGATACTTGAAATAAAATGAAACAAGGTTTAAAGCATCGCAGATTTCAAGGCTTTCCATTTTGAAACAATGAGACAACTTTAAATGCTTCAATGGAAGCGATGGTCCAACAACCTTTAAACTGGTCAACGCGTATGAATCCATAACTTCTAATCGTTCAAGAAGTGGACAATTACCCAATAAGGATTCCAGAACCTCTTGGCAGACTTCTATGGATATCGATCGAAACACCTTGAGGGACTTGAACTTATTAAACTCAAGGTTGGAAGGGAATGTATAAGGGGTTGAAATACCCCTCAGACCACCCCCTTCTAACAACTCCAAATCAATAATTTGAACTCCGTTTTCCATGGCAAAGTGAATCCACCCATTGAGCGAAGATGAACTTTTATGACTAAGATCGAAGGCAATTCTCAAGCGTTCAATTAGGCCGCCATTGTGCTCATCGTGCTGATTGATTATAGAATTTACCCAGTTGATGTATGTTTTCCTCATACGATTAAGTTTATCTTTGGAATAAAATTCCGAATTCAAGCAGTGAAACAGTTGTTCTCCTTCGAAATTGAGATCTGTAGCAGATGTCCATACATAACGCCAACGCTGCGAAAGGACACTTGTAGCTGCCGCTTCCTTTAGCGGCAACATGCAAATTATTTTGGCCAGAATGTCATCCGACAAGTGGCTGATTTTGTCGTCCCGATTGAATTCTGACATCTTTGAATTAATACACATTAATTAAAAAAATCCCAAAATTTACAAAATAAATAAATAAATAAATAAATAAAATCGAAGAATTAATAAAGATTAAGATTCAAGTACTTGAAAGAGATCAAATTGAGAGTAGACCAAAACAGATAGATAGAGAGCATCAAAAGGATTTTTCTTTTTTACCTCGTTTTTCTGTAGAGAAGAAGAGCAGCAACCTTGACGCGAATTCTCAATCTCCTTCCCTAAGAGTGATTACTAGCTTCCCGTACCACCGATCTGAATTCTCTGCGATCTGATATTAATAAAATCTAACAATAATTTAGAGATCGCGCCTGTGTCATGGATATATATATATATATATATAATACAGATACCTAATTCTTGTTAGATTTAGATTTCTTCAAAAAAAAAATTATTTCAAATTATACATATTGGAAAAAGGAAAGTTCTTTTTTTTCTCAATATATATAGTTTTCTTTTTATTATTATTTTTACCTTTGTCGGTGTATATATATATATATATATATACAGAGAGAGAGATATGTATAATAATATTTTACAAGGCAACCTACTGCATTTCCACATTAATTACAACAGACATAATTACGTTGAGAGTTTGCTTGTCCACCATCAAAAGCCGGGTCATCTCCCATAGTAGCAAAATACATAAATCATAACTATATATATGTGTAATAATATTTTATTGTAAAAAAAAATATTGATAATATTATAAAAAATAAGTTATTAGATTAATCCTATATATTCAATTTTAAATATAATTTCAACCCAACTAAACAAATCCAAACAAATGCAAGGGTTGTGATTGGAGACAACATGATAAATTCTCATAAAATGTTATATATTAAACCCTAATAAATCTGTAATTTTTTTATAATATGCATATACAATTCTAATAATTATAATAAATCATTTATCTCTTGTAATTCTAACTAGTAGTATTTATTTTATAAATAAATAATTTGTTTTTACATGTTAAAGTCGGTTTTTATTTACTATAATATTTAATAAAACAGATATAACGATACTAATTTAGTAATGATGAAATTAGGCAGGATGCTTAGAGTTTCACCGCACAAATATAAAATTGATTAATATTCTTTTAACAAAATTATTTAAAAAAAACTTATAGTTTGCGTCTATTTTTAATTATTTTTATTACAAAACATAAATAAATAAGTTAAACATAGTCCATTTCTCAAATTTTAAAAGTGCATTTATTCATCAAAGATCAGAAAAAGAAAAATTATCATTTAAGACAATAGAGATTAAAATTACACCCCCAAAAAAATGTGAGAGACTAAACCATAATGCAAAATATAAAAGTAGTAATCTGTAATCTTTTACAACCGATTTGAATTATGCGATCTGAATTATGCGGTCTACAATTAATTGAAATATGATATTAACTTTAAAATTGCGGTTGTCTCTCAGTCATATATAAAATGCAAATACCTATTACTTGTTTGATTTAGCTTTCTCATTAAAAAAAAAAAGAAAAATTAAAGTTATACATATTGGAGAAAGTAAAGGAAAGTTCTTCTCTTCCTCAATATGTATAGTTTGCTTTTTATTACTATCATTATTATCTTTGTTGGTATATGTATATATATGTATAATAATATTTTACTTGACAATCTAAGGTCATAGTTTAAAATATTAAAATTTTTCATGAGATTTTCGTAAAATTTCTATTTTTTAAACACATGAAAGGGAAATTAAGCTCTTTAAGTGGAAACAGATATAATTGTCATAATATCTATTAAAATTTTTTATATTTCTTCATAATTTTTATAGATATTTCTGTCATAATATCCACATCAAATCCTTCATAATTTGGTTAAAAGATCTATAATTTTCATAAAAATTTCTGAATTTTACATGAAATTTAACTTTAAGAAATTTTTGAAAATATCTATGATTATTTGTCAAATTTTTTATCAAATAATTTTATAAATTTGTTCATGTTTAGTTGCTAAACTAATATTATTTAACCTTCCAATAATTAAGCAAGTAAAAATAAAGAAATTCATATTTTAAAAAAAATATCCAAAATTATATTAGACAAATCTAGCTATTATATTTTTAAAGAAAATTCGTATCATAAGTTTTAGATTTACCTACTTGTTATTATTTTTTTACAATATTAAATTTAATATTTTTATAAATATTAGAAAGTATATATAAATTAGAACATGCACAAAAACTAAAAGATATGTAGTGAATATATTCTTTGTAAACTAACTATCAAATATTCATATCAATGACATATTAACAATTAAATACCAAATTATCAAGATATACATATTTTAATAATAGTTTTTTATATTTTATATTTTTATTTTAAAATGAGAATGAGAATGATATAAACAATTATCAACCATCAAGGAATTCTTTAAAGTGTTAAAAAAATATTTATAAAATATAATGTAATTGTAATAATTATACTATATATTTTAATTAATAAATAATTTTAGTAAAATATGTCTTTTTTTACATTTTTTATTAATAATAGTATAATTTTAAACTATTAATACTTATTATAAATGGATTGATTAAAAAATATAATATTCATTTAATATTTATACAATCTTAACAGTCTAGTTGAAAATCAATTAATTAAATAAGTTAATTCTAATGTTTCAATAATTTTTTTTTATTTTTTGAATAATTGTTTATCAAATTCCATCATTTTTATGAGTTTTTATCTATATTCGATAATTTTTAATATTTTTGTAAATATTTTCATATTTTAAGTCTTTGATATTTTTATCGATATTGAAATTTAAACCGTACCTAAAAAATTTTCACATTAATTACAATTGTCATAATTACATTGAGGGTTTGCTTGTCTGCCATCAAAATCCGGCAATCTCCCATAATAGAATAACACATATATCATAACTATCTATCTATATATATATATATATGTAATAATATTTTACGGTGAAAAAAAAATACATTGATAACATTATTTTAAAAAAAAAAACTTATAGATTAATCCTATATGTTTGATTTTTAAATATAATTTTAGTCTAACTAAACAAATCCAAATAAATATAAGGATTGTGATTAGAGACAACAGGATAAATTCTCGTAAAATATAATATATTAAACCTTAGTAAATCTTTGTTTTTCTTTTTTTGATAATAATGACTTTTTTTGTGACCAAAATCATTTTAATTCTAACAATTCTAAAATGCAAATACAAATTTAATAATTTTAACAAATTATTTATCTTTCTAGTTTTAATAATATTTGTTATACACTTGTTTTGACTACAAAATTAAGTAGAGTCAAAGAAAATTATGAAGACCAAATCATTCAAATTTGAACTCTCTCGAACCTAGATTTATTGACCAAGAAATATTTATATTTAGCTTACTTTATATTTCAATCTTTTATAAGGATTCGCAAAAGAGGAATGTAAAATATCAATTAAGACATAGTGGAGAGAATATATAAGGTCCTCATTGAAGTTGAAATAACAATCCAATCATGTCTTCCGAGTGATGATAATGGTTATGAACTTATTTTCTACCTTATAGAGAATGCAGTTTCTCTAGAGATGATAATCATAATGCAGTTTCTCTAGAGATGATAGTTTCTCTAAAGGCGTATAAAACCAGAAAAAAAAAAAAAAAAGTCTAGATACCATATGCTATGGAACATATGAAAAGAAAGATTCCCAAACCTATTGAATTTATTTACGTGCCTCTAATGTATTTTTTTAATTTATGCAAAAATTGTAGTGGCTATTATAATTAAATAAAATGCAGTTTTATTTACATTACGAAATTAATAAAAATAAAAGAGGAAAATTTATTACATATTATATTTTAGAAAATTCATTATTCCATCAACCTCCTTTTACCAAAAAAAAAAAACAATAATAATAATAAGGCTAACCAAGTTTCGTGCAAAGAGAATGACAAAACGAGCTGTCATATTAGCAGTTCTTGGAGTAGACATACAACCAAAACCAACATAAGAGGCTTAGAGAGACTTTTAATTTTCTTCCATCCATAATGTAAAAGCCATCCCTCATGTATTGACCTGCATCATGAATTGGCTTTATGGCCTCTTTCGAATGACTAGCTTTTCTATTTTGCCACCAAAAAACCCATATCAATACTTAAAAACAAAAAAAAAAAAACAAAAAAAAAATCTCTACAAAACCTAAAATATATATTATTTGGGCAAAAATGCCCTTTAATAAAAACATTTTGAGAGAAAATATTTGTATTTCTAAAACTAGTGTTTAGTCTGTGTGATGCAAGAAGAGTATAACCGCAATAGATAATATATATATATATATATATATATATATATATATATATATATATTATATACTATACACGTACATTCTTAAATCCTAAAGAAATTATAATCATAATAATAATAATATCACTAATATGTAATGAATATTAAAAAAAAAAATGTCCATCCATTACAACTATTTCAACACTATTGATTTTTGGTTTATCATCAAATTTAGGAACCTCTCAAAGTCTTAGTACTCGAACTTTAAATGTTCACTGTGTCTTATTAACATTGATCTGGTTGATATAATATTGACCTGTCCAATTATATTTGAAAACTTATTTAAAATTTTTATTGTTAATAAATATATTTGAATCTTTTTTTTAATCTATATTATAAAAATTTATTAAAAACTAAAAATTTAACATCTATATATAATATTATTTAATTGTAAAATTCAAATTAAAAATGTTTACTTATCTAATTCTTTTCATCTATGGAATCTAAATTCAAATTCAAATATATTTATATAATTTAATTCAAATTTAAATGTATTAAAATAATATTTTCTATTTATGGAATTCAAATTCAAATATTTTTTTATTACTTGCAAATAATTATTTTCCTATATTAGATATTCATAATATAATTTAATAATAATAATAATAATAATTATCTTGACTGGCTTTGCTGTCTCATATTATTATTATTGTTGTTGTTGCTCTTGTTATTATTATTATTTATCCTATAAAAAATGTTTAGTAGTTAATTTTTTATATTTATGAAATTTAAATTCAGATGTATTTATATTATATTTTTTATTTATGAAATTCAAATTCAAATTCGAATATATTTTTTAATTCCTTTCAAAATATTAAGATCTCTACATTAAATACTCATATCTATAAACACATTTTTACTTTACATGGTAAATAATTTATCAAATTCAAATTAAAAAATATTTACCTATTTAATTTTTTTTTCATGTATGGAATTCAAATTCAAATTTAAATTAAGATGTGTTCATATAATTTAATTATCTAATATATATTATATTTTCTAATATTATAGTAATAAAAAAAATATATACATATATATATATATATATGTATATATTTTTTTTAATACAACCAATAAAGATAAAAAAAAATTTATATTTTTGTAATAGCTGCTCTATTGATAAATATTTTGATAGGATTATAAATAATTAAAAAAATAATTTTTTATTGATGATTTTGAAAGGAATTTGAAATGATAATATAATTACACTTAACACAAATTTTTTTATTTTATATATTATATAGATTGTTAAATTCTAATAGTTACCATGATTATAATTGTTGATTATGTGCTACAAACATGACATTGACGGATTTTTAAAGTTAAATGAGAGAAAATTAAACATAAAACGTGCATGTCTAAACCGTTTGTTTCTTGTTCCCCTGCTACTTCGTTTTCTTCTTTCCTCACATATATATATATATATATATATATATATATATATATATATATATATATATATATCAGCCAAACTGAAACTCAGTATCGGTGAATTGAAATTCGGATGCCAGGTACCCTCACATCCCCTCTACCTTCATCATTTTACTTCCTTGGCAATTCCCTCAATTTTCACCTGCATCTCCCTCCCCATATCCTTACCTGACCCTATCTTCTTGTTAAGGAACAAAAAATCCCAAAAGATCTCATCTACAAACCCTTGAATCTTTAACCTACAAAATATCAATTGAACTCATTTGAATCTCCTGTCACTGCCATTTGATTTTCTTTTTTTATTATTGTTAATTTTTTTCACAAATACCAAAATCTGAAATCAAATTGAAATTTCTAGCAGAACAGGCGAGGAAGAGATTTTGGACATAAAAATTAAAAAACAAAATTGTGATAATTTAGACAGGATGCCTATTCTCTTTTGAAGCCCGTGGCCCGAATATATGTCTATTTAATATTTTATTTATTTGTTGAATTATCTGATTTTCTTTTTATCCTCATACATATAAGCAGTGCCTCTTTCTTCTTCTTCTTCTTCTATCTCTCCTACAGTTTTTATTTATTTATTATCTTTTTTGTGATTATATTTATCTCTCTTATATATAACCATAACTGTGATTTTTATCTATAATATATTTAATAATATAATACTTATTTAACTAATATTTTTGTACAAGCATAATTGTAATACCCTGTCCCAAAGTACAACGGAAATTTTCCTACTTTGATCGAGTTTGATCATTGATCGTTGACTGAAGGGGTCAAAAGTTGACGTTTTGACTAGGATGGAATTCTAGGTTGACTGAGGTACCGTTACGAAGTACACATTGGCACGAGTTCGTAGACTAGTATCACATTGAAAACGGAGCTACGGTTTGAAAGTTATGAGCAAAACAAGATTGGGGTCCAAACTGTCCAAGGGTGCCGGAGTTGACTTTTTATTCATGCAAAGTTAAGCTTTTACTCATGCATGGTTGTGGAGTACTCGTCGATACGAGTTCATAGACTAGTGACACGCTTAAATTGGATATCTGGTTAAAAGTTATGGACCTGTAAAGTTTTAAAATACCGTATTATTTTAATATTATTTTTAAACGTGTAACAATGTGCCACGTGTGACTTAATAAATGTGAACATGTGTCACCATGATGAGATGCCACATGTCAACCATGCTTAATACCATATTATTTTATTATTGTTATTTTATATAATAATATTATTTTTAATATTATTTAATTATTTTATTTTATTTTCTTTTTATTTCTTTTTCTTTCCTTTTATTTTCTTTTTTCTTTTTTTCTTTTCCCCCACGTGGGAAAACACCCCCACCCCCCCCCCCCCCACCCCCCCGGCGAAGACTTCTTCTTCCTCTTCTTCCTCCTTCTTCTTCCTTTCCTTTCCTTTTCTTCCTCTTGGGCCCTTGCCGTTTCTTAAATTCCGGCCACCACCTTGCTACACGCACCGGCCAGAGAGCAGCGGAGGACAGAGGTGAGCTCGGCCGCAAAATTTTACGGCCACCAGTCGCCGGACGCGCCCAGATCGGGCCGGAGAAGCCTGACGGTCGAAAATTTTCTCTCTCCTCTTTTCTTGTGTTTTCCGGCCAACCCAGCTCGACCCATACTTCTATTCCACCATTTTCGACCCCTTTGAGTCCATTTCCATGATTAGATTGCCCAAAACCCCCCACCATTTGAGAGATCTCTCAAGTTCAAGTTCGGCCGGTACTTCCCGGGCAAATTCCGACCACCACCGGCGGAATTGGGATCAATGAAGGTGGTAATGCGATCCTCATTCCATAAGCTTTGTTTCGGTATATTACTCGTCAATTTTGGTTAACGTTTGTGTTTAACCCCCGGGTACCGGGTATTATTTATTTGAATAAAATATTAATTTATTTGACTGTGTGTGAATTGTTGTTCTAGGAGCACGTGTGCGTCGTGGAATTGATCCCATGGAAGATCTTAGGTTAATTGCGTGCTCTAGGTGAGTGACCCACCTTCAAAATTATTTTGGGATGTTAAGATATATATATTTTGTGTAAATTGGTTGTTTGAAAATTATGTTTGATGTGTTGAATATTTAGTAAATTTATATTTGGAATTTTGGTGCCAAAATTGAATGGAATTAAATATTTGTGCATTATAAAATATTTTGGTTTTAAGGAATTTGAGATTTTGGCAATTATTATCAAATTTCATTGTTGGAATATTTCATAATTAAATATTTAGTAAATATGTTTTATGTATTTGATATTAAGAGAATTTCCACATAAATTGTATTGCTAAATTATAATGTTTTTAATATATGTTTTGGTGCCAAAAGAATATATTTGGGAATTTAAAGAAATTGTGGTTTGATTTATTTTAATTATTGCTATGGTTATTATTCAATTATTGTGCACAATTATATGAATTAATTATATATGAAATTTATGTTATTTAAGGATTTGTTGATTTAAATGGATTTTGAGGATTGGAGAAAAACATTGTTTTAAAGAATTATGTTTCAAAAATATTTATGCCATTGGAAAATTGTATATTTGAGTTGATGGAAATAAAAGTTGATGGGTTTGAAAATTAAATAATTGTATTGACGGATTTTGTGATGTGAGAAAATTATATATATTATCGAAGTATTCATGCTGGTGATATTAAGGAAAAAATGTGGGATGGTGAATTTAAAAAATGGTATAATTCCCACGGTGGATTGTGGAAAAGTTTGCGTATCTTTTTATAATAAAAATTTGGATATTTATTTTAGACGCACTCATACAGTACTGGTGTTCTGTATTGTATATCTGGATGAGCGCTCAAGTTATAATATCTCCCGTGAGTTGCCATTGGACCGAGGGCAGACAAGTTTTATGTAATGCACATCAGCCGCCCCCCTTCCGTGGTCGGGATGACGGTTTCAGCAGCGGCACTGTCGGGACACTGAAGCGACCGTATGCAAGTTTCTCTCTTTAACCCCCCCGCCAGTCGGTGCTCGGGACGCTGGGTATCGGAGGGCATCACTGGTATATGGTGTGGTGCGTCAAGTATAAATTTTCAGATAAAAATTTCAAACCCTAAAGTGTTCTAAAATTATTTATTATATTTTAGTACATTTTATTTATATTTGGATTATTTAATTATTATTTATTAAATTAATGATTCCTTGATTTTGGGGGCATACGAGTAACGGGTTTTTGCGAAAATGTTTTAAAAAGGAAACCTTTCCAACGGAGTGAATAGTAAGGGTTTTGAGAGAAAATATTATTTTCAATGAATTATTATTTATTCATTTATTTAATTGTTTGGTATTGAGTAATTAAATTCCTTTTATTGTTATATTATTAATATTAAAAGTGTACAGTAGATAGGGTCACTCACTGAGATGATTAGCATCTCATATTTTTAAATTCCATTTGTAACACCCCGTCCCGAATCATGTCGGAAATTTTTGCACGTTGATCGAGGTTGACCGTTGACCGAAGGGGTCAAAAGTTGACTTTTTGACCCAGTTGGAATTTTAGGTTGACTGAGGTACCGTTACAAAGTACACGTTGGCACGAGTTCGTAGACTGGTAGTATGTTGAAAACGGAGCTACGGTTTGAAAGTTTTGAGCAAAACAAGTTGAGGTCCAAACTGTCCAAGGGGTGCCGGAGTTGACTTTTTATTCATGCAAGGTTGAGCGTTGACTCATGCATGGTTGTGAAGTGCTTGTCGATACGAGTCCGTAGACTAGCGGCACGTCCGATTTGGACATATGGTTTGAAAGTTATAGACCTGTAAAGTTTTTCAAATACTGTATTATTTTAATATTATTTTTAAACGCGTAACGATGTGCCACGTGTGACTTAATGAAGGTGACCATGTGTCACCATGGTGAAATGCCACATGTCAAACATGTGTAAAAAATCAAATTATTTTATTATTATTTTAAATAAAAATATTATTATTATTATTATTTAATTATTTCTTTCTTTATTTCTTTTTCTTTTTCTTTTCTTTTCCCCACGTGGGAAAACACCCTTCTTTTTCTTTTTTTCTTTTTTTCTTTTTTTTTTCCTTTCTTCTTCCCCGAGCCCGAGAGACCAAAAACACGCAGCTTTTTTTTTTCTCCCTTTCTCTCTCCTTTGACTCTCTGCCTCTCCCTGTTTGACCGGCGTTTCGCCGGATTTCAATCCCCAGAATGCTACACGCGCCGGCCACCAAGGAAGCCCGCCACCTCGTGACCTTGGCCACAAAATTTCCCGGCCAGTCGCCGCCCAGATCGTGCCGGCGAAGTCGCGGCGGCGAGGTGAAATTTTTCCGGCGATTCTCGCCGTTTCCGACCAACCCAGCCCGTCCCATACCTCTATCCCACCATTTTCGACCCCTCTGAGTCCATTTCCGAGGTTAGTTTGCCCAAAATCCCCACCGTTTGAAGGATCCCTCAAGATCAAAACCAGCAGAAGCTTTTCGGGGTCGATGGAGACCGGATTTGTGATCCTCGTCCCACGAGCTTCGATTCGGTATATTATTCGCCTATTTTGGTTAACGTTTGCGTTTAAGCCCCGGGTACCGGATATTATTTACCCGATTAAAATATTAATTTATTTGACTGTCTGTGAATTTTGTTCTAGGAGCACCGGTGAGTCGTAGAATTGATCCCGTAGTGGATCATGGTTTAATTGCGTGCTCCAGGTGAGTGGCCCACCTTCAAAAATTATTTTGGGCAATTAATTATATTTAATTGGTATTTAAATTGATATTTAAATTTATGCTCATGTGGTGTGGTTTATCTGTGATTTTATTGTGGTTTAATTTATTATATATGAGCAAAGTGAATTTTGGTAGTATTTGTACGTGGTTTTTAAAATTGATTTTCCGGGCATAATTGGGTTAAATATTTTACGAAAATATTGGTTTGAATTTTATAAATTATGCCGCTATATTTTTATGGTTGTATCTCGTACTTCGAGAAAATTGTGGTTTGTTGGTTATCAATGTTTCGTACCGGGTTGTTGAATAAAAATATGTGGGATGGTGTTTGTGAAAATTTGGTATACTTCCCACGGTAATTTTGGAAAAAATGGTACGGTTGGTTAACAATGTTTATTTTTAGACGCACTCATACAGTATTGGTGTTCTGGTGTATGGTGTATGGACACGTGGTAGCACGCGGTTATTATGTGGTTTAGCGTGCGGTTATTACTTCACCCGTGAGTTGCCATTGGACTGTGGGCAGGCAAGGTTATTGTTGTGCACAGCCGCCCCCCTCCTTGGCCGGGTTGATGGTTTTAGCAGCGGTACTGTCGGGACGCCGAAGTGACCGTTGCAGGTTTCTTTCTTTAACCCCCCCCACCAGTCGGTGCTCAGGACGCTGGGTATCGGAGGGCATCACCGGTATATGGTGTGGTGCGTCGGTGTAAATTGCAAATAATGTTTTAAACCCCAAAGGTGTTCTAAAATTATTTATTATAATTTATTGCAGTTTATTTATATTTGGGGTATTTATTTATTTATTTGTTTATTAATTTGTTTGGTTCCTTGGTTTTTGGGAAGTATGTACAAGGGTTTTGTGAAAATGTTTTAAAAAGGGGAACTTTTCCAACTGAGAAAATTGTAAGGGTTTTGAGAGAAATTATTATTTTCCATTTAATTATTATCTATCTACTATATTACCGTGGTATTATATTGTATAGTAGATAGGGTCACTCACTGAGATGATTAGCATCTCACACTCTTAAATTCCGTTCCCCTAGGTCCAGGTTGGAGACGTTGATTGTCCGGGGCCAGCCCAACATCTCAGTTCGTTTGCCGAACGTTCAAGAAGTTTTTCTTCCTTTTTTCCTCTCTATCTTGTATTGCTCCTTTATCTGTCATTTTATAAATTCCACATTTGTTGTATAATGCTCTGTATACTGTATTGGACGTGTTGTTGTTTTCATGCACTGGGTTGTTGCTGTTGTTTTATTTTGAAGTGCTGCAATTTGTGGAACCAATTTGTAGTTTGTGGGAGGAATAAGGGGATATTTTTGAAGTGTGTTTTCAGTGCAGGTAAATTTGTGGTAAGTAAATCCCTTAGGGGAGGCTCTGTCGGATTTTCCATTGGAGGGTCCGGTAGGCTTTCCCTGGGATCAGGGCTTGTCTAGGGTTCCGGGGAAGGAATTCTGGACAGGTCCTGACACCATTCCCCTAGGTCCAGGTTGGAAGATGTTGATCGTCCGGGACGAGCCCGACGTCTCAGTTCATTGTCCAAAGTCCAAGAAGCATTTATTCCCTTTTTCCTCTTCATCTTGTATTGCTTCCTTATCTGTCATTGTATTAATTCCATATTTATTTGTATAATGCTCTGTATACTGTATTGGACGCATTTTATTAAATACTGCATTAATTTTCTGTTATTCTTTTGGAGTGCTGCAAATTTGTGGAATTATATTGTAGTAAGGTGGGAGGAATAAGGAGATATTATTGGAGTGTGTTTTTTGTGCTGGAAAATTTTGGTTAGTCCTATCCTTAGGGGAGGTTCTACCGGATTTTCCGTTGGAGGGTCCGGTAGGGTTTTCCTGGGATCAGGGCTTATCTAGGGTTCTAGTGAGGAATTTTGGACGGGTGTTAACAATAATCGTCGGATATAATTATTTATAAAAAAATATTTATAATATAATTCTTATTTAAACTATATATTCGTTTGTAAAACAGAAATTTATTGCAAATATATATAGTTTGTTTGAAAGCAAGGAGTGAATTTCTTATTTTCATTTAACGATCATATTAATGTCATTATGGGATTGTTTAGGAAGTTTTTCTAAAAATTTTATATTGATTTGTTAATTATTGCTTTACAAGATAAATTTATTGTCTTAACTCGCCCCTTCCCCCGCCCCGCCCCCCCCAACAAAAACTCTCTCTCTCTTCTTTTTTTTTTTTTTTTTTTTCTAAAAATTTTATATATATTTCTTTTTTCTTTTCTTTTTTCTTTTTTTGTCTAAAGTGCTAAGAAACTGAAGTCATTTATTTGGCAAAGTTGTTAATAGCAGCTTCCACTAGAGCCCATCATCTAACTTCAAACATAACTAGATGCACCGAAACTATTACAGATACACGAAACTTAGATAAACCTAGTGGCAAAGCTGGCAAGCAAATTGTTCTAAGTTTAAATTCCCATCCCATATAAGACAATAATAACAATAAATATAGTACAGTTTAGTTGTAGAACCTTTGTATTCTCAAATATGATGTGTAAAAGATATCCTTACCATTTGTAATGTTTTTATCTAATCAATGTCATATTTAACTACAAAAGTACAATATTACACAACTGAATGATGCACATTCCACCAACATTGGTGGAATATGTTCGAATTATTTCACGGAATGTAAAAAGAAGAATTCGAATATCTTATCAAAATTTGCAAGAGGTGTGTTGCCATTTTTATACTTGGGGATGTCACTCAGTAAAAGAAAATTTCCTTATTAAAGCAAAATATGATTTAAAAAAAAAAAAAAGTTCTGCTATTTGTCCTCTTTATTGGTGACGACTTAGCGATCAATGTTGCTATTATATATATATTAGACACAAGTAGAGTTAGCTTCAAGTCAAATCTATCATTTTTGTCCATAAACGAATTATTAATCTCGTAAAGGTAAAGTAAATAAAACTGTATTTATTTTTCTTAAATTATAATCACCATTACCATAATGTCCACATAAATTAAAAAATACATTAAAGTAACATAAATTATATAGTTAGGATAACATAAATTCTGTAGTTTTCGGAATCGTCTATTGCATATGTTTTCTAACATGATGTCTTGCCTTTTTTTTGTTTATTTTTTTATTTTTATTTTTTATTTGTTCCCTTGTTTCTGGTTTCACTTATCTTTCCCTCTTGATTGAGGGGCCCACTCCTCAAAGAAAAAGGTTATTTTTTGCTCGTACCCATATCTTCTTTTCTCGCTCTAAATTCTTTCATAATTACAGATAGATTATTTTATGTGTTTGGATGAATATTTATGATGGGTTTGTTTGTTTATTCATTTTTTTTAGTGGGAATTTTGAGGTTATGGTGTATATATATATATATATATATATATGAAAATTCTATGGAAAAATTTATGTGGAAATTTAATTGATTTTATCGTGGTTGCTGATAGAATCTTGGGTGTGAGTTGGTTTGTAAAGAATGCTCTTTTGGAGTTTATGAACGTGGTGAAAGCAAAACAGCAGCTGGTTGCTGGTATGTTGTACTACATAACCCTGGAAGCAATCGATGGAGGTCAGAAGAAAGTATACGAAACCAGGGTCCGGGAGAAGGTAGGGAAGAACGTCAAGGAAGCGCGAATTGAAACTTATTGGTGATGCTCCTTCTGACTCCACCACTACCACTAGCTAATTGTTTAAATTTAAAGCTCCCTGTTTCTGTTTGCATGTGTCTCTGTTTCTACCATTATTGTATCTAGCATTATCTTCTCTGTATTTTGACCTTTTGTAGATTTGAAAATATATTCCAAGTTGCTTAATCATTCAGTAGGTAGATACCGTGAAAGCCAATAGTTTTTCCAGCTTGCTTAGTGTTTAGTTTTCGGGAACAAAAAAAATTAATTCTAGTTTTTTGGTATATAAATCATGTATTTTTAGTTTTCATCTCATGTGAACAAATTCTAATGTCTCTGTGACAATCCCTCATCAAATTTAGTAGTGAATGCTTTGGAAGTTTTTATCCAATCCAATCCCTCCTTCTTTTCAATTTTATATTGGTCTCTAGATCTTGTTTGGATTTTCGATTATCTAAGAATGTTTCATTTATATCCTGTTTACTTTTGAAATTTGCATGAGAAAATTAGTTTCTTTCAAAAAAAAAATATATATATATATATATATATATATATATATATAAAATGAGAAAATCACAAAACTATATGTTTAATGTTTATTTATGTCAATACTGTAAAGAAAGAATTTCCGTGAGGTACGTAAGTGAAATGCTAAAATTTGAAGGTTAATGTATTTGTATCAGTCTCTCTCTCTTATGTCATACTGGACACGTACTAGCAAATTGGATCAAGTAGCCCCTTTCTATGCAGTAACTTCAAAATTTGAATCACTTATTGATGATCATAGTCTATATTAAATACAAAGATTAGGCGGTGACCATCAAAGAGCCATTGAGAAAATAGAATTTCACCACCAGAACTTTTCTCTTTAAATGCTGCTTAGATAGTTTGTGGACATCACTGATTTTTGCAGAAATTATAAATCACTAAGGGGAGTATTCAATTTGGATCTTAAAAGAATTTTAAAGATTTTTTTAAAATAATAAATTTTTGCAAAATTTATAGATCTTCATGGATTTTTAAAGAGTTTATCAAATTAAAAATGACTTTTGAAGGCTTTTTATGTTCATGGACTTTTGCAGACTTTATGAAATTATTAATGATTTTAACAAACTTTTGTAAACTTCATTCAGAAGATTTTAATTAAATTTTCATTGACTTTTAAATATAATATAGATTTTGTAATAATAAAATTACATTTCCTTTGTCAATAAAATATTAAAAAAATAAAAAATAAATCATTTGAGAAGGAAAAAAAAAAGTTTCTTTTTAGTATTAAAAGTATATGAGATATTTTACTTTGCGTACCTTTCAAAAATAATGAACAATATAAAGTAGAATAAGGGAAATACTCATTGAATCATTTTCTCCAACCAAAATAAAAAGTTTATTACACTTTTGTAAATATATATGTTATTTTTTAAAAAATTTATTTGTTATTACTAAAATAATTTTAAGCTTAGTACATAGACATAAAATAAAAATAATATAAAAATGATGCACCGAAAAAGATCATGTGATTCTTATAGGAAAAAAAAATATATATTTATTTCACCTCGTTTATAGGGTAGAGAGAGGAGGGGAGAAGGGAGGGAGATGGAAGGTTTTAAAAAATATTTTGTCATTCCAGATTTTTCGAAAGTCTTCAAAAATTTTAAAATGAATGAGAGGAGAATTTTAAAGCAAAGCTTAAAATTCAATTAAAATCTATATGATTTATTGAAATCCATAAAAATCGTTGATAATTTAAATATTTCTTAATTTTTATGGATTTTAAAAAATTTTAAATTAAATCCTTTATGATTTTTATAGATTTTTAAAAAAATCCATATTAAATATCTTATAATTTTATTAATTTTTAAAAGATTTTTACAACTATACTTTTCAATTTTATAAAAATCAATTAAACTCTCAATTAAATATGATTTGTTAGTTTCCTTTATCCATCTATATTTTGATTATAGCATATGGGATCATTGAATTTATTTTTGTTTAATTTATATTCGTATTTTTTTCTGAATTTCAGGTGATGGTGACTATGCAAAAATTATTATGCTTAGTTGAAGCCTAAGTTCGTAATAATATCTCATAATAGTATTAACGATGTACTCCATTAGTAAATCCTTCCTGTAAAAATAAAATAAATAAATAAATACTTTTCTTTTGATTTATTCAAAGTTTGTGAATGGATACATCTTACAACTATGAATTATGGTGAATCTCTACATGTTACTGTTGAATCTTTGAATTATAGTGACTCTTTTTTTCTTTTATAATGAAAATTAAAGTGAATCTCTTTGAATGTATATATCGTGGGGGGATAGTTTGATCTGAACCTGTGAGAAGCTAATTCTAGGCCTATCAAATTGTCCTTCTCAACAATTATGACGTTTTAATACAATAGGTAGGACTTGACATGTACATAATTCCATGGACAAACAAATTGCAATACAGGAGTATAGTAATTTTTGACATAATAATTGCAAAAAATAATAATAAAAATAATTGCAATGTACCATAAGTTATCATTGAAGATATAATGGAAAAAAAAAAAAAATACAAAACGAAAACGAAAACTACCATCCCTAATTTCTCTCAATTTTCTCTCTCTAGTCCTCACTTTCTCCCAAATTTCCCCTCCCTACGTTCATTCTCCATCCACTTCCTTTTCTTTCTACCCCACTTTCTCTCTATCTTACATCTTATTCTCTCTCTCTCTCCTGCCCTTTTTAATTCTTCTTTCTCTACTTTTTGTTTTTTATTTTTATTTTTCGGAATACTGGCAGCATGCATCCCAAACCATGTTTAAGTCTTGCACATGGCACTTTAAATAACCATTGGTCCCTTTTTAATTCTCTGTCAAAATACTTAACAGAATTAGCATGTACTTTGCACATGATTTCAATACAAAGGTGAAAAAGTCTTTTTACACCCATCAACACTCCTCTCCTCCATCTTTACAACTCTGTCTACCATCCTAATTGCCAACTGTGTTCAAAAGCAAAGCTATTCTGCAACCACCTCGATTGAAGCAGAAATATTAAAATGCTAAATAATTAAAAACTTCTAATGAACTAGTACATGACTGCAATCTTATTGCATAATCTACCATAAAGTACAAACTCTAAAAGTCATACAAATTTGCTACGAGCCCACAATGATCCTTATGTATGAAAGCTTTGAACATTACTGTCACCAATGCTGAGAAACCATCAAATAAGCCACAATTGTTCCTGAAGATCCAAATTCTAATTGCCTAAATCGAAAACGCCAACAAAGATGACTATGTTAACAACCCGTTGTACGTCATAAAGACAACAAAAAGAGCCCCCAGCTTAATTACCCGAAACTATTACAAGTATAATCAAATCAAATTGAGCAAGCTGGTTAAATCCTTAGGACGATAAGAATGAATTTCTAAACTTGATAGTATATAAAATTTAAATGATATATTCTTCTGCATAATTTTACGTTTTAAAAAATGAGAGAAAGAAGAACAGAGCCCAACACATAACTGATACACAAAACTTGGAAAACTTTGTGGACAAAAATTCTTCATTCCACCGAAACTAATACCGAAACAGAGACCAAAAAAAAAAAAAAAAAAAAAAATGTTAAAACCACAAGAAAGCGGACCTAATTCCAGATCCAGTAGCAAATATCAAAACCATAGGTTAATCCTCGGAGAGATCGATACAGTCCACAATAAACCCTTTCCCATCACTTGGCTCACCTCCACAACTTTCCCTCTCTTTGAGTGAGAGGCAACTAGGCAGTCGACCAGCCATGCTCTTCACCAAGAACTCGAACAAGCCTTCAGACGCCGCCAAAGATGGTGGAGACGCAATGGCCATAAACGACGGCTTCTTCGAATCCGGGACGCGAAGCTGGAGGTAATGGTCGGCGGGTCTGTGGGACACAGCGAGGTCTGGCAAATCGGAGAGGTTGACCGTGACGTGGAAAACGGACTCGGCTACAAGTTCGACCAGAGTGCCGCGCTTAAGTCCAAACTGTGGTGTCCTGGCTAACGACGGCGGCGGCGGCGATGGAGCTATGCATGGGAGATGGGAGGGGGGTTTATGGGTGTAAAAAGACCTTTATGCCCTTATCTTGAAGACATGTGCAAAACACATGCTAATTCTGTTAATATTGTAACAGAAAATTGAAAAGGGGTTAGTGGTGCAAAACTTTGATGCGATAATTGCTAAGATAAAAATCATTTAGGGTGACAACAGTATAAATATCTTTTGAGAATTTTTACTTGGAATATTAAAATAACTTAATATTTTCATTATTTTAATTTTCTAAATAACTCTTTTAATTTTTTTTAATTTTAAATTATTTAAAAATATATAATTGATTTTTCATTTTCCTTCGCTTTCCCTGTAACCAAAGCCAATGTTGCACGGTGAAACTTTTCTCTCGGACAACCACAAGGCCATGTTCTTCCCCACAGCTTTGATTGCCTATACCCATGCGCTTATCGGTAAAGATTTGCCATTCAGTGCAAATATAAGTGATCCAACCTCTGTCCATTTAATTCTATCCTCACTCATCGATTCTAGCTCCAAGGTGAGCGGATCCTTCTCGTCCATAGATATGAATGATGCTGTTGCAGCTAAGATAGCCCCTTGCTTTGCAACTTCTTTCTTCGCGTTTTTCCTGCTGATGGGTTTGGATTCCTCATTTTATGGAAGCGCTTGGTCAAGCTCAGATGCTAAAAAAGGAGCTTCAGACACTGAAGATATTGCTCTTAAGAATTTTTGTAGAGAGGGCATTCTTGGCGAACGCACACATGGAACGTCACTCAAACCAACCCATATTGATGGTTCATCGTTGCTTGCATCTCTGGCAGACTCACTCTAGAAAACAGAGAAGTCTAATCTTAATTTAAAATAAAAAGGAAAAAGATAAGGATGATTTGGTAAAATTATTTTTTATGAGAGTGTCTAAAGTTAATTTTGAATAAACGAATCTTTTTTTTTTTTTTTGCTTCCCACTATCTTTAGCACTTAGTTTATCTCCTACTTTCTCTCTACTCCTGTTCTCACACATTTCTCTACTACATCTCTTTTTAAAGGTTCGCTATAGTACTTCATTTGGTACTATTTTCATGGGTAAAAACAAAATAGTTCGTTCCATAAGCTAATTAGACATTCTGAAATTTCGTTCATATGTTCACTCTACCAATTAGTATTTTTTACATATATTTGTTTTAAATTTTGTATCCAATAAATTAAATTCTAAAATTTATTTAAGTATTTTGACAAAAAAAAAATAATAATAATTTTCTCTCTTTTGGTATTTAAAATTTTTTTTTTGTTCTTTTTAACTTTATAATTAATTGGTTAATTGATATATCTAAGGATATTAGCTAACCCTAATAAATAAATATTGTTTTTACACAAGTACTATAACTGATCAAAATGCAATGATCGAACATCCAATACCCATTTAAAACTATTTTGTCATAAAATTTATACTTCCATTAAGCTTAGAACATATATTAGTAGTTAGAGAATTGCCTCCATAATCTGTGCTTAAACTTGAGGTAGTCATTGCTCCATAATTGCCACTTCACTTCCCTGCAAATCAATCTCGAATATGCACGCGAGCTCAAGCACAATAGCATTCTGTTTTGTGTCTACTCCCTACTCGAATTCCACATACCATACACGGCCTCACCCACAACAACACCCACACATCTTACACAGAGCTACAATTGACACCTCACACCAAAAATGGATCAAAAGCAAAAATGGACTGTAATAAACAATATTAGTATAGATTTGAAAAATAGGTTAAGGATCTGTTATCAAATAAACCTTATATCAGTGAGTGTTGCTATTTACACGCTTCAAATTTCTAATCTCACTGCATTCTTTTCGTAAAATTTGTAAAATGTCCTTTATAATTTTTTAACTTCTCTGGAGCTCTCTTTACTATAAATGGCAGCTGCTATGTACCTCTCTCTCTCTCTCTCTCTCTCCCTCTTCTATTCTCCTATCAATCTTTTTTTTGTTGCTTTCATCATGCTTTACCCTAAACTTCCAGTCCTCCCCGGCGCCCCCTCCCCCCCCCCCCCCCCCCCCCCCCCCCCAATTTGCTTGGATGGAAATTTGTTCATTGAGTAGGAACTTTTTAATTTTGATTTGTTTCTAAGATGGGAATGTTTTGGTATTTGGATAGTTTCTTGCAGTTTAAAAATTTTCAATGTGGTTTAAATTGTTCAATATAAATGAAAGAAGCCTTTTGGTTGTAATCTTATTTTTATCCGGCTGTAGATTTTAATAAGAATTTCTCTTCTACTAAGGATGAAGAAGATGGCAGTCAACATAAAACCTAAAAATCAAATTGAAAAGAAAAAATCAATGGTTTTTAGGTAATTTAAATAAATTTGCAATGCTATTGGATATTCACAATGTGTAAATAGCTACACCTCATATCACTTGTGTAATGGGCCCACAACCAAGGTTTTAAATATTTTAAATTTCCGCTTGAAATTTTGATTTTTTTTAAGAAGTGGTAAAGAAATTTAGGTTGTAAATAAATTTATAATATCCATTAAAAATTTTAAAATTTTATCAAAGTTTTTGTGCAAATTTCTATTAAAATATCTATATTAAATTTTTAAAAATTTAGTTAAAAGATCATAATATTTATCAAAATTTTAAAAATTTTCGTGTAAATATCAAAATTTGCCATGAAAATTTAGAAAATATATGTGAAAATTTTTAAATTTTTTTAATAAAAAAGCATAAATATTATTGATATTTAATAAATTATTTTAACAAATTATTTTTATTGATAGTTTTTTTTTAACCTTTTAATTATTTTTTAAATATTTATTGATATAAATAAAACAAAATGAATTAAATTGAATAATCTTAATATATTCTATTTATTTATAAATACATATATATATATATACTTATTATACATTTGACATAAAATGGATTCAATAAAATTCCATAATTACAAGTTAATAATTGATTATATAAGAATGGAAAATAATAACATGAAAATACAACATTATGTAGAATTGGTATTGATAATAATTAAATTAATAACATTAATCAAATAAAAATAAAAAGACAATAGAGTATATTATACTAAACATCAAGGATAACTACACATTTAATACAAAGTTTTTATAGTTGATATATTAATAATTGCATGAAAAATTATCAAGAAGATACATCTTATAATAATTATTTTTTACATTTCGCATTTTAAATGCAAACGAGAAAGAGACCAATTTGTTTTTCATAAGAATTTTATATGAGTATTAAGATGATATTTATGAAATATAATGTAATCGTAATAATTATTTTCATCTTAATTAATAAATATTTTTTATTAGATATATATATATATATATATATACTTTTTTTTGCATATTTTTATTAATTATAATTTATTTATAATCATTACCGCTTAGTATAAATTAAACAGATTAAGATTAAGAGAAATATAATATTCATTCAATATTTTTACAATTTGTATAATCAATTTGATAATTGATTGTTTAAATAAATTAATTTTAAAGCTTAACAAAAAAATTTATTTTTTAAGATAAATTTTCATAAATTTTTATTATTTTTTTATAAATTTGTAATGATATCAAATACTTTTTGATATTTATATGAAAGATTTTATATTTTAAATCTTTAATATTTCTGTTAATACCTAAATCTTCAATTTTCCCTGCAACTGAAAAAGCAGAGAAAAGGATCTAAATATTTTAATTATTGAAAATGAAGTTCAATAAGTGGTCGTTCCAATATAATACAATATAATATAATAGTAATTAAAGTATATTAATAAAATGATTATACTAAATTCAACAATAAATAGATAGAAAAAATAAAAACAACATATTACCAAAAAATAATATTAAAATTCGATTCTTTTTTAATATTATCAATTTGGTGCATAATTTTAAATTTAATATAAATAATCAATGAACCACGACAAAGGTCTTGACTGATATAATATTTGTCATTTTCTAAAGAAGCATTTCATGTATAATAAATATCTGTTTGGGAGATTCTAAATTATATCTGTAACACCCCGTCCCAAAGTACAATGGAAATTTTCCAACTTTGACCGAGGTTGTCCGTTGACCGTTGACTTTGATCGTTGACCATTGACCGAAGATTCTAGGTTGACTGAGGTATCGTTACAAAGTACACGTTGGCACGAGTTCGTAGACTAGTAGCACATTGAAAACGGAGCTACGGTTTGAAAGTTACGAGCAAAGCAAGTTGAGGTCCAAACTGTCCAAGGGTGCCAGAGTTGACTTTTTATTCATGCAAAGTTGAGCTTTGACTCATGCATGGTTGTGAAGTACTCGTTGATACGAGTCTGTATACTAGCGGCACGTCCGAATTGGACATCTAGTTAAAAAGTTATGGACGTGTGAAGTTTTTCGAATACCGTAATATTTTATTATATCTGGCTTAAGTGCACAGTGATGCCACATGTCGACGTCTGAGAGGTCCACGTGGGTGAATAGTATCGCCCACGGTGGCTTTTATTTTGGCAAAACGGCGGGGGAGGAGAGAGAAGGAGAGAGAGGAGAGAGAGAGCTAGAGAGAGAAACGACCGGCCACCACCGGTTGGCTACCGTCCGGCCACCGGAGGGCCACACGCGCCACCCCACTACCTCTGCCTCCCCAATTCTGACCGACCACCCAAATCTCACGGCCAACCGGCCTGTAACGCTCCGGGATCGAAGTGTTTTCCGGCGACGGCGATTTTTCCCCTCCACCACTAGCCACCGCCGATTCGCCCAGTTTTCGGCCACCCCAAGCCACACGCGCCTGACCAGTCTCTCACCCGTGGGAATTCCGGCCTACCCACCAAATTTCACGGCCACCGGACCTCCGACGCGCCAGGATCGGAGTATTTTTCGGCGAGGGGCCGAAAATCTTCAAACCCAGATCTCTTCGCCGTCCGGCCTTCGTTTGCCTCACCGCCGGTCCCGTTGGAACCCTCTCCCTTGGATCTACAAAACCTCCAAAAATCTCAGCCATCGGCCACCGGAGCGCCGCCGCCGGTGACGGTTGCCGGTGACCACGGTGGCTCGCTGGAATATCCAGTTCCGGCAAGTACCCAGTTGCACCGCCGGTCCCTCCCCACTAATTCCGACCCCCTGAATCCAAATCCGATGTCCTTTTCCTCCAATTCGCGACTGTCAGGACCTGTCTAAAATTCCTCACCGGAACCCTAGACAAGCCCTGATCCCAGGGAAACCCTACCGGACCCTCCAATGGAAAATCCGGCAGAACCTCCCCTAAGGGTTGGACTTACCACAAATTTCCTACACTGAAAACACACTTCTATATTCATCCCCTTATTCCTCCCACAATACTACAAATTGATTCCATAATTTTACAGCACTTCACAGGAATAACAGTAATCCAGTGCATAAATAATACATAAGTGTCCAGAACATTATACAGAGCTTCATGAAGTACTATTAAACAAAGAATACAACAAGAACAAAAGAAATATTACAATTGAAATAAACGAATACAAAGGTATTTCTCGAACTACGACAGCGGTAGAGATTTGATTCGCTCCGGAAGAACGTTTACCACCCCTTGCATCTAAGGGAATGGAATTTAAAAACGTGAGATGCTAATCATCTCAGTGAGTGACCCTATCTACTGAACACTTTTAATGTTAATAATATAAGAAATAAGGGAATTTAATTTAATACCAACAATTAAATAGATAAATAATTAATAAACAATTGAAAGTAATAATTTCTCTTAAAATCCTCACTATTCACTCCGTTCGAAATGTTCCCTTTTTAAAAACCTTTTCACAAAACCCGATATTCGCATTTCCCGAAAACCAAGGGATCAAATGATTTGATAAACCATAAATAAATACCCCAAATATAAATAAAATGTAATAAAATATGATAAATAATTTTGAACACTTTGGGGTTTGAAATTTCCATCCAAAAATTTATACTTGACGCACCACACCATATACCAGTGATGCCCTCCAATACCCAGCATCCCGAGCACTGACTGGTGGAAGATTAAAGAGAGAAACTTGCATACGGCACTTCGGCGTCCCGACAGTACTGCTGCTGAAACCGTCATCCCGGCCAAGGAGGGGGTCGGCTGTGGCCAATATCAAACTTGCCTGCCCTCGGTCCAATGGCAACTCATAGGAGACATAATAACTTGCGCGCTAACTACATATACACCGGAACACCAATACTGTATGAGTGCATCTAAAATATCATTAAATTAATTATTACCGTACCGATTTTCCAAAAATTACCATGGGAAATATACCAGTTTTCAAATTCACCATCCCACATTTTCCTTTAACATTTCCAGTACGAAAACATCGATAACAATACACCAAATAAATTTTCTCGTAACACGAGGTTCAACAAATAATGTTCCACGGGCATAATTATCACATTTGAAACCACCAATTTAAACAAATATTTTCCTTAAAATAATTAAACCAATTATGCCCAAAAATAATATTAAAATCACATACGATTTATTACTGAAAATACCTTGCTCATGTGTAATAAATAAAATTAAATCACAATAATAAAAATCGGGGTTTTTGGATAACCCAGAATTCCATTTAGCACCAACAAACATATATGTACTTATAAAATAATAATTTTCCACAATTATAATTAAATTGCACCACATGAGCATAATTTCAAATATCAATTAAACACCAATTAAATATAATTAATTACCCCAAAATATTTTTTTAAAGGTGGGTCACTCACCTTAAGCACATATATCAGCTAAGATCCTCCGCAGGATCAACTCCACTACCCACACGTGCACCTAAAACATCCACAATACACCAACCAAATATATTAATATTTTAATCGGGTAACTCCAAAATGGGTACCCGGGGAGCGAACACAAACGACAACTAAAATCGACGAGTAATATACCGAATCGAAGCTCGAGTGACGAGGATCACGGATCCGGTCTTACTACCTGGAGATCGGACCCAAGGTGGCCGGAATCTCGCCGGAAAGCTTTCGGGATTCAACTCCTCGATTCTCCCAAACCGTCACAAATTGGAGGAAAAGGACGCCGGATTTGGATTCAGGAGGTCGGAATTAGTGGAGAGGGACCGGCGGTGCAACTGGGTACTCGCTGGAACGGTGATTTCCGGCGAGCCGCTGCGGTCACCGGCAATCGTCGCCGGCAACGGTGCGTCCGATGGCCGATGACCGAGATTTTTGGGGGTTTTGTAGATCGAGGGGAGAGGGTTCCAACAGGACCGACGGTGAGGCAAACGGAGGCCGGACGACGAAGAGATCGGGGTTTGAAGGTTTTCGATCCCTCATCGAAAAATACTCCGATCCCGGCTCGTCGGAGGTTCGGTGGCCGTGAAATTTGGTGGGCTGGCCGGAAATGAGGAGTTGGTGAAGGGTGACTGGTGCGTGTGGCCTGAAAATGGCCGAAAATGGGTCAAACGGCGGTGGTCAGTGGTGGAGGGGAAAAATCGCCGTCGCCCGAAAACGCTCCGATCTGGGCGCGTCGCCGGTCGGTTGGCCGTGAAATTTTGAGGGTTGGCCGGGAATGGAGAGGTGCTCCCATCTGGCCGGTGCGTGTAGCAAGAATCGGCCGAAAAATTTGACAACTCCGGCGGTCGGTCATTTCTCTCTCTCCTCTCTCTCTTTCTCTCTCCTCCCCATCATTTTTGCCAAATAAAAGCCACCGTGGGTGACACTGTTCACCCATGTGGACCAATCAGGTGCCGACATGTGGCATTACTGTGCACTTAAGCCAGATGTAATAAAATATTACGGTATCCGACGAACTTCACACGTCCATAACTTTTTAACCAGATGTCCAATTTAAGCATGCCGCTAGTCTATGAACTCGTATCGACGATTACTTTACAACCATACAAAAGTCAAAACAAAATTATGCAACGATAAAAAGTCAACTCCCGGCACCTTTTGGACAGTTTGCACCTCGACTTGCTTTGCCCATAACTTTCAAACCGTAGCTCCGTTTTCGACGTGCTACTAGTCTACGAACTCGGGGCATGATGCACTTCGCCACGGTACCATGGTCAACTAGAAGTTTCAACTGGACCAAAAAGTCAACTTTGGATCCACTCGGTCAACTATCAACCTCGATCAACGTGCACGAATTCCGATGTGGTTTGGGTCAGGGTGTTACAACCTTCCCCCCTTATAAGAATTTCGTCCTCGAAATTCCACACGTCACTGGAACAGATAGGGATACTGATCACGCATCTGTGCTTCGAGCTCCCACGTTGCTTCCTCGATTAAATGATTCCTCCATAAAACTTTAACCAAAGGAATAGTCTTGTTATGTAGCACCCGCTCCTCGCGATCCAAAACCTGCACTGGTTGCTCCATATACGAAAGATCTTCCCTTAATTCTATGTCTGAAGTCTCGAGTATGTGTGAGGGGTCTGCAATATATTTCCATAGCATCGAAACATGAAACACGTTGTGCACTCGGGCTAGCTCTTCCGGTAATGCCAATCTATAAGCCACAGGGCAAATCCTCTCCGTAATTTCATAAGGCCCAATATAACGAGGACCCAACTTACCTTGTCGACCAAAGCGTACTACTCCTTTCCATGGAAATAACTTTAGCAATACCCAATCTCCTACATCGAATTCCAAATCCTTCCCACGTACATCAGCGTAACTCTTCTGTCGATCTTGGGCAACCTTCAACCGATCCTTAATGATCTTCACCTTGTCCAAGGTCATCCGTAAATACTCAGATCCAACAGCATTATTCGTTGCAAGGAGTCTGTCTTCTCCTACCTCACTCCAGCACAAAGGTGTCTGACACTGCCTCTCATATAAAGCCTCATACGGGGACATCCCAATACTCGCCTGATAACTGTTGTTATAGACAAATTTTATCAATGGCAATTGTTCATCCCAGCTACCGCAAAATTGCATAACACAAGACCTTAGCATGTCTTCTAATGTCTGAATTGTGCGCTCAGCTTGCCCATCAGATTGCGGGTGAAAGGCGGTGCTGTAGTTAAGTCTTGCTCCTAGTGCATCAGCCAACTTCCGCCATAGTCGTGAAGTAAAACGTGGATCTCGATCGGATACGATGGCTAGCGGTACTCCATGAATACTCACAATACGTTGCACGAACAACTGGGCTAACTTCTCGGGTGAAAAACGTTCTCGTACCGGTAAGAAGTGTACCGACTTGGTAAGACGATCAATGATCACCCAAACACCATCATATCTCCTGGGCATAGAGGGAAGCTTGAACACAAAATCCATATTGAGTTCCTCCCACTTCCACACGGGAATAGGTAAGGATTGGAGTAATCCTGAAGGCTTCTGTCTTTCTGCCTTTACTTGTTGACAAATTAAGCATTTTGATACAAAATCTGCCACTTCTCTTTTCATGCCTATCCACCAATAATAATTAACAAGCGTTTGGTACATTTTGGTACTTCCAGGATGCATCGCATACATCAAGCTATGAGCCTCTTCTAAGATCTCCTTCTTGAGTTCTGGGTTATCAGGAACGCAAAGTCGTCCTTTATACACGAGGGCTCCATCCCTCCTTATGGAAAACTCCGGGTCAAGACCTTCTTGTACCTTGCTCTTAATTGTTCTCAATTTAGGATCTTCCATTTGGGTCTCCAATATACGATCCACCAACACCGGTCACACCTGAAAACTAGCCATAAGAACTCCCGAAGGATGCATATGCATTAACACCCCCATCTTCTTCAACTCCACCATGAGAGGTAGTTGGATGGCTTGGATGTGAGCAAGAGATCCGATAGCCTTCCTACTCAAAGCATCTGCCACTACATTCGCCTTGCCTGGGTGATAATCAATCACACAGTCATAATCCTTCAATAACTCCATCCATCTCCTTTGCCTCATATTTAATTCCTTTTGAGTGAAAATGCACTTGAGGCTTTTGTGGTCGATATAAATTTGGCATGTGGCCCCATACAAGTAGTGTCTCCACTTCTTGAGAGCAAAGACTACCACCGCCAATTCTAAGTCATGTGTAGGGTAATTTTGTTTTTGCTACTTCAATTGCTGTGATGCGTACGCTACCACCCTTTGATTCTGCATTAGCACGCAACCTAACCCTTAATGGGATGCATCATAATAAACTTCAAAACCTTCATTCCCACTAGGTAAAGTTAAGACAAGTGCAGATGTTAACCTTTGCTTCAATTCCTGAAAACTCTGCTCACACCTGTCTGTCCAGCTAAATTCAACCTTCTTTCGGGTTAAGTCATGAAGCGGTCCAGCAATTCTCGAAAACCCTTCTATAAAACGATGGTAATATCCCGCTAATCCAAGAAAACTTCGTACTTCCCTCACAGTGGTAGGGCACTCCCAACTCAACACTGCCTTCACCTTATCAGCATCGACATAGATGCCTTTGGCTGACACGATATGTCCGAGAAAACCCACTTGATTTAACCAGAACTCACACTTGTCGAATTTAGCATATAGCTGATGCAGCCTTAGAGTTTGGAGCACTTTCTTCAAATGCCTCACGTGCTCCTCTTGGCTCCTAGAATAGATCAGGATGTCATCTATATAAATACAATGACAAAACAATCCAAGTACGGACAAAACACCCGGTTCATCAAATCCATAAAAGCTGCTGGGGCATTGGTGAGTCCGAACGACATCACTAGGAATTCATAATGTCCATACCTAGTCCTAAAGGTAGTCTTAGGAATGTCCGACTCTCGGATCCTTAAATGATGGTATCCAGATCTCAAGTCGATCTTGGAAAACACTTTGGCACCTTGGAGTTGGTTAAATAGATCATCTATCCTTGGCAACGGATAGCGATTAGGGATGGTTACCTTATTAAGTTGTCGGTAGTCGATGCACAGTCTTAGACTACCATCTTTCTTCTTCACAAACAAAACTGGAGCTCCCCATGGCGATATGCTTGGTCTAATAAACCCCTTATCTACCAAATCTTGCAATTAGACCTTTAGCTCCCTTAACTCCCCTGGAGCCATCCGATACGGTGGTAGAGAAATAGGCACGGTACCCGGAATTAATTCAATGGGAAAGTCAACTTCCCTTTCCGAAGGCAATCCTGGTAACTCCTCAGGAAACACATCCAGAAAATCCCGCACAATGGGCATGTCTTCCAATCTGACCCCACTTACTCGGGTATCTATCACAAGCATATGGATTTTACAAATTATCACAACCCTCAGCCCTTAACTTATACTTATATAAGTTAAGATCCGTTTTTCAATATAATGGAACAGCTTTTTTTCTTAAAAATGAAATAAAGAATTATTTTGGTGGAACACAGAAACTATTTCATTCCAATGAGCTAAATACCCTTGGCAACCTTTATTCAATAGCTTCTTGGCGGTGAGGGTAGATATTAATCTTGGCAAAGGCCTCCCAACTTCCCCACGGAATACCACTTCAGGCAAACCTGGCCTCCTGAATGTAACTTCATTGCTAAAACAATCTACGGATGCATGGTTCCTTGCCAACCAATCCATGCCCAAGATTATATCAAGTCTGGATAGATACAACAGGATCAAGTCCGCTTCCATCACTTGATCTTCGATGGAGAAGAAACACTCCTTGATCAACTGGCTGGGCCACAAGGATTCTCCTGCAGGAGTGGCTATTTCTAATAGACATTCTAAAGGAGTAGGGGTCATACCAACCCGAGTGACAAATTCTCTTGAGATGAACGAATGTGTTGCTCCCGGGTCCATAAGCATACATGCGTCATTACCAAAAATATTCAAAGTACCTGTAACAACGTCAGGTGTGGTCCGGGCTTCCTGCTGCGTCATAGCAAACACCCGACCTTGACCTGTCTGCTGGGGCTTCCTTCCTCCACCTCGACTCTATCCTGTAGATGGTTGAGCCGATCCCGAAGAACCTCCTACTACTTGACTCCCCTGGGAACTCTGACCCTGAAATACATCAGTGTGCTGTGCTCGTCGACTTGCCCCTGGCATGCTGCCACTACCATAAGGGCACTCCCTCCTTATGTGGCCTGGCTACCCACACTGAAAACATAAACCATCCATCTGACACTGCCCGGAATGCTTCCTCTTACAAATTGGACAAATCCACGTAAAACCAAAGTGTGACTGCTGATAAGAGCTTGTATCCCCACTGATCGAATGGCGAGCTGTTTGGGGCATACGATAACTGCCTCTCCACTGAAATCTACCTCGTGGGCTCGGTTCACCATTACCCGATGAGCCTGAACTATAGTTCTTCTTGGACACTCCCTGGCTAGGTGCTCCACTATATGAACCTTCGAATGATCTGCGCCTCGAGGGTTTGCGCATCTCCACCTGTCTCTCTAGCTCCAGCGCTGCATCCCTGGCGGACTGATAAGTGGGATGTACTGATCCAACAACGGTGAGGGCTATGTTTTCGTTCAAGCCATCTATGAACCTCACCTTCTTTGCATGATCGTTGGGAATCATGTGCATGCAGAATTCGGATAGTTCCCAAAACCTTCTCTCGTACTCTGACACAGTCATGTTTCCCTGCCGCAGTTCCTCGATCTCTCTCCTTCTTACCTCACGGTAGGCAGGAGGACAATACTCAGTAGTGAAGGCAACCTTAAACTGATTCCACGTATGCCTTCTGCGAGTCTTTTCTACTTTCCACCACTTTTGGGCGTCTCCTTTTAACATGAAACCAGAGATCCTCACCATAACCTCGTCGGGGCACTGCATCCCCTCTTCCAAGATTTTCTCCATGTTGGATAGCCAATTCATGGCTGCAGCTGGGCCTTGGCTTCCATCGAAATTCACGGCTCCCAAACGTCGAACCTGATCCACAGATTGATTACTAGAGCTTGAACCTCCTAAGGCTCGAGTTAGTTGAGAGACAAGTTGCCTAAGGCTCGATTGACTCCCGGAACTACGTCCGTCTCGCCTACGCATCGTAGCAGATTCTGAGGAAACAAACGAGAGTTTAGAAACAAAGACACTTAAGCATGACTACAAAAAAGGAGAAATTTACAGATGGGCTGTACAACAATGCATAGTCCCTTAGGATTATAAGAACCTATGCTCTGATACCAACTGTCAGGACCCGTCCAAAATTCCTCATCGGAATTCTAGACAAGCCATGATCCCAGGGAAACCCTACCGGACCCTCAAATGGAAAATCCGGCAGAACCTCCCCTAAAGGTTGGACTTAGCATAAATTTCCTGCACTGAAAACACACTTCTATATTCATCCTCTTATTCCTCCCACAATACTACAAATTGATTCCACAATTTTACAGCACTTCGCAGCAATAACAGTAATCCAGTGCATAAATAATACATAAGTGTCCAAAACAGTATACAGAGCTTCATGAAGTACTATTAAACAGAGAATACAACAAGGGTAAAAGAAATATTACAATTGAAATAAATGAATACAAAGGTACTTCTCGAACTACGACAGCGGTGGAGATTTGATTCGCTCCGAAAGAACGTCTACCACCCCTTGCACCTAAGGGAATGGAATTTAAAAACGTGAGATGCTAATCATCTCAGTGAGTGACCCTATCTACAAAACACTTTTAATCTTAATAATATAACAAATAAGGGAATTTAATTTAATACCGACAATTAAAAAGATAAATAATTAATAAACAATTGAAAGTAATAATTTCTCTCAAAACCCTCACTATTCACTCTGTTGGAAATGTTCCCCTTTTAAAAACCTTTTCACAAAACCCGATATTCGCATTTCCCGAAAACCAAGGGATCAAATGATTTGATAAACCATAAATAAATACCCCAAATATAAATAAATTGTAATAAAATATAATAAATAATTTTTGAACACTTTGGGGTTTGAAATTTCCATCCAAAAATTTATACTTGACGCACCACACCATATACCAGTGATGCCCTCCGATACCCAGCGTCCCGAGCATCGACTGGCGGGGAGATTAAAGAGAGAAACTTTACGCATGAGCAAAGTATTTTCAGTAATAAATCGTATGTGATTTTAATATTATTTTTGGGCATAATTGGTTTAATTATTTTAAGAAAAATATTTGTTTAAATTGGTGGTTTCAAATGTGATAATTATGCTCGTGGAACATTATTTGTTGATGCTCGGGACGCTGGGTATGCAAGTTTCTCTCTTTAATCTCCCCGCCAGTCGATGCTCAGGACACTAGGTATTGGAGGGCATCACTGGTATATGGTGTGGTGCGTCAAGTATAAATTTTTAGATGGAAATTTCAAACCCCAAAGTGTTCAAAAATTATTTATTATATTTTATTACAATTTATTTATATTTGGGGTATTTATCTAGTGTTTACTATATTAATTGATCCTTTGGTTTTCGGAAAATACGAATATCGGGTTTTGTGAAAATGTTTTAAAAAGGGAACATTTCCAACGGAGTGAATAGTGAAGGTTTTGAGAGAAATTATTACTTTCAATTGTTTATTGTTTATTTATCTATTTAATCGTTGGTATTAATTAAGTTCCTTTATTTGTTATATTATTGATATTAAAAGTGTTCAGTAGATAGGGTCACTCACTGAGATGATTAGCATCTCACGTTTTTAAATTCCGTTCCCTTAGGTGCAAGGGGTGGTAGACGTTCTTCCGAAGTGAACCTAATCTCCGTCGCTGTCTTAGTTCGAGTAGTACCTTTGTCTTCATTTATTTCAATTGTAATATTTCTTTCATCTTGTTGTATTCTATGCTTAATAGTATTTCATGAAGCTCTGTATACTGTCTTAGATACTTATGTATTAATTATGCACTGAATTGCTGTTATTCTTTTGGAGTGCTGTAAATTTGTGGAAATCAATTTGTAGTATTGTGGGAGGAATAAGAGGATGAATATAGAAGTGTATTTCAGTACAGAAAATTTGTGGTAAGTCCAACCCTTAGGGGAGGTTCTACCGGATTTTCAATTGGAGGGTCCGGTAGGGTTTCTCTGGGATCAGGGCTTGTCTAGGGTTCCAATGAAGAATTTTGGACGGGTACTGACAGTATCCTTGCTCATGTTAAACGTGTTCATTCATATCCAAAAGCCAAATTTTCTAGAAGGGAAACACCAAAAATAAATATAGTTTATTTCTACATTTATTTATTATGTTATTGGACGTTGGTCTATTGGAATGGACCACGTAATCTATTCTAAAAGCTAATTTGCCAAGCAACATTCACTATCCGATATCTTAAACTTTTTTCTTTTTTCTTTTTTCTTTTTTTTTTATTTTTGAAGAAAAAAGTAGACATGTATCTAATTTGCAAGAGGCAAAATCCACAGTTGTCCATTCTACCGAAAAGTCCTTGCTGACCAAACTACTACCAATTTCATTACGCCACGCTAGATCAGAAAATAATTATAAGATTACTGATAGAAGGGTAATTTTAGAATAATCCACTTGAAACAAGTCAATTGTCACTCAAATTACAATAATGCACACCAGTAAACAGTTTTGATTGGTGAGAGGTTAGCTGGTGCAGAAAGAGAGCAGCAACATCAGATTCCGGCACCTCAGGAATTAAAGCTGACCACGGCGACTTACAGAGAGCCATAACCGCGTTATAGATTGGACACCATCAATGTCCCCGCCAATCTTTTCTGCCTTCATGTATTCATTCATTCGTTCGTTCACCTTCACAAGAAGAAAAGGAAGGAAAGAAAGTGAAGCATACTTTATCAAGAGAGAAAGCAAAAACATTTAGAGCAAAATGGCGACTTTGGGTGGCATCAAGGAAGTGCAAGGGAACGAGAACAGCGTCGAGATCGAAAGCCTCTCTCGTTACGCCGTTGACGAGTACAACAAGAAAGAGGTTCGTTTTCTTCTTATACCCATTTCTATGCTCCAACCACATCTCTCAAATTTTCAGATTTTTATGTGTTTGGATGAATTTTTCTTATGGGTTTTGTTTTGTTTTTAGGGGAATTTTGAGGTTTTGGTGTAACTTTTTATGAAAAATTGTATGTGGAAATTGATTGTGGTCGATAATAGAATTCTGGGTATTGTTCAGAATGCTCTTTTGGAGTTTGTGAAAGTGGTGAACACAAAAGAGCAGGTCGTTTCTGGTACTTTGTACTACATAACCCTTGAAGCAATCGACGGAGGTAAGAAGAGAATTTACGAAAGCAAGGTCTGGGTGAAGCCATGGCAGAACTTCAAGGAGGTGCAGGAATTCAAACTTATTGGTGATGTTCCTAGTGAATCCACCTCTACCACTAGTGCTTAGCTTGGTAAGCTAGCTAGCTAATTGTTTAAAACTCCCTGTTTGCATATATGTCTCTGTTTTTACCATTATTGCATTGTATCTAGTATTATCTTATCAAGTATTTTTCCGTTTTCTAAATTTGAAATTTTATTTCGAATTGCTTAATTTATTCAGTAGGTAGATACTGTGCTAGCCAATTGTTTTTCCTTGCTTCGTGTTTAGATTATTGGAAACAAAAGAATTAATTTTAGTAACTTTGTAAATAAATCATGTATTTAGTTTTCACCTGTGAACAAAATTCTATGTCTCTGTAACAAATAACAATCCTCATCAAATTTAGTATTGAATGCTTTAGAAGTTTTTATCTAATCGATTATTCTTTCTTCTCAGTTTTATTTTGGTTCCTAGATCTTGTTTGGATTCTGATTATCTAAGAATGTCTCATATCCTGTATACTTTTGAAATTTGCTTGAGAAAATTTTCAAAAAAATATTAGCAGTGATAGACTCACATAAATATGTGTGTTTATTCATGTCCAAACTGTATAGATAGAGCTTGGTGGGTTAGAGAATGACTAAACCTTGAAGTTCAATGTATACGGACTCTTCTACCTATTCCTAAGCATTTAAAATCTATCAGTCACTCTCTCTTATGTCATATTAGACACGTACTGTGCAAATTGGATCAAGTAGCCCCTTTCTATGTATAAATTATTGCTGCTATGTATAGAGACTAATACCTTGTGAAATGTTTTAGACACTATAAGGAAATAATTAAAAACTATTCTAAAAAGCTATTAGAAACCGTTATGCCATCCATGTTGTATGACATTGGACCCTCCAGTTGGTCAACTTTTTATGTTATATGTTTGAGAATTGAAAAATAAGTAGCTATGCCAAACATTACTTTACGAAAATAAATCCAAATATGACTCGGGAGGATCGCAGAGGACTAAAAAAGTAAAACGTTTGAAACAAGGATTAGATAACATGATCTAGAATGATTATGAGATAGATACTTTTGGACTTCTGTAGGGAAACTGCTCTTTCTTCTACAAGAAAATTTATGTGGAAACTCAAGGGCATGACACCTTTTGTCAAGTAAGACTTTTTAGCTGATATATATTCTATAGAATTGGTTAAGGCATTCTTTGAAATTTAAATGAGTATTTATTGTGATCGTAATCTATATAGAATACAGAGATTAAGTGGAGGCCCTGAAAGAGCCATTGAAAAATAGAATTGCATCACCAGAACTTTTCTCTTTGAATGCTCTGCTTAGATCGTTTGTGGAAAAATCACTGCTTATAAAAATGTTGATGTTCATGGCTTTCAAGTTTTGTTACAAAAAACAAAAAAACAAAAAAAAAAACAAAAAAACAAAAAAACAAAAACAAAAAAAAAAAAAAAGAAAGAAAAAGAAAAAGAGTTTGTTTTGTTGAAAATCACTAAATATTTGTGGAACCACGAGTTGTTGATTTATACTTTTTGATTATAACATCTAGGATCATTGGAATTATTTTTTTAAATTTATATATATATATATATATAGTTTTCTGAATTTCAGATGATGGCGACTTTGCAGAAATTACTATGCTTAGTTGAATCCTAAGTTCATAATAATATTAAAGGTCTACTTCATTTATAAATGGAGGTAAATCCTTCCTAGAAAATTAATATATACATATATAGATATATATATATATATATATAGAATAATCTTTTGAATTGTGTAAAGTTTGTGGATGGATACATGTTACCACATTAGTGAATCTCTTTGAACGTTTACATGTTACCACCTTGTTGAATCTTTGAATTATAGTGTATCTCTTTCAATTATTATGGAGGAATAGTTCGATCTCAACCTCTGGGAAGCTAATTGTTGGCCTATCAAATTGTCCAAATCAACAATTTATCTGTGATGTGGTTTATCTCATTGACTTACATAGAATGACGTTTTAATTCAATCCGTAGAACTTGGAATCATTTTCTTTTAATCTGTGGACAAACAAATTACAATGTTGTATGGTAATTTTTGACAATGGTTGAAAACTTATCAGTGGAGATATAATAAAAACAACACCAATATAATAATAATAACAGAACCCCCAAAAGAAAAAAGAATGAAAAAACAAAAACTACCCTCCTTAATTTCTCTTCCTATTTCTTTCTCTCTCCTCAATTTCCTTCTGCATTCCTTCTCCATCCGCTTCCTCTTCTTTCTACCCTACTTTTATCATAATAATAATAATAATAATAATAATAAAAACAGAACCCAAAAATACAAAAACTAAAACCTTCTTAATTTCTCTTCCTATTTCTTTCTCTCTCCCCAATTCCCTCTATAATTCACTATCTACTTTCTCTAACGAAAGAGTAATGACGTTTTACTGTCTACTTTCTCTAACGAATGAGTAATGACGTTTTAATTCAATAGGCAGGACATGATATTACTTTATTTTTTAATCCATGGACAAACAAATTACAATATTAGATTGTAGTAATTTTTGACCTAATATATAAGTTATCATTGAAAGATAATATAATCCGAACTACTGCCAGGGAAAAAATATATATATATATAATAAAAAGAAAAGAAACCAAAAACCAAGAAATAAAAGCAAAAAGAAAAAAAAAAGCAAAAAATTGAAATTTTTTGAAAACTTTCATACTTTCAGCACTCTCTATCTGCCTTTCCCCCTCTCTCTATCTCTCTTTCCCTTACTACTTTCACACGTTCAGTACCCTCTATCTGCCTCTCCCCCCTCTCTCTATCTCTCTTTCCCTTACTACTTTCACACGCTCAGTACCCTCTATCTGCCTCTCCCCCCCTCTCTCTCTTTCCCTTACTCTCTATCTGCCTCTCCCGCCTATATATATCTCTTTTTCCCTCACTCTCTATCTGCCTTGCCCCCTATATATATCTCTCTTTCCCTTACTACTATCATAATTTAAGAAATCTCTATCTGCCTCTCCCCCTCTCTCTATATCTCTTTCCCTAGTTTGTTTTATATTTTTAATTAAACTTTTCTCTTTCCAGAATGAAATTAAAAAGATCTAAAGACGCTCTAAGAGCCTACATTGATGCTCGTGAGGAATTCTCTAGAGAACCGACCCAAGACAACGAGGAGACTCTGTGTTGTAACAGTGCCTAGGTAGCTGCATATGGAGTTGTTGTCAGCTGACCAAGTCATTAGAATATTTGTTATGCAGTTAGCTGACCAAGTCTTTAGGATATTTGTTATTATTTATGCTGTTATGTTGTTTTACTTGTTAATAGCTAGAAATTAGGAAGCTGTTAGTCATGCCTTGTGTTTAGGAAATATTTTTGTTTTTCTGTTAAAGGTTAGCTCTATATAAAGAGTAGTGCAGTGAATAAAAAATATATATATTCTGGTCTTCAATTTTTTGGTGTCTTATAACAACAAATTGGTATCAGAGCAATTTTTCTTGAGGGATCTGTGAGCTAAGCCATCTCTTGAGGGATCTGTGAGTTGAGTGAATCTAAACACAAACCCAGAAACACAAACCAAAACCGGTAACTTGAAAGACCAGAAACACAAAAACCTTCAGAAATGGAAGCTGAAACAACATTTTCTCATATTACTCCACCAATTTTTGATGGTGATAACTATCAGGCTTGGGCTATTAAAATGATGGTCCATCTTGAGGCATTAGATCTTTGGGAGGCTGTAGAGGAGGACTATGACGTTCTACCATTGCCAGAAAATCCAACGATAGTACAACTAAAGACTCACAAAGAGAGGAAGACAAAGAAGTCCAAAGCTAAAGCATGTCTATTCTCTGCTGTTTCAAGCACCATATTTACAAGAATCATGAATCTACAGACAGCAAAGGCTATTTGGGATTATCTCAGAAGTGAATACCAAGGCAATGAAAGAACCAAAAACATGAAAGTGCTTAACTTGATCAGGGAGTTTGAAATGCTGAAAATGAAGGAGACAGAAACCATCAAAGACTACTCTAACAAGTTGCTGGGCATAGTAAACAAGGTGAGGTTGCTGGATAAGGATTTTTCTGATGAACGAATTGTACAAAAAATTCTTGTGACTTTGCCTGAAAAGTACGAATCTAAAATTTCTTCATTAGAAGAATCTAAGGATTTGTCAAGTATATCCTTGGCAGAATTAGTAAATGCATTGCAGGCCCAAGAGCAAAGGCGAATGATGAGAAAAGAAGAATCTGTAGAGGGTGCTTTTCAAGCAAAGGCACAAAATTCAGGAGGAGGCAAAGACAAGAAGGACAGCAAGAAGAAGTACAGCAAGAAAACTGAATACAATGACAAAAAGGATGTGGTAACATATCCAGCTTGCCCATACTGTAAAAAAACTAACCACCCACAAAGGAAGTGTTGGTGGAGACCAGATGTCAAGTGCAAGAAATGTGGTCAAATTGGGCACATGGAGAGAATCTGTAAGTCACAACAACATGAAGGAAAAGCAAATACTGCTGTTGAGCAACATCAAGAGGAGCAGCTATTTGTTGCAACTTGTTTTGCAGCAAGCAACAGTTCTAGTGATTCTTGGCTGATTGATAGTGGTTGCACACATCACATGACTAATGATCTAGAGCTTTTCAAAGAACTCAACAAAACTGAAATTTTCAAAGTAAAAATTGGAAATGGGGAATACATCTCAGTCAAAGGCAAAGGAACTGTAGCTTTAGAAATCTTATCAGGTTTGAAGTATATTACTGACGTTTTATATGTGCCTGATATTGACCAAAACCTACTTAGTGTTGGACAGCTTATTGAGAAGGGCTTCAAAGTTATATTTGAAGACAAATGGTGCAGGATTAAAGATGCAGAAGGAAGAGAAGCTTTTAAGGTGAAAATGAGAGTAAAAAGCTTTGCTCTAAATCTGATGGAGGGGGAGCAGATAGCATTTCCAAGCAGTGCAAGCAATGCGGAATTGTGGCACAAAAGGCTTGGGCATTTTCATCATGCTGGACTTCTATACATGCAGAATCACAAAATGGTAAAAGGAGTACCATTACTGGAAGACAAACTTTCTGATTGTGTGGCTTGCCAATATGGAAAGCAAGTCAGAAGATCCTTTCCTCAAACTGCATGGAGAGCAACACGCAAACTTCAACTGGTACATACAGATGTTGGAGGACCTCTAAAAACATCTTCCTTAAATGGCAGTAAATATTATATTGTATTTATTGATGATTGCACCAGATTTTGTTGGATTTATTTTCTTAAATTTAAATCTGAAGTTGCTAATGTTTTTTGGAAATATAAAACTTGGGTGGAGAATCAAAGTGGTTACAGGTTGCAAACAATTAGATCAGACAATGGAAAGGAATACACTTGTGATAGTTTCAAAAATTTCTGTGATGAAGCTGGCATTGAGCACCAGTTTACAGCACCGTATACTCCGCAGCAGAACGGTGTAAGTGAAAGAAAAAATAGAAGTATTATGGAAATGACAAGGCGTTTGCTGCATGAAAAGGAATTGCCAAAGAACATGTGGGCGGAGGCTGCAAATACTGCAGTTTATCTGTTGAATCGATTGCCAACCAGAGTTCTACAGAAAAGAACTCCATTTGAAGCTTGGTTTGGTTACAAACCAGACCTGCAATATTTAAGAACTTTTGGTTGTCTTTGTTTTGCTCATGTGCCACAAGTGAAAAGAGAGAAACTCGATAAAAAGGCGGAACCGGGAGTTTTTATTGGATATAGTAAAGCATCCAAGGCTTACAGAATTTTCCAACCACAAAGTGGAAAAATTCTTGTAAGTAGAGATGTCACATTCATGGAAGATAGACAATGGAACTGGGAGGAGTCAGTAAAGGAGCAGCGGTCTGAAATTCAACAAAATATGGATGATAACATAGATGATGAACCAATTAGAGGTACAAGGTTATTATCTGATATTTATGAAAGATTTAATATTGCTGTGTTTGAGCCTACAGAGTTTAAAGAAGCTGAAAAGGATGTTAAGTGGATCGAAGCAATGGAAGAAGAGCTTAAGATGATTGAGAAGAATGACACATGGGAGTTGGTGGATAGACTTCAACATAGAAAGGTCATTGGAGTCAAGTGGGTTTACAGAACCAAATTTAATGCAGATGGTTCTGTAAATAAACACAAAGCCAGATTAGTTGTGAAAGGGTATAGTCAAGTGTTTGGAGTAGATTTTTCAGAAACCTTTGCTCCAGTAGCACGCTTGGATACAATCAGAATGTTACTTGCTTTGGCTGCACAAAAGGGATGGAAGATTTACCAGTTGGATGTTAAATCTGCTTTTTTAAATGGTTATCTTCAAGATGAAATTTATGTAGAGCAGCCTGAAGGATTTCAAGTCAAGGGACAGGAGGAGAAGGTCTACTTATTGAAGAAGGCATTATACAGTCTTAAACAGGCTCCTAGGGCCTGGTACAGCAGGATCAATGAATATCTTCAAAGCCTTGGTTTTGTTAGAAGTCCAAGTGAAGCTACGTTATACATAAAAAAACAGATGCTAACTTAATTATAGTTTCTGTTTATGTTGATGATCTTCTTGTAACATGAAGCAATGAGATACTGGTGAAAGAATTTAAAGCCAAAATGCTTGAAGCATTTGAGATGACAGACCTTGGCTTAATGTCCTATTTTCGAGGAATGGAGGTGAAGCAAGACCATCATGGAGTCTTCATAAGCCAAAAGAAGTATGCAAAGGAAATACTTAAGAAATTCCATATGGAAGATTGCAAAAGCACTAGCACACCCATGAATCAAAAGGAGAAATTTAGCAAAGAGGATGGAGCTGAAAAAGTTGATGAACGCTTATACATGAGTCTGATTGGTTGCTTGATGTATCTTACAGCTACCAGACCAGACATAATGTTTGCAGTAAGTTTGCTCTCAAGATTTATGCATTGTGCTAGTGAAATGCATTTTCAGGCTGCCAAACGAATTGTAAGATATATCAAGGGCACAACAAATTATGGAATTAAATATTCTAGCTGTCACTCTTTTAAGCTTCATGGTTATTCTGATAGTGACTGGGCAGGTTCTATAGATGACATGAGAAGCACAACAGGTTTTTGTTTCAGTTTTGGATCAGGAATTTTTTCATGGAGCTCAAAAAAGCAAGATGTGATAGCTCAAAGTACAGCGGAGGCAGAGTATGTTGCAGCAAATGCTACAGTGAATCAAGCAATTTGGATCAGGAAAATACTAGCAGATTTACACATGAACCAAACTGAGCCAACAGAAATTTATGTAGATAACCAAGCTGCCATTGCAATTTCAAATGATCCTATTTTTCATGGAAGGACAAAGCATTTCAAGATCAAGCTATATCATTTGAGAGAAGAACAGAAGGCTGGTGAAGTTAAACTGGTTTATTGTAAGACTGAGAACCAAATTGCAGATGTGCTTACCAAGGCTCTTCCAAAAGCAAGATTCGAAGTTCTGAGAAACAAACTAAGTCTATGCAGCTATTAGGCAAGGAGGAGAAATTGTTGTAACAGTGCCTAGGTAGCTGCATATGGAGTTGTTGTCAGCTGACCAAGTCATTAGAATATTTGTTATGCAGTTAGCTGACCAAGTCTTTAGGATATTTGTTATTATTTATGCTGTTATGCTGTTTTACTTGTTAATAGCTAGAAATTAGGAAGCTGTTAGTCATGCCTTGTGTTTAGGAAATATTTTTGTTTTTCTGTTAAAGGTTAGCTCTATATAAAGAGTAGTGCAGTGAATAAAAAATATATATATTCTGGTCTTCAATTTTTTGGTGTCTTATAACAACACTCTGCAACAGGCTACGGCACAAGCTGGTTCATATAAACGGATTGAAGTTGAGAACATGCGTGACTTGAATGCTGTCCTGGAATTAAAGGATATGACGCGGTTTGAAGGCAAACATTGGATAATTTTCAACAGGGACCATCAACAAATTCGCACCACAGCTGAGGCTAATGGTATAACAGTTATAGGCCATCGTTAAAAATGGGTAGTTGGGTTTTATGTTAGGTTTCTAATGTTGGTTTTACGTTGTTTTTATTTTGGTCGACGAATAAAGCTTAGTTTCGGTTTATACTGTTTTGAACCCTGTATTTGGATTTGAAGAGGGGGCTCCATGGCTTAATCCTCCTCTGCTGCTAAATTCTAAATGATGTTCATTCTTATTGGGAATCAAAATGCGGGGAGCAGGGATTAAGAAATGGCTATATAATTAAGAGATTTTTTTAAAAATAAAATGTAATTGCATAAATATTTGATATATATATATATATATATATTCTAAACCAGTAATAATATTTATTAAAAAATAGAGCTCGTCCCTAGGCGGCCATCTATATAAATAGAAGCTAAAATATTAGAGGCTTACACCCCTGGAAAGTAATGATTTCAGCTCTTGATTTGAAATGCCTCCCATGGCTTGCATGATTAACAGCCTAAAATAGCTTTCCTTTGTAAAAGACTACACACACACACCACAGCATACACTATGCACACATGCCTTCCATGTGCTTGTAAAAGAAAAACAAATTCAATCATGAGTATATTTGGAAACAATCATCCCTCAAAATAAAAAATAAATTATTTAAAAATAATAAATTAAATAAAAAATAAAACATTGTGGAGCAAAATTTGAAGCAAACCTGGGCCAAAAATGTGGCAAGTGAACACCTTAACATAGTTAAAATAGATATTCTTTCATGAATGTGAGAAGATGCAGAATGAGATAATTGCCGCATGGAAGAACCTTCGGTAACATACTCACGTATCAGCGGAATTGTTCCATCAATAAAAGCCCGTGGGCCCCTCTCAAAAACCATAAAATATACTTTTTGAGCGTTTGATCCCTGAAATCAGAAATGATATACATATTATATATATATATATATATATATATCTAATATGAACGAAATGTTATCAAGTGTTTAGCTATACTTTGGTACACATTGAAGACATGGTATATTAAGTGAGATAAATATTTCCCATTCCAAATCATCTGCTTTAGCTATCAAGAATAGATAACCTATGCCTAATTCACTAACCTCAGCCTTAGATTGCCAAAATTGCACGTTCTTCTGAATGTTATGCAAGTTCAAACAGATGTGCTCCAAAATGTTCTTCATAACATCAAAAACCCTAGATGCCTCTGTTTTTCCCCTGCATGTTTAGAGGACTAAAGTATTTGGACATATCATTTACGACTCAATAGCTTGATAAACAATAAATATTACATGATAGATGTTTATGTGCTAGCAATTTAGGTGTCATATATTTGACCAAGACTAGTAACTAAATTTCAAAATGTTGATTTACCTTCCTTCTCAAACACGGTTTTTTTTTTTTTTGTTTTTTTTTTGTTTGGGGGGGGGGGGGGGGGGGGGGGGGGGGGGGAGGGGTGTGTAACACCCTGTCCCAAAATACACCTGAAATTTTTTTCACATTGATTGAGATTACTGGGTTTGACCCCCGTTGTACGAGAATGGTTAAAATTTGACTTTTTGAACGGGTGTAACACCCTGTTCCGAAGTTCACCTGAAATTTTTTTTCACCTTGATCGAGGTTAATTGGGTTTGACCACCGTTGTCCGAGAAGGGTCAAAATTTGACTTTTTGATCCGGATGGAATTTTTCTTTGACCGGTATACCGTTGCAAAGTACGCATCGATTCGAATCCATAGACTAGTAGTACATAAAAAATGGAGCTACAGTTTGAAAGATATGAGCAAAACAAGTTGAGGTCTGAACCGTCCAAATGGTGTCGGAGTTGAATTTTTGTCCGTGTAAAGTTGAGCTTTGACTCATGCACGATTATGAAGTACTCATTGATACGAGTTCATAGACTAGTTGTAACATCCCACATCGGTTGGAAAGGGGCACGAAGCAATCTTTATAAGGCTGTGGATACCTCTCCTTTCAAGATGCGTTCCTGGGAGGGAAAGTAAAACCGTAAGGGGGGCTACGGCCTGGAATACTCCAAAGCGGACAATATCTTGATTGGGCCTGGGAGGCCCGAGCCAGTGGGACTGGCAGGTTAAGAGGTGGGACCTTTAACCATTAAGATGAGTTTTGACAAAACCTTGAGGCCAGGGGGGAGAGAGGGAGTGAACCCTAGGCCAAAGAGGACAATATTTTGATGCGGGTGTCAGGACCCGTCCAAAATTCCTCACCAGAACCCTAAACAAGCCCTGATCCCAGGGAAACCCTACTGGACCCTCCAATGGAAAATCCGACAGAACCTCCCCTAAGGGTTGGACTTACCACAAATTTCCTGCACTGAAAACACAATTCTATACACATCTCCTTATTCCTCCCACATTACTACAATGTAAACCATAACTTTCAGCACTCCGATAAAATAAACAGGAAATTCATGCAGTATTGATACAATAGGTCCAGTAAACATACAGAGCATCATAAGTTACAGATGAGTGTGAAAGTCATACAACATAAAATAGGAAACAATAATACAGAATACAAGGAAGCATAACTCTTTGAAACTCAACAGCAACAAACATCGAGCTTGATTCTGATGTCGTCTACCAGCCCAAACCTAAGGGAACGGAATTTAAAAACGTGAGATGCTAATCATCTCAGTGAGTGACCCTATCTACTGTACAATTATAATAGTAACGAAAATTATAGCACATTTGAATAATTAACAATAAATGAGTAAATAAATAATAATTAGTTGAAAATAATATTTCTCTCAAAACCCTCACGGTTCACTCGGTTGGAAAAGTTCCCCTTTTAAAACATTTCACAAAACCCAGCAATTATATTTCCCCAAAATCAAGGTAGCCAATAAATAATTAATTAAATAATAACTAAATGGAATATCAACATTTAAAATACAAAATCATGCAAATAATAATATAGAGCTCCACAATTTATATGAAAATATTTAATCAATAATTACCAATAAAATGCAACAATTTTTGGAATCCAATGCACGCAGAAAAATAATCCGGATTAAAGTAAATTTTTAATAACAAATAATAAATCAAAAAAAATGCCATAAAAATTATTTGTTTGAAATAAACGGCAAAATTTAAATAACTTAACCATTTTAATTGAATAGTGTTTCCAAATAATAGGCTTAAAATTTAAATCGAAAATAGCTTGACGCACCACACTATATACCAGTGATGCCTTACGGTACTCAGCGTCCCGAGCACCCTCAGGCAGGGGTTAAAGAGAGAACCGGCAAACGGTGGCTTCGGCGTCCCGACAACGCCGCTGCTAAAACCTATCATCCCGGCCTAGGAGGAGGGCGGTTATGTGTACTATACTAAACCGGCCTGCCCTCAAGTCCGTAGGTAACTCACGGGAGATTGTCATCCCGGCCTAGGAGGAGAGCGGTTATGTGCACTATACTAAACCGGCTGCCCTCAGGTCCATAGGTAACTCACGGGAGACTAAAACCTGCGCGCTAATCACAATCTCATGTACAGTACAAAACACCGGTACTGCATAAATGCGTCCAAAATAATTAAAATAAAATAAATACCAATAGCCCATTTTTATTATTACTAAAAATTTTCGAAATTTACCGTGGCAGTTATAAAAATCTCAAATCCCACATTCCTTGCATTTCTCACCATATATCATCAACATAGAAAAAAAATATGGTTTACTCAAAACCATGAAATCAACCACCTCGCATTATAAATGCATAATTACCTTTTTAAAATATACAGTACCATCATACCAATATTTTTCTTCTAATCCTTTAAATCAATTTTTTCCTCCAAAATAATATATAAGGCTCACAAAAATATTTAAATATATTTTCTCTTCATAAGCCCTTGATTGTACATGAAAATTCTTGGTAAAAATAATAATAATAGTAATCCAGAATTTAAATCATAAATTCTTTGAATTTCTCCAATATTCAATCATGGCATCAAAATATATATATATATATATATATATATGTATGCATATAACCAAACATCCGAAATTTGACATTATAAAATAAATACCCAATTTTATAAAATTCCAACCACATACATATATTTTCCAAATATTCAAATATCACCAAATAAATATAATTCATCACCCGAAAATAGTTTTTTAAGGTGGGTCACTCACCTGGAGCACGCAATTAACCTAAGATCCCCCATGAGATCAATTCCACGACGCACACATGCTCCTAGAACAACAATTCACACACAGTCAAATAAAATAATATTTTATTCGGGTAAATAATACCCGGTACCCGGGGGTTAAACACAAACGTTAACCAAAATTGAGAAGTAATATACCGAAACGAAGCTTATGAAATGAGGATCGCATTACCGGCTTCCATTAACCCCAATTCCACCGGTGGTGGCCAGAATTTACCCGGGAAGTACCAGCCGAATTTCATCTCCTCATAACTCTCGAACCACTTCGAATTTAAACAATTGGAGGCCATATTTGAACTCAGAGGACCCAAAATAGGGGGAAAAGGGTGGAAGACCGGACTGGGTTGGCCGGAAATGGTGAGAATCGCTGGAAAAACTTAACCCACCGCCGCCGACTTCACCAGCTCGATCTGGGCGCGTCCGAAGTCGTCTGGCCGGGAAATTTGGAGGTCGGCATCATCGGCGAATGGGCTTCTTCCCTGGTCGGCGCGTGTGACCGTCCGGTGGCCGGAATTAAAAAAAAAGGGCAAGAACCCAAGAGGGAGAAAGGAAGGGAAAGGAAGAAGAAGGAGGAAGAAGAAGAAGAAAGAAGAAGGGGCCGTGGGCCTTTTTTCCCACGTGGGGGAAAGGAGGAAAAAAAAGAAAAAAAAGAAAAGAAAAAGAAAATAAAATAAAATAATTAAATAATATTAAAAATAATATTATTATATAAAATAACAATAATAAAATAATATGGTATTAAGCATGGTTGACATGTGGCATCTCATCATGGTGACACATGATCAAATTTATTAAGTCACACGTGGCACATTGTTACACATTTAAAAATAATATTAAAATAATACAGTATTTGAAAAACTCTACAAGTCCATCACTTTCAAACCACATGTCCAAATCGGACGTGCCATTAGTCTACGGACTCGTATCAACGAGTACTTTACAACCATGCATGAGTCAAAGCTCAACTTTGCATGAATAAAAAGTCAGCTCCGGCATCCCTTGGACAATTTGGACCTCAACTTGTTTTGCTCATATCTTTCAAACCGTAGCTCTGTTTTCAATGTGCTACTAGTCTACGAACTCGTGCCAATGTGTACTTCGTAATGGTACCTCAGTCAACCTAGAATTCCATCCGAGTCAATTTTTGACCCATTCGGTCAACGGTCAACGGTCAACCTCGGTCAAAGTTGGAAAACTTCCGTTGTACTTTGGGACGGGGTGTTACAGCGGGTGGACTGGGCCGTTACACTAGTGGCACGTCCGAAACGGATATGTGGTTTAAAAGTTATAGATCTACGAAGTTTTTCAAATACTGTATTATTTTAATATTATTTTTAAACATGTGAATAGTTTGTGCCACATGTAAGTTAATAAATGGTGCCATGTGTCGTGATAATAAAATGCCACATGTTAGCCAAAAAATTATTTTATTATTTTATATTATTGTCTCATTTTAATTGCGATATTTTATTTACATTTAGTGATTGTTATAAACATTATTTTATTTCTATTTCTATTATTAATTCCATTATAAATTTTGGATTTTTAATTTATTGTATTCTATTTGCAATTTATTAAATTAATTATTCCTTGATTTTTGGGATATACAATATTGGGTTTGTGAAAATGTTTTAAAAAGGAAAACTTTTCTAACGGAGTGAATTGTGAGAGTTTTGATGGAAAACCATATTTTTTTACCACTTATGATTTAATTACTTAATTAATATTGATTTATTAGGTTTATTTTATTTATTGATATATTATTATTAGTAATATGGTATAGTAGATTGGGTCACTCACTGAAATGATTAGCATCTCACATTTTTAAATTTCGTTCCCTTAGGCCCAGGTTAGTCGACGTTGATCGTCCGGAGGCGAGCTCAAAGTCTTGGTTCGTTGCCGAAATTCCAAGAGGCTGTTTCTTCCTTTCGTTTCTATCTTGTATTATTTCTTTTATCTTTTATTGTATTAAATTTCATATTCAATTGTATTTGATAATGCTCTATATACTATTTGGACAATTAATTATTTAATTATGTACTGGTTCCCTGTTAATTATTGAAGTGCTAAAATTTGTGGTAATACATTGTAGTAAGATAGGAGGAATAAGATGGTATATATAGAAGTTTATTTTCTATGCAGGAAATTTTGTGGTAAGTCCTACCCTTAGGGGAGATGATGCTAGATTTTCCGTTGGGATGGATCCTGATTAGGAACGGAAGAGGAGGGGGGGAGGGGGTGCTTGCGAGGGGTAGAAGTTGATCAAATTCTGAAGCTCTTTTTCATTTTTCTTCACATGCATGTTCATGACTTGGGAAGAAAAATAACAAATTAAAAAATTTATTAGCATTAGCGTGAAAACATCATTTTCATGTCAGCTTGAAATATTCTAAATTGTATCCTGGTTTACGTTAAACGTGTTCAATCGTATCCACAGGAACGAAATAATCCAAAGACCAGATTTTCTAGAAGGGAAAACGCCAAAAATAATTATATTTTTGGTTTTATATTTATTTATTATACCATTGGCTATTGAAATGGACCACACAATCCATTCCTAATTAAATCTTGCTTGCTAAGCAAATTGACCAAAATTAATAAATTACGTACAACGTAGCTAGTTGTTTTAATTTTGGGTAGACGAAGACATGTCATTTTCTTTTTTTCGCCAACCTCCAAAATGAATGTACATGCTCCAGCTTCTCTCAATAAGTAACAAAAGACGAGAAAAGAATTACCAAAAACTAAAAAATAAAACAAGACAAAGTATGAGAAAAGCCTCCGAGGAAATCTACGTTAATATTAATGCTTTTGATGTTAATTTGTTGAATTTATGTTATCAAATAAAATGGAAAGCAAAATACTCAATAATAGTCTTTGAGAAACTTGTTTTCTGGTGAAAAATCCAGGACTTCTTGTTTTATATCGCCGTCTAATTCAAAATTACAATGATGATCAGGGCATATTAATTTTAAAGTTTTATATTATTAATTTGATCATAAGTTTGATATGGTTGGTTTGTTGTTGAATAATGCATATACAGATTAACCTACAATATTTACGCAATGATCATTTGTATCAGATGCCTGTAGGCCTCCAATAATTCAGGTGCCACCGAACTCGAAGTGTGAAATTCATAGTCGAATTAGACAATTCTCACATTATCATTTTGATAGTTTGGAAGAGATCATTTTAGAACTTATTATATGCCTAAACCTTGATAACACTTGTCATTTGTTTAGAATATCCTTATCAAATATAATAGAACTAGCTATCCTTGTTGGGGAGAAAAAGGAGGGCATTTGATTGTATAAAGACTACGACTTCAACAAGCATTAATATTTGATAAGGATAATTTGTAACAGTCCAGACCACCCGCATCGAATATTATCCTCTTTGGGCTTGGAGAATCCTCTTACAATCCAGCCCTCAAGGTTTTGTCAAAACGTGTCATAATGGTTAGGGGGATCCTCTTACAACCCCTACCTACCAGTCCTACTGGCACGGGCATCCCAGGCCCAATCACGATATTATCCGCTTTGGGTCCAACCCGCACGGTTTTACTTTCCTTCATGGGAACGCGTCGTACGGGAAAGGTATCCACACCACCTTATAAGGCGTGCTTCGTTCCCCTTTCCAACCGATGTGGGACTTCACAATCCTCCCCCCTTGGGACCCAGCATCCTCGCTGGCACACCAATCCGAGTACTGGCTCTGATACCATCTATAACAGCCCAGACCACCCACGTCCGATATTGTCCTCTTTGGGCCTGGGGAATCTCTTACAACTCAGCCCTCAAGGTTTTGTCAAAATGCATCGTAATGGTTAGGGGGAATCCTCTTACAACGCCTACCTCCCAATCCTACTGGCACAGACATCCTAAGCCCAAAAAGGACAATATCGAACGCAGGTGAACTGGGCTGTTACATAATTCTTATTTATGAAATATCTATAAACAAAGAGTTAGATCATGGACACTTTGTCCATCCTATATTCTTTATTTTAAAAAAGTCAAGCTATTAAGCTATTAAAAACATGCTCCAACAAACTTTTGATTTTCTCTTATTAAAATAAAATGTTAGTTTTATTTTTCAAGTGTAAAAAGTAAATTTAATTTTTATATTGAATATTATGTATTATTATTATTAAATAAATTGCCATGCCACTATCACAATTAAATATCAATTTTTATTGCTTATATATATATATATATATATATTGACACATCTTTTAATTGTTAATAATTAAGAGGAAATTTAAATTTAAAAAAGAGGGAAATTAACATAGTGATATATGTTTTTAGAAAAAATAAAAATAAATAGTACAAGTAGAGAACATTGTTGGAAGACATTTCAAATTTTTACTTTTTATGTTTAATAATGTCCTTTGTCATAAAGAAAATTTACTTTATTTTAAAAGGGGCTACGCAAATTTTTTAACTTCTTGTATTTGGGTTTTAACCTCCTCTTTTATAGATATTTATGGATGTCGAGATTTGGGAGTGTCTGTAACACCCCGTCCTGAAGTACACCGGAAATTTCTCAAATTTGACAAAGGTTGACTGGGTTTGACCGTCGTTGATCGACAAGTGGTCAAATGTTGACTTTTTGTTCCTGTTGGAATTTCACATTGACCGAGGTACCATTACGAAGTACGCGTTGTCACGAGTTCATAGACTAGTAGCACGTTGAAAACAGAGCTACGGTTTGAAAGTTATGAGCAAAACAAATTGAGGTCCAAACTGTCCAAGGGGTGCCGTAGTTGACTTTTTGCTCATGCAAAGTTGAGCTTTGACTCATGCATGGTTGTGAAGTATTCGTCGATACCGTAATACCGTAAATTGGACATCTGGTTAAAAAGTTATGGACATGCGAAGTTTTCCAAATACCGTAATATTTTAATATATTTGACATGAGTGAACAGTGTATGCCACGTGTCGCAATTTCATCCAATCCCATGAGTGAACAGTGTCACCCACAGGTGGCTTTTATTTTGGCAAAACACGGGAGCCGAGGAGAGGAGAGAGAAAGAAGGGAGGAGAAAGAGAGAGCTAGAGAGAGACACCAACTGGCCACCGCCGTTCACCCATTTCCGACCACTAGAACAGTACAGTGTCACCCCACCTTGAAGCCCACCTGAAAATCGGCCAGCCAGCCAAAAATCACGGCCAATCGACCGCCGACGTACCTAGATCGAGGCTTTTTTCGACGGCGGCACCGATCACTTCAAACCCAGATTTCTCCCTATTCCGACCTCCGTTTGCCTCACCGCCGGTCCCGTTGAGTTACCCATCACCAGATCTACCTTCCCACCAAAAATCATGGCCAATGGCCACCAAACCCGAGCCCTTTCCGGCGAGTTTCCGATTTCACCGCTGATGTGATTCCGCCCGAGCCCGCTCCACCGATAACCCGCTGGGGTGCTGACTCAACACGGATGAAGACTAAGCCAATCACAAGAGCTCAAATTAAGAGATTTAAGGACAACCTGGGAGTATTTATACAGGGGGTAATCAATCTCAACAGAGCTTGTCCATACTTGAAAATACAAAGCCTATTCTAAGCATCCAAGTGGTGGAAGCCGATACGGACCCTGGTGACGGTTTTGGTACATTTTTGGAGTTCGGGAAGTATGAAATGGTTCCAATGCTTTATAGGTTCAATACATATGCCTAAGAGGTCATGGAATCAAGTTAAAGCAGCCTCAAATGCAATCAAAAAGGGCTTGTACGGACAGCATCAACAATTTGGCCGAATTTGCTGTATTGCTTGCTGGCTTTACTGTATTTTACTGTATTAGCCTTTTCTTATTTTTCCAAGCATGGGCAACATGTGGGACTTCATATTCAGCTTATTTGGCATCCTACAAAGCATCTAGAAGCTGATTTGGAGCTCAAAGAGGTCAAAGATTAATCAAAGTCAACTTGATCAAAAGGCTAGCATTTTTAGTTTCCTAATTTGTTTTTACTTTTTGTTTTAGGAAACTACCATTACTTTTTAGTTTTTATTTATTTTTTTTTCTGGAAGAATAAGTTTAGGAAAGTTATTATTTTATTATTTTCATTGCAAATTAATTAATTCCTAATTCAAAATAAAGGAATTAATTAATCCAAATTAGATTAGGAAAGGAAGTATAGTTTCGGCCAACTAGGTTTCTTTATGTGTGGTGGCCGATTTTCTTTATTTTTAGGGTTTTATTTCGTGGCTTTGTAGCCAATTTAAAGGCTTATTTTTCAATATGAAAACAACTTGGATTTGATTAAGAAAATACTTGTGAGATTAATTATCTCTTTGTTCTTTGAGAACACCTAAAACACCATTAGAGAATTGGTTGTTTTAACTTGACTTATCAATAGGTTTTCCATCCCCTATTGTGGCGTCTACATTATACCAAGGTTTCTAACCACAGGTTGGTTAGGGGTTGAGGTCCATTCCATTAGAACTTGAACTTAATTAAAGATCCGGGCTAATATAATACGGGTTTAGGAGCAGGTCGTCCTAGGTTCGTATCAACCGCCCCTCCTTTCCCACTAATTCCGACCCTCTGAACCCAAATCCGGTGTCCACTTTCCTCAATTCATGACGGATTGTGAGAATCGAAGGCTTAAAATCCGTGATCTTTCCAACGAGATTCCGGCCACCACGGGTCCAATCTCCGGGAGGTAAGCCTCAATCCGTGATCCTCGTTCCGTAAGCTTCGATTCGGTATATTACTCGTCAGTTTTGGTTAACGTTTGTGTTAAACCCTCCGGGAACCGGGTATTATTTATCCGAATAAAATATGCATTTATTTGTGTTGTGTAATATTGTTGTTCTAGGAGCACGTGTGCGTCGGGCAATTGATCCCATGCAGGATCTTGGGTTAATTGCGTGCTCGAGGTGAGTGACCCACCTTCAAAATTATTTTGGGATGTTAAAATATATATATTTTGTGTTAATTGGTTATTTGAAAAATATGTTTGATGTGTTGAATATTTAGTAAAGTTATACTTGGAATTTTGATGCCAAAATTGAATGGAATTAAATATTTGTACATTATAAAATATTTAGATTGTAAGGAATTTGAGATTTTTGTAATTATTATCAAATTTCATTGTTGGAATATTTCAAAAATATGTTTATGTGTTCAATATTATGAGAATTTCTATCTAGAATTGTATTGCCAATTTATAATGTTTTTAATATATGTTTTGGTGACAAAGAATATATTTGGGAATTTAAAGAAATTGTGGTTTTGATTTATTTTAATTATTGCTATGGTTATTATTCAATTATTGTGCACAATTATATGAATTAATTATATATGGAATTTATATGGTATTCATATTTTTTGATTCAAATTGGTTTTTGAATATTTGAGAAAGAAATATTGATTTAATCTATTATGTTTCAAAAATAAGTATGCAATTGGAAAATTTGGATATTGAAATTGGTGGAATTTATGATGATGATTTATAAAGGAATTGTGGAAAATTTACGGGTTTAATTGGATGGAATAAATCCGATGATATTTATGGAAGTTTGAGATTTTGAAAAATATTGATTTTATGATTTGGGAAAAATTAATTGTATATTATCATTGATGGATTTATGCTGGTGTTATTAAAGAAAAATATGGGATGGTGAATTTGAAAAATGGTATAATTTCCACGGTGAATTTTGGAAAAAAAAATTGCGTATTTTAATAATAAATTTGGTTATTTGTTTTAGACGCACTCATACAATACTGGTGTTCTGTATTGTGTATGTGGATGAGCACGCAAGTTATAATGTCTCCCGTGAGTTGCCATCGGACCGAGGGCAGGCAAGTTTGATATTGGCCATAAGCCGCCCCCCTCCATGGCCGGGATGACGGTTTAAGCAGCGGCGCTGTCGGAACGCCGAAGCGACCGTATGCAAGTTTCTCTCTTTAACCTCCTGTTACACGGTGCTCGGGACGCTGGGTATCGTGGGACATCACTGGTATATAATGTGGTGCATCAAGTAGCTTTTGATATTATTTCCAAATAATAATGTTTTTAAGAGTAATTCAAATAAAAATGTATCTAATGGAATTTTTATAATTTATTTAATCAATGTTTCTAAAATGCATTTTACCTTGATTATTTTACTATTTAAATGGATTGGTGTTTTCAAATAAATTATTTTATAGTTTTTCACTTACTTCAAATAGATGATTAAATTGATTTTAGTATTTCTTTTATTAATTAAATGATTTATTTTACTATTTATATTGCTTTGCTAATTTTAAAGTGATTTTACTATGTTCTTACCATTCATTTTAAATGGAGGTTTTAATTTGATTTAATTTTTCCTTTGCTTAATTATTCAATAAATTGATTTATTTTAATTATTTAATTATTTCATGAATTGTTTTAATGTGAGTTTTATTAATATTTCGGTATTAATTGTTATGACCTGCAGTAATTATTTAGTAATTGTTACTAGTTATTTTTATTTCTATTTGTTTCATTATAAATTTTGAATCCTTGAATTTTTGTGTTTTATTGGAAAATTATTGACTAATTGTTTTCCTTTGTTTTCGGGGCATACAAATAGCGGGTTTTATAAAACGTTTTAGAATGGGAAATTTTCCAACTGAATGAATGGTGAGGGTTTTGAGAGAAAATATTATTTTCAATTAATTATTATTTACTTATTTATTCTTAATTAATCAAGTGTACTATAATTATCGTGGCTTTATAATTGCACAGTAGATAGGGTCACTTACTGAGATGATTAGCATCTCATATTTCTAAATTTCGTTCCCCTAGGTATAAAGATTGGGAGACGTTGATCGTTCGGGGTGAGCCCGACATCTCAGTTCATTGCCGAAAGTCCAAGAAGCATTTTTTTCCTTTTTTCCTCTCCATCTTGTATTGCTTCTTTATCTGACATTGTATTAATTCCACATTTATTTGTATAATGCTCTGTATACTGTATTGGACATTTAGTTATTAATTATGCACTGATTTACTGTTATTCATTTGGAGTGCTGCAAATTTGTGGAATTCAATTGTAGTAATGTGGGAGGAATAAGGGGATGTATATAGAAGCGTGTTTTCAGTGCAGAAAATTTATGGTAAGTCCAATCCTTAGGGGGGGTTCTGCCGAATTTTCCATTTGGAAGGTCCGGTAGGATTTTCCTGGGATCAGGGCTTGTCTAGGGTTCCAGTGAGGGATCTTGGACGGGTCCTGATAGTGTCAACAATAATTGAAGGAGTGAAAAAAAAATGTTAAAAAATTCTTCAAATAAAGAGCATATTTTTCATGATAAAAGAAAGAAAAATCTTTTGATCAAAGAGTAAAATTTCAAAAAACACTCCAAAACACTCTTTATTTATATTTTTTATTTATGTTTTTTCTCCAAAATTATTGATTGCTCTACTTATAAACCCTAAATATTTTAGTATGAACTATTTTTTGAATATTATATTAATAGTATGAGAACATGCGTTATATATATATTAAATTAACTCAATATAATATTAAAATAAATAATGAATTTGGCTATTTATATTAGAGTCAAATCACTTTCCATATTAAAAAGTAAAAAAAAAAAAAAAAACTGAGCTCTTTTTAAATATTGACTCTTTAAAATGAGATACATTTGAAAAATCCGCTGTGGATTCCGCTCTAGCCGTTTTTCTAGAACTCTTGCTTTTTCATTCACAATTCAAAATCAGTGACACTTACAATTCCCCTGCGCCACCAATAGTATACCTAAACCAATTAATGCTTCATGAAGTCCTTGATTTTATACAAGTTAAATGCTCTATGTTTTTCTCCCAAATAGCAAGAAGGAGATTAGCTGTTTCTATTATATTTGATAAGGATATTCTAGTGTCTTTTGTTAACGGTGTTCTATTTTTATTTATAACAGCCCAGACCACCCATATGCGATGTTGTCCGTTTTGAATCCCACTCCTACAACCAAAAGGCCTCGCAAGGGAAAGGTATCCACACCCTCTTATAAGATATGCTTCGTTCCCCTTTCCAACTGATGTGGGGCTTCACAATCCTCTCCCTTTGGGGTCCAGCATCCTTGCTGGCACATCGATCTGGGTACTGGCTGTCAGGACCCGTCCAAAATTTCTCATCGGAACCCTAGACAAGCCCTGATCCCAGGGAAATACCACTGAACCTTCCAATGGAAAATCCGGCAGCACCTCCTCTAAGGGTAGGACTAACCAAAAATTTCCTGCACTGAAAACACACTTCTATAATCTTACCCTTATTCCTCCCACATTACTACAATTGATTCCACAAATTTACAGCACTCCAAAAGAATAACAGTAACTCAGTGTATAATGAATACATAAATGTCCGATACAGTATACAGAGCATTATACAAATAAATGTGGAATTAATACAACGTCAGATAAAGAAGCAATACAATATGGAGAGGAAAAAGGGAAGAAATGCTCCTTGGACTTTCGGCAATGAACTGAGATGTCGGGCTCGCCCCGGACAATCAACGTCTCCAAACTTGGACCTAAAGGAACGGAATTTTAAAAAAAAAATGAGATGCTAATCATCTTAGTGAGTGACCCTATCTACTGTACAATTATAATACCACGATAACTAAGTAGATAAATAATAATTAATTGGAAATAATAATTATTCTCAAACCCTTACGATTCTCTCGATTGGAAAAGTTCCCCTTTTAAAACCTTTTCACAAAACCCGTTATTCATATTCCCCGAAAACCAAGGAGTCAATTATTCAACTAAATATCAAATAAAATGTAATAATTCAAGCATTCAAAATTTATAATGAAATAAATCAATTTCTTGAAGAATTAAATAAAGGGAAAAATTAAGTCAATTTAAAACCTCCATTTAAGATAAACGGTAAAAACATAGTAACATCTTTTAAAAATCACCAAATCAATATAAATAGAAAAATAAAGATGAAATGCACTCTTAAAACACTAATATAAATAAGAAATCAAAAACATAATAAAATTCCATAAAATTTGTATTAAGCTTTCCAAGTGAAATAATTATTAAAAACAACGTTAAATACAACATATACAATATACCATACCATCGTGGGATACACCCACCTCACGACCCTCAATATATGAATGGTGTCGTGGGAATAATAATAAATAAACCGTCGGGACGTACCCAACCTCACGGTCCGTGGCAATAATAAACCGTTGAATGATACCAACCTCACGGCACCGTGGTAATAATACTAAAACCATCGGATGAACCCAACCTCACAGTCCGTGGTATAATAGATAACCGTTGGATGAACCCAACCTCACGGCACTGTGGTAAACCCAACACGCTGTAATATAATACTGAACCAAACTCTGATACTATATGGTACATCGATTAAAATAATCGATACAGTATCCTACTGTATCATAATCATAATTTAATTGTCAAGTTCAACCGCTTGTTCAAATATTTCAAAATCTCAAAATATTATTTCATACGAAAACCAGAAATACCACAGTAAAATATATTCACCATAAACCAATTTTAAGCACATAAAAATATAAAATATTTGATCATGCTTAAAATTATATGATTTTCAATCTGGTTTCTTAAACCAAATAGTTTCCAAAATGGTTTAAAATCTCAATTTAAATACCAAAATATTTAACTACTCCAAGTTCACTTATGAACCCATTAGAATATAAAACTATTTAATACATTGTCGAACCTTACGTAAAATGACAACTCATATTTAATAAGGCAAATATTTTTATATGCATAATCCAAATATTCAATCAAATGGTATATAAGCCAAATTATTCAAACACATATATATTATGTTATACCCCAAAACAATTTTTAAAACTAATAACCATAGCAATAATTAAAATAAATCAAACCACAATTTCTTTAAATTTCTAAATATATTCTTTTGGCACCAAAGCGTATATTAAAAATGTTATGAATTAGCAATACCATTCTAGATAGAAATTCTAATGATATCGAACACATAAACATATTTTGGAAATATTCAATTATGAAATATTCCAACAAATTAATTTAATAATTAATAATTTCAATTCAATTTCATAAAATTCTTTGAATCAAAATATTTTTTAATATATAAATATTTTGATTCACTCAATTGGGCATCAAATTTTTCACAAATAAAACCACTAAATATTTGGCACATAAAATATCAATTTCAAATATTCAATTCACACAAAATATTCACAAATTTAATTCCCGAAATTAATTTGAAGGTAGGTCACTCACCTGGAGCACACCATTAAACCAAGATCCTTCATGGGATCAATTCTACGATGCATCCGTGCTCCTAAAACAACAATATTACACAACTCAAATAAATTAATATTTTATTCGGATAAATAATATCCGGTACTCGGGGGGTTAAACACAAACGTTAACCAAAATTGACAGGTAATATACCAAATCGAAGCTTGAGTGACGAGGATTATGAATCCGGTTTTACTTCCCAAAGATCGGACCCGAGGTGGCTGGAATCTCGTCGGAAAGCTTTCGGCCTTTAGAGCCTCAATTCTCCCAAACCGTCGCGAATTGGAGGAGAAGGACACCAGATTTGGATTCAGGGGGTCGGAATTAGTGGGAGGGACCAGCGGTACAACTGGTACTCGTCGGAACAGTGATTTCCGGTGAGCCGCCGCGGTCAACGGCAACCGTCGCCGGTGGCAGCGTGTCCGGTGGCCGATGGTTGAGATTTTGGAGGTTTTGTAGATCGAGGGGAGAGGGTTCCAACGGGACCGGCGGTGAGGCAAACGGAGGCCGGACGGCGAAGAGATCGGGATTTGAAGGTGGCAGCGCCGCCGCCCGAAAAAAGCCCGATCCGGACGCGTCGCCGGTCAGCTGACCGTGAAATTTGGTGGGCTGGCTGGAAATGAGGAGGTGGTGAGGGGTGGCTGGCACGTGTGGCCTAAAAATGGCCGAAAATGGATCAAACGGCGATGGCCGATGGTGGAGGGGAAAAATCACCGTCGCTGGAAAACACTCCGATCCTGGCTCGTTACCGGCCGGTTGGCCTTGAAATTTGGGTGGCCGGTCAGAAATGGAGAAGCACTCCTGCCTGGCCGGCGTGTGTGGCCCTCCGGTGGCCGGACGGTAGGCAACCGGTGATGGCCGGTCGTTTCTCTCTCTAGCTCTCTCTCTCCTCTCTCTCCTTCCCCCCGTTTTGCCAAAATAAAAACCACCATGGGTGACCTCTCAGATGTCAACACGTGGCATTTCACTGTTCACTGATTCAAAAACATTAAAATATTACGGTATCAGGAAAACTTCACACGTCCATAACTTTTTAACTAGATGTCCAATTTAAGCGTGCCGCTAGTCTTTGAACTCGTATCGATGAGCACTTTACAACCATACAAAAGTCAAAGCAAAATTCTACAACCATAAAAAGTCAACTCCCGGCACCTTTTGGACAGTTTGAATCTCGACTTGTTTTGTCCATAACTTTCAAACCGTAGCTCCGTTTTTGACGTGCTACTAGTCTATGAACTCGTGCCAACGTGTACTTCGTAAAGGTACCTCAGTCAACATAGAATTCCATCCAAGTCAAAAAGTCAAATTTTGACCCATTCGATCAACGGTCAAAGTCAACGGCCAACGGTCAACCTCGGTTAAAGTTGGAAATTTTCCGTTGTACTTTGGGACGGGGTGTTACACTGGATCTGATACCATCTATAACAATCCAGACCACCCGTATGCGATATTGTCCGCTTTGGATCCGGCCCGCACGGTTTTACATTTTGGAAGGAGTCCCACTCCTACAACCAAAAAGTCTTGCAAAAGAAAGGTAGCCACACCCTCTTAAAAGGCATGCTTCGTTTCCCTTTCCAACCGATGTGGGATTTCACATTATTTTTCTCTTGTCAATGGTTTATTAGTTTTAATTAGTGATAAGTAAAGTTTATATCAAATAATTATAAATTTGAAGAAAGAAGAAAAATAACTAAATAAAAATCAATATAATTTCAAATTGTATTTCAACTGGTGTTTATTTTTTTCTTAAATTAATTTAAAATTAATAAAAATATTTAAATAGCACTAATTAATATTGATAAACTATTGAAGTAAGCAAATTGCACTTAATTTAAAGAAAAACAAAAACTAAACATGTTATCAAACCACACTTAAAATAAATGACTGGTGCATATAATAAGTTATAAAATTATACATTCCAAACTACTAAAATGATAATGTGAGAATTGTCTAAGTCGACTATGAATTTCACAGTTTGAGTTATGCAGCACCTGAATTATTGGAGGCCTACAGGCATATGTACGAATGAATTGCATATATATTGAAGGTTAATATGGAGCTTCATTGTTTAATAATAAACCAACAATATCAAACTCATGATCATATTAATATATATATATATATATATATATCAAGCTTTAATAATTAACATGTCCTGATCATTACCCTAATTCTAACCTAAGCAGAGACTTATTTCCCATTCCTACTAAAACAACAAGTTTCAGGGACTCTTTTTGAGCTTTTTGCTTGGCATTTTATTTGATAACATAAATTCAACAAATTAGCATCAACAGCATTAATATTGAGAATATTAACGGACTCAATACAATTATAATATATATTTCATATTAAAATAAGCTAATATATATTACTGGATCTATTTTTTGTCACCTAAAGTCTTTTGAGATGAATGATGATTTAACATAATATCAAAGCCTTGGTGATTGAAAGGTTTTGAGTTTATTTAGAGGTTTTGATTTTGATGCTTAGTACCTTTATTTTGATTTGGGTCATTTATTTTGATTTTATTTGCACCTTCCTAACTTTTGGGGGTTGTTACATATTATCCCTTAATCTTTAAAATTGACATTGGTCGTCATTATTATGTACATTAATATTGGTCCTTGGCAAACAAAGGAAACAACATGTTGAGTTGTTATTTGCATTGAAACATGTTCAAATCCTTTCATTCTCACAAAGACATGTACATTAATTTTGGTGGTCGTCGAAAAAGAAAATGGCATGTCTTCGTCTTTGTCCAAGTTAAAACAGCTTGCTATATTGTAACTTATTCATTTAAAGATTATTTTCACTCTCATAACTTTTGAGGTTGGCTACAAGTTATCCTCAATTTTTAAAATTGGTATTAATCTTCTTATAATAGTGAAATGTTGCAGCAGTGCCAGTGCCCCAAAATGTTCCACCCCCACCGCCCCCCTCCCCCCCGACGGCTTCCTCTCTTCCAATTTTGGCTGTTTAAGCTAGACATGTGTGGTACATGTATGATTTTTGAACATGTGAGAGAGGGGAATTTCCACCTTTCACGCCCTCTTTGTTAGGACCCGTCCAAAATTCTTCATCAGAATCCTAGACAAGTCCTGATCTCAGGGAAACACCACCGAATCTCCCAATGGAAAATTCGGCAGCATCTCCCTTAAGGATAGGTCTTACCATAAAATTCCCTGCACAGAAAATACACTTCTATATACATCACCTTATTCCTCCTACCTTACTACAATTTATATCCACAAATTTGCAGCATTCCAAGTAAATGACAGGGAATCAATATATAATTCAATAAATATTTGTCCAATCAGTATACAGAGCATTGTACAATGCAATTAAGTATGAAATTTCATACAATAAAAGATAAAAGGAAATAATACAAGATACAAAGGAAGGAAGGAAAAGCCTCTTGGACTTTCGGCAATGAACCAACATGTCGAGCTTGGCCCCGGACGATCAACGTCGACTAACCTGAGCTTAGGGGAACAAACTTTAAAAACGTGAGATGCTAATCATCTCAATGAATGACCCGATCTAATCATCAATAATGATAATAATAATAATAATTATTATATTATTAGAAAATAACACTTGCACTCAAAATTCTCACAATTCACTCGGTTGGAAATGTTCCCCTTTTTTAAACATTTCACCAAATCCAACATTTATATAACCCAAAAACGAATAAAGTAATTAACCAATAAAGCAAATAGATTACAAAAATTTTAGAATCTAAAATTTACACTTCGAGATTAATATAATAACAATGAATTCAATTTATAATAATTATCGTAAGATAAAATACAATCACAAATAAATTAACCAAGCCAACATTTAATTCAACATATAATCATGACATTTATTAATCAAGCCAAGGGTATAACAGCCCAGACCACCCGCATGCGATATTGTCCGCTTTAGGTCCGGCCTACACGGTTTTGTCAAAACTCGTCGCAAGGGAAAGGTATCCACACCCACTTATATGGCATGCTTCGTTTCCCTTTCCAACCGATGTGGGATCTCACAATCCACCCCCTTTGGGGCTCAGCATCCTCGCTGGCACAGCGATCCAGGTACTGGCTCTGATACTATCTGTAACAGCCCAGACCACCCGCATGCGATATTGTCCGCTTTGGGCCCAGCCCACACGGTTTTAAAAGGCCTCACAAGGGTAAGGTATCCACACCTACTTATAAGGAGTGTTTCGTCTCCATTTCCAACCGATGTGGGACTTCACACTACTGTTATATCTATGGATTAAGTCAAGCAAATTATGTTAGATATTGATCAAAGAAGGCTGCGTTCTACTCCAGAAAGGCGATGGGGCGAGATCTCACTCAACAACCATACTTAATCATTAAGCCCATGAAACGTTGATTTATCCTTCAATAAGACATCATTCCAAGGAATGGACAAATTTGCTCTAAATTAGCTCCGAAAATCATTCCATAAGTGTAACAGCCCAGACCACCCGCATGAGATATTGTCCGCTTTGGGCCTAGCCCACATGGTTTTGTCAAAATGCATCTCAAGGGAAAGGTATCCACACCCACTTATATGGCATGCTTCATTCCCCTTTCCAACCGATGTGAGATCTCACAATCCACTCCCATTGGGGCCTAGGGTCCTCGCTGGCACACCGATCCGAGTACTGGCTCTAATACCATCTGTAACAACCCAGACCACCCGCATGAGATATTGTCTGCTTTGGGCCTGGTGTAACACCCCGTCCCGAAGTACACCGGAAATTTTCCAACTTTGATCGAGGTTGACCGTTTACTTTGACTTTGACCATTGACCTGAGGGGTCAAAAGTTGACTTTTTGACTAGGATGGAATTCTAGGTTGACTGAGGTACCGTTAAGAAGTACACGTTGGCACGAGTTCGTAGACTAGTAGCATGTCGAAAACGGAGCTACGGTTTGAAAGTTATGGGCAAAACAAGTTGAGGTCCAAACTGTCCAAGGGATGCCGAAGTTGACTTTTTATTCATGCAAAGTTGAGCTTTGACTTATGCATGGTTGTGAAGTACTCATCGATACGAGTCCGTAGACTAGCGGCACGTCCGATTTGGACATGTGGTTTGAAAGTTATGAACCTGTAGAGTTTTTCAAATACTGTATTATTTTAATATTATTTTTTAAACGTGTAACGATGTGCCACGTGTGACTTAATAAATGTGACCATGTGTCACCATGTTGAGATGCCACATGTCAACCATGCTTAATACCATATTATTTTATTATTGTTATTTTATATAATAATATTATTTTGTTATTATTTAATTATTTCTTTTATTTTCTTTTTCTTTCTTTTTCTTTTCTTTTTTTTTTTCTTTTCCCCCACGTGAGAAAAAAGGGTCATGGGCCCCTTCCCCTTCTTCTTCTTCTTCTTCTTCTTCTTCTTTCTTTCTTTCCTTCTTTCTTCCTTCCCACCGGCCATCTCTCTCTCTCTCCCGTGTTCATCTTTCTCCGGCTACCACAAGCCACACGCACCAGCCACCGTCCAAGACCACACGCTGGCAAGCTCACCAGCCAAATTTGGCGGCCGGCCGGCCGGCGACGGGCCCAGATCAGGCCGGTGAAGTCGGCAGTGGTGGGTTGAATTTTTCTGGCGATTCTCGCTGTTTCCTACCAGCCCAATCCAAATTACCACCCCTTTCCCCCTATTTTGGGTCCTCTGAGTTCAATTATGGTCTCCAATCATTTAAATTCGAAGTGGTTCGTGAGATACGAGGAGATCAAGATCGGCCGAAACTTTCTGGCCAAATTCCAGCCACCGCCGGTCGAATTGAGCTCAATGGAGGTCGGTAATGTGATCCTCATCTCACAAGCTTTCCATAGATATATAATTTGTCAATTTTGGTTAACGTTTGTGTTAGACCCCTCGAGTACCAGGTATTATTTACCTGAATAAAATATTAATTTATTTGACTGTGTGTGAATTGTGTTCTAGGAGCATGGGTGAGTCGTGGAATTGATCCCATGGAGGATCTTGGTTTAATTGCGTGCTCCAGGTGAGTGACCCACCTTCAAATTAATTTCGGAAATTAAATTTGTGAATATTTGTGTGAATTGAATATTTGAAATTGATATTTTATGTGCCAAATATTTAGTGGTTTTATTTGTGAAAATTTGATGCCCAATTGAGTGAATCAAAATATTTATATATTAAAAAATATTTTGATTCAAGAATTTTATGAAATTGAATTGAAATTATTAATTATTAAATTAATTTGTTGGAATATTTCATAATTGAATATTTCCAAAATATGTTTATGTGTTCGATATCATGAGAATTTCTATCTAGAATGGTATTGCTAATTCATAATGTTTTTAATATACGTTTTGGTGCCAAAAGAATATATTTGGAAATTTAAAGAAATTGTGGTTTGATTTATTGTAATTACTGCTATGGTTATTAGTTTTAAAAATTGTTTTGGGGTATAACATAATATAAATATATATATATATATATATATATATGTGTGTTCGAATAATTTGGCTTATATACCATTTGATTGAATGTTTGGATTATGCATATAAAAATATTTGCCTTATTAAATATGAGTTGTCATTTTATGTAAGGTTTGACAATGTATTAAATGGCTTTATATTCTAATAAGTTCATAAGTGAACTTGGAGTAGTTAAATATTTTGGTATTTAAATTGAGATTTTAAATCATTTTGGAAACTATTTGGTTTGAGAAATCATATTGAAAATCATATAATTTTAAGCACGATCAAATATTTTATAATTTTATATGCTTAAAATTGGTTTATGGTGAATATATTTCACTGTGGTATTTCTGGTTTTCGTATGAAATGATATTTTGAGATTTTGAAATATTTGAACAAGCGGTTGATCTTGACAATTAAATTATGATTATGATACAGTAGGATACTGTATCGGTTATTTTAATCGATGTACCATATAGTACCAGAGTTTGGTCCAGTATTATATTACAGCGTGCTGGATTTACCACGGTGCCGTGTGGTTGGTTTCATCCAATGGTTATCTATTATTACCACGGACTGTGAGGTCGGGTTCATCCGACTGTTTTAGTATTATTACCACAGTGCCGTGAGGTTGGTATCATCCAACGGTTTATTATTGCCTTGAAACTGACACGTATTAATGGATCATAACAGATAAATTTCAAATTAAATAAATTAAACCGAAAATAATATGATTAATAATCGTATTAAATAGATTAATCTAATTATAATTCGAACACATTTATAATAAATCTAAATTTATTTATTTTATATTATTTATAAATTATATGGTAATATCATTATCCAAATTATCATTCCTATATGAAAAGAAGGGAACGAGAGATTTTAAAGGGATAAGGAGGAAGAGGCTAATTAGTACATCGTTTTTAGACTTTTTAATATATTTTATTTTATAACTGGGTCACATCGGTCAACTCCATTTGTGTAGGTGACAGAGAAAATTTCAACACAACTTTTTCAAAAAATTGGGAGGATAATTGGCGCCTAATTTCTTTTTTCCTTTTTTTCTTTTTTTTTTTAGGGACAATTGTGGACGAGTGAAGCGTGATACTGTCTATGATAATGGAAATTATCTAGAATTTGTTGTCATTGTAGGGATACCTTCAATGATAATAGAAATTTTGCAACCGTAGCGTTTCATTTTTATTTATATTTGATTTTTAATGTTAACTGTTGATTGCTAATTCAATAGTTATTGCTAATTCAATAGTTAAGATCAATTAAATAACAAAAAATTAATAATAAAAAATAAATAAATTCAATTTACACGCTTTGAGATATACTTACAGTGTTAAAAAAAACATTCAGTGTTAAAAAAAACATTCAACTAAAACAATCAAAGAATCCAAACTTATGGGGCAGATCTATGAATACAAGAAGAAATAAAGTTTTTTTTGAAATAATTTACTGTGCATTACAAAACAGATTTAAATTATCAACCATTGGAGTGAAAGAAAATATTTAAAAAAGAATATGGGTTAAATTAGATTAGTAACATGTAAATCCTTTGTATGGAAAAAAGTTTTGATATTATTAAAGATAAAATTCAACTGCAAGATTCGACAGAGCCTAAAAAGCATTTGATTATGATTTGTAAGCCTATTTATATTGAGCATTCATGTATAAAAGCTGAATTTCTTATAATGAATGGTTATTTAAACTTTAAAAAAGGAATTTGATAAATTTTTTCTTCTTCTTATATAAAATCTGTGGATACCACAACATTTTTTTTTTCTTTTGCGTTTTTAATATGGATCTATTTGTTTCATTTGATTTGTGCTTAAGAAATTTTTACACATTGATCATTAAATTTCAAAGATTCAAGAAATACGTTAAGATCAAAGTTATATAATAGAATTGCATAAAAAGAGAAAGAAAAAAAAAAAATCAAAAGCGGAATGTATTGGGCCTTTTCATATGGTTAAAATAAACTAAAAAGTAAAAACTAAAGGAAGTATTGTATAAGACGTAGTTATACTTGGTTCAACCGGTGATTAATAGTATATAAGTTACACACACAAGTCGAATCTATCATTTTTTCCCATAAACAAAATATTAATTTGGTACATAGTAAAACTCTTATTTGTTATTTTTTTTATTTTTTTATTTTTTACTTACATACACAAATTAGAAATTAGAGGCATATAAATTCTATAGTTTTCAGAACCTTCTCTTACATATGCTTCGTAGCAGTGGATCATAACGCTTAACCCCAATGACAATAAAAAATGAAACAAGGTTTAAAGCATGAAAGATTTCAAGGCTTTTAAGATTAATACAATGCCTTACCACCAAATGCTTCAATGCAAGCGATGGCCCAGAAACCCTTAAATTGATTACTATATCTGAATCGGCAACTTTTAATGGTTCAAGAACTGGATAATTATGCAATAAGGACTCCAAAATCTCTTGGGAGACTGGCATATGATAAGGATTATATATCTTCTTGATTCTACCTTTAATATTCTGTCTATATAAATATTTGTTTGTATCTCTAATAAATATATAATTGTATCTTTATTTGGTATGTATTATTGGTAGCTATGTTGCCATGTAGAAGCTCCGTAATTGTATTTAAATCATGACTCTAATACAATGAGATATATGACATTTATTCATATTTCACTCTCATCTTTAGTGCATATACCAAACGAAGCATCTGAGAGGCTTAAACGGAAAGGCCGACTTCGTTTGAGTAAGGAATATTTATCATTAGGGGGCAATGTATTACGTCTAGTGCCAAGATCTAACAAGTCCAATTCAAGAATTTAAACTCTCTTTTTCATGGCAATATATAAGCTAACCAATAATATTGGAAGTTGAACAACTACGACTAAGATTGTAAGATACCCTGAAGCATTTGATGTGGCCACCACGATGCTCATTAATTACAATTAAAATGTAAACTACAATTACAATGTAAACTACAATTACAATGTAATTGTTGTGACTATTAGATATATACATGCCATGAACATCTCCATCGAAGTTGAGGTCCAAATATAACGCCATTCCCGCGAAAGGATATTTGTAGCTGTTGCATCCTTTAGTTGCAATTCAGAAACTATCTTTGCTAGAATTTCTTCTAGCAATTGGTTGATTATATCAAAAATCCAAAATTAAAAAGCTATTGAGATACAAGTATATATTAAAGAGAAAAAAAAAATTGATATTACACAGACAGGAATACCTTTTTCTTTGCAAATGGACAACCATGAAGCGTATTCTTCTTCATTATGAATTAAACATATTACGGCTATTTCTGATTTACATATACATAATACATATATTCATCACCAAAAAGAACATATGCATAACGCCACATAAAAGTTACCATTTCAGTTTTATTTATGTAGTTTTTAATTTCCTTTTTCGACTTCAACGCATTAAAAAAATAAAAAAAAAATTTGAACATGTTAAATGAAAATTGGGATGGGAAAATTCTATGTTGTATACATAAGACCTCATTGGATAAGTGCATTGTCACACGAATATATAGGTGTCTAATATAAGAGTAAGAAGGAAAAAAAAATATTATACATGATAAAATAAAAATAATTATTTCTTAAATTTTTCAAAGACTATAAATAACAAATAAAAACTCTCCTAGTATAATAAAATATTATAGATTAAGCCCTGAAAATTCTTCTTTCACCAAAAAAAAAAAAAAAAAAAAGGAAAGAAAAAGCACTAATGTATTATTTTATTTTAGTTTTGATAATAATAACTTTAGATTACAAAAATCATTTTAATTCTAATAATTCTAATATACGTATACATATAAAATCAATTATAATTATTCATTTTTCATTTCAAAAGAAATTATTTATTTATTTTGTAATTTTAATGATATTTATTTTAAATAAATATATAAATTTCGTATGTAATGATTCAATATCAATCAAATATCTTATAGTACTTTCGTATTCATAAGATTTTATATATACATTTTTTTTAATGAAAATATTTAACATAATAATAATAATAATAATAATAATAATTATAATCATAATAATAATAATGGTGATTTAGTAACGAGGAAATTGAGCAAGACTGCTTAAAGAGTAAGCTGGACGACCCACCGCAACAATATAAATGTCATCTCCTTTCTCGCCCTTTCCCTCTCCTAACTTCCCCTTTCATTTTGAACTTACAACTTCTCTTTCTATCTGGGTATTCCTCTGATTCTCTCTCTCTCTCTCTCTTTCTCTCTCTCTCTCTCTGCTTTTATATTTTTCTTTATCCTTTTCTTTGGCATGTTAATCCAAAAGTTTATGCTACTGAAACTGTGATTTGGGTACTTTCTTTTTTATATGTTACAGTTTGTGAGTTACAATGTCGACTTTCGGAACCGCCACGCCTGGGAATCCCAACCCTAATAATTCAATTGAGGTATCTATTTTTTGTTTTATTTTGTGTTTTTTTTTTTGTTTTTTTTTTCAATTCGCTCTCTGTCTTTTTCTCTTTCTTTTTTTCGTTTCTAAAATTCGTAAAATGATTCTTTCAACCATGTTATTGACAGAGTTTTCTCTATGTCAGAGTACTAAGAAATCTATTTTTAATTTTGATTGTATTCTTTTTTTGGGACCTTGGGTTTAATGGTGTGGTTGAAACTTGAAATTGCTGTAGCCCATTTGATTTTATATTTTATCCTCCGGGTTTTTTTATTTTTATTTTTATTTTTTTTATGTATAATTCTTTTTAGCCTTCAATTCCTTAGAATGGGCTCTAGTTTTCGTGGAAGAAAAAGAATTTTTTTTATTTTTTTATTTGATGGATATATTAAAATGTTCTTTCATTGTTGAGGAATTTCCTCTTCAACTTTTACCCATATTTTTGCAATTCTAGCTATGTTTGATTCATGGATTGGGCTTTGCTGCTGGAATATTGTTTCTGTGATTACTATTGATTGCTTCTTTAACATTTCTTATTTGGAAGCGCATATTTTATGGTTTCTATTCCTCTTTGATTGTTTAGTTTAGTTGATTTTGAATAAGTACTCTTCAGATTAAAGTGTTATATGGAATGCTTTTGATTTCAGGTTGCCCAACCTCCTAGTGATTCTGTTTCAAGCCTTAGTTTTAGTCCCAAGGCCAATTACCTCGTTGCTACCTCATGGGACAATCAGGTTTGTTCTCATACCCTTATTCCTTGAGCAGCTTGTTCTGTCGCATTGCCTTTCTAGATTTCCTCTCTTCATGTTTATTTGTTGTTTTTTGGTCTTCTTGAAGTCATATTTTATTAGATATTTGTGATTGTAGGTACGGTGTTGGGAGATTATGCGGAGTGGGAATGCTGTTGGCAGTACACCCAAGGCTTCAATATCTCATGACCATCCAGTAATGGATTTTAAGTTCATAATGCTTCCTTTTTATTTTTCCATTTCCCTCCTTTCTTAGGCTAAAATGGCAACAACTGTCTTGTATTTTCTGCAAGGTTTTGTGCTCTGCTTGGAAGGACGATGGGACAACTGTCTTCTCTGGAGGCTGTGATAAGCAGGCGAAGATGTGGCCTTTACTGTCTGGCGGTCAACCAATGACAGTTGCCATGCATGATGCACCCATCAAAGAACTTGCTTGGATCCCAGAGATGAATCTTTTGGTCACAGGAAGCTGGGATAAGACCATGAAGTAAAGAATTGACTTTCTTTTCCTATCCTTCATATGATGATCTGCAACTTTATGGATTCTAATGCATGACTGCATGTCATCTCTTGATTTCGGGTGAAATACAGATTATTGCTTTGTGATAAATTTTTGCAGAATCTATTACACCCTGATATTGGTGGTTAATATGTATGTTTTCAGAGAAAGTACTCGATAATGCACATGATAACTTCTGCATTAGATTCCTTTCTTAAAGATATAGAAAAATTGAGTGGCTCTGTAATATATGAACAAGGAATAATGTTTTCTTTCCCGAGGAACTTTTGTTCTAAATTATCGGATGTGGCTGATTTATATTCTACATGTGTATTCCCTACTATTATCACATATATTATCATGCCTATGCTTACATATCAATTTTTGTCCATAAAGATGCATATTGTATGTATTGTTTATCATAAGATACTAATGATAATTCTTATTCCTCTAAATTTTGAGATTCTTCTTTGAATTATCGTGCCTAATTTTTTAGGTATTGGGATACTAGACAACCAAATGCTGTTCATACTCAAGTACTTCCTGATCGCTGTTATGCATTAACAGTTAGATACCCGCTGATGGTTGTTGGCACTGCAGATAGGAGTCTTGTAGTCTTTAACTTGCAAAACCCACAGGTAACCTTTTTATTTCATTTGATGTCAAAATTTGTTTTTTGAATGATTTAATAGAATTTTTAAAGGGGACAAACATTGTGGTATACTCTAACTTGACACTGATAGCTAAATGGTAATGCTTTTATGGGCTTTATAGTTAGAAAATCTAATGGGAAAGATATTTTCCATAATATCTTTTGATTCTCCATTTTGTTTTTACTAAGATATATTTATTTATAAAAATGCTATTGGCCATAATACAATGCTTCATATTCAGTTTTTCATTGTTAGAATGCTTATAGGTTGAGTTAATAGATGCTGACGTTCACATCTTTTCCCATTCATATTTTTAAATTTCTATTGATTGATTAAAATGCTTGCAGACTGAATTCAAGAGAATCACTTCGCCACTGAAGTATCAGACCAGATGTGTTGCTGCTTTTCCTGATCAGCAGGGTTTCTTGGTATGTGCGGTTTTTGTTGTCTTTCATTTTGTTGTTTGAAGAGCTGTTGCTTGATAGATGATTTGCTTTGGTAAACTAGATCAATTTATGGATATTATTTTGATTATGTTTCCTTTCTAGGTTGGATCAATAGAGGGAAGGGTTGGCGTGCATCATCTAGATGATTCACAACAAAGTAAAAACTTCACTTTCAAATGTCACAGAGATGGCACTGAAATATACTCTGTCAACTCTTTGAACTTCCATCCTGTAAGAATTTCTATTACCATTAATTTTTTTTAAGCAAAAGTAATATTCCTTTTTCCATCATTGTGTCGTGTTATATGGGTCATCTTATGATGGACTAGGTCCTTTTATATAACATGGAAAGAATACAAATGCATCTGAATTCAAGAAAGTTTGGAGGAAATTGTTTCTTGACAGAAGTTAAAGTAATAATAACAAAGAGATGAGACATTGCTTTGCCTATCATCTTTAAATTTACAGTAAAGGTTCATAGGAAATTAGCCCATCTTTTTTTTTTTTTTCCAACATAAGAAATTAATCTTAAAAATGTAGGAGAATTTTTATGAAAATCAATTACTTTCAGGAATCCAGTGGTGTAAAAATCAGATATTTTGTTGTTAATCAGTTGCCATCAGTTCTAATGGCTTAACCCGGTGGGAAGTAGGCCCAACCATGAAGGTCAAACTAGCACAAACAATGAACAGTTAACACTCAGCACATATTTACATCTGTCTAATGACAAAATCAATTTTACGCCTTACATAATAAGATAATAAGTTAGCAGTAGTTGTGCTGGCAGCATTTGAACATGGAACGATTTAGACAGTTGGGCAATGATACGATTTTAAGTTGTCATTAACTCTTAAAACTTATGCCATAAGGAAGTGGACTTTGAACTATGCATATCAATCTAATGCTATTAACGGTTAACAGTTGTCAACCAAACAAGCAGGAAACGTAGGAAAATATTTTGTGATAGGTTGATGATCCAAAAGCAGTTTTCATATGATTTATTTATTTCAAGACTAAGTTTGTATTTTGGTTGATCTGGTATATAGAACAGGAAAATTCTTTCAAACTTAAATTGTAATGTATGGTGTGGTTATATAAACAATGAAAATAAAAGAATAGAAAATCGATGAAAAGAAAAATGAAATAGACTTTTGATGGTGAGTCTGCTGTTTTTTGTGGTTTTGAAAAATATGCTTTAAATTAAAGAGATGTTGTTTGGTTACTTGTTTTTGGAACAAAATAATTGCAACCGTTTTGAGAATCCTTACATGGCTTAATTTCCTTTTTCCTGTTAATCAATAACAACATTAAGGTTCTGCATAGAGGTCATATGAACATTAGTTTAAGAGTAACAAGATTCCAATGTAATACTCTTGGAATGTGAATTTAGTCTAGCATGGAATCCTTTTTGTACTGTGTGCTAGTCATATAATCTTTTTAGATCTAAACAGAAGGCTTATATTCTATTAAAATTTTCTTCCAAGTCACGTTGATTCAATGGTTTTTATCTGGTCATAATGAATCAAATGGAGAGCTTTCTTAGGATGTAGAATATCTAAGGCTTCAAATTTCAAGTTACAAAATTTGATAGTAATGGTGGGTTGCTTCAGGTCGTCTTTTATTTGTTTGATTTACTGGTTGGACTATAAACTCTTATGTTTTCTTCATTTGATCAGTGTTCCTGAGACCATAAATGGCTACTTTTATTTCAGGTGCATCACACTTTTGCAACTGCTGGATCTGATGGTGCCTTTAATTTCTGGGATAAAGACAGTAAACAGAGGCTCAAGGTATTTTAGGATACTTCTAAATTTTACTCACATTTTAAACAATTTTCTTGCTTCTAGTTGGGTCTACTCTTGATACATTCTGAAATGGTTAAAATTCTATTAAAATCAGGAGTCTGTGTTACTGTGTTGTTATGCAAATATTCCATTCTTTGATCTTAGTGATGATGATTCTATTTCCTTGCTCCTAATAGTGTTGAAAACATACTCACTCATTTTATAATTCTTTTTCTTTTTCCGTGCAAAGCTGACATATTTCTAACATCTTTTTAAGCACGTTTAACCAACTATAGTGCATATTATTTTTTCAGGCTATGTCAAGGTGCAGTCAACCAATACCTTGCAGTGCGTTCAACAATGATGGTTCGATATTTGCATACTCAGTATGTCTTCGCTTCATCTTCTTAATCCCCAATTTAGACAGTTTAAGAATTGTTTTGTCTATGCTTTCTTACGCCATATTTGATTTCCTCAGTTGAAGATGGTTTCTACTCACATGCAAAACATGTAAAACATCAGTATATTGGTGTATTTTTAATTCTCTCTCAAAAATCAGTATCTTTCATAATCATGAGAAGTATATGGTATTAGAATTCTCTCCCTCTCTCTCCCTCTCAGATCAATACCTTTCAGAAAAATCAGAAATAACTTGTTGTAAAATGTAAATAAGTTACAAGGACTTTCATATTATAGAATAAGATGTGAAAACTCTTCCATCATCTCTGTATTCCCCGTATGATATGGAAAATTCTCTTGCATGTCTTATTATTGTTGCCAAATTTTTAATGGTGATAAGGATTCGATCTGTGTTTAGACTTTTTATTTTAGGACTTGATCCTATGTGGGTAGGATATTTGTTCCCTGTTCTTTTTGTTTGTGTGTGAGTGGCTAAGTTGGAATTTGAGAAAGATGGATCTTATTTATTCTTGATTCTTTACAGGTGTGTTATGATTGGAGCAAGGGTGCAGAAAATCACAATCCAGCAAGTGCAAAGAACTATATTTTCCTGCACTTGCCACAGGTACCCTTTTTTTTTTTTTTTTTTTTATGTGAACCAAATTATTTGTAAATTATTTTTAATCGGACACCATTGTGAGAAGTGCAACCATATATTTCTGTCTTCTGGGATGCAGGAAAGTGAGGTTAAAGGCAAGCCAAGAGTTGGTACTAGTGGGAGAAAGTGAAGTTGATGGTTTTGATATCACCAGTAGATTTGATTTGATTTTAATTTTGGTGTGTATGCATGGATAGAAAATGTTTTCCCCTTTGCCAGTTAGAGATTAATAGGACGAGGGTTCTTGTTCTTAGACAGAAACTTTAGGTAAATGGACTTTGGTCATTGTGTTTATATCCCATTTGTGATGTTTTCGGCCACAAAGTTTCATGTTTCACCTTCATGTGCATAGAGTCCATTTGATTTACCACTCAAGTTCTGTTTTTCAGATTCATATTTCTCTCCAAGTTAGAGTGATATTCTTATTAATTTATTATGTTTTGAGAAGTTGCTAATATGCTGCTAAGAGAATGTGACCTTATTATCCATTATGGAATATTTCCTTGGGTGTTTATTGAACTTTAAGAGAGAAACTAACCTAGAAGATAGTTTTGGAAGAGAAATTTAGCCGAACAGCAATGTCTTTTATTCTTTTATATTAGTGGTTTACATTTAGGTAAGGTATCAAATCGATTACCGAACATTCAACTACAATTAACCGAACAAAACAGAGTTTTTCTTTCTTTCTGTTTTGATATGGCAACGATTTTTTCCCCTTTTTTTTTTTTTTTTTTTTTTGTTGGGATATTGTGATTCTGGCCCAAAAGAAAAAACTGGTTGTCATGAATGAATCATGATGATGAGAAAGATTAAATTAGATGTTAATCAAAATGTGGATCTTTCTTGCACAGCACAGGACCCAGGAAGAAGTGTAATGGTTGAATAAATGCAATAGAATATGGCTCGAAAAGTAAATCAAAGCAGAAAAAAGAAATTACATATGCTTTAGGTCAACGGAGGGATTAAATTTATAGTCTTTAACAATTTCCAGTCTGAAATTTTATTTAAACAAATTATAAAAACCATGTCTGAAATATTAGAAAGGTGAAACTTCCCACTCCCTCCTATTTTCCGCTGCCTCTGTGTCCAAGATTCCGCTTGGTAAAAATCCTTCCTCCCGTTTGTAATTAAAGTTTAAAAAAATAAAAAGCATGATGCTGATGTCGACTTTGTAAAAGTTGGTAACTACATGGCAACCTAATTTCAAAATATTTGATAGAGTATTTTTTTTTTTAAAAAAAAAAAATCTCAATGAGTATGATTTAACCTTTTTATAATTTGTTTTAATTATATTTTTATAAAAATATGTGAGGTTTTCCTTTTTTTGGTAAACAAAATATGTGATGGTTAATGGAGGCAAAATGTTATTATCCTTGATTATATTTACGTAAAATATATAATAATTTACCTATGATTTTTTTTTTTTAATATACGCATAAAAAATAGTAATATTGTAAGGGCGGTAATATTATTATTATGTTCGATTTCAAATTTTCCACTGAGTTTTTTTTTAATAATAATAATAAAAAAATAATAAACACCTATTTTTTATCCATGTTACCGGTTTGAAACACAAAACCTAGGCCCGATGATGATGCAAGTGGCTATGGCTCTAAAGCCGCCATCCTTCCGTATCCTCAGAAAAAACCCACAACGCTTCCGTACATCCCCCACCCGAATCCGTTATGCTTCTCTTTCCGTTTGGGCTTCCACAGAAAGTTTGGCCGACCCTCCACCTTCCCTTTTCCTTGGTTACTCCACGAGAACCGATTTTCCAATTCTCCATCAGGTATTTTCTTTTCTTTTATATATATATATATATAGATATATATGGATCGATTTTGATGCTAAATCTAATTAAATTATTCAGAATTTTTTTTTTCCTCCCCCTTCCTGTGTCTGAATTAGCTCCCTCTGTTTTGTTTGTAATTATAAAAGAAGTCATCTTGGTTTCACAGGCTGCTGTAAATGTCGAAAATCATATGGGAGATCCATAAAAGTTTGCTGTTCGACATATAGTGATTTTCTCTTAAGATTTTTCTAAAATGATTTTGCAGGAAGTCAATGGCTCAAAACTTATCTACCTTGATAATGCTGCGACTTCCCAGAAGCCTAGTGCAGTTTTGAAGGCTATACAATATTACTATGAATCTTATAATTCAAATGTGCATCGTGGAATCCATTATTTAAGGTACTTGTTTATCAGTTGCTGCCAATAATTATTTTTAACCATCATTGTGCTTGTATAGCTAGTAAAAAGTAGATCTTTTTCATCAGTATCAGTGAGACAATGGTCACCATAAGGGAAACAGTTTACTATATTTTCTTACTCTCTTTTGCTATTCTTTGTTATTCAAATAGTGCAAGGGCAACAGAAGAGTATGAGTTGGCCAGAAAGAAGGTTGCATCTTTTATCAATGCATCAGATTCTAGAGAGATTATTTTTACAAGGAATGCTACAGAAGCTATCAATCTATTCGCTTTGTCATGGGGCCTCCAAAACTTAAAGCAAGGAGATGAGGTGCATTTTATTTGTGTTCTTTTATCTTTTAAGTTTTTTATTTTTTGTTTTTTTGTATTGTTGATTATGTGACTTTAAAATGGTTAAGTGTTATATTAATAAAGGATAGTGGTTTTCCTAATAACTTATATGATATTAACATGACAATATGCATTGAAAAGATAAAGATTAAGTTGGCATGACGTAGATCAATGAGTCAGATGTCTGAAGCAAGGCCATGTAGTGTTATACAACTGCATAAGGTCATATTTTTCCAATGTGCATTTTCTAGCACCTAGTGTATGTACAGGAATGGAAAATTTGATTTATTCAGCTATATATATATATATATATATATACCCTCAGTTGACAATATAAAAAGGGTGGAGAAAGTTAATATTTTTAGAATATAAGGGAAATATTGGCTTTATCATGACTATATTGATGGGAATTTTCATATTAGTACGATTTGGCAAAAAGAATGTGGCCATTAATATGGACTATATATGAGAATTAGAAATATTGGTGGAAGCTAGTTATAAAAAACTAGCTGTTGGAATAACATCCATCCTTCTCATTGTTTTTTATCGATATCGTTATATATCTTATGGATATTACTGTAAATCTAAATCACCAGTTAATTGTACATATTGTTATTCTAATCCTTGTCTAAACCATGAAACATATACCATTCAAATTTTCACTAATTACTATGAGCTAAAACTAGCTTTTGAGCTTACTTTGAAATGATATTATTATATTCTTATTACATTGTCCTTGAGGGTCTTTTTCCTTCAATCAAATGTAGGAAAGGAAGATACCATATGTATTTACCTTTTTTTTTTTAGTAATTATATTTGATCCTCTAATGTTGTTCTTTTAATCTTGATATTCGAGGTGAGGTGACTACTTTTGACATGCATATCCTACTTGACCTCATGTGTAACATTGTTTTTCTTAGGTCATCCTTACAGTTGCTGAACATCACAGTGTCATTGCTCCAATGCTAGATACAGCCAAAAAGACTGGTGCTGTATTAAAATATGTGAGCTTAAATGAAGATGGAGTTCCAGATGTTAATATGTTCAAACAATTGATGTCCACAAAGACTAAACTTGTAATTGTTCATCATGTCTCAAATATGCTTGGTACGTTATATCTCTGGATGCTTTTTGAATTGTTCATTTCTTGTGTGGTGATTCTTGGCAAGAAGGTTGGTAGATCAGTTGATTCTCCCGGAATTGGTCATCTTTTTTTCTGACTGTAAGGTTATGTGCTCTTGGCTTCTGTATAAGCTATTCTATTATTATTCTTTTTTTTTTTTTTTTTTTTTTTTTCCTTTTGTTTTTGAGACTTGCAACAAACTTGGTTCCATAGTTATGCTCAAGTAAAGAAGCTTATTTTTCATGTTTCTGAGTTTTAGTTATATTTTTGGCTCATTATTGATTAAATTTTGTATTTAAAATTTTGAATCAAAGAGATAAATTTATAAATAACATGCACATACTTATGTATGTATATATATATATATGTATTTACTTTACTGTAGGTTCTGCTCTTCCAATCGAAGATGTTGTAGTTTGGGCTCATGATGTTGGGGCAATAGTGCTTGTAGATGCTTGTCAGAGTGTTCCACACATGGTGGTTGATGTCCAGAAAATTAATGCTGATTTTCTTGTTGCTTCTTCTCACAAGGTTAGGGTACTGCCTTATTTTCTGAAATCTTAACCTCATGGCAAGTATATCAATTTAAGGAAATGCTTCAGATGTGTGGGCCTACAGGCATCGGATTCCTATACGGCAAGTACCATCACTTGTCTGCCATGCCTCCAGTTTTAGGTAATTTACTTTATTTTGAAGTTGAATGGAAACCTGCATCTTGAAAGTTCAATTATTGTTCTTTTGTGTATTTATCTTTGCAGTGGTATGGTTATGGCTTTTATATGTATGAGTTGAAACTTATTCTAATATATATTTTCCCTTCTCTAGGTGGTGGAGAAATGGTTGCAGATGTATTTCTAGATCATTATACATATGCAGATCCTCCATCCAGGTTGGTAAATTTGTTTGTTTGAGCAAGTTATATTATTAAATCTGGTGTACTTTTGTTTATTGTTGCCTTGACCAATACCATTGTAATGGAAAAGTGTGTGATGTACACTTCAAAATATGGGGAAAAATTCTTATGAAAACTTGTAATAAATTTGCTGGAGACGTTTTTCTGTATAGATTTTCACTTGTTTCTCATTTTCTTTTATACATGTGTTCCTTAAATGGATCCATTTGATATTGCTCTGTTTTGTTGCTTGGCAGTGATTTTGGCTTGTATTCATTTTTGTTAACTGTATACTATGTTAGTCTTACATACATAGTTGAACCTGCTTCTTAATGGTTCAAGTTTTTGGGAATGGTAACTTGGCACTTTTATTTGGTGGTAGTAACCCCAGTTAATAAAGTTCACATTATTTACCCCCCAAAAAAAAAAAAAAAAAATTCACATTATAGGTTTGTCGGAAAGTAGTTGGGTAATTTGGCAGGCTACTTCTTAAAATGGGATATCAATCATGTACTCTATTTTTTATTCCTCAGGTTCTTAAAGTATGTATCTCAATAATGTATAACTAATGAGCATGGGATTTCAAGTTTGTTCTTTTGCTATTTGTTTTTCAAGTTTGGACTTTATGATTTATTTTCTCAGTACACTAATATGTGTCATCATATCCATTCCTTTTTAACTCTATCAGGTTTGAGGCTGGAACACCAGCAATTGGAGAAGCAATTGGGTTAGGAGCAGCAATTGATTATCTGTCAGGAATTGGTATGCAACGGATACATGATTATGAGGTTTGTCAAAATTCTTATTGCTTTCTAGTCCTGTTTTTCTCTTACAATATCGAAGCGAGACATTAACCTTGTAAACCGTTAGAGGCAAAGAATATGTGGCACAATACCATGTCATTAATTTAGAAAATTTCTTTCTGACAAGGGAAAGTATAGTTTAAGATTTCCTTGTGATTCAGAATAGGGAAAAGTGCCTATTTGATATGGTTTGGTCTTCCATATATACTTGCCCAACATGCTACTGTCAAATTGTTGTAGATGGTAATGGGTTATATCCTCCAAGGAAATCATGGGTAAATTAACAAAAATAGTTTCCTTAGCTTAGCTTTATTGGTGATATGTGTAGGGAAATATTTTGTACTTTACAATATGCTTGCATAGGATTTTATACAAATATACCAAATTAGACACAACTTTTAGTCTTAAAACATTAAATCTCGTTTGTCTGCAAACTTTGTTTATACAGGTAGAGTTGGCAAAATATTTATATGAAAGCCTCGGTACCGTTCCCGGTATCAGAATCTATGGTCCAGCACCTTCAGAGAATGTCTATCGTGCTGCCCTTTGTTCATTCAACGTTGAAAATATTCACCCTACAGATATTGCAACTTTTCTTGACCAACAGGTATGTACAAAGATAAGGATTTCTAGTGTGATAGAATTGGAAAGTTCTTTCTTTTACTGTTGCAAAAAGGATTTTGAAGTGGCTACTATGGTTTCAGCATGGTGTGGCAATCAGGTCCGGTCACCACTGTGCACAACCCCTCCATCGCGTTTTAGATGTCAATGCCAGTGCACGAGCAAGTCTCTACTTCTATAACACCAGAGAGGAAATCGACAACTTTATTCACGCCCTCAATGACACAGTCAGCTTCTTCAATTCCTTCAAGTAGTTCAATTTTCTGGTACCAGCATAAAGTAAATTTCTTATCAGCTGTGCTGAATTGTTAGTTTATATGAGTATTATTAGTTTCAGCAGTCGTTCTACAGTGTGGACCGGTTCACATGCGGACCACACCAAAGCCGATGCTTTTTATGTTTAGGTGTGGTCCGCATTCCGACCAATCCACACCATAGAATTTCCCTTAATTTCAGTGTTACTTAGGTATTATTATTTTGGTTATAATAATTTTTCTTGTTGTCTTTAAGCGATTGCAGTATGTTTATTAGTATTCATGTTAATAAATAAACTTCGTAGACACTAAAATTTTGACATGACGTACATTAAAATATAATTTATTAAGATAATTTTCAAGAAAATTTATTGCAGAAATAGTTAAATTTAATATGGATATCAAAATCTATTAGAATGACAAATTTATTTTAAAGAGAAAATCAAATTGACACACAATTACAAATTAGTCATTATTTAGAGTTATTCCTTGTTTAGAACCATTAAATAAAAATAAAATTTATCTAATTATCACCAAGTTTCATTTTTCTTAACCAAAAAGCACCCAAAAAAAAAAATTTAAAAAAAAATTCCTTTTTGATCTTTCATAATCACTAAAATTAGTTATTTTTTTTATTTGGTTAGATAGAAAGTGAAACCTGCTAATAGGCGGACAGAAAAGCAGAAGCATGTGATTATTAACAAAATGCATGGCCTGAAAGTCTTTCCACTTGGGGATTGAAGTTTGTTGCAAAGTCTCATAGTTTACAATGCTGAATTCACTTTTCAGATACTTTTTGTAGTTGGTTTTTCCAATTGCCAATCGAAGGAGAGGAAGAAGTATGTGAAGAGTGAATTCAGCATCGTAAACTATGAGACTTTGCAACAAACTTCAATCCCCAAGTGGAAAGACTCTCATGCCATGCTTTTGTTAATGATCACTGTTTCTGCTTTTCTGTTCTCTTGTTAGCAGGTTTCACTTTCTATATAACCAAACAGGAAAAATTACTAATTTAATGATTATGAAAGACCAAAAAGGAATGTTTTAAATTTTTTTTTTTTTGGGGTGCTTTTTGGTTAAGAAAAATTAAACTTGGTGATAATTGGATATGGTTTTATTTTTATTTAATGGTTCTAAATAAAGAATAACTTTAAATAATGATCAATTTGTGATTGTATGTCAATTTGATTTTTTTTTTTTAAAATAAATTTGTCGTTCTAATAGATCTTGATATCTTAATAAATTTTCTTGAAAATTATCTTTTTAAATTATATTTTAATGTACATCATGTCAAAATTTTATTGTTTACGAAGTTTATTAGCATGAATACTAAGTGATGATGAGTATTTTCATACTCCTATGAAACTTAACAGAAAGACTATTTGACTCTCAAATAATCTGACTGGAGACTAATGTTGTATTAGGGAGGAACAAAAGAATACATAAAACAGAGGCCGAAGTTGCTAAAAAGTTAGTACAAGTGGCATGGAAGAGAATGGATGTGAATGAGATTGGTTAAGAAAAATGCCATTGAGTTTGCCAAGGTTTGAAGCAATATAGTTTTCTATGTATATGTTTGTATTTGAGTAGATAAATGTATAAGGAAATTCCATGTGTGTGTTTTCAACTTTATATAGTTTGCCACCATACATTGTATTCTTTTTCAAGAAATAATGTTAGTCATATACCATCGAAAGTAGTAAAGTATATACTTATTGAATCTCTTCTTTTAAGGAAATCAAACTTCTATTATATATATATAGCACCGGCACAGAAGTATATACAAAATCCAGTTACAATGAATTTTCAATTAAAAGCCATAAAAATGCAATAGACATTAATAAAAAAAGCAAAAACCTAAATATTGAAAAAAGAAAAAGAAAATAGTTAAAAAGAAAAAAGACAATATAACATTAGAATGTAGATAATTAATTTTAACAAAATTAGAAAAATAAGACTCAGAAACTGAAAAATGTACATTGACATTAAAAAAGTTGTTTTTTTCTTTCTACTTAAAATTATAACACATTTTGTATATTTAAATTGTGTGCATGAATTAATGATGAATGTCTTATCAAATTTAATAACTTCGCAACAAAAAATAAAAATAATTTTAGAAATAGGAAATTGAGACACGTATAATTCTATTCGATACACAACATCCGTATATAAGACACGTGCTTTTATCGACACTGAACAAGCTCTGGCTCTAGTTCGAAGACTTGGAACTACCACACTGAAACCGAGCTCGTAATCAAAAGCAAAAACGACATCATTGTCATCGTCGTTCATTGTGATCGTCAAAGCAATAACAATGTCCGACTCCTCGTCCATCGACGTCTTCGATTTCGTGGTGAAAGAAGGGAACGGAATAAAAGCTCTGGTAGTCGACAATGGCTTCCACACCCTCCCTCACCAATACATCCAACCCCTGGAAGAACGATTCCACACCACCACCACCCTCAAAACGGCGTCGCATCAATCCGTACCGGTCATAGACGTCTCCGATTGGGACGATCCTGGAGTCGCAGAATCGATCTGCGAGGCGGCAATCAAGTGGGGTTTCTTCCAGATCGTGAATCATGGAGTGCCATTGGATGTTCTGGACCAAGTCATGGATTCTGCCACTAGGTTTTTCGAATCGCCGATTGAGGAGAGAAAAATGTATCTGAGAGCGAATTCACCATCGGAGACTGTGTGCTTTGCCACGAGCTTCAACCCTCTTGTCGAGAAGGTTATGGAGTGGAAAGACTACCTCACTATGCTTTTCGTGGATGATGACCAAGCTTCTGCATTTTGGCCTCCTGTGTGCAGGTATTTTTCTACTAGATTTTCTCTCTGACCAAACGGTACCCCAAAAAAAAAAAAAAGTATTTTTCTTGCTTTTTGGGTCGGTTTAGTCTAAATTTGATATTTGAAAAAGATAAATATGTCATTATAATTATAATTTCAATAAATTTTTTTCAATGTCTATTTCAATTAATTTTTTTAGAATAAATTTGATATTAAAAGAAAAAATGGAATACTAAATTTTTTCATGAATGACATTATTGAAAAAGAAAAATATTATTGAAATGCAAAGTAAAATATAGCTATTTTTATAACTTGGCAATACTGAATTGTGTTGAATGTTTTCTAGGGAGGAAGCCAGAGAATACATGAAGAGGGTTGAAGTTGTGATCAAAAGGTTACTGCAAGTGCTGTTGAAGAGGATCAATGTGAAGGAAGAGATAGGAAAAGAAACAGAGTACATGTTGATGGGTGCCATGAGGATCAACTTCAACTACTATCCGCCATGTCCCAACCCAGAGCTGGTGGCGGCAATCGGCCGCCACTCCGATGTATCAACAATCACCGTCCTCCTCCAAGATAACACCGGTGGCCTCTATGTTCGCGGTGAAGGCGATAGCTGGATCCATGTACCTCCCATTGATGGAGCATTGGTGATCAACATTGGAGATGTGTTGCAGATAATGAGCAATAACCTCTACAAGAGCGTTGAGCATAGAGCAGTAGCTGATAGAAACAAGAGCAGAATCTCTATCCCTATCTTTGTGAACCCAGGTCCCGATGCACTTATAGGACCTCTACCACAAGTTTTGGAGAATGGTGAAAAACCTATGTATAAACCGATAGTATATTCTGATTACTTCAAACTTTTCTTTAGTAAGCCTCATGATGGTAAGAATGCCATGGAGTTTGTCAAGATTTGAGGCAATACAGATATCTATATCTTTGCATTTGTGACAAAATAAACGGATAACATGATGTGGTCATGCTGGAAAATGCCATACTAAGCAGAACAGTAAATTCAACTATCCAAAGTAGCCATGTATATATGCATGCACATACTGCAAGAAATCTGACAATAATAGCAAAAACTAAGAAATTAAAAGAATTGGATGAGATGATTGTGATGGAATTTTTCACAGGAACCAAACAAGATTCCTTAAGAATGAGAATGGTTTTCTACTCAACACATCGTGAATCATAGTAGACATGGAATTGTTTGACAAAACTGAGGCTTTCTGTTTCCAATCCCTTCTAACAGTTTACATAGACTCAACCAGATACAACTGAGAGCAATAATTTCAAGGAAAAAAAAGAAAAAAAGAAAAAAAAAAAGAAGAAACAGAATAACAATAAAACAGCTAATATTCGCTAAAAATACATTCATTGTGACCAGCTTTGTCAGATCTTGCCATGAATATCACCCTGTGCTCATTTGCCAGCGGTCACGAGAAAATTTGCTCCGAGCATTAATATTGTTGAGCATGAGGAAGATATGAGCTTGCCATTTTTGTTATTCTTCCCACTGTTACTTCTCTTTCCTAGCCAATGCCTCCCCTTTGCACTCACTGCCAGCAGTGACCACAAAGCCAGCACCGACCTAGAATGAAGTGCAGTATAATAATAATAAGATGCCAAACACAAATGTGTAAAAGAGATAGTGAGAGATGGACAGAGAACAGAATGAGATTACCTGGCAGTCTTTTAATACAACGCGCTCCTGGAGCTGTACATTGCTGCAAATTACTGATCCTTGAATTGAACAACCATCCCCAATTGTAACATGATTCATAACAACAGAATTAACAACCTACATATACAGAGAAAATGATAAGTTGAAAAAAGTTGAAATATCTCAACATCCAACACTAATAATGCCACTGCCCCAACTATTTACACTGGAGAACGTAGACAAAATGGCAGTTAGCAATCCCCCCCCCCCCCCCCCCCCCCCCCCCTAAATAATTTGTGACCTGAAATTCTTATACCTTTACATTAGAACCTATTCGACAGTGACGGCCAATTACTGATCGTTTGACGCTGCACTTATCACCCATTTGTGAACCTTCGCCCAGCATACAATGTGGTCCCACCTAAATATAATCCAACATTCCAATTAGTTTCAATAATGTCTTCAATATGGAATTACAAATCCTAATACCTAAATTTTCCCAAACACATTACAAAAGCCACATGAAATAATGATGAATTGAGAATCAATTGTTCCTTAATATAACACGTATGACTCACAGTTGTTTTAGATCCAAGCTCTGCTGAAGGATGAATAATGTTATTTTGGGTAGAGAATGAATACCCTGACAGATTTCTAGCCTCTCCTATGACCTGACAGGTTAGAATATGTGAAAATGATTAAACCACCAAAAACGAAACCACAGAGAGAGGTATAGAAGATAGTATCAAAAGAAAAAGGATACAAGGAAGCTTCTACTGCAAACTCACATCTCTATTAATGTCACTGAATGCTTGAATGGAATTTAATCGTGCACAGTAGTTGCTGCTGTTAGCAATATAAACACAGCATTTATGGGTTCTTCGAACAGAAGCAAAGCCATTAGAACCAGATGCATAGAGTTGATGAAAGCTTGGTGTGGATGCATTAGATAGAATTCGAGACAGCATTAGTTGGTTGTTCTGGGAGCTAACCTTCTCATTTCCATTTTCTTCTGGTTGTAGTGTACCATTTAATAGAACTTCTGACTTCTAATGTTCATCAAAGAAATATGAAAAAGAATCCAGAGATTTTACACAATTGTGGTACTGCAGAAACATAGCGAAAGGATCTTATTGAACTAACCAGCTGACTTCGGACAAGATAGGGCAATACATCTTGCTTTACACTGTGAAATGTCTCCTTTTGATCTAGAACTTCCTGCAGAACAGACCTGGGAGGAAATCAGGAAATTATTAAAGAATATAAGACAATCAAAATATATAGTAAAGAGGTTTTGAAAGAAAAGAGAAAAATGAAAAGGGTTTTACCTCTTGAACGCATATAAATGAGCATCCATAAGATCAGACTGAATTTCCATCTACAAGAAGAATGAAAAGCAAAATATAATTATAAAATAAAAGAAGAACAATAAAGTTAGAAAAAATATCATAAAAAGGAAAGATAATGAGGACAAGGAACAGGTCCTAACATCCTATACCCTTTTTCTTCCTTAGTTTTAGCACTTCCCTAATAAGCACCATATCAAATCAGCATGGAAGTTTCTAATTCAGCAATTTGCAGATAAGATTGCAACTGAATTTGTTTGAGCGGGCGAATAAAGAAGCAGAACAAATTTAAACCATAACAAAGCAGGGGAGAACAATTACAAATAAATAATAAGGCACACACGGTAGTGGCTTGTGACTATCGTGGCATTAAGCACATCGATGAAGTTCACCACAAGGCAGCAGTTCTACTTCCAGAAAAAGTACAAAGTAAATAAGATGTTAAATCCACACATGGCATTCCATTACCTGTCCAACTGCACGGAGTATGCTCTTCTGAATTCTTATATCTTTCTCAAGTTCCCCTCCTGGAAAGAGTCAAAAAGCTTCTAGGTAAGGAAAATATTACTTAACATCCTAAAGGAAACGAAAGTTAGAAAAATCTAACCTGTTGCTATGTAGAGTAAAAACTGCTTTGTGGGGTCTAGCCCAATAATATTATAGCGTCCAGGTTTCTTGCTTTTGTCCTTCCCACTAGAGGATCCTGACTCCAAAGGTCCACTGACAGGAGCAGAGCAAAGCATTGCAGTTACTACAGCATCATGACGTCTATGAGCAGCAGCAACTGCACCAGGGGGAACATCAGAAACAATATCTCCACTTACAACCTGCAGCAATGGAAAAATCCAATAGCTATTGAAAGCAACTTTCCCAAACTCAAAACACTGATATGAAAATGGGTGCTAACCAATATGTCTTTTGCTGTAAGATGGTGTGAAATAGCCCTAAGTGCACCAGCTGTTCCAACATCCTCGGGGACTGCGGCAACCTGAAACATATAGTAAACCTTTAACATGGTTTTCCAAATGCAAGTTAATAGTATCGTTTGCTTCTATTAAACTGACAACTATTTACAACAGTAACATGTTCCAATACTTACCACAATGCCAAGTATCTACATCAGTAAACATGGCACAAGCTAGTTTTACAGGCTTAGTCTTTAACTGAACCCAGATCAAATACTTCAGCTTATTAAACCACAACTTAAAGTAGCCCAATTAAATTTCAGAATTTGAGTAAACCAATCTGGAACAAATTGGGTTGTGTTGGCAATCAATTCGAGTTTAAGCCTGTACAAGACTCAAGCTTTGACTATCAATGGGCCTATACAAAAACCAAATTTCAATGCAATTAAAATTTCCAAAAGCTTTAAAAGAGAAAAATTCGAGCTGTCTCGGCAGTTAGGAGGTTACTAAAGAGGAGAAGCATGATTCATTCTTTAAGGAGCAGAAGGAGAGAGTGTTCATTTCAGCATTGTGCAAACTTGTGTTATTCAAAATGCTCAAAACATGAATGAACCTTATGTATACAGTAAAATCAACTCTTAATAACGGGAACTTTCTTCCCCTCTCAAGTTGAGATCGACCAAGTCATATCAGTAATACTTTTCTATCCGTTAGGCATACTATTTTCCACTTAATCCCCATTGTTTGTACATTGAACAACTTCAATTCACTGTCAACCCTCTGCCAAACACCAAATACTACCAACATAGCATTACAGACATAAGGACCACAAAAAAAAAAAAAAAAAAAAAAAAATATATATATATATATATATATATATACACACTAGGCATTCTCCATCACAGTTTTAAACATATTAACAAGCATATCCAAAATACATAAAAATTCAACTTTAAGTAACAATTATAACTTACACCTCCACAAACCTAAAAATTAACAACCTAAATTTCAAAATAATTATATATAAAAAAAAAAGAAAAGAAAGAACTTTTATTTAATCAGTAAGTACCTCAACATGTAAACGGTCCACATAAGCGCCCGAAATCCAACCACCAACACGAAGAGCCGCATCTTCCCCTTCGACCACCTACAAAAGCAAATGCATAAATTCCCAAATCAACAGGTATTCCAATTTGTTCAGCTGACCCACTAAAAAAAACCATCTTCCATAAAATTTAGGGCAATAAGGAATACGGAGAGGAAAACCATACAACAATGAGATCCTTAAGATTACTGAGTTCCAAAAGCTCCAAAACATAGGAGAGAACGGGGCGGTTGGCCACAGGAAGAAGCGCCTTGGGAACCTCCTGGAATCAAAAAAAGAAGAGTAAGAAATCAGAGAAGACGAGAAAGATGTATAGAGTTGGAGTTGGGAGTGTTTGGCAGCAAGGAAAATTAGAGAGAGAAAATTTTCAGTGAAAAATTAAAAAATGTGTAAAATTGGTGGTGGGACCTTGGAGACTAGAGGAACGAGGTTCTTAGAGGTGCCTCCTGCTAAAACCACCACTTGAAAATCCATCGAAACCACTGCCTCACAGACTCTCTAAGATTCTTCGATTTTTTGGAGGCGTTGTTGACTGCTTTGGTAGCAGAACCAACGCACGGCAAAAGCAAAGGACTCTAAAAACTTACGCTAGCTTTAACAGAAAAATTTCTCTTCCTTCCTACCTAAAAAGAAAATGTATATAATATAATAAATTTTTTTTATAATTTTATATTAATAAAATAAAACTTAGATATAAATATATATATTTGAAAGTTGGTTGATTAATCAGATGCTATTTACCCTGTTTCGGCCATATTCAATATTCATATAATTTTAAAAGATAAATAAATAAAATTATAGATGAAAAACTATATGTGTGTTTTGGTGATATTTTTTTTAATATAAATTTTTAAAAATTAATGAAAAAAATAAAACGAAATCAGAGATAAAATCTATTTGAAAATTTTAATTGCTCTGATGCTATTGACGTGTCTGGCCGTCTAATTTAAAAAACAACTACGGATTTTGGAAAAATTATGCCAGTGTTTATTGATTTTTTTTTTTGTGAATTTTTTTAAACAAAATTAATAAAAAATAAGATAAAATTTAGATTTAAAAAAATAAAATAAAATAAAATAAAATCTGGAGTTTAAGTAAAATGATGTTTTCAAGTGTTTTAAGAATAAATTAGAGTCCCTTTTATTTTTTTAAAATTATTTATAAAATTAATTTGCCAAACGTCTTTCATTTTTTTATATAAATCAATAAAAATACTTTTTTGTTAATTATTTTTGGACTAATTTATTAAAATAGAAAATATGGTCAAAGAGGTACACAAAATACTATATATCTGTATTTATTTACCAAAACAAAATTTGGAATTATTATTGAACAGCTTATAAGTAAAATGTCCAAGAGATCTTTCTTAACCCAAAAAAAAAAACAAAAAGGCGTCCAAGGGAAAGTTTTGTATTAGAAGAAAGTCATATGTGTGCTAAATAAAAGTCTAACAAGACGACTAAATTGTTCTTCCCAGTTTCTATGTGGCATTATATATTAGAAGAATCATCCTTCCAGAATATGTAGACAATAAAACACACCTTTATCAATTCAAAAGCAAACTATATTACCCAAAAAAACAAAAAGACCAAAGACTCGGGTGGTTTGTTCACAATCCTATATGTAAGCCTCCCGATCAAGTTGTATAAATTCAGTGCTTAAATTTCAATGATCATTTTAAGAAATGGAAAATCAAATTTTATTATATACCTGAAATATCCTTGTTTGAATTTCATCTTGTACACCACAATCTATATACAAACAGTATCCCACTTTGGCCTTTCCCATCCACTTCATATAAATCAAGACACCGTTTGAGGTTGGGACTTCATATATATAAGAACCATCAAATATGTATATTTAAATATTATATGTGATGGATTTGATCAAGGTTCAAAAAATCAATATCGATGGAAATATCGAAAGTTTAAAATATGAAAATTTTCATAAAAATATCGAATATCAATAAAAAATTATAAAAAATAATGAAAATTTATTTTAAAAAATGAAATTTTTTATTTAAGCTTTAGAATTAGCTTATTTAATCCATCATTTATCAAATTGATTATAAAACTTGCTAAAATATTGAATGAATGTTATATTCTTCTTAGGGAATTAATTTATAATAAGTATTAGTGACCATAGATGAATTATTATTAATAAAAATATGTCAAAAAATACATATATGATAAAATTATTTCTTAACTAAAATATATAAAATGATTATTATAATTACGTTATAGTTCATAAATGTCATCTTAATACCACATAAAACGTCTAGGTGGTTGAGAATCATAGATTTTTTCCTTATTTTGATTTTGAGATGTGAAATGTGAGAAGTAGTTATGAAAATATGTATTTCTCTGATAATTTTGCATATAATTATTAATATGCCAACTATATGGAACTCACATTATTGGTTGACTATGTGCATAACTCTTACTCTTTGATGGTTGAGTTTGAGATGGTATCCATGAGGTACTACTTGATGACATTGCATAAATATCCATCAAATAAGGGTTATGAAAATGACTTCCAACCTTCATAAATCCAAAATTCATAGAAATCGAATCTTCTTGTTATTATGACATCTCCATTATAGATTTCTCTTTACGTATATAGTCTTTTCCAACAGCACTGAATTCTTGAACTGCATCTCTACTCCCGTGGTCTTCATCTTGTGTTGCATGTATGTAATATTGTTCACCAATAAATGGGCTTAATTCAACTTCTTGACTTGGTGATTCTCTTTGGCCACTACCTCTTCTAACTTCTAATGTAGATAATTTATTGAAGTTATCTTCATCATCACTGGAGCTAGAGTGACTACTAAGAGTCTCAAATTATGAATGTGTACCACCTAATGGAGCTGAAGCACTAGTAGTTCTAGTTGGCTCTCTCATAAGCTTTTGAAATGAATCACCACTACTAGAATTTACTTTTTCAGCAATTATTTTTTAAACATTTATTTTCTCTTTTTCAGCTTGTTGAGCAATTTTTGGATCAGGATTCTCTTCAAGATCATCTAATGAACATCTCTAATCCATTGGTACATTTGGTTGCCCTTTTCATTATCATCTTCTATTATAATTTCAAATATTATTGTTGGATTTAAGTCTTGATTATTTTCTTCTTTAGCTTCCATATCCCTCAAAATTTGAGTTTCATATTATAATAACAATAGACTAGTTTTGCTTATATCACTAAATGGCTAAAAAGTAATTAAAGGGTAAAAAAATTATCAATAAAGTTAATTTGATAAAAAAATTTATTAAATATCAATAATATTTATGAATTTTTTTAAAAAAATTAAAAAATTCCATGAATATCTTTGAAATTTCAATGGAAATTTCATGGAAAATTATAGATTTTTTTAACCAAATCATTAAGGATTTGATGTGGATATTTTGTGAAAATTTTCATGGAAATTTTCGTGAAATTTCAAAAATTTCAATGGCTATTATGGAAGTTTTATTAATTTTCATTTCTAACCTAAATTTTATTTTGATCCGTTTAAAAAATGAAAATATCGAGGAAATTTCAAAGAAATATCGGATATTTTAAACTTTGGATTTGATAGCTAAGGAAGAAATATAAACTATTAGAAGTTAAGTGTAGATTTCATGTTGGATATGTGTGGAAAATTGTAACATCTCGTCCCAAAGTACAACGGAAATTTTTCAACTTTGACCGAGGTTGACCGTTGACTATTGACTTTGACCGAAGGGGTCAAAAGTTGACTTTTTGACTCGGATGGAATTCTAAGTTGACTGAGGTATCGTTACGAAGTACACGTTGGCACGAGTTCGTAAACTAGTAGCACGTTGAAAACGGAGCTACGGTTTAAAAGATATGGGCAAAATAAGATTTGGGGTCCAAACTGTCCAAGGGTGTCCGAGTTGACTTTTTGTTTATGGGGAAATGAGCTTTGACTCATACATGGTTGTGAAGTGCTCGTTGATATGAGTTCACAGACTAGCGGCACGTCTGATTTGGACATCCCGTTAAAAAAAAAGTTATAGACCTGCAAAATTTTAAGATACCATATTATTTTAATATTATTTTTAAACGTGTAATAATGTGCCACGTGTGACTTAATAAATGTGACCATGCTTCGGCTGGTTTTCCGGCGACTAGCAGCTGTGTAACCGGTCCATTCCCACCAATTTAAACCCCTTGAGTCCGTTTCCAAGCTCAAATTGGCTCAAACCTCGCTCGTTTGTGGGATATTGTGGAGGTCAAAACTGACCATGACTCTCCGATGGGATTCCGGCGACCTCCGGCGGCGGTGGGGCAAATTGAAGGTATATTCTTGATGTCCTCGTTATAAGCTTCGATTTGGTACCTTATTTGTGAATTGTGATTGAGTATTTTGAAAGATGCCATTTTTGGATAAAATAATATTATTTTAATGTGGTAATCTGAAAAATGTATGTGTGATGTTTAAGTAGTTGTTATTTATATTGATGATGTCCAATTGTGTTGAATTGCATAAATATGGATTGAATTAATGTTTCTTAAGTTTGGAAAGCTGTAGATTTTAAACTGCTGTTAAATTATTGTTAACTTTACTGGGAGATTACTGTGAAGTTATAACAGCTAATAAAATGTATCCTTATATGCTTAATTATTTGTGGAACTGTATGTGGTTCTATTGACATTTAGTATGAATCAAATTGAAGGTTTGCGAAATTGATTATATTGAATTATTGTGGAAGAGACAAATTTTATGAAATTATGATTTAAATTTTATTATGTTTATTGATTCTAAATGGAAATTTGGTTTATTAAAGAATTCTTGATTTTTATTATTGTGATTTAATTGTATTCATTACGTATGAGCAAGGTGTTTTCATTTAATTAAGTGTATTTGGATTTTAATATTATTTTTTAGCATGATTGGCTTTAAATATTTCGAGGAATATATTGGTTAAGTTTGGTGGTTTCAAATTATATAATTATGCCCTTGGAATATTATTTAATTGATTTTATGATTTGGGAAAAAATTATTTGTATATTATTATCGGTGGATTTATGCTGGTGTTATTTAAGAAAAATGTGGGATGGTGAAGTTGAAAAAATGGTATAATTCCCACAGTGAATTTTGGAAAAAATTGCGTATCTTTTTATAATAAATATGGTTATTTATTTTAGATGCACCCATACACGTACCGGTGTTCTGTAGTTGTGGATGTGATTAGTGCACAGGTGGGTGTGGATGTGATTAGTGCGCAAGTTATAATGTCTCCCGTGAGTTGCCATTGGACCGAGGGCAGGCAAGTTTTATGTAATGCACATCAGCCGCCCCCCTCCATGGCCGGGATGATGGTTTCAGCAATGGCGCTGTCGAGACGCCGAAGCGACCGTATGCAAGTTCCTTTCTTTAACCCCCCCGCCAGTCGGTGCTCGGGATGCTGGGTATCGGAGGGCATCACTGGTATATAGTATGGTGCATCAAGTATATTTATAGATATATATATATATATATATATGTGTGTGTGTGTGTGTGTTCGTACATATATTTGTATGTCATATTATTTGATATTATTCTGTATATACTGCACTATACGGAGGTGGCGAACAAATGTGGTCCATGTAGAGCTAGCCCCATGATCATGTTGCCTACCAGTCCAGGGGATCGGATGGCCAATATAGGCAACCATCTTGGTTTGTATTGGTAGTAAGGTGCGGCGACAGTTGGAATCATGGATCACATAGTATGTCAGAAGGTATCGTACGTATCTCCATTATGAGCGTGCATATTTCATTTTATGTTATGGATTTTAAGATATGATTTTTATGTATTTTTGTTATGTTATCTAACTGTGATTTAATTTCTTACCAATATTTTTAATCGATGTTATTATATTATTATTACTACTATATGATACCTTCGGATAAGTATAACAGTCTATGGGCAAAAAAGATAGCCATCGGACAAGTATAATAGTTCTCGGACAAGTGGTAGCCTTTGGGTAGGTGAGATAGCCCTTGGGCAGGTGAGGTTATGTGGTAGCCCTCGGGCAAGTTACATTAATACCAGTATCATTAAAACATTGTTATTGTTTTTATTTTGTTGTTAATGTGATGTTGTTTTACCTTTCTTTCTATGTTATGCATTGGCATATTTTTAACACGATATTGAAGTGTAATTGACATGTGAAGCACTAAGTGGGTGGTGTAGGCGGAGAAGAATTTGTGATGGTATATTTTAATTGGTTATTTACTAAATTAATTCCATTATATGTCTTTTGTATAATTTGTTATTGAAGTGCTGCCAGTTGTGGAACTTAAATTGTAGTAATGTAGGAGGAATAAGATGATATTTATAGAAGTGTATTTTTAATGCAGGAAAAATTGTGATAAGTTTAACCCTTAGGGGAGGTTCTGTCGGATTTTCCATTGGAGGACCCGGTAGAGTTTCTGTAACACCCCGTCCCGAATCGCACCGGAATCCGTGCACGTTGACCGTTGACCGTTGACCAAAAGGGGTCAAAAGTTGACTTTTTGACTCGGTAAGAATTTTGAGTTGACTAGGGTACCGTGGCGAAGTGCATGACGCCCTGAGTTCGTAGACTAGTAGCACGTCGAAAACGGAGCTACGGTTTGAAAGTTATGGGCAAAACAAGTTGAAGTGTAAACTGTCTAAAAGGTGCCGGGAGTTGACTTTTTCTTGTGATGTAATTGTGAGTTGACTCTTGTATGGTTGTAAAGTACTCGTCGATACGAGTTCATAGACTAGCGGCACGCTTAAAACGGACATCCGGTTAAAAAGTTATGGACGTTTGAAGTTTACCGGATACCGTATTATTTTAATATTTTTTTTTTGGGTCGGTGAACAGTGAAACGCCACGTGTCAGTTTCTGATTGGTCCACGTGGCATGAACAGTGTCATACAGGGTTTTAATTTTGAAAAACTCTCGGGGAAGAGAGAGAAAGAGAGAGAAGAGAGAGAAAGAGAGAGGAGAGAGAAAGAGAGAGAGAGGACCCGCCGGCCGCCGGCCATTTTCACGTTTTTCCGGCCTAGGTACTGTACACGCGCCGGCCAGCCAGATTGCCCACCTCATTTCCGGCAAAACCTCCAAATTTCACGGCGAACGGCCGCCGGACGCGCCCGGATCGGACGTCCGAAGTTTGGCGGCGATTTTTCCCCCTCCACCGCCGGCCACCGCGAATCGGCACTATTCCGGCCGATAAACAGTACACGCGCCATACACCCAGCATCCTCTCCTCAAGTCCGGCCTACCCACCAAAAATCACGGCCATCGGACCACCGACGCGCCGGGATCGGAGCGTTTTCCGGCGAGGGGTCGAAAATCTTCAAACGGTGATTTCTCCGCCGTCCGACCTCCGTTTTGCTCACCGTCGGTCCCGTTGGATTGCTCTCCTCACGATCTACAAATCTGCAAAATTTCACAGCAAACGGCCACCGTCGGAAATTACTGTTCCGGCGACGGTTGCCGGTGACGTGGCGGCCCGCCGGAAGTTACTGTTCCGGCGAGTACCCGAAAATTCCGGCCAGCTCCAGTCCGCAGTGTTCGACCTCCTGAACCCAAATCCGACTTCCGTTTCCACCAATTCGCGACGGTTTGGGAGAATTGCGGAGCCGAAACCCGAAAAGCTTCCCGACGAAATTCAAACCCCGTCGGGTACGATCATCGGAAATTAAGACCGGATCTGTGATTAGCATCACTCGAGCTTCGATTCGGTATATGATTCGTAAATTTTAGTTATCGTTTGTGTTTTGACCCTCCGGGTACCGGGTATTATTTACCCGAATAAAATATTAATTTATTTGACTGTCTGTGAATTTTGTTCTAGGAGCACCGGTGAGTCGTAGAATTGATCCCGTAGTGGATCATGGGTTAATTGCGTGCTCCAGGTGAGTGACCCACCTTCAAATTAATTTTGGGGAATTTAATTGATGAATATATTATGTGTGAATTAAATATTTGGAATTTAATATCTATGTGCCAAATATTTATTGGATTTATTGTAGAATTATTTATGAATTTATTGGATTTAAGAAAATGCGAATTCTACAAATTTGTGCCATGTGGAATTATTTTATGGTTTTGAGGATTTTGAAATTGGTGTGGTTTTAATGGTAAATTGGGCATGATTTGATTTTCAAATATTTCAAAGAAAATATTTGGTTATATTGGTGATTTCAATTTTTATGAAATATGCCCATAAAATATTATGGGATTTGATTATGATATTTCGAGAAATTATTTATGCTTGGAAAAAAATGTGGATATTTGAATTGATGGATTTGGGAGTTGGTGGATTTGAAAATCATGGGATTTATGGTATTAATTATAAGGAAATTGTGGAGAATTTTCCGGTTCAAGCGGATGGATTATGCCCGCTATGCTTATGAAAAATGTGAAATTTGTTTTATGATTTAAATTTATGGATTTTATAATTTTTAGATGCACCGTGCACGTACTGGTGTTCTGATTATGTGATATGGTATATGTGATATGGTTAGTGTGCACACGGTTGTGATTAGCGCGCAGGTGGGTGTGATTAGCGCGCAGGTGATGTGATTAGCGCGCAGGTGGGTGTGAGTAGCGCGCGGTTGATATTATGAGGGTGTCCTGTGGATGCCATCGGAGAGGGCGGCCACCCCCCTTTGGCCGGGACACCAGGTTAGCAGCGGCGCAGTGGGACGCCACGCGACCGTATGCCGGTTTCTTTCTATAACCTCCTGTCTGGCGGTACCTTGGGACGCTGGGTACTGTTGGCGCCACTGGTATATAGTGGGTGCATCAAATTATTTTCAGAACTGTGTTTTAAAAATAAAATGTTAATGAAAAATATAATTGTTACCGCTTCTGGTATTTAAGTGATGTCTTGGTTTTCGGGGAATATGGATAAAGGGTTTTGTGAAATTGTTTTAAAAAGGGGAACCTTTCCAACTGAGCGAATTGTAAGGGTTTTGAGAGAAAATATTATTTCCAAATAATTATTATTTATACTTATTACTGTGATATTATATGGTATAGTAGTAGGGTCGCTCACTGAGATGATTAGCATCTCACACTCTTAAATTCCGTTCCTCTAGGTACCAGGTTGTCGGCGTTCACTCGGAGCGGACTTGATCTTCCTCGCTGTTTTAGTTCGTACTGTACCCTGTTCTTCTTTATTGCAGTTGTACTATTTCTTTCACTCTTGTTGTATTTATCTTGCACTGGATTACTGTATTTTTGTTTTGAAGTGCTGAAATTTGTGGAACCAGTTTGTAGTTTGTGGGAGGAATAAGGGGATATTTTTGAAGTGTGTTTTCAGTGCAGGTAAATTTGTGGTAAGTAAATCCCTTAGGGGAGGTGCTGCCGGATTTTCCGTTGGAAGGTTCGGTGGTATTTCCCTGGGATCAGGGCTGTCTAGGGTTCCGGAGGAGGAATTCTGGACGGGTCCTGACAGTTGGTATCAGAGCTCTAGGTTCTAGTATTCCTAAGGGACTGTGCATTGTTGTGTGTCCCATCCGTGTCTAATTTCTCGTTTTACCCGTGTGAAAGCTTTCTTTCCGTTTGTCTCGAAGTAAATTCGTTGCCCTAGTTTGAATAACTCTAATCTTCGAGGGTGTCAATTAGGATTCGATTATCAAAATTTAAATGCTTTTCAAAGTGGTATTTGAAATTAAAGGTGTTTTATTCAAGTATTTTTGGTTTGTGCTCGTACATGTATCTGTATGTTATATTGTTGATATTATACTGCACCATATGGAGGCGGCGAACCAATGTGGTCCATGTAGAGCTAGCCCCATGATCATGTTGCCTACGAGCCCGGGAAATTGGACGGCCAATATAGGCAACCACCCTGGTTTGTATTGGTAGCAGAGTGTCGGCGACAGTTGGAATCATGGATTACGTAACATGTAGAAGGTGTCGTACGTACCTCCATTACAAGCGTGCATATTTTATTTTATGCTATGAATTTTAAGATATGAATTTCAATGTGGAGTTTTAACAATTGCCTATGCAAGTTAGGTATATTTGAAAAATATATTTTATTATTTGTTTTATGTTATGGTTTTTCCAAGAGCGACTTAAGGGTTAAGTATCGCCAGTCGAGAATCCAAAGCAGGGTATCGTTGAGTTCAAAAAGGAGATCTTAAAGGAAGCACGCGATTCAAAGTATGCGATACACCCCAAGGGTACCAAGACGTATGGAATGCTCACTGGATGACATGGTGGTTTGGCACGATAAAGGAAGTTGCAAGATCCGAATAAAGGTACTTAGGTCACCGATAAGTAAAAGTAGGGAGATGTAAATATGGATTTCGTGCTTAAACTATCATTCACAAAGAGAAGGTACGACAGCGTTTAGAGAATCAAGCAAGCTCCGGATAGCGACTAAAGTTCTACTTGGTGGTTGATGAGGTTAATGAGATGAGGATGATTCCTTAGGCATGGTTGGATGTTTAAGCATGGTTATTTTTCATTCTAGAAGCTAAGATCTTGATATCTTATTTCCTTGGAGATTTAAGGTTCGTATTGGTGGTGCTTTATCGATTCAAGGTGGTTGATATTGTTGGTGATAATTTACAATGATAAGGAGTATGATTTTTGGGACGTAGTTAGAATTTAAGAAGTGTGGAATACTTTATTGGGTTAAGGATCTAGTGATTTGTTCATAGTATTGGTGGTGATGCTAGAATTAGGATTTAAATTTCTTATTGCTTGAGGTGTGGATTCATGGAATTTATTTGAAATAAGGGAAACTTAGGGTTTTCAAGAATGATATTTGGATGTTGAGAATTTTATTCATGACCTTGATGAATTTAGTTAAAAGAAAGATTGATGTTTGTCGAGGTTAAGACTATTGGTTAATCAATGAGGAGCAAGGGCTTTATAATTGTAAGTACTAGGAGGGTAATCGAAGATAAGTGAATTAATCTCAACCTTAACTTGGTGATACCAGTATTTGAGGAAATTAGACTTAAGTTCTAATCTAACCTTTTAAAGTGCTGATCGAGTCACGAGAGTTGGTTGTTGGTTTAAGGATGCATGCTTTAGAAGCACCTTATGGTTAGCGTTCGACTATGACCAAGACTTGTAGATCGTGTTCTCGTGGACCAATTTGACTATCCTTAATTAGTGGGCATGAGAAGGAAAGTTGCACAAGAGGGAAGTTAAAGTCACTATTAGGCGAATGTAGTGGCAGATGCTTTGAGTAGGAAGGCTACTGGATCCCTTGCTCACATCCAAGTCATCCAACTACCTCTCATGGTGGAGTTGAAGAAGATGGGGGTGTTAATGCATATGCATCCTTCAGGAGTTCTTATGGCTAGCTTCCAGGTACGACCGGTGTTGGTGGATCGTATAGTAGAGACCCAAATGGAAGATCCTAAGTTGAGGACAATTAAGGGCAAGGTACAAGAAGGTCTTGATCCGGAATTTTCCATAAGGAGGGATGGAGCCCTCGTGTATAAAGGACGACTTTGCGTTCCGGATATCCCAGGACTCAAGAAGGAGATTTTAGAGGAGGCGCACAGCTCGATGTATGCGATGCATCCTGGGAGTACCAAGATGTAACGGACGCTTGTTAAGTATTATTGGTGGATTGGTATGAAGAGAGAAGTGGCAGACTTCGTATCAAAGTGTTTGATTTGTCAACAAGTGAAAGCAGAACGACAGAAGCCTTCGGGACTACTCCAACCTTTACCGATTCCCGTGTGGAAGTGGGAAGAACTCAACATGGACTTCGTATTCAAGCTTCCTTCCACACCTAGAAGGTACGACGGCATTTGGGTAATCATTGATCGTCTCACCAAGTCGGGACACTTCCTACCGGTACGAGAACGTTTTTCGCCCTAGAAGTTAGCCCAGTTGTTCGTGCAAGGCATACGTGGGATCAGTTCAAGATGGCCTTCTCTACTGAGTTTTGTCCTCCTGCCTACCGTGAAGCAAGAAGGAGAGAGTTCGAGGAACTACGACAGGGGAACATGACGGTGACAGAGTACGAGAGGAGATTCCGAGAACTATCAGGATTCTGCATGCACCTGATTCCCGACGATCACACGAAGAAGGTGAGGTTCATAGACGGATTGAAAGAGAGCATCGGCTACACCCTTTCTGGATCAGTACATCCCACCTATCAGTCCGCCAGGGATGCAGCGCTCGAGCTAGAGAGACAGGAGGAGATACACAGACCCTCGAGGCGCAGATCATTCGAAGGTTCGTATAGCGAAGTACCTCGACAGGGGGCAGCTAAGAAGAGCCATAGCTCAGGCTCAGACAGTGATGGGTTAAGCCCACGAGGCAGATTCCAGAGGAGAGATAGTTATCGCATGCCCCAGCCAGCTCGCCATTCGATCAGTGTGGATGCAAGCTCGTATCAGCAGTCACGCATTGGTTCTCCGCGGGTTTGTCCACTTTGTAGGGGGAATCATTCTGGGCAGTGTCAGATGGATGGTTTATGCTTTCGGTGTGGGCAGCCAGGCCACATAAGGAGGGATTGCCCTTATGGTAGCAGCAGTGTGCTAGAAGCAGGTTGACGGACACAGCGTACGGGGATATTTCCAGGACAGAGTTCCCAGGGGAGTCAGCCAGTAGGAGTTTCTTCGGGATCAGTACAGCCGTCTGCAGGATCGAGTCGAGGTAGAGGAAGGAGAACCCAGCAGACAAGTCAAGGCCGGGTGTTTGCTATGACGCAGCAGGGAGCCAGGACTACGCCCGACGATTTCACAGATCAAGGGATGGAAGCAGACCTGATCCTGTTGGATCTATCCGGACTTGAAGTAGTGTTGGGCATGGATTGGTTGGCAAGGAACTACTTAGTCGAGGAAGCAACGTGGGAACCCGAAGCACAGATGCGTGAGCAGTACCCGTATCTGTTCCAGTGACGTGCGGAAATTTCGAGGACGAAATTTTTGTAAGGGGGGAAGGCTGTAACACCCCGTCCCGAATCGCACCGGAATCCGTGCACGTTGACCGTTGACCGTTGACCAAAAGGGGTCAAAAGTTGACTTTTTGACTCGGTAAGAATTTTGAGTTGACTAGGGTACCGTGGCGAAGTGCATGACGCCCTGAGTTCGTAGACTAGTAGCACGTCGAAAACGGAGCTACGGTTTGAAAGTTATGGGCAAAACAAGTTGAAGTGTAAACTGTCTAAAAGGTGCCGGGAGTTGACTTTTTCTTGTGATGTAATTGTGAGTTGACTCTTGTATGGTTGTAAAGTACTCGTCGATACGAGTTCATAGACTAGCGGCACGCTTAAAACGGACATCCGGTTAAAAAGTTATGGACGTTTGAAGTTTACCGGATACCGTATTATTTTAATATTTTTTTTTTGGGTCGGTGAACAGTGAAACGCCACGTGTCAGTTTCTGATTGGTCCACGTGGCATGAACAGTGTCATACAGGGTTTTAATTTTGAAAAACTCTCGGGGAAGAGAGAGAAAGAGAGAGAAGAGAGAGAAAGAGAGAGGAGAGAGAAAGAGAGAGAGAGGACCCGCCGGCCGCCGGCCATTTTCACGTTTTTCCGGCCTAGGTACTGTACACGCGCCGGCCAGCCAGATTGCCCACCTCATTTCCGGCAAAACCTCCAAATTTCACGGCGAACGGCCGCCGGACGCGCCCGGATCGGACGTCCGAAGTTTGGCGGCGATTTTTCCCCCTCCACCGCCGGCCACCGCGAATCGGCACTATTCCGGCCGATAAACAGTACACGCGCCATACACCCAGCATCCTCTCCTCAAGTCCGGCCTACCCACCAAAAATCACGGCCATCGGACCACCGACGCGCCGGGATCGGAGCGTTTTCCGGCGAGGGGTCGAAAATCTTCAAACGGTGATTTCTCCGCCGTCCGACCTCCGTTTTGCTCACCGTCGGTCCCGTTGGATTGCTCTCCTCACGATCTACAAATCTGCAAAATTTCACAGCAAACGGCCACCGTCGGAAATTACTGTTCCGGCGACGGTTGCCGGTGACGTGGCGGCCCGCCGGAAGTTACTGTTCCGGCGAGTACCCGAAAATTCCGGCCAGCTCCAGTCCGCAGTGTTCGACCTCCTGAACCCAAATCCGACTTCCGTTTCCACCAATTCGCGACGGTTTGGGAGAATTGCGGAGCCGAAACCCGAAAAGCTTCCCGACGAAATTCAAACCCCGTCGGGTACGATCATCGGAAATTAAGACCGGATCTGTGATTAGCATCACTCGAGCTTCGATTCGGTATATGATTCGTAAATTTTAGTTATCGTTTGTGTTTTGACCCTCCGGGTACCGGGTATTATTTACCCGAATAAAATATTAATTTATTTGACTGTCTGTGAATTTTGTTCTAGGAGCACCGGTGAGTCGTAGAATTGATCCCGTAGTGGATCATGGGTTAATTGCGTGCTCCAGGTGAGTGACCCACCTTCAAATTAATTTTGGGGAATTTAATTGATGAATATATTATGTGTGAATTAAATATTTGGAATTTAATATCTATGTGCCAAATATTTATTGGATTTATTGTAGAATTATTTATGAATTTATTGGATTTAAGAAAATGCGAATTCTACAAATTTGTGCCATGTGGAATTATTTTATGGTTTTGAGGATTTTGAAATTGGTGTGGTTTTAATGGTAAATTGGGCATGATTTGATTTTCAAATATTTCAAAGAAAATATTTGGTTATATTGGTGATTTCAATTTTTATGAAATATGCCCATAAAATATTATGGGATTTGATTATGATATTTCGAGAAATTATTTATGCTTGGAAAAAAATGTGGATATTTGAATTGATGGATTTGGGAGTTGGTGGATTTGAAAATCATGGGATTTATGGTATTAATTATAAGGAAATTGTGGAGAATTTTCCGGTTCAAGCGGATGGATTATGCCCGCTATGCTTATGAAAAATGTGAAATTTGTTTTATGATTTAAATTTATGGATTTTATAATTTTTAGATGCACCGTGCACGTACTGGTGTTCTGATTATGTGATATGGTATATGTGATATGGTTAGTGTGCACACGGTTGTGATTAGCGCGCAGGTGGGTGTGATTAGCGCGCAGGTGATGTGATTAGCGCGCAGGTGGGTGTGAGTAGCGCGCGGTTGATATTATGAGGGTGTCCTGTGGATGCCATCGGAGAGGGCGGCCACCCCCCTTTGGCCGGGACACCAGGTTAGCAGCGGCGCAGTGGGACGCCACGCGACCGTATGCCGGTTTCTTTCTATAACCTCCTGTCTGGCGGTACCTTGGGACGCTGGGTACTGTTGGCGCCACTGGTATATAGTGGGTGCATCAAATTATTTTCAGAACTGTGTTTTAAAAATAAAATGTTAATGAAAAATATAATTGTTACCGCTTCTGGTATTTAATTGATGTCTTGGTTTTCGGGGAATATGGATAAAGGGTTTTGTGAAATTGTTTTAAAAAGGGGAACCTTTCCAACTGAGCGAATTGTAAGGGTTTTGAGAGAAAATATTATTTCCAAATAATTATTATTTATACTTATTACTGTGATATTATATGGTATAGTAGTAGGGTCGCTCACTGAGATGATTAGCATCTCACACTCTTAAATTCCGTTCCTCTAGGTACCAGGTTGTCGGCGTTCACTCGGAGCGGACTTGATCTTCCTCGCTGTTTTAGTTCGTACTGTACCCTGTTCTTCTTTATTGCAGTTGTACTATTTCTTTCACTCTTGTTGTATTTATCTTGCACTGGATTACTGTATTTTTGTTTTGAAGTGCTGAAATTTGTGGAACCAGTTTGTAGTTTGTGGGAGGAATAAGGGGATATTTTTGAAGTGTGTTTTCAGTGCAGGTAAATTTGTGGTAAGTAAATCCCTTAGGGGAGGTGCTGCCGGATTTTCCGTTGGAAGGTTCGGTGGTATTTCCCTGGGATCAGGGCTGTCTAGGGTTCCGGAGGAGGAATTCTGGACGGGTCCTGACAGTTTCCCTGGGATCAGGATTTGTCTAGGGTTCCAGTAAGGAATTTTGGACGGGTCCTGACAAAAATTACTTGTTTGCTTTCCATATCTCCACAAGAAGGAAATCCTATCTTCTGACGTATATATGAAACATAAACAACATAGTACAAGTGTTTTTCTTTTTTCATCTCTTAAACAATAATATTCAAATTTGGTTTGGCGTATCTTGTGGGTTTGGTAGTCAAATGTCCTCTACAATGCCACATGATGGCAAAGAAGTGAAAGAACATTTAGTTGCATGGAGTAGCACTAGTCAGTTCTTTAATGCTTTAGCAAGCTAGTACTGTAGAGAAGTTGAAAAAGTACTACATTCACTGATGGAGCTTATAACCACAGGTCAAAGTCTTGAAACCTGGAATTTTACGCTAAAATTTGAAGGTACAAACATCAAGTGCGGACCTGATGTAATACTGAACATCAGGAGAGATGTATGTGAATGCATTCGAACTTATGCATGTTCATCTCTTTTACTTACCTTAGGAGAGCTGCTTGGTTTCAGTGATTCTACTTCCTAAACACATATGCATGTTTATCTCTATGCATTTTGTTTTGTTTTGATTTGATTTTTGTTGTTGAAGACCTGAATTTGAATGCAATCCTGGTTTCCTTTACATTTTACATTTTGGTATACTTTTTCCTTTTGATACATGTATACAGGGGATAATTTATTCTTATATGAGTTTAAGGAGTAGAAGAAATAAATTGAATTCTTTTAGCTGCTCATCGGATTTTAAACTAACCAATAAACTTACTTACTGTCAAAATTTTCATGTGCAAATTGAAAATTAAAAGAGATGGGAAAACCCATGTGGGTACGAGGCATAGACCAGAAATAGCAACCTGATGCGTCATATACTATTTTTTTGAATGATCATGCATGATGCCAAACTATGCTATATGGATACTATAGAATCACCAATCCCATGCCGCTTGCTAACTACTTAGACACTGAATCAATAGTTAAGAATACAAAATAATGAATAAAAGGATTAGTTATATTTAATAAAACAAAACTGATTACAGCCTCCGTATTCATATAGTACGTGACTAACAGAAAGATACAAAGGACACAGATAGATAAGTTAAATTTAAATACAAAATTCAACTTACAAAATAGAAATATTTGAAATAAAGATCAGAAACTATGGTCAGTGTCTTTATCTGTAACATCAATAACTACACTTTTGCAGAGGGTATGGTTCTGTTCTGTCATCGTAGTGTACCAGCCTCCATAAATTGTAATGTTACCATCCACTTCCTATACAAAAACCAATCTTCAATTCTCAAACCATTGCTCATAGTGATGGAGTATATGGTTCTTAGATAATATATATAAATCTGATATCATGTATATCAATCTGATCCTACTGGAAATCTTAAATTTTGAGCTTAAGTCAAGTGTGATGGTTCATATTTTAGAGAGGGTTAATATACTAGTGAGCAAAGTTTTGTTCCTAGATTTTACAAATCCTAAACAACTCTAAAAGGGGAGTGTGGGGATGGAAAACTGTAGGAATTTTTCAAAGTTTTGTTACTAGAACTCCCATAATACAATATAATAAGCAATTATTAAATAATATATTTTTTTAATAATTTTGCATAAAATTATTAATATACCATCTATATGAATATTTAATTGTTAAGTTTGCATATATCAAATATCATTAATACCGAATTGAAATTTTAGATCTTGTCTTGCAGAAAATGTATTTCCTGTATGTTTTTTAATTTTTTTTTACATTCCAATTTTTATCTTCTTTATAATATCTATACAAATGTTAAATTTATTATTATAAAAAAATAATAATAGATAAGTAAACTTATAAGTTGTGATATTAATTTTTCTATGAACATGATAGATGGAGTCATCTAATTTTATATATTATTTATTAAATGTGAATTTTTTTTTATTTTTATTTGCTTTATTATTGGAAGACATTTAAAAAGTTAAAAAAAAAAACCTACCAACAATATTAATTTTGCAGAAAATTTTACTAAATATAAAAAATATTTATAAAAATTTTTGATTAAAAAATTTAACAAAAAAATTATACATATTTTTAAATTTTTTGTGAAAATTTTATGAAAATTTCTATAATTTTGATGAAAATTATGAATTTTTTAAATAGATTGTCAAGGATTTAATATGAATGTTATGATGGAAATTTTCACTAAAATTATAAAAAATATCAAAAATTTTAGTTAATATTATAGAAATTATACCGTTTCTACTTAGAACTAAATTTTCTTTCAATATATTTTAAAAAATAAAAATTTTATAAAAATTTCAATATTTTAAAGTATGATTTGGCTTATGTGAAGGGTTTCGTGCTCCAAATGTCCTAGACAGCTCCACATGATGGCAAAGAAAATGTAGTTGCACTGTCTAGTGGTATTCAATTGCCTAATGCGTTAGCCCACCAATGATGTAGAAAAGTTGAGAAGAACTGTACATTTACTGGCGGAGCCAACCACAAGGTCAAAGTCACAATGTTAGGCTAAAGTTTGAAGGTATTGACAAAGACTGGTGCAGATTGTCCATTTTCTACATTATACTGAGTTTCTCTTTTGTTCTAATGTTTTAATATATACATTTGCCGTAGTTACCATTTTGTACGTAATAGTTATAGCTCATAACAATGGTTTATTCCCTGTAACACAAGCTTTTTTCTACTCGTTAACAGTGTGTATATGTGTTGATTCCATCTTTCTGGTTCTTTTTTTTCTAGAACAACTCAATTTGTTGTTAGTTTCATGAATATAAAAGCATATTGATTTTGCACATGCGGACAAATGTAGAACATAAACATCAAATTAACTAAGACTATAATTTTTTACCATCTGTGTCAAATAAATTATAGTTTCAAAGTTGATTAACATTAATTGTTGTCGTTGAGAGGGGTTTGGACCCATTTGGTACACCTCCACAAATGCCACCGAAATTTTATCATAAGAAATTAATATTGAAATTAATAACGGATGAGAAACAAGTAGCGTAGACTAGCACAAAAAGCACGGAGAGATGGTGCATTCAATATTAAGAACTTTCATCTTTCCGGAATGGAGCTAGCTCCTGGAATCAAAAAAGAGAGTAAGAAATCAGAGAAGAAGAGAAAGATGTAGAGTTGGAGTTGGGAGTGTTTGGCAGCAAGGAAAATTGGAGAGAGAGAAAATTTCAGTGAAAAATTAAAAATGTGCAAAATTGGTGGTGGGACCTTGGAGACAAGAGGAACGAGGTTCTTAGAGGTGCCTCCTGCTAAAACCACCACTTGAAAATCCATCGAAACACTGCCTCACAGACTCTCTAAGATTCTTCGATTTTTTGGAGGCGTTGTTGACTGCTTTGGTAGAACCAACGCACGGCATAAACAAAAGGACTCTAAAACTTACGCTAATTTTAACAGAAAAATTTCTCTTCCTTCCTACCTAGAAAGAAAATGTATATAATATAATAAAATTTTTTATAACTTTATATTAATAAAAAGAAAAATAGATATAAATATATATTTGAAAGTTGGATTGATTAATCAAATGCTATTACCTGTTTTGGCCATATTCATTTCATTTGAAAAATATAAACAAATAAAATTATAGATGAAATTTTTTATGTATGTTATAGTGATATTTTTTTTAATATAAATTTTTAAAAATTAATGAAAAAATAAAAGAAAATCAGCGATAAAATCTATTTGAAAATTTTAATTGCACAGGTGCTATTGACTTGTTTGGCCATATAATTTGACAAAACAACTATTGATTTTGGAAAAATTATGCCAGTGTTTAGTGATTTTTTTTAAAAAGTTAATAAAAAATAAAATAAAATTTAGATTTTAAAAAATAAAAGCTGGAGTTTAAGTAAAATGATGTTTTCAAGTGTTTTGAGAATAAATTAGAGTCCCTTTTATTCCTTTAAAATTATTTATAAAATTAATTTGTCAAACGTCTTTCAATTTTTTATATATTTTGTTTTTTTGTTAATTATTTTTGGAATAATTTATTAAAATTGAAAATATGGTCAAAGATATAAAAAATACTATTATTCTACATCTATTTACCAAAACAAAATTTGGAATTATTATTATTATTATTATTTTATTATTTTATTATTATTTCCGAATAGCTTATGAGTAAATGCCCAAGAGATCTTTTTCAAAAAAACCAAAAAAAAAAAAAAAAAAAAGGTGTCCAAGAGAAAGTTTTGTATTAGAAAAAGGTCATAAGTGTGCTAAATAAAAATCTAACAAGACGACTAAACTGTTCTTCCTAGTTTCTATATGGAATTATGTGGAATATAAAGTAATGAATGACTCATATTTGATATTAGAACTTAGAAGAATCATCCTTACAGAATATGCAGACAATAAAACAAACCTTTACCCACAAAAAAAAAAAGAAAAAAGAAGGGATCAAAGACTGGGGTAACTCGTTCACAATCCTATATATAAGCCTCCCGATCAAGTTGTATAAATTCACTGCTTAAATTTCAATGACCACTTTTAGAAATGGAAAAAACAAACTTTATTATATACCTGAAATAGTCCTTGAATTTCATCTTGTACACCTCAATCTATATACAAACAGTATCTTCTTTTTTTTTTTTTTTCGGTGAATATATACAAACAGTATCCCACTTTGGCCTTTCGCATCCGCTTCATATAAATCAAGGACATCGGTTGCGGTTGGGACTTATATACATATATAAGAACCATCAAATATGTATATTTGAATATTTTATGTGATGGATTTGATAGCTAAGGGAGAAATATACACTACCAAAAGTTAAAAGTGTAAATTTCATGTTTGGGTATGTGTGAAAATTAATTGTTTGCTTTCCATATCTCCACAAGAAGGAAATCCTATCTTTTAGCGCCCAAAAAAAAAGAAAAAAAGAAAAGAGAAAAGACAGGAAATCCTATCTTTTGACGTATATATGAAACATAAACAACATTGTACAAGTATTTTTCTTTTTTCATCTCTTAAACAATAATATTCAAATTTGCACTACTAGAATCGAGCTAATAAACGATGCAATAATTGTGTCGCACTAAATAAACAGCGATGCATTCGACGGAGTCGCCAAAGGTACTGTCGCTAAATACCTAATATAACGGGTGACACATCATAACAGTCGCCTATTCATAATTTTTAGCGACGCAAAGTTAATGTTTGGCGACACATATAATAATGAACTTATAGCGACGCATAACATAGCGATGCTTTAATAAAATGTCGCTAAAAATGTTTTAGCAACTTGTTCATAAAGAGTCGCTAAATATTTAAGTTGCTAAATATTGATGTAGAATAGTAACAAATGTATGCTTTAGTGACACATGTTTTTATCGCCTATTTAGCGACGCGGGATATTTTAGTGACAAATTATGTGAGTCTCCTTGTTAGTGACCCATATATTTTTAGCGACTCTTTTTTAGTGTCTCCCACTTAGCGACACATTTATGGTTTAGCAACAAATTATAAGAGTCGCATATTTATAAGTTTTTAGCGACTCAGTTTCCCATTTAGCGACACATTCAACAATTAACTTAAAATGACTCATACATTTAGCAACACTTTACAAAAACGTCGTTAAAAATTTATTAGCGATGTTTTCTTAAGTGTTGCTAGATATTTATGTCGCTAAAATGGGGAAAAAATTCGTTTAGCGATAGTTTTTATAGAGTCGCGAAATTTATGAGTCGCTAAAATTATCTTATTATATGTCACTATATATTTTAGGTGACTTTTTAATATTTTAATGCGTCACCATTTCTTTTCTTTTTTTTTTAAATTTTGTTTTTTTTTAATTTTTAAAAATTTATTAAAATAGTTAAAATATAAAATTAATTAAAATACAAAAAAACCCAAAGTAGCTTCGTCCAAAATAATTAGAATACAAAAATTAAAAATAAATACTTGTTCACAACAAAACCATTATCTATAATTAAATATCATTTTATTGACATATTTTTATATATGCATACTCATTGAGATGGAAGTTGACGTCCTCGTGTTGACGATATTAGACCCTCATACTGCATATGGAAAAATTAAAAAATTTATTAACACTTATGCAAAATAAATTAATAAAACCTAATCATTATTAAATTTGTAATTTGGTAAATGAAAATTTAATGAATATTACCTTCTTAAGATTTGGCGTGGCACATTTCTCCTAATTAAAAGTGGAAAACACATAAGAAAATAATAATTAATGAATAAATAAATATTACTTAAAATATAAGTTAATAAATATACGTACCAATTTATTTAGAAGATAGCCACTCTCACATTCATCCTCATGATCATTGTCATCAACACTTGGCAATTGTATGGCAATTGAATTGTGAGCCATATTCTTCTTCAACAAAAGTACAATGTCGTGGTACAGTTAAAACAACAAACCATCTCGAATCAAGTTGATCTTCAACATAAAATATTTGTTGAACTTGTGAAGCCATGATGAATGGGTCATATTTAAATCCAATTTTACTAAAGTTAACACATGTAAACCCCATCTCATCAACTTTCACACCACTGCTGTCAACCCAATCACACTTTAACATTGGAATTCGAAACATAGTGTAGTCAACGTCCCAAATCTCTCTTATGATCCCATAGTATGCCATCTCAGCTAAAATTGGGTTATTATCTTCAGCACTAGCAAAATGCTCACTTTTGGCGATAACTTTGACACCACTATTCTGGGTGACCCTCTTATGATCCATATTTAAAGTGTTGAATCTAACCCCTCTAATGACATATCCTTCATGTTTCGTTACCATCCATTGCGGACCATGGGCTAACCATCTTAATGTTTCAAAAATTGTGTGATTATGTTGACTTCGCTCTTGTGCAATCTAGTCAATTGAAAACAATATGAAAAATTAAAGCTAAAACAATGACATTATATATTGAATATTTAACTTTCCCATACCTTATCACGTAACCAGTACATAAATGTACGTTTGTGTTGGTCTTGAAACCATTTTGCTTTTTTTCCATGATTTTTTTTGCTTGACTTCAAGACTTCAAAATGAATACTAAAACAAATAAAAGTTGTTGTAATTAATAAAAATATCCACCATATCAACTTATTGATGCGTATTAATATATTCAAAATATCAACTAAATTATACATGTTGATATATATATATATATATATTAAAAATATCAAGTAATTTATACATTAACATATATATACGCACCTAACATACGGTTCCACTTCTGGTGTATTCGAAAGTACGCATCTATAGACTTGCTCTCAAAGTTGCTGATTAATTGATTGATTTTTTGCACCTTTAATGGGGGCACCAACATCATCCTTATCATTTAACTTTTGATATCTACCAATTGGGTTTCCAACTGCATCTAACTCTCTCTGAAATTTACAACAAAATTGAATCACTTCTTCACCTATGTAACCCTCGGCAATACAACCTTCTGGTCGATTTTTATTTCGAACATAACTTTTCAATACTTTCATGTACCTCTTAAACTGGTACATCCACCTGAAATGTATTGGTCCTTACAATCTTACCTCTCGAACCAAATGTGTACAGTTAGATGAACCATTACATCAAAAAATGATGGTGGAAAGAATTTCTCTAAAAGGCACAAAGTTGTAACAAGATCATTTTGAATTTTGTCCAATTTAGCAACAATGATAGACTTCTTGCAAATTGCATTGAAGAAAAAAAAAAGTCTTGCAATTGCATGTCTCACATGTTTAGGAAGGATTGCATGAATTGCAAGAAGCAAGAGTTGTTGCATCAATATATGACAATCATGAGATTTCAATCCTACCATCTTTAAGTCCTCCATTGAAACAAGATTCCTAAAGTTTGAAGAATAACCATCTGGAACCTTTAAGTCAGCTAAACACTTACAAAACAATTTCTTCTCATGCTTTGATAATGTATAGCAGGCCAGTGGTAGGAAAGGTCGATTTCCTTGCAGCTTAGGGGCCAAGTCTTTCCGTAAACTTATTTCTTGTAAATCTAATCGAGCAATAACTCCGTCCTTTGTCTTACCAGGAATATTGAGCAATGTACCATATAAGCTCTCACAAACATTTTTCTCAATATGCATGACATCTAAATTATGTCGCACATGGAGAAATTTCCAATATTCCAATTCAAAAAAAATGGACTTCCTCTTCCAACATTCTTCAGAATCAACAGTCCTTTTCCTCTTGTTTGAGTTATCAAAACTCATTGCATTAAGCTTATCTAAGATTTCTTCTCCAGTTAACGGTTTTGGAGGCACTCCAAATTCTTGAAATCCATTGAAAGCCTTCTTTTGCCTTCTATAGTGATGATTTGGAGGAAGAAATCTTCTATGCCCGGTAAAATTCATTTTTTTTCCATGCTTTAACCTTATAGCCAAAATATTTTTACTGCAAATTGGACAAGCATAATATCCCTTTACCACATGACCGGACAAGTTATCATAAGCTGGAAAATCATTTATTGTCCATAATAACACTGCCTTCAAAGTGAATTTCTCTTGACAGTAAGCATCGAAGACCGTAACACCCTCATTCCACAACCGCTGTAGGTCTTCAACTAACGGCTTCATGTATACATCAATTTGATTTCTGGGTTGCTTTGGTCCAAAAATTAGAAGACTTAACATCATAAATTTCTACTTTATACACAACCAAGGAGGAAGATTATACACAACCGTCATCACAGGCTAACAACTATCCCTACTACTCAACATATTATGTGGATTAACTTCATCGACAGCGGTCCCAAGTCTTAAATTCCTATCTTCGGATGCAAAGTTTGGCCATAAATGATCAACCAACTTTCAAGATGGAGAATCCGCAGGGTGTTGCATTTCCCCTATCTTAACCTTTCTCCCATTGGCATGCCAGTCAAATTCTTAGCCGTTTCAACACTATGAAACATTCGTTTAAAACGAAGAATAATAGGAAAGTACCATAAGACTTTATTTGGAATATTGCTAACAACTCCATTCTTATCAATTTTCCATCTAGCAGATCTACATTTAGGACATTCATTAAGGTCCACATATTCCTTCCTAAACAAAATACAACTTTTAGGACATGCATGAGTCTTGGTGTACTCCATTCCCAAAGCACTCAAAATCTTCTTAACATTGTACATGGATGTTGGCAACACATTGTCATTTGGCAACATCTCGGATAACAATTGTAGCAGTACATCAAAGCTTTTATCAGAATATCCATATCTTACCTTTAAGTTGTACAATTTAACCAAGGCCGACAACTTGGTAAATTTGGTACAATCTGGGTACAAAGGTTTCTCCGCATCCTCCAATAAGGTAGCAAATTCATTAAGATCATTATCAAAAGTTTCTAATGCAGCACGGGTCATTTCTAAGCTATTGAAAGCCACGTCTTCCTTACTACCACTATCATTTTCATTATATTCTACATTAATATTCCCAAAATGAGAAGATGGTCCAATACTATCAGCACATGACTTACCATGCCAAATCCATCGCCGATAGTTGACATCAAACCCATTCCAATAGATATGGCCTTTAATATCCCTAATAGTATGGATTTTCATATTCCCACATTGCATGCAAGGACACCATATGGCATTACAATCATTGGCATTCTCGATGCTAAATTTCAAAAATTCATTCACCCCCTTAGCAAAATCGCTTGAGGTTCTATATTTTGTTATCCACGATTTATCCATTTCCCTACCAATCTAAGCAGAACAATGTCAAACAATATCATAAAAAAATTATCGACAAGAGCAAGATTAAGAAAACCCATCGCAAACAAATTATCGACAAAACCAAGATTAAGAAAACCCAGAGAACTTAACCTACGGTTATAATGAAAAAATAAATAAATAAAAAGTAACCGAACCCACCACATGTCATCGCCAATCATAAAGAGAAAAGAAACTCACCGAAACCATGGAGACGAAGAAAGAAGAAGCCAAGCTAACCACGAAGGCAACACAGAGAAATCAAACTTCCAGATAGCAACGCAGGCAAATGGAAACTTAAACATGAAATATCCCACTCTTCAAGTCTCGTTTAGATTGCTTCCAATTCTAACATCTATTATGAAGTGTACTAACATATATTTTGTGAAAAGAAATGGTATTCAAAATCTCTCGTAAAATTTTAAAACATGCCAAAAATTTTAAGAAAATGGATAAATAGGCGACGTATTGAAATAAACTGTGTCGCTAAAGGATAAACAGTTTCAGAGATGCCCTTTTTTTAAAATTCTTTTTAAAAAAAAGTTTCTCCAAGTACTGTTTATTTCCTTCTTAAACTTTTGGCAATAACTCTAAAATTGTAATTTTTCGTTTAAAAAACTAGATGAACTAGTGACTCATTGAAATAAACAGGCGACGCAGTTACATATAAAAGGGTCGCCTTATCCAATAGTATTTAAAATTTATCTTTTAATTTTAGTTACTTTTTTTAAATTTCATCTACAAATATTTTCACGTAGCATTCCAATGAACATCAATTCAATTGATCTAAAAATAGAAAACAGTTTTATCAATGCTCTTTTCAATTATTCACATATATGTGTATACACAAACACAAAAACACATCTCACGACATAATTTGAGATAGGATATAACAATTGTAAATTGATCTAAAGCAAGGACCCATAGTCCAATTGCTCGACGTAAGTATGTTCAACGAGTTGAACTTTCATGTTTTTGGCTATCAATGATAGTTTATTTGAACTCAAATAAAATAATAGATTGCATTTGTTTCTTCTTTTGAAATAACAAGTGACGCATTAAATGATACATGGGTCGCCAGATAATTTAAGGCGACCCTTTCGAAAGGACAATAGGTGACACATAAGTAATATTACGCGTCGCCTATTAGCCATTAATTTGTTGTTTTCCTTTTTTTTTTTTTTATCAATCTAATTTTCTTTCAACATTAAATCACCAGTGAAAATATTAAAGCAAAATAAATGATATGGTTTTTCTTCTTTTTTTATTTGTTAAAAATTTTAGTAACAGGTGACACATAAGCATAATTAAAAGTCGCCTGTTAAATATTTATTCATGTTTTTTGGCTTATTTTTTTTAATCAGTTTGATTTTCTTTCAGCATCAAATCACCAGTGAAGATATTTAAGCAACTTATTAACTGAACCTTTTTTTTTTTGGTACAAAAACATGGTAACAGGCGACGCATAACCATAATTACACGTCGCTTGTTAGCAAATCGTTTTTTTTTTTTGGGTGCTCTTTTTTTTTTAATCAATTTGATTTTCTTTTAGCATCAAATCACCATCGAAAATATTTAAAAAACATAAATGAGTTTGCTTTTTCTTTTTTTTTTAAATAATTTTAATAGGCAACGCATAAGCACATTTCCACATCGCCTGTTAGCTAATCTTTTTTTTTTTTTTTTTTTTTTTTAAAATCAATCTGACTTTCTTTACAACATCAAATATCCTGTGAAAATATTTAAGCAACTTATTAACTGAACTTTTTTTTTTTCAAAAAAGCATGTCAACAACCGACGCATAACCATAGTTACGTGTCACTTGTTATCAATTTTTTTTTCTTGGGTGCTCTTTTTATTTAATCAATCTGATTTTTTTTCAGCATCAAATCACCAGTGAAAATATTTAAACAACATAAATGAGTGTTTTTTTTGTTTTTTGTTTTTTTTTTTTAAATTATTGGTAGTAGGCGATGTATAATAATATTTTTGCGTCGCTTGTTAGCAAATTTTTTTTTTTTGGTTTTTTTTTTTTTTTCAATCAATCTGATTTTCTTTTAACATAAAATATCTAGTAAAAATGTTTAAGCAACTTATTAACTGAATATTTTTTATTTTTTCTTTTTACAAAAGCATGGTAACAGGCGATGCATAACCATACTTACGCGTCGCTTGTTAGCAAATTTTTTTTTTTGGGTGTTCTATTTTTTTAATCAATCTGATCTTTTTTTCAGCATCAAATCACCAGCGAAAATATTTAAATAACATAAATAAGTTTTTTTTTTTTATATTTTTATATTTTTTATTTTTACATATTTTTCATAGGGGACGCATAATAATATTTCCGCATCGCCTGTTAGCAAATTTTTTTTTTTTGGTTTTTTTTTTTAAATCAATCTGATTTTTTTTTTCAACATCAAATATCGAGTGAAAATATTTAAGCAACTTATTAACTAACCTTTTTTTTTTTTTGTTTTTGTACAAAAGCATGGTAACAAGAGACGCATAACCATAGCTACGCGTCGCTTGTTACAAAAAAAATATTTTTTTTTTGGGTGCTCTTTTTGTTTAATCAATCTAATTTTCTTTTAGTATCAAATCACCAGTGAAAATATTTAAACAACATAAATGATTGTTTTCTTTTTTGTTTTTTTAAAAAATTATTGGTAATAGGCGATGCATAATAATATTTCCTCATTGCCTGTTGGCAAATATATAATTTTTTTTTTTGTTTTTTTTTTAAAATGAATCTGATTTTCTTTTCAACATCAAATATCTAGTGAAAATATTTAAGCAACTTATTAATTGAACTTTTTTTTTTTTTTTGTGTACAAAAGCATGGTAACAGGCGACTCATAACCACAGCTACACGTTGCTTGTTACCAAATCTTTTTTTTTTATGCTCTTTTTATTTAATCAATCTGATTTTCTTTCAGCATAAAATCACCATTGAAAATATTTAAACAACATAAATGGGTGTTTTTTGTGTTTGTTTTTTTAAAAAATTATTTTAATAGGCGATGCATAATAATATTTCTGCGTCGCCTGTTAGCAGATATATATTTTTTTTGGTTTTTTTTTTTTTTTAAATGAGTCTGATTTTCTTTTCAACATCAAATATCCAGTGAAAATATTTAAGTAACTTATTAACTGAACTTTTTTTTTTTTTTTGGTTTTTGTACAAAAGCATGGTAACAGGCGACGCATAACCATAGTTACGCATCGCTTGTTAGCAATTGTTTTTTTGGGTGCTCTTTTTGATTAATCAATCTGATTTTCTTTTAGTATCAAATCATCAGTGAAAATATTTAAACAACATAAATTAGTTTTTTTTTTAAAAGATTTTTAATAGGCGATGCATAATCATATTTTCGCACCACCCATTAGAGAATATTTTTTTCCCAATCAATCTGATTTTCGTTCAGCATCAAATCATCAGTGAAAATATTTAAACAACATAAATGAGTTTTTTTTTTTGTTTTTTAATCAATTTGATTTTCTGTTTAAACTTTCAAAACACTTAAAATTTATGTGCTTTTTATTTTTGATAGGCGATGTAGTTTCTTTTTTATGAGTCGCTCGTTCTAATTTTTTTTTTTTTTTTTTTTGTATTTCAATTTTTTTTTTGTGTCTTTAAATATTTTCATTTGCCCCTAAAATGTTCTTAATAACCATTTTTTATTCCCCAATATTCAGGAAATATTAAAAAATAAAATGGCATGTTTTTGGATGGGCTTTCTTTTCAACATTTAACCCCAAGTACGAGTACTTGAGTGTTAGAGGCAATCTAGGAAGTATGAGAAGATTTTGAAGGATCACTCTCTCATTAGGCATTCGTGTTTCTTTCAAGGGTTTGAAGGATTTTGTGGGTTTCTTTTATAAATTTCAAAGTTCCTTCTTCCTCTGCTTCTTCTTGCCAATGGTTAGGTTGAAAGCACTTCACCCTTTTGCCGTGGCCGGGTTGGGTGGGTTGTGTACTTCGCCGTCGCGGGGTTGGGTGGCTAGGATTTTTGCCCTCTCGTCGATGGGATTGGGTTGCTGGGTTTCTGTCGTGCCGTCACCGTCTCCTACTGTGGTGGCCTGAAGTTCCTCTTGATTGCTGGATTTGTAAAGGTGTGCTATTTTTCATCCGTTTTGGGGTTCGGTGGTGTATGTGTTGCTTAAAAAAATATTTTGTTTGTTGGTTTTTTTTTTTTAATAAATTTTTGTTCGTTACTTTTATTTTGATGGCATTTTATGTTGTCAAAATCATGTCTTGTCATTGACAATGGGTTAGCTAATTTTTTTTTTGAAAAATAGATATATTTATTGAGTGGGGTTCGATTGTATGTAAAGCAAAATGATATGCTAATATTTGTATTATGTGTTTATATGTTTAAATTCAAGATATAGCTGTTATAAATTGCGTGGGAAATGTTAACAGTATCACAGATGGTTCTCTGTTGCGTGGTTCTCTGTTGTGGGTCTTAAAATGACGTCGTTTGTACGTCTCAGAATCCACTAGTGATTTAGTCGCCTTTTGTGTTTGAAAATGTTAATGACTGTTAAAGGGGATAGATGTTAAGAAGATACTATTATTGCATCACTTGGTAAATAAATTACATGAATCTATCGTTTGTTATTGTTATTAATGGTTTATTAATTATACTACACCCTATGTTCATATTGTTAGTAATATTAATTTGTGTTTATGATTTTTGTCTGTAGAATTATGGATCCTTTTAATGAACATGTCCTCTCAGATGGGGATGGCGCTGGATCACCATCCAATTATATGGAACGACCAAATACGTCATCCCCAAGGCGTAGAAGACGAGGGGCTACAACGATGAAAGGCCTTAGGAACTATTTGGTGGGAACCAAAAGCTTGGAACCTTAATATAATGAGGTTGGAGTTGCTATTAACTCTGAGGCCATTCGACTGAACAATTTGGAGCGCTTGTTGGCTAGGAGCACAATAGCAACTAATATACCTAATTGGAGAGCTATGTCAGATAGGTTAAAAGATAACCTATGGGCATCAATAAAGGTACGGAGTGCATTATTGTTAAATATTGTTTATTATGAATCATATTTAATTGATGAAGATTTTATAATTTCTTTTTTACATTTGTAACTTGTCTGCATTTTACTTGCATTTCTAACTTACTTCATTTACTTGTCAATCAATGTTACTAAATATATATATATATATATATATATATATATATATATTTTAATTTTGCAGCAATATACGGGTAAAGATGATAGTTTTAGGAAGGTAACTTTAAAAGATTGTTGTGAAAAAATGGAGAAAATTCAAGAATTACTTATATAGATATTTTGTTCGACCATATATTGACACACCCGAAAAGTTGAAGCATCGACCCTCAATGTATGAATTCATAAGCCAAGAGGTGTGGGATGATATTTTACAACAAAGGTTGTCGGATAAATTCCAGGTATAGTTTTATTTAATGCACGTTAATGTTGTGTTAAATTGCGCTGTCATTATTTATATTAAAAATTAAAATTTGTTATGGTGACTTAAATTATTTGGGTTTTCTAATATGTATGTTTATAACTTTTGTAAGCATTAAGTTACAAATATTCGGAAAAATAGCAATTAAACAAGTATTCGCATAGGATGGGTGCAATGGGCTACGCAAGATTAGAAACAGCCATTGTATGCAATTTATTTTTATTTACATTTAACCATATTAATTTTGTCATTGTTACTCACTTGCATTATTAAAATTAATTTATTTGTAACTTTTGAAGCAACTTGAAAGAGGTACCGAAGATTATGTAGACCGAGATGACCTATGGATACGGGCACATATAGGGAAGAATGGAAAATATGCAAATGAAGAAACTGAACATGTAGCGGAAAAAATTGTGAGTATTGTGTTTTTTATAAATATTTGTTGCATATATTATTATTTAGTTCATTATTATATAAACCGATATATTTAATCATTTAAAAAATATATTGTAGAATGACTTAAAGAAGAAGACAACAGAAGGAGAAATTCGGCCTTCACCTCCGGTGGATATCCTCACACAAGCTTTGGGAAAAGAGGAGTATGGAGGTAGGATTTGGGGTCGAGGCAAAGGATACACGATGACTAACATTTTCCATACTCCTAAGCCGAGTTCACAAAAAAAGACTAAGTTAGAGGGAAGTGGAAACAATGCAGTCTATGAGATGCTGCTCAAAGGTCTAGTGGCGATCATCAGAAATTCAAGCAGCAGCAACGCTGCCTAAGTTGATGCGCTCATATCAGCATGTGGTATTAACATTCTGTCACTCACTCATCCAGCTGATGATGTTGCTGCTCCTGGGACCCAAGTCGATGATGTTGCTACTCAAGGGACCCCCCCAGCCGATGATGTTGGTACTCCTGGGATCCAAGTCGATAATGTTGCTGCTCATGGGACCCAATATACATCTAGGGTTGATGCTTCTCCGATCTATCCATCACCGATGAGATGTTTAGAGGTAATTATTTCATTACATATATATATATGCTTAAGTGGGTTATTATTATCTATATAGCTCCCATTTTTGAAGAGCCCTACCTACCGCCATAAGGTCATGGGATCGAGTCTTTAAGTTGAAGGAATATTGTCATGTGAACATATATTAATTTTTTTTTTTTATAACTTTGGAGGGTGTAAAATGCAATCTTGCATAAGGCAATGTTGGCAGTATAGTAGCATGTGGCACTTTGGTACCTTCGCTACCAAACGGATATCTGCCATGGTGTGAAGCTAGGTGCAGCAAATTATAAGGTCACTGTTGATGACGTTATTGATGGATTTGCACCTTTGCCTATTCCGTCATTTGACATCATACGTGTTGGTGATGCTGAAGGTGCATTTGTTGCATGGCCAAGAGATCTTGTTATCTTGCCATCTGAGGCGTATTGTTCGATGCAGCTATATATAATAATGAAGTTTAAAATAATTTCATTTTTGTTCCACTTTAAATGTTGTTTGTTGATATTTATAGGGAAGCTCGAACATGTCAAATGTTGAGAATGATCAAGATGATAATGTTGATCCCTTAGTCGTTACCCCAACGATCCGAGAGTTCCTACGTCGAATTAAGGACGTCGATAGCGATCATTTATGGTTTTTTAATATGAAAAAAGAGATCTTTGGGGAAGAACAATAGTTGGGCATAGCGAGGAGTGACATTTACACCCAAGAATTATCTTCCGAATGCATCATGTTCTACATAAGGCAACCTAAATTTGGATGTGTTTATAACTAATTCTTCAATTTAATTAATTATAAACACTATAATTACTTGTAATCGGATTATGTAGGCATTTATGTGAGGGATTGACAGGCTCCTCCAAAGGGAATTATTGCTTTGTTCATCCAGATATTATTGCGTCGGTTGGTCATCCAAACCCTCATGAACAGATGATAAATATATTGAGTAGATGGCAAGATGCAAGAAATAATCAACTATGGTTCTTTCCCTACTGGGCAAGGTAATATTATATTAGTTTTAATTGAATTATGTTGTGAAAATATTAATTTCAAAAAACATCATATTAACTAAAATATTTATTGGTGTTGTTAGGAATCATTGGATGCTATGTGTTATTGATGTATACAAAGGATCTAAAAACCTTTGATCGATGAGTAAGTTAATAACTCTAATTTTTTTAATTAATTGTTCTTATATTGGATATGTACTTTTGAAGCTACAATATAATATTATACAATATTTATATTTCTATATAGTTCCTTCGTTGCATAGAACCAAGGGAAGACATCTGAAAGGAAACTTCAGTGCAAAATACTAAGGTAATTATTATATATAAACTGAGCATTATTAGTTGTTAGATAGTTTAAATACTTGTATATATTCGTATCTAATATTACACATAATTTACTATTTGCAAATTTAGGCACCGATGCAGCCTGGGAGTACGAAATGCGGTTACTATGTTATGATGATAATGCGAGATATTATTAGGAGCAAAGTTCCTCCCCGGGACTAAAGAGGAATGGTAAATTACTATTGATTTAATGATTTCATCATATTTCTATTATGTAATAATTAATATTTACGATTATTTGTATATGTATTAACATAAGTTTCTCATGTTCAGTATGAAGGTGTCATTTGGTTACAAGCTAAAAATGTCAACGAATTTAGAGATGAATGGGCAACAACGATGATTACAAGTATCTCAAACCAATGAATATCTATGCATGGTAGTGAAATAGCTAGCTTTTGTTAATAGCTTTTGTTAATAGCTTTTGTTTGTACATATAAAATATCGTAAACCAATTTGTAAAAATTGCTCATAAGGTAATATTTGTTTTGCATGAACTTTGGTTTTAAACATACCAATTTTACAAAAATTCAAACAATATTAAAAATAATTAAAAGAGTTGAAAAACAAAATGGACAAGATGCTTGTGCGTCGCATGATATTGCAAAAAAAATTAAAAAAAAAAAACCAATACAGTTATGCTGCTTAAAAATTTTAAATGGTTATTTGAAGTAGAAAGTAAAAATTATTGATTAATATTTTTAGAAAACCCAAAAAAATGAACATAAAATAAAAGGTGAACAGGCGACGACAATATGCTTATGCGTCGCCTGATACAATAATGCAAAGAAAACAAAAACTAGAATAGTTATGCTTCTTAAATATTTTAACTAGTTATGTGAAGTTGAAAGTAAAATAGATTGGTTAATATTTTGAGAAAATCAAAAAAATAAAATAAAATAAAAGGGTAACAGGCGACGCATAATATGATTGTGCATCGGCTGATAAAAATAATGCTAATAAAAAAAAAAAAACCAATCTTTGTGATGCTGCTTAAATATTTTCACTTGTTATTTAAAGTTGAAAGAAAATTATATTTATTAATATTTTATAAAAAAGGAAAATAAATAAATTTAAGGTGAACAGGCGACGCACAATATGAGTATGCGTCGCCTGATACAAATATTTTTGAAATAAAAAAACAAAAACAAAGCTCTGTGATGTTGCTTAAATATTTTCTCTTTTTATTTAAAGTTGAAAGAAAATCAATTGATTAATCTTTACAAAAAACCAAAAAAAAAAATAATAATAAGTTAACAGGCAACGCATAGAGTTGATTATGCGTCGCCTAATATCAATACTGTGGGGACCAAAAAAATAAAAATCCAGCTCTGTTTTCCTTAAATATTTTCACTGGTTTTTAAAGTTGAAAGAAAATCAGATTGATTATCTTTTATGAAAAAGAAAAATAAATAAATTGAAGGTGATCAGGCGATGCATACGCACAACATGCATATGCATCGCCTGATACAAATATTTTTGAAATAAAAAAAAAAAAACAAGCTCTGTGATGCTATTTAAATATTTTCTCTTTTTATTTAAAGTTGAAAGAAAATCAATTGATTAATATTTACAAAAAACCAAAAAAAAATAATAAGTTAACAGGCGACGCATAGTGTTGATTATCGCCTGATATAAATAATGTGGGTTTCAAAAAAATAAAAATCCAGCTCTGTTATTTTTCTTAGATATTTTCACTGGTTTTTAAAGTTGAAAGAAAATCAGATTGATGAATATTTTATTAAAAAGGAAAATAAATAAATTGAAGGTGAATAGGTGACGCACAATATGCATATGCATCGCCTGATACAAATATTTTTGAAATAAAAAATAGAAACAAGCTCTGTAATACTGCTTAAATATTTTCTCTTTTTATTTAAAGTTGAAAAAAAATTAACCGATTAATATTTACAACAAAATAAAAAAAAAAGTTAATAAGTTAACAGGCGACGCATAGTGTTGATTATGCGTTGCCTGATATCAATAATGTGGGTTCCAAAAAAATAAAAATCCAGCTATGTTATTTTTCTTAAATATTTTCATTGGTTTTTAAAGTTGAAAAAAATCAGATTGATTAATATTTTATGAAAAAGGAAAATAAATAAATTGAAGGTGAATAGGCGACGCACGATATGCATATGCGTCGCCTAATACAAATATTTTTGAAATAAAAACTAAAACAAGCTCTGTGATGCTGTTTAAATATTTTCTCTTTTTATTTAAAGTTGAAAAAAAATCAACTGATTAATATTTACAAAAAATCAAAAAAAAATTAATAAGTTAACAGGCAACGCATAGTGTTGATTATGTGTCGCCTGATATCAATAGTGTGGGGACCAAAAAAATAAAAATCCAGCTTTATTATTTTTCTTAAATATTTTCACTGATTTTTAAAGTTGAAAGAAAATAAGATTGATTAATATTTTATGAAAAAAGAAAATAAATAAATTGAAGGTGAACAGGCGACGCACAATATGCATATGCATCGCCTGAAACAAATATTTTTGAAATAAAAAACTAAAACAAGCTCTGTGATGCTACTTAAATATTTTTTCTTTTTATTTAAAGTTGAAAGAAAATCAGATTGATTAATATTTTATGAAAAAGAAAAATAACTAAATATAAGGGCATCAGGCGACGCACAATATGAGTATGCATCGCCTGATACAAATATTTTTGAAAAAAAAAAAAAAGCTCTGTGATGCTGCTTAAATAATTTCATTTGTTATTTAAATTTGAAAGAAAATCACCTGATTAATATTTACAAAAAACCAAAAAAAAAAAAATTAATAAGTTAACAGGCGACGCATAGAGTTTGTTTTGCATCGCTGGATATCAATAATGTGGGGACAAAAAAAAAATAAAAATCCAGCTTAGTTATTTTTCTTAAATATTTTCATTGGTTTTTAAAGTTGAAAGAAAATCAGATTGATTAACATTTTTCATTAGTGTAGCATTTAAACAATATAATTCATATAAAATATACGCATGCTATTAAAGGTAACTCTGGTCGGCTGAATATTCAGCGACTCTTAACGGATGCGTCATGCGTTGTTGTTTCTAGCGACATCTTGATGTCGATATTTTTTGGATGGGTCGTCTATTTATTGAATTTTTACTGACACATTAACCTCAGAGTTGCAGTTTTAATTTTTTAGATGTATTTTTTTCATAGCGTCGCTAAATAAATGTTGCTAGATCTTAATTTTTGAGTAGTGTTGGTTTCGCGTACGTTGTGGGTTTGGTAGTCCAAAAGTCCTCTACAATGTGACATGATGGCAATGAACATGTAGTTGCGTGGACTGGCACTAGTTTATCACCTTAATATTGTAGAGAAGTTGAAAAGTACATTTACTGATGGTGCTTATGGTCAAAGTCTTGAAACCTTGAATTTTACGCTAAAATTTGAAGGAATTGACAAACACCAAGTGCAGACCTGATGTAATACCGAACATCAGAAGAGCTGAATGTGAATGCATTCAAATTTATGCATGTTTATCTCTTTACTTTAGGAGAGCTGCTTGATTTCGGTGATTCTACTTCCTGAACACATATGCATGCTTATCTCTATGCATTTTGTTTTGTTTTGATTTGATTTTTGTTATTGAAGACCTGAGTGTGAATGCAATGCTGGTTTCCTTTACATTTTAAATTTCGGTATACTTTTTACTTTTGATAGATGTATACAGGGGATAATTTATTCTTTTATGAGTTTAAGGTGTAGAAGAAATAAATTGAATTGTTTTAGCTGCTCATCCGATTTTAAACTAACAAATAAACTTACTTACTGTCAAAATTTTCATGTGCGAATTGAAAATTAAAAGAGATGGGAAAACACAAGTGGGTAAGAGACATAGACCAGAAACAGCAACCTGATGGGTCATAAACTATTTTTTTCAATGATCACACATGATGCCAAACTATGCTAAATGGATACTACAGAATCACCAATCCCATGCCATTTGCTAACTACTTTGACACTGAATCAATAGTTAAGAATACAAAATAATGAATAAATGGATTATTTTATTTGATAAAACAAAACTGATTACAGCCTCTATATTTACAGAGTACATGACTAACAGAAGATACAGATAGATAAGTTAAATTCAAATACAAAATTCAGGTTACAAAATAGAAATATTTGAAATAAAGAACAGATACTACGGTTAGTGTCTTTATCTGTAACATCAATAACTACACTTTTGCAGATCGTATGGCTCTAGTTCTGTCGTAGTATACCCGCCCCCATTAATTATAATATTGCCATCCACTTCCTATACAAAGATCAATCTTAAATTCTCAAACGATTGCTCATAGAGATGGATTATATGGTGCTAAGATAATATATATAAATCTGATATCATCTACATCAATCTGATCCTACTGGAAATCCTAAATTTTGAGCTTAAGTCAAGCGGAATGGTTCATATTTTCTTGAAGGATAATATAATAGTGAGCAAAGTTTTGTTCCTCGATTTCAAATCCTAAACAACTCTAAAGGGGGAGTGTGGGGGTAGAAACAGTAGGAATGTTTCAGAGTTTTGTTACAAGAACTCCAGTAATGCAGAGTTATTCTGCTGCTAATGCTTTGCCTTTGGCTTTGAAACTGATATAACTGCGCACATTGAGGCTCATGAGCCTCTGTTTTGACTTTGTAGGGATCCATAAATAACCCTGCAGTATCCTTATAGTTAGTTGTGTAGAAATAACTAACCAGTGGACTTTGTTTTCTACACAACCACACACCAACATATAAGCCATATATTAGATGGAGACAGGATTATTTATTATATAAATTTCTAAAGATAATTTAAATGTTTTAATAACTATACATTGTATGGAATATTTCTTGCAAATTAATTATAATCTCAAATTTGAAAGTTGGATTTTCTGCTTTTAAGGCTTTTGCTCATGGAAAGTTTGGATGTGGAAATATAACTGGATATTGTACATACAGAAGCTCACGGCTGTTTATTTACTTAATTGGGGTGATTAATGGAGATTTTCTGACGGTCTTTGTATCTCACACCTACTAATCAATATCGGAGTCACTATACACATGGAGACAAGCAAGGCATTATACATGGGCTTCATGAAAAAAGCTTCAGAAAAACCCCTTTGAAAAATTGCCCTATCTTTCATATAATAGGAAAAAATTAAAAAAAATTGAATTTGGTCCAACTGAAGAAACAATGTCTACAAACTGATGATGATCCATTTTGCTAGCTAGTGATATCATTATGATTATCCATTTTGCTATCCATCGTTTGTTAAAGCCTTTATCTAATTCTTTGGTTTTAGTGATTGTACTTCCTGAACTCATATGCATGATTTATGTTTATCTCGATAAGTTTGTTTATTATTCTTCTTCTTCTTCTTCTTCTTCTTGAAGACTGAATGAGAATGCTTTGCTGGTTTCCTTTACATTTTACATTTTGATATAATTTTTCCTTTTGATACATGAATACATGGAAGAAGTTATCTTTATTCAAGGTTAAAAAAATCGATATGGATGGGAAATATGAAAAGTTCAAAATATAAAAATATTCATGAAAATATAAAAAATTATCGAATATCAATTAAAAATTTTAAAAAATTATGAAAATTAATTTTAAAAAATAAAAATTTTTATTGAAACTTTAGAATTAGTTTATTTAATTAATTAATTATTAAATTGACTAAATAAATAACAAAAATATTGAATAAATTTTATATTTTGCTCAGCCAATTAATATATAATAAGGTCATAAATATAATATTATTAATAAAAAATGCAAAAAATACATATTTGATAAAAATATTTATTAATTAAAATATATAAAATACTTATTATGATTATATTATATTTCATAAAATGTTAACTCAACACTACATAGAAATCCTTAATAGTTTAAAATTATTAGTCTTTTCCTCATTATTATTTTGAATTGTGATATATAAGAAATAATTATTAAAAATTATATCTCCTTAATAAATTTGTATGTAATCGTTAATATATAACGATATGGATTTTATATTAAATGTGGTTGTTGTAATTGATAATCATTATATGATATTAGTGAACTATATGTAAAATTATTATCTTTTAATGGTTAAATTTGAAATGATACCTATTAGTTACTATTATGACATTCTTTAAATATTCATCAATATTCCATTAATTCATTTAACTATATTTTTATAGAATATGTTTCCTGTATAGATTTATTATATTAATCTATTTTATAATATTTGTCATTCATTTTACATGTATATTTGTAGTTTTATCTATATTATAATTTTTATATATTTTATAATATTTATAAAAATATTAAATTTATTATGGTAATAAAATAATAGATAAGTAGAAAATTATACATCAATAATATTTATTAATTTTTTAACAAAAAATTTTAAAAGAATGGTCGACAGCTTTAATTTAGTAGAACGCGCGGAAACGGAAGGACTAGTTTTACAATTACTAGAAAATTATTCTTCCTACCTAATACCCAAAAAGAAGAAAAAAAAAAAAAATATATATATATATATATATATAGATATAGATATGTAATTTTCATCATACAATTTTCAAAGCTAAATATAATATTTCATTAACAAATAAAAATTGTATATATATATATTTATATATATATGTATATATATGAAAGTTGATTGATTCAACAAATGCTATTGCCCTGTTTTGGCCATATAACCTAAAAAGGAAAAAAAAAAAAACTATAAATGAAAAATTATATGTGTGTTTACTGATTTTTTTTTAATATAAATTTTGAAAAATTAACGAAAAAATTAAAACAAAATTAGAGATAAAATTTATTTTAAAAATTTTAAAAACAACTTTTTAATTTGGAAAAATTATTCTAGTGCTTAGTGATTTTTCATGAAAATGTTTTTTTAAATTAATAAAAAATTAAATAAAATTTTGTTTAAAAAATAAAATAAATTTTGGGGCTTAAGTAAAGTGATGTTTTCAAGTGTTTTGAGAATTTTCTCCCAAAAAAAAAAAAGTATTTTGATAATAAATTAGAGCCACCAATTCTTTTTTTTTTCCCCCCCATCTCATCAACAATAATATTCAAACTTGGCTTGGCGTCTGTTGAGGGCTTGGCGGTCCAAAAGTCTTAGACAGCGCCACATGATGGCAAAGAAATTTGTAGTTGCATGCACTAGCACTATTCAATTATTTAATGCTTTAGCCAACCAGTGATGTAGAAAAGTTGAAAAGACATATATTTACTGACGGAGCTAACCACAAGCTCAAAGTCGCAAGACCTTGAATTTTACGCTAAAATTTGAAGGCATTGACGAAGACTGGTTCAAATTCTCCATTTTCTTACATTATATATGTAGTTTCCATTTTTTAGTTTCCTTTTTGTTCTAATGTTTTAATATATATACATTTGCCATAGTTGCCATTTTGTAATACTTATAGCTCATAACAATGGTTTATTCCCTAAAACACAAGCTTTTTTCTTCTCGTTAACAGTGTATATATGTGATCATTTCATCTTTCTGGTTCATCTTTTTTCAGGACAACTCAATTTTGTTGTTAGTTTCATGAATATAAGAAGTATATTGATTTTGCACATGCGTCCTCCACAAGAGGATGGAAATCATACCTCGACATATGTAGAACATAAACATCAAATTAATTAAGACTACAATTTTTTACCATGTCAAAGAAATTATTCAGTTTCAAAGTTGGTAAACATTAATTGTTGTTGTTGAGAGGGGTTTGGACCCATTTGGTACACCTCCACAAATGCCACCGAAATTTATCATATGAAATTAATATTGAAATTAATAACGAATCAGAAACAAGTGGCATAGACTGGCACAAAAAGTACAGAGAGATGGTGCATTCAATATTACGAACTCCCATCTTCCTCGAGTGAAACTAGCTAGCGAAACTTTCAAAGTCTCTCATGAGATTTCAGCCTAAAATTTAAGTTTAGGCTGAACTTTCAAGTTTTGACAGAAAAAGAATAAGCACACAAATTTTTACCATATTTGTCAAACAAATTATTCAATTTCGGAGTTGATTAACATTATTCTAGTAGTTGAGAGGCGTTTGGTAGGCCTCCATAAATGCCACAAAAATTCTATCATCATTGAGAGGGTATTGGTACACCTCCACAAATGCCACTAAAATTCTATCATATGAAATTAATATTGAAATGACAAATGAGAAAAAAGTAGCATCGACTAAGCACAAAAAGCACGGAGAGATTTTGTATTCAATATTAAGAACTCCCATCTTCCCGGAATGGAGCTAGCTAGCAACACTTTCAAAGTCTCTTATTAAATTTCAGCTCATAGTTTCAAGTTTTGATAGAAAAAGAATAAGCATACAAATTTTCCATTTTCTTACGTTCACACATTCACGTGTGGTTCCTCCACAAATATCACAAAAGTTCTATCATAAGAAATTAATTTGAAATGACTAATGAAAATCAAGTAGCATAGTATTAGAGAAAAATATAAATAAAATAAAAATGTACTTTCAATCAGTTTAAACTTTTGGCATTAGTGTTATTTTAACATAGTATCAGAGCCAGTGATCCAAGAAGTTCGAGGTTCAAAACTTAACAATTTCATCCAAAAAATTAAAAAACACACGTAAAACACATGTAAGGCCCAAAAAGAAGCACAAAAGAAGCGGACTTACATGTGCGGGGACTGTTAGAGAATAATATAAATTAAATGAAAATCCACCTTCTATAAGCTTAAGTGCGTCCACTCGGGTCTATATGTGTTGGAGAGTGTTAGAAAAAAATAGAAAAAATTATAAATAAAACTCGGGTCTATATGTGTTGGAGAGTGTTAGAGAAAAATATAAATAAAATGAAAGAACACCTTCTATCAGCTTAAGCTTTTAAGGAGTATTTTAGTGTAAACTTTTGGGATAGATTTTGTATTCAATATTAACAACTCCCATCTTTTTGAAGTGGAGCTAGCTAGCGACACTTTTAAAGTCTCTCATGTTTGACAGAAACAGAATAAGCATACAAATTTTCCATTTTCTTACGTTCACACATTCACATATGGTTTCCTTTTAGTTCCAAAAATTTATTATATATAATACTATCCATGCTACAGTTGTAGTTTGTAACACAAATATAGCTCATAAATAACCATGGTTTCCTTGTTTGCTCATTCATTGTTCAACAAACAAATTTTCTTGTTCTTGTCAATCATGTATATCTACAGTTTATTCCATCAGTTTGGTTCATCTTTCTTCAAAAGTACTAGTGTGTCGTTTGTTGTTGCTGCTGCTAACGTTAATGAGGAAGCAGAGGCTCTGATAAAGTGGAAGCTCGGCCTTGACAACAAAAGCCAACATTTCCTGTCTTCGTGGCAACTCGAGGGCAACAGAAGCAGCAGCCATTGCAGTTGGCTTGGAGTTGGTTGCGACGAGTCGAAAAGAATCACCAATTTGAGCCTTCCTAACTCTAATTTAAGTGGTACACTTCAAAATCTAAGCTTCTCATCCTTTTCGAACCTCGTTTATATTGATTTTGTAAATAATTACCTTTATGGAGATATTCCCCTCAGCATTTACAGCCTTTCCAAACTCACTCATCTAAAGTTGGAGGTCAATAGCCTTACCGGGTTTCTTTCTCCGGCAGTGGCAAATCTTTCCAGTCTCTCCTACCTTTCTTTATCTGGGAATCAGCTCTCCGGATCAATTCCAAGAGAGCTCTGGTTGATGACAGGTCTTAGGACTCTTTACTTTGCCAGAACTCTTATCAGTGGCACCATCCCGAAAGAAATAGGAAACTTGAAGTCTTTAACATCGCTTTCTTTAGATAACTCCAACCTTACTGGTTCTATTCCTTCTTCTATTGGAAACCTGACCAATCTAGCTGATGTTTACCTTTTTGCCACTTATATTCATGGAAATATTCCTACAGAAATTGGAAAATTAAGCAATTTGAGAAGCCTTATCCTTGATGATAATAATCTCTCTGGTGCACTTCCTTCCTTGGGCAACTCGACAAATCTGAGTGTTCTATATTTGAAACAAAACCAGCTCAATGGCACTCTTCCTTCAACAATGAATAACCTGACCAGGTTAACACATTTTGAGTTGTCTTTTAACAACTTCATTGGCCAATTGCCTGATCAAATATGCGGTGCTGGATCACTTGTGTATTTTTCTGCCAGTAAAAACCATTTTACAGGCCCAATTCCAACAAGCTTGAAAAACTGCAGCAGCATTACTAGAGTTAGGCTGGAAGGAAACCAACTGACAGGAAATCTTACAGAAGCTTTCGGTATACACCCACACTTGTATTATTTTAATCTAAGTGATAATAAATTGCAGGGTGAGGTTTCACCAAAGTGGGGGCAGTGCCGGAATTTGACAAGCCTCGACATCTCCAACAACAATCTTTCAGGCTCCATACCACCTGCGCTTGGTAAGGCACCTCAGCTACATGAACTTGACCTGTCATCAAATCATCTCATAGGAAATATTCCAGAGGAACTTGGAAGTTTGAAATTATTCAAACTTATGCTAAGTGAAAATCAACTATCTGGAGAGATTCCTCGCACAATCGGAATGCTACCTGCTCTAGAGAGTTTAGACTTGGCAGCGAACAATCTAAGTGGCTTAATTCCAAAAGAACTTGGAGGGTGCTCTAACCTCATACAGTTGAATTTGGAAAACAATAAATTTGAGGGAAGTATTCCTTGGGAGATAACTAATATGAACTCTCTTGAAAACCTTGATTTCAGTTCTAATATGCTGAATGGAGAGATACCAGCTCAGCTCGCAGAAATGAAACGTTTAGAGACTCTGAATCTCTCACACAATAATCTTTCTGGTTTCATTCCGCCCAAGTTTGATGAAATGAAGAGCTTGACAATGGTTGATATATCGTTCAACCAATTGGAAGGTCCTATTCCAAATTCCAAAGCTTTCCGTGAGGCTTCATTTGAAGCATTCAGAAACAACAAAGGCTTGTGTGGTAACACCACTGGTTTGCCGCTTTGCTCTTATGGTAAAAGGGGCAACAAAGTCAACATATTGATCATACTGGTATCTCTTTTCAGCAGCCTGTTCCTTCTATCCATTTTTGTAATTCTATACACTCTTCATAGAAGAGAAGTGAAGAAAACAAACATCCCAGATGAGCAAGAAACACAAAATCAGAATATGTTTGAAGTATGGAACTTCGATGGGAAAATGGTGTACGAGAACATCATTGCAGCAACTGAGGAGTTTGACTCCAAATTTTGCATTGGAGCGGGAGGGACTGGGAGTGTTTACAAGGCAGAGTTAAGCACTGGCCAAGTTGTTGCTGTGAAGAAGTTTCATACAAACATAAATGATGATGATCATCAGAAGTCTCAATATCTCAAAGCATTTACTAGTGAGGTTCATGCACTAACACATATACGACATCTTAACATCGTGAAGCTATATGGGTTCTGTTCACATCGAAGGCACTCGCTTTTGGTTTACGAGTTCATAGAAGGTGGGAGCTTGCGAAATGTACTCATGAACAATGACGAAGAAGCGAGAGCTTTTGGTTGGAACAAAAGGGTAAATGTTGTGAAAGGTGTGGCAAATGCATTGTCTTATATGCACCATGACTGCTCACCACCCATAATCCATCGAGATATATCAACCCAAAATATTCTGCTAAATGCAGAACATGATGAAGCTCGTGTTTCTGATTTTGGAACAGCTAGACTTCTCAAACCTTACTCATCCAACTGGACTTCGTTTGCCGGAACTTTTGGATATGCTGCTCCAGGTTAGTACATATTGCATATTCCAATTATTGTATATTCCTTGTCCCTTTAAATTATGTCATTCCAGTGATGAACGAAGATCCATGCAGAACTTGCTTACACAATGGAAGTGAACGAGAAATGTGATGTGTATAGCTTTGGAGTGGTGATGCTGGAAACACTTAAGGGGAAGCATCCGGGAGACCTCGTTTCATCTCTCTCGTTGCCATTGTCCTCACCATCATATGCAACACCAGCTTATGATCAAGTAGCAATTATTGATCTTTTGGACCAGCGCTTACCCCTTCCCACAAATAAAGAAGCTGGGAAAGTGCTTTCTGTTATCAGAATAGCATTTGCATGCTTGCTTAACACTCCACAATCGCGTCCAACAATGAAACAGGTTGCTCAAGAGCTCTCAACTCAGACCCATCATTTGTCAAAGCCATTGTCGTTGGTCTCCTTAGGAGAGTTGTTTGGTCTCAGTGATTCTACTTCCTGAACACATATGCATGTTTATCTCTATGCATTTCGCTTTTATTTTTCTTTTTTCTTGTTGAAGACTTGAATGTGAATGTGTTGCTGGTTTTCTTTATGTTTTACTTTTGGGATAATATTTCCTTGTGATACATGTATTATATAAACTGGGGAGAGTTAATCCTTATGTGAGTTTAAGGTGTGGAAGAAATAAACTGATCTCTTTTAGCTACTCGTCCAATTTAATCCAACATGCCACACTCAATTTTTTTTTTTACTTTTTATGTCAGGATCTTTCTAAGACTTTTCACCAGAATCCTAGATAAGTCCTGATTCCAGGAAAACGCTATCGGATCCTCCAATAAAAAATACGATAGAAGCTCCTCTAAGGGTTGAACTTACCACAATTCTCTGCACTGAAAACACTTCTATATATACCGCCTTATTCCCCCACCTTACTACAATTTAATTTCACAATAATCAGCACTTCCATAAATTAAATAGGAAACTAATGCAGTATTTAATAAAATATATCCAATACAGTATACAGAGCATCATAGGGTATAATTAAGTATGAAAGTTATACAATAAAGGATGAAAGAAATATTATAGTAGAAATCAATGAAAAGAAAGAGAACTCTTCGAAATACGACAGCAACGAAAGTCAAGCTCGCTCGGGACGAACGTCTACCAATCTTTGTACCTAGGGGAACGGATTTAAAAATATAAGATGCTAATCATCTTAGTGAGTGACCCTATCTACTATACAATTATAATAGTAACGATAATCACAATACACTTGATTAATTAAGAATAAATAAGTAAATAAATAATAATTAATTGAAAATAATATTTTCTCTCAAAACCCTCACCATTCACTCCATTGGAAAGATTTTCTTTTTAAAACATTTTCGTAAAACCCAATCTTTTATGCCCCAAAAATTAAGGAATAATTAATTTAATAAATAATTAAATAATCCAAATACGAATAAAATACAATAAAATAATTTAAAATACTTGCATTAAAGAAGTATAACATAAAAGTGAAATTCAATATATAATTCATAAATTTTGATTTAATAAATCAAAATAAACAGTGTCAAAAATATAATTTAAATAATTACAAACAATCATGTAAAATAAGTTGTAAAAAATATTATAAAATTCATTTTAAAACATTAAATCAATCTATACAATAAAAATATGGCAAGATGCATTTTAAAAACATTGTTTTAAAATAAATGACATAAAATTTGAATAAATACATTTTAGAAAATACTAATTGGAAATAGGTGACAAAACAAATTAAATACATTTAACTTAAATACAACTTTAAAACTTTGGGATTTGAAATTTATATCTGAAAAATAATACTTGACGCACCATACTATAAACCAGTGATGTCCTACGATACCCAGCGTCTCGAGCACAGTTCGGCGGGAGGTTAAAGAGAGAAACTTGCATATGGTCACTTCGGCGTCCTGACAGCGCCGCTGCTTAAACCGTCATCCCGACCATAGATGGGGCGGCTTATGTGCACCATATAGAATTTGCCTGCCTCAGTCCGATGTCAACTCACGGGAGACATTACAACTTGCGCTTCCATCCACATATACAATACAGAACACCAGTACTGTATGAGTGCGTCTAAAACAAATAACCAAGTTTATTATTAAAATACCCAATTTTTCCAAAATTCACCGTAGGAATTATACCATTTTTCAAATTCACAATCCCACATTTTTCTTAAATATCACTAGCATAAATCCATCGATAATATATAATTTTTTCCATATCATAAAATTCACCATATAATATTTCAAGTGCATAAATATATATTTTGAAAGCACCATAACTTAAACCAATATTTTTCTTGAAATCTTTAAAATCAAATTATGCTAAAAATATTATTAAAACCACTTGAAATTGATATATTCTTAAAATAATGTAAACGCATTTATTATGCATTATAAAATCAACACCAAACTCAACAATAATTCATTAAAAACCTTAAACCATAATTCCTTTAAAATCCCAAATACATTTTTGGCAACAACACATATATTAAAACCATCATAAATCGGCATTGTAAACTTAAATGGAAATTTCTTCAAATATTAAACATATATTAAAATTCACATGAAAGCATTTCTAATTACACAATATTCCAAAAATAAAATTTAACAGTTATTAATAAAATCCCATATCCATAAAATTCTTGAAATCAAAATATTTCTTGATGCACAAATAATTATAATTCATTTAATTTTGGGATCAAAATTCCAAATATAAATTTATTAAATATTCAACACATAAAACATATTCTTCAAATAACCAATTAACACAAAATATATATATTTTAACATCCCAAAATAATTTTGAAGATGGATCACTCACCTTGAGCACGTAATCCAGCCAAGATCCTTCATAGGATTTCTATGACTCACACATGCTCCTAAAATAACAATATTACACAGGATTAAATAAATTAATATTTTATTCGGATAAATAATATCCCGTATCCGGGAGAGCGAACACAAATGACAACCAAAATTTACAAATGATATACCGAATTGATGCTTGTGACGCGAGGATTACAAATATGGTCTTACTTCCCGGAGGTCGGACCTGTGGTGGCCAGAATCTCGTCGGAAAGCTCTTGGATTTTAGGCCTTTGATTCTCACAATACGTTAAGAATTGAGGAAAGTTGATATTGAATTCGGGTTCAAGGGTTTGGAATTAGTGGGAGAAGATAAGCGGTACAACTGGAAACTCGCCGAAAATCGATTTCCCGACGAGCCGCCGTGGTCCTCGGAACCCGTCACTACCGGCAGCGTGTCCAGTGGCTACTAGTCATGATTTTTGGTGGGAAGGTAGATCGGGGAACGGGTGACTCAACGGGACCAGCGGTGAAGCAAGTGAAGGTCTGGTTTGGGAGAAATCAGCCGGAGAAGGAAATAGGCCGCTCGCTGGAAAACACCCCGATTCGGGCGTGTCACTGGCAATTTGGCCTTGATTTTTGGCTGGCCGGTCGGTTTTGATTGGTGGGTCATGGTGGTCAAGCACGTGTATACTATTCTGGTGGCCAGAAATGGGTGAACGGCGGTTGGCCGGTCCTTCCCCTTTTTCTCTCTCTTTCTCTGTCCTCTTTCTCTCTCCTCCCTCCCCTTCTCAACCAGTCAAAACAGTCGTGGGTGCCACTGTGCACTCATGGGTGGGTCCACTTTTTGTGAAATGTCGCATCATTGTTCACATACATACAGATCCATGAATAGTAAATGTTGTCTCGGAAAAACTTCATAGGTTCGTAACTTTCAAACCACATGTCCAAATCAGGTATGCCGTTAGTCTATGAACGCGTATCGTTGAGTACTTCACAACCATGCATGAGTCAAAGCTCAACTTTGCATGAACAAAAATTCAACTCCAGCAATCCTTGAACAATTTAGACCTTAACTTGTTTTGCTCATAATTTTCAAACTATAATTTTGTTTTCGACGTTTTACTAGTCTACGGACTCGGATCGATGTGTACTCCGCAATGGTGCCTCAGCCAACACCAAATTCTATCTAGAACAAAAAGTTAAAATTTTAATCCTTTCGATCAACTATCAACCTCGATCAACGTGCAAAAATTACAATATACTTTAGGATGGGATGTTACATTTTAAAGTTTTCATTATATATATATATATATATATAAATATATATTTATCTATCTACTTTTTGACCTTAGACATCTATGAATATACCTCCCTTAACCTTCCTTCCTTCCTTCTCTCCCCTACAGCCATTTACCATTCCTTCGTTTACTGCTCCTTCCTACTGTCTCCAAAGCAACATGTATTTTTAGGTTTTGAATTATTCATTTTCTTTTACATTTGTGTTTTGTTTTATTCATATATATATATATATATATATATTTGTTTTCTTTTTCTAACTTATTTGTTATGTGTATTTATTCATATTTATTATATGATGATAACTATTTAATATAATTATAGTATTTATATATATAATATTTCCAACGATATAATAACTATTCAATCAAGGTTCTTAATATAATAGAAGTGCAATTATTTAATAATAAAAATAATTATTTTATAAAAAAATATTTATAGCATAATTCTTTATCAATTTTGTATTAATTTGGAGAAACTAATCTGTTTTTTTTTTTAATTACACATTTTTGCTGTTAAATATTTTTCCCCCTACTTTTCAATTTCTTTAATTGTCTAAATCCTAAAATGACCATTTTTTATTTATTTTTTATTTTGCCTCAAGGAGTTTATGTGTATATATATATAGATATAAATTTGTAATCAATTCTTGTGTAATAATGTGTTAAAATGATATTTTTTTCTTGAAAAGAAGTTGGAGAAAAAAAAGATTTAATCCTTGCTTTTTTATTGAATACTCTAATTAGTTAGACTAAACATAGTAAAACAAATGTTGCTTTTTTTTAATATGTTTATATTTCTCACCATAGATTAAAAACAAGAACGATAATATACATGGTGGCTCTTGGAAAAATATATCTAGGTTCGTCACTGATCCTAGGCCTACATTACATCCCATGTATAGTGAAGATTAGTCCACTAGAGAGCAAAGTTTTGTTCCCAGTTCCCATTGCAGCGCAAACAACTCTCAAATGGGAATGGGGGTGTGGGTGTGGAAATTAAACAGGAAATTATCAAAGGAAGAAACAGTTCTACAAACTGACCATAATCCATATCATTGGTGATATCTTTGATAGCTAAGGGAGAAATATACCCTACCAAAGGTTAAAATGACAATATCTACCCAAAAGAAAGGTTAAAATGTCAATTTCATGGATAGGTGTGAATACTTGTTAACCTTCCATATCCCCACAAGAAAGAAATCCTATCTTCTAACGTGTGAAACATAATAACATAGCACCGACGAAGTTTTTATATTTATTTTTAATTGGTTTTGGCGTATGTTGAGGGTTTAGTAGTCCAAAAGTCCTCCACAGTGCCACATGACTCCGAGGTCACACTTCACATCATAGACCACAACCCAACTTTATCTTCCTTATCAGGAATTGGAAATGGTGCATAAGTAGTCTCCCATAATTCAATGCAGTGGGGACGACTACGTGACGTACTGGCGAAGAATAAGTAGGCTCGGCTTAAGCCATTGGCCGCGTACGCCAGCGCCCTTACTATGAAAGGCACATAAGAAAAAGTTACATTAAAAATTATTATATTATTGTTTTATATACTGAGACTTTATTTAATAAATAAATATAGAATAACTTTAAATATATATATATATATATATATATGTATATATATATATATGTAAATTGACTTTTTTTAAGTATACATTAATTACAATTTATTATTTATATCTATACATACCTTTTATTTTTTAAGAATAGCATCAATTAAATATTCATTATATATATATATAATTGATCTGCTCATCCACTATTAATCTACCACGTATGTCAACTAAATTCCTATCAAAGTTTTCATGTTCAAATTGAAAATTAAAAGAAATGCGAACTTGCAAATGGGTACAAAAGGCATAGACAAGAAACAGCAGCCTGCTGCGGTCTTAATGAATGTCTTTCAATTAAGGGGATGTATTCAATTTAGAATTTGAAGGACTTTAAAAGTCTTTTAAAGTTTTGAGGTATTCGATTTAGATTTTAAAGGAGTCCATACAAATCTAATGATATTCAATTCAGATTTTGATGGATTTTATAAAAGTTCATTAAAATCTAGATGTATTCAATTAGGACTTTATAGAATTCTTTTAAAATCTAGTGGTATTCAAAAACTCATTGATTTTAAAAGATTTTAAAAAATGATGGATTTTAATGGATTTGAAAGGATTTTAACAGGGAAATTGTGAAGAAAATTGTCAATATGAAATCCACCTTTAAATCCAAAGATTTCATTGGATTCTTACAAAATCTTTATGGAGTCTGTAGAATTCCATAACAATCCATCAAATCCTTTAAAGTCTATAATTCATTTTAAATCCATCAAACTCTAAATTGAATACATCCCTAATATACATGATACATGATGCAGATGCCTCCAATATATTGGAATTGAAGAAAAGTATTCACCAATCCACATGCCGTTGATAACTATTTAGACATTGAATCAGTAAATTACAATGTTGCCATCCCCTTCTCGTGCAAAATCCAATCTTAAATGCTCAAACCATTGCTTAGAGTTGGATCATATGGTTCTAATAATTTAAATATAAATCTGATATCACCTACAAAAAATCTACTCGAAATTCAAATTTTCAGCTTAAAGTCGAGTGGGTTGGTTCAAACTCATAAATCCAAGGCCGAGACAGAGCTAAGAGCACGTCCTACCCCCAGCCCCACGTTGGGTCTAGAGCACATGCTGCCTAGGTCCGTGCTTGCCTAGAATATGTGGATGGATATATTCTTTTCTTTCTTGTGTTTTGTTTTTTTATTTTTTATTTATTTATTTTTGGGTGGAATCCTAGGAATATCAATTTATCCGCACATTTCAAAACTTGCAGTGTATCTTTTTTAACGGGTGGTTTTTCCTTAAAACATCATGACTGCAAGATAAACTCGGGATAAATTTTTAAATTTCGAATCGGAAACTACTGGGATCGAAAAATAAAGAATCCGACTTATATATATTTATTTTTTTAAAATATTTTATATATTTAATCTATTATATTTTTAAAAATATATTTTATTATAATTGTAAATTTAAACATTAATATATTTTATTATATTTTTATTATATTTTAGTTATTTAATTTATATTTTATTTATAAAAAAAATTATATAAATTTTTCAAAAAAATTTATAAGGAAAACCGCTTTGCTCCATCCTTGGGAAATTCCGTGCCATCCCGTTTTTAAAGAAATGAAAAAAACCATGGAGACCGGATAAAAAACTCCCTCAAGGACGGTAATAGAATTTTAAAATTCGATCTTATTCCGATCCGTTGACATTGGTATGGAATCCTTGTCCCCAACGACTGCTGGTAGCCCGCCAAGAAGCATTTTCACTCACAAGGGGAAGGTGTCCCGTAAGACTTTCTTAATTGTTAATACCACTATGCAGGAACCTGAATCCCGATGCAAGCTAGAGTATGTTTCTTATGGTTGTAGCAATTTCTTATAGCTGATGTGGCACTCCTGATCGGCGAAACACCATAGTAACAATAGGAAGCATTTTGTTTTGTTTCTGCTGCCAAAACATTCTCCAACAGTTTGAATGTGAAAGCCCACGAGGGGACGAATACTTGTGATTGGGACGGCGCTACTTGTTGGATTAATATATTATATTACCGCTCATGGCATGACCTCGACGTTTGGGAAACAAAACCATTATTGATCATGAATTTTATAATGGGAAAGAAATTTCGCATGGACGTACAAGCACGCCTTCAACAACTAGGCTACTAGCTGAGTCGAATTTCCCCCAAAAAAAAAAAGGAAAAAAAAAAAAGTAGCTTAGTATCAAAATCTTTTAGTCAAGATTTCCCAAAAAAAAAAAATGTTTTAATCATGAGAAATTTAAGTTGGAAAGCAAATTAATATATATACACACACACGCACACGCACACGGGCATAGCTAGGCACCTTCAAAGTATGAAAAGTCTGATTCACGTTAGAAGAGAAGCACACCTTCATGGATTTTTTATGAACCACAATAATTCAGATCCACATATACATATATATATATATATTTCTTTTGTTATATAATGTCCTATTCTAGCTTGCTCTATAATAGATACATGCAGAAGCAATAGTATTATTTAGTAATATCTACAGCCTTAGCTCATTATAATCAACATGGTTTCCTTGTTTGCAAATTCAATGTTGTCCATTAAGAAACAAGTTTTATTCTTGTCAATCTTATATATGTTTTTACTACAATACCTTTTTAGTCCAGCTTCTTCCAAACTACACCGTCTGTTGTTAACCAGCAAACAATGAGGAAGCAGCAGCTCTAATAAACTGGAAGCACGGCCTTGAAAACCAAAGCCAACACCTTTTGTCTTCATGGGTCAGAGGCAGCGGCCATTGCAATTGGTTTGGAGTTGCTTGTGACGAGTCAGGAAGCATCATCCATTTGAACCTTTCAAGCTTTGGTTTAAACGGTACGCTTCGAAATCTGAGCTTCTCTTCCTTTGCAAGCCTCACTATTATTGATTTTCAAAAAAGCAACTTTCACGGAGAAATTCCCAGTAGCCTATATGTTAGGGAATTGGGAGAAAAACAAATAGCAACGGAAACAAAAAAAGCGAAGAACAAACACACAAATTTACGTGGAAACCCTTGACGGGAAAAACCACGGGCAGGGAGAAGCAAATCCAATATCGAAAAATTGGTACAAAGGTGAGCAAAATTTCGCGATACCCTGAAACCCCCAAATTACAGTCGAAAAACCCCAAAAGCATAAGAAATATATATACGGAAGAAACCCTAAAATTGAACAGGTCCATACCGCGGGGGCGCTGCCTCGGATGGGCTACGGTCTCGGATGATGCCCCAAAAATTTGGCCCGAGATCTCCGCTTCCACCACAGAGCTCCAAATTTTTCTCCAAAATTAGTTTCACCAAATGGGTCGCACCGCGAGCTTTTCGGATCGGGTCATCAAGAATTCGGGTCACTAACTCTAACACTATACCATCTAACCGAACTCATTCATCTTGACTTGCAATAAAATCATCTCTCTGGTTTTCTTTCCCCTGCTGTTGGGAATCTTTCTTGTCTCTTGTACATTAATCTAACGATGAATCACTTGAATGGAACGATTCCAAAAGAGATTGGCTTATTGGCAAATCTTCAAACACTTATGTTTGGCACTAATGGTTTTAATGGCTCTATCCCTAAAGAAATAGAACATGAAATCTTTGAGAAACCTTTCTTCAGATAATAACGACCTCACAGGTCCCATTCCTGCCTCTTTTGGAAACTTGACCAATTTATTTGTCTTGTACCTTTTTGAAATATACATTTCTGGACATATTCCAAGAGAAATAGGAAAGCTGAGAATGTTAAACGAACTTATTCTTCAACTCTCTGGAAGTATTCCTGCAGAAATTGGAAATATGAGCAGCCTAAGAATGCTTGATCTTAGTGACAATAATCTCTCTGGTGAACTTCCTGCTTCCATAGGAAACTGGAGAAACATATATCAAATTTTTCTTTATGGAAACAGCATTTCTGGACATATTCCGGGAGAAATTGGAAACCTGAGAAATTTATGGAACCTTCAGCTTTTATCAAATCAATTTTTTGGAAATATTCCTAGAGAAATTGGAAACTTAAGAGAGTTAAAGATTCTTAGGCTTTCTAACACTAAACTTTCTGGTATTATTCCTACAGAAATTGGAAAGTTGAGCAACTTAGAATTTCTTGACCTTAATACCAACAATATCTCTGGTCAACTTCCTGTTTCCATAGGAAACTTGGCAAAACTCAACGAACTCAGTTTGCTCCAAAACCAGCTCAGTGGCTTTCTTCCTTCAACAATGAATAACCTGACTAGCTCAAAGAATCTGCAATTGGCTTCAAATAGCTTCACTGGACAATTGCCAAAACAAATATGTAGTGGTGGATTGCTTGAGTTTTTTTTCTGTTGGTGAAAACCATTTTACTGGCCCAATTCTAACAAGCTTGAAAAACTGCAGCAGCGTTGTTAGGCTTAGGCTGGAACGAAACCAACCGACAGGAAATCTTACAGAAGCTTTTGGTATACACCCACACTTGTATCTGATTGATCTAAGTGGTAATAAGTTGCATGGTGAGGTTTCATCAAAGTGGGGGCGGTGCCAGAATTTAAGAAATCTCAAATCTCCAACAACCATCTTTCAAGCTCCATATCACCTGCGCTTGGTAAGGCACCTCAGCTTCATGTACTTGACCTGTCCTTAAATCATCTTACCGGAAATATTCCAGAGGAACTTGGAAGTTTGAAGTTATTCAAACTTATGCTAAGTGAAAATCAACTATCTGGAGAGATTCCTCACATAATCGGAATGCTAGCTGATCTGGAGTACTTAAACTTGGCAGCAAACAATCTAAGTGGCTCAATTCCAAAAGAACTTGGAGGGAGCTCTAAGTTGATACAATTGAAATTGGGAAACAATAAATTTGAGGGAAGTGTTCCTTGGGAGATGACTAATATGAACTCTCTTGAAAACCTTGATTTAAGTTCTAATCTACTGATTGGAGGGATACCACCTCAGCTTGCAGAAATGAAACGTTTAGAAACTCTAAATCTCTCGCACAATAATCTTTCTGGTTTAATTCAGTCCGAGTTTGATGAAATGAAGAGGTTGACAATGGTTGATATATCCTTCAACCAATTGGAAGGTCCTATTCCAAATTCCAAAGCTTTCCGCGAGGCTTCGTTTGAAGCATTCAGAAACAACAAAGGCTTGTGTGGTAATGCTGCTGGTTTGCGGCTTTGCTCTCATGGTAAAAGGGGCAACAAAGTCAACATATTGATCATACTGGTATCTTTTTTCGGTAGCCTGTTTCTTCTATCCATTTTTGTAATTCTATACACTCTTCATAGAAGACAAGTGAAGAAAACAAACATCCCAGATGAGCAAGAAACACAAAATCAGAATATGTTTGAATTATGACACTTCAATGGGAAAATGGTGTACGAGAACATCATTGAAGCAATCGAGGAGTTTGACTCCAAATATTGGATTGGAGAGGGAGGGACCGGGAGTGTTGGCAGAGTTAAGCACTGGCCAAATTGTTGTTATGAAGAAGTTTCATACAAACACAAATGATGATGATCATCAGAAGTCTCAATATCTCAAAGCATTTACCAGTGACATTCATGCACTAACACAAATACGCCATCTTAACATCGTGAAGCTGTATGGGTTCTGTTCACATTGAAGGCACTTGCTTTTGGTTTACGAGTTCATAAGAGGTGGAAGCTTGCGAAATGTACTCATGAACAACGATGAAGAAGTGAAAGCTTTTGGTTGGAACAAAAGGGTAAATGTTGTGAAATGTGTGGCAAATGCATTGTCTTATATGCACCATGACTGCTCACCGCCCATAATCCATCGAGATATATCAAGCCAAAATATTCTGCTGAATGCAGAACATGAGGAAGCTCGTGTTTCTGATTTTGGGACAGCTAGACTTCTCAAACCTCACTCATCCAACTGGACTTCGTTTGCCGGAACTTTTGGATATGCTGCTCCAGCTCAATACATATTGCATATTCCAACTATTGTATATTCCTTGTCCCTTTAAATTATGTCATTAATCCAGTACTGAACGAAGATCCATGCAGAGCTTGCTTACACAATGGAAGTGAATGAGAAATGTGATATGTATAGCTTCGGCGTGGTGATGTTGCAAACACTTAAGGGGAAGCATCCAGGAGACCTCTTTTCATCTCTCTCATTGTCATTGTCCTCACCATCATACGCAACACCAGCTTATGATCAAGTAGCAATAATTGATCTTTGGACCAGCACTTAGCTCCTCCCACGAATGACGAAGCTGGGAAAGTGCTTTCTGTTATCAAGGTAGCATTTGCATGCTTGCTTAACACTTCACAATCTCGTCCAACAATGAACCAGGTTTCTCAGGAGCTCTCAACTCAGACCCATCATTTGTCAAAGCCATTGTCTTTGGTTTCCTTAGGAGAGCTGTTGTCTCAGTGATTCTATTTCCTGAACACATATGCATGTTTATCTCTATGCATTTCGTTTTGATTTTTTTTTTTTTTTTTTTTTCTTGTTGAAGACTTGAATGTGAATGTGTTGCTGGTTTCCTTTATGTTTTACTTTTGGGATAATATTTCCTTATGATACATGTATTATGTAAACAGGAGAGAGTTTATCCTTATGTGAGTTTAAGGTGTGGAAGAAATAAATTGATCTCTTTTAGCTGCTCATCCAATTTAATCTAGCAAGTGCCCCACCCCTTCTCTACGCTCCGATTTTTTTGTTTTTTTTATTATTTATATTTATCTATCTACTCTTTTGACCTTAGACATCTATGAACATGCCTCCCTTAACCTTCCTTCCTTCCATCTCCTACAGCCATTTACCATTCCTTCCGTTTACTGCTGCTTCCTTCTGTCTCCCAAACTAATACGTATTTTTGGGTTTTGAATTATTCATTTTCTTTTACGTTCGTGTTTTGTTTTATTCATATATATAAATATATATATATATATAGATATATATATTTTTTAAAACTTATTTGTATATATTTCTATTCGTATTTATTATGTGATGATAACTATTTAATATAATTATAGTATTTATCTATATAATATTTCAACAATTTAATAACTGTTCAATCAAGGTTCTTAATATAACAGAAGTGTAATTATTTAATAACAAAAATATTTATTTTATAAAAAAATATTTATAACATAATTCTTATATCAATTTTGTATTAATGTCAAGAAACTAATCTGTATATTTTGTTTTAATTACACATTTTTGCTGTTAAAAAATTTCCCCTACTTTTCAATTTCTTTAATTGTTTAAATGCTAAAATAACCATTTTTTTTTTTTGGACTCAAGGAGTTTATATATATATATATATATATATATATAAATTTGCAATCAATTTCTTGAGTAATAAAGTGTTAAAATGATATTTTTCTTGAAAAGAAATTGGAGGGAAAAAAAAAAGATTTAATCCTTATTTTTAGTGAATATTCTAATTAGTTAGACTAAACATAGTAAAACAAATGTTGAATTTTTTTATTTTTTTTATGTTCATACTTCTCACCATGGATTAAACACAGAATGATAATATGCATAATGGCTCTTGGAAAAATATATCTAGGTTGGTCACTTATCCTAGGCCTACATTACATCCCATGTATAGTGAAGATTAGTATTCTAGAGAGCAAAGTTTTGTTCCCAATTGCCATTGCAGCCCAAACAACTCTAAAATGGGGGTGTGCGTGTGGAAATTAAACAAGAAATTATCAACAGAAGAAACAGTTCTACAAACTGATCATAATCCACATTTTGCTAGCCATATCATTGGTGATATCTTTGTATCAAAAAAAAAAAAAAAAGGGAGAAATCTACCCTACTAAAGGTTAAAATGTAAATTTCATAGATATGTGTGAATACTTGTTGACTTACCATATCCCCACAAGAAAGAAATCCTATCTTCTAAAGTGTGAAACATAAAAACATAGTACTGAAGAGGTTTTTATATTTATTTTTAATTAGTTTTGGCATATGTTGAGGATTTGGTAGTCCAAAAGTCCTCCACGATGCCACATGACTCCGGGTCATACCTCACACATTGGAAATAGTGCATAAGTACTGTCCCACGGTTCAATGCAGTGAGGACGATTGCGTGACGTATTGGCCAAGAATAAGTAGGCTCGGCTTAAACCATGGGCCACCTAGGCCTACGCCTAGCGCCCTTACTGATACGAAAGGCCCATAAAAAAAAAAAAGTTGTATTAAAAATTGTTATATTATTATGTTTTTTTTATTTTTGATAATTAGCAACATTGCCACTATGCTATGGACAGAAATTGGACAGGATATATCAGAAAGCATACCACGTGCTAGTTCGACTCAGACCTCGATTGCAAAAATTATTTAATAAATATGTTTATTATATTATTGTTTTATATACTTTCCTCTTTATTTAATAAATAAATATAGAATAAATTTCTTTTTTAAAAATATGTAGATTGACTTTTTTTTCAAATCTACATTAATTGCAATTTATTATTTATATATACATATAATTTTTATTTTAAAAAATAGCACCAATTATCTATTCATTATGTATATATAATTGATTTCTTTTAGTTTCTCATCCAATCTTAATCTACCACGTACATCAACTAAATTCCTGTCAAAGTTTTCTTGTTCAAATTGAAAATTAAAAGAAATGGGTACGAAACGTGTAGACAAGAAACAGCAAACTGCTGAGGTCTTAATGAATGTTTTTCAATTAATATACATACAGATGCCTCCAATATATTGGAAATGAAGAAAACTGTTCACCAATCCACTTGCAATTGGTACCTATTTAGACATTGAATGAGTAAATTACAATGTTGCCATCCCTTTCTCGCACAAAATGCAATCTTAAATGCTCAAACCATTGCTTAGAGTTGGATCATATGGTTCTAATATTTTAAATATAAATCAATATCACCTACAAAGATTCCACTCGAAATCCTAAATTTTCAGCTTAAAGTCAAATGGGATGGTTCAAATTTATAAATTCTAAGCCTGCATTACATCCCACGCATAGTGAAGATTAGTATACTAGTGAGCAAATTTTTGTTCCCATATTCCCATTGCATCACAAACAACTCTAAAATGGGGGTGTGGGTGTGGAAATTAAACAGGAAGAAATCCATAAAGAAATTGAAGAATATGGTCCAATCGAAGGAACACTTCTCCAAACTGAGCATGATCCACATTTTTGCTAGCCTTATCATTTTGTAAAATCAACTTCGCAATGTTTTTATTAGAAAAATTTTCTTTCTACCTATAATAAGAAAAATATTTAACTTTCAAATAAAAAAATTTATAATAATAAATTAAAATATTAGAGAGATAAATATAATACTGTTGTTAAAAAAAAATACTATTGGTCTATGTGTTTGGCCATTTAGTGAAGATGATAAGGACAATGACGATGGATGAGATGAAATGAGATCTCCTGAATGCCTCCCCATCAGTATCTCCAACATCACCACTCCAAAGCTTTACATATCACATTTCTTATTCACTTCCATCGTGTAAGCAAGTTCTGTAGAGATCATCATTCACTGAAATAACAACACAATTTAAAGACTTAGTTAATATATAAGTATAGGAAAATGTAATATATATTTTCCTGAAGCAGCATATACAAATGTTCCAGCGAATGAAGTCCAATTGGATGAGTCCGGTTTGCGAAGTCTGGCTGTTCCAAAATCAGAAACATAAGCTTGACCATGTTTTGCATTTAGCTGAATATTTTGGATTGATATATCTCTATGGATAATAGACGGTGAAGAGTCATGGTGCATATAGGATACTGCATTGGCCACACCTTTTACAACTTTTACCTTTTTGCTCCAACCAAAAGCTTTTGCAAACTTGACCGATTTATAGGGAGCACAATCTAAATAAAAATATATATATATATTAAATATTTTAAAAGAAAAGAAAAAAAATGGAGGGGCAATGGACGCTACCTTGGTCCGTGCTTGCCTAGGCCAATATTTGTCAAACTAACAATATGTGGATGGATAAATTCTTATTTTTTTTCTTTTGCTTTTGAATTTTTATTTATTTATTTATTTATTTATTTATTTTGGGGTGGAATGCCGGTCCCAAACGCCTGCTGTTAGCCCGCCAGGAGGCATTTTCATTCAGCTGGGGAAGGTGTCCCGTAAGACTTTCTTAATTGTTAATACCACTATGCAGGAACCTAAATCCCAATGCAAGCTAGAGTACGTTTCTGATGGTTGTAGCAAATCCTTATAGCTGATGTGGCAATCCCTGGTTGGCAAAACACCATAATAACAATAGGAAGCATTTTGTTTTGTTTATGCTGCCAAAAATTAACCAGTTGCATGTGAAAGCCCACGAGGCCACGAAGAATTGTGATTGGAACAGCACTACTTGTTGGATTGATGTATCATGTTACCGCTCATGTCATGACCTCGACGTTTGGGAAAGAAAATTGACATGGACGCACAAGCACACCATCAACAACTAGGCTACTGGAAGAGTCGAATTACCCAAAAAAAAAAAAAAAAAAAAAAAAAAAAAGAAGAGAGGGGGGGGGGGGAACAGTTAACTTAGTATCAAAATATTTTAGCCAAGATTTCCACCAAAAAATAAAAAAAAAATGCTTCAGTCAAGAGAAATTAAAGTTGGAAAGCAAATTATATATATATATATATATATATATATATATATATGTGTGTATATGGACACGTAGCTTAATTTAAAATTTTAAAATTTAATAATTTTTAATTAATTTGAAAAAATTATAATTAAAAAGTTCTAAAATTATATGGAGTACACACACATACACACATAAAATCATCTGGGATTTAACTATTTTATTTTTAAATTTTTTTAGAAGGATCTAATCTTAAAGCAAAGTGTTATAAACTATTAACAAAAACACAAAATTAGTCATTTTATCCCAAACTAAATTAAGCCTAATATACAAATCTTATAATATAATTCAGGAACAAGAACACTTTTAACTCTTTAATTAGTAGAAAATCTAAAAGAACAACAACCATTACTATTTCTAATTAGATCCTAGCTTTATATTTCTAAAATTGTTTTTCATACACCCATTAGGATTGAGTTGTTTATGGCTATTTTTTATTATACTCCATGTAGTATTATAATTATTTTAATACTATGTATAATACCATAAAATTTGAATTCACATATTTACTCTATGCAACTTAAGGAATGATAAAAAAAAATAAAAAAATAAAAACAAATTAACACATCGACAAAAAAATAAAATAAAATTGTGCAATTGAAAATACCAATGTTTTGTCGATAACCACGATAATATTAGGACCCATTCAAGATTCTTCACCGGAACCCTAGACAAGCTTTTATTCCAGAAAAACTCTACTGAATCCTCCAATGGAAAATCTAGCAGCATCTTCCCTAAAGGTCGGATTTGCCATAAAATTTTCTGCACAAAAAAATACACTTCTATAGACACCACGTTATTCCTCCTACCTTACTACAATTTGACTCAACAAATTCCAGCACTTCAAATAACAACACGGAATAAGTGAAATATTAATTAAATAAATCCAGTATAGTATACAGAGTATCGTATTATCTACTGATACCAACTGTCAGGGTTTGTCTAGGGTTTTCGTGAGGAATTTTAGATGTGTCCTGACAATAACTTCTATTTGAAAAAGTAACATATTTACTGGAAAAATTACCAAAGACATCTACGATATTTCCAATATATGTTTTGGGAATGGTATTACAATTATTTTTATATTATGTATGATATCATAGAATTTATACTTATACTTTTATTTAATGCAACTTAAGGAATGATTACAAATAAAAGAAAAAAAACAAATTAAACCATTAAAAAAATTGTGCAACTAAAATTATCAACGCTATGTTACTAATTATGATAGCTTTTGTTGGTAATTTTTCCATAAACTAACATATTTGATGGAAAAATAACCGATGGTATATATTGATATTCATGATATGCGTATCGATAATTTTTTTATATTACTTTTTTTTAGTAATACTGCACATGGTATTATAATTATTTTTATATTATATGATACTGTAGAATTTGTACTAATACATTGAATCACAATGTAAGAAATAGATAAAAATAATATAAGAAAATGCAAAAAAAGTATATATCCATATGTGTGTGTATATATATATATATATAAATTAACCCTTTTTAAACAAATAATTCTACAGCCAAAATTACCAATATCCTATCAATAATCACGATAGTGTCCGTTGGTAATTTTTTTCAGAAAGTAATTATGAAGTCCCACATCGGTTGAAAAGGGAAATGAAGCATGGCGTATAAGCATATGCATACTTTTCCCTTGCGGACGCATTTTAAACCCATGAGGGCTGAGTTGTAAGAGGATTCTTCAATGCTAAAGTGAACAATATTCACATGCGGGTGGACTGGATTGTTATAGTAACATATTTTTTGATAACATACCGATGGCACC